>NC_139803.1:28011296-29428796 GCF_963457635.1 Microchirus variegatus
GTAGAATATATTAAAAATAAAAGAAATAAGCATATCAATTAGTTCTATCCATGATAGATAATCCAGGTTCTCAGAAGCATCTGTTTTTCACTATACAACGCTAACCAATGACACATTTAAACAGGTGGGCTGTCGGTGTGTTTTACTGTGTCCTGCATGTTTTTCATGTTGACAGTGAAGATATAAAAGGACAATAGAGCGATAGTGAGAGTGAATTGAAATCAGGATCATAATGACTAGTGAGGCATTAGTATTCACAAATATCCTTATTCAATGCAATATATAAGGATAATTCTGTTCCATCTTCAAAAACACAAGGCTCGCTGTGTGAACTATATTTTTTCAATCTCGGAATGTAGATTCCATTGGGCACTCATAATGAAATGAGTGTAACCTGCAAACACAAGGTATCTGAATACCTGTGAGATTTGTTAACGTGTTTAAATATCAGTACATGTGAAGAGGAAACAAAGACGGCACACAACAACAACAACAAAAAAGACATAATTTCAGGCTGCAGCTGCAGCTCTAAACCTCTATCAAATCATAGTACAATATGTGAATATTATCTCTGCAAAGGTCGACTCTGATAAAGTGAAGCAAAACAAAATTAGAGAGGTGTTAGTACAGAAAGTACAGTCTCATGTTGCACATTTTGGCACCATCTGTGCCCTAAATTTGCTGTTTGTCACATTTCAAATAGTACAGTCTTGTAGCTGCGGTTTAATTAGATGCGCAACATCACTCTGTTCTTTCGTGTTTAGTGCATTATTCCGCACTGTGTTTACTAAACAGAGGGTTTAAAGGGTTTTAAACCACCTGTTCATTGTATTACTTTAAAAAAGTGACTCATTGCTGTAATTGCAATACCACAGTAATGCCCACAGCAGTCAAACTGTGTTAGCCTCCAAAAAAATGTGTTCTAAGATAAGATATGATAATCCTTTATTAGTCCCACAATGGGGAAACAAATGTAAAGCCGACTCCTCTTCTTCCTTAACAAATCCACATGAATGACATTCTTAAACGCTTCATTTATTGTGCATATTTTTTGTCTGTAAATCATTATAAATTAATTTTAGCTGTATATTCTACACATAACATCGAGGATTGTTGTTTGAAGACATGCAAACATATCCTTGTTGCTCTTATATTGATAATTGTACATATTACGATTTCATGTGTAAAGACAGGGTTTTATTTGCCACATCGGTTGACTGATTTTTCATTAAGACACAGTTTTCTCTGTTTTACAAATGACTTTCAACTGGAGTCACTGCAGGAGAGGTAAATACAGTTGATGTTTCAGTGGCTGTTAATACAAACCACTGCAGAGCAGGACACAGGACAGTGTCTTGAGGGCCCATCAAATTCTAGGCTCACATCAAACTCTTGGGGAATTCAATCTATTAAAACTGTACTGATAGTTTGTATAATGCACTCCGAAGTTAAATACGAGCATTGGAGCTGAGACAACTAATTTGACTTGCAATTCTGCCTCATCATGATGAATTCAAAAGTAACTGAGAATCACTGAATGAGCCGAGAGAATTGTCAGTTCTGCCGTCTACAGCTTTGTTTTGTTATCATCTTACTACAGCTAGGAATCTTGTTTGAAAAATAGATAAGGATTTTTTACATTTAAAGGTCCCATATTATATCCTATTTCTACAAGTTAACCTAGTTCCCTGGTGTCCTAATGAACATGTCTGTAACATGCTTTGGTCAAAATATTATACGAATGAAGCACCACAGCAGTTCAATCACCCTGCTAAAACAGCCCTGTTCACAACGCTCTGTTTAGTAGTTTAGTATCTCTAAAAAAAGTAAAACGAAACTTAAGGGACAGGAAATCAAATCAGTTAGCATTTGGAAAAGTGATCATTTACAGGCTCTAGCAGGCACATTGCCGTCATATAAAGTGTCCACTGGACAGATAAATCCGCTGAGGCTGGAAGTTTGTGTAGAACTCTGTGCTACACTGTGGAGCCAAGAATATTTTCGCTGACTTGAGGAGGACCACAAAAACATTGTGAGTCATCTTTTTTCACACTTTGGCGACTGCTAGGGCCTCAAATATAATTTAAATGATTAAAAAGTTGATTTTGCATAATATGGGACCTTTAAATGAAATGCATATATGTATTACTCCTTACAAACATCACAATGTATATGCCAACGCATATAATGGCAACTTCAAGCAGAAAAGTAATTATTTTACACCTCTATAAACCACCACAAACGTGTAGTTAATTTAACTGGTTAATGGTCTGTATTTTTACAGCATTTCTCTATGACCAATCAAAGCTGCTATACACTACAGGTTTGTCATTCACCCATTCACACACACATTGATATAGCACATCTATGTGCAGAGTATTTTCTCTACAGAGCTCCCCCTAGTTTTTACGACACCGGTATAAACATCCATCCATCGTCTACTGCTTTATCCTCACTGCTGACGCTCTCTCATCCCTTCCCCTCTCCTGGCCATGTGCATTTGTTTTCAACAAAGCCGGAAATGTGTATTTCTCGCAAGACTTGAGAGTTAGCAAGACCTTGTTGTACTGATCGATAACCCTGATCTTGCAAGGCTGGTTTTCCACTAACAGGCAGTGAGGGGAAGGGTGGGGGGGGTGGAGACAGAACTACAAGAACACTTTCCCGGGGGGCTTTTATAAGCTCCCTGCATGCATTGTATCAGACTTGTCTTGATTGCAGACTGTTCACCTTTAATTACAGGGTGGAAATTAAAGATGCGAGTTTGCAAATTGCACATGCGTAAACTAAAGACAGCGGATATCATAAAGACACCCAGGAGAGATCTTATTAACACTGCAGCTTGTGTTTAGTCTGACTCTATAGATAACTGGCTATAACTTAAGAACGTCAGAGATTCATTCAAGTATTGTCACACTTAATAAAAAAACATCTGCTTTGATCTTTGCACAAAGCTGACTGTGTACTACTTAAGCTTATTGGGAGTACACATATTAATGATGTAAAAGAGTGCACTTCATATTCCATAACCTGAACCGGAGATAAAACACTGAAAAATAAGCAAATACAAAAGGTGAAGGAGATGTGATTTTGTGGTTATGACACAATTTGCCTCGACATGAATGAATCTTACCTCTCATTATTTTTAATTGGCTCGACTTCTTCAGTCTGTTAACACGAGCTGCTGTCTGTCAACAACCATCTGCACTTGCTGATGTTAAGACAACCTCATTCAAACAAGAGGCCAGAGGCCTCCGTATTTTGGAAGAGACGTGTCCTGCAGCCGTTCTAGACACCGACAGTGCACTTTTTGAAACTTTAAAAACTGGGAAAGACGAGCATTATAGGGCATGCAGATGCCAGATAGGTCACACAGAGATATAAGGCTTCGGGTTTTGAAGAATCCTTCAAAACTTCCCAACAGGTGATAACTATCTTCAAACAGCTGTCTCTATTAACCTTTTCAAGCTTTTTCCCCCCATCTTTAAAAAAAAAATGTGCAGTGGACTGATTGGAAAAAAAAAGACCCTCAACGACAGTCTGTCAAGCTGATGTGAACATGATGGTTTGGAGATGTAGAACCACCTCGTCTCCCCCGGGTACACAACCGTTTGAGTTTTAAATACATTACCCTTTTAACATTGCCCACAGTGTGATTGACTCATACTAAGCCATTCACAGCAGACCACAACAAGAGAACAACAAAAAAAGGGCTGGCCCAAGACATCCTGAGGCTCGAAGATAATTTTCGGGGCCCTTTATCAAAGGCGACAATAAAGCAGTAAATTAGCAGTGCTCATGATGCTTCCGGGGAAATTCTAAGCTATAATTCTAAGGGCTTAGGTAGTACTACTCCACTACTCCAAAAGCAGTACTAATTATAATCTAGCCTGTTGCCTACAAACAATAAGATTAAAAAAAATACGATTATGGAATACTCCAGGGGGCCCTAAGCCTTCTCTGCTGTCATGAAACAATCTCTTCTTGTGTCACATACGGGACCAAAAACCGTCATCGGTCCCGACATTTGCGCAAACACCAGAGGTCACACTTTCTCACCCCACAGGAAATCACGAATACTATGAAATGCAAATAAAGCAGAAATGAGCTCAGAGCAGCAGCAGCAGCAGCACATCCTACCTTGACCCCACGGACTCTGAACTCGGCCAGAGCGCGGCTCATCTTGGAGGCTGCTGTCTGCAGGTCCTTCCCACTGGCGATGACTTTGACCAGGAGGGAGTCGTAGTGGGGCGAGATGACGGCACCCTGGAATGCCGAGGCACTGTCCAGACGGATGCCCATGCCTTCACCACTTCGGAAGACCTAGCAAGAAAAAAACAACGAGCAGAATGAAATATTTCCCAACACTGTAACATTTCTTTAAAAAAAACAAACAGTGTTTCCCCCTTTACTTGTGTCTTACTGGATTATAATACTACAGTGGACACTGCTGCAGTTGGCAAGAAAATACACTTAAACGTGTTAGCTGAAGATTTTGTGTTCACAGTGAGAGTACGATTGGCTCACTAACATCAAATAACTATGTAATGATAATATTTCAGTCAACTATGTGCAAATTCTGTTGTACATAACTGTACTTATCAGCTTTATTTACAATACTGAGGACATAATAATGGTACAAACACTTACAAACCACTGTCTGGGTCAGTAGAGGGTCATTATTTGGTATTTCCTTGTTTAAAGTTGTAAAAAGATGGAAATTGTCAGTTCACACTCATATTTTATG
Organism: Microchirus variegatus; assembly: GCF_963457635.1. Classification (NCBI taxonomy): domain Eukaryota; kingdom Metazoa; phylum Chordata; class Actinopteri; order Pleuronectiformes; family Soleidae; genus Microchirus; species Microchirus variegatus. The sequence goes on from NC_139803.1 coordinate 28,016,044, forward strand.
AACCTGAAGGTACTCATTTGGAGAGTGTTCCCTCACTAGTATAATATTGTGCTTGGATATGCCAGAGAGTAGAATTTGACTTTAACAGAGAGGACATGAATAAAAACAGGAACGAATTTGTACAATTTTCACTGCAAGAGTACAGTCACAAATACTCCTTTTAAAATGTAAAAAAATAGGAAATTGTTAACAATTTTACTAGATAAATAAGGTTGCTCATGCAAATAAACAAATATGATTGCTGTGCAGACAATTATTGCTCATGTTGCTCTCTTAAGAAAACAGAATTGGGTACATTTCTGTATCATAGTATTTTATGTCTTTTATGGCACTTTTCCATTATACAGTTCTCGCACTACTCAACTCTACCCGGTTTAGTATCGGGCACATCGTTTTCCATTACTTCACAGTACCTCCTCAAAGTGGGCGGGGTCATCATAGGAAGGCTCAGCAAAACTGTTATGACGTTGATTTACACGCGAGACAATCATGCAAAAAGCAAAGTTGTTCTGTTCCGTGCACTGAATCATTAGGGTCAGTTAATTAGAAAGATTTGTTCACCAAATCTTTCAGTGCTTCCTGCATGACCGGAGCACAGACTCCATCTGTCACAGTCACTGACCTGAAATACGGGTTGGGATTTGGCTCATGATTTCCAGCAGTGCTTATAAATACCCCAGACTCCTCTGTCAATTTTGAGATTTTAGAAATTCCATTGCCAAATGTTAGAGATTAACACGTTTTTGGGATTTTTAAGTCCAATGACGACACTCTGTCAATCAGTGGCCGACTGCGGCGTCAGTTGGCGCCACATTTTAGTATCAGCTCAGCTCGCTCGGAACCTCGGCAGAGCAGGTACCAAAAAAACTATCAAAAAAAACATGTAGAGTCGAGTCAAGTCGAGGCGAGTAGTACATGGCAAAGCGCCATTAGAGTACTGAATCATACTTAAACTGGGCACAGATTGATAAGGTACAAAATTGTCTTTCAAAAACCTTTTAGGTACACATGAGTACTTCTATTTTTGAGGGTGCTGAATATTTCATTGTAGTGGTGCACAGATTGCTGACTCATCCGACTGACTCAACACCACCTATGACTTGTGCTAATGGGCTTATCATCAAATTTGCAATGTGCCAAAGATCTAACCCTTCACTTGCACGTGGAAGTCAAAGGCAGATGGATGCCCAGGAGGAGTAAAATAAGGAGATGAGAGAAGAAAACAAGGAGGAAAAGTACAAAACTCAAATGCTGGACTGTTTTCAAACCACTTGGCAATAGAGAAGAGAGGGGAGCGAGAGGATGTGAAGAGGAAGGAGAGGACTGTCCAACATTGCAACATATGGAGCCCCTCAAGGGCTAGAGGAGAAGGATGACTTGAAATTATAATTATAACAATGTTGTACCACACTGACGACAAACTGGTAATATTTTCAGACACAGAGCTGGCAATCTTTTCGCACTGTAAAGCAATTCTGCCTTCATTCTTGGCTTAAAATATTCAAATACTGTATTCCCTTCAATAAATCATACTATAAACTAATTCAGTGGTGACAAAGTGCTTATGGTAGAACAGGCAAATGAATGAACAACTCCATCCAAGGTTGCTATAAAAACATGTTACGTTACTGTGTCACAGGACCTGTGTGGGTGGGTTCAAATGATACACATATGTAGCAGGGAAAATGTAAAACTGCCATTACAATCTCCAACATCCCTACATCTTAATAAGGCTGAGTGATTGATCTTTCTCAACATAAAAAGGTAGCAGAGTTAAAAGAGACCGTCTACATAAAGCTGCAAATGTATGAGATATTGAAGCAGAAGAAACCGACATGTACTCCTGCTTAGATGTGCACCGAATGTGCTCTTGCATCACTCAAACTCCCTATTTCCAGGCTGTGATTTTCATAAAGACGACCCACAGTCTTGTCTGAGTTAAACGCTTGAAGTTTGCCATTAACTGTCGACAAAGAACATCTTGAACATATCACATGTGCACATTCGTGTTTACTTAAAGAACGGGTCAACATATGGCATGCGCAACAACATGATTCCATTAGATGTCACATTCACATCCTTCCAATAGGAGTTAAAGTGTGCATGGATCTTTTGGTAAAGATTTTTGATTGATCCAGCGTCCTTCTTATAGTTTTTTAGTGGATGTTCCCTCGATTTGAAATGTGTGTCTAATAAATCCATTTGCATGTGTGTTTTAAAAGCTTCTGTACAAATAAAGGTGAATAAATCATTATTGTAATTACACTGTGTTGTACTTTTGTGTGCCTGTGACTCGAGGCGAACGTCAGAGGGATTATACGACGGCATCTAATTTGAGCATCTGCCATGAGAAACCACTTGTTTAAATAAAACATAAGGAAGAATGGAAAGTCTCTATGAATTAGATCCAGACAACTGCAATATTGTGGATGCATATGCTTAATGTACATCCATCTATAAATTGCAGGAACGTCTGTCTATCTGTCTGTTATTCACATATGTCTCGAACCGATGGTCCGATTGATTTCAAACTTGACAGGTGTCTTGCTACGTGCACGAGTAAGTGCAGTGCCAAGTTGGATGTTGTTTGGATAAGTAATGCAAAATAATATAAGCTTCCCAGGTGCACAGTTAAAGGTGCATTATGTAATAAATGTAAAGCCATAAATTCCTCCTAATACGTCATAGAAACTCAGGAATAACATTCATATAACATACTGAACTCACCAACAACAGTACAGCTAAAATATTCGCATAAAAAAATGTTTTGCGGACCGCAAATCACGTTTACGTTTTGAAATCATGTTTTGGCACGTGGCGCCACCTACCACTGTTTACCAATCATTGCAGTCAGTAGAGTCTCAGCCGCCGAGCAACCACGGTTTGCCAGTTATGTCTGAGCCACAATGGCGGAGAAAACGAAACCTAAAAGACCTCGGTATTTATATATTTATAGCGGTTACTAGTAACCGTTTTTGTCCACATTCTAACATATGGCGACCTTTAAGCAAACGCAAGATGTGTGGGCGGTTATTATGTCTGACTTCAACAATGAAGACTCCCTGAATGCGGTGTGCCTGCATCAAAATGAGTCGGCAGATTTTGCTAAATGTGGTTTGCTTGCATTACAATGAATAGCCCAGTCTACTGTGGACAGTATTTGGACTTAATAAAATGACAATTCCGATTACTTTCTTGCTATATTATAGCAAGAAAGTAATTTCATTTGGAATAAAATTTCATTATGTGAATGAGGGATACGATACTTTAATGCTGAATATTACAGCTTTTATTTCAAACACAACAAGGTTTGCATTAGTAAACGAAATGCAAAATCTTGTGAAATCTTTACAAGAGTAAAGATTTTGCAGCAACACAGAGATGGGGAGAAGAGAGAGCGATGTTGTACGGGTGGAGTTGAATGAAAAGCCAAGTAGCATTTTAATAATTGAAGTCAAGGTGTTAGCTCTCTTCAGCCCAGGGCAGTGTTTAACAAGAATGCTCTGCTCTCTCCTGGCACACTCTCTCCCCCTCTTATCTTTTGCTCTCTCTCACCCTTCTAGACAGTCACAGATGCTAATAATTTAAGTTCAGTGCCAATGAAATGGCCTCCCTGATACATTTGTTTTGCTTTACGGTCTTTAACAGTGATTCAGTCTTGATCCTTGTCTGTTACTGAGTGAGAGAGAGGATGAAGGAGGGTGAGTGCAGAGCAGTGCAGGGCCATCAACAAATGGAATAGCTAAATACCCACATACACTGGTTTACGCCTGAAAATGAGGTTTAGGCACACTTTAAAGATGCAATTCAAAATATTACTTTCACCAGCCCTCTCTCTGGCCGCCTTTTACTCATCCAATGATCCAGCTGCTTCTAGTTTTCCTATCACCATCTCACTATCAACAACCTCTTTCAGGTTCTCCATACCTGAAGTGCATCACTCCCTCTGCAGTACAGTTCAGTGGTGTTTTTCTCTGACCTGTATAAGAGCGCTGGTCTGCTTTGAGCACAGTGCAAAGCCTCGCTGTCTGGGTCCTGTTGTGGTTTTAAAAAAAAAAAGATATCTCTCAAATCTCTAAAAAGACTTTTCTTGTCAGGAACTCGGTTCTGCGAGTGGATTTTTCCCCCCACTGACGTCAATGTCAGAACTGCTTGTGGATATGTTTCAGGGGCCCCAAGTCATATAAAACTTACTGAATGTGTGGAGAGCGGAAAACAGCCTGTGGTATGAAAAATGGAGATGTACTGTTTCACTTGACCGCACTCATATGTTGCCTTACAAGTAAAATATGGCAACAACACATCCTGGAAGGGCATATAGATATTTGTTATGGGAATGAAAGAAAGAAGTCTTACACTGAATATGTTGGATTTATTTTGTTTTCTGCGGTTGTTTTAGTAAAAAACAACATAAATTAATAATAATACTTCGATCAATATGATAATGCAAGGGAACTCTGTCTGTAATGAGCCCAAGTGTAGTTATAAGCAGGCAAATAGTGTATGGATGAAAGCGTACAGAAATGCTACTTTGGCAGCATTCATTTATGCGGTATAAATTGTGCCGTAAAATAGTACCTTTGAAGTTTCCTCCGTTATACGCCACAGGGCAAAAAAGGCTGTTTACCCCCATCCACACATAAACGGTGAACCTGGAGGGTTTTGGATTTTTTTTTAATCTCGACTTTGGACAGAGTTTTCAAAAGTCTACATTTTCAGTGACAAAAAAAGTCTAAATGTGGACTGAAAGCCAACAAGCGTACAATATATCTGGCTGTGTGGACAATAAGCTCAATATCTTACAATTGAGATATTAAGAATAAGCTAGAAAAAAAGTGAGTACATTTGTCACAGTGCACTGCAGTTTATCAAGATAAATATCACACACCACTTTCATTCAAGGCTTTACTCCTGAGAGGTCATGTCATAACACCGATTATTTGATTCATGTCACTTTTTATGTCTAATCTCTCTACTTACCTGCAAATTGTTAGGCTGGCTCAAATTATTTTCTCCTTTTGGGATAATAGTGGGGAGCAATGGGGGTTTGGGTGCATTAATCAGGGACAAGGCACCCAATCTCCAATCCAGTTACAAGCCCAATTCCTTTGCTCTTGGCCAAAGGGCTGCCCCATCTATAACAGCTTCTGTGGATACAATTTGTGTGTCCATTTTGAATGATTGTTGGTCTTACACACAGCCAGAAATAAATCTCTCAACCCCAGTTTCCAGTGTGAAATTTAAGTTTGGAAACATGTAATTTAAAATCGATTCAACTCCATCAGATTTGGTGCTGGACCAATCACTGAAAGCTTGGATGACAAACGACTCACCGCCTCGCCTTAAAACTCAAACGTATAAAACGCGCTGTTGAGGATGTTGCAGTATCTCACTGCCTGCTAACTCTTAACAGCCATGAAAAAAATGCTTGCTTTCAGTATGGACCTTAAGTGATTTTCTAACAATAACTGAACAAGATCCTTGTTACTTTCTAATCCCATTTCAAGCCGTAACATGATAATGGCCAAAACGGTAATGGCTCCTTAAGTGGACCCAACACCAGATTTCACAGTTAACTTGCTTTTAACACTATATAACACTGAAAACCCTCCTAAAGACCCTCTGGGCCATTTACCCTTAAATTCATTTCTCCTTCTATCCACGTCTCTCTTTTATACCAACATGAAAGCCATGTTTATCTCCCTCTTTCCCTCAGTCACCTTTCACCTTCTAACTGACTTTCGCTCAGCTCTCCATGCTACTGTTCCAATCGCATTCCCGTCAGCTTCTGCTTATGTATGGATTTAGAAGAGATGTGGACTTGAAGCTAAAGTACAGAGAGGAAATGGCAGGGCCGTACACGCTGTGCACTAGCTATGTGTGTGGAGCAAAAAAAAAAAAAAAAAAAATCAGAAAGTGGCAGCCGTGTCAGAGCTCCAACTGCTGGCATAGCAATTAGAGAGGGAGATGAGCAGACGGAGAGGCAGAAGCACATGGAGGTAAAGAGAGTAATAAAGGAAAAGAAACAGCATAACATGGTGAGATGAGGGGAGAAGGGGATGTAAGTGTCATGCTCATGTTTGAAGGCGAGATGTGGCAGGGAGAGTGGTTGGAGTTGGGAGGTGAGGGGAGAGGAGAGGAAATAACAGTTTATTTGCTGGTAACTGCATTTGCCGACCAAAACCTGATGCTCCATTACGAAAAACATAAAAGTTACAGTGCTTTTCCTTCAAATAAAAGCTACATGTAGTGAACAGATGAAATCTGTGTGAGGCCACCTCCAGCTTACAGTGTGGGTGGGCTTTTCTCTTCTCTCCATAGGATACTTTTTTTTTGGTTGTCAAAGATCAACAGGAGAGGACCTCAGAGACGAACAGAAATAAAACGTCTTCAAAAAAATACAATTTTTAATAATCCGACACAGAACAGTTGCAGTTGTCACAACATGATCGCTGCTTTTAACTTGGTGTCTTAGAAGCATCTTCCTACTTTATTCTTTCTGTGGCTAAATGTGGAAGTGGGTTGACTCCCGGGGAACTTGCTGAGAGTTTAGCCCTTGAAAAAAATCTGGCCTTCTCTTGAATTTAATTATTTATGTATTTCAAAACTGGGTGTCTGGGTTAGAAGTTTTCTGAGATATGCACGCATGCTGTATGCAACAGCAGTCGAATTTAAATCTGATGGATTCATTCATGTAATTTTTTTCCATTTGATTATTTTGTAAATTAAATCACATTTTCAATATTGGAAGATATTTCCCCCCACAATCTTACAGCCCTACACAACACTTCCAGTTGATCATCTGTCCTTATTTGATTGTTCAACACTTAAAGGTCACCAGTGACAGCCATCAATGAAGGGAACCTTGCATTGAGCTGCCTCCATATTGAATACCACTTTCATCAATGGGAGAACAGGGTCCTTTGGTGGATCTTTACCAACCACCAAGTCACATTTCACAGTTCCAGTTGGTGATAAATCATTACAGAACTCCACCCATGAGAATTATGGCTTCACTTGCCTTGTGAAAAATATCTAACTAGTGACCAGTGTGGGGACAGTGCAGTAGACTGCACACGCTAAGCCATGATGATTGAATTTCATTAACAGTGTTAAATTTCTTTGCCTCATTAATCAAAAAGAGGACACCAATGCACACTTGATTTCTTTCAAGATTTCATAGATCTATATGTGATCCAACCCGAGACGATGTCTTCACCATTTAGGGGTCATCACAGTGGTTCATCTGCCTCCATATTGTTCGATTCCTTGTGTCCTCCTCTATAACACCAACTGTCCTTATGTCCTCCTTCACAACATCCATGAACCTGCTCTGTTGTCCTGCCCAGCAGCTCTATCGTCAACATCCTTTTGTCCAATATAATCACTGCGCATCTCAACCTTGCATCTCTAAAGGCACGTTCACACCAGACTGGTTTATTACAGTTCAATCAAACTCCGGTATGTTTACCCCTTTGTATGGTTTTTTGGATTGGTGTGAATGTGGTCCGAGAACTCGTCTTTGTGGACCAGACAACCAAACTTTGATCCTCTTGAAAGAGGCGGTCTCGGACCACTTGCAAGCTAACTTTGGAGCGGTTCATGACTGGTGTGAACTCTATCTACACCTTTGACTGGAAGTGTAGATTTAATGGCTGCAGGCTCAGAGTTCTCATCCACACCCAAAGTAAGGCGAAGGGAGAACCTGGAGGAGAGCCACTGACAGACGGAAATGAGAACATTCATCCTCCGTGCTTGGCAGTATCCCAACTCTTCCTCTGCAAGCAAATTAGCACATTTAGCCTGGCATCATTACCCCAAAGTGCTGCAAAACCACCGACTCACCTGCTGGCAGTATGAGGACGATGGCTCAGGGACCCTCCTGCCCAGGGGTGGGAACAGCGGTGAGTTGGCGGTTGCACGAGTCTCCAGGCTAACGATGCTAACTCGGGCGAAATGCACTAGCTTATCTGCGGAGGGGGTAATAGTTGGTGCCTCACAGGCCTGGACGACAGATGCCATTTAAAGGTGTTATACTCCAGGTTCTATCCACTCCTATCAGCCTTCAGGGCACTGCCCATCACCAGAGCAGCATGAACCTACAGTCTGCATCTGACCAACAGCTGAGTGGTAGTTCTGATCACATGGCTTCTCTTCACCAGCTGAACAATAATGTGAATCAAAAATAGTGTGAATCAAGAATACAAACCATTAGGTGTGAACACACCCCTCACTTTTTTTCCAAACTGTCAAAGTCTCAAATATGCTGATTTCTAATCCTGTCCATCCTGGTCACTCCCTATGAAAATTCTCAGCATCTTCAGCTCTGCAAACTCAAGCCTGCACCCCGTACTATAGGATCAAGTGCCGATTTAGACTGCAGTGTTTTAGCAACTGTTTTTGTCACCCTTCAGGCTTATATCTTCATTATTTGTGGCTGGACTGGATTGTCTACGGCTTGCACGAAAATTTCGCTCAAGTACCTGAAACCAAAACACAGCCACTGCACCCTTCTCCTGCCATTTCAATTTCCCTCCTATCCTTCCAATTTCACCTTCATTTCCTGTATCCATCCAGGATTTTTATTTTCCCCAGTCCCACAAAACCATTATCTGCCTCACTTTACCTCTTCCTTGCGTGTTGGGTCTAACTCCCTGAGGCATGTAGGGGGTTTATTTATCCTTTCATTTTTACTTCATTTAAACTTTTATATTGATTATTTCCTGTGTGCCTTCCTTCCCTTCATGTTCTGACTCTCAGTGTTCATTGTTTTCGGTCTCCCCTCTTCCTCTAATTATCATCTTGTTGAGGCACTTCAGACCACCAGCAGTGCTTTAACAGACCAAGGCCCAAAATGTTAGCATGTGTGTGTCCCTTAATCACAAAACCATATTAGTGCAGACTACTTTGATATTCTCGGGGGCCAACACACACACACAGAGAGAGATGCAGAGACACTGCAGCACACACTCACGCCCTCCTTTCATTTTCTTCTAGTCGCTCATCAAAAAGTCTCATTTTTTGATATCCGACTAAATTGGCTTTTCCTTTCAATCCTCAGCGTGTGTAAGTGTGTGTTCTATACTGAGGTATAATGACCTTAATGAGCAATAGAGGAGCTCTGCTCTCTGCTTTTTCCCCTCTTTTCATTTTCTCGCTGAATTTTCATTCCGCCTTTTCCCCTCCTCCTCAGAACCCTTTAATTTCCCCTCTCTCTTCACATTCTGCTTCGCTCTCCTCCCATTCGTGCTCTTTTTGCAGTCTCATTTTATATCCCCTCTTTCTTGAAAATGTCGTGTCCCATCGCCCGACTCCTCACCTGCCTGAATCGTCATCTTCCTTTCGAAAACCCACTCTTACACTTCCTGTCCACCCATCGCATCTTCTCTCATTACGCATCTCTACATATTTCCTTCTGGTAATCGACTACCTCACCCACCTATCCCTCTTCCTCATAATTAAAAAATGCTGCAGCTGTAAGTGTACAGCTGCTAAAAAGGGTCAGCCAAAGATGTGAGATTTTTTTTTTTTTTTTTTTTTTTTTTTCTCGTCTGCCCACCCACATCACTCATCTCTCATGCAATATACACATCGCATTAGAGTCAGTGGCAACCAGATGTCTGTGACGGCACTACAAGGTGTCTGGGGCTTTGGAGGTGGAAGGGCTGGATGGACACACACACACACACACACACACACACGCACACACTCGCACACATTAGATGTACCAGTTGTCCACATAAGAAAGAGTCTCCAGCCTGACCACACACGCCACTTGATTCAAGATGAGGAACGCTCTCTGAATGACGTACAGTACATATTGAAATATGGATGGACAGATACAAACAAATCCCATTCACAGCTGTCTGGAGAATTAGAAAACACCTGTGCTCCAGATGACTGAGCCTACATGGTTCACAGGACAAAATATGGACGAATCAACAGTCTGAGTAGAGGCTTGAGAAAATAACCTAGCAAGACATTCAGGACGGGACTCAGGCCCTATCCACATGGAAATTGTCTTTGATTTAAAAAAAAAAAAGCTTTCCATAAATACAGAACTATTTCAGGCAATGTCTTCATAAACCATAAAGCTTTTTAATAAAGCTTTATCTGAACAACACTGCAGTGTATACAATCACAGAAACACAATGAAGAAAGTTGAATAAACCAAGAAATCACAAGAAAACACAAGAAGAGGAAGACGACAACACCGATAAGCAACAGCGTACTGGTTGTTTAAAACGCAAAGGTGGCGTTTTGTGATTTTTCAACTTTGGGAGTTCCTGAACTCCCAAAACACCACACTTAAGTGGATTTGTAGTCTCGGTGTTTCACTACAGAAACAGTCGAGTGTCCTCACAGAGCGCAAATCTCCTGCCATACCATAACATCCATGAAGTACAGTATACGATTATACAAATCATTGGCGTACACGTACTCTCACTATCCCGTATCATTATTGTGGCTAGTTTACAACCTCGTTTTATGAGCCAAATGAAGCCTACTGCTTTATGGGGGACGGTCAGGGCTTTGGTCTTCGATGATGATAGTCCCCAGAGTTTCACTGATACTAATGTTGGTTATTATGGCCTGATTTATTTTCTTCCCCTAGACACATCTGTGAGGATGACATTTGTGGTTAAAACGTGAAATACCTCACCATCCATTTTAAATTTATGCCATGTTTCCCCGGGAGATGAAGGGCACTAAGTGTGGTCCTGACCTTCATCCAGCGCCAAAATCATTTCATTTCATCTCCATAATTTGCTTTATATGAGCAAAACTAATCATGGTCTCATTAGCCTCAGATGTACTTTGCATTAAAACTCATTAGCAAAGTGACTGTAAATATACATTTAGGTTGTGAACATGGTAAACACTGCTAGTTAATGCTGTCAGTGTCATTGCAGAATGTTTATAGTTTCACAGATGTTGCTATATGACTGTCAAATCACCGTTATGTGAAAAATATACAGTCCCAACAACCTTCTCATACATGATATAGTAGATATCAGGGCTGCAACAACAACAGATTTAAGAAAAAAAAAAATGTTGATCAATGTTTCCCAAACCTTGAACTGATGATGATCTAAATTGACTTGTTTTGCCCACAAACCAAAATTATTCATTTTAAATGATTTTATATTGAGATTTAAGAAGATGAAAAAAAGCTTGTTTTAATTTTTTAAAAACAAAATTCAAATTGATTGATCAATTATGAAAATACTTGGCGATTCATTTTAATTTGATTCAAAATCCAGTTTCCACTTTCTCCTCAAGCAGTTTGCATTTTCAACCAATGTGCCTTACTTTTCACTGCTAATGCATTTTTAAGGATTTTTTGGACACTTTTTCAGGAAAAATAATTTATTTCTGCACCTGGTACTTCTTCCCCTCTGGGGAACGCCTTGTCCATCGCTGTGGCTCATCTCCCTCTCCCTTCTGGCACATTCAAAAGTTCAAACCATATTTCCAACTTTCATCATTGCCGTCATGTCATTTCTTCCCGGTGATGAGGCCAAACATTTCTCAAGGCTACTCTTTCCCTACCTTAGACTAAAAAGTGTTCCCACTTTAATTCCACCAACCTGTTGCTGTTTATTTACGACACCACTACTATGAATAAATCCTGCGGCGACGTGTCTTATTTAACCACGTAACATGCAAAGTAAATGCAAAAAAGAAGAAACATTTAGATGCTGAGGCAAGAAAAGTGGGTTAATTAACAACCCGCTTGTACATCATCTAATCCGACATGATCAGTATTCATGCATGAGACATTTACTGGAACAAGAGGTGGATTCTGTCCGTCTGCCTGCCTTTGATTTTTTTACTTTTCTCAACAACTGCTCATCTGATCAACGTTAGACTTTTTTGTACTGAGAAATCAAGGAGGTGAGTGAAAACTGATCTCACTGGAGAAGCACTGGATTCCCTATACAGTTGCAGCTACAGAACCTTGCACAGAATTATTGATCCAAGCTTTGCCAGTGAGAGGTGGTTTATTCCACTTTGTTGTCACCCGGCATGAAAGAGTGGTATAGACCTTATTTTTTATATGTGGAAGTCACCAAGGCTCTGACTTCCTCTTAATGTGTGGCACTACTGGTATTCGTTTCTTGCATGCATCTATGAAAGGAGCTATTGATAAGAAATTGACATGGCAGATCAGTTTGAGTGGGGGACCTACATGAGAAAGTGGCCTCAATTTTTTTAATGACATTATGCTGTTGCTCAGTGCAGCCACTTGAATGATTAAATGAAATTAAATAAAAGTTGGCAATATAACCCAGTTTTAATGACAACTATATCAACTGTTACTCAGGACACCAACTCATATCAGACACAGACAACCCCCCTAATCATAATTAGCTGTGGTTTTACCTGCGGCTGTTGACGTCATCTTGGAAGTTTTACCCCCGTATCATGGTAGATAGTTTTTTTCATATTTATACCTTATGCAGGTTCACCAAAAATGACAAAAATGGTTTATAATTATTATTAAAGGGTCATATTATACGCCATTTCTCCAAGGTAAAGTACTTCCCTGGTGTCCTAATGAACATGTCTGTGACATGCTTTGGTCAAAATAAGGATGACGCGCCACAGCAGTTCAATCACCCTGCCAAAACAGCCTTGTTGAAAATGCTCCGTTTAGTAGTATCTCTTTAGGTCCACCTTAAAAAAAGGACGAAAATTAAGGGACAGGAAATGGCATCAGCCACAGAGGATACTGGGAGCTAACAGCAGTTAGCATTTGGAAAAGTGATAATTTGCAGGCTCTAGCAGGCACATTGCCGTCATATATAACATGTATCCACTGGTCAGATAAATCCTCTGAGGCTGAAAGTTTGTGTAGAACTCTGTGCTGCACCGTGGAGCCAAGAATATCACTTTTCGCAAACTTCCAGTTTTCCGTATCGGAAAACTTTGCCCTCACCAGCACTCTCGCGTGTTTAACGAAAGCGGAGCTCCGCGAGACAACAATTCCAGGAATTTAGAACATTGTGACGTCCCAATGAGCACGTTAGTCAACATCGTGTGTTTTATCTCCTGTATTGAGACTGAGGAGGACCACAAAAACACGAGTGAGTCATCTTTTTTCACACTTTGCCGACTGATAGGACCTCCAGAGTTTAGGATTTAAATTATTAAAAAGTAGATTTTGAATATGACCCCATTGATATCATGAAAAGGAAAAAAAACAGATGATTCATTATAATGTTTTTTATCATTAGATAGGTTCTGAATCGCATTGAGAGGACGCGCATGTCTGCTCGCACTGCCATCACATCCATCACATATAAAGATAACACTGAACCTAATTTTTATCTTTATATAAACAGGCCAAAAAATAACTCCTGTGTGTGCATATACTTACATCATAAACTGACATAAACGACTTGGTGTCATTGGCTTCTAGTGCGGCGACATACAGTGTCAGGCTAAAAGCCAAGTCAGAATGAATGTGTTTTTGAAGCCAACTCATTTTCATAACACCATTAAAAAGCTGACACTTGACAATTTCAGGATCATAAACACACACAATTTTGCAACTGCAGAGTGGAAAACTTTTAAAGCAATACATCTTTTAAGCAAATCAGACTTTGCTGTTAGCGATACTACTGCTTTTAGGGGCTGTACAATGTTGTTTATCACATAATTGAATTGTGCATTTACATTTATTTATTTTTTTATGGCTTGGGAAATGCCGCAGGCACTGAATTATCTACGTTTTACCGAGAACAAGAAACAGACAGACAGGTTGCTTGTCCATTGCCTTCTGAGTAGTTTGGTCTACTGCAAATCAATTCCAAAGTGTTTTAAAGCTATACATTGCTAACACAGAAATATAAAGGATGAAACATTCCCTTCACCATGTATTTTTTAGCATCCAAAATTCAATATTCCTGCAGCAGCGGTGAGACCCAGAGGTCATGATACGTTATCAAATGTGGGGGGGCAGCTGCGGCACACGATCAAAGATGCAATCAACACAGTGAAAGGTGAAATTGAGTTGAAGACTGGAGGCTGCTGTGGGACATTGACAACATTCTTACACATGCTAACACACTGCACATTAATCATTCAATCAAGGTCTTTTTTCATGAGGTAACCTCAGCTAAGCTCACCCTCCCTCCCTCTGTGTCCCTGGGTCTTATTCTCTATTTCATGCACATAGTGTAGTCAGAGAAAATAACATGTGCAGAGTGGAGATGGCGTGTGGTCAGTGAAATGTACACCTGCCAGTTCTGGCCTGCAGGGTTGCACCCGTGTTGTCATTTTGCTCAAGCAGGCGAAAAGGCAATTTCAATGTGATACAATTAGAGGGGAAGGGAAGAGGTGATGGAGGAGGGGGAGCTGGGGGAGCAGACGGAGTGACGCTGTGGAATTTATATGAAGATGAAATAACACTCACAGACAGGGAAGCAGAAAATTAAATACGGGGGGAAATATACAATCTGAGCGAGCGCTGCTGTGGTTTCTGCAAAGCACGTGTGTCCATGTACGACTTCTGCTCACGTGCATATGGAACCATAACGTGACAGGAAATGCAGTCTAACATGGCTGACCACTAATCACTTTTCTTTCTCCAATACCCCTTCCCTCCCTCCCTCCACTGCCATCACTCTCTATACCTCTCTTCCTCCTCCTCCTCGTAGAGTATATAACCACGCAAAGCATCCGTTTCTTCCTAAGTAGGTCACTACACATCCACTGCACCTTCCCTGCTCATTGCTCTTCCCTTCCTTTGTTGCAGCATCTTTTATTCTCACTTGGCATCTCTACCTGCTTACCCTTCCCACCCACTACATTTGCATCCCACTTGACATTTTGCTAGTCTGTGAAGTAGTGGTTAAAACAGTTGCCTCACAGCAGCACCTAACTACAACATCTGCAGGATATCTTGGTGGGGAGTCGGCCCCGATTCGTGCCATAGACAAAGGGGTGTGAAAGCACGACCTGGAGGGGCAGACCCCTTCCCAGACGAAGAGATCTGAAAGGGATGTTCCCCAGGTATAAATGTTTCGGGCTCACTGTGCTCTGGGTCTTTCTTCATCTTGAACTTGATCTTGTGTGCAGATTGACCTTTTCTTTGCAAAGAAAATAAAACCTTGGCGGCCGGCAGAAGTCTCCATTTCATTCTTCAGAAGAGAATTTCCACAACACGGTCGAAGAAAAAGTAACAAAGATGTTGAAGTAATACACTTCAGCAGCACATATCTCATAGTCATGATGAACACAGATGAATCACAGATATAACATTGACAAATATTATGGTATGTTCACCATTTAAAGTGACATAACATATTTTACAACAGCTGTAACAAACAATACCATTTAACAACTGTGGGGGGAACCCAAGAGCAAATACTACATTGTGTCACTTTAACATGAAAAGTATGTTGTGTTGTTTAATTACATTTCACTTTAAGTACGTTTCTCAATCAACAAACAATACAAGCTGTATTAAATAACAGCAAGCAGTAGGATATATTATAGGAGCAGGACAATTAACTGACATAAACCAGACGGCATTATGCTCCCCAGACTAAACTGAGGAAGACAAAATGAACACTAAGATGACAAATGAATGTGTGGCAGCTGCTTTGATGTCTAAAAATGAGTCCCCACTCATTAAAGCTCTTTCACTGCATGCCAGATAAATTGTCTCCGTTTCACTTTGGTCTGTTTCGTGTGTAACATTTGCGTGATGACTAAAAACCAAACATCTGAGTTGCAGGTTTTTTATAAATGCTCAGCTTAAAAATCTATAGTCTGAACTCTAATTTATCCAAAAAGGTGCTAAGTACAGGTATTGACCCTTGTGCTTTTTGCTATTTTTCTTTAATGAGTCATTGCACACATAGAGTCCAACCATTATAAATCAAGCCAATGCATTTGCATTTTACCCCCATTTATGTATGGGTGCTTATGAAGATGGATGGTGGTAATATTAGGCATTTACAGAACACTGCAGTCAACATGCTGCAGTAATTTGCAACATGTACGTTTTATTTTGTTCTTCAAAGGTTGTTGTTTTTGTCTTTAGTATGAACTGGTTTCAAATTCCACTCACATGTTTAATTCACAATATTGTTTTCCCTAATTATGTTTCCCCTCAAGCCAAGACCTACAACCCCCATTTCTCCCATCGCACTCGCCTCTTCTCCTCCTCGTTGCTGCTTCTGCATACATACAGAGTGCAGCTGTTTGGCTGCTAAGCCAAGCTGATCTGGCAGAGACTCGCGGGTCTCAGATACATGACAGAGAGAAACAGAGCTGTTGAGGGAGGACAAGAGCGGTGTAAAGGGAGTTGACAAAAGCAGACGAAAGAGGCAGAGTGCAGCGTGTTGCCAAGTCGAGCTCAAACAGTGGCAGGTAAAGTAAGAGGAGTTATACGAGGAGCAGGGAGACTAAGAACATGGGAGGTGAGGAAAATGCACCAGCTTGGACTAAGAATGCAAATTATCAATAGGAGAGGAAACACAAAATAGAAAGAAATATAAGGAGGGGAGAAAAGTTAAAAAAATACAGTAAAATTAAGAAGCTGTATGGGTGGAGGGGTAAGGCATGGGTGGATCTAATTCAGCTTTGTGCACGTTCATCGGATTTTTCACAGAAACCCTTGGTACAGGCTGTTTAACTAACTGCTTGCTATCCCCTTCATTAAGTCAGTGCACCCAGTGGGATGAACCAACTGGGAAAACCAGAGCGAGAAAAGGTCAGAAGCAAGGAAACTACTTCCAGTCGACCATAATCAGGCTGTAAATCCACTCCTATTTATTTAAAACGTGAAAAAAAATGTGTCTGTGATTCAACCGTAAAATACGATATATAAACTTAACAAGAATGTGAGAGAGAGGCAGCCGTGGAGATGGTGACAGCTGATGAAAAATAGCTCAGTTCAGTCAACAAGTGTTTACCCCCAAGTAAACAAACCTGTGCAGTGTGCACAACTCGACCAGGAATAGTGAGCTATTAATGAGACAGAGTGGAGTATGGGAGCATATAAAGGGTTGCAGTCATTTTTTTGACCCCATTAAAAATGCCTTTAATAGTCCATTTATGTTGACTTTTAGAATACTAACCTTTACTATTAAAGGTCCCATATTATGCAAAATCAACTTTTTAATCATTTAAATCCTTATATTTGGGACTCTGGAGGTCTTATCAGTCTGCAAAGTGTGAAAAAAAGCTGACTCACTCATGTTTTTGAGGTCCTCCTCAGTCTAAGTACAGGAGATAAAACACAATGTTGACTTCTGTGCTAATTAGGACGTCACAATGCGCTAAATCCCTGGAATTGTTGTCTCACGGAGCTCTGCTTTGTATGTAAAACACATGAGAGTGCTGGCAAGGGCAATGGTATCCGAAAACCGGAAGTCTGCGAAATGTTCTATTCTTGGCTCCACAGTGCAGCACAGAGTCCTACACAAACTTCCAGCCTCAGAGGATTTATCTGTCCAGTGGATACATGTTATATATGACAGCAATGTGCCTGCTAGAGCCTGCAAATGATCACTTTCCCAAATGCTCACTGCTGTTAGCTCCCAGTAGCCTCTGTGGCTGATGTCATTTCCTGTCCCTCATTTTACTTATTTACCGAGTGTTCTGAACAGGGCTGTTTTGGCAGGGTGATTGAACTGCTGTGGTGCTTCATCCTTATGGTATTTTGACCAAAGCATATCACAGACATGTTCATTAGGACACCAGGGAACTATGTTAACTTGGAGAAATAGGGTATAATATGAGACCTTTAAGCTTCTCTTTGACGGCCATAATTTTCTACACTATGCTCATCTCAGGTGCTTCATCTTCTACTTTACTTTTCTGTGTCTCCATCACTTTACCATTCTCTGTCTCAACTCTCATCTGCAACTTAATCCAACAAAACCCCTAAACCACTTTTCTTCAGGTATAAAGCAGTGCATATGGGTATCTAGTAATGCTATTTGTTGATCCAGGTGCATATTTGTATTATTATTATTAAAATTACACATGCTGTGATAAGGATCAGTGTATCTACTGGTCTACTGCCTCTTTCTGGTCAAGCACCAGCGACTGCATTCAGATTTGGCAATTTAAGTCCACACCTGCTTCACTGGTGCCTCTTTCTCTCTCCACCACATGTCCAATTTCACCACCAGACCATGACCCCTCACTGCTCTGCTCCTCACTTAGCCCACTTCTTGGCATACAGGGGGGGTATAGCTGAACTTTAACTTATTTGTATCTATCCACAGTTTATTGTGCTCCTGTTCTTAAATAGCATCCTATACTTTTATGCATTCTGCTCTATTTCAAAAATAGGAATTTGTCTTTGTCCTCTTTACCTCTTCTTTATGTCATTGTTTTCATTTGAAATATACAAAACCAGGATTTCTACTTGTATGCAGGAGAAATGACCCATCATCCTATTGCACATACATACACACACTTTCCATTAGCCTGTTACCAAAACCATGACAACTAATCCCAGCCCTTCAACCAACCTCGTCTTAACCCTCAAATTTAATATTACTATCTAACTGTATCAGTGAAACTAATTAATTAGCCTTTGATGGAGGAGAGGAAACCAGATATGGCTGATGTGAGGATAAGCGTGCGTCTATTATGCTAGTAAGGCACTGGATGTTCATGTGTGTGTTTGTGTGTGTGTGTGCGCGTGTGTGTGTGTGTGTGTGTGTGTGTGTGTGTGTGTGTGTGTGTGTGTGTGTAGTAATTTACTTGACGTGTAGGCATGTCCTTGATCATGATTGTGTCCATGTCCCTTCATTCTACAACAAGGACAAAAGCACTTTGATCATTATGCCAAAGCCTTGATCTACCTACCGCACAATGAATCACTTACATTTTCTTAATGGACTGGCTCAGCAGCTTCACTTCCTCCTCTAATCAAAACAAGTTCCACCCAGAGGTGTGAATGTACACATTTGTAAGGAAACAGAACTGCTTCTGTCACTGATCTATTTTCGTGTATACTTCTCATTTCCATATTCTGTTTTTTTTCTTCTCTTTCTCCTGCTCTGACGATCATATTAACAGAAAATCCAAGATGACAGTCTCATTTTTAAAGGTGAAGTACATAGGCTATTTTTGGCACTGCAGATAAATAACTGCGTAATACACTTTCAGTATCATTTAAATCAAGAGGCCAGGGAGGAGAACTAAACTTCTTCACTTCAACGTTCCCTTTCCAGCTTTTAAACAGGAGAAACCAACTCTCAGAAACCTACAATGCAGTCCTGAGCTCTCTTCCGAAAAGAATCAGCAAGCACAACACATAGCAACAACAGTGAAGTCTAAAGCCCAATTTATACTCCTGCGTAAGTGCTCTGCGTAGGCTACGCAGAGTCCTCTGCGTCGACGCAGAACCTGTCGAAGAGCCTCTGCGTTGTCTCCGGGTGCACGGAATATTTTTTAAGTGTCCGTCACTCCGTCAAGGGACAACGGAGACGGCAAGAGCTGCGATTGGTCCTCAGGACAGGCCGAGCTAAGCTGCTCTGTGCCGGCTAACAGTGAGCAGCAAGCATCCAAAAGAAGGCGGAGCTAAACACCGCCGACTTCGTCGCTGCCGAACTATAAATACGTCATATCTTAATACACACAGCACATGTTTAGACTCTAAATGGCCAATTTCTCGCCTCAAATTATCTTAAAACTGCGTTCCGGGACACAGAAAAGTGACAAACGGCCGCTGTTTCAACAACAACAGTCTTTCTCCCTCGGACGCCATTGCTCACTGTAGCCAAAAGCACAACAACCTTGCGCAGCGACCCCTACTGATCGGGCGGGAAATTGCAGCGCCTATCCGTCACCACGACGCAGAAGTATAAAGGCTCGAGTGGTCTACGTGGTGACGCAGACGGATAACGCATTACGCAGTCGGAGAAGTATAATGTGGCCTTAATACCCACACTAACGACCAGTTCACACCTGGTCTCAGGTGAAACCAACAATCTGAAAGGGGGGTGAACGATCTGCATTGTTCAACTTCTGTAGACCAGTATCAACCTCACTGGTTAAATACCTGGGGTTCTTCACACAAGTTAAGGCCACATTATACTTCTCCGACTGCGTAATGCGTTATCCGACTGCGTCACCACGGAGACACCTCGAGCCTTTATACTTCTGCGTCGTGGTGACGGACACGCGCTGCAATTTCCAGCCCGATCAGTAGGGGTCGATGCGCAAGGTTGTTGTGCTTCTGGCTACAGTGAGGAATGGCCTCCAAGAGAGAAAGAGAGAGAAAGACTGTTGTTGTTGAAACAGTGGGCGTTTCTCACTTTTCTGTGTGACGGAACACAGTTTTAAGATAATTTGAGAAATTTTTGCAAAAAATTGGCCATTTGGAATCTAAACATGTGCCATGTGTGTTAAGATATGACGTATTTATAGTTTGGCAGCGGCGTTATCGGCGGGGATCAGCTCCGCATCTGTGGACGCTCGGTGCTCACTGTGAGCCGGCACAGAGCAGCTTCGCTCTGCCTGTCCTGAGGACCAATCGCAACTCTTGCCGTCTCCGTTGTCCCCTGACGGAGTGAGGGACACTTAAAATTATTTTGCGCAGTCGGAGACGATGCAGAGGCTCTCTGACAGGCTCTGCGTCGACGCAGAGGACTCTGCGTAACCTACGCAGAGCACTTTACGCAGAAGTATAAATTGGGCTTTGGTCAGAAATGAAGAAGCCTCTTGGATGAGAGGTGAAACCTATTCAACTCAAGCAAGTCCAGTCGCAATTCAACAATTGGACCTACTAGCAATTTGTTGCATAGTAGCAGGATGCAATTTCTAGCAATTCTACCAACTGCAGCTTTAATTGTCAGTATACGATCGGATTAAATGAGACTACACTCATACATAATAAGAAACGCAGTAATGCTGTTACTGTCCAAGATAATAATGACAGTGTCCTTTTAGTGAAAGCATCATTGGGGTGGATGGACAGACAGAAGGATAGATAAATGTACACGTATCTGTTTGACTGCCTCCAGGTACTGAGATAGGCACATGTACAGTACATCTCACTTCAACATCAAAGACTCCCAGATCAAAAAGGAGCTTTACTATGGATGGGCAGAGACGCAGTGGCTGTTTCATGTATACCAGTACAGACAAAAGGCCAAATCAAATACAATCTACCATGAAGAGGGGCATTTGATGACATTTTATGGTGTTATCCACATGGAAAGAGGACTTCCCCATTACTGTATTTTTATTTGTCGTTTTGAAAAAGACATGTCATAGTTTCAGCAAATGTCAAAATAAAGACTAAATACTGTAGTACATACTGTATGCCTGTATGTTAGGCACGAACCAAGCCAACAATCCAAAATGAACCAAGCAATCTCCAAACACCAGAAGAGGAAGACAACAAGGACGACGATGAGCGAAAGTGATTGCGGTGTGGGGTGGCGTTTTAAGATTTTTGGTTTCAGTGGGTTTCAGTGATCTCAAATTGTAATCTGTGTGGACAGAAAAGTTAAATAATAATAACAAAAATATCACCTTAACTGACATCAAGTTGCAGCTTACTTTACCGAATTGGCTCGAATGCCTCCTTACACAAGCCATCTTTTTCTTTTGCCCTTCCTACCACGGTCTTGTAGTTCATCTTCTAAAGAGTGGATTTCAAAGTGGCACATACAATTGTCTCTCCCATTTCTATCTCCTCCTCGCTCACAAATATTACCCTTACATTCTAAAATCATTTGTAGATTCCAACAGCGTTGTCCTCATAACTCGCCACCTCATCCAACATTCAGCCATCCCTCTCCACATTCCTGTCTTTCCCCATCTCTCTCCATTATTTGCATTAAAATAACCTTGTTGTTGCCGTGACGGTTGCTTTGGACTCCACACTTTTGGGCCTACCCGGTGATATAAAACACACTTTTTAAAATGAAAGCACTGGCACATATTGCAGCCTAAAAACAACAAAGAGATGTGCTTTCTCCCTTGAGTTTGCGCTTATTAAAACATTGGTTAGAGGGGACCTCAACACAACGTAGTCCATCTTTTAAACAGGGATTTTTGATGTGGCACAAGCAAAACCCTGACACTGTCACAACACCTTTGTTCCTGTTCTCCATATTCCTTCTCCAATTTTATTTCAATTGCCTTTTGGTTGCCACCGTCAATAATATTGCCCTTATATTCTAATTTTATTGGTGGATTCAAACACAGTTTTCCTTCATTATTCACTACTTTATATGCTACCCAACAATCAGCCATCCCTCCCTCTCCATCTTCTGCAGCAAAATAACCTTGTTGTTGCCATGACGGTTGCTTTGAAATCTGTTGTTTTTAGGTTTGCAAGTATGCGCCAGCACTTTAATGTGAAAAGCATGTTTGATATCAATCGGCATGCTTAAAAAAGTGAAGGAGATTCTCTCCTCCCTTGACTTCAGGCTCATTAAAACATGGGTTATATGGGACCCAAACACTGCAAGTCCCTGACATTCCTGGAGCCGACCTCTTAAAAACATACAGCTCTTACACGGGCGATCGGAGTGAATCATCCTCACCTGGGAGCCCTGGCTCATAAACATGCACTGTTTGTAATGTAGGGACCTAAAAGCAAGTGCTAAGAGACTGTTCTATTAAAAAACTGTGCCCCTAGGTCAGCTTTTTTATTGTTAGGTGACATTTTAGTGGCTATAGTTATGAGCATAGTGTCAGCAGCTAAGGGGAAGTTAGTCGATGTCGTACAAAGTGCAGCAAAGTTCAATTTTGGTGCAGGTTTCACCAATCCATGATTGTAAAAACTGCCCTAAAGTCTTAAAATCTTATCCTTAATATGACCCAACCATGACATTCCGAAAACATGTGCTTATTACTTATTACCATAACTGTATAGGGCTGGGAAATATACGGATATTTGAACTATACATTACATTTTGAATCGTCACATCATGTGATAAGGTATCTGTGATACTGGTTTTAAAGGCTGTACTGACCATCATTGTGAAATATAGTAAATATTATATATTTCATATATATATTGATAATAAAATACATTGAATCCAAAAATTATATTTGAAAAAGTCACTTAACACAATAATTGTAAGCCTAATTATTAGTGTTATAGCAGAATCTGACCATATTCATAGGCAATTTAAATTCTAACATAAATATCATTCATATACCATTTAAAAAGCCACAGAAATAAACCAGGTATTATCTGAAATGCAAGGAATATTTTTAGATCATGTAATACAGATCATGAACAGTAGATACTGTAATTTAGAGTGTATTTACAGTGTACTGTCCCTCTCCTTTGATAAGCACAAACCTCTTAAAAGAACATTTTTCATGACTCCAGAGAAACGATCTGAGTGCTGCTTTATATCCCCATATATGAAATACATGTATATCAGTATGTATAAAATAAAGCCCAGCCTGGTCCAAGCCATACAAACAAATTGATTTGGTTTATATCTTGATATCAATATTGAATTATGTAAAAAAGTATACCATGATGAGATGTCTTTCCTATATCACTATATCACTAACCTTAAGCCTTGTTAGATACCTTTGTAAGACTAATATGGAATAATTTGGTGTGTAACCATTCAAACATAGATTGAAGATTCAGTGCAGACCTTACATGTTGGTACCAACGTGTAAAGTCTTAAGGTTCAAGAAGGTTCAAGAAAAGACGAAGACTGTGCTCTCTCGGGTCCAGCTTCAGAATATTGTCTACAAACGAAGGAGGAGAACTTACAGTATTTCTGTATGAGTTCTATGTAAGTTTGCTGTACAATCCTACTGGGACAAGGTTAAAAAAAGAATATCCCCCCCAAAAAATTGCAAGCCTTGCAAGAAAGTATTGAATAAAGAAAGAAAGAACATGGACACATTGTGGATCTAGCTTAATCTTGATCAAATCCCCAGCCTCTCCAAACATGAACATGTTATTCCTTTTGGAGGCTCGGTGTGCTAGTGTGTTCGGATGTCGAGTAGAGTTGCTATATTTAATCGAGTAAATTGGGTCAAGTACGGTATTTCAGCCATTCAACATACAGCAGTCATATCGCAATGTTAATATTACAGTTATGCTACACAATGTGATTCAAAGGACAGACGCAAGATAAATCCATAGTATCACAGGATTACACAGAGGGCCTCTCTGTATTTCTGCAATACAAGATTATTTTTTTGAAATTGATTAAATTCAAATTAAAATCCTCACACAAATAAAGACTCAACATTACCCAGAATATTTGTGACATACCGCTGCATCATTATGACAGAATTGAAATGTTTAAAGAGTAGATGATTAAAATAATTAATAACACTAAGCACAATTTAACACGTTCAGTAAAAGCTAAGGACGTCATGCCGCTTCTGTATTATTTCTCATCTAATTATTCATAATACATTTGTTGGAAAGCCTACCGTCTCCTTTGAAAATATACAAGTATTAAGTTGATATCCAAACCGAGTCAATCTGGCCTCAACACCCTGAGGCTCGGGATCTTTAAAACATATTAGCATTCCTCTTACTTTAGGACCCAAACTGAGTGCGTGTATTCCCACACGCCGCAGGGCTCAGACTGATTAAAACACATTAGTGCTGTTATCCGTGGCACCAGCATAAGCGGGCCGTGCAGATCCTTTTAAAATGTCTGCTTGTACACTTTCCCCGTCTCCACGGCATCAGCCCTATACCTGCATTTTCTTCTGCAGCAACCCGTGGAAAATGGATGACTGTTGACACATGCATTAGCTTGACATCATGACAAACATTCACTTTGGCTAACAGTACCACCCAAAAAGCTCCAGTTCATCTTCATTACCGGCCTCTTCCTCTCTCCGTCTTGCCTCTCTCTGCCAGTGGGTGAGGATGGTGTCACACTTCTGTACAGCGACGTGTCAGTTGTGACACTGTTGGCACGTCCATCTCTCATCACACCATCTTCATTACACTCTAGGCCATCTGTCTACCCGCCAAAGATGTTTTCTGTCCATTCATTTCCACAATTCCCATCCACCCATGTCAAAATGTTTAGTTTTTTTGTTGCTGCAGTTAAGCTTAAGGTGACAGAACGTTACCCGTTTTGTTGGCTTTTTGACTTGACATGACTAAAATCTTAGATGAAGCTTCAATGCCAACTTTTCAGAGAGAAACTCAAGTATCACAGATTTACCAGAAAGCATACAATCTATGTCAGGTTTATTCTGTCCCTACACCCGATGTCACGTGACTAGGTGCAATGTTGACAGCCTAAAATGCAGGAAAGATTAACGGGACCAGCATTGGGTTTAAAATATCAGAGTTCGCTGTGCACTTTAAATCCAAGGAGATGGACCAATATATTGCAGAAAAAAAAAAAAAAAAAAAGTCTGTAAACGGCTGGAACGGACATCTTCCTGATATAACGTCACTTCATCTTACTACAGAGAAGGTTTACAGAGAAGAGCCTGGAGGGAAACACATGTTGGTAACCAACGGACACAGATCAAAATATACCTCTGTATGCCATTGGATAGATCTACAACCAATCAGACCAGGCTTGTTGTAGTTTTCAAAGAGCAATGGCTATCTAGTAATAGCATCTAACAACGTTTGGCATACCAGGCTGATCCAAGTTTGCAGCTCACCCAGGCTTAACAGCCGCCAAATCCAAAGACAGCTGCTCTTGGGAGGTTGCTACGTTGGATGTATACAAAAGCTGCTAGATGCCACTTCTCTGTCACGGCGTTAAGCCTGCCTTTAGTACGCCTTTTTATAGGAATTTTCAAAGTTGGCCAAAACGGTGTCCTTGCCAGATGGATCTGCAGAAGAAAATAAA
This sequence comes from Microchirus variegatus, assembly GCF_963457635.1. Lineage (NCBI taxonomy): Eukaryota > Metazoa > Chordata > Actinopteri > Pleuronectiformes > Soleidae > Microchirus > Microchirus variegatus. Next base: position 28,041,849 of record NC_139803.1, read on the forward strand.
ATGCCTGGCAGACTTGGATTCATTCACCCAAGCTACCTCTCCCACAATCGCTCTTGTTTTCTGCTTTCCCTCCTTTATTTCACCCTATCATTTAATCCCTTGTTTCCTCTACTTCCTCTGCTGAAGCTCCAACTCCAGCAACGGGATCTATTTTGTAGCTGGAAAGTATTTTATGACCATTGTAATTCTGATTCACCTATTCCCTTGCTGCTAGTTTTCCCTGTCTTATTTCACAGTTTCATCCTCTTGTCCTTTTTCCTTTCCCCAATAGTGTCTTTGTGACATTTGGACAAACTTTTCACCGCCCTTTTCATTTGTATATCTATTCCCAATTCACCTATAAAATATCATCTGTATTCCTTGTATGACTTTTCTTCCTTTCCATTTCCTTCTTTACTTTATACAGATTTAGCAGCAGCCATGTTTCCTTTCTTATGCTCTACACTGTTGCTTGCTTGCCTGTTTTGCTTTGCCTTACCTTCATCTTTGTTCTTCTTCTTCTAATCGCTTCTCTTTTAATTACCATCACGGTTAATTGTCTGCAGCCTTCGCATATCTTTTTCTTCTCAGTGTGAACTAATGTTTTAGCACTGCTGGCTCCTTTACATAACACTGGCTCTCTCAAACCTGGAGGGGAACCATAATTGATGTTACAGGTTAAACCTATTTGTCCTACTATTTCATGTCGACAAATATCTGCTGTGAAAAAGGTCTGTTATTCCAGGTTTATTCAAGACTGGCTCGAGCATTGCATACAGATGTTGAACTCATTATCACAGCGTGTTAATATATAGGACCAATCATTCACATCTTTTCAATCCAAATGTCAATGATCGCAAAATATACTGTGAACATTTACTTGGTAGGCGAGGTCACTGAACACAAAACAGACGACAACAAAACAGATGGAGAACATTTAGCAGCTCACTTTGTGTCCGTCTCAACAAGACGTCAAATTTGACCTCTTCTTTCGGCATCCAGTTTCAAAACTACACAGTTGATCCTTATGCTCTTTTCACTCTTACATACTGCAGCATTGTCTACTATATGAATTAGAAAGTACTTCTCTTGCAACTATTCATTTTCCAAGGGAGGCAGTGAGACATTTTTGTACTGCACATATTTCACAGGGGAAAAAAATTCAAAGCAAACGACTGAAGACTGAAACCTCGTGTTTATCTTGAGCTTAGGGGGATAAAACATTTGCTCATTACTGAGGTGTGCCATATTGAAGAAACCAATATGTTTGTTAGAAATGATTATATTTCTTGACTGATTTGTAATCTTAGCCGTGTAGTTTTGTCAGAATACAACAATAACCAAAGTAATCATACACCAAATTCATATTTACAGATGATGATGACTCATATACTCGTTTTCCATTTTGTTGAAAAAAAAAATGGTTTAAGGCAAGACATTAAACAGACTACTGTCTGGTCAAACAGACCATTTGGTACATATCACTAATTAACACCATCCATGAAGCCTGGTTTGCTACGAGGACTAAACGCAACGGTAAACAAATAGTGTATCACGAATGCCAGCGCGCACAATGTCTGCGTCTTTCTCATCCACACACACAGATATGAACACAGAGGCTAGCACATGCTCATAGAATTAGCACAGATATGCACACACGCAAGCAAATACTTGGCAGAAGAATTGCACTCCAAAAAAACAGGCACGATAACGCATACAAGAGCACTACATTCACACACACAGAGAGGCTTTGAGTGTCACAGCATCGGCTTACCATGTCTGGGGAAACAGGATGATTAATCACACTCTGTACAGATGGCCACACTGGGGGGAGAGCGAGAAGAGGGGAACTGTCTCCACCATCCATCCAACATTTTCTCTCCATCTCCACTCACTTTCTTTCTATGCACTCTTTCATTACTGCTCTCTGTTGACCTCCCTCTCTCTTATGCTAGATTTATGAGTGGCCCACTGTTGTGGATGACTGGCATTAATGACATTCAATCCATCTATTTTAAATGTCTTTTATGAAAGGCTTAAACTAACCCATGCACATAGGTGATCCTCCAAGCTCTCTCCCCGTTTGAATCCAAATGTCCCGAGCTCACATAACTCACATACTGCACAAATCATTAAACGCGCGTCTACGCCGATCAGCCACAGTAAAACAGCTAACTGGTTTTAATGTTGCGGCGGAGCAGCGTGCTTCTCGCTCCGTTTTAAAAAGGAGTTCCTTCAGATCAACCATCTGTTACGCAATTCAAAACTTATTCTGACTCGCTGTGGCTTCGTGGCTTGACAAAGTCAAAAACAGACTGATCAGCCACAGTCGTTAAAACCACTTAACCGTTTTAATGATGTGGCTGATCGACGTATAACGACGCAGCTGTTCGGCAAAAAAACGTGGACACAAGTGCGATGCGTATAATTTCATTATCTCCTTTACACTTACAATCCCACAGCTCTCCCTGCACCTCTGACACCAGAGCGAGGCAATGAGGGTGATGTGGCAGAGCAGTGAATTCTATTAAAGCTGAGTCATCCTCGTCTGCACTCTGTCATTTAGATGGAGAATGAGACAAAAGGTGCAATATACCGCTGTACAAAAAAAAAACTTTGGTTACATCTGAGACCTAATGCTTCAACACATCTCAACCCGGTGGGCCCAAATAGAAAGTTCTCGGAAAAGCCCATTTGTTGGACTTTTGTCTTAACTTTGTGAAAGACAAGAAATCCTTTTCTCTACAGACCTATATATCCACACCGTCCAACCCAGCTAACAGCAGACATCGTCTCTGCGAGCACACCACAGAGACATCTAGAAGACTTAGACTGGCGTTATAACTTCGTACTTATTTTCAATTTTACAAGAAAGCAAAACCTCAGCACAGCCGAGTTCATGTAAGTCTAAGTATTCTCGAGCCCAAAGGTGCTGTAGAGTGGGAGAGTGGAGAAGGCAGAGGGAACTTGAGTGTCCTTGATACAGCGAGACTAACATTGTTAGTCTAGCACTCACTAGATGACGGACTCTGCCCTTGAGATAAAAAATGTATACCACGTGGTGAAACATTTCTGTAATTCATGACATGTATCGACACCTGCTGCAGCATATGTTCCTTGAGGTGTGGTGCCACATTCATTATTGACTTTATTATAGCCAAACGGTTAGAAATATGGCAATATATCAAAGCGATCAAAAATATAGACTGCCTATGGCAACAAATTGGTGTAAATTGCGTGAACAACTGAAACGGACACATTCATGGATATATTTTTTTTTTTTTTTAGAACATAGTCTTCTGATTTGAGAAGTCAAGCATAAAAGTATGGAAGAACGAGACACTGGGGGGAGACGATGCTGGTCGCACGATTATGGTCTCAATCGCTAGTCTTTAATCGAACATGGTGTTGATATTATGAAGTATGTCCCCATTCAGAGGAAAATAAGCAATTAAAGCATTGACAGGTGGTATCATCATATTGAGCTCTGGATGTCACGTGACTCCGTTTCTATGAACCGCCACGATGGCAGATATACCCCGAGTTCACTGCACACTTTAACCACTTAGGTTGTGATGGTGAATCTAGTCCGAGTCCATGATTTACGAAGAGCTAACCATGAAATCTGTTGCTTATTGGTTCTCGTCACTCTGTCTTCTTCTGTTCCATAGATGTGATTAACCTCCAACGTCTCTCTGGATCTGTGAGGATGGATCCAGTAAAAAGCTCTCCAGTTAGCCTGTCTCTTGACATTACATCTATCCACCGCCTCACTTTGATGATAAAAACAGCCGACGTGGAGACGACTTGTCTGACATGTTGCCTGATTTATGTACTTTCTAGCAAATATGTCTACAGAGGTATATGTGTCTAATGGTGGATGAACTTCCTGTTGCAAAAACCGCCAAAGCGTCAGTCACGGGGAAAAGTTCATGACGTCAAAATATTTCTGATCTTTCCTACTAGGATAAATGTGTATTTTGTGCCTCATTATTGTTACATTTTTCAGTTAACAATGCATCCTGTGTTGTTCAGTATATTATCAGTTTTGCCACGTTATACGAAGTCACGTTATACCAAGTCACTCTGTTGAAGATGCCACTCTTCAGCAAAGCTATTACTGCACACTGTCTGAGCTGCTTCACTGCACAGCCAACGACCAACTTCACTGTCATCTACACAACCCACCTAAACATTATACTACTGACATATTAGGAGGGGGAAACATATATATTTCAACAGCTTTTGAGGAACTGAGAGAAATATTTTTCAGCAGTGACAAAACATTTTAAGCAGCTTTTTATGAGGGAGTAATGTCCTGGGGTTACAGAAAGATATTCATCTCATACATGACCTCAGGAAGTGAAATATTTCAGCAGGATAAAACAAATATAAAACTAGAGAAGCAAAGATTCCATTGCGTGTTAACAAAAAAATAAGTAGAAACACATTTTAGGGATGAGGAATGGACACGTAGGGATCCTGTGAACCTGGAGCGATTACATTAAACAGCCAGAGCAGCCAGGAAAAGAGAATGACAGGAATGGAAATGGGAACTAATGGGGATAGTATGGAGATGGAAGCACTGCAGGGCTTTCTAGGAAAATAATTATTTAAAAAGGTTGTTTGACTTGCAATAATTTAAACATGTCTTTTAAAGTGAATAATTGGAGCTTCATGAAGGCAAACGATTGACAGAAAGATTCAGATGACAGCAATCTGGTGTCAACAGGTAAAGTTCATTATTGACATTTAAATGGCAATCAATCAATTGTTTTTGATGGAACCTGAGGGATTGGAACATAATCTGACCTGTGTGGGAGACGATTGTAAACAAAAAAAAGGAAGGGATGTCACAGCATCTTTGAGTGAAGCGAATAAAATAAGAAACAGAGAAAACTGCCACACAAGTCACAGTCACATATGGTTGACTTCACATACATATGGATTGGGATAAGAGGATTTATTCAAATCCAGTTCAATTTGCTAATGTTCCTCTAAATTTTATTTTAATTGCCCATATCCCAGTGATGTCCCATTGACAAACCTATTTAAACCAGTCGGACCAGCTCTAATTCACAGGGTGAAGAAAGATGAGACTGCATTTCCCCAGAGCTGCACACTACAGTCATTTCTGCCTGAGTGAGTTTAGCTGGTCACTGGTGATGTCTATGGATCAGCTAAATGGGATTGGGAAATGAATTAGATTAGGTGGCTTTCCCCGGCTTAATCTTCTTCCCTTCTCATCTGACTTTTCCTCTTCTGTCTCTCATTTTTACTCATTCCACATTTCTTGTATCTCTTGTATTTGCCCGTGTGACTCCTTTTTCTGGCATGCTTTTGATTTTACTCCTCATTTACGCTCTAATAAGACTGGTTTATCGGTGCTCTCAGATTGATTTGATCATTCAATTTAATACACTTTATTTGTCCTCATGTAATGTTCCCATTACATCTGCAATCTTTTTTTTTTCATGCATTTATTTGGACTATAACTTCCAGACAGATTGGAAATTGTGTTTTTCTTATGTTGCTCATCCAAAATACAGCTGTTTGGTGCTTTAGTCAGTTATGAAAAGAGATTGATCTTCTCTGCACTCGGCTGATGTTTTTATATATATTTTTTTTATCTTACAGACTGCTTTTAGGAAAACATAGCGTGGCTGAGTTCAAGCTTCCACTGACCTTATATCTCTTAATGCGTGTCAATTGAAGCAATACATACTTAAACTGCAGCTTTTACGCTACTTTAGACACAAAGGATAAACTATGGTTGATGATGCTGGTTTTCAACTAAGCCCTTTAAACTACTACACTTGCCGTCTCATGTCAAGTAACATCTTAGAATAGAGAAGCATTTTACTATTTTAGCACATAAACCGGTAAAAATTATCCTTAAAGGTGAAGTAAGTAGTTTATAGTGTCATCTAGAGGAGAGGCTGAAATTTACAACAAAGAACTGCTCCTCTGCTCACCCCCTCCCTTCCCTGAGCGCTACGGTATCCTCAGCCAGTCCTCGTCGTCTTTCTCCTTGTCAGCACATGAGGTTCGTGAGGCGAGGGAGAGGGCGAGCTGGAGAGGGTGAGCTACCGCGGCCGTAGCCGACGAAGCGGAGAGAGAGGAGGCGGGACTTCCGCTACAAGTAAAGCAACGCTTAACTTGTTCTCTCGCGTTTGTCTATACAGGCTCCTGTAAAAACATGGCGTCGTGGCAATGCAGTAGCGGCCCGCGACCATGTTATTTTACATGACTTTTTGAAACACTACGTAAATGAAACAAAGAATATTATACAGCGACTAGACAATGCAGGAGCACATAATATGTATAAAAAAGTGGATTGGGGGTCATATAAACCCATAAATACTACAGTGTCCCTTTAAATGACACTTCAATCTCCCCTATTTAATTGAAGGAGGCTATTTTGTGGGCACATCCCATCCCTTTTTAAAAAAAAATAATAATAATTTTGTCCATCTTATTTCTATATTTTCCATACATGCATCTTTGCTCACACACAAACACATGCTGCTCCTGCGGAGAGGAAAGCAAAGAGCGAAAGTCGTGTTCTTTATTAACCCTTTAAGGAAAAGTTATTTCTTTGCATTTTTAATTTAGAACTTTTTTTCTTAATTAGACCCTACAGTATTTCAGATACAGCCCTCTACCAAACGGTTGAGATGTCTGTTCATAATAAACCTGGTTTGCATAATTCGTAAAGTACAACATTCAGAACAAGTCGCATTAAAAATAACAGGGGTTTTGGAAGCAAACACAAATCTAGCGATCTGCCACTGTGTTAAATATTTGGACTACATCATCAACCACACTAGTTCTGATTGGTCAGGTATGAATTTGCCAGTAAAGGAAGCTCTGGAAAAAAGAGGCGTATGTGAATGCTGCAATATATGGACACGTTCTATACTTCAAACATGCAAATAATCCACACACAAGAGGCCTTAAATGTGCCTGTTTTACATTATTATCATTATCTTATTACTGATTTCTTTTTTTTTATCGTCATAGGTGCAATACCTTTGTGAACTGTTGGACAGTAATGAAAGAAAAAAGGAAAATACTTATTTGCCAATGCACTGAATGATAAGCATGCTTCTATTCATTTATTTTCCTGTGTGTGCCATAAATTGACAAGCCTGTGTGAAGTGATGGGGGGGGGGGGTATTACAAAATACTGACAAAGGCTTCCCTTTGAACCCCCAATGTTGTTTTATCACTTCATTAAATGGGTAAAAAAAGAATGTCTGGTCCTCTTAACTTAACCGTCACCAACAAACCCCTCCTCTCTTTTCTGGTTATTTTTCTCCTCGTCTCCCTGGAGTCTGTTTGCATTTCTCTCTGGGTGTTTAAAGCCAGTTTTCAGAGGTAGAATGCTTCTCTCACCTTTTCTCGCCGCACAAACTCACTTCTTCACCTCATCTGTCCCTTCATATTATCCTTTTGCTGTGTGCCTCTTTTTTGTTGTTGTTGTTGATGATTCACGCTGAATCAGAAACACCCCCATAGCCCAAGGTGAATGCAAGAGCCTCGTATAATGTAAACAAACTATCACATACATGTACAAACCTATAGTTAATGTCACTCAAACTTCAGCAAAGGAAACAAATACTCGCATGGGAATACACACAGACAGGTAAACTGAAGATGAACCTGTGCCTACAAACACAAAGCCTCATGTTGGTGCACTATAGCAAGCTTTGTAATTCATATATACCTGTATATATAGGGTTAGGGTTTCAGACAAACACTTTTACACATCCTTATAATTGTTTTGTGACATAAGACCCTGACAGTACGGGTGGGTCAAAATATCAATTTGGTGATATAACGTCATCCTTCCTTGTGCAATATGACGATTGATACAACCCGCCAGGCGTCACTATGTAGCACAACGTTTTTGAAGGACAATGTTTTTGAAGTCACAATCAAAGATATCGCGAAGTATACTTCACGTTGGGCAACTTCACTAAGGGTCAGCCCAAAACTGTACAAACTATACAGGGCTATAGACATGAGACATCGCTCTCCCTCTCTCTCTCTTCCTCTGTGTATCCCCCCCCCCCCCCCCCCCCCATGTCTGTCTGTCCTTTCCTTTCTTCTGTGCCGTCACTCTTCAGAGCACGCTCCAATTCAGTGGAACGAAGGATGAGAGGCAGGGGCCTTCTGCAGGAACTGATAAAACCATCCTCGCGCTCACACACTCACAAATACCAGTGTGCACACAGATACAGAAACAAGGACACCAATACAAAGATCATCACTAAACCTCTAAACACACTAAAAAAAAAAAAGTGAGGACAGCATTAGACAAAGAAACACAGAAACACACACACACACACACCACAGCCAATGAGTACTTTAAGTGGTGAATCAAGAGTGGGAAAATGGAACAAAAATAGAGGCAGAGGCCAAATGAAAGGAGATGAAAAAGCATTAAGGAGATGAGACCTGGAACAAAGACGAGCAGTGGAGAGATGAAGAGTGAATGACGAAGATGCAGAGGGACGAGGAAAGGTGGAATAAAAAAAAGAGGAGCCTGGAGGAGAGATTGTGTAGAGGAGAGATGATGGGAAGCTGAAGAGCTGGTGAGTATGTTGTGACACGACGACAAAAAGCACAGATCTGCCCCTAAACATGTCCTTAACAAAAAAAAATCTGAGCTAACAGTTGTTTCCACTGAGCAGATTTTCATACATACTTAAGCTAACTACCAGACCGGACTGAGAGCTGATTTATGTATACACCAGCAGAGCCGGGGGGACAAGAGGCATTTATCCTGTCAAACTGCTGAACGACTAGTTTTTGGGTTTTTTAGCAGTAGAATTCACTGGGTGACTCATAGCGTTTCACTCATATTCCAACCTGTACACGCACGCACGCACGCACGCACGCACGCACGCACGCACACACATTTGAACCGGCGACCCTATGGTTGCAAAGAAAATGTCTTCATCTACACCAAAGACCCCAAAACTACTCCAGACGACATATTGAGGAAAGTCAGGGCCACCAAAGAAAGTAATCAATAAAATAAATAGAAAACACCAATCACAAGAAGAGTAGCATAATATTGTCTACATAAAAATGCAATGGTGGTGGAATTGTGATTTTCCAACTCTGGGACCCAACTTCAAAAAATTGCATTTCTGTGCTCCCAAAACACTAATCTCCACATGAAAAAAAAAAATCAACATCGTGTGAACTCATTTGAACGGGTTTAAGCACATTAAAGTTTTAGGCGAAATGGAAATGTCCTGTTTTTTGGGGAACCAGTGGCTCTTTCTGTTAAACTGGCCCCAAAATGACTATTCATGGTCTAACTTCTTCCTTTTCAATCATTACAAAGACCCCCAATTGCCAGTGCGCTGACGAGACACCAGCTCTACACTACAATATGCCAACTCATTTCAGCGTTGGACAAAACAAGGGATGTGCCGTGGCTCCCGTCAAACTAATGCAGGAGTGTGCTGAACACTGGTGTCCTCCACAATGGCTTCCACTGAAAATAATCCAGGAGGCAGAATTCAGATCCGTGTTTATCTGTTAACATGCAGGGAGACTCACTGTACGTGTTTGCCAGGTTTCAACAGAGTTGCCATGCTCTCAGAGGAAACACACTGCTACTGCTGGCTGCTGCTGCTGTCACCGAGCACCAATTAAAAGTTGTGATTTGCCGCAGAAAAAGAGGTCACACTCGTGTTGTGATTAAGCTGGCTTTTTTCTTTGCAGTCGAGGCTCACAAAATACAAAAGCGAACCTGAAGATAAATGATTTTAAATGACCGGTTTAACTGATCTACTTTAACCATAATATCAAACTAGATATGACTTTTTTGAGTAATTACTACAGTAAAAACGATCAGTTGTGTCTGATATTAGCTCTTAATACACTTTCTCTCCACCTAAAAAGAAAATGTCTCAACTGATTCAGGTCATGAACGGTATACCCCGCCTTTCGCCCTATATAAGCCGAGATTGGCGCCAGTGCCCCTGTGACCCTCATGTGAAGGATAAAGTGGTAGAAGATGAGTGAGAAGTGAGGTCAGGGACAAAGTGCAGTAAAATGTGTTGTAAACTCCACAAGGGTTTTCCAGCACCCTAGTTCCCCCCTATAGCTAAAGGTCATTCGTGGTATAGGCCTATACCTTGAACATGAGTGTAATCGCAGTAGAGCAGAGTAGTTCTAGAAATGTATCATGGAAAAGCACCACACGCCTCTAAGGAACTCTATAATCATGCATTTCTACACTCAAAATAAGATAGGATTGCTTAACAAACAAGACAAGAATTCACTAACAGAATAACAAGTTTGATGCCTCAGAAAACACAGATATTATCTGTGAAGGTAGGAGAACAGAGCAGGAGGAGGATAAATGCTATGGAATCAGGAGAGGAGGAGGAATTGGCAGATGGGTATGAAAAGAAGATAGGATGACAAACGGGTGTGTAATCTAAGGAAAAGAGAGAGAAATTGTGACAAACAGGGGATCAGTTCTATCTAAAGAGAGGGAGGGATGTTATTTAGAAATGAACGAGTTAGATAAAGGGGCGAGGAGGATGGAATAATGAGGGGATGAAAACAACAAAGAATGGGAAAGTAGGCCTGTTCGATTCATCGTTTTTAAATCGTAATCACAATTATTTTGTTGGGACAATGTTGAAACGTGAAAATCGTAAAAAAAAACTAGTTTTCACTAGGGTATTTACAGTACAACAGAGAGAAGAAAATCTGGATTTTATTTGTGGGGCAAAATCTCACAGCCTTATGGGAAAGTAATGGGAGGAGAGGGAAGAATCAGAATAAGAGTATTTTATGATTCCCTGCAGGGGAATGTCACATTTGCTACTTGAGAATTAAAGTAACACTCAGGAAAGAAAATACAGAACAAGATAAAGAAAACACAATAATAACTTCTATGATAATAAATATGACTGAATAAGGAACAGAATGTAACGTAGACTGTTAAATTGACTTAATCAGAGATGCTTGGAATGCAATTATGAGAGAAAGAACGGGAAAGATGTACAAAGATATAGGAGATTTACAAATACATAGAACAAGGTGTGTGTGTGTGTGTGGGGGGGGGTGGGGGGGGGGGACAAACAGACAGGAGGAAAATAATGTGGAAATGGGAGTGAAAAGAAAACACGGAAAGAAATATGACGCTGCAGAAACAAATCAAGTGGCAGAGCAGAGGGAGGAACACGGAGAGACAAGGGGGCACGACGGGGAAAGACAAGAAATGACAGGAAGAGAAATGGCGTATAATAAATACAAAGAAATCATGGCACGGAGGGAAAATATGGAATGGATAAGGAGAGAGATAGTGAGAGAGAGAGAGTGACGGCGGAGGAGGAATGATGGAGGGAGGAGAGAGTGGATCGACTACAAGAACAACATTAATATCAGGAAAGTGACACTCGGATGAGGTGTGTCCACATAACGGGGACATTGAGATGTGGAACGACACCTGTGTGCATTCAAACATCACATTTACATGCAACGCCCTGAACACTAATCCCCCCCCACTCCCACCCCCAGAAACACACTAACACACCTCTCTGCCAGTATTCTCACTCCATATATGAAATGATCGTATTGTTTTCTTTACACCACGTGAACAAGGCATCATGTTGTCTTTTCTGAATCTTAAGTGCTCACATGAAAGGAAGCAGCAAACGGTAACTTGCATTCAGTAAAAACAGAGATTATTCAAAACAATAAACAACCGAACAGATCTAATCACAGTAGTTTTTTTTTTGTTTTGTATTTTCAAATTGAAAATCACAATATGTTATTTCTGCTGCCCCAGATTGACGATGATGAGAAGCAGCGTGAAATCATGGGAATTAGTGTCTTTTTATTTGGTTCTCCTGTGAGTTTGCAAGGAAAGAGTGTCAAATACACAGGATAGTTGCAAATTTGTTTTTACCAAAAGAAAAATGCTTTTTAAGATGTCATTGCTGTCATGAGATCATTTTTACAGCACTGACTGTTTCACTGCTTCATTGAGTGCGTTTACATAAAAAACACATGGTAACTGGAATAAACCATTTCAGGTGTATACATGTCTCCAAGAAATCACATTATTGACAGAAACCTAGGTGTGTAAACAGGTTTTTCAAAAACGGTAACGGCAATAAAATGTCTCAAGTACCAACATTTGGCACCGATTAAAGGTCACATAGAGTGGTCCTGTTGCACATATATGTGAGTTATGGAGGTCTACTTACATATATTAAGTTGTTTTTATGGTCAAAATCCTCCTAGTTGATGTAAACGAGCCGACTGAAATCTGTCCTTTTCGAAGCGCTTGTCAGCCGCGCTATTTCAGCCATAAATCTCGCCCGAGAAGACCGAGTGTGTTGTGATTGGCCAGCCAGCGTAGAGCCTTCCCACCTGTGTTGTGATTGGCCAGGTATCTGGAAGTGACGTAATCTATCACGTCAGCTCTCAGAAGCGCAGCTCCCTCTCTGGAGCGGTGGATGCACTGCTACTCATTATCAAAACATTGTTTTAACAGTGTTTAAAAATAGCTTCTTCACGACTCCCCGCCGCAGTCCCTTTATGACTTTAAACCGGAGTCAGATTCAGAGTCAGAAGACACTGTTGCTCGTGAAACACCTCCACAACGGACGTTATTCTTCTTCTGCGGTTCAATGTACGCAACCGGATGTGCCCGGACTACCGCCCGGAGCAGGACGATCGGTTGTTCAGGAGAACCGCTGCTTACGTAACTATTACGGGATTTTCAGTGATCTCGTTGAGCCCCGAGATTACAATAAAACACAACGTTCTCAGCAATGGCTGAACTGTTTGTTTCGAACCGTCAGGCTTCATAAACAAGGTAATGACGCAGATACACACCAAAAAAAACAGCGATAATAGGAACTTCCGGTCTAGTTCCGCTTTAAATAAAAGTGAACATATACTCGGTACCAAGTACAAATATTACCGGTACCCAACCCTATTCATCACTGCTAATGTTAATATCATCCTCATCCATCCCTCATCTAGGACTTTGTCCTTGTCTGAGGGTCACATGAGGAGCTGGAACCAATCCAAGGTGGACGAGATGATGAAGATGATAGTGATTTAACTAATTGTTAAGTAATCGATTTTTTGAAATGTTCCTGATCTCCATCTATCTTCTCGTCTCTTTTCCATTCTTCTTTTCCCCCTCCGTTCTCTCCTACCCTAAGCAGCAGAGGCAGATGTTCCTACACTGAGTCTTCCTGTTAAAAAGGATTTTTTTTCTCTCTCCACTGCTGCCAAGTGCATGCTCACTGTGTTCCTGTTGGGTTTCTCTGTAGTAATTGTAAGGTCCTGACCTTCTCCATGGAAAGTGCCTTGAGATAATGCACGTTCTGAATCAGCGCTATACAAATATAATTGAATTGAGACACCAGTGATCCCAAAAAATCTATTGCACCGATCTCTTGTAATAGCTTTCCACAAATGGAACCAAGTGCAGTTATAGTCTTGTTCTGCAATTTTCAATAAGATTTGGTCTTCAAATGAGCAACGATTGTAGTGTTATGCATGAGCTGGAGGAAAAGCGAGTCACACCACATTGACTGAGCTAAATAAAGAAATGGAAAAAAAAAGACAAAAACACCCAAACAGCACACTGAATTGTCCACTAGGTATGAGACTATAAAGTTCCTGACTCTATGTCAGTAGTCATGAATTCTGTGGGGTTTATAATGATTATTTTTGTGACTAATGAATGAAATTACAAGTGATGTGCTGACACAGAGAGTGCTGAGGAGATGGATAGGTATTAGAGGCACTAAAAAAAGAGGGGGGAAAAATGACATTAATTGGACAATACCAGAAAATACATGAGCAGCAAATCGAGTGGAGGGTGCACTAATGGAGGAAAAGGGAGAAATGTCACTCCATAAAATACTGGGCTTATTCGAGCTCATAATTACAATGGCACCGAGTGGTGATGATGGAATGCAATGATGTATCGCACTCAAAAACTGAAGAAATTTGACCAGAGATTTCACACAAAGGTAGATACAATACATATAGAACTCACACTGTGGAGAGTCAGACACTGCAGGATTCATTCTGCTCATGCTCAGGAATGTCCACACATGATCTCCTCAAGGTCAAAGGTGGCCTCTTGGGAAATTACACCCAGGTGTGACTGTGCATGTCTGTCTGTACCTGTGGTGCTGGTGGGTTTTACAAATGAGGTTAGGGTTGGGTTAAGATTAGGGTTAGGGTTAGAGTAAGGTAAGTCTCCAAGAAATTATTGTAATTCAATGTCCTCTGATGTCATGAAACCAGGACGTTATCTTTGTGAGGACCAAAAAACATAAACAACAGAACATTGTTTAATGTTTAAAAACATATAAACTATGGGGAGTGAGGACATTCTGGAGAAATTGGGACATTTTGTATGGTCCTAAGAACATTAACAGGGATTTTGTGTTTAAAGACATGGTTTTTGATATGACATTTAAAGACTTTTCACTTTTTATTCTTGTCATTATGTATTGTATGTTTTGGGTAACATCTACTGCACATCTGTCCATCCAGGGAGTGGATCCCTCACCTGTGGTTCTCCCTAAGGTTTCTATCCTTTTCCCTGTTACAAGGGTTCTTTCCCTGGTAGTTTTTCCTTACCCTGGTCGAAGGTCTAAGGACAGAGGATGTTGCCAACCCTGTGAAGTCCCGTGAGACACTGTTTGTGAAAACTGTGTTTTGTAAACTGTGGGCTATACAAATAAAGATTGAGTGATTGATTGATTTTAGGGTTAGCATTGGGACAGTTTTAACTTAAGAGTTAGGCATTTATTTGTGATGATTAAGTCTGACTGTCCCAAGTAATAATGCAGGATGTTACTAGAGTCAACAAGGGTTAGGCAGAGGTGGATAGTAACGAAATACATTTACTCAAGTTACTGTATTGAATACTTGTGTGTATTTTGTATTTTTTAAGTACAATTTAAAATCAGGATTTTGTATTTTACTTGAGTACATATTGACTCAAGTATTGTACACAATGAAGACCTACAGGGGGGAAATATATAGCAGAACCAGACGAATGATGATGTGATTAGCAGCAGCACTGGCGCGTGAACATGGAGGGCGCGCGCCAAAAGTGACGTAATATCCTATTAGTACTTTTTCTTGAGTACAATATTTTAGTACTTTATCCACCCGTTAGGCAGCATGTGAGCATGTGTGTGCGTCTCAAGATCTCATTTACAGGTTTCTTTGCATTTGCCACATATTGCACATATTAGTGTGCAATATGTGGCATTTTAATGATGGGGAGTCACGTAAACACAATGTTCCCGTTAACGTGCCCAGAACAAAAAAAAAATGTACTGTTCTACTCGATGAAAACATGACTTAAAATGACAAGGTTCATTCAATGCATCTCTGAGTGCAACACGCTGTGGACACGGCATTATTTAAACAAGCTTCCATACGCTGGATCTTTCATAGATTTTCGTCAAAATCGTTTAATTTCATTTAGAGTCTTGACACTTAATCATCTGGACAAAAATCACACACACATACAACAAAAGTGGCCCTTAAATGAGCATTTAAAGCCAGTGACAAACATTCTGTGTTCAGCATGCAACTAGCCGGTAACAACCATGGCTGTGGAGCCTCCATGCAGAGCGGTACAGCGGAGACAGCAATTATCTCAGTCTGCCGATGCCAATAGGTTGTAAAATGACCTTTCCGAGCCAGTTAATCTGAACTAAAATGATACATCAGTTGGCCACTGGGTTAGACACTGGGGGAAAACTGGATTTTGCTAACAAACCAGTCGGAGCGAATATGACACTCGAGCAATATATCTAAGCCCAACACGTGTCTGTTCCTCTGATGTAGTCGATGGTGAAACACATACAGTACATGTTACCTCATTAGAGGCAACTAAGTATTTCTATAAGAACAATTTACACTGCGTTTCAAACTTGAATCAACTCACGGTAATTCCACCACCTATTGCATAATGCAGTTGACTGACAGCTTCATTAATGGAAATGAAAACGATAATGGCGACAATCACCGTGCTGCCATTAGGAACGAACACGGGGGTGTGGGATGTTTAGGGCGTGCAAAAGAAGGTGTTTACGATGTGTGAGGCAGAGCAAACACACTTCCTCTAATTAGGACCTATTTTCCGAACTCAAAATAGGATTCACACCCATTCACACACACACACACACGCACTCACAGCGGCATTGTAAAACAAATAATTATAATTCACATATTGATTGACACATGCAAATGTGTTTTAATAAAGACACACACAGGAGAGGGATGAATTAAGGAGGGGTGTGGTGGAGGAAACACACAGTCAGACGAGTTGTGAGACAACTGATTCATGAGATGAAAAATATATATTTTTTTAACTGAGATTGCAATTTAAACTGACAAGGAAATTAAAGAGAACGGATGAACGTCCACTGAACGTGACATTGCAAGGAAAGGAAAAAAGACTGAGTAATAAAGAGGTGGTGGAAAAAGACATTGCATCTTGCTTCTTTTTTTTAGGAGATAGTGGTTTGGAGAAAGGAGAGGAAAAACACTGCAGGGTAGAAATCTTTAGAGGTTTCAGGGTGGGAGAGATCAATACACGAATGTGTGGATGGAGGGAAGGGAAATCTGAATATATTAGAGTTGAAGGGAGAGGGAGGGAAAGACGGCCATGATTGATTGAGTTGGTCGAGAAAAATTGTGGAAGAAATATTTGATGACAGATCACAGGGCTGGGTAAAATAATATATCTAGATCAGGAAAATATGGTCTTAGATTTTGGATGTCGTCATATCGTGATAAGGTTGTATTGATAAATCATATTTACTGTAAAATACACTAAATATTATATATTGATTAAAACTATACAACACTAATTTCATTTTAACCCTAATTACTTGTGTAAAAGCAGAATTTGAGAAGATGTGGTCAACACATGTAAAATATCCTTAATTTTACATTAAAAAGCCAAAGAAAAAAAAAGCAGGTATTATCTAAAATGAAAATATTGCCTCTCTCCTTTGAGACAAACATCTCAAAATAACTTTGAGAAGTTCAGAGAAACAACCTGTGTGCAGTTTTATATCTGCATATATCGGTATATAGCCTTAAAATATCCAGATTTTATTTACAAGCTACATCGCCCAACCTTACACAAATACTGATTTGATTCATATTGTGATGTATATCGATTTATCGTGATAAGAAACATCTCATATCACCCAGCGGTTAAATGGAGAGAAAGGGTTTTGCTGCCGTTCCATTTATGCTATCAGATGTAAACAGCAGATAAAGAAACTCACACTCTCTTCCTTCACTCTTTTACTTCTGCCCAAACTCATTAAACCCTTGTTTTCCCCTGCAGTCGAGTGCAAAGCCATGTTTCCCCCCCCCGCCCCCCCACTTTTACTTTATGGTACTGTGATGATTTGCGGCTTCAATAGATCAGCATCATCATCACCAACCGATCCCCCTGTTAATATACAGGCTTCTCCTCCAGTGCTGCTTCACTATCAGCTCCACATCTCACAAAGCTAATCTGATCGCAGAGGTTATACATAAAAAAAAAAGGCTGCTGTGGATGCAACTGAATGTGACGAGTGCCTGCTGGAAAAAAAAATAGATTAAAATACAAAATGTCAAGGTGCTGCATTAATACTCTCCACTCTGCACTCCTCTCCCTGCTTGCTTGATCCCCAAAACCATGCAGTCCATCCCTCCCTGTCATTCTGTCAACAGGGCTGCCGCTGTCCTCCTGCTAGGACATCCATCACTCTCCATCCTTGTTACCGCGTCCCTGCTCCACTCCAGTCCATCCACTCCCTTTCACATCGTAGGCTCATCTTTTCTTTTTTCCCCGTGTGCATCTTTTCCAACCTTCATTTAAATAGATAAATTGTTTGCTGCGTGACATGATGCCTCCCGTGCTGAAGCATTAATACCCTTTTCAAAACAGCTCAATCTGAATTGAAGAACATCTTGATTATCCAGCGTGTAGGTTTCCATTTATTGTAATGGAAAACCAGCTAAACCATGTAGAGGCGTGTTGGGACCGTGTAGTGGAAAAGCGGCATAATTTCAACACAATGGCCCTTTAAAACCTTTCAGTGAGAAGCAGAAAATCAAGCTGATATGGCAAGTTAAGGAGTGATGGAGTATAACAGGGACTAATCATTTAAAGATATCCAGTGCTTATATGACTTTACACCTTGTGTGAATCTTTCTCTACAGACTCCTACAACATTTTGCTCAAGGGGCAGCTGCTGACTTTGCCGAAACACATGGTGCCAATTAAAAACTGCCATTATTTCCTATTACTCAGTATTGCATGAGGCTGAATTAATATGGGTATAAGCATTTTTATTGCAATTTTAATTCTTATACATTTTTCATCCAACTTGAAATCTTTAAATATAGTTTCCAAGTGCGAAAAAAAAGAAAGAAAGAGAAATCAAGCATTACTCTTATGCACTGTCGCTGTAAAAATTACACTTGAGGTTGCTGTAGTGACTCAGTCATTAATCATCTATTGTCTTCTGCTTTATCCTCCACATGAGGATCGTGGGGTTCTGGAGCCAGCAGCTAACAAAGGACAAAAGTTGGGGTCACCTGTCCATCGCAGGACAAACACACAGAGACAAACAACCTTTCACACACACACACTCACAGCTACGGTCAATTTAAAGTGTCTTGTTAACCTCTGCATGTTTTTGGACTGAGGAAGGAAACTGGGGGAAAACCCAAGCACACAGGGGACAACATGCAAATTCCACATGGAGAGGCCCACAGTCAGACTGGCTCTTGAACCACTATCTTTTTTTGCTATAAGGCAACAGTGTTAACCACACCATTCCCATGGGGCCTCTGTGGTGGTTCATTTCACACAAAATAAACTAATTGGAGGACAAATCTTCCTCACCTGCACTCAGCGTTCAGTTAGGTATAGTACAGTTTGAAATAATAAAGCCCTGTGTCAGGCTCGAGTTTCAACTGAGAACTACCTTTACTTGGTAGGTGGGAGACACAGAGCATGACTTTGTGCCGGTGCAACGACAACGAATGACGACATTAAAAGCCAAACTGACAACTTTTTTTTTGTGATGTTGCCCAATGAGCTGACTGTCATGAGTGGGACCAAGGAGTTTGGGTACAGAGAACCGGTACTTTTTGTACTTGGTACCGATTTTCGTCGGTACTACCTGGTCAAACACAGGATTTATTGAATAGCTGAAGAATGTACCGTTTTTGACGACTGCTGCATCAGCTACCGACGCCAGCAGTGCTACTACTAGCTTCTTCCTCTTCTTCTTTCAGCTTCGCCCTTTAGGGGTCGCCACAGCAGATCATCTTCCTCCATCTTGTCCTATCCCTTGAGTCCTCTTCTGTTACACCAACTGTCCTCATGTCCTCCTTCACACTATCCATGAGCCTACTCTGTGGTCTTCTTCTTTTCCTCCTGCCCAGCAGCTCCATCTTCAACATCCCCACGTACTTTTCTGACCTTGTCACAGGCCTTTGTCGATAATTTATTCTTCTGTCGCTCAAACCTTTCAATACTTTTCTGTATTGCTTGGGTTTGGTCAAAGTGTGGAGGGTAAACACTGTTTAATACTGTAGGACAGCAGAAGAAAGGATGAAGGTATATCGACAGGATGGAGGCATATG
Organism: Microchirus variegatus; assembly: GCF_963457635.1. Taxonomy (NCBI): domain Eukaryota; kingdom Metazoa; phylum Chordata; class Actinopteri; order Pleuronectiformes; family Soleidae; genus Microchirus; species Microchirus variegatus. The sequence continues at coordinate 28,061,523 of NC_139803.1, forward strand.
AGGAGATGAAAGATGCGTTGTTTCAATACAAATGGAAAGTGCGAGAGAGTTGGTGGTAAATGGTTTGATTTTTATAGCACTTTTCAGTTTTTGATGAACACTAAAAGCTTCTTTACGCTACAGTTTTTGCCATTCATCTATTGACTCACACTTTCATACAGCACAGTGCTTTTTTCTATCACTCATACCCATTCACACACTCGCAAATTAAGTGTCTTGCCAAAGGACAACTAGTGGAGCCGGAAATCGAACCCACAACCAGGTTCAAAGATGATTCGCTCTACCACTGCGCTACCGTCGCTCCCAATTGTGCGATGTTGAGGAGAGCGAAAGGGAAAAGAATCGGGAGGAAACAAGTCAGAAAGTCCTTCCTGTGAAAAAAGGTCATGAGCTCTTCTTATTGAGAGAAGCGCTACACAGTTGTAAACCACGATTTTCACAGTGAGACGTAACGTACCCTGAATGCAACAATACCACACAATGGGGGTTGGATGTTATTTAAATGGCTCACAATATACTGTAAGTGAGCATGAAATATATGCTGATGATGTGAATGTGGTTCAGAAATGTTCAATAAATGCTTCACCTGAATATGGTCAAATATCCATGTTAATGTTTTTTAGAAACTTAAATTAAATCTCTACCCCTGGAAGAGACTCAATGGACTCCAATTCAAGTGAATATAAATCTGTGTGCACACTACAGGCATTCATTCTCTCCCCCTCACTCAGAAGGCAGGAGACAGATGATTTGTGTGATTGGAAAGCCACTGGTGCAAGTCAGATTCAATCACATCCAATAAGTCAAGAATCACTGTGTTAGTCACTCGCTCGGCAGCCGCGGCAGTATTTTTTATTTGCAGCCGCCATGACAAGCAGGAAGGGGAGGGGAAGGTGGGCAAAGCTTTTTTTTTTTTCTTTTTAATAAATGGCAGTAACTTTGACATACAGACAATAATATCATAACGGTGATCAGCTTCCCTTCTCCGCTCCAGTGTGCTGCTGAGCGGTAGATTTCTGACAGGATACTGAGGGGAAACTGTGCACGTCGCACCATATTACTTGTTTCACTTTTTAGCTTCTCTGCAGTGTTCAAGAATTCCACATTTATTCCCCCCCTGAGCAGATTCCTCCCACGTGCAGGTAGAGTTCAGGCTGCACACCAAGCAGACACCTAGTCATGGTTATTGGGCCTAAGGCTTTTTTCTTTTTTTTCCCCTTTAAATCACCACGCTTTGCTGAGGTCAAACATGCCATTATCGCTCATATTTATCTTTCACAGCCGGTTTGATTTGTTCTGTGCGTCCTGTTAAATGGATGTTTTATTTTTACAATGATATCTTCTTTCTTTTTTTCGTAATTCCAAACATCAACTTTTATTGATTCAAATTGTCTTTCATTACCGTTTAATTATTCGTAAAGTGCTTTGTTGCACAGTTAAGGCCCATAAAAGACAAAGAATCATTAAAAACACACTCGTTAAAGGAAAGGAGAGAAAGTAAACTGATAGAGGAGTGAATGGGTGTAACAGAAAAGGACCCGACTGTAAAAAGCATCCAGGGAATTTGACCTCATCAACTTAAAGAGGTGTACAGAGAGAAAATGACATGTATGGTGCAGAGACGTACAGCATAATCGCCCATGGACGAATACACAGAACACTAGTCGCACCTTTTTGTCGATAGGGAAAATAACAAGGACACACTCTCCCATACCATACTATTTAAAGCACAAGCTAATGCTTGATAAACTAAACGCAACACACTCTTCTCATAGAGATGTACATCAAAATGCACACGGCAAAATCATGTCACCCCACCCACTGACTTCATACGCTTATGTACGTTTATGATTGCACCACTGGAAAAACGACTGTGCGTGAGTGCGACAGACCTATAATTCAAGTGCAGGTTGATCTCTGCAGCTGTGTGCACACATAACGTACACACACACACACACACACACGCACTCTCTCTCATGCAGCATTGTTACTGAGCACAGTTACAGACATAATGCCTGATACCAAACTGAGTAGTGCTAGAACTGTATAATGGAAAAGTGAAGAAGGGGAAAACCTGTATTTGTCATGCTGGGATCTGGAGCTCTAAATAAAATGCGCCATAGTTGAGATGCACATTTTTCCCTTGGTTGGTCTAATGCTCCATTCCAGAGCCCATCCAAACCAGTTGGACTTATTATACCTCCAACTAGAAAAAGTGCACTGGAATGCCTGTCAAAGTGGGACGTCCTACTCGCAAAGTCGGGGCTGATCGACCTACCCCGACTTCGCCAAAATGACGTCGGAGAATTATGGCGGCGCCCATGGAGTCACATGAATAGGCTATAAAGTTTACTTTTCTGTGTGTAGAGTTATTTTATTATTATATTTTTATTTTATCACAATTGTTTTTCATGTTATGGCGTGAAATTATGTCTTTGTTGTTATCTGTTAGCATGAAGATATGTAGGGCTACGGTAAAAGTATACTCATGACGTTACATAACGATATGTATCGCTTTTATATATATACGGCTCGCTTGTATATGTAAGTAGACTGAATTGCTGACAGTCAAAATGCCTCTTCAAACATAAATCTAAAGCGCCGCGATCGTCCATGTTTTTTAACATTCGACGTCAATTGCTGGAACGCTTTGAAGTAGGAGGTAGTAAAATTCAGTTAGGATAAGTCCCACATCCAATTTGTTTGGATTGGCTCTGGAACGCAGCATTAATGGTTCATAGGGTACTGGTATGCATCACCAAAAAACTTGACAACTCTTAAAATGAAGCCTACCTCAATCCTGCCGGTGTCTGGCTGGAAGCCTCTGGCTGGGTCTTCTGTGGTCACTCTGCACTGGATGGCACAGCCGTTCACCCTGATCTTGTCTTGTTTGAGGCCCAGATCCGGCAGGCTGCGGCCTTCACACACATGGATCTGGGCGTGCACCAAGTCAACACTGTTAAGAGAATGACAGGAGGGGAGATGAGTGAACTGAAGATAACCTTTTTCAGTTTAAACCAAAGGCAACAATGCCATAATACTGTAATAGCATAATATGGTCAATTTAAATTCTTATACTCTGATTCTGTACCTGTGGACATTATTGTATCCTTACTATATTACTTTTTTACTAACGCATAGTTAAAGCCCACAAAGAAATCTCACTGTAGACAGATATAATTACATGAAGCCAATCGTGTTCATTCGTTCTGTCACCACAGTTCCAACAATCGCACATATTTTGCATCCCTGATTCATTTTGTGAACACATCTCTTAATATGCTTTTGCGTCCACAAACATGTGCAGCCACACACGTTCTCAGAGACACTCACATTATGCAAATTTTATTCAGCAATTATCTATTATTAGGGAGAATTTCAATCTGAGAGGGAGTTATTTTCTTCCATATCCATGAGTTATAACCCTTCATATACATCATTTTGGCTCATCTGCATGCATTTATTCAAATGTAGAGCTCAGAATGAGACTTCCTGGGTTAAGCGTCATGTCCTTGGCCAGTCTATTGCGCAGCTAAAATGTATCCCAACTATTTTGTCTCCCAGTTTTTCTGGACACATTTGAAATGCTGTGGCTGACAGATACAGTAGGTGGTGATAAATAATCTTTAAATGCTTGCGTCTCTGCCCTCTGCCAAACATAAACACACACACAGATAAGTGGGAAGTGTCTCCGCTTTGAAGAGTGAATGAGACACAGAAGGCATACAAAATAAGCAGGCCAGCAATCCGGGATTTTGGATGCCGTTTTGGCGTCGGTCTTTTTTATTGTCTCAATTAGCTGGTGTCGACATTCTGGCCAAACAGACGGACAATTATGCATCAGCCTGGTTTGAAATATGTTGATGGAAAAAAAGCAGATCCACCCTTGATAACTTGGACAGGCGATAACCTCGTGTTTTTTGTTGTTTTTTTTGTGGACATTTTTTTTTTTTTTTAAAGTAGATGTCTCAAAATAATAAAAGGGCAAGACTAAATCACTGGGAGTAATGCCATCTACAGCAATGAGTAAGTGAGTTATTGTCAGTTTACTGTCTTAAAGAATGCCAGGGCAAAAACATTGTTCTGACATTCATTCACTCATTAACCCAACTCAAATAGCATATTCATAAAAGGTAATGCAATATACTGTACTAGCCTTTATGTATCAGCAGTGATGGGAATAACGCCATTAAAATAAATGGTGTTATTTATTTTTTTCAGTAATGGGTAATCTAGCTTATTACTGTTTCGATCATTTCAATGCTGTTACCGTTACTGATGATTGAGACAACTGCGATGATGATTGGTAGGTAGAGGTGGAGTAAACTTTCATAGTAAGCCAAACAGAGGCAGAGTTGGGCAGGTGTTCACGAACAAACACACACACACAAATGACAAAAAGACACAAGCAGTAATGGGAAGTCCAGGGAATTCAGCACTTCTAAAATGTCTGTTGTGTGTTACTTTTCCGCTGTTATACACACAGTAATGAGAATATCTACATCATCATATTAAATTTGATGGGTGTCTTGTGTCACACTGTCCCACAGCAACATTAAAATAGTGTAGATTAGTGTACAATGTTTAAATAAATAGGTTATTCAATAGTTACTTTGCCTGGTAACTACTTACTTTTATAATGCTGTAATTCAGTTACTTTTTGGGAGAAGTAACTAGTCACTATAACTTCACAATTATTGTCCCAACACGAAGTAAAAGTGTATAATTGCTTCGGAAAAACAAAATTGGTTTTCATACCCTTAGAATACACCTTTTATTAGGGAAATAGCCTTGCATTATGGAGGCCACCATCTTGTGCCACCACAGCTGTACAGCAGCCAAAACAGATGTGCATCTCTCGTCTGAATCATAAGCTTATGATGCAAATCAAGAATGTTGCATACAACTATGAAGAGGAAGGAGAAAAGTTAAGGGACCTATGATTTCTGCGACGTGGAAAATGTGAGCAATAAAAATTGGATTAACTGTGAAACTGACAGAATTTTTTTCTGAAATGTCAAACGTTTCACAGAGACAGAGAGGACGTTTATGCGTGTGGGACCAGCGTGGCTTCCCTTTCACGACGTCTAAGCAGCCATCTGAGACAAACACGACGTCAAAAAGAGTTGCGAAATTCAAAACTAATGGACTCGGGTGAGTTTTGCCAGCGCAGACACACACATCGTCGACTGGGCCCATAAAAATATGAGCTACAACCACTTGGATTCAGAAAACAGGAGCCTCTAACAGACACACAATTACAGCTACAAGCATGTCGACAGATTCAAGAAGAGAAGGAGTTTGTGTGCACCGAGTCAGGCATTTCTTCTAGAAAAGCTAAAGCAGCTATGGTCTTTTCTCGTGAAATGCTGCAAAAAAATGTAGCCTCCTCATAACTTCACCAGTATCTAAAGCACGTTTTCTCAATCCTGCTCCTGGTGAGAATGCATGTTTAATAAGTGTCCTTGCACCAACACAACCTGATTCTTAGACTTGTGAGCTGACCGTTTGAATCAATCTTCGAGCACGGAAACATGGAGGGCAGTGGGTCTGCAGGATCGAGATTGAGAAACCCTGATCTGAAGTACATTGTTGCATAAATACGTTTATTTGTATTGCTAAATGTTGGCTTTCATTCTATCACATTTTAGGTCAGACAGCAAGAGTTGTAAACATTTAATCACTTATTCCTGGTCCCATTGCGGAAATTTCCTGAAAATGTCATTCAAATCCATTTGTGACTTTTTGAGTTATCTTGCTAAATAACAGACAAACAGACTCAGGCGAAAAACATAACCTCTTGGCGGAGGTAAAAAAAACAGAACTGAATAAAATTGTATTTCATAAGGCTCTAAAAGGGAGTTGGGGCATGGAGTATGCAAAGGCCACTGAAGCCGTTGAATGGAGGAGTCCAGCCATATGATGCACACTACCGTCTCACCTATTCAAAAGGATGGAAGTACTGTAACGCAACACATTACAGCAACAAATCAGCCAACTGAACATTTTTCAGGTCAAGGCTTAAATGCATTGGCTGTTTTATTACATATGAATCAAGTTCAGCCCAAAGTTTTTTTTTGTGTTTCCCCTCACATAATTCATCTACTTTGAAAACATGAGGCAACACTGATTGAGCGAGGACCCCGGAGGGTTGATGAAATTTATTGTATACTAATTTGATTCTGACAAATTAAAGAGCCTGCAGCAACATCTGTCCCTCAGTGCAGCGAGTTACAGAATGAATGCCTCCTGTATCATTACCGAGTTCCACAACGGGATCCACGTAGCTACACAAGACAGAGGACGAGGGCGATGTGCCTTCAGCCAAGCGAGAGTTGAAAAAGGTAACCGATTGAATAGAAATGCTTGCTCTCAATGAGCGTAATGACAATAACTACTGGAGAATGTAAATGCTTGTAGAAATTGCCACGTGAAAGTGATACCTATAGAGGCAGAATTACAATGATATTAAATACTTAGATGCCGGCTATAATGTGATAAAAGTTTCAAATGTAATAAAAGTGAGGTGTCAATGTCAGACGAGTTAACATATCCATTGTTTCACATAGATAAACGTGAGAGAAAGAAGTTAATCTGTATAGTTTGCTGCCTCTGAGGCACCAAAACATTAATTTCCTATGTTAGCGAAACCAATCAACCATTATAAATACTTATTAAAACTTCTCAAAAAAACTAATCTATGTTCTTGGAGCCTGTCTGACAAAGAACAACTTCCTCTTCTGTTGCAACTCAATTCAATTCAATTCAGTTTTATTTGTATAGTGCCGGATCTCAACATATATTATCTCAAGGCTCTGTACATAGACAATATTATAGAGACAGGAAAAGCCAACAATTCACACAATGAGCAAACATTAGGCAAAAAAAACAACTTTTAACAGGAAGAAATCTCTGACAGAACCAGACTCAAATATGTTCAGCCATCTGCCTCAATAGGTTGGGGTGAAAGGGAAAAATGGGGGACAGAGGAAAGGTGGGGGAAAGTGGACAATTCCTCTATTTATCCATGACCAAAACCTACATTTTCAATTGTTCCATTTACTTATTCACAAACCTAATCTAATAGTTGTTGACCCCAGTTCCTTCTACTACCAGCATAAGGCACACATATCACATATCAGGTATGTACCCACCAAGCAATGACCCACACAGCAGACCACGATTTAATTATTTTTTGCCAAGAGCCCCAAGAAATACTCCAGAGCTGTAGCATCTCCTGGCCCAGAGCTTGCTATCCATCAGTTAGTTGGAAGAAATTCAATTAAACTAAAAAAAGAAAAAAACTACTGAGGAAAATGCAGCACATAAGTGCAATAAAGCTAAAATAATAGGGTCTTAAAAGTAGATTTAGACCTGGAGTCCCTGGACTGGGCCTTAAAGATTAGAATACGCAAATAATGCAGCATCTTCCTTAAAGCCTTTGTCAGGACAGCAGATATTTACAGAAATATATAAATTACAATTAATGAGCCAAATCAAATAAGACTGAAAACATTCAAAGGCATCGTACACCGTTTTAAACAAATAGCATAACTATCAAAACCTTATTTTAGGACATGCCTTGAAAAAGACAAGTCAAACTAAAATATGTCAGTTCTTTTGGCTTCAATACTTTCAACATCTCCCTCGCTGCAACGATGCGTCAGAGGTGTGAACCAATTCTTTATTCTTGACACCATTAAATAATACAGAAATCTTTTAGGGATGTCAGCGCCGATGTTGTACGCCTATTTTCCTGCCTGGCTTCTCAGACTGTTTGCCAGCTGCGTCTTTGCTTTGGCTTGAAGCTTGTGAATAGCTGCCAGGTGGATATTTGATCTGTAGTCATCCAAAAGGAAAGATGGCTATACCCAGACAAATGTCATAGGGGAAAAAAAAACAAAAACAAACAAACAAAAAAAAGAATTGTTGACGCACTTTATCTGTTCTTTGATGTTGTGTCGAAGAAGTATCTTGTTTTGCATTTGACTGTACTTTCTATAGAAAACGCCTTGTTTTATGCCTAGGTTTAAAGGCGCCATATGTAAGAATGTGGCCAAAAACGGTTACTACACAAAATTCTGCCATTGTAGATCAGACATATCTGGCAACCTGCTGTTGCTCGGCAGCTGAGACTCTACTGACTGCAATGATTGGTAGATGGCAGTAGGTGGCGCCACATGCTAAAACATAATTTCAAAACATAGACATGATTTGCGGTCCGCAAACGATTTTTTTTAATGCAAATATTTTGTCTGTACTGTTGTTGGTGAGTTCAGTTTGTTATATGAACATTATTCCAGAGTCTCTGTGACATTAGGAGGATTTTATGGCCAGTTGATTTAGATTTATTACATACTGCAACTTTAATTGATGAAGAAAGACAGTAAACAGCAAACAGTCCAGCACTGGTCACATAACCATGTACTGTTTTAACAAGAGGAAACCCCACCATTCTCTGACTCACATCTATTCTATACACGGATAGAATACATCACCATGGATATTGGATGCAGCTAAAATGACAGTTTAGTAAAGCCGTTTACCAACCTTTATATAATATATATAAAAGGTATATGGGGTGGCAAACTATACCACAACATAAATCATAAATGTTCAGCAAAAATGTATCAGCTCATGTATAGCCATATCTGTTAAAACTTCTGCAAATGTGTTTGAGGACCCAAATTCCGTGGGTTCCGACCCAGTCTCCAGGAACCACTGGTCCACAGTATAATATAAATTATGCATTGGACCCGATTACAACATTACTCACACATTTTTCTTCCTAAAACAATGACATTTAAAATGCAATGCTCAAGTTGACCTTATGTTTCAGAGAAAACCTCGTTAGAAAGTCCATATTCAACATGTGTGCACTCAATTATTCTCTTATGCAAATGCTTCATCAAAGATGAAATAAAACTGTAAAAAATGTTTTGTTGTAGATTATTAAAAAAAAAATCTTAAAAAATCTTATTATGTTTGTCATTCATGTCTGAATGAAGCATCTTCTGTCTTTAAGACGCCCAGTGAGGTAGGGCTTTGTTATAGCATTATGAAACCTAAGGTTGATTTAATTCCAAAGCTGGAAATACTAGAATAGCCACATCTATATATGCGTTTGAGTAAAAGCACAGTAATTATACTCTTCGCATTTCTATGATCTGAAAAACCACTTACAACACACAACTGTCAAAAAGAAATTGCTATAATTTTGAAGCTACTAACTCTAACCTTTTAAATACGTACATTTTGACATTGCTTTTCTCTACATTTAAAAAGCTGAGCACCTGAAGAAGTCACAGACTGTTAAGTGATTTGTGTTACTATAGCAAACAGCAACCCAATATGCCCCCTGCTATGGCAAACGGTGTCAACTGGAGTATTTGGTTTTTAGCAAAGGTGAATATTTACTCCATATGATATTTAAATGTCAATGTTGTCAAGTTTGTTTTTTTAAAGGAATTCAAGGTTTGAAAAATAAAATAAAGGAATAAATATCAACTAATCCTGTGTTGCATTTGACACATTTTTAAAGAGCCAAGTCTCCACTGCACCGACTTTGGATGAAGGCTGAATTCGGTTTGGTTTAAAGGTCCCATATATTTTATCCTATTTCTCCAAGTTAACCTAGTTCCCTGGTGTCCTAATGAACATGTCTGTGACATGCTTTGGTCAAAATACCATAAGAATGAAGCACCACAGCAGTTCAATCACCCTGCCAAAACAGCCCTGTTCAGAACGCTCTGTTTATCTCTTTAGGTCCACCTTAAAAAAAAAAAACTTAAGGGACAGGAAATGACATCAGCCACAGAGGCTACTGGGAACTAGTTAGCATTTGGAAATGTATCCACTGGACAGATAAATCCTCTGCAGCTGGACATTTGTGTATGACTCTGTGCTGCACTGTGGAGCCAAGAATAGAACTTTTCGCAGACTTTTTGGATGCCGTTGCCCTAGTCAGCACTCTCGCGTATTTTACGGACAAACAATTGCAGGAATTTAGGAATTTCACTGTGTCGACCCAAGGAGCATGGAAGTCAACATTGCGCGTTTTATCTCCTGTACTTACAGCGAGGAGGACCACAAAAACATGAGTGAGTCATCTTTATTCACACTTTGGCGACTGATAGGGCCTCCAGAGTCCCAAATATAAGGATTTAAATGATTAAAAGGTTGATTTTGCACAATATGGGACCTTTAAGGTATACAGTACGACAAACAACAAATCATGCTTTAACTGATTTAACTTCAGCTTATACAGTAGTTTGTTGCCGTTTAACCCAGCTGGTCACATTCACTAAAACATGTGGTGTAATTAATCACCAGCACTTTAATCCTTGGCACAGCGGCTTCCCTATGAATAAATGACGTGTATGAATTTCAAAGTAAAAATGTACATTATCCCTTGAAGAGGGGGGATCATCAAAGAATTACTGCAGGTCATCTCCCGAGTCCAGGGGGCAATAAAGGCTTCATTAAAAAGCAATTATATTAAAATGAATTATCTTGTGTGCTTTGAGTTATGTAAGGGGGTTACACTGTCAGGGATGAGGAGATCTGAGTGGAGAGTGGATATAATTCAGTGACCTGAAATCCATTACGTTTCAGATAGGTTCATTAAAAGATACACAAACACAAATACTTAAGAAAGCACTCTTGGTGTTTGCCTGCAAGTACTTGCACTGATTTTTTTTTTTTTACAGTCAATAAACGCGTCCCTACATGGAAACTACATTAGACGAGCGCTCACAAGAACCCCAGGACCTGCACACACACACACACACACACACACACACCATCTGACTGTCGAGCTCGCACATGGGCACAAATTCTGCGGCAAGGACACGGACTCCATCGTTGTCACAGTCTGTCACATGTGCGTACACACACACACACACACACACACACACACAGACCATGAGGCCTGAGTACTAATTGCATATCATTTTCAGTCATTTCACTCAGCTCGTTAGCAAGGGAGAAGAGGGTGGCTCTGTGCCCAGGAATGAGTGGGGGAGAGAAAGAACCAAGCTTAGCAAATAGATGAAGGCAGCTTGTTTTGGGCATAGGAAATGATGAGATAAGACAATGAAATATGACAAAAAGGTAGGCAGGTAAAAAACAATAAATGTCACACCAGCCTCAAGATGCGCAAGGATTAAGGAGAGAGCTACACATCTCTAATTCACAGCAAGAGGGAAAAACAAATTAAATGGGTTAAAGCAGAGGCAGGGAGATGAGAAAAAGCTGCAACAACAGAAAAAAAGTGTGTGTGGGGGTTGACAAGTGGGAGTGTTAGGGAGAGTGGATTTGGCCACTCTCAAAAGGGAAGAGGGAATAGAAAGCATTTAATGGGCAAAAGGAAAGGTGGATGGGAGCGGGAAAACATGGGAAGGGAGTTGGAATGACAGTGGGAAGAAGGAATACGATGGATAAAAGGGTCAAGTGGGGACGGGATGGACATGTTGAATTACAGAGGTAGCCAGAGAAAAAGATTACTTATAGGGTCAGAGTGGAACATGACAAACTGAGGGAGGAGGTAATAAATAATTAAGGGAAGACAGAAGATTATGTGGAATTACAGAATGCAGGTGGGAGTTTTTGTGGGGATTAAGTGGATGCGATGATCACAGTGAGCATATTCACAGGACAGCTCAAGTTGAACGGTTTGGAATTAACGTAAGAGGGGCATGGTCGAGATGGTTCGGTCACGTGCAGAGGTGGGATAGTGATTATAGTAGACGAAGGATGTTGACGATGGAGCTGCCAGGCAGGAGAACCAGAGGAAAATCGTAGATAAGGAATGTGGACAGTTGGTGTAACAGAAGAGGACACAAGGGATAGGAGAAGATGGAGATACAGCCAAATGAGCCATTTCCTTCCGTTTCCATCATGGAATGGTTCGGTACAGTACGGTGCAGTCAGGGTTGCATTCCAACTGAGAACAGTACCTTAACTTGGTAGGAGGGATGTAGGCTGTGCACATAGCATGACTTCGTAGTGGAGCGACAACTATTATATAACTACTATAACACGCCACCATAGACAACAATGGAGGACATCCAGCAGCTCTCTTTTTCTTTCTTTATGAGAATATACTGTGGGAGTGACATTTTTTTGTTGCCTAAAATCGACTGTTGGTCCCACCTGGACCATACTGTACCATTTTATTCTGGGAAGGGAAGGGTGCCCAAAATGGTACCATACTGTACCTAACTGAAACCATTCAACTCAACGGAAACGTGGCTATACAGTCTTCTCGTCAGAGTCTCTGTGTATTTAGCAAAAATTAAAGCAATTTATATGACTTTATTAATGAAGTCAGTATAAAGAATGAGCTAAAGGAATGGAAATGTTGACAAAGGAAGTGAGAGAGGAAGTTGGAGCTAAGCAAAGATGTCACTGCAGCGAGAAGTTGAAAAGGGATGGGGATGAGAAAAAAAAAGATGCAGGACTGGAGATCAAAACACACATACTACATAGTGAATCATGCTTTCCTCTAGTGTTTATTTGTATTTTCACGAACTTCCAATTCTCATAAATTCCACCTATACTTCTCCTTCCTGCTTCTCTTGCCTCCAGCTGTCCCGCTCCTCTCTTTACTTTTTCCCCCTCCGTTTCTTCTCTCATTCTTTTATCTTCTATTGTCTCCGCTGCTAACTCCCCTCCTCCCAACACGTGGCCTTGAAATGCAAATATTTAGTCCTTTTGAAGTTGAACAGTTAATTTCCAAACTTCATTAGTGAACAGAGCCTGCACTGGACTGTATCAGTATGTTTGTTTGTGCAGTTTTCCTCAGTGTTTGCGTTCAATTCATGTCCACACAAAGTGTAAAAGAAGTTTTCAAGATTGGCTCCGGGGCAAGCTGTAAAAGAGCAAAGCAGAAATGTATTTCGCATTTTTGTTAAACTAATGCAGACTCGTTGAATGTGTGTAAACCTGGACCACACACACATGCATTATTTTCCAAATAAAGTAAAAATAAAAATACAATGCGTTTGTGTTATTTAGGGCCTGCAGGAATGTAAATTTAGAGAAAAAAAAAACAATAAGACGACAGAAAGCAGGAGCAATTGATATGATTAGGGAATAGAAAGGCAAAAAACAGTGGTAGAAAGAAATCAAAGGTGGGAAATGAAAGAAAGGGCCTGGAATAAAGGAATTTCCACCAAAAATGGAGGAAAATGTGTACAATAAGGCAAGAGTAGGAAAGAAAAACAAAGATGAAGCAAAAAAGATCATCTGAGTGAAGCCAAGAGGACAGTGAGCGGGAATGAATCAAGCCTCTCATCTTGTTTTGTGTGCGTTTCATCAGATGGTTTTCGACGGTAAACAGAAGAAACAGAAGAGGGAGCACAGCAAAGGGGAGGAGAGAAACGGAGAGACAGATGGGAGGGATGAAATGTCGGCATTTGAGAGGAAAAGAAATCAGAAATTTGAGTCACTGTGGCATGAGGATGGCGTTTTGACATCAATTTAGCCGGCAGCTAAAATAAAACTATGCTGTCTGCTTTATACGCAAATGCAAACGGAACATAGTCATACAATGGAGGGGAGAGGGGTGTGGATGGAAAACACATTTTATCAATATGAGGAGAAATTAATAAATGGGCAGAAAGAATCGAGCAAAAGCAAGAAAGATGATGACAAAATAACAGGGACCGAGGTAAAAAACTGTTATCTTAATTAAGCATGGGCAGCAACTCTGAAATGTGTTAACTACAGTTTGAAAAACAGTCGGGGGGGTAAAAAGAAGAGAATGTGGTCAGTGTGGAAAAGATGAAATATACAACACAAAATCCCCGATGACACCCACACAACAAACCAGTCTGATTAGATGTCTTGTCCCTTCGCAGCCTTGCTTTCTCCTCCTGTTTTCGCAGGGTTCACTATCAGCCTATTAATAATTTCTGCTTGCCTTGTTATGAAGCAGATGGGAGTGTGTGCTGAGGAATACAAAAATAAAAAAATAAAATGCTCTTCTGGAAAGGCAGCCGGCAAAGAAATGACAGACTGAAAGGAGAGACCGTGAAAGAAGATAAGACGAGGAGGAAGTGGCGAGAGGGACAATTTAAACACAGAACGGAAAGGAATGAACACAAGGCTTCTTTAGCACATCACTGTAAAAGCATCATGTGATGCAGAATTACAAAACATAAAATTAACTTCTATTTATAGTCTCTGATATTAAAACATGTGTTATGAATTCAACTGTGTATATAGATGAGAGCTCAGAGGTGATAAACAGATGTTTTGTTTTTGAGACCAAAGTCAGTTCACTGTCAAAGTGCATCAGGGCAAGTGGATCACTTCCTGAATTTCAAAAATTCATTAAAATTATTCCTTAAGAGGTTTGCAAATATTTTCAACGGATCCTTGTTCAGGACGATGCCGACTATTATGATGATAAATTTCAAGTCATTCCGAGATACTTTTTGTTTTAGAGACTAAAGTCAGCTCACTGTCAAATCAGGGCAAATAGATAATTTCCTGAATTTCAAAAATTCTGAAATCCTTGTTGTTGTCACTAGAAGTGTTGCATCAGCGTGACGTGGCATAACATTAGCATAAGCAACAGGCAGAGTAATGTAAATAATTGCTCGGTCAACATTGCTGTGTGGACTAATTGTTGGCAAATCTAGTCTCGAGTCCATGAATTACTTTTTTTTTTTGCTTTTCCATTTCGTTAGTACCTGGGGCTTTTAAATTGCCTGAGTGTAGCCTATACAGTATGTACAGTATATAGAGGTGAACTGTGTGATTTCAGATACAGGAGCTCTATGCACACTTATATTCAGATATTTAATACCATGGACAGTGATGACAAAATGCTGATTTTTCTTCATCATAATATATAATACCCTGTATATGTTTTGCTATAAACTGCTGCAGAACTCCATTTAAAAATAACCAATTATCCACTGGCCTTTTAAGCCAAACACTTACGCTCAGTCAGAGGGTTGCAGCAGTGAGACTTTCATTTATGAGGATGACATTTATGTGGAGCAACGTCTGCAAAAGGCCTATATACAAGAGCTCAACAAAACACACAAATGTGCTCCAGCAGACCCACGCAAATACTAGACCCAGAAAAATGTATGAGCCCATATTGGCCCGATGAAATGCAATCCAAGTTTCCTCAGTTGGAAAATTGCACAGTGGAAACCACAAATCGAGAGAGATAGAGGAAGGAAACACCATGAGCCTCCACACATGTATGCATCAATACACTAAGTGCACATGTACTTAACAATGTATCAGCTACGACACCACACGTGTAGCAGGAATATATCCAACAAGCAGCACACATAAAACATGCAAGCACAGACGCTTCTCCCCTTTACAAAGCAAGTAGACAGATGCACAGAAAAATAATGACACATGCCTATGAGTCACAGACCAGCTCTGATAACGTGATAAGTGTACAAATATGAGCAGAAAAAATAGTGGCAACAATGAGGGAAGTGCAGCTGGTAGTGGGGAAAAAAAATAAATGGAATGCAACAAATACAACATGAAAGGAAAGAATAAGGGGAGCAGTGATGGTGGAAGAAAGAACAAGTTAATGGCGAGGAAAATGATGACGGAAAGAAAACAGCAAATTGGCAAAGAGATAACTCAGTTCAGTCATGCAACAGATAACTGAAGAGAAGTTTTGCTCACTTTATGCACACATCATTTCCATGACAATGCTGCTCTCGCAAATTTAACCTAAAAAAAAAAAAAACTAGTGCAAAAAAGGAAAGGGAACAAGAGTGCAGGCAGAATACTAACTTGGACAATACAGAAGAGTGCAACGTAAGCA
Source organism: Microchirus variegatus (assembly GCF_963457635.1). Taxonomy (NCBI): domain Eukaryota; kingdom Metazoa; phylum Chordata; class Actinopteri; order Pleuronectiformes; family Soleidae; genus Microchirus; species Microchirus variegatus. The sequence goes on from NC_139803.1 coordinate 28,077,334, forward strand.
TGAAAAGAGGAAAAAAGTAAACGCAAGACAGACGAGGGTTGGTATTAAGTAAGGAAATGACGTTAAGATGCTTCCGCGAGAATCAACTTGGAACAAAAGTCAAGCATATCCTTATGACACTGGTGTTTTTCTTTGAAATAACCAACTTAACATAAAAACAGCTTATTCCATCTTTACTGAAAACAATACAGAAAAATCCTTATTTGTAGGATAAAAAAAAAATGTCAGACCAATGTTAGGATAATGTTAAGGCATGTGTTACTGTAAATACTTAAAGGTGAAGTAAGTAGTTTATAGTGCCATCTAGAGGAGAGGCTGAAATTTACAACAAAGAACTGCTCCTCTGCTCACCCCCTCCCTTCCCTGAATGCTACGGCATCCTCAGCCGGTCAAATGTCGTCCTCGTCTTTCTCCGTGTCAGCAGATGAGGTTCGTGAGGTGAGGGAGAGGGCGAGCTGCCGTAGCAGACGAAGCGGAGAGATTGGAGGCGGGGCTTCCACTACAAGTAAAGCGACGATTGATTTGTTCTCTCGCGTTTGTCCTTACAGGCTCCCGTAGAAACATGGCGTCGTGGCAATGCAGTAGCGGCCCGCGACCATGTTATTTTACATGACTTTTTGAAACGCTACGAAAATGAAACAAAGAATATTCTACAGTGACTAGACATTGCAGGAGCACATAATATGTATAAAAAGGTGGATTGTGGGTCATATAAACCCATAAATGCTACACAGTGTCCCTTTAAAGGCTGGTTTCTGCTCACTGCAAAGCATCACAGAGGGTGCAAGGGCTCCAAATGTAACAAGGGCTTCAAAAGATGCCTCAGAAGAAAGAGTGCGAGAGCCGATTTGTGTTCATAAGTAGCTCTGCCAGAGCCAGAGAAATGATCACATGGTTCTTATGGATTCTTTATGGGGCTCTTCCATTAGCCATCTATAGTTCGAGCACTACTCTGCTCAACGCAATCAAACCACCATTTTTAAAAACCAGCAAGAGCATTACAGCGAGCATATATGGCCGCAAAAATACACCATTGGTCTGTCGACGAGGTGCAGGTGTTCCTGTGTTTGGTGGCTGTTGACTGGATTCAGAGAGAGCTGTGTTTGAGAGGAATTAACAAAGAAAACACTTATAGGAAGTCACAGTTTGAGACAGACTTCTCACATTTAAAACACATCTCCTTCACTGCTTTAATGTATCTTGTAAGATGTGTGAGGTGTGTGAAAAGAAAAAAAAAATAAATGTAAAGACTGCACTGTACATCAGCAGACGTGGCTTGATGTTTATCCAGACTAGTTCATTTGCTGTGGTACAGACCATATATAACATGCTCTGCCGTGAGCACAGTTAAAACGAGGCTTAACTTCCTGACTTTGTCCATAGCACTTCACATATATACTGGGCTGTATGTCAGACAACATGTCACTTCAATCAGGGACTGACTAATTGGAGAACATTTTCCTGGATCGCCAAAGATCATGAAGATGGCATGAAGGTGGATCACTGCTATAAACACGGAAGTTTGCATCCAGATTCCACAGCTTCACATAGGTGTGTAAAGCCTTCCTGTATTTCAACACGCACTGACAAACTGTTTGTTTGACTGAGTTATGGACACCATCATTGCAAGTTACCCTAAATTTCCCCAAAACTGCCGACGAGGAACAGAAATATCTTGTTTATTTTATGTGCTTTTATTGCGACGTGTAAGTGTTCTCTCGAGTAGAATTAGGGAAAGTTTATCAGAAAGCTGAGGATGTAATGCTGCAGGGTCTGGAATAATGTCCACTGTGGCTGTTTCCATACTTGTGAAAAGCACCCAAGGGCATTGTAAGGATCAGATATATTCAGTCGGTCAGGTTCTGTTCTTTTTTTAAAGGTGCGCATTGAATTCTTAAAGTTTGAAAACAGCCAACATGGCACTGTGAGAAAACGGAGTCACATGACATCAGGAGCTTTGTTGACGCTTGATTTTGTTGCAGTAAGAGGTACGAATCCCACTCAATTGTACCATTGTTGCCGTTTGATGCTTCATCCTTGGATACAATGATGGCATATGACCTCCAGGTCCCAAAGCTGAATCCTCTGTAATTGCTGTTCAGAATTTTCCGAGTAAACAACACTTGCTTCATGGAAACATTCTCGAACACAGCGATGCTTTGGCACCTGTGTGAACAATTACTTAGCAGAGACAGACAATTACTAATTCACAGGCATGTTAGCATACACAAGTTCAGGCTCATCAGAATGTCTAAAGCAAACTCGAACAGCTACACTTTTTATTTATAGGCTTTAGAACAACGAACCGTGCAACATAACTCTGTGCAGCTGGGATGGAGTCATTGGGTCGTCATTCACACAAACCAGAACTCGGCAGGAAACCTTCCTAATTACACACAATTCTCAAAGCAGACTGTAAATGCAGCTGTGATATATGGGTTCGAACGGGAGAGGTCTCTCCCGGGGAGGTGGAGACACACGCAAGACAATTTTATGTAAAGCCTTGCGAAATAAAATCATCTCCTTGACAGGGTTTTGCAACATGACACTCAGAAAGGTAGACCTGCTGTGTGGAAGACAGCCAGCAAAAATATATGAAACACAACGCTTCCTTTAAGTCCAGCTGGGGCAGATCTCATTTGTCATTTAACTTCATTTTATTCCACTCACAGCTCTCAGACTAACATGCTGGTAGTTTGAATTTGAATGTAAGCAGTGATGCCTGGCATCCACTCTGCTTGTTGGTGTGAGGGGAGAGACATCCTGATATTGACTTATTGGGACCTGTGACTGGTCGATTCGAAGAGACAATGGTCCAGCACCTTTTGAGCAAAACGTTAGAGGGTGGAATGTGCAATGAGTCATGTCTTTAGGATCATGACTCTTCCTTCTTTGAGCTTCTCCCTTTAGGGGTTGCCACAGCAGATCATCTTACACCATCTTGTCCTATCTCTTGTGTCCTCTTCTGTTACACCAACTGTCCTCATGTCCTCCTTCACACATCCATGAACCTTCTGTTGTCTTCCTCTGTGTTCTGTTCTGCTCCATGTTCAACATCCTCAGTCCAATATAATCACTATCCCTCCTCTGTATGTGACCAAACCATCTCAACCTTGCCTTTCTTACTTTATTTCCAAGCGGTTCAACCTGAGCTGTCCCTCGAATATGATCATTTGAAATCCTGTCGATCCTGGTCAATCCCAACAAAAATCTCATCATCCATCCTTCAACTCTGCCACCTCTGTCTTTTAGACAGTGCCACCGTCTCCGAGCTATAAATCAAAGCCGGTCTCACTACCATCTTGTAGACCTTCCCTTTCACTTTTGCTGCTATCCTTGTGTGACACATCACCCATGACACTCGTCTCCACCAACCCCACCTTGCATGCACTCTCTTATTCACTGTCCATTGTAATAGGGTCACGTGTGATGACACATCCATCTACTGCTTTATCGTCCACATGAGGGTTGCAAGGCTGGCGCTAATCCCAATGCACCCACTGTGTGACCCAGGAATGAAATCACATATTAATTCTCCAGCCGAAGTTTGCCCCCGCTCTTCTGTGGCAGATGTTGAAGTCAAGGCAAAAAAAAAAAAAAAAAAGGACGAGCCACTTCCTTCATATCAAGCTTAAAAGAGGAATGATGAACACATTGGTACATTCCCAAATGCACATCGGTCCTGAGGCTTTGACCATGATCCACAAAATTATCTGATTCTCGTCAAGTCTTTGATAATACTTGGCTTCGAAGCTCAATGCTGCAGAAATAGCTTAGCACAATTCCAAAGGGGATTACTGGACCAAACGTATGGAAATTACATTTTAATTTATCATTTGGGTCATGGTAATTCATGCTAATTAGGATTTCATTAATTCCAGCCTTGATTTTAAATGGTTTGTGAGGAGGACAGCCTCGTCAGGATCACACCAAGAGGATGGTGCAGCCACACAGGAAACCTACAGTTATTCCTATAAATCTCAACAGAGAAGGTCATCACCATAGAAACACCTATAACAAGATTACACCGTCTAAATACATCAGGATCCAACCAAAACAACAGGAGAGTGAGTGGGTATTTTGAAGGCGATGGTGAGAATATTTTGTTGCTCTGCAGGTGGCAGACCTAGACACTGCAGGTGATTAAAACTTTGATTTGAGTGACAGAAAAAAAATCATTTTCTTGTTGTTTATAACAAGATACATCATACAAACACTTCAGAGAAGCTATCCAGGGAAACCGGTCTCCCGAAATCTGCTTAAAGCACTTAAAACACAGCCATAACCTCAGATGTTTCTTCATGATGATGTTGATGTCAGAATAAATCCAAATCATGTTACCAGTGCAAAACAAAAATATGTCGCACTTTCATAACATACACGATTTTGAATGGAATCACAAATTATCTAAATGAAGAAACGGTAACTCAAAGAAGAAACAGATGGCATTCTTGAGCACCATAAGTTAAACAGAGAAATTACCAATGATATACCTTTTCAACACTTCCTGTGATACTGCCAAAAGTCTGTCAGGTCTAATATTTATTCTACTTTTTCTCAATCTGCTGAATCCAGAAAGTGTGAACAGATCCTAAAAACTCTCCATGGAAAGTTTCCAATTTGGAATATATCCAAAATTCCCAAACAAAGAAAAAAAACTCACTTCCTGGTTATTGTATCAGCTAGCCTGGCTATTTCCGGTAAATTGTCAAACAACTAAGACAATGTGAAATGTTTTTGATCAATATTGGAACATAACCTAACAAGGAATCTGCATTATATTTTAGCAGAAGCTTCATACGACTTAAAGCAATGGCAGCTACTATTATAATCATGAAAAGCATACATCAAAGTATCATAAATAGCCTCAACTGACTCTCTTCCCATCACACACAAAGATGTGTGTGTCAGGAGGTTGGCACGTGCACCATGGACTCTCCTCATTCGTATTCATCTGCTTACTTCTCAATCACTCACTGTATGCTTCATTGCACAATTATAATCACCTTAAAATTATTTTATGATGTGCTCACAAAACCAAACACCACTCCTCCGAGTGCATATACACACAAACGCACACAAAAAGGTTTGTGCAACTATTCTTCCGAGGACACATCCATTCATCCGTTTCCAGTCAATGACATAACCTTACCACAATTCAAATCTTGTTCTCCATGAGAACTACTGGTCCTTGACGAGGTCCTTCAGAGGTTTCACATAATGTTTGAACATATGTTCATATACAGCGGTCAGTCGTCATGGAAACGTGTCATTCGTTCCCAATACATTTTTACTTCACTCCCACTCCTGTTTTGGTGGCTCTGTGCGTCTATCTGTTGTTTTGTTTCTTTCTTTGTGCTTCTGCACTTGCACTTGCTAACTTGACCAGCAGAGGTCGCCAGAAGCTTGTTGCTTGTTTAAATGCCATCTTTTGTTGGGTATTTATGACAATACTTATGACCTTTTTGTATCTTGCACCTGGCAAATACGCCATATTACAAAAAAAGCAAATAAATAACACAGTAAAGCAAATATCAGAAGTTAGTTCACTGAGGTAAGCAGTAGGTGGCACAAAGGATGGAAAAGAAGCTGCAACTTTATTCATTCAGTGTCTGAAGCTTTACCCTCCACCATTCCATCGCAGGGCATGCTGTATTCTATGCATGACTCTGTATACGTTCATGCAAAAACAGTTTTTATCCTGCACTGCTACTTTGACAACCAGCGTGGCTGAAATGATTGTTCAAATGTTTTTGTGCTAAATCTAGTTCCCGGGAAAACCCGAGCTCTGCTGACATGGCTGCTCAGAAGGAGATGCAGGTGTTGCCCGGGTTGCTAATGCGTCCTCTTTGGCTAATGAGGGCTGATGCTCAGGCTTCCTGAACTTCCCCAGCAGAACTCGACACACTCGTAACACCTTCTACACAAACTTCCAGCCTCAGAGGAGTAGCCTCTGTGGCTGATGTCATTTCCTAGTTTCGTTTTATTTATTTAGTTTTAATTTTTTTTAAGAGATAATACTAAACAGAGTGTTCTGAACAGGGCTGTTTTGGCAGGGTGCTTCATCCTTATGGTATTTTGACAAAAGCATGTCACAGACATGTTCATTAGGACACCAGGGAACTAGTTGAACTTGGAGAAATAGGATATAATATGGGACCTTTAAGACTTTTTATGTGTGAATCAAAAATGCGCATTGAAACAGGCTGATGAAAGCCAACCTAGTGAACCCCTGGCTGCTGCAAATGCTGCGTTGTCAGTTTATAAATAGACACACACAATGTAAAGTGCTCCATGTGGTCAATGGACTAGAAAAGCACTTTATAAATGCAGTCCATTTACCTTGCTTGCATATATTGTTCAACAGCCAAATATTGTAATACAGATGCAGATAATGCCATAACATACAGAATATTTACTTTAACGCAGACAATTACGATGAACATTAAATAGCTCATCACAGAGCATCCAGTCTTGTTATCTATGCATCTCAGTGGTGTATCCTTGTCAGCTGATATTTAATGGCACACAGATGCCATGTGGGGAGGCAGAGGAAAAGCTGCAGATTGTTTTGTGCTGTGTGTGTTTTCCTGTGGTGTTGAGGACGAGGATATATATGGAGGAAAGGGAGGGGAGGGAGCACAGAAAATTAGGAGCAAGAAGCTCAGATGACTACTGATTAAAATGAGATACTAGTATGTCCTGTTATTTTAAACCTAATTCTGACACCAAATTGGAAAATTGCAAACATCTTGTTTGTGGGTTAGGGTGACGTCCAACATCACCTTTACAAGAGCATGTCATTGAAGCATGAAGGTAAGTCATAGCTCACTTGTGCGACATTGTATCTTTTGATGCTTCAGGACTAGAAATGGGAGAAATCGTCTATTTTCCAATGCATCACAATTCTCTCTTAAACAATTAAGAAAACAGCTGTAATCTGAAAAAAATGTTATAAGAAATAGTTTACGTTTTAACACTGTGCTCGGTTGAACAAGAGCACAAGATGTCTGAGTAAGAGCTATCGCTAAAGTGCAAATTCCAAACAGCATAAAGCCACACAATATGTACGCTGTATGAAACCAAACTAAAATGCTTTGTCAACACAACAACATGTCACGTTGCCACTGGGAGGTGGAGGATAAACAGTCGGCTCCTCTTGCTGCCGATCAGAAAAAATATTTAGCAAAAAAGTAAAAATTTGAAAAAACATGAAGCTCATAAACTCAAAATAGGATTTAGATTTGATGAGAGATTTGATGAGATTTTTTCCTTGGTTTCCAGTGAAATTATGTTATAATTTCAAAGTCTTAATTGATTACTAAATTAAAGTTTAAAAGATTTTTCAGCATCCTAAACTTGACTATTTGTTGGTTTCTTTTCTCCATATACAAAAAAAACACTGTTATTTATTGGTCATAATGAATTTTACGAAATAGACTTGCTGCTCTTGTTTTCCAGCAAGAAGAGAGGTTAAAAGAGGATGAGTTGAATAAGTGATGAGAGGGAACAAGAAAATTAAGTAAGGAGAGACTGTATATTTGCCAAACTAGTTTCTAGGACGTCAATTATTAAGGAGAACAATGATCCTGAGTTAATCTTTTTATATTTGCGTGTGCCAAGACATTGGGAAATGGTCAGTAAAACTGGAGGAGGGGGATCATTTCTTATGTGGCACCAACTGCTCCAGCCAGCAACCCCCACACTCAGAAAGGAAACCAAATACATGAAAAAAAAGAGCTGCAGATACTGACTTCTAGACTCAATGAGGAAATGGAGAGGAAAAAAATAAAAATAAATATAGGGAAAGAAAGGATTAAATTACAGGAGGGAAAAAAATAGCGAGACATTTTGAAAGACAAAACAAAAGAGGCTCAATGACAAAATAAAGAATGGAGAAAATGTGTTTGAATGCATCATGGTAAACAGTTCCACAGTGTGATTCATTCTCTGTGGAATTAAAGATATCTAACAGAGACAGGCCTAAAACCTTTGGTCTGCAGGATGCTGTGCTTTATTGCTCCAGCAGTTCTGGGTCGAATTCTGTTCTTTTTAATTCATCTCATGTCCCTTTTCCCCCACTCTCCATTTTCTCCTATCGTTTGTCAGAGTCTCTTTCAATTAATGTAAGGTATTGTTTCTTCCCATCTTCCTCACTTCCCTCTCTATGTCACTCTTCTTCAATCTGATAAAGACGGAGAGTGGTCATTTAAGACTAATTAGGTAGCCAAAACACAGTAATAACCAGGTGTAGCACACACACATGAGCATTTAACAATTTATACTGTATGCATGTACATACAGAGACAAAAAAGGGTCATCTTTTGATCTTGTATACACATGTAAATGCAATAAACCAACTCTTTACTCACTTTACTTTTATGATCACAAACAAATATATGCTCTTTCTTTCACACACACGCACAAATGACTAAACAAAAGCAATAAAATGCCATTGTTTTTGGTTTTTAAGACAAACCTGATTTTTGCAGCGCTTCTAAAAACACCATACTTTATTGCAAGCTTCTTCATTTGATCATACTTGCTACATTTACAGCTTAACATAATGAAGGCATCCGTTTAAAGCACTGCCAGCATCTCTATTTGTCTCACTTAAACACATTAACGCATCTCGAAAACAACAAAACTGCCTCATTTCAAGGACATAGGCAGCTTTTTTCTTAACCAGCAAAAATCACAATACCAAGATGTTGCTCAAAATTCAGAATTAAGCATCTGTCATTCCAGTACAGACATACATGACTATGATGGATAATGACTACTGCTGCACTAATGTTGCTAAAGTTTCTAATAAGATTAGCTCTTGGTAAATCTAGTCTGAGTCCATGATTTACCAAGAGCTAACCACGAAATATGTTGCTTGTGGGTTCCATTGAGCATGTTTCATAGCAGTGATTCACCTCCACGGTCAAAAATGCTCTCCCTGACTGTTTTAGCACAACATCTATCCACCATTTTTGCTTTTATGATTAAAACAGCCGGTGAAGAGAAGAGTAGTCCAACATAATTACCTAATGTGCCGTCTATAAGTCTTTAGTGACCAGCGAAGTATCCTGCCAAAGTTTGTTGGTTGGCTGTGTGACGTCAGCTACCGTCTCTATACTCTGTGACACTGAACAAGCGCTATACTGGTTCAAATCGGACTCATAATCACATTTTACATTCCGCATGTGAGAACAAGTTCATTATAAATGACAGTTCTGTTCAGTCTGTCAATAGCAGAATTGCACACTATTGAATTTCTGGTCAAAAATGAGCATCAATCAGTCACTGCCATACGGCCGCTCTATGATGGATATGAGGCTGTTTGTTTAATGACCTTTGAGATTTTGTTTTCAATAATGTGCTGATTGTCTACTGGAACATGTTATTTATTACCGGGAGATGAGGTTTCAGATGCATTCATTTTCCTTCGATGAAGCAAACAAATGGACATGCTGAAATAAAGAAGCTGCGCCAAATAGCACGGCTTCCATCCAAACTTTTACTCATCATCCGTCCATAAAAACCTGTGCCAGTCAATTTGTATTGCAGATGTCCAATGTTGTGCACGTTAGTGAATTCCGTCAGTACTGCCGTGTTCTTGATACAGGGAATTGATTGCGATGTCAAAATGATTTGTTGAATAGAAATAAATGCTGCAGTTAACGAAGATAAGCATCACCAGGTTTTCTGCAATGATGCACATTGAGGAGTTCTAAAAAAATTGGCTCATGGAGTCGATATTTGTTCCAACACAATCCAGATTTTTAAGACACATTTTTATAAAAGTCAACTCAACAGGCAAATAGACAACCTTGCTTTAAAAAAAAAAAAAAAAGACCAGTGATATTACAGGTAAGAGCTAAGTTTAGAAATGGTTGGCTAAGATTTAAGTTGACAAAGCTTGATGGGAGCAATGCACAGCCTGTCGTTACCCAATTTGTACATCAAATTTTCTTTTTAAATAATTAATGTGAGGTTAAATCAATGTCATTGTTTTAAAATTGCAATAATTTATACTTATAATAAGGAATTGGGAATTTTGAGAAGTTGGTCCCAAAAGCCAAATATTGTCCCATGAATGTAACTTAGGCACTGACATGTTTTTCTTCATATCGTTAGCCTAATGGCATAGTTGCCTCAGTCAAATTAGAACTTTTTCGGAAAACAAGAAAAAACAAATTTTTTAGCAAGCATATTGGTTAAGTTAGGCAGATATCACAATTACCAAAAAAAGGACTTGGGCAATAATGCTATTAGGCTAAAGATATACAAAATTCACTCTCCTAATCTTACATAGAACCACTTCCTTTCAACCTGGCTTTCAAAAAAAGAGCCAATGACATTGTCGTTTTACGACTTTTGCTTATACCTTTTGCCATAACACTTAAGAAATACAAATCTTTAGGTTATTTTTGTGTTGGTAGTCATTCCACAACTGTCATTATTAGTAACAGGAAGTAGTCTCACTTAGCACCCGAGTCGGATTTCTGAACATTTCTGATTATTATTTCTTGACAATAAAAAAAAGCTTAATTCTTATAGATTATAAAACATGTTATTATTGTATCTTTCATTGTATTAGTTAAATATGTAAAATAACAAGCACATTATTGGCTAAGGCACATGTGACTACAGGCCTGTAAGCCCTTTTCTACTGAAATAAAGGAAAATCAGATAAGACAGATGACAAATTGAATTACTGATATCAATGGAGAACCATTCATCAATTATTTTCCACACAATATTTACCACTTTGTGTTCTTTTCAATTGATATGTATATAACTTTGATATATACATGGAATAGCCACAGAATGTCAACACTGGACTACTGTTTAATCAATTGTGTTCACTAATGTATCTTTAATTTAACATTTCTCTGATTTGTGTCTTTATCTAATCCATAGGATAGCTTAGTTCAGAATGTTATATTACTGGACCTTGTCTGGCCACAACTTGGTTTGAGTTTCTAATTTCTGCTCCCTCTGTAATTGAGTTTGACTCCTCTGGTTTAAGACATTAACATAACTGATTTTTTTCAGTATCTAAGCGTGTAAATTGCACTGGTATTAGCATAGTGGTCCACCAGTTTATTTGGTGAAAAGGCTTTTAACTCTCTCTTTGAAAATGGCAAGTTTGTTTAAACTGCCTCTAGTATTAAACATATTAACACACCGACAAATCTTAAACCACAGTAAAAGTCCACGCTTAACCACCAGAATCCATCTTGACATCTGTTTCTCTTCCATATATCTCTTTTTCCTCCTCTCCACTGTTTTCCACCAGCATATCTTCCTCTGCTGCTGCTCTTTTTCCCGCTGAACCTTCTCACTAAAATGCTTTGTTGCATCAGAGCTTTGACTTCTTCTGCAACAATGGCAGCTAGGCACTGTGGTATGTTTTTTCACTGAAAGCACATCCTTTCCCTTTTGCTTGTCTCTCCCTTAAGAAGTGATAATGGATATTCAACACAGGCTACCCTTCGTCGGCAGATATGTATATTCAAAAATTAATGCAACAAAAAAAAATACACCCTTGTATTCAAAAAGTGAAGCTGTCCAAATGCATTGACGAAGATGCATGTACACGACTGCAGACAGGAAAAAATATTTTACAGGAATAAAATAAATAAATGAATAATAACTATTCATCCATCTTCCTGCACAATGCAGGGAATAGTATCAGGCTATACTGAGTGTGTATGCAAGAGATGTCATGGTGTGCAAACATTAGCACCCAGATGCAGATTGAAAAATTGAGTATTTGATAAAACAACAAAACCCACAAAAAGGAGAAAATCCCAGAGGAGGAGGTGAAGGCATAAAGGAAAGCTCAAAGAAAAAAATACCTTAAACGCTGGGAACAGGAACAGAACTGCAACAAAATGAACCAAAGTATAGACACTAGGGGAGCACAGAGAATAAATACACTAGGGAGACAGGGATAATCAGACATGGGTGAGACACATCAAGGCGGGGTACAAAACCAATGTCGACATGATACACAAGGAAAACTACAAAAAGGAACAAAAAAAACAAAAACCCAGAAGCTGAAGGTTACAGAAAACATTGAACAAAAAGTCCAAGGACAACTGTCCAAACATAATGTGCCTGGATTAATGCAGAGATGGCGATATGAGATCATTGCCATGTCTACATGGACACTAATAACTGGAATAAAAGCCTGATCGGAATAAAAATGTCATCTGAAAACTTTGAGGCGATGCATCCTATTGGAATGAGAGGGTATATGGTACCACAATCGATCATGACTTCGATCATGTGTTTTAGGCCAGATTATTTATATTGTGATAGTTTTCTTATGTATTCTACTGTTTTATGTTATGTTCTTACTCTGTCTAGTGAAATAAAATAAACTAAACAAGTAAGATTTAGAGTACATTGTGTGGGAGGCAAGTTGAGGGGGGGGGGGTGCTTTTCTGTCTTAAAAGGGCATTAAGTCTGAGTGTTTCTGTGAGACAGTGCCTCTGTGTTTAGCTCCAGCTTTTTTTCTGTCAAGGGATACAGCACATGGCGCACAGATTGGTGGACAGGAGTTCTTTAGGTCCTAAAGTGGTTTAATTATACTCTCAGGCTGATGGTGGTACGTGTGTGTGCTGATGACACTCAGGACTTGTTTACCAGAGGAGGCAGGACATTGTCCTTGAGATCTGGCTGGAGAGACATCGTGATAAGCCAATTAGAAACTGGATATTCAAGTTGACTTCCGTTTTCAATCAAACTCTCTCACACATACTAGTATACTCGCATACACAGCATATCATTCTCTCATACATTCACTATCATGTTGTTGCATCCATAATAGCGTGAAAGAGTATGATAGTAAATGTACATGACTATAGTAGTGTTTGTGAGAGACTATGATAGTGTTTGTGAGAGACTATGATAGTGTTTGTGAGAGACTGACAGTGTTTGTAAGAGACTATGATAGTGTTTGTGAGAGACTATGACAGGGTTTGTAAGAGACTATGATAGTGTCTGTGAGAGACTGACAGTGTTTGTAAGAGACTACGATAGTGTTTGTAAGAGACTATGACAGTGTTTGTAAGAGACTATGATAGTGTTCGTGAGAGACTATGATAGTGTTTGTAAGAGACTATGATTGTGTTTGTGAGAGACTGACAGTGTTTGTAAGAGACTACGATAGTGTTTGTAAGAGACTATGACAGGGTTTGGAAGAGACTACGATAGTGTTTGTGAGAGACTATGATAGTGTTTGTAAGAGACTATGATCGTGTTTGTGAGAGACTGACAGTGTTTGTAAGAGACTATGATAGTGTTTGTGAGAGACTACGATAGTGTTTGTGAGAGACTATGATAGTGTTTGTGAGAGACTATGATAGTGTTTGAGAGAGACTATGATAGTGTTTGTGAGAGACTACGATAGTGTTTGTGAGAGACTATGATAGTGTTTGTGAGAGACTATGATAGTGTTTGTGAGAGACTATGATAGTGTTTGAGAGAGACTATGATGTAAAATGTGAGCACAAGACTGAATTATTTCTCAAACGTTCTCTCATACTAAAGTCCAAATGCTGACTATTAGGAGGATTCTGTTTGGAATATAAAATAATTAAAATTAATACACTACCTTTTTGTTTAAGTATCTGCTTATTAAAGTCAGCACACCAAGGATTCAACTTAACAGAGGCAGGTTGGAGACATTTGGAGGTAGAGAGTGACAGTTCAGCAGGATAAGATAAGGCAGATGAGGTAGCAAGGGGTAGGTAAGATAACTTAAACGGACAAAGTAAAAGATGACGGGTGAGTGAATGTGGTAAGGCAAAGGTGGGCTAAAGAACAGCAGGAGAAAGGCAAAGAAGAGAGAGAAAGAGATGGATGAATAGGGAGATGTCAACAACAAGGCAGGAGAGAAGATGGACACACAGAGGGAGAAACTGACAGGGCTGAAAAGATAGCGGGAGGAAAGAGAAAGACAGCAGGGGGGGGCAGTGGTGCGAGGACGAAATATATAAAGGGTGGACAGAGAAAATAGACAGAGGTGGAGAGACCAGAGCAACAAGTCAGCTGAGGACAGAGGGGAAACAGCCTGAAGGAGGAACCACAGGACGAAACGGACGGGATGAAGGGAAGACGGGATGAGAGAGGGGACTTTCATAAAGGACCAGTTTGACCTTACACACTGAGGACATTGTGGTGAAGTGGGGACATTTTGACTCATCGGAACAAGGATTAGGTTTAATTGGTAGTTAGGATTGTGTTTCGGCATTTTTTTTGTAATGGTTAAAGTTGAAGTATAGGGCAAGGGAATGTATTAAATGCCAATGAGTAACACTTAATTAAAACGGCGCGCGCACACACACACCAAAATTACATTGAGCACATTGGTTCCAGAGGGCATCTAATTACTTTCCATGATAGCAATTTTCAGATGTGTTGATATAGACAGATTAATCCTGATGCTTAATGACTTCTCTGGAGGGAAATCATTTTAAAATGAAAATATATTAGTGTGGACGTCGTCTGAGGAGGTGGAAGATGTAGGTGACCTTGTGCTGGTCAGGAACCTTTTTTCTCGCAAGTGGAATATGGATGGAATATTAGACAAGGAGTGGGATATGACCAGTCTGACAACACATTGTTAAAGATACTGATATTAAATAGTTATGTTAACCATGCTCAACATTTTCGTTGAGCATGGTTTCGTTTTCCCAAAGTACCTTATTGGTTGTCTACATGAAAACGCAAGGGTGGTGTTTTTAGATTTTCCCACTCTGAGATCCGTTTTCAAAAAATGTGTACTTTAGGAGCCCCAAAATGCAAATTTTTGGCAGATTCCCCAAGACTTTTTCATGTGGACAGCCTCCAACCTACACCAGAGCGAAGGTCAAATGTTGACCTTGTTGTAGACCTTGTTGCAGATAAGCACAAATCAATGCTTCCTGTGGAGCTACATACAAAAAGCTGTGAGGACCTGTGTGCTACAAAGGGAAGGACAGATGGGGAAAAAGAACAACTAAGACTCAAGAAATATCAAAGAAGCCCAAAAGAAGAGATCTGGGGAAGAAAATAATAAAAAAAAAAAAATTAGTCTAAAGAGATAGAGGTGATGAAAGACAATGCAGGGTTGAGAGAATGAGCAGCGAGTTTAGAGGGGAGTTTCACAACTCAGTATAGACTTTGTGACAAGTCTATTAGTAACACAGTCAGTTCAAAGACATGAAAACAAGAATGAATGTGCACCTCGGAGATTGGGAGTGCAGCCGAGTGAAGCAGAGAAGCTGAAAAGCTAATGGCGATAATGTTCAAATAAAACCACAGCATGCTGTTCACTCTTGCCACTTATACTCAACTGTGTGCTTGTAACGAGTAAAATTCCCCTACATTTCAGATGGATGCACACAGAGTTTATGTTATAGAGACTTATTTTCTTTTCTGTTGGTTGTGGCTGCGCACATTTAAACATCAGCCCAAAATGACCAGAAAAAAAAAGAAAATTGTTGTTTTTGACAACTGAAACCTTCAACATGTGGCGTTTGATGAATGACACTACCCAGGCTCTTGTAATTACCGCACTCCTGCCAATTCAAATGACCCCAATTGCCTCTAAAACGTCACATTTCCTCAGTCATGTGATGTTTTTTCTTTTGCGGAAAACAAAGCAGATATGACAAACTGGTTCAGAGTTGGATCGGAGCGGGTCATATGTGAGAATGACTTTCTGTCAACCTTTTTATTTTGGTGACAGGAGCACAGAAGACTGCTGCTGTGCAAGCAGGTACAAAAAGCTGTTTCAGTGTGAGAGGCAAAGTTCCTAAATATGAGAAAGCGAGATAACAAAAACAACGAATGGAGGGAGTGCAGTGGTGGTGAGCTTCCCAGTCTCATTTTGTTCTTCAAGGAAAAAAAAGCTTCATGACATCTTTGGTTGATAATGCTCCAGCAGCTGATGTCACACAACCAAGGTAACGACCTCTGGCAGGAAAAGACACTGCTCACCTCTATAGATCTCGTCGCCTGCTTTTTTCCCCACCATAAAAGTGAAGGTGGTGGAAAAATTGTGTCAAAACAGTTAGAGAAGATTTTACTGAATCTCCACAGATCCAGAGAAGAGGCAGCATATTTTGTGGTTAGCTGTGTGGACTTGGACTAGATTTACAGCAATTAGTCACATTACACGGTCTGTTGCTAAAGCTAACGGAATGCTAACACGACTTTCAGTGACAAAATCTTCAGCCGGTAGACTCCACAGTTTAATGTTCGTCACCAAGCCAGATTGCATCCATTCATTTCCCTCCAGGCTCTTGTAAACGTTCAGTGACTCTCGGGAGAAAGATGGGGAAGGGAAGTTAATCAGGAAGTTGAAGATGTAAGGATACTGCAGGTCTGGAATAATGTCCTCTCTGGCTGTTTACAAACTTGTAAAAAGCACAACCGGGGCATTACTAGGATCAGATATATTCACTCCTTAATGTTTTGCTATATCGGTCGATCCGTGGCTATAAAGTACGCTGAGAACTTTGACAGGTTGAATCCAGCACCCTTCCCGTTCACCCAGCCCTGTTCAGAATGCTCCGTTTAGTAGTATCTCTTTAGGTCCAATTTAAAGGTCCACCTTTAAAAAAAAGTAAAACGATACTTCAGGGACAGGAAATTAGATCAGTCACAGAGGCTACTGGGAGCTAAGAGCAGTTAGCATTTTTAATTTAAATTGCCGTCATATATAACATGTATCTACTGGACAGATAAATCCTCTGAGGCTGGAAGTTTGTGTAAGACTGTGCTGCACTGTGGAGCCAAGAATAGAACGTTTCGCTGACTTCTGGTTTTCGGATACTGTTGCCCTCGCCAGCACTCTCGTGTTGTTTACAGACAAAGCGGAGCTCCACGAGACAACAATTCCAGAAATTTAGCACATTGTGACGTCCCAATGAGTGTGAAAGTCAACATTGTGTGTTGTATCTCCTGTACTTAGACTGAGGAGAACCACAAACTTCACACTTTGCCGACGGATAGGACCTCCAGAGTCCCAAATATAAGGATTTAAATGACTAAAAAGTTGATTTTGCATAATATGTCCCCTTTAAGGAAAAAAAATTTCACATGTGTCTTATGAACAAGCTTGATTCTGTTAAAACATTAATAAACATTACAGTCTCAAAGATGCAACACGCATTATATGTCACAAGGACAAAAAAGACTTTCAACTTCAAAATCTTTAAGGTCTTGAGATCTGAAGGTGAATAAACATTGGATGAAGCTATGCAGGCAATTTGCTGAGCCTTCTATACTCTTTAAAATCATAAAGGTGAAATATGTCCCATCATAACAGGTGAAACACTACAGCTAACGGGAGAGTCAGAGCGGGTCTATAAATGCCCACAGTCCTTGGAAGGTGTCTAATCAGGTGAGTAAGTGACCCGTGTAGGGTACTTACAGTACAGTATAGTGCTCCGCCAACAATTTAGAAGACATTATGTTGAGTCAACTCTGGTCCAAAACGAAGTCCAAGCGAAGTATGAGGGGAGAAACAACTTTTTAACTCAAACGGCAAAACAGACAATGACAAGTGTTTACCATTGAATACACCATAGACACACGAGACCACTTACTATGTCCGATCCGATATCAAAAAATACTTTGGATATGACTCCAAGCTGTGAACCTCACTCACTCATCATGTGATACACGTATGTGATTCACTTCTAAATGTGACGTTAGTAAGCTCTAACGCGATGCTAATTTGCAGAAATGCCAGTCAAGAAGAAAGATATTCCATTCAAAATTCCATTATGCATTTTTGCAACAAATCCTGCCACACAGCTAGCTCATCAAATGCTGCGTTTCCATTACAGTACCTTTACATGGTAGGCGGGGTGTGTGCTGTGCCTGATGACCAAGTAGCATGACATGGTACCGGTGCGACAATGCGACACAAGAGACAACAAAGGAGAACATCCAGCAGCTCTTTTTTTTCCTGTTCAGTTTGTGGCCGTTTGTCATAACAATACAACAAGCTTTGTATGAAAACTGTGGGCATTGAAGATAGAGACAGCCGAAGATAAACGGGAAAGCCTGCCACACAAACAGCTGACTGTCTAGCTCCAGCCAGACCATACTGTACCATTTTAGGGTGCCAAAGCATGGAACAATTGGGACTGTTTTTATTACTATTCCTAATGGAAATGCAAAAAACAATATGTACCATATACCAACCTTTCCACTCAGTGGAAACATGGCTAAACTAAGAGCCTAATTAGTGGTTATTGTAGGGGTCAACCTTTGTTAACCGCCTAAAATTGAGTTATGGAAGTTGGGCTAAATATTGTGGAAGTTATGGGAACGTTTTCAAAATTAATTGGTAAAAAAAGATGTAGGGGGAACCCTATTTATAGTGAAAAAAAAAAAAGACATAGGCAAAGGAACATGAAAGAAGCCAAACTTAAAATGTGTAATATAAATTGATTGTCAATCTCTGTTGCTATAGGAACAGGTTTGCCATCCAAATCAGAGTGCCCTACAACTAACTCATTGCATTAGACAAGCTTAATATTTTAATCTATTTATTTATCGAATTGTAAAGGAAATCCAAAATGAATTATTTGCAGTTTTCTACGTGTAAACACATCTTCACTGGAAGTGACCAGGATTAGAAATGAGCATATTCATGGACAGCTCAGGTGACATGCAGAGGAGGGATAGTGATTACATTGAACAAAGGTAGAGCTGCTAGGCAAGGAGGAAAAGAGGAAGACCACAGAGAAGGTTCATGGATGACTGTGGTGGCATCTCCAAAAAGGGAGAAGCCAAAAGAAGAAGAAGGAGATGAGTGGTGAACAAAGATGAAGGGTCGTGGCTCTGACTGAGGGCCACATACACCTGTATACGTGTGCTTCTTTGTGCTCATGTCTTGTGTGCTTTACGCTGAGACCCATCTGTGTTGCCTCAGATGAGCAAATCTCACAGGTCATCAGTGGAGCAGAGTGCTATTTATATTTTTCATTATCCTCTCTCACACACACACACACTCTCGCCTCTCTACTTTATCCCCATTGTCTCCCACCCTCTCTATCTCTCTCACCTCATCTTTCAGCTTCTCTCTTCACTGATCCCACCTGTTCCAACTCTGGTCTCTTCCACCTTATTTCTGAGTTGTCAATCCCTTTTCGAACCTCCTTTCCTAATTTATCTACTTCCTTGTTTTTGTTTTTTTGCGTCAATTTCTGCACCTTTCTCTCATACACAACACCTCCACCCTTTTCCCAACTTTGCCAACAGAACTTTTCTCTATTAACTCACTACTTCAGCAGCTTCTCAGAGTGGGAACTATCTAACCCTGACGCCGCACATCTGTTTGTGGACAGACAATCGCTCCCCCCAAAAAAACACACACGAGTAATGACAACCACTGCAGCCACCCAGCTGCCCACCGGTTTAAACAGCTGCTACTTACTCAGTGATTTCTTCAGTGACTGTGTGTTCAACCTGGAGTCGGGAGTTGACTTCGATGAAGAAGTGCTTGCCGTGTTTGTCCACCAGGAACTCAACGGTTCCTGCGTTCTCATATCCCACCTGCAGCAACAACAAAAAAATGTTTTAATGATTTATCCAAGTGATGATATTAGTTGTGCAAACACTGGGGAAAAAAAGCAGCACTCAATCATCTTAATGAGCCGTGGAGACAAAAGAAGGAAAAAACCCAGTCTTCTCTCTGTGTAATCATAACTACATCAAATGAGTAAAGAAAAGGCTCTGTGTTTTATTTGAATAGAGGCAGAATAGCCCTTTCATCATTTCTCTGTAATGCAATAATTAGATCATTAATCAAGGGGGATAAATTGAAAGCATCATCAATATAAAAGACAGTTTTCCCATATATCTTCCAGCTACAACTGCAGTCAGACTCAATTGCCGTCATTTACATTAAATATAAGAAGATTTCGCTCAGCTTAATTGGTGCAAGGAGGACATTTTTTCTTTTGAATTCAGTTCCACATCTAATTTTTTTGGGGGGGGGGGTTCCATTAAGGATAGTACATGGTGCTTTTTTTTAGTATCTGCTCTTGTGAGGTAATAATAATAAATCATATTCTAATGATAATTGAAATAAATCCTGTGATGTTCATGTTCTTCTTTGCAAATCATTGAAAAGAAAAAGGGAATAATTTTGGTTTGTGGACAAAACAAGACTTTGAGGACATCATTTTTGCTGTTTTGAAAAATAGTCTCACATTTTTCAACATTTTCTGGACCAAGAAATTACTCAAATAATCAAGGAAATAAATCGACAGATGAATCAATTATGAAAATAATCATTGACAGAAACCCTAGTGTCTGTGGTTATGTTTAGGTAACATGGATGGAAGTATATAAAATCTATACCAATGCCTACTTATACCTACTTTATTTACATACATAGCGTGGTTGCCATATAAATGCTAGATAAAAATAAAATGTATAATCATCATTATAATGTCAACGAGGTCAGTTTACACTCTTAAAATGGATGATTTTGATCAAACCAACATGATTGGTGTGCAAAACAATTTCAGCAAATTAAACCAATCTCATCTTTTTTCCAAGTTCCTCATATCAAGCCCAATCATATCACTGATTATACACAGACATGGAAATTGACTTTTCAGTACCCTCCCCCTCCTTGTAGTGCTTAACATTTTAGTAGCAAAACACCATGTGAACAAATCAGAGGGACGCTCAAGCAGAAAACAAAATCCATTGGTAAATGTTAAACCAGCCTAGTGCCTTCAGGATTGTTTTGACCAACATTTGGTGAGCATAACAAAATGTCAAGCCAATCAAAAAGAGCACACGACATGATTCCAAACACAAAGATTAGAATGCAGTGACCGAAAAAAAACAGTACAGCAAGAATAGAACCTCAAATGTTGGAAGAGAAATCCATCAACCGCCTTCATTTTCCCCTATTTAAAGAACACTTGTACTAATGGCGTGTACATCTCTCATTAAATCCATGCATTCCTAGTAGAGTTACATTTCAGAACACAGTACTCGCATGAAATAGTTTATACCTTTTATGACATGAGTCGTGTAAAAACAATCAGCCATGTTTTCTCTGCTGAGAGAAATTAGTCTCATTCACGGCATCTGTGCTTTCCCGCAGGTTTTTACCACAGAGACTCATTAAAGGGCCAATGCACACCTCAACACACGACTTGACGTGCATACAGATTCTCAACAAATTAAAATGTATGGGTTCCACGCACTCGCACTGACAGGACACGAGGGACCCTTCACACAAACACAGGAGAGCTACAGACGCTCTTGTGAAAATCCAAACATGAAAGTGCATGTCTGCAAAAGCAGGTCTCAAACTTGCAGCTCGTGGCCTACATGCAGCCCCCCAGTCAATTTCATATGGCTCCTAACTTAATATTGAGTATGAGGTAATTCTGCATGTCTTCCTTTTTGTAATAAACAATGCATGTCCAGTTCAAAATAAACTTATTTTGAAATTCTCTGAAATATTGTGACATATATCATTAGTGCAATATCATGATGGAATATCATGTCACGCACCAGTTTTTTTTGTTTTTTTTTCACTTGAACAGCCCCCTACTGACCAGAGGTGACATTCCAGGTCATTTGAGTTCGAGACCCCAACTGTATAGCCTGAATCAGTCATGTTTAAAGTCAGATTTTAGTTGGACTAAGACAATAATTCAGTTTTCTTAAGGTCACGTAAACACATAAGATGTTCCTACATGCATTTGATTTTGCTCCACATGTTTACTCGGACTCAGCAAGTTGTCCAATTGCCTTTCTCAGTCAGACCTAGCTCAGTATATATATATATATATATATATATAAATAATGTGCAGTATTGTCGAATAACTGATTATATGGAACAAAGGATGTTGAAGATGGAGCTGCTTGGGCACAAGGAAGACCACAGAGAAGGTTCATGGGTGTTGTATGTTGTGAAGGAGGACACACAGGAAACGGTTGGTGTCACAGAAGACAGGACAAAGGACAAGACGGAGGCAGACGACCCCCTGTGGTGACCCCTGGAGGGAGAAGCCGACAGACGATTCTTGAAGATGTGAGTAACACATTTGAGCAGTAGAAGGGCTGGACTGGGCAGCAGCCTTTACACACACAGGGACAACCTAAACAGACACAAACTCCAACAAGTGTCACTCCATGTTGGTCTCACTCTGCTGCAGTAAGTCCGTGAATGTCAGCAGCAGCCAGTGTAACAGACAGTGTTGTATATTGTCTGACAGCTACGTCAATGGGCTGGACTAGTAAGTGGAGGAAAGGACACAAGGGCACGTGGGCTTACCACCGAAAGTGTGTACAAATGCACATCAAGCTTCCAACTGCTGACAACGGTGTGTTTGCGTCGTGCTTACATGATTCCAGCACAGATAAGACGGAGGCACACTAGTGTCTACTTCCTTTGAATAAAAAGTAACATGTAACAGAGAAAGGAGACAGAAACAAAGAGCTGTGGGGGTCAAAGAAAATGGAGGTACTGTTACTCTCTTGCAACAGTATGTCAAAATTCAAATCTCAACAGAGGAAAAGGCTTGTAAATTGCTTTATAGATTATGATTTTGCTGATTCCAAGGTCAAAACGAGAATAACTTCAATTCATGGATTTTTGAGGCCTTTAAAACAAAACCATAATGTGAGGCATAATTGTTTTGGAGCAGAACATTAGGTCCCAGAAACGCTGCTGTTGCATCCTTCATGGCCAGAGACTCAAATCATCATTTCCTGGTGGTTGATTATCCCGGGACGAGCAACACACTTAAGATGACTCAGGCACATTAGAAAACAATGTATGGAGGGTTCCTCTGTAAAGGTAGCGTACACTTGTGCTGACTAAGGTTTGCAAAACTCCGTGTGATGCCATTTAGTCTGGAGCAAACTGGGGTAAAAACTAGCCAGCCAGAGATTTTTTTTCTTTTTCTATCCACTAGATTTCGCTGCCAAATACCATTTGTACCCTCCACCACACACGGGCAGCATAAGGGCCTGGGGCCGAGTCCGACCGCCAAGCCAGTTTTATCCAGCCAGCGACATCCTCATATATTTATATTGCATATAAAGTAGGGATGGGACTTTTTTGTCATCCAAACGATCGACAATCGACACTTGCACACCTCGACAAAAAAAATTAAAGTAAAAAAAGTCGAAGTGTCACAAACGCGTAAAGTTCGCGACCAAAGAGTTTAAGGAAGCTGTGCACGAAAAGGTGATCCTGCTGTCCAGGCTCCCTGCGCTCTCAGATGATGGTACGCGCGTCACCGGCTCGTTCTCTCGAGTGGCTGTGCTAGTCCAAGCGTGTGTGCGTGTGTGTGTGTGTGTGTGTGTGTGTGTGTGTGTGTGCAGTGCGAACGAGGTTGTGCTTAAGTTTAGGACGGGCATGGTGGACATAACACAAGCGCTACACAAATGAAGACGGCATCTCACCCAGTCAAGATCACTGTACTTCACTCTGGTGGACACCTAACGAGCGCCATGTTTTTGAGCCTAAAATGAAGTAGTACAGTGTAGAATAGTTTACACCCCCCGCATTGCTGACCTCGACAATCGACTCTCAAAATGTCTTGAAATTCCCATCCCTGATATAAAGATAGGTTTGTTATGATTATTATTCCTTTAAAACCTTTATTTGTGGTCCTTTGCAAGCTTCATTTAAGTCAGTGCACCCCTGTTCGAGCCAACCCTGAGGATCCATATGTTTTACAGTGCAAAAGCCAATGGAAATTAACTTGTGACATTATTACTTGGCAGCAGAGGTAAGTTTCTCCGAGCCTGGGAAAACCAAACAAATTCAATAAGCTCCAACACGTGCAATCATTAGCAAAGAAGCAAAAATAAATTAAAAAAAATAGCAAAAACACCCATCTAGCAAGTACTGTGGAAACTGTTATTAACTAAGTGACAAGGCGAAATCAAACAAAAGCCAATTTCTAGCTCTCCATTTTTAATCAGGGACTTTCAACTGATGTGAAAGCCACTGACTAAAACAGGCAATAATAAGTGTGAAAACAAGTCTTTCATCCTTTTACGAGTGGGGACAGTCTACAGTACAAACCAAGAATGACTTGAAATGACAACTTTTATAAACCATCGACATGTCTAATCTGGAAAATGATTGGTACCTAAAAACTCAGTCAGATGTGTATTATACATCTCAACAGAAAAAAAGTCTCTCCTTTAACCTTGGCTAGGGTCAGATTACACACACTACACTAGTGTTTTTCAATCTTGGTCCTTAAAGACCCCTGGCCTGTAAATGTTTGATGTTCTGCTCCAACACAGCAGATTAAAATGTCTAAAACAAAGTCTAAAACAGGCAGGCCAGGGGTCCTCAAGGACCAGGATTGAGAAACACTGCTCTATACAAGCCATTACTCACAAGATAATTTGTTTTTTTGTTCAAGCTGTCTTCACAATATGCAAATAAAGAAACACAAAATACAAAGAGCATATTTTATTCAAAATAATCTGAAGTATCTAACACCCACTCACTTGTTGAAGAGGCAAAACGCAGACCCTCATATAGAGTACTTGTTTTTCTCTACTTTGAGATACTGAATGGCCTCTTTAGTCCAGTGAGAGTATGTAGAGAAGAGGGTCCTTTATGTTGTTGGGCCAACAGAGAACAAAAAGGCCAAAATATATAACACAAATAGTTGCTTAAATTCACACTATGTGAACCTTTGGACACATTCAAAATATATAAAGACTAAAATAGACTTCCATTACAAAACTCAGGTCTAATTTTGGACAATCAGATACAGCCACTTGCATTTGCATAAATAGATGAGTAAATCTTATGGAACTTGTCAAGATATATAAATTGAGAAGATTGTATATCCTACCCCTATAATTAGGGTTGGGCATCGAGCATTAATTAGAACCGGGACCAACTTACTAATTCTTCCAGAATCGTTCAATTTTTTAAATTTAGATTCTTAGTTTAGACACCCTGTCCGCAGAATATTTATTTATATTTACTTTTTCAAGTTCATAGGTTTGATATTTATATATTAGTTGAAAACAGTCATTTGAGAAATTCATAGTAAAGTTCATAAAAAGTGAAAGGTTCATAGAACGACTATTTCATCCACACTCTTAGAAATAAAAGTGCTAAGTAGAACCATTTTGGCTCCAGGTAGAACCTTTTCATAAAGTTTCCACCTGGAACCTTTTTGGAGGGTTCCACCAAGAACCCTTTTGGAGGGTTCCACCAAGAACCCTTATAAAACCTTTTTTTCAGGAAAGGGGTTTTAAAGGGTTCTCTGGGTCATAATCGTTATTAGTGTTACCAAGAACCCTTGAAAAACCCTTTCTTTGGGAAAATGTTTTTCAGAAGCAAATGGTTCCAGGTAGAACCTCAGCCCTTGTAGAAGGACCCTTTTGGAACCCTTATTTCTAAGAGTGTAGAAAGACCTGGTTATAGCTCGCTCATTTAAATATGTAAACTCTTGACTCTGCCTCTTAAAAGAATCAAGAATCGTTAGGAACCGGAATCTGAACCATCCAAATTAAAACGATGTCTCTACCTATAATCTACTTAAAATCAATTATATATATATATATATAAATAATAGTCTAATCAGTTGGACGTCCAAAATTCAAGCAGATTTTCAAGTGATTTGGTCGTAACCTAATTGTGAATGTCGGGAATGATGAACTGATGCGAAGTGGAACATAAAACAAAGATTTGGTGTTTGGGATCCTCCACAACACCCCAACAATAAGTCTAACATGTTTCTTCCTTTTCTTTTTTTGTCTGAGCCCGAAGTCCGCAAGCATCACCCACAACTCTTCAGTAGCCATAAATGACAACTCCTAGCCCTGCCTCCCCGATGATCTATAAACTCACACAGTGTCGTGAACAATGATTGTTCTGGGTCATACTTGTAAGTGTGGCCAGTCCGCCAAACAAGACAAAGCAAGAATCGGTGGCACTTTGATTGATAACCCGAGTTGGTGAGCATCGTGAAAGACAAACACATTGTGTAATCTGATCCCAGCATAACAAGATGCAGGGGGATATAAAGGAAATCAATCAGGGTGAGGCTATAAAAATCTGCATGTGTAGATATCTAAATAAAAAGGGACCTAGGGACAAGCAAATCTATTTATGTCGCACCTGAGCATTCGTCGCATCCGTCAAGAAATAGGTCATGAAGTCATACCAGTAAAAGGCCCCAAAAAATATTAAATGCGAGTCGTGGACACCAACATTTTAGTAGCTCTCAACCATTTTCATTCTGTCAAAGTAGCTCTTAGAAGAAAAAAGGTTGAACACCCCTGTTTTAGGCCCACCACAGCGACATTTACCTGGGGTGAAAAGGTCCGCAAAATAGACCAGCAGTAAATACGTGCGTAAATATTCCGTTATATCCTGTTTACAAAGACTTTTCCACGTATTTTCAAGCATGGAGGAGGCGCTTGAAACGTTCAGTTTCATACTAGGCAGTCAGATAAGTCTCAGACAAAGTTTGGGTGTTTTCGGCAAAAGACGGACACCATTCCGAACCAACTGTGATGGCTTTGCTGAGATTTCTTGTCCCGTGCCTATTGTCCATTAATATTACAAATGACATTACTCAACCGACCCATGTAAAACTAATCCCGCCCCAATAGTGCTTAATGCGGTTCATGGCATGTTTAACTTGATGTATTTAAGTAAAGCCTGTGCGTAATAGAGTCCCTAAGTGTCTGTGCAGTGAGGTTGCTGCCGAGGACACTTTGCCTTGTGTAACCCTGAAAATGTTCATCTTGCATTTTTGAGAAAGTGCTCTTACTGCCCTTTTGTTTACATGAGCATTAAATGTGTGTGTGTGTGTAAGCGTTATTGAAGACATTTTCTGCAGGCGCTGCACATCATTTACACTTCATCTAAGTTGCTGAAGCAGAGTGAATTTCTTGTAGTTTTTATCCACGTACCAATGTGACGCACGTCGTCAATTCAGCAAATTATGATAACTTTGCGTTAACTGTTGGCAGAATAAAAACATACAAGGTCAAAGATTCCCATTGACAACATTATACAAGGTTTTAGAGTTGCTTTCTTTAATAATGGACTTTTTTGCTTCTTAAATGTAATGTTCCCAAAAAAAATGATGAAATTGAGTAATTTCAGTTTGTAGCCTAAACAAGACATTTCAGGACAGGTTTGGTCGTCACCAACCAATATTTTTCAGCATTTCCTCGATTAACCGAGAAAATAATGGACTCATAATGTAACCCTGGGGGACTTTGGTTCTTTTATTTTTTTGTGAGAGCACTTGGGTTTCTCTTTGTGGACATGGGCAAAAAAAAAAAAGAATCCATTCGACTTTAGCGCTAAGAACACTAATGTTTCTTTGGTCTTTGATGTCAGAGTCGATAAACAAAGAACTACATAGAAACATGATAACTGTGGCTATTGCTTTCTCTCAGGTTTTCAATAAAATTGAACCAAATATATATGCGTGGAAAATAAAACCATGCAAGGTTTATCCTTTACTTGGACAGTCTAAAAAGAAAAAAGATAAACTTATCTCAAGGTTACTGCAGGCCAGATATTACTGACATATATGCAAATACTGCAAGGAGC
Organism: Microchirus variegatus; assembly: GCF_963457635.1. NCBI lineage: Eukaryota > Metazoa > Chordata > Actinopteri > Pleuronectiformes > Soleidae > Microchirus > Microchirus variegatus. Next base: position 28,104,926 of record NC_139803.1, read on the forward strand.
ACTATCAGTGATTCACTGCATATACATAAAGCTTTGTGAATAGTACAGTCCCTTTGCTGTTTCTCTCCAAGTCACACACACGCAGTAGCAAAAAAGAAGTGCATGTTAGGTCATGAAATGTCCAAGGACATGCAGCTTATTATGGGAAATGCATATTTTCAAAAAGTTCAATGAATATGTTTTTTTTTTTTTACAAACAGTGGCACAATATGCTGTAATCTAGAGCGGCAGCTAAGGGTTACTTGTAGAATTGATAAACCTGTTGATTATTTTTACGATTACTCATGAGTTCATTGTCATACAAAACAAAGCAACCGGAACATCATCCGTAAACAGACAGGTGGACCTTGTGTAGATATTATTGCCAGCACAAAATGCAGCGACTTCTTTACCTTTGAGGTTTGTTTTCTTCATTGCAAATTAAACGTAACTGCATATCAATCTGTTGTTCAACATATCATTTCGGCACCTATGTGATTTCTCACAATCATGCCTACGAAGGCTTTTCACTTCCAAAAGAAACCCACCAGAAAATTGCAATAATTTGTCAACGTAAGTTCATTTTCAGCGAGCAGAATATTATTTTTTGCCATTTTGAGTCCTGTCAAAACTGTCCAATACAGTTGCCGCTAACTAGTAGAAGTAGTGCTTCTCCTGCTGTGGGTTTAGTTCCCCCAAGAAAACTGTTTAACTTCTATACTTTATATTTTGTTTATAATGTGAGTTATTTACAGTGCAATGTGTAGTTTTTTAAAAAGTTTTTTCAAAGTTATTTACATTATTTTATTTTTTCTATTTATTTATATTGTCTTATAATGGGGGTTCTTTACAATGTAATGTTTATTTTTTACTAAGTTTGTATAGGTTTTTACAAGTTATTTACAGTATTTTATTGTTCTTTACATGTATATTTTCACATACTTCATTTATCTCTCCGTTCCTACAACATAAAGAGAAAATTATGGCATATTTAAGAATGGTAATTAATTGCGATTAATCCACAGCTACCCTGTGATTAATCTGATTAAAAATTGTAATCTTTTGACAGCCCTAATGTGTATATATCTATATATATCTATATATGTATATATGTATATATATGCATATATACATATACATACATACATACATACATACATACATACACACGTATATATATATAAATACACATACGTATATATATACACACACACGTATATATATACACACACACGTATATATATATACACACACACGTATATATGTGTATGTACATCATTTTTTTAGCCTTTTAGATAGAAACGATGACATTGGATATAAATGTTCAAATTCTGCTATAACAAATAATTGGGCTTTAAAAGTAAATCAAATGAACCGACTCGCTAAAATATGTATTATATATTTATACAATATTTAGCTAATTTATCCAATATAAAACAAATGATGATTATTGCTGCAACAGCTTTTAAAACAAGGAAAACATACCTTACCATGTTATCACAACCATATCTTGCCTCATGTCACAATATTTGGGTATTTGTTTTAAAATATATATAAATTTAAATTTACACAGAAATGGGTTTTTAATGTGTTCAAATAAGCCTAATTTCGTGACTAAAATGGAGACAAATTTGCTTTGATGAGGATGTGTGTTGCGTAACGTTCACTACAACAAATTATGCTGCAGCAGGGCTTCTGGCGTTGCCAAGGGCTGGAATAAATAAAAGACGAGAGGGGCGGGGGAATTGCTACATCTTAATTTTCAGTAAAAATGAAAATGTGACATTAAGGAGGAAATATAAGAGGAGTCTTTAGGACAGCCACAAAATATATGGAATGTGGCAAGAGCAGCACCGTGAAGTGGGAGACGAGGATCCTATAAACGGATTCATTTTTTATTTTTATTTGTCTGAAATACTCAAGGGGATCGCTACAGGAAAATGAAAAGCCGTTTGAAGGTGCTACACACAGCAACTTTAGAGGCGCACAATCACATTACACGGGCAGTTATTACGTAACCAAAAATCCTACAATACATTTCATTTTACACTCTTCTATAAACATCATGGCCGCTTCTTTCCTGCAGCTCCATCTTTCCCCCTTCTTTAATCCTCCCCCCCCCATGTGGGGATTGGAGTTAATCTGGTGCCAGGAATTTCTGTAATCTGATCCAATTCCCTTTCAGACACACAAACAACTCAACCGATTTGTTGCTGATATAACTGAAAATGACACACACATGTATATATAGATCATCGAAGTGGTGCCACCTCTTTATTACTCACCCACCCAAACATATACTTAAATACATAGGCACGGACAAAAAAAAAGGCAAAGAAAACCCTCATGATTACGCTGTAATGAACACAAGGTTTTGTACGTCCACGCACAAACCTACACACAGACTCGTATGCACCAGCACGTTCATATTCAATCCCAGCTGCAATGGAAAAGGAGCTTGAGTGGAATCCCTTCAACTGTTTGCCAATTAATGTATTCATCCCTCCATTCCAGCTTTCCTTGAAGACGTAAGTCCATCACTCGTTCCCTTCTTTCAAACTCGTGCCCGTCCATATTCTCACTTCTATAATTTCTGCCTCTGTTAATTCAATTTCAGGTCACCCCTCCTCCTCTTTCCCCAAAATCTTTTTTTTTTCTCTCTCTCTCTCACACACACACTCTCTGTTCAAACATGTCGAGTCATCGTTTTTGTGACACGTGAGACAAACAAAACTGTCACAGATCTAAACGAGGAGGATAAAACAACGCTCATCATGCATCTCATGGGAAAAGTTGCAGGCTAGTGAATGTAGATTTTACTGATTGTTTTGTTAATGCTGGTCGAGTACAGAGACAGGATACGACTCCCTCCTGAGTTGATGCCCCAAATTACGCCATAAAAGCATTTGCTGAGCGTGGTCATAAATAACACATAATGCACACTCAAGAACTGAAAAAGATTGTGCGTGAAAACGTGTGGTGTTGTAAAATTAAAATTCCTGGACATCCTCTCCTCCGTGCTGGTAAAGCTGTCAAAAACTTGAAACACGCCATTCGTAATAATAAATAAAACAGACAAGAGTGAGTGACATAAATAAGACATAAATAAACTATATCATCAGTGTTAATATTACGGCAGTGGATGTGAATACATAAACACAAACCGCTTTGGATCGTATGATATCAGGAGGTGTGTCTCTGATGTGCTTTGAGGGACAGATTGCGCTCACGACCACCTCCGACTTCGGTTTCCGTGATCAGATTATTGAGGATACACTGGGAGTGCCTGTACTGATCTGCTCTCGCAGGATAGATGTTAATCCCAGGTCTGAAGGGGGTCTATTTTTATTTCACTGGTATATTGGTTTCACCCAGACGCCACCACAGACTCTTGTGGTTGGATTGACGAAATATAATCAAGCTGGTGCGTTGTTTTGTTTTTTCCTTCTCCATACTAGCCGAATGATAATAGGTGCAGCCAGACTGCAGCGCTGACACAGCATTGTAGAAGACAGGTCTGGCTATGTGAGACTACAGTGGAGAGTTGATGTTATTCTCAAGGTCACTTTAGAGCCCTGGACGAATACCAATGCAGAGGGTCAAAAACAGGTCTTTCCCTAGAAGCCAAGTCATTACACCACTATAAAGCGAACTGTCCTGTGTAAAAGTGCAGGATTATTCATGACTCTGTTCACTGCTCTCACATACTCCTTTTAATTCTGTCTTTGGCTTAAACTCAAAAAACCTAATTTCCCCCTACTGCCATCTCTCCATAGGTGGCACTTTCACATTTTCTTTGCTCCACTTTCAACACACTCATAGTTTGTCGAGCCCTCTGAAAATAAGTCGGATTCCAACTAAAATATTTACAGAAAGACAGTGCGAGGAGACGATGCAGCAAAAAGACTGCGCGAAACACCAACCATCAGGCTGAGCAAAAATCAAAGACGGTAAATCTACAGCAAGAAGAACCTGGCGAGAGTATTAGTGAGCGGCCTGAGATGAATGATGACTAAAAATGTGTAAGAATGATGCAAGGAAGGGTCATATACTCTACATAGAGAATATGACTCATCACTTAAAGGGATACTTCACCGATTTGAATGTGGCTTTGTATTGCTAGAGTAGCAGTAGTATTTTTTAGAAAATGTGCTTCCCTTCCTCAGTTTTTCCCTGACTTGTAAAAAAAAATCTGTTTTCCCTTATCCAAATGTGCCCTACTGTGATGCAAAATGCGTCATTTGACTCACAGTAGGGCACATTTGGATAAGGGAAAACAGATTTTTGTACAAGTCAGGGAAAAACTGAGGGAGGGAAGCACATTTTCTAAAAAATACTACTGCTATTCTAGCAATACAAAGCCACATTCAAATCGGTGAAGTATCCCTTTAACTAAAGCCAAGAGTTTGAAGAAACAAAGGCCCTTTAAACAGGTTACAGAGTAACTAAATCCCCTCTTCTGCAGCCAACTCTGCCCAATGCCTGACATTGAAAAATGCAGTGAAGTGGACTGAGACCTGAATGAGGGAGGGAGAGTGGGGGACAGTGCAGGAGGCGTTGTCTGGTGGTTCAAATCTGACTCAGTCATGTTATGTTAGCATAAATCTATGTATGCTATTAAAAAAAGGAGTCTGTGTGACAAGCCTTGCACTGTTTAGATGTAAGCAAAAAACTACAGACACATTTTTACGCTATAGACTAAACAATCCCTGACACTGAGCATTGGACAAGACGTGTGTTAATGTTAAATGCACCGAGTAAGATTTGCAGTAAACAATGATGTGGTGCTCCATCTTCATTATTTCTATGCACTCAAGTTGTTATTTGTGTGACAAACAAAGCCATCAATTCTGTAGTTGTGGCTTCCAATGTGATTTCACAGTTGTGACATAACATCAATGATGATGTGGGTGTTAAACAAAAAAAAAGGGAAGCAAAAATCAATCTGTCAATTTTCCTCACATTACTGACAGATTATGTGAACTGAATGGAAGAGGTGGTGCCGTCAGCTGCCATTGTAATGGGACTTAGTGTGAAAGCAGTGCGACCGTAAAGTGCACACACACAAAAGCAAGAGAAGGAACAGGAAATAGAGGGAAAGAGGGAAAGGCAATACGGGCAGATTTTAAATCAATACAACCACAGAAGACGCCGAACAGGAATTTACAGTCCACGTGCGGACGCAGCATTGCGGGCTCATAAAATCGGATGTTTACTATCAATTAATTTCAGAAAAAAAGAAGTCTCACAAGTGCAAAGTGCAGCCATAACTTTATATGTACTGAAGGGACAGTGGGAGGAAGGAAAAAAAAAAAGACACATCCCAAAATAACAGCACACAGTTCAGAGAATGTTTCTGCCAGCTGATTCACTGACAGCAACACAACCCAGTCTGTCACATTTTATGACACCATAAAATAAAACTCTATATTTATTTTACCTCCTTGGCCTCGTACCATTTACCTGTCTTCCCCTGTGTTTCCTATGTTTCGGAGGTTTTTTTCTCTCCATATTCTGCAGAAATCTTTTGATGGCCTTTAATGAAATGTCATTGATAATGGAGTTCTGCAGCGAAAAAAATAATAACACATCTTTCTTATTGCTAGGTAACAATGACTATATGTGGCATAACAGCAAAGATGAATCAGCTCAAAATAAGTACATATATGTATTTAAGGACATTCTCTGAGCAGTTGCACATCAGCTTCAGAACATCTGAATGGCCCGAGGAATAGGAGAAAACCTTTTAAGAGCATCTTTCTGATCATCTGCTCCATTAACACACATGTCATCTCTCCATATCAGTCTCCTTTAAATGAAAATCACTGTAAAACAATACATCTAGGGTTTGTGCCAATGTGCATGAGAGTAATACTGCATTATAAGGTCTTCTGAAAACGTGTAATTTTGGGACATTTTGGTGTTTTTCTTAATCAAAAAATGTGCCTTGCCGCAAAAAAGTTTGAAAAACACTGTTTTACCGCACTCAAGAAGAAGAAAGACACCAGAGCCAATTGTTGGGATTCCAACATCAAAACTTATGAGCTCAAATAAAGGCTAAATTTAAACTGCATTATGAATTATGTTGATCCGTCTCAAACGTTATCATTGTCACTACCCTACATACCCTCTGTGTGTCTTTGTGTTGGTATGGATGATATACGATACTTCCTCTAGAGGGCAGTGCTAAATTCCAAGTTGCAGGCAAACAAGTTGTCCTATTAATGGGAATTACTGTCAGCCTTTTTTTATCCTGATTTACTGCAAATGAATGCCAATGAGGGAGATTGATGTTGACCAGCATTTTCAATATTTCCACCACTTTTCTGAATGGCCCCTCAAATTTAACATGCCGTGTCCCACAATGCACAAGTGAATTCCCTATTGCTCTCAAACTTTGTTATACCACATATACCACCGGAGAAAATATTGAGCCCTTTTATCACCAACATTAAAATACAGGGGTGTAAATAGGCCATAGTCAGATAAAGACATTTCATATATTTACTCCCAATAAGATATTTTGCTATCATCGTATATTTCAGACTACAGATGTGTATTGCATGCACTTACATATATACAGTACAGACCAAAAGTTTGGACACACTTCCTCATTCAAGTAAATGGAAAGGTGTGTCCAAACTTTTGGTCTGTACTGTATATTTTCCCCCGGGATCTGTTTCCTTGAATGAAATTGAGATTCTTTCCAGATCTGTTTTGACAAGATTTATTGCAGTCTGCTTTTCCAAGATTTTCTTTTCACAGGATCCATTTCTTTGAATGAATGAATGATAGTTCAATTATGGACCCCCAGTCACAAAATAGTAACGTGTGGCGACAAGATTTGTCATTTCCATGCAGAGAATGGGTTCAAACTCTGATATGGGGCTCTGTCTTACACCTGGCACAATATGGCGTACTGGTCTTAAGACGAGTCGTAAAAACAGACTTGGGGGAAAAAAAAAAATCTCAGAAAAACAGCTGGAATAGTGAAATTAGAGGAAGCTTTGCGTACCACAGTTTGAGAACCATGGGCGTAGAGTACAAAACTAAAATTGAATGCACTACAGTGTGCTTCATTTATTACATTTCAGGGTATTTTTGCTTTGTGTCTGCTGTGACAATGTAATATTGGATTAAAGCTCAACTTTGTATCCCTCACTATTATGGCCTGTCCCTGTAAACCCCAACTCTTTGCATCTTCGTCGTAAATTTCACATTTGGGAATTATTTCAGATTTTTGTCAATAAAAAAAATGTAAAACCATTATTATAAGTGTCGAGTGTGTTGTGAATTTAATTCAAACTCTCACACAATATACTGAAAATCAAAATGTCAGCACTGTCTTATCTTATAGTGTCTCTTGTAACCCCGTCACTTGACTGCACCCACTTCTCTCATATCCCTCCTTTCACATCTTACTTATCGTCGAGTACTCCCTCACTTTCTCCACTGCTATTCCCTGATCTTTCATCCATCTTTATATATATTTATATAAATATATATCCCAAATCTCCCTTAATATCCGGCATTATTTCTCTCTCTCTTTTTTTGACAAATCTGTCTGAGATGCCTTCGCTTCCACTTTGCCTTTTCTCATTCACCCTTCGCTCTGTCAGCAGTTAATGGAAGTATAATGAGCTTGTAGTCTTTCATACGATGAGAAGGAGTGAATACAGCTGCCTAATGATCAAACGGCATCACACAACAGACACAGCTGGACAGCGGCCGCCACACACACACGCAATGTCAACAACCTATTATTGTTCCACCATGCAGTGAGGTGTGCCCACTGAATTACAGACACACTAACACATTTACATTTATTCCCAGGGGAGATGCACAATTAGTCACTTCTACATAAAATGAGACTAAAAGCCATTTCCTTCCTCCTGTGCTTTCACCACATCCTCCTCCTCCTCCTTCCATCTCACTCCTCTGCCCCCATTTTTCTTCCAAAAGGTAGTCGAGGCAGAAATGGGTTTTCTCTACTTTATATAACTGCAGTTGTGTGTGCATGCGTCTGTGTGCACTGTTTGGAGTGTGAATATGTTTAACAGAAGACATTTGGCTGTGGCCCGTGTGGCAACACCCACACTGCAGCGTTTGACACAGCCGGAAGCACTGAGCAACTGGAGACGGAGAGAGAAAGGAGGAGGAACAGGCGGAGGAAAGATGAAAAGAGTGGCAAATTAAAAAAAAAAGCACAAGAAAGAAAAACTACTTTGTTTGTGAGAGTGTGCTTATTCCTTATTATGCGTGTGAGGAACTGAACTCAATCCATTGTGTTTACAGATTTCCATAAGAATATTTTTATGTAACTCACTTGTGAGCATACAGGATGTGTACAGTGTGAATTTAAACGCATTACTTATACAACTATAGGCACAATACTGCAGATATAAATCCAAGTACCTTGAACAGTCAATGATATTCAGACCTAAATTATGTTATACACTCACACAGCCTGAAGTCAAATGTATTTTCATGGCACAGTTACGTATAAATGCAACTCCCTTCAAAACATGTATTTCCCATTTTATACAGGAGCTGAAAACCAAATAATTATATTGTAGTTGTTTGTTGGTTACTCTCTTTCTTCCTTTTTTTTTTTTTTTACAGATAAACGGATATTTTTCCATCTCGGTATCAAATGTTCTTTTTCAGGTATCAAAATGAAAGAATTGTCAATAAGAGACTTTTTTTTTTTAATACTACTTTGATGATACAAACTTGGCACCATTTAAATAGGAAATAAACAGACTTTCCAGTTGAATGAGATGTATTATAAATTACACATTTTCAAGGACTTTGCAGGACAAATTCCCTCAAATTCAAAAGACAGAATGTGCTGAGACAGCTTAAAGGGGACATATTGTGCAAAATCCCTCCTTGATGTTTTTGTGGTCCTCCTCAGTCTAAGTACAGGAGATAAAACACACAATGTTGACTTCCGCGCTCACTGGGACGTCACAATTCACTAAATTCCTGGAATTGTTGTCTCGCGGAGCTCCGCTTTGTCCATAAAAAAACACGGCAGTGTGCTGGTGAGGGCAACGGTATCCGAAAACCAGAAGTCCGTGAAAAGTTCTATTCTTGGCTCCACAGTGCAGCACAGAGTTCTACACAAACTTCCAGCCTCAGAGGATTTATCTGTCCAGTGGATACATGTTATATATTACGGCAACGTGCCTGCTAGAGCCTGCAAATGATCACTTTTACAAATGCTAACTGCTGTTAGCTCCCAGTAGCCTCTGTGGCTGATACTACTAAACAGAGAATTCTGAACAGGGCTGTTTTGGCAGAGTGATTGAACTGCTGTGGTGCTTCATCCTTATGGTATTTTGACCAAAGCATGTCACAGACATGTTCATTAGGACACCAAGGCACTAAGTTAAGGGCCGCTTCGCCCACAGTGTCCACTTATATTGATTTGCAGCACACGCTATATCTGGCCAATTGATTGTGCCCGAAAGCTTGGGCAAGCCAGTCTTTGTCGTTTTCTTCCGTCAGCCAGAGATGTTGGAATTTGCATTCCCCGGGCATCAAATTATTTGGTCCCTGCTTAAATTTACTCGCTTATTGTTCTGCATAGAATCTCACAGCAGAGAGATGGTGTACAGTACCCATACAGTTTTTTCTGTCACAAAGTTCAAGCACTTGCATCGCCCCATGTCTATTTCAGGCAATTTTAAAAAATAAATAATAATAAAAAAAAGGTTTTGCTTGGAATTTATATATATATATATATATATATATATATATATATATATATATATATATATATATATATACAAAAAAAGCAAGCTAAACGACCATAGCTTCACTAAAATCTGTATGTATATATATATATATATATATATATATATATATATATATATATATATATATATATACATACAGATTTTAGCTTGCTTTTTTTGTTGTATTTATATTTAATAGTCTTTATTTCCTTTCTGTATTTCTACTTTCTACTTGGGGTTGTTGGCTGCTGTAAGACTGCAAATTTCCCCATGTGGGACAAATAAAGGATTATCTTATCTCATTTACAGTTCAATTAACTTGTTCCAGAAGAAGGCAGCACAGCTTCGGCTCTGCACAGAAATAAAACTTGAAGAGTATACAACAAAACAGAGAACAAAGAGGATATTTGTATGTGAACAATAAGACATTGTGCATTGTGTGTGTGTGTGCAGACGCAGACACCTGTCACAGATGGTGAGACAGTCTGACACAGACAGAATTGCAAAGAAAGAACACATTATATAAGGCAAAGGGGGAGAAAATGGAAGAAAGAGGAGATGATTAAAAAATGCACAAATATGAATTGTCAGAGAAATACTTAAGTGAAAAAAGACGATAGACTGAGAGAAAGTATAAGTAAACAAGGGAAGGAGGTGTGAAGATGTGATGTAAAAAAGAAAAGGGAAAAAGATGCAGATGCCAGTAGAGAGCATGAATGTGTATGCATGGCTACCATTTCATTGGCTCTTGCTGTCTTCTCGTGAAATGGGGGTGGGGGATGAAATATATAAAAGTTGTCCTCTTCCCTCACTTCAATACTAAGTGTAGAACCTACCACTGTCTTGCTGCATCTGTCTTACAACGAAAATGGCCAACATAGTAGGAAAATATTCACTTTGTGTGGGAGGAAACGGAGACCTGTAAACCGTTATCAAATACTGTTTAACCATAGGCTAATTGTCTTTCCTCCATCTCTCCTCATCAGAGAGTTTCCATTCCCTGCACATTATGGCTATGATTCTACTGCCAACATCAGATTTGTTGAGAAAATGTGTTCCTTGTGTTTTTCGTTTCAATCCTCCAGGGGCAGAGTTGGCAGAAAAGCAGGACAGTTGAGCAATACAGTGGAGCGGTTTGGATATACTGTACATCATTAGCATACTAAACAAGTTCCCATTCAAATGCAAACCCATCAGTTTTGCAAAATGAGGCCTGACGAGGGAATCGACACCCTAATGTGACACTAATGATTTCATTAGGCCTGTAAGTGCAATTTATAAGATTCTGCCAAAAGTAGCCAGGGACACCTGTCAGCAGACGGGGACCGGCAGGTTTTTGGCAGAAGTTGTTTACTCTTTAATTAAAAATTGACTGGAAAGTCTGACCACAGTGGACTGCAGCCACACAAAAACGGCACAAACAAAAATGGCTTCATCACCAGCAATACAGGGTTTGTACCATATTAATGCATTCAGTATATCATGTTTAGAATACTTTATCAAGGAGATTCTCTGCAATAACCAAGGACCAGTTTTTGGGCCTGTGCAATATATTGATATTATATCTTTATTGTGACATGAGACAAAATACGGTCTTAGGTTTTGGATATCGCCATATCTGTGAAGACTTATTCTGGTTTTGGCCAGGCTGAGTTTGCCAAATATTAACTGAAAGATTTTTCTGTAAGTTTGCAAACCTGGCGTCTGCCTCCATGCAACAAAAAGTTCTCACACTTAGTTTTAAAAGTGTATTCGTATTCGTGACAGAGTAGAATAAGTAGAATACCTTTAGTATAGTAGGTGTGTGAATGATCAATAATCATTATTATTGGCAGTAACAGAGGGCCCCAAAATCAAATTTTGCTTCGGGCCCCATGGAGGCTTGGGCCGGCCCTGCTGACAACAGCAGCTTCAGATTCCATCTTATATATGGGGATATAGCCTAAAGTTTCCAGATATTATTTATAAGCCTTACAGAAATATTGATGATTTATTGCGGTATATATATATATATATATATCGATAAATTATTTTTAAAAAATTACATTGTGATGATTGAGATATTTTTTCCTGATAAGTAGCTGTATTGTAATTTGTACAAACTTTCTTCAGTCAGTTTGAAATCATTCTGATTACAAAATTACAACTTCCTTGTTCGAAGGACTTAGATTAGTAATCCGACGCATAATGCATCACAGATTTAACGGAATAAACCATTTTGGCATGGGCAGAGTTGTCCGATTGTCTGGAACTAGTTAGCCTGAGTGAAGCTAGCCAAACTCTGCCAGATTTTTTCTTCTTCTTCTTTTCCCCACAGTCATCCCTCCTAGAAACAGTTTCCAGTGTTCTGCATGGGTCACCCTGATCATTGGTCTGACTGGTTATTGGTCTATCCATTTGAGTATAGGAGCATTTCCATCTACATCAGTCGGTCATGCGTGTACACCCTTTCCAGACTCTAAATCTCAAATAAGATCGAGTAGCTTCACTTCTGCCCCTTTTAAGGTCTCTCAAAAGAAAACGGTCGTCTCCAGATCCAAATTTTTCTCCCATTCCCGCCAATGTTTCTATCTATTTTGGTAATATCCAAAGCAGATATTAGTCATGTTTACATAGGACCAACAAGAGATTAAACCACAAATTCAACTGATGACATGAACACTGATCGGACAAAATCAGCTTAAACCACCCTTCTTGATAAGATTATTGGTGTCCGCATTGTTATCAATAAATAAAACGTGTGTCTAGCCTGTTCAACACAGGGCATCAGGCATGTCATTAAATGACACACCGGGGCATTTTTTTATTTCAAAAGTGTTTTATGTGTAATTTGATCAATTATATGCCTTTGTTTGGTAACTGGTGTTTTTGTTTCTACATTTATTCAGCCTGTGTAAATTAGCAGTGTCATTTATTTCCCATTGAAATCTAAGTAAAGACCATTTTCTAAAGTGCTCCTCCATACAGTTTGAGCACAGTTATCAAGCTTTCGCGCCAAGTAGATAATTCATTATTCATCAGTATGCACTTTTAACTGTTCTTTTATTGTCATTACTGCACATTGTGATGCAAAAGCTTCCTTCCTGCTCTCTCGTCATGTTCTCCTCCATCTTCTACTGCATTCTTCCACCTTTCCCTTGTCTCTAATTTCAGAAAAGCACAGTTGGCTTGAAAGCCGGTAGAAAGAATCAATACCTCCCCTCCTCTTTTTCTCATTCCCTCACTTCCTTTTGTCTCTTTTTGACCGCCTCTCTTTTTCTCTGTATGCTCAGCATTAACAGCAGGTTTGTCCTTTTTCTCCTTCCTTGCATCCTCCTTATCTCTCTGTTCATACTTCATGCGTTACTGTCTGTGCTCTCTCTATACCTCCCTCGCTCCATCTTTCCACATTTGTTTTCCAGCAAGACAGTCTCAGATGGCTGACTTCGCTGTCTGAGGCATTCAGTTCCCCCCCAAAAGCCTTATGTGCTCATCTTAAATTCAAACAGCCAATACACACACACACACACACACTCCTGTTAATAATCAGCCATAAAAAGCTTTTTCAATTTTAACATCACACTTAGATTGCACACAAAGAACGAAGGTGTTGTGATATGGTTCAGTACACCTTTTAATAGTCTCTGTTCTTTAGGTGTATTTTAATGAGCACCATATATCCTATGAATTGTGTCAGTTTGCGCTGTTGTTGATCATCTATGCAAGTGGAATTACTGCACTTAAATATACAGTAGCTGACAGCAAAGGCATGACACACAATACAACAAAGCCTGTCAGGAAAACTTGCATAAACCCTACACAGATCAAAGAGGCAACAAACAGGCAAACCCATTTGATCTGTTAAATTAAAGCAACATATTTTCAAGAGAACAGGAAATCCTAATCTGTCTAAATCTAATGTACATCTTGTTAAAAAGTGTACTCGCATTAGACAAAAAATAAATCTAAAATCTAACGCCATAGAAATCCATAGGTACCACTTCATTTTGGTCGCCATAAGCTTGACCCAAACTTTAGGTTAAGACATTAACTCTAGTTCAAAAGCAGGAAACAGGACATGACAAAAACAAAAAACACATGTGAGGGCAAGTGATAGTCCTTGGGAACTTGTATCAGGTAATTTGCTCCGTCTTGCTTAACGTTACTCGCTCATTGTTCTACATGGAATCTCAAGTCAATGGTGACTTGTTGTTTTTTTAAAAGAAAAAGCTTGGAATAAGTTAAACGAGGAAGCCAACTCTACCTGTTAAGTTCACGATAGAAGCGAATGCCGAAGGATGCCGCAAAAATGATCTCAAGGCACCAATGGTGTGAATGACAGTAATGACAGTGCGAACATTCACGTTTGGTGTGACCACAGCATCACCACATTACAATAACGAGTAGCTAATGAGGTTAAAGTAATCACCTAATGTGATTCATTTCCATTTCATGACAAAAACAGCGACACTCAGACATTTGCAGTGCTTCCTAAATACCAAAGCACTCAAATGTATTCATGCCGTCACTTTTTGACTTTAAATGTAAGCTTTTTTTTGTCAGTATCAGGGACTTCTCTTCGTTTGAGGATGAAAGAAAACATTTAGAGTTTGATAGAACACTGAACATAAGGAGTAGGAGTAAAAAAAAGAGTGGCAACAGGTGAAGACGATGATGCTAAAAAAGTTTGGCAAATAGAATGAAAACAGACAAACAAGAGCCGTAACATAAATAATTAAACAAGAGTAAAGAAACAAGACAGAAACTGACTGATGCATGAGCTGACTGGGATAAAGAATGGAATATTTTTCATCTAACCCCATTTCCAAATGCTGGTTTTTCGTGATGGAATATTAAATATGCTCTCAGGGCAAAGAGTGCCGAGGGTTTTTGAAGTAAGAATCAAAATGGGACAACACGCATGCATTGATGCAGTGTGCGTATATGGGTTTGTAAATACTGTTTGCAGTACAATGACCTCCTCCAGAGACTGACTGACAATTTCAATTTATGACCCAACTCAATTGTGTATCAATGTGTTTGGTTGTCAGTGTTGTGGGTCTGCTGGAGGCACGACATGTCTGAGCATCACTCACCACTTCACTGGGATTGGCCGGTCAACTAATTCCATGTTAAATTCCGAATATCGGCGCTGATAATCAGCCAGGCTGATATTTTTTGTGATATTCACTGTATTTAACAAGTGTATTCAATATAATACATATAATTATAAATGCAACAGCGTTTAAAAACAAGAAAAGTCACCATTTATTGTCTCATGTCACGATATAGCTATAATATCAATATATTGCTGAGCCCTAATTTAAATTGAATCAAAAGGCCAAATTGCTTCAAGACTGTATCTGAAAGTACGGAGAGGAACATTTTGATTTAAGGGACTACAATATCAGGTGTAATGAACATCTTCCTTCATTCTTTTAAATAACTTTTCCATTCATTTCAAGGGCATCAAGGAAAACACACAAGGTTACAGACTTATAACTGCAACAGAGATGAGAAAAACATCATCTTACATCAGTCAAATGCAACAATCTCAGCTGCTGCCAACTCTCTTCACCACCACAAATATCTCGACGGAATTCCTAATCACACCTCCAACAATTACTCAGCCTCCTTGCAGTCTTAAGGTTAAACCAATAAACATGCCAGGAGACAAAAACGGCAGACACTGAGGCCTCGCTGACAATAAAAAGTCACCTTTAACTCACACCTGCTTGTCTTTCCCCTCACACACACAGACAAATGTTAAGCTAATTAGATGCATAGTGGTGTAGCCCACGGAAAACTAAGGTGTACTAAGGAGAATACTAAAACACTAGTAGTCAATGAGGTGCAACTGTTGTTTAAGCCAACAACTCCTCCAAAGGTCTCAGCGCGCCGACACACATCCTGCACGAGACAGGTTTGCTCCTTCACACTTGTATGAATAATGCTAATGCTCCATTAACCTGCATGACAAATGGAAAATATGCTGTGGGCAATAACATTAGTCCAGTTTCAATGTACATTGAATACAGTTTAGGCAAATGAGGACTGGCGCATTTGCTTGCTTTGTGAGTTTCTGAAGGCGAACTATGAGACACCATAGCCCATCATGTGTAGCCATGATGTGTTATCATTTTTATTTTGTAAATATTGTACATATTATCCAGTCGACTGTACAGTACCATGTTACTCTGGTAGCTGAGGGAAGGGTGCTAAAGAACGGAACGGTTGGTTATTTTGGTGCTATTCCTAATAGAAACTAGTGCTGGGCGATAATACGATAACGATATGTATCGCGATAGACACTTCCACGTTATCAATAGAAAAAACGTTCAATAGGACAAGTACATCCCTCGTAAACAAGTTGTTTGCAACCTATAGAGTGGTCAGAGCCTCTGGAGTGCGAGTCAAAGAGCCAATCTCTGAACAGTCAAGTTTGGTTGTGCCATCCTCTTCCCCAAGGACACACTACCTTGCCAGTATGGCAGTTTTTTTCATTACTTAAAGTCCGACCACAGTCACGCCAATGTCACCTACAAATTACGCCAGGCGACCGTAACCACCAAGAACTAACAAACTTACTCTAACATCTTCGGCAATCAAAATCATCTACCACTTAAAGTTAAAATATTTTTATTATTATTAATAGGTCATGAAAAATCAAATTCAAATCAATCAACATCGATCAATATCAAGTAGTTATATCATGATATGCTTTTCAGCCATATTACCCAGCCCTAATAGAAACCCAAAAAACTACATACCCTACTGTACCAAACTGAACCGTTCCACTTGGTGGAAACACAGCCTATGTGATTAAAGCTTGTGTGATAAATGATATCTATTGGGGCTGGTGAACAAACAACCTTTCGTCTATCATATGTGCAGCAATCGTTTAAAATTGAAGCTGACAAAAAGAATCACTCAATTTCACTTGTTGTCATTTAACATTTAAACAAGAGCCTGGCATCTGCACATTTGTACCAATGATGAGACGGACAGGGGGAGTTAGAAATTGATGGAATCAATACACCCTTGATATATGAAAGGATAAAAACAACTTGGAAAGGTAAAATATTTAGATGTGGTGAGCTGTAGGATTTACAGCTTGATTTCTCCATATACGAGATATATGGGGATATAAAGCTGCACACGGATCGTTTCTCTAGACTCATGAAAAGTTGTTTTTGAGATGCTTGTGTTTTCCATTGGACTGACTAAACAATGTAAAATGCACTCTAAAATAAAATATCTACCGTTTATGATCTGCATTATGTGATATTAAAATACACTTATTACATTTAATTTCATACAATACCTGCTTTATGATATCTATGAAACAAAGAAACTGCCTATAAATATGGTCAAATTCTGCTATAACACAAATACTTCGGCTTAAAGTTAAGGTTTTATTAAGTGACTTTTTTAAATATCATTGTGTCAATTCCATGCATGTCCTAATCAATATTTAATTTAGAATATTTAGTGAATTTCACAAATGTATTCAATATACCCCCATGAGATGTAGCACATAAATCTACATATAGCACATCTCTAACTGATTTTAATCTCTTACAGTTCTGCTGACACCAGTGAACGACATGAGGTCAGGACAGGAAAGAAGACTCCGTCATCCTCAAGTCTCTGACCACAACAGTCTTCACTACAGGCTGTGATAAACCCAGTGATCCAGATGATCCTGGCATTTAAAGACTTTTTTTTCACTTTTTATTCTTGTCATTGTGTATTGTATGTTTTGGGTAACATCTACTGCACGTCTGTCCGTCCAGGGAGTGGATCCCTCACCTGTGGTTCTCCCTAAGGTTTCTACCCTTTTTCCCTTTTACAAGGGTTTTTTTTTTTTTTTCCCTGGTAGTTTTTCCTTACCCTGGTCGAAGGTCTAAGGACAGAGGATGTTACCAACCCTGTGAAGTCCCGTGAGACAAACTATGTTTTGTAAACTGTGGGCTATATAAATAAAGATTGATTGATTGATTGATTGATATAGTAAATATGACGATTCTCAATGCAACAGCCTTTAAAACCAGGAGAAATCATCACAGATACCTTATCACGACATGACCATCCAAAAGACCATATCTCGTCACAATACGAATATAATATCGATATATTGCCTAGGTTGGTTCAATAACTGATACAATATACATGCATCTTTCCCTGTGCAATATTCAAACCTTTTCAATTCTCTGGTGATCTGTACCTTGCAACTGCTGCACAGCGATGCAGATATCAAAGCGGTACAGTAACAAGACAAAAATATAAATTTTCATTAGGAGAGCCTCCATAAGAAATGAAGCAATCAGCGTGTCAATCAATATGATGAGGGGAAACTTCACACTGCTATGAGAGGAATCAATTAAACTTATCAGGACGGACGGAAGTACTGCATGTGTTGGGTAAATTCAATGTCAGCAAAACAGTTATCCCTGGAAAATTAGACAACGCACAGACATTCACAGAGCTGAGCAGAGACAATATATATATATAAACTATGTCTATATATTTATATATCCACTGTTTGAGTAGCACATGACTGCAATCCAAATGTGTCTGATGTTCTGATATTCGCCATGTGGAGCTCAGCCACCTTAAGTGAGAAGTGAAATAACCACCTGTAGCCGTCGGTGTTGCCTGGCAACTTTGCCCACCAATACGCTATAGGAAGGCAATGCTGTGTCCTGCAGCGAGTTCTAAGACAGTACTACAGGCAAAATGGGGACAAAGGTGATTTAAGTCACTCTTAAGGTGGTCTGGTTTTCTTAATTTTTCTAATTATGCTAACAATTCATACAAGGGCTGCAACCATTTATCAGTTATCTGTTGATTAACTAAATTAAACATCACCTGATTTGATATTTGATTAGTCACTTAGAGTGATTTTCTTTTTTGGAATTAAAGCGTTCCGATTTATTTCTTGAATGGGAATATTTTCAGGTTTCTTGCCTTCATACAACCAAGAGATCATTAAACCTCCAAAAAAAACAATAATAATAATAATCAACAGTCATATATTCAGCACTTAAAAATGTGTTCAGTTTACATTGAGGGCACAATTACGCAGGCAGCCGTAAGTGGAGCTGCACCGGACTGCTGAAGGGCAGAGGGCTAGGTCCATGAGCAACGAAGTGTAAACACCCGAGAAGGTGTGTGACATCATTTTGACCCGTGAGATTCTGTACAGTCTAAAGCGGCGTGAAATAAAGCACAGCCAGATGAGCCTCTGCCTGCAGAGCCCTGTCCACTGCAGCCACATCAGAGAGCCACAGAGAGGAGACAGGACACTGTTCAGTCGTTCTAAAACATAAGTATGAAATACTTGAGCGTGGTTAGAAGGTTATTCAGTATTAGAAACACTGCGCAGTATTGATTAAATATTTAATTTCTTTCATACTCTTTTTAGATTTTTTTATTTATCGTTTAGTGTGTCGATAATTGCAAACAGAGAGCTATTTATGTCAGTAATTAACCTGCAAATTTCTGCCCATTTGTCATCAGAGTCCAGGGTCTTGGATATGTGGAGGTGTGGGTGTGGTGGGTGTAAGTGAAGGGGCAAGACCGTATGTGTGCACATGTATGTATACACACACCCACACTTAAAACAAAAGCAGTTGAATGCCAGGATTACTGTGCCTTTACATTATAGTAAACTGCTGATTAAAATGAAAAGGCTCTAATTACACTACAAATTGGACTGGAAGCATTAAGTTGTCTGATTGCCCTTTGATTTTCTGTGCAGCAGCGAAAGAGCTGGGACACAAAAGTCTCCACAACAACGGTAGAAAACTGGCCACTTGAGACAAATACAAGCACCTGTTAATGAGTGTGCTCGACTATGGGCAAAGAGCTACAACAGCAACAACACCTACGTTCCTGCAGAACACATTCAGAATAAAACTGTATGCGAGAAAGGCACACACAGTTCATAAATACCCAAATAAACAGCAAAGTTCAGCCTGGGCTTTTGCTCGGGGAGCAGGATTCAGCCCCTGCAGTGAGAGCTGAGCTCATCCCTGACGTGAGGCCCTTCGCTGTGGGGAGTTGACACGAAGCGAAACACAATCACAACACATGGCGTGGAAATGCAACAACAGGAGGGAATAGAAAAATAAGTCCATTTTTAAAGAGCCTCTTCAAGGTAGTAATGTTGCACCTTCTGACTACTGTTCTGTAGAAAAGGCAACAACATAGTTGTTTTTGTGGGGGTAAGGGGCAGGTATTATTGCTCAAGCTGTTGTAATTTTTAAACGGCTCTAAATGTTTCAGTCTGTTTATGAGCCTTGTGCTGTACTTAGTGTGTGTTTCGTGGCCATCATCTGTTCCAGCTATTCTACTGTCTGTTAACATGGAGATGTAGTAAGAGCTATAATCATTTCTTAAACCAATAAACATTTAAATTTTTGCTAATGAGCTACATGGCAAGATGTTCATTATATGTCACACCTGAGAAAGTAATTAAGTGACTTAAATAGAATTTTGATGTTCAGCTTACAACAGCATTTAAAATCAAGAAAAGTCATCACAGATATAACATCCAAAATCTATATCCATATCTTGTCTCATGTACATGAACATATAATATAATATATCCTGTTGCGCAGCCCTACTTTCAAGCTTGGTGCATCCTGCAGCAGTCTCCCTTTATTATCACCTTGCTCCATTCACATTTTTTGCAAAGAAGCGGGATCCTTTTGTCTTCAAGTAAAGCACTTTTTTTCTTCTTTACAAACAAAGAACACGGCCTTGGCGAGCAGAAACTGAACCAGATTACTGATAATGGAATCACCTACTTCTGCACGTAATGTGTAAAAACGTAAACGATTTTATTCATCACTTTGAAGGATAGGTGTAAAAATCCTGCATGCCACAACGGCAAGTGCTCTCACACCATAGCTACACCTGTGTGACGGAGTTGAAATGTGACCATGCATTGCACACAGTAAACAAAAAAAATTGTGATGATGACTTTTATTAATCTGGTTGTCCTGATCATCATCATCATTATTGTTATTATTATTATTATCAATTCAAAATAATAACAGCAAGCTATGTGTGCACTAGAAGCTGTATATGAATTGAAAAAAAAATTATAATAGGACTACAAGCAGTCATTGCAGGATCCTCGCGTAATGCCTCAGCATAATCGGGGAGTGCAGCAGTTCCCTGAACTCGCTTTTGAATCCGCCAACGTAGGGTGCAAATGGTCAAAATGGATGCCAAAATTCAAAAGGACTTCCTGTCGAGTTTAGGCCACAGTTACCATCGACTTTTTTGTTTGTCTTAGTCTATAAAATCTCTCCACCCTCCGCCCACCCCAAATTTCGGTAAATTCTGTGTAGGGCACTTCCTGTTTCGTGTTGACTGGTCGAGGGCCACAACGTTTTAAAACCGCAAAAATCATTCAACAACTTTCTTCTTCTCGGTCTTTGATGCGTCCAGTATTATTTTTTTTATGTCAGTACAACAAACGCTACAAAGGTTGTAAATAGCCAAAATGGACGACAAAATTCAACTGACTTTCTGTTGCTTTGAGGCCATGGTTACGGTGGACTTTTGTTCATCTTGGTCTAAAGCATCTTCCCACCAAGTTCCAGAAAATTCGGCAAACTCATTTTTGCCTCGCAGTCACTGCCTCCAGCTCCTGACGTGGTTCGTGGCTCGAGCCCTAATTATCCCAAACTGGGATCTGTTCGGCCAAAAAATTGAAACCAATGCTTTCTTACTATAGGTTATAGGTATATTTTTACCTCCTGCCTGGCAGCTCCATCTTCACCATCCTTTGTCCAATATAATCACTATCCCTCATTTGCACGCGACCAAACCATCTCAATCATGCGTTTCTCATTTTATTTTCCAAAACCTGATGTGAAGACACATTTAGTAGCAATAAATTAAAAATGAATATAAACTGAAAACACTCCAGAAATGCACTTACAGCCTGCAGACTTGACATCAATTTCCACTTGTATTCAAATAGGCTTTTTCTTTTTGTTGTTTTTCAGTTTGGCAAAGCACTTTTTGTCTCCATCGTACCAATCGCGGGGACAAAGCACATTAACATTCCTGGAGAGAGTCTTTTGCAGACTAATTGCAGTCAGAAAAATTAATAGCGATGGGAATTTGCTCCGACTTGCAAAACACAACCTAATGCAAGGTGTCCATGCCAGGAAAGATTTTTCAATTTCTGTGAGCAGTTTCTCCTCGACTCTGCCAACATTTCCGAACAGGTGGTCAAACTTTGAGAGGTGCACAGGAAATACTGCTTTATCGTTAGGCTACAGCCATGAATATTTCACACCATTACTTTGCCCCACGGAGTGGGAGGGAAGGATCGTTTTTGGTGGCTCGGTGTGCACTTGCACTTGCCACCATGACCAACAGAGGCCACCAGAGGCTTGTTGTGCGAATGGGATGAAGTCTGCCATCTCTTGTTTTAGGGCTGCAACAAATTGTCAGCTATTTTAATAATCAATTAATCGGTTTGAGTGAGGTTTTTTTATTAATCAAAACAAGATTTTATATGATTTTTCAGCTTTTTAAAATGTGAATATTTTTTGGTTTCTCTGCTCCATATATAAGAAACCATTACAGGTGTATATAATGCCGATAGCCCCTTTTTTAAATATTACTTTAATCCCTTGCTGTTTAGTGTGGTCTAATTTTGTTGTAACAGGTGAATTTCCCCAATGAGGGATACATAAAGTTGATCTTATCTCATTAAATCTGATTAATGTTGTTTGGAAGACAAAACAAGACTTTTGAGAACATCTTTTTGATGTTTGGAACAACATTTAGTTGTTTAATGGAGAAAATAATAGACAGATCAATTGATTATGAAAATAATCATTTGTTGCAGCACAACATTATTTTAATTACCAACTACTTACTCTGACTAAAATATGATGAAGTAGAGGTAAAGTCATAAAACTTTATCCTTCACTTTCCTTCTGGGCCTTTCATTGTGTAATGAAATGGTCGCGATAACAGATGCCTTTGGGAAATTACAGTGTGATATACAGAAATCATGACAAGCCTTAAAAAAAAACACACACACACACACACACACACACAAATCACACAGCCATACCTGTCTGGCCAGGGTGACGGCATCGGCGTGAAGTCTGTTTCTCAGTTGAGGATCCAGTTGGAAGGCTGGTGCAATCTCCACAACCTTTCAAAACAAATATAACAACCAAAAAAAGGAAATGTCAAGTGTTGAAGTCAGGATGACAACATTTAGCATTGTAACTTGATTATATGCTCATCACTGACACAGGCTGCATCTATATAAAAAAAAAATCATTATTGACACTTGTGTAACGTTTAGTTATTTTACCATTACTTTGGTCTGGAGGACACAATACTGTCAGAACTATCGGACCAGTCTGAGGGAGCATGTGTGCATATACAGCAGCAGAGCATGGGCAGGTTGGAACAAGCAGCGTTTATACCACCAAAATGCTAAGTGAATCTACTTTTGAAACATTGCATGTGCGTTTTCAGTCAAACTCCAACCTGTTTGCAGCCGCCTCGATCCATCTGTCTCGCCATAAAACTAATCATTTCCTGTGTGCAGCATGCGACACAAGAGCTAAACACCGCTACACTGATAAACACAGAGGCCTTGTTTAGATTGCAGCCCAAATCTGATTTGTAAGCATATCCAGCTTGTTTGTAGACGGATGTTTTTTGACTCAAACGACGCACACTCACTTGCAATATATAATGTGAACAGTTGGTGAGGAAGTTCAGATTCTGACCGGGTTTGCTTACAAATCCGATTTGGGCTGCAGTCTAAACAAGGCCAGAGAGAGTCAAGCGGACTCGATATGCTGCGTTCTTCTCAAACGCAAATCTTCACATCATTCGCAATGCATTTTTCTGTCAGGTTACTGCTAATTATCACTGTTTTCCATACATTAACATCATGGGTTTCTCAAGTGAGAGAAATCAGTGAGAGTGGATCCAGTCCCACTGCAAGCTGTTAAGTGATAACAATGAGTTGACAGATGCTGGAACTCCCCACAGACCCACAGGTAGCTGCAGACGAGGGTAATAATTGTCTAATGGCTCATCACTACAAGTGATACTTTCACACTACATAATCATTTCATCTGTTGTAAACAAACACATCATTCAGTCGAGCTATAGATGCTTCATGAGCGCTGCATTATTTCCTACTGTCAGCTTGTAAATGCCATCGTTTATTTTCATTTTTCAGTCGTTTTCCCCTCCATCGTTTTGATTCGGTTTTGTCTCATTTTAAGACTGTGAATCCGAAGGAATGAGTCATTTTCCCCTCAGCCTTTCATGAGGTCTGCCTCTGCTTGGTGTTCACCATGCTGCAGGCTGGACTGTCTCATTCCACCGTGTCAAACAAGTCGACCAATCCAAGAGAAATCATTAATTAAAATGTTAGGATTTAATCTTATTCAATTTTTTTTAGTTAGGACAGACAAGAATTCAATTAAATGTTTTTGTCAGATCTCATTACAATTAATAACTCACACCTCCAGTATTGTGTGAAACAAATTAGAAAAATTTAATCATGTTACTAAAGGGTCAATTGATAAATAAACACAGGTCTGGCAGCCATTTCTCCAGTATTTTGATTGTGAATTTCTAATCGTTATTAATATTACTACTATAATCATCATTATTATTATTAAGGTGTCATTTTCTTTTTTTGTTTATGATGCATGTGTCCATTTGGTTTTGGATGTGTTGACATGTTTTTATATTGAGGGGAAAAAAACCCAAATACATTTGAATAATAACAATAAATAGCACTTCCAAGACATTGAGGAAAGCTACAAATATCCTATCAGCACTCCCATATCCCAGACCTTTTTCAGCAAGTTACCATTCATGTGTTTCAGAAACTCAAACAGATCTTAGATTAAGGGCAAAGGCAGATTAAGTCTCATAGATTTAAAGAACGGCAGCTTTGACATGAACAGCGTTGCTAATGTGATTATCATCTCTAATTTGATTAAAAAGGGAAGGAAGAGACTGATGAAAATACATGAACAGTGCTTTGAGGTGACAGTATGCGAAAAAAGACATTTCGATTTTTTATTTAAAATATACCAAAACTTTCATTCACACTAACAGCATTTACGGTGGCTTATTAGAATACTAATCCTCTTACCCCCTGCTTCTTTGGACACCAGTGCCAAAATAACTACAACTATAACAAATAACACCATTACTATATTTTTTGGGGTGTTAAATTGGCCCGTTTACCTGACTAAAAGGGTAAATTGAAAAATACTACGGCCTCTGCAATGCTCAAAGGCATGATTCCTTCTTTGACCTGTGTCATGCCCACTCTCCATCAACATCCACTTCATGCTAATCTAAAGTCCCATCTACATAGAAACGGAACATAAACCATTTTTTCTTTTTTGTGTACACCTAAACACTGTAGTTCACATGCCAGGCCTGTATGTGGTGCTGTAATGCTGCTACACCAAAAACAGAGAAGAGGTTGTGCAAACATAAAGCTTTCCAGCATTCAATTGAGTAACTGTAAAACTGAGACATAATTAAATCAGTGAATCCCACCACAAGAGAGGGGTGGGATTATGACATCGTTTTAGTGTATTGATTCTCTACATGAAAAAAGTGTATAATTTTGAGGTTTTCCCACTCTGGGATCTGTTTTAAAAAAAACATTCCGGACTACCAAAATGCAGTTTCCATGTTCCACATTCAAATAGTAACAGGGTTCCCACAACTGGGTGAAATGAATGTGAAATCACCTTTTGGTGTCTCCGCTGAATAGAGCAGTCTCTCTCGTAGAGGTGGATGACATTTCCATATTTATCACCTGAGGAAATAGAGAGACAAGCCAGGTGAGAGAAATCGACAGAGGGAGGATCAAAGATTATTTCGAGAATAATCAGCAGCATGACGGGAAGCGGTGATTGAATCAAAGAGAAGAAGGAGATGTATGAAAGAAATGTTCTTTGTTCCCAGGCTCACTGTGAGACACACTGATCAATAGACAGTTTAGAGCTGTGTCAACAAGAGACAGACACACCCCTGTGGGAAAAAATCCACAGTGTCAGGAATTGTGTAGCTATAATCAACATCTTTTAGCTGGTCTGTATACAGCTGGAAATGACACACAATTCAACAGCCAACACTGGAATTGCTAATAGACTGGCCATGTTGGATTATGAACTGTGACTGCGCATACTGTGTAACATTCCCTTTTTACAGATTAGTCAACAGAGCCTTCAACAACCTACTTTAATATTTCATGCGTAAGAAAACCAACCATTTGAACATTTTAATTAAAGTCATTATTTAATCTGCCAATTATTCCCTAATTAACTGATTACGATTGCCTTGTGATGAATTTTCCCGTATAATAGTGAGGCAGATCATGCGAGTTTGATGTCATTTCAAGTGTCAAGCCTCAGCTTTAGCTGGAGGAAAGATTATAGTTTTAATGTCATAGTGACATGGTTGACAGCTGCAGTGTGTAACTTTTTGTGATTTTTTTTGTTGTTAATGTTATTATTCTGCCTCTTTTTGGGCTTCATAAACACAAAAAAATGCAACATTTGCATGTTATCTCAAAAATGACTGTCGAGCAATACTATCAGACCCGACTGAGGGAGCGTTTGTGTGTATACAGCAGCGATGCAAGGGTAGGTGGGGACAAGAAATGTTTGCTTTACATGTGGAATATTACTCGTATGAAGCAACATCATTTTATTATCTATGAGGTTTTTTAACCAAGTGAGATTAACAACAGATTCAGAGGAGTTTACATGAATACAAAGCCGTTTAAGCCACCTCATTATTCAGAAGGATTATTATTTTTAGTAATTTTCTAGCATATGGAAATATTGTTTACAGGCATATTTGATATGTTTATGTTGCAAGACTGCAACGTATCTTACAACGTAACAATATAAAAAAAAAAACATAAAGGTCTACAGTCTAACGTCAACAACATAAAGACTGTAGTGTAAAGTAGCATTATGAATAGCATCCAACACTAAATTGGGACTTCCCCTGAAATTTGTAAGAATGTTTCAATGTTTAACAGGTGCTTTTGGCTTTAATGATCGTTATCAACTTATTCAAAATATTTGTATTTTTCTTATTTTTGTATTTAATTTTGCTCTTTTTTTTTTACTCTTGTTTTGACCAGAACAAAATACCACATATTGTGGAAGCTATCTGTAAACTGAGAGAATGCTTGGTGTTTGGAGGAGAAAGGGAGCATCGAGTGGAGTAGGGAGAGGGCGAAATGCCAAAGAAAACAAGGTGGAAAAAGATGTGCTTTTTAACAGGTGATTCAGAAAATTCACCAAATCTTTTGCATGCCCTACAGACAGTTATTACTCACAGTGACTGCACACACACACACACGACTACACCACACTCACTTCTGACAGCTGCTTGATTTACACAGCCACAAATCAGAAAACACTGGCAAAACCAGACAGATGAATACACAAGTACTGACAGGACTTAAAGAATATATGATAGTGCATGCACAAATACATATACGAGTACAACTGAGCATATTCTCCAAGTGCAGAGACTTCCAGTAAGTGTCAGGTTTGATTTTCAGTTCTGTTTCATTGAGTGGTTATTGAGTAACATCCACTGTGATGAGGAGCAAATCCTCAGCTCGCCAATAAATCTCAATCACTCTCATTGTGCATCTCTCTCACTGCTTCTGACTTCAAGGACTTAATGTAGGTTTCACTTACTCCAGAGCGCCCCCTAGAACATTTAAAATAAAGAGCCCCAGCCAACTGTTTCAGCTAAACATGGACATTTGTATACACGTTTATCAGGATAACATCGAGGCTAAGAAACTGTCGGAATCATCACCTAAATGCAACAGGAGGGTGACCATTTTGGATCAAACAGCCATTTGGGGACCATTTTGGCACATGTAGTATTTGAACAAACTCCTCCTAGAGCTTTAATGTGCTCAGCTTCTAATTTTATGTCACTCAAGACAAGATAAGGATTAAAAGTTATCAAAAGCCTCACAGTTTTGGCACTAGGGGGTGGAAAAGTTGGGGCCAATTCAGATGACTCTCCAAACTACATGAACCTACTATAACTGTGATAGAAGGTCTGATCACAAACAAACTTGATATGCAAGGGCCCTGGTGTATCTTGTTTCTTTAATGAACTTCAGTCGCTTCACATTAAATAAAAAAACACGGACTCTCGTAGTTAAAGGCAAACACGAAGGGCATCAAAGACGGAGCACGCTTACCCAGGATTTGCACTTCAATGTGTCTCGGCTTTTCGATGAACTTCTCGACAAACAGGGCTCCATTCCCGAAAGCTGCCAGGGCTTCAGAGTACGCCCGCTGGTAATTCTCCTCCAGTTCCTGACAAACAGACAAGAAAAATCCATCATGTCTGAGTTAGTGCTTCAATTCCAGAAGCAAAAGTGTTGCTGCGGCATCGAGTAATGAACTGAAATGAAATTTTGTATAACTTCCATTTCCTGTTAGTATTACCTCCCCCGTCACTCCCATGTGATGTCATGCAGTTGTGTTTTGGACTTTTTAATTCTCCTTTTGACAAGAATGTTTGCACATCTTGGAGAACAGGATTCTACACACTGGGATATTTGGGACAGGGACTATAAAGTCATGACCAAACACGATGACGGTCATGGCTCGAATCAGTGTTTCGTCAGTGTGACGTCTTGCCAATTTTCTCCTCTACTGGCGGAAAGACTGAGTCACCATCATGCCCTCTTGGAGCAATCGTCTCAGGAGGGGCTACGCAAGCCCATCCTCAGGTCAGTTTGGACACAAAACAAAACAGGTCTTTAGGACAGTATGGGGACTAGTTTGTTTTGTTTGTGGTTAACAGGAGCAAACTAAACTGGCTCAGTGCTGTTAAAATTTTGAATATTTTTACAAAGATCAACCAAAGACTTTTCAAAAACTCAGAAGTCCGGCATCATTTTTACTTAATATATATGATTAGATTTTCTGCAGATAAGAATGTATATAGTTCACCCTCCACCAGCTAACCCTCCCTATACTAAGATATTTATACATATCGCTATTTTTATTCTCGTCTTTGCTCAAAATGGAATCATCACTGTGTCATTTTCCGGTTGTATCTGTACTTGTCTACAGTCTGGCATGTGACAAATTTTGAATCTTATGTTTGTTATTTATTATGTACTTCGTTAGTTACAATATTTGTCTGTGTATTTGTGTATGCTTTGTAATTATGTCTGTTATATATGTGACCCGCCACGGACCAAGCGGGAACAAGTCGGCTGAGCGCAAAACGAGAAAAACAAGAAAACGTTGTTTTTTTTCAAAATTAGAGATTTCCGTTTTTTTCAAAATTACACAAGTTGAAGTTTTGAAGAAGCCACTACATGCTTCAAATCACAGTATTGTGGGTCTTAAAACCATAAACTTTGTGTTTGAATTAAGGTTGTTTTATCGCTGTGAATCGCTCCTAGTTTGGGTGTGGCGATCTCACATTCCAGAGCCTTTGTTGCTTTTTCAGCCAATCAGCTGATGATCACGGAGAATACACATGGTTAATTATATATAAACATATACGTACATACAGTATATACACATATATATACACACACACATATATTAACACAGTATTTCAGTGTGTTCATTGGGTTGTAAATCAGCAATTGCTAGAAACGGTGTAGCACATCAGTATCATGCGTCCTTTGAAATATGTTAAACAGCATTTTTCCCTATTAAAAAAACAAATAAATCTTGAATCTAGGAAACCTCTATTTGTACTCTTATCCACGTCCAATCAAGTCTTCCAGGTTCGGCTACTGGGGTTTTTAATGAGTGTGGCTCTGCTGTTCTGTTTCTCCTTGAGAAACAGGACATGTCAAATTTAAATTTAAAAAAAAATCTGACACTTTGCAGCTACCTTGCCTTTCAATAAACATACACGCTGTGTCCTACGGTGTGATCCAAGTAGTTAGACTCACTGTGTTAATTCAGAATACAAATGACATACAAGCTCGCCTTAATGGAATAAAAAGTCAATTTACGCCGTGTTGCTTGGGGTCCCAAAAGTGCAGAGAAACCTCTTTACAATTTCCTCACATCATATCAGCTGGAGCCGCACGGGCCCCCATGACTCTGAACTGAATAACTAGAAATGTCGACAACTAATTAATTAGACTGGAGTACAACTCAGAAAAGGTCATTCTTTCCAGGCTCGGTGAATAAAGTACAACGCAACACTGATATTTCTCGTGTGGATTAGGGCGAGTAAAGCATGAAACTATTGTTGCTCACCTTGAACCTTTGTGGTTCCAAGAGTGATATTGTACTACTAAGTGGTTTAGTGAGTGTTAAAGCTATAATACACCATTATATCGATATACTGTATATCACTATATAAATCAAATCAATATTTCTGTAAGGCTGGGGGTGGCTTATAAATAATCACAATATTTTTAGGCTACAGTCAGGTCCATAAATATTGCTTTAATTTGAGGGTATTTACACTTTCTATATGTTTTTAGTGAATGTGACATTTTACATAACTGAATATTAACTGAAGTTTCACTATAAACAAAAACAAGATTTTTTTAAAAGATGGAGGCTTATCACATGAGATATGAGCACATAAATTGTGATTTGAAAACAATTAATTGTTCAGCCTGATTTACCGCATTAGGTTGAGACTCTACATCCATTATACAGTGAGCAAACGGATGAGCTTCCCATGATAATGGAAACCTAATAAATACGTTTTTTGTTTTTTGTCTGTAGGCAGTGCTGTAACTGAACACAGATGAACATAAAAGAGGAACTGTACATGTATAAATTATACCACATCGTAAATTATGTACAATCATCTCCATTATGTATACATTAACCTATAACGGAGTCTGTTTTAAGGTTTGTAGTGCATTCATTGTTGCATTATGAGGCTGATGTGCATTTAACGATGGAGTGAAGAACAAGTCTAAACTCTAAATGGCAGCAGGACGTTTAGGCCGCTTTTAAAACTGTTATTCCTATACATAACATTTCAGAATCAAAACGAATATAGCAAGTATATACAACACACACTTGACTGAAAAAGCTAATGATAATGAAGCTAAAACAGTTCATAAAGGCGCTTAAAGACGTGTGGTCCAGATTTCCTGGTTTGTCTTGTTCCATCCATCTATTTTCTACCGCTTTATCCTCCACATGAGGGAGTTGTGCCAAACGCAGTTATCATTAGTAATCGGTCATTGTTTAACTGGAAAATTATTTACAGTTAAATAGTGACAAATTAAATTTCTTAAAGTAAAATAAGAAATTCTATAATAAAAAAATAATTGTGACAGGCAAGTTTTGCAAACAAAAAAAAAATGCACCATCGGGTGAAGTAATTAATGAAAATGTGTGGTGAGTGACATGGCCATCAAATTGGGTTTGTTTTCCTTTCCTGGAGAAATGTCAGGACAAGATTCATGTTTATTCAATTAAAAACTCTCTGACAGAAGTGATCATGTTCAGCAGCGGCTGATGGGCTCACCTCGTACTCTCGGACCACCCTCATGCCTCGACCGCCTCCTCCGTACGCTGCTTTGAAAATGATGGGGAAACCGTATGTTTCGGCAAACACCTGAGCCTCGCGCAGGCTGGCGATGGGGGAGTCTGTTCCTGGTACCACGGGAACACCTGGACAAGAGGGGGCAGCAGTGAGAAATGTGTTAAATCCTGTACACAAACAACTTGATAATAATTTAACTAAAAATGTTACTGTTTTTCAATACTGTATCAATTAAACAAACTATTTATTTATAATCAAGGAAAACAACACAACAGCCAATAATCATCTCAGCCAAGATATGGCTGGTATTAAGATAAAAACAAACGTGATATAACAGGTGCAGTAAAATAGAAGTAAAAATTTCAGTAAAGGGAGATTGAATGAAATAAAACGCTTCTTGGCAAAAATGATGTTTAAAAAAAAAAAAAAAAAAAAAACTTACATTATGGTAATATTCTTCAGTTATACCCATTGCAATCGTCTTTTTCAACCATATGCTTCCATGTTTATTCCCCCAAGTGTTTCATTACATTTGTTGTGTCAATTTAGATCATTAGATCTCAACATATTTCCATAAATTTAACAAGCGCCAGCCTCTCAAAAACTCATCACAAACGCACAAGTCTCTGACCTCGACTTACTCGTCGCCTCAAGATGGCCAACAGTGTGTGACCAGTATGAGGAGGTGGTGCCAGACTCCTTCAATCATCCAATCCAACACATGACACCAAACATGAGTCAATAGCAGAATAAGCTGTTTGGCATTGGCAGAGAAGATTTGGCAAGTTTTTCATGGGCACAACCCACACACTCAACTCTGCTGCTCAACCCACAAATGCATTTTCCTTACAAATGTGGCACCATTCAAAACGGAAATAAACCGGCTTTACAACAGTATAAAACGTATTGCCAAGAAGGATCGTTACAACAAAGAAATAATCGACCAAACACATATTTCCTTACTTTATGAGCTAAGTTTATACATAAAAGGCCTGGAAGCCAGAGGGTTCTGTGCAGAACCTTAGCAGTTCCTAATCTATTGGAGTCGCTCTCCCAGATGTCACATCTATCTATAAAGAAAGTTGTGTCTGTGACAAACATATCTCGCTGAACGTTCGTCAGATCACCCTAAGATTTTGGATATGGGTTGAGTATGGCCCGATGGTGTGCATCCTTGATTTTCAAATTTTTTGCAGGAATTTCTTTCGCTAATTTATCACGCTACACCAGGCAGGCAGCGGCTCATCAGCAGCAGCTGCGCCGTTCGGTGCAGGGAGGTGGACGTGAAGAGGCTGTCCTCACGGTGGGTGAGACATTTTCACACAGTTTACCGCAGAACATGGTGTTCTACTGAAACGACGAGGTGTCCATTCAGCAATACACAAGCACATATTTATTTTGCATTAGCATG
The DNA here is from genome assembly GCF_963457635.1 of Microchirus variegatus. Lineage (NCBI taxonomy): Eukaryota > Metazoa > Chordata > Actinopteri > Pleuronectiformes > Soleidae > Microchirus > Microchirus variegatus. Next base: position 28,137,614 of record NC_139803.1, read on the forward strand.
CTACTACTTTGCAGCTAACTTGCATTGCACATGCATTACCATAACTGAAAAATCTTCTTCAGCTCCCATTATAGACTTACAGGTTTAGTTTTAATTATGCATTTGTTATATGGAGCAAAGAAACCAGAAAATATTCACATTTAAGAAGCTGAAAAATCAGATGGCTTCATTCTAGATGATTCATTTAGTAATGGATTAATCGTTTCAGCCCTACATGCCACCCAGCCCTACAGTAAAGAGAGAATTTAATGTTTCAACATCAACTACTTTTAAAGAGCAAGTAAAAGACTATTTAAAAATAATATATGTATATATGACATATAGATAGATAGCACGGAGCAAAGCCAGATTGCAAAATTTCATTCATTTTTCTTTATATTAAGTGATTAATAGAGTGTTTAATAAAGAGCAAGGTTATTATTTGCAAAATGTTCAATAAAAAAAATTGCATATTTGAATTAATTTCTTTGACTTTTGTGTGTATATATACATATAACATTCTTATAATTGTATTCATCCACTCCAGTCAAAATAAAATTAAAAGCTTGAATTAGAAAAACTGAAGCAAAGGGTTCATGGCTGAGAGATCCACTCATGGACCAAAAGCTAATATTTTCAGAAACTCTACTAGAATTAAAAACACCAAGTACAGTAAGAATATGAACTCTTTCTGAAATTCCCATCGCAGCCTTTCTTACCTGCTTTGATGGCCAGCATACGAGCCTCCACCTTGTCTCCCATCATGCGGACGGTTTCTGGGCTCGGGCCAACAAACATCACCCCTGCGTCGGCACAGGCCTGGGCAAAGTCGGAGCGCTCGGAGAGGAAACCATAGCCTGGGTGGATGGCGTCTACATTGTTGTCCTAACAAGTGAAAAGAGAGACAGATGAAGATAAACGTCCCTTTTATTCTATAAATATTTGCTGGAGGAGCCCAGAGGAAGACTTGGCTGGCTTTATTTTTTTGTATTGGACATAAATCACACACACAAAAGACACATGTATACTTGTGTCTTTTGACTGCTTGCCAATGGAAAGGTTTAATATGACACTTACAAAGACAAACTGTGAGCTAATGATATATTTGATACTCTTATGTATTCTTATCAGCATCTACTCAATAGAGATATGGCCAGTAGACAGACGAGCAGAATTTGAGGGTCAGAGGGAAGACACACACACACACACACACACACGTTTGCAGATGGATACAGTAACTGCCGAGCTTACCAGATAGAGCCATCCCTCTATCAGTGTGTGCCATCTGCTCTTGGATATAAGGCAGACTTGTTGTGGGGGGGGGGGGGGGGGTACTGGCAGGCCAGGAGGCATAGAGCCCCATCCCACACACACACACGTAAAAAAAATGCAGGAAGAAAAGCAGAACCAGCTTTATACAGATGTTAAGAAAACCCATGAATATTTGAAATCTTCCTACATATTAGCCAACGCTGTAAAACTACTAGGTTTCTTAGACAATAGCTCCACCTTGTGACAGGGTAAAAAATAACAGCAAAATATCAAAACAAGAACATTCTTGTCCATCATAAATTGCACGAAAGCCAAAAAGGTTCCAGTGGTCCAAAACACCTCATCTTTAAATTCGAAGAAACGCTTGTTTTCTTCTCTGAAGAAAGCTTGGAACGGCTTGAGTTTGGCTTCAATTATCGTCTCTGCAGAGATCATGAGAATTACAGCTGGGCTCACAACGGCAGAATTATGTTGCCAGTCCATTTTCATTTTTAATCAAAAATATTTCCTCTTAAATTAAATCCTATATAATCCATTGGATTACGTTACTAATTTGCCCGTTGGAGAGAAACAAACACACACAGACAAACATGTTTTTATCTCTCAGTGAGCACATAATTATCATTGATATAATGCATTCCCTACCCCTGTATCCTAACATTAACCACCACCATTAACCTTAACCCTTACCCTAACCAAATCCTAACCGTAAAAACTAAACCCAAGTCTTACTCCTGAAAAAGCCCTCTGAACGGGGTACTTGTATTATGAATAGACATCTCAAACGTTTGGTAGAGGACTGTATCTAAAATAGTGCAAGGTCTAATTTAAAAAAATATATATTGTTTGTAGTTATTGTGATCATAAGTAAATAAAAAATGCAAAGAAATAATTTTGCCTTCTTGGTGCGTACCTTAAAAGGTTAAAAGTTGTGGGGCCCAGAAAAAATGTCCCCACAAAGATAGGTTGTTGTATTTATGTCTTTGTGAGGTCCAAAGCATACAAGGACACTCTCTCTCTTACACACACACACACTCCTTGCTGGCATGTGAGGAGTCTGTCCTCCTAAACAGACAGATGGATTTTGAGAAATTAGTTGGACGGCAAAGGTTTGTCCAATTCAGCTGTCAGACCACATGCCCATTTAGAACAATAATGTTCAACTGTGAGAGATTGATGTGAAAAAAATTAGAATGAACAAATGGCAGCCCGTCCTGGAGGGACGGAGAGAGGAAGGCAACGAGGAGCAGTGATGGAAGTGACAGAGGGGAGAAAAGGAGAAGAGGAGAGATAGACAGCTTATACTGATAAAGGAAGGAAATAGTGGAAAGCATGAGAAACAGCGGGCTGTTTAAGAAGGATGCAAGTAATGATGGACAAAGGGGGGGAAAAAATGGGAAAAGGGGAAAAAGTGGGAAGGGATAAGGGAGGAATGCACTTTTCCTTTTCCTCCTTGCCAGTTAGTCTGTCACTTGTCCACTTAATTGCAAGCTGTTGAAAGCCATTAAAAGTAGCTACATGAATGACAGCACAAGGCTAGAAGAGCCAAGTTTTTCCTGCAGATTTAGGTTACTGCTCGAGCTGTATAATAATATATCATGTTATTAAATACACTAATGGGACCAAAGAAGAACTTTAAAACTGCCGGTATTAAGATTTTACTTAAAGAGGAACGCCGACTCCGCCCAATGACTGATTTTGAAAATCTTCAAAAAGTGAGCAGGGAGTTATCAGGGAGTGGGGAGGGGAAGGAGGGATGAGTGAGCGACAGCAAGCACAAATTGCAGCAGCGGCAGCTTGCTGCGGTCTTTCCAGTACCATATTGGACCAGACCGAACCGTACCACTCGATAGAAACACGGCTTAAGGGCAACAGTGTGCACAGAACTGACTTTGACATCGTTTGAATAACTTAACACAACCAGTAAACACAATTATATATTATTATTGCTCTTTACCTTGGCTACTTTGATAATGTCAGGAATATCCAGGTATGCAGCAACAGGTGTCAGGCCTTTCCCAATCAGGTAAGCCTCATCGGCTTTCTGCCTGTGAAGACAAATGCAAAGCGTTTGATATCGTGAATCGAGGGAAAGCCATGAAGTTTAACAGAAATGTGCAGTGGATTCTGAAGCACACAGCGTTTATGGCTTCGAGGCAGCACTTTCAAGCTTTGTAAATATTAGGCAGGCATATTTAGTTGAATAAAGAGCACCACTGTGATGATTAAAACTCACTATTTTAGATACATGTGGAACATTAGAATGGAAGAAAAGCAGATTAAGGTTATATAAAACGGGGGGAAAAGAAACCAGGTGGAATTAAAAAGCTGATAATGAGATGTCTTAGTCTGTTAAACACATTTTACATCATGATGTCAGAGGGAAGGCTCGTAGAGGAGCAGATAGGGATGTTTGTGTACATTAACTAAGCAGTGGGATTACTTGAACACTTGGAATGTCAATACAATTATATTTGCTCGCACTTATTACCAGCTGCAAAACAAAGAACTGGCCGTGCAGAGGAGGACACGAAAATGCTCCCTCGCTCTCTTTGAATGTAAGCAGTTTGTGGCCCATACCCAACAGCGGCAGCTGACCTATTTATTATTATTACCTGTGCATCTGTCCAATGTCTTGCTCACTGTACACGGCCACGGTTCGAATCCCCAGTTCAGTGCAGGCTCTGAACACACGGATGGCTATTTCACCTGAGAGACAAGAAAGTGACGAGTGAGCAACAGATGTACTTTATTACATTTACACCCTGTAGCACTGGCATTATTGTGCAACTAATGGTTGAAACAAATGTTTCATTTGTCATATACATAAAATTAAGGATGGCTTAATACTATCCTTGGACTGGGGGAGGAATCCGGAGAAAACGAAAACTCCACACAGAAAGGCCAACGAGCAACGTTTTTGCAGAGGCAACAGCACTATCCACAGCTCAGCATTTACTACTAATGCATTTACATAAGCAGCCATTTCAAACCCCATCAGTCAGTCAGACTTCATTTATATAGCACTTTTCATGCAAATATAAACTGTAGCACAAAGTGTTTTACATGATAAAATCCAACCCCCAACTTATATAAAACTGCTTTCTGAGAATTTTTTCTTCTTTGTTGATCTGTGCATAGCTACTTTGCTTGGTTTTACCTTGTTGTCGTCTTTCCTGGTCCAGCAACATACTTCATGAAATTAAGGACGACTTATGTTATGTATATACTATATTATGCAAAATCAACTTTTTATTAATTTTAATACTTATATTTGGGACTCTGGAGGCCCTATGAGTAGGCAAAGTGTGACTGTCAGGTTTTGACAGTCTGCTTTGTCCCCCCAAAAAAAGTGCAGGCAAGGGCAGTAGTATCCGGAAGAGCGGGAGTACACACTAGTGTTCTATTCTTGGCTGCACAGTACAGCACAGAGTTCTACACAAACAGAGGATTTACGTGTCCAGTGGATACATTTTGTATATGACGCCAATGTGCCTGCTACAGCCTGCAAATGATCACTTTTCCAAATGCTAACTGCTGTTAGCTGCCGGAGCCTCAGTGACGCTGACGTAGTTTCCTGTGTCTCACCTGCATTTAGAGAGACAGGCACTCAAAACTGAGCGTTCTGAACAGGGCTGTTTTGGCAGGGTGATTGAACTGCTGTGGTGCTTCATCCTTAAGGTGTTTTGACCAAAGCATGTCACAGACATGTTCATTAGGACAAATATACCAGGGTATACTTGGGTATACAAATCCAATTGGATGTTTTTTTCTTTTTCCGCTATCTGATTGAGTGATTTTGGCTGGTATGAGATGCCAAAAAGAGATCCATTTGGTGTCCATCAAATCAATAGACTCTGCACCAGGTCTGCATTTTTATTGTATTTTTTTATTTAGTCAAAGGATGTGGAGTGTAACATCTCAGTATGAGACAAGCAAAACACTGCCTGCCTTTTATGTTGCAGTCACAAGGGCCAAATATGTATTTTTCCAAGTAACACAATGCAGGGAAGGAAAACAATTCAGTTAGTGAAAAGTAGCAAGATGTGCTTGAAGAGGAGGACAGTGTTTATACATTCAGGAAGCATCAAAAAGCCAGAACGAGAAACAGGTACGACATCTACTGAATTCTGCAGAACAACTGAGGGACTGTAAAAAGGACACAAGGAGAAGACGGGTGTGGAAACTCAGTCAGATGAAATGTAATTGATTTTTGAAGTGAAATTGAAGTACTAAAACAAAAAGGGAGCCACAAGAGAAGCAAAAAAAGACAACAAGCAGTGAGGAAAGGGTAAAAGGGAGAGAGGTTGATGGAGTCCATAGCAATGTTTACATGTGTAAAATGTCTTCATTTCGGAAAGATTCGTTCAGATTCATTTACGTGGCCTCAAAATTAAATGATCCAATAATTGGATCATTTAATTTTGAGGCCAGGTAAATGAATCGCATGTGTATGGACACCACAACTATTGTGGTGTCCATACACATGCGTCAATCAGTCGGAATGGACAATTTTTATTTTACATCCATCCCAAACGGTATTTCCGTCACTATCCTACAAACCTCAGTGTCTTTTGCATTGGTATGGATTTTACGCAATAGTTCCTCTAGAGGGCAGTGCCGAGAGCCAAAATGCAGGCATCAGTTTTTGTGCTTGATCCAAAATGGACAAAAACGCAAGTGGATTTCATGGCAGTGGAATGTAAGACCACTGAATGTAATATTTCCTCGACTTTTGACAATTTGCTTCGCCAGATAGCTTCTCAAATGAAACATGCCGCGTTTCACTGGCTGCAGGGATAAGCCAGCAAGCTCTGTCAGCCAGTTTTAAATGCCTGTATAGACTCTTCTTGGTCATTTTTTCTGACTGACTGGACTATTGACTCTATAATGCCTCTACAATTCCCATTGGTATCTCTCTATTTTGTCCATCATCGTAAGCTCTGGAGGAAGTTTGGACAAAAGGCTCTTTCCATCTCCGTCTTTTGCCTTCGATAAATGGTGGGGGGGGGGGGGGGGTGGATCTACACAGAACGTCGCTTTTAAGACACCAAGTCTTAAAAGCCACAAAAGGCTAAAAAGGAGTGTATCAGACTGATATTGGACACAAAAGCATCACACACGAGGTGAACATGGTCTGGTGCACTCCAGTGTGAGGAATGCGATCTAATGTGGTGTGGAAACCTCATCACACTGATGTGAAGGATTGAGATTGGAAGTAAGCCCCGCTGTGTGACAGTGCGAGTATGTAGCAGACAACCCAATCTATTGGCAGTCAAATTAACAGATTAATAAATCTATGGGAGGCTAGACATGAATGTATGAATGCATATGCATGATGCAAATACATTATGTGCAGCAGGGGGCCAAGAGAGCACCACATGTCCAAAACACACACACAAATCAATCTGAAACTAGCCTATGCTGTCGGGGGCCCACAGCAAGGGGTATATCCGCGAACTTGTCCAATCCTCAACTTTCCAATATACCCAAAGTATACACACTCGCACCTGCCACTAACTGTTTTAATTAATTATTAATAAATTCAACAAAATAACTGTTAAATATTATGATATAATGCTGACTACACTTTATACATGTTGAAAGTATCCCTATAAACTCGATATTGAACACAGAATACCTGAATATACCTCATAAATTTCTCTCTAGTTTTCAATAAAACTAGTTAACCTATTATACCTTGTTAAATATTATGAATATTAAAATGCTAACCACACCTGCCATATCTTCAAAGTGTCCAAATGTCATGAAAAAGCATACACTATGTTTATTCAATTTCATGAAAAAGCATACAATATGTTCAAACTTTCCATTCAATGCATTACTAAAGAAATGGAGGCTTAACTATTTTTTATATGATAATTAAAAAATGTATATTATAATGTAATAAATATTATTAATAAGTGCTAAATAAACCCATGATATCCTCAATGTGTCCAAATGAGCTCAATAATAAAGAAAAAATGCCTTAACTATTTTTCCTGTGTTCACTAATAAGTTAACCAGTTAACTTATTATGTAACTATTACCAATCATAGCCAAAGTAATAATGATTGTACTTGTAGATAGTTGTTACATGAATCATTGTACAAAATTTGAAGGCAATATCTCCATCAGTCTGGAAGATAAAGCCGAAAATGTGTTTTTAGCATAATAAACTGCAAATTAATAATAAAGCTACATAGATATGGATAATTCTCAGGTGGTATGTGATGCCCATGCAACATTTGAAGCCAATACCTGCAATACTTTGGAAGATACAGGCAAAAAATATGTTTTTTATATCATTAATTAATTAATTAATTAATTAATTAATTAATTAATTAATTAATTAATAAATTAATAATAATAATGGTAGACAGCTCAAAATCCATAGGGATCATCTACAGGGGGTATGTGACCCATAAAAAAATAAAGAAAATTTAATCTCAAACGCCTTTCCAGTTATCGCGTTAACGGCTAAAATCTGTGGACGCGCGAGACCGATTCCATAATATCCGCGCGCGTTTCTCGCAGATATAATAATGAAAACAGGAGGAAAAAAACATATCCATATATAAATTAATACAATAGAATCTTGGTAAAGCAATTGGAGTTTGGGAAAAAATTAAAAAGCAGAACAGCTGGACAGCATATCAATAACAAGAGGGGCTACAGTGATTATACGTATTACCAGTGCATATTAGTGACGTTGACTCCACACGTAACATCCAGAGTACACCGGAAAAATCATAATCTATAATTATATTTTAATTTCACACTGCACTTACTGTGGTGTCAAGCAGCTTAGCTAGGAATACATGAATAGTTTTCTTTGTCTACATAATTGGAGGTTCCAATTTTCTTTTCATATATTACATTACATCATACTTGAGATTCTAGGGAAAGTTTAGACAGCCATACTTTTCTAATGTATATATTCAAAAATAAATGACTCTCCAACACTAGGTAGTGCACTAAATTTAAATTTAACATAAACTTGGAAGGCTGTGACAGCAATTCCACCTCGGTTTTCAAATTATGCAAAGAAATTCCCTGGCTTTGAGTTAAAGTAAACAAGCTCTATATAGTTAGTTCAGCCGCACATATACAATGTGTGCTTAATATTACAGTGTATCGAGGCAAAGTAAATGGCGGTCATTAAAAATTAAGAGTATATGTTCTTTTGCCCCAGGAAGAGCTTAAATGTCATAACTTTATTCTTGCATTATGCATGAAATGGCATTAAACTGTGTTTAATTTAACAGCATGATCTTAATTGTCTTCCACAGTGGTGGATTAGTAGTCTTAGATGGGATTGGGGGGGGTGGGGGTCTTACCTCTATTGGCCACCATGACCTTCTTGATTGGTCGATACTCGCTCTGAGGTGCGGAGTGGGAAAAGCGGGAGAGAGCACACGCGCGCCTCACAGCCAACAGGCTGAGGCCGCCTCGGACTACGGAGAACTTCAACATCCTAAAGAGAAAGAATGAAAAAGAAATGACCGTTAAGCAGAGACAATGTCACTGAAAATTGACCGAATAACAATCCGTGACAGGGATGGGGGACAACAATAAGTGACAATAGGTGACAGAGACGCACAATTCCCTTCCTCTTAGCCATGGACTGCTCACTTTTACTAGTGTAAAGGTGCTCGTATGTAAATTCTTTCTGTATTTAAAGACACACAGACATTAATAATACATTTGTTTTATTTGACAAACACTATCGTTACTAAGTTTGTCCTTAACTGCCGACCAGGAAGCTGTGAATGTGGATGCAAACTTCAGCATCGTTATACAGACTCCAACGCTAATTAACTAAAATATCTTGTTTGTTTTACAGGATTTTATTGTGAAGTGTAAGTGTTCTCTGGAGTGGAATGACGAAACGTTTATCAGAAAGTTGGAGATGTAATGTTGGAATAACGTCCACTGTGGCCGTTTCCATACTCGTGAAAAGCACCTGAGGGTATCGTAATGATCGGATATAGTCGGTCTGTCTGGTTCTGTGATTTTTTTTTTGTTTGGCTCAATCTCTGTTGATTTAAAGCACTTATTGAACTGTGAAAAGCTTGAAACCAGCACTGGAGTCTTTCATTTTTCAGGGGCTTTTTCAGCTAACATGGTGCTGTGAGCAAACTGAGTCACAAGATTTTAGGAGATGCATTAGTGTCTCCCCTGGTCATTGTATTCATATTCCCACTTTGATGTCAATCAACAAACCAGAAGACTACTGTATGTCCACTTCTTATAAATGAACTTTGGTCTTATGTGTCACCAAATCGAAGATTTATAATCGATTTGTCTTGGCTGCTCACTCTAGGGGTCACCACAGTGGACGATCCGCATATTTGATTTGGCAGAGATTGTTATGCCAGGTAAACCTTCCTGATCCCATTTATCCAGAATTCACATGATGTGTTCCCCCCGTGTATGGGGTAAATTGTGGAAGATCAACAATGACCAATGGCGATTTGACACGAACCGGCAACCCTTCGGTCAAGCCAAGTTCTCTTTCCACTTGGCTATGGGCTGCCCCACGTCACCGAATCTAAGATATTACATATAAATGATATTGTTCAGCAATAGCCATCAGATGTGGCTCAACACCAGAGGTGTCAAACTAGCAGCCAAGTGGGCAACTTGTGGCCCCCACAATCAATTTCATGCAGCCCTCCACTTCATATCAAGTTAGAATTATTGCAGTGTTTTTTTATTGTAAGCTATTTATTCTTCTATATGAAGCAAACACTTCTTTTGAAATTCTAATAAAATGTTTAACAAATTAATTTAACAATTAATTGTGTTATATGGTGATTACGTTTTAAGCTATTGACTACTACTTTTCCCAAAAACTTTGACTTTTCCACAGCAGCACCCCCCCCCCCCCCCCCCAGGGTCATTCGAGTTCGACACCCCTGATCTACACCACCAGATTAAACAAAGCACAAATGTCTGTCCTATAAAGCTCACTTTTTCTTTCGATCCCTCTGTACTTAGAATTTGCTCAAATCAGATTAAACGGGTGTTTACAGGACAACAATGCTTTAAAATAGGTACGAGCCACGTTGAGAGAGAGACTGGATCCAATAAAGCGTCAGGACTGATTAGGCTGTCACCATGGGTTGGAGTGCTTTTAAACAACGAATAGAAGAAATCCTTGACTGTTTCCACACTGTGAAAGAAAATGTCATTATGTATAAATGATTCAAGGCCTGCGTGTACGTGTGTGTGTGTGTCCCTGGCTTGTGTTGCTCAGTTTTGTTTGAGAGTAAAACTGGCTTCCATCGGGCCTTTGTTGGTTTACAGGATGGCATAGAGGATACAGCCTTCATTGGCATCTAGAGAACAATAGACTTTTAGTACTGGAAAAATACTAACATAAAGGGTCACGGCCAGATTTAACAAACACACATGTGAGCTTTATATTGGATAAAATAAAATGAAATGGTTGTGTTAATGATTTTAAAACATTAAATATATATAGCTCATACCTGTTCCAAGTAGTTTCAAAAGGACAGCTGAGGCTAGAGAACCAATCAGCTACTGTGGTTTACTGCCAGCACTGAATCAGCTGCAGGTGTGTCTAATTTAACTTCGTTTCCCAGTGTAAAGGCATTGGTTTTTACAGCCCAAATAAATGCATGCAATACACAATACAAACTAGAAATAAACGAAACAAACAATCACAATCAGTCCCACTCTAATTCTATTTGGACTGAAGGACGACTGCTGATATTTATCGTCCAAATGCAAAGCAATACAGACAGCAACAATGGAGACACGCATACAGCCACACTATAGCTATTAAGGCTGCAACGATTATTTGCTTGATCGCTCGCTCACTTAGTCAGTTTTTGAAGGGTTGTTTAATAAGTAAAACAAGCTTTCTGATTGTTCAGCTTCTTAATGTGGTTATTTACTGGTTTGCTCACTGGTTTGCTCAACATTTTGTGATATTTTATGGACCAAACAAATGAATCAAGAATATATCGACCGATTAATCTAATAGCTATATGGGTTATCTTACACCAAGTGCCCACACTTGGTGTAAGAAATGCAAAACAAAATCAAATTAACAGGGAACTTTTTCACTGAACACGCACACCCACCCACACACACTACTTCACAATCGCATTACTCTGATGGCTGCATTAGTAATCAATGAGCACAGACAAACCTACCCCACAAACAAAGTTACCTGAACATTAACACAAATTAAATTACAAATAACCAACAAATACCTCTGGAAACTGTCAGCTGGACTGATGGGAGCTGTGTGATAGTGAGCCTAATACTAACGAGGTACACGCTTCTGGTGTGACTACTTCCTTCACCCATGGATGATTTTATAATCCAGCCATGCCTTCACCTGACTGACAGTGCTCTGCTGCCACACTGTGTTCAAACAGCAGCAGTGCAGCCAACAACAATCTTTGAATTTTAGAATTAGAACATGTCTATTGACACTTCTATGCTAAAATACTAATAAAAAGCTCATATCCTAAACTTTAATACTCCTATTTTTCCGGATACAACCATTAAATCCTTGAATAACCATGCCCTCTCAAATAAGAACCATGTTTAATGTGGGAGTCAGCAGCTGCTACAGTGATAAATGCAATACTTACAGGTAGTGTAGGGCTAGAGTACCAACAACCACTAGAGTAAAACTACCAAGGTCAAATCTTCTACATTTATGTTCTTTTGTGAATACTTTTTCCACGTCCTATGGCCCAAACCATCGTCTTTTTGTAACGTGGTAGCAATCTCCAATCTTCCATGAATTTAAGGCCATTAATGTGTGCTGACGTCATAACCCTAACCCATACGACTTTAGCAGGGTTGTTGCAAAGTTTATTTTACTGTTTTGTTGCGTGGTGCCTTTCTATCAGTAAGTAACACAGAACACATGCTACAAACACACAAACTGAAGGACAGTAGGCATGGCGTAAGTAAAGCACGTTGGCGATGGCCTAACCCTAACCCTAACTATGCTGCCTAGCAACAGTAGTAAACACCAAATTTCACAAAGCGATCAGTCTTTTTTTTCACGTCCTACGGCAAAAACCATTGTCTTTTTGAAGAGTTGGCGCAGGCGCCGCAGCCAACAAAGTTACAAAAATCTGGAGGTGTGCTAGGTGCCCTAGCGCCGCAACACCTTTTGGAGCACCCAGTCCAACACAGGATATGATTTCATTTTTGTCGGACGCCCAGCACAACGTGGCGACCATAAACCTAGCTTAACAGTTTCCCATTTTAAACATTCGGCTAATTACCGTCAACAAAATCCCCAAAAATACAGAGATATTGTTCTTTTGCCATTATCTCCCACCCCTACTATCAAGTGGGTTGGTACTCATGGATTCCAATATAGATCATATTAGATTAGATTTGACTTTATTGATCCCAATTCACTAGCTATAGCTGCAGGGTTGGGAACAGACAGTACTACACAAGGATATAACATAACAAATATGATAATAATTACTATGAACAATGGAACAGGGATGAACAGGTGTGTAAACACTAAACAACCCGTCTGTAGGTCTCCCGCATTCATGCTCAATTTAGAATTCATCAAAACATGACTATCAGTTGATCAAATTCCAGTGAGTTTATAAAGTCATGCATTTATTACTCGTCAAACTTGTCAGAATATCTAAATGCAAGAGGTGAATATGTGGACTGTGGAAAGAATGCAGACAGACAGACAGACTACAGAGAGACCCAATCATCCAGATAAGAAGAGCAAATATGGCCAAAGGTACTGTTTGTTTGTTTGTTTTTTAACAGCTTGTTTATTCTGAACAAATGTCGTTAATGACGAATGTTACAGAATCACAGATCGTCTCGATAAATGGTCACATAAATTAAGACTTAACTATGAAGGATTTAAACTAAAACCAGTGAATGGATATTTGCAGATGACGAACACCTTGAGATTAGTAGTAGTTTAAGGCAAGGATGAAACTGAATACTCTATCCACACAAAGGCAACAGTGTCACAGCATGAAACAGATACAGCAGCTGAAGGCCTGAATACAACAGCAGTGTGCAGAGAGAGAGAGAGAGAGAGAGAGAGAGAGAGAGAGAGAGAGAGAGAGAGAGAGAGAGAGAGAGAGAGAGAGAGAGAGAGAGAGAGAGAAATGTACCTTACAGCGAACCATTCAGAATTACAACTTCCTGCCAAAGAAGTACTTTAAAGTACAGTTTAAACTTAAATATAAAGTATAAGCAATGTGGCTAACGACAGTCTAAGTTGAAGCATAACTAACCCTTTCTTCTGCAGCTAACTCCATCCAATGTCTGATTTTGAAAAATGCTCAGAAGTGGGCTGAGACCCGAGAGAGGGGAGCAGTGGTGCGATGTGTTCACATGGTAAAGGGAGAAATTTTACTTTATAAGAGTTTATATTTGGGTTCCCACACCTTGGTTGACACCAAATTCAAGGAGTTCAAGTACTTTCAAGGACGTTCCAGGACTATTACCAATTTAATAAATTTCAATCCTTATCTTGTCCAGAGTGACCTCATCAAACTTGAAGTTGATGGCAATAAAATGGCTGTTTCATCCAAAATGACCCTGTTGGGTCTAGGTGATGGGTCCAAGTAACAAGCATATATTTTGGCATTCTCATCTCTGTTTTTGATCATTTAATCTTCCTAAATGTCTCTTTCTGACATCATGATTCAACAGGTTGGTGATGCATTTCTCTTCCCTGTTCCTTCCATGACTTCCCCTCTCTTTGTACTCTTTTAGCTTTAGCTATAAAAGCTGCCACAACTAGTTTTTCCTCCTGGTTTCCTGAGTCACAATGCTTAAACGGGATAAGGCAAACTCAAGGATACAAGGATAAGTTGTGGTATGAGAGGAATGTCAAAAGGTGGAGACACTGAAGTTGTGTTACAAGATAATTATAGTTTTGGCATTTTGATGTTGTACATCAACTGGCGTTTGGGAGATTTTGTGCTCAAAACCTTGTTAATAACTTTTTTTTAATGGTTTCATTGAGATGCTCTCTCTGTACTATGAGTGAATAGTACAATTTTAGCCTGGTAGAGATGGGAGTGGATCGATTGCCTGAGTAAGCTTTGAATACTTTTCTGTGTTGTAAAACCTCATCTTATTTCAGTTAATTCAGTCGGCATCAGTGCAGCTGTTTTTCTAAGTCTGAACACAGAGACCTTCTTGTAGCAACAGCCATTTCCAAAAGCCAGTCTCATCTGGCAATGTTTCACGTTCCCAAACTTTAACTTTCAATTTAAATGTCCCTAGTGAAATTGGACCTTTGACTTTAATAAAGCTCAAGAAAAAAACGATATCATTCTTGTTTCTAGTATAAATACTGTACAAAAACAAGTCCTTTTGGACAGCAATAAGTTTCACATGATGATACCACGTGATACTCAAATTACTGATTTTATCAAAGACTTATGTCACTGTGATCACTGGGAAGACTACATATGCTGCCTCTGTTTGACACACATGAAACTTGTCCAGACAGAAACAGGACTTTTCCAAAGTTATCTTTTTCTTTGCCATTTTTAATACATTCCCCATCCACACGAAATGCCCCAAAAATCCTCTAGTGCATTTGCCAGGCCTGTATGCTGCCACACCAGAGCAGAGAAGAAGACATTAAGCATGAATGGAAAATAAAAGTGATTACATATAAATACACCAAACAATATCAAAAGATAAGAGGAGGAAGTCGGCAAGAGAGATGTGGGATTATGACAGAATTTTCCAAAATGAAGCCTTTTTGGGATTTTGCCATTCTGGAACCCATTTTCAAAAAATGTTGTTTCATTGTTCTCAAGCACTCTATCATTAGAATCAGTTGATTAAAAAGATATGTTCCTGCTATACTTCCTGCATGACCGGAGCACAGACTCCATCTGACGGTGCTTTCACCCCTACAGCATTTGGTGCGCACCAAACGTTTTTTGGTCCCTTGGTTTGGTTTGTTTGCGTAGGTGTGAATGTACTTAGTGTCTCAGTACTTTGGTGTGCACCAAATCAACCGGTCCAAGACCTTCCTGAAGGGGTGGTCTTGGACCACTTTATCTGCCCTACTTTGGTACGGTTTCTCTGGTGTGAAAGCAACCAAACCAAATGGGACGAAACGGTTTAGTTAAATGCATTATGGGTATGCAGTTTTGTGCCGTCCTCTGCCCAGCGTCAATCTCCACTGGGCGCGTTACGGCAGCGCTGCCATGAGCGCTGCCTTGTGAGCTAGCGCCGGTGACCGTGGCGCTTAAGTTCCGCGGTGGTGACGCGCCCAGTGGAAATCGGGGGTTAGTCTGGTTCCAGTGCTGATGGTCTTCACGGTCTATTTTGGTTCGAACTATAGGTGTGAAAGCGCCCTCACACTGAACTGAAATACGAGTGAACGGGTTACTATTTGGCTCACAAATGTGTAGATTTTCATGATTTTTAAGTATTTTTACTGATCTACAGTTCGGCATTGTTCATTGCTCATGACTCTCTGCCAATCAGTGACCGGCAGTCTGTTGACCTCACATATTAGTATCGGCTCAGCTTGCTTGGAAACACACCAGAGCAGGTACCAAAAGAATTACCAGGTATCAGGTACTATCGCTAATGGAAAAGCAAAAAAACAATGTGTAGCGTTGAGTCAAGTTGAGCAGAGTAGTAATAGAACAGTATAGCGGAAAAGCGGTGCTAGAGTCTTTTCCGTGTGGCTAAGGCTAGTGTGTAGAAAACTGGCTGAAAATGTACAGAAGTAACATTTATGCCCAAGATTCAATGGAGACTAAAAACCTGCAGCAGACTGCTGGCAGGCCCTAGAACTCACAGGTCACTTAAGGGACAACATAGTGGGACAAAGTTCATCATAAGTCCCTATATGTTGGTATGTAAGGAATAATTAACAAAGTGTGAGGACAAATTGTCTCAATAGCCAACATCGGACTGAATTATGTCATACATGATTTGCCAAAAGCACAAATCAATCAATGACATGACAGAAGACATGCATGACTGAAAATAACAAATTTCTTATAAATCTTCAACAACAAAAAAACACCACAGGTAATTTCTGGCTAGGTCATTAATTAACTTGTTGAAGTTCAAAGTTCAGCTCTGTTTTGACGTACTCAGAGACACAGAGACACACATACCTTGCATCAACTTTGCCCTAATTGATTCATCACAGGGTGCATGTTACTAGCACACTATGTCAGTTATTGTTGTGTGTGGCACAACAATAAAAACGTGCAAAGCCTGAGAAGACTTCAGCCACCTACTCAATCTGTCTATCGAATAATGAAAAGATTAATCGATTGATGAAAACAATCCTCCGCTGCAGCCCTAAATTGAAAGCTACAGAGAGAAAGTGGGGGATATTCAGCTGCAACATGCATCTTCACCAATAAATGTTGCTATTTTTTTACACACTACACCTTTAACTTTTCATATAAAAATTATTCAAATCACGATGAGTAAACAAGGTTTTTCTTATATTTTCTCATTGGAAGAGAAATATTGTTGGCCTAATGAGTCCCTACAACACTGCAGAATTTCACCATCATGCGGTTTGATCACAGATTGTATCTTACTCAAATAACTGCAGTGTCATTCTCTTTGGATATTGCACTTGGTCATTTTGTGTTTTATGATTAATGTTGTGATTAATTGTGCAGATCCTACCAGGTTGATGACTGCAGGTAGTGCTGGCCTAAAGGCTCAGAATATAGAGCTTGAAAGGGGAACATTGGTTTGAACATACTTTCATATTTGTGTATTTACTTTTTTTTTATTTATTTATTTTTATTTACTACTTTTGTATTGTGCTGTTTTTGTTGGTGTCTCTTCGCTTGTGCATCTCGCTGTAAGCTAGGTTTCCCACTGGGGCGGCGATAATAAATGAGTGAACAATGAACAATGAATTCTAAAGCAGTCTGGGAAAATTGTCCAAATACAAATGAACAAAAAAAACTACAGCAGCCTTTTAGAAGGGTAGAGGAGATCATTCAATACTAATCCTGAATTTAAATGCGCCCAAACTAATGCTTATGTTCTTACAGCAGCATTAATGAACCTGGAAGCTTGGAATAAGTGGTGAACTGATAGGATAGTAGAGAGCTTGACTTTCACTTTCACACAGGGCTTTTTTTTTTTTTTTACCAGCTGTGTCAACAAGGTACCCCAGCCACCCACTGCTATAAGCTGCCCTTTTAGATATGTTAAGAAAATACAAAATAACAAGCATATTTTTAAACTGCATGTTGCTTTCTGAAACCGGTTTTCTGCAGTAGAGAACTACAGTACAGTGGCCTTCAGGTAATGTCAAAATGTAAAAGGCAAACAAATTAAACTCCATGAACTTGTAGATATGCAGGGTTCCTTTGGCGCTAACAAAACAAAATCATTCTCCAGCTGATTAAAAACGAATGAAAAAATAATTATGTTTTAACTTACTATTGTAAAATTGTGAAGACCCATGATTTTGAAAAAGATGCCAAGAAGTGGACTGAGACCTTAGTGTGCCAGAGAGCGGAGCAGTAAAGGGTTAGGTCAAAATCACTCGCTTGAACATCGGATAGATAAAAAATTTAAATCCGATACAATTAAAATAATTCTAAATATTGTATGCTTCACTATGTACAGACTGTAAAAATGTAAATAAAAACAAAATAAAACTAGCCTTTACAGCAGCTTCACTTTGTGATGTGGCTTTTCTGAACATAGTCTGTGGTGAAACCAAACTTCTTTTCATCTCTTCTACTTTCTGGCATCTTTGAGTAATGTCCAGGTCCTTGTACTTGTCGAGATGTTTTGTATCATAGTGGCGTCTAATGTTGTACTCCTTGGTTATAGCCTCGTTGGCTCCACATACAAGACAAACAGGTCTGTCTTTTTCATATGTAAACAGATATTCAGCCTCTCACATGTCCAGAAAGTTCCCGTTTTCTGCCTTTCTTTTCGTCATTTTTGGGAGGGGTGGCACGGTGCCAGTAGTAGCATAGGGGCGCTATGACTGCTGTCAACAGAGCCATAGTCCGCACACTCGCAGTCTGCGCTGTATATAGGCGGGCCAGCCCTAGTAATCATTTGGTATTGCTTCGCGGGCCAAATACAATTACCCTTGTTTTAAAAGGTTTAAAATTACTGTATCGGACTGTGTCTATAGATACTAGAGTTTGAGATATCAGTATCGGGCACAGGGAAGTGTTATCCTGCGGACAATTGTTCTGCGTGTATTACTGAGTCAAATTTCGCTTTGAGGATAAACACACTGTACCAATGAAAGATTCCGAGTCCAACATATGTGATATTCACACACTGGTTCAAAGGTCAAAGAGTAGAGAATCAATTTTCTCACAGAAATCAGGTCATCACAGGTCATCACAAATGGCTGCTACAAATGTGTTGTGCAAAAGCTTCATAGCTTAAAAAGTCTAGAAGGAGTGTATTTGACTGATATCGCTATCAGCAGATACTCGAGTTTGTGATATCTGAATTGGGATCAGGATCAGACAAGAAGAAGCACTATCATGCCATCCCCAACTAATGGCACTTTTCCACTATACAGTTCTTCCACAACTTGGCTTGGCTCGTTTTTGTTTTTCCATTAGGGATAGTAGCAATGGGGAGGTTTCCAAGCGAGCTGGGCCGATAATAAAAATGTGGCGTCAACAGACTGCTGGAGACTGATTCATCAGAGAGGGTCGTCACTGGAAGAGTCATGAGTGCGACATCCGACACAAGAATCAAAGCGAACAATGCCAAACAGCAGATCAGTTGAAAAGACTTAAAAATCCTGAAAACATGCTTTAATCGGCACTGCCGAAAGCCAGCAATTGTATGCCGAATCAGTGACTGTGTCAGACAGAGTCTGTGCTCCAGTAATGCTGGTGGTAGGTCTGATTAACAAATCGTTGTAATTAACTGATTCTAATGAGTCAGTTCACTGAAAAGAACTGCTTGATGTCACTGTGGGTTTTGTGCAGCCGTGATACGACGGCCCTGCCCACGTTGAGGAGGTACTACGGTAATGGAAAACGATGTGCCTGAGTAACCAAGCAGAATAGAGCTCTGTACCTGTACCTGTACCTGTACCTGTACCTGTAACTGTATCATGGAAAAGCACCACAATAGAACATTTCTACCTAAACAAACTGAACCAATGAAATATTCACACACTGACTTACAGGTCAAATGGCTAGCACACATGTTAACAGCTTCATAGTTTAAAGGGTCTCAAATCTCAAGTTTGTGATACCAGTATCGGACAAGAACAAAAGCAGTACAGTGCCATCCCTAACTGATCGAACAACTGGGGGTGTATTACTGATTGAGGCAGAGTCAGATTTTGCTTTGAGGATAAACAAACTGTACCAATGAAGGATTCTGACTCTGACACATGAGATATTCATGCACTGCTTCACAGGTCAACGAGCAGAAACCAGATCACGGGAGAATCCGTTTTCTTTTTCAGAGAAATCAGGTCATCACAAGCTTCTTTGATGTACTGTACTGTTAATAAGAAAAGGCTGGTTACACAATCTACAAGTTTCAGCATGTGCACATGCTGATGCTTATTTGTTGTTTTCACAGTGCAAAAAGAGAGACCTAATCTAGTCTACTCATTAAAGCCTGCTAAAGCAGCCCAGGAGAAGAGAGTGTGGGTGTGAATCCAAAAGAAAAGTCAGCCAAAAGTAGCAAGTTTTGCAAGAACTCAATATCAAAAGTACGAAAGTACAGTAAATAAACCAGTGTTTACTAGTCTATCAAGTTTTCCATGTACATTTCGGTTAGTGGTACATGTCCTTGTCTAGGAACTGTGCAGCTACAGCTGGAAGCAGCACACTTATAACAGATGTACGCTTTCACACATACAGGCAGGAAAAGGGGGGCAAATGTTTCGATGTTCGTTCATTGCACAAACACACACATGTTGTCTGTCGGTACTCACATGCTCGTGCCGTGTCGGTGTCAGTAAAGCGACGAGACTCCTCGCTGTCAAGTAACCGGACACCGAGTGTTAACAGTCGACTCCGGCACACTCTGTTTATGTGCGTTTTACGTTTTGCTACTTTTGCTAACACCAAACACACACACACACACACGCACACACTTAGACACGCTTGAGGAAGAGAGGTGTGTTCATTAATGTACACACGCACACTGATTCACCTCATGCACACACACACACACACACACACTCCTCTCTCTCATACACACATACACACACACACACACGAGGAGTCAGTCCGGGACGGTCAAGCAGGAGCACACGTCGACAGACAGAGACACACACAGACGCTGTCACTCTCTCTCTCGCTCAGTCCCTCATGTGTAATAAATGTGCTACTACTCTGGAGCTAGTTGCTAACTGTCTAACTGTGGCTAACGTAGCTAGCAGTTGGCACCGTCCGTCCCCGTCTAGCGGATACAAGAGTCTGCTACTGCGCTTGCTTCCTACTCCCTGTTAATCTCTCTCTCTCTCTCTCTCTCTCTCTCCATAATCTCCCACCCATCCCTCTGTGTGGCGTGACGTAATCAGGCATACGCCCCCACCCCAACCTCTGCTCTCAGCCAATCACAGAAGAGGCCATGACAAGGCGCGGAAGCAAAGAGCTCCAACCCGCATTGTGTACAAGTGACAGCGTCATAACAATTTAACCCCTGTTATAAAGCGTATTATTAGTTAATGGTGGTGAATGGCGGTAAGAGGAGTGTGACCCAATTGTTATGGCCAACTTTTGAGTAGTGCTGTTAAACTGTACGGCCATATTTAACACTAATTACAAGAGAACAGGGTTAGGGTTAAAATCTCGCTAAATGCTATATTGCTATAAATGCTACACTGCTGTGTATTAAGGCAGCTTCCCAAACTTTCTATAAGCCATATTATATAAGACAAAATTATTGTTTATTCTTTGTTTATTTTAAATGGTGCCGACATACCAGAAGATATACGTAATTTATTATTAAATGAACATATAAAAAATAAAAATGATGTTTTGAAAATCTAAATGACTAATTTCTCGCCTCAAGCGATCTTAAAATTGTGTTATGTAACACACAAAATGCATTCTGGGATACATGGCCTTCCCAAGTACGCACCAGTCACCACCCATACAACCACACTTGCTGCTCGCATTCTTGGAACAGTAATGGACCACGGCTGACAAACATGATGGGACCCAAAATTGCTGTGAGTGGATACTAATTCTAGGTAAAACAATATAATACATACAAAGAATATATAAATATATTTTTTGCAAATAGAGGACAGTGTATGCTTTCAAATGGTTGGTCTGTGTTGCAGTTGTATGACTTTTAAAACTTGGTGTAGTCGATTTGAGTAGATAACTTTGCTGCATGCGGTTAGGCCCTTTTCACAGGTTATAATCCCAAGGAAAAAGAGAACCACCCCAATGTGTGCAAAAAAGCTGAAAAGAGCTGGATTTGATTACAGGTTCTTTGAGTGGTTCTTTGTAGTCCTCTTTTGTTAGGTCAATAGACTACTGTGCCGTGCCGTGCCGTGGCGAGACGAGGCGAGCTGGGACCATAGTGGAAAAGGGCCATATGAAATTTAGAAACCCGAGTCTAAGGCTTAAAAGGAGTCCACTAGTTTGACAAGTCTATATTTCCTGCTTACACCTTCATGGGTCATACCTGAGTTGTCCCACATGGGAAAAAAAAACAATCAGAATTGGGTCACATTCACTATGCGAATGCAGCTGATGAAAATGTCAACAAGATGTTTGTTGACATGAAGTGATGTCAGGACAGATCACACATGCTCGCAACTCAGACGGACATGATTGTTTCTCAACTCTTTGTTTGTTGTCTTATCAGGGGTCCAGATAAGTCCGTGTCGATGACATTCCTCTGAGGACACATTCAAACACGCAGAATTACGGCAGTAGATCCACCATCGATTTATCAAACACACAGCTCTGAACTTTGGCCCTCCTCCAAAAAGGTCTCCACTCTGATTACACCTGTGATTTTCCCGCTGTGCCAAAATGGCTGCCATGCAAAGAAGGTCATCGATTCATTGAGTAATTGTGTATGGGCTTCTGTGCCCTGCCATGCTTCTACTAAATCTTCTCTGTCTGCTACGACCTCTGAGGAGTTCTGAATAATCTCACACTCATATTGTTTTGTCACACACTTCCTTTAGCAGCGCAGGCCAAGTGGGCCAACCGCAGCGTTTAAAGTGTTACATCACCTCAGCGCTGGTGTAGCTAGGCCACGTTAGCCTCGGCTGAAAGAATTTTTATGGGGCCTCCTCTCTGCATGACAAAACTCCACTGTCATCCTGTGTGTTTGTCAAGAGCGCACAGATTAAAAAGAGTCTGCTCGGGGGGGCGGTGGCTGCGTTGTTGGGTTGTGTTCTACGCAAAAAGATTTTAAAGGTGATTAGGGAGAGGCACATTTATGAAAATGGCTGTCAAGTGAACTCAGAGGCTAATGTCAACACCAGGGTTAAAGTAAATGTGGCCTGTTTTCCTAAAACATTAGAAAAAGAAAAAGCTGTTTGTTTGTTTGTTTGTTTTCAACTAACCCCTTTTCTTCTGATTTAAACTATTGAATACAAAAACGTAAAAAAAAAATAACTTGAATTGGGCTCAGACTGTTTCCTGTCTTCTTTTTTCAGAATAAAAGGCTCTGAATTCCGCATGACTTTGTTGTTTTTGTGGAGAAAAGCAAATCATGTAAAAAAAAAAAAAACTTTATTTTATTATATTCCAGGCTTTATATTAATGCAGGCAGGCCACCAGTTGCTTACCACCAAATGGTAGTGTTGCATCAGGGCTATGAAGGACATGAAATGACAAATCTATAAATAAATCTATCTTTCTAAATACAGAAGTAAATAAAAGAATGAAGGAATACATAAACCAATCAATCATTGAATGAATGAATAAATAAATACTGAAATGTTATTCATTCATTTATTATTTCCATTTAGTTATGTCCACATTTATTTATTTATTTATTTATAGACATACAGGGTATCCGGCAAACACATGAGGATCGCTGAGATGCAGAAGCCCAAAGAAAAACACAAGTATGTTGACTCAGTGAGATGGAAATCTGTTTTCTGGAATAAAGGAGTGAGATATAGTATTGAATAAAACTGTGCGCTGGCTGCTATAAAAACGAATCTAATCACCATGTATTGATTATATCGTTTGATTTACTCAAACCCCTCTTTTTTTATTTACCGCTGTCTCTCTGTAGGACTCAGTGAATTACCAATAGTTGCTCAGCCTGAAGAGGTGAAAGGCCTCAGTGACTTGTGTTTGTTCTTTCCTCATCCCTCTCTCCCTCCCTCTCCTCATTGACCTCCTCTCTCTCTCTCTACCCTTTTATCTACGTGCTTGTCGTCATTGTATCTCTCTCTTTATAAAAAAGCCCAAACACTGAGGACTGTCATGTTTGCCTACAAAATGGAACACAATAGCGAGATTACACACAAGGGGTGTAATTTCAGTTCCAGTTAGATTTATGAACTAGCAACTATCATACACACAGTGTTTGTGAGCTCAGAAAGACAGACGGTGGGGGGTTCAAGGACAGAACCATATTTAAATGTATCAGTGACACACATAAGGGACCCATGATGGTCATATATCCTATACATGCACACAGAGACACTCCTTCCTTTAACAAGGAAACATGCAGTCTGTTTTATATACCTGAACAGAAAGACTCACACACACACACACACACACACACACACACACAATCTGGTTCCATGACTTCAGAGGACCTTTAAACAAACCCTAACCTCATCCGAAGCCTAATACAACAATGTCTTCAGCTTAAAAAGTTCCCATAACGTGACTGTGTAAACAGATTTACGTCCCCACAACACATTCATAAACATAGTGAGAACAAAGAAAACTCACTGCCTTGAGCGATACACCTCGAACCACTCCATGGATAAATGGCCTGATCAGTAGAGATGAATTGCAGCCACTGAGCAAGACAATGTGCGTAAGACGAATAACTGTAAATGATAATAAAATTAATTTTAGTAAATCAGTTTTTGACGATTATGAGACTTTTTGACTTTTTTACAATAATTACAACCAAAAAATATTGATAGCAAACATGTTTATTATAATATCCTATTGCATGGTTAATTAAAAAGATTTGTTCACCTGTATGACCGGAGCACAGACTCCCTCCGACACAGTCACTGAACTAAAATACGGCTGAACGGTGTGCAATTCGCTAAATACACCTGGGACCTATGTTAAATATTTAAATTTTAGACATTTTAATTAGAGATAAATTCGAGATGACCCCATGTTTTTAGGATTTTTAAGTTTTAACAGATCTACAGTTAGGCATTGTTCAGTTTGATGAGTTTTAAATGGGTTTTAAAACTCATCTTAAAATCCCATTTTTATTCCTCTGCGTTCAACTCAGCATGAGACTCTGCTCTTGTTTTAGGGTTTTATTGTTTAAACATTTTTATTGTTTGATAGTTTTATTGTTTTTATTGTTTTAACATTTTTATTGTTTTATTGTTTTTGGTTTTTTTCTCCTATGTTTTTATGTGCCATGTTTTATTTATTGTACAGCACTTTGTCCCGGCTATGGCTGCTTAAAGCGCGCTATAAATAAAGTTGAGTTAACCATCAACAGGACAATCTCGTCCACAAAGACTGCTACAAGAGAGGAGATGATCAGCCAGGGTCAATATTAGCCCGTTACGGTGTTATATCAAGACCTTTCAATGAGCTGTGTGTATCTGCGTCTATGTTTGTGCTGAGGTGAGCTTGTGTGCTTGTTCGAATCGCAGCCCTTAAAATGGAAAACATTTTTGGAAAGGAGAGACATTTCAGGTCCTTACTTCTGTGAAAAGCTGAGTCACTGTTGGAGACTAATATTGACAAAGTATTCTGGTAAAGTCTGGTAAATGTGAAAATATAGTCTGAACACAGTTAGATGACCAACAATCATGTTTTTATTCAAATTCATTCATTCATCTTCCCTGAGCGTCACATGAGGGTCATGTCTGGAGCATCCCAGCTGACATATAGCTGTGTTTCAGTACCTTTACTTGGTAGGCAGAGTGTGGGGCTGTGCCGTGCCTCAGTGTGATGTATTTCCCAGTGTGACGTCAACGAACGACGACATTGAATGGGACACAGCGGACAACAATGGAGGACATCCAGCAGCTCTTTTTTTCCTGCTTGGTTCATGGCTGTTTGTCTCAACAAGACATTTTGTAAAAGAATAGACTGCTTAAGAAACATGAAACATTGAAACATGGGTGAAAGGCGGGGGTCACACCATGGGAAGGTCGACAGACCAGGGTCAACATATAGAAAGAATCAACTCTCACATTCACACCTATGGTCAATTTATAGTCAGTGCGTTACTGATTTTTAGTCTGACTAAGACAATTATTCTGTTTTCTTAAAGGTCCCATATTATGCAAAATCAACTTTTTATCATTTAATTCCTCATATTTGGGACTCTGGAGGTCCTACCAGTTGGCAAAGTGTGAAAAAAGATGACTCACTCATGTTTTTGTGGACCACCTCAGTCTAAGTACAGGAGATAAAACATGCGGTGTTGATGTCAGCGCTCACTGGGACGTCACAATGTGCTAAATTCCTTGAATTGTTGTCTCACGTCTATAAAACACACAAGAATGCTGGCAAGGGCAACAGTATCCGAAAACCAGAAGTCCGTGAAAAGTTCTATTCTTGGCTCCGCAGTGCAGCACAGAGTTCTACACAAACTTCCAGCCTCAGAGGATTTATCTGTCCAGTGGATACATGTTATATAATTTTACACAAAAAAAAATCACATTTTGTTAAAAATTTTGTTGAAAAAATAGTTTGAATTCAGCCCGAGGTGACCTCAGAGGCTCTGCTGCCAGCTGATTGGCTCTTCCCCCCCAACTTTCCCAACAACGTCCTCTTTGCCCTCTGTGTGACAGAAGAAGGCAGCAGGGCTGGAGCCATGTCCATATGAGTCCCATGAATGCTGGAAGGGTAAAGCACTGCTCTGCTCTCTTGGATTTGAGTCATTAACAGTGGCGATGACATGAGAGTTTGAAGCAGTGATGTTGTCATTGTATGTCACACTGGTGTTGCTGGGAGAGATTGTGATAGCATCTGTGTTGTTGCTGTTGTTGTTGTTGCTTGGTGTTCCAGCTCGGCCAGAGGATGAAGAGAAGAGAGCTGGAGTCTGAGGCGGCAGCAGGTTGGTGGAACAACTGAGGGCCAGACGCTGTGTGAGGAGCTGGTGCTGCAGTCGCCGGTCGGCCCAGTCCTCCTGAGGCTGGCGGTGGATCTTCATGTGAGCGTTGCGGGACTTGATTTTGTAGAACATTCTGGGAAAAGGAGGGGGGTGGGAGGAGGAAATGAAAGAAGACTTGGGAATGAGAACCATGTGTTGACTCGCCCTAGAAGCCAAACCACAGAGAGTTGTGTGTTGTAGCTTCCTCAAGCAACAACTGTTCCTACTCACTTTCCACACAGCTTGCAGGGGAAGTAGCTGGCCAATGAGGGCACAGGAACCGTCTCAGCCAGCCCAAACTGTCTGTCCACTGGCTGACAGATGGGTGTCACCTGTAAAACAATGCAGGACCAATGAAAAGCCAGCAGGGGTGTGATTGACTTGTTGAGCTGCATTCCAAACTGTGCAACTATGTCATTCAAACTTCAGCAACATACACTTAGAACAGTTTTTTCCAGCCACAGTCAGACAGAATCTTTTGTAGACAGCTTGCTTTGTTGCCTAATTTTTCATTAATTAATTCAATCATTCATTAATAATCTACTGCTTTATCCTCCACATGAGGGTCATGAGACATGTGGGCCACACAGAGACACACAACCATTCATACCAGAGACATAGAGAGAGACAGAATGAAAACAAAATGTAAACAGCTGGTTTTCCTATATCAGGCTTTAACCCTTAGTGCTCACATGGCACAGATCAGTGCCACAGGTGCACCCTTGGTAAATTGGTAAATTGCTGCGGGAATAACACACAACTCATTATATGGGCATCCTGGGGTGTGTGTTTATAGGTCAGGCTTTACAGAATGCATTTTTCATCTTCTTATGTGTTCTTGAGTTATATGATATTGCTTTTAAACAGGAGTAGTGATAATTGTGCGAAACTGTTTATTTTATTTATGAGCCAAGCAAACTGTGTATTTCCTGGTATTTCTGGTGTATGTGTATGCAACACTATAAATTGCATTAATTCAATCAGTGTCACTCTTGTTTTGTCCAGTAAACTAACAAAAGTGATGGATGGATGTAAAATATGTGTACAATTTCATGTTGCTGTACTTTTTCATTTTTTATTGTCTGTTTTATTGTCTTATTAAATGTGCTTAATAACACTGATAAAACTTTTTTTAAATGATTTTCTTTTTTTATTATGTTGTATATGCATCGCATTGTTTGAATTGTGAACCCCAGGAAGAGTAGTGATGCTACAAGGCTGTAGCTAATGGGGATCCTAATATGTAAATAATAAAAAAAGTGTCTTACACTTTTCTGCCGTTCCAGCTCTCCCTCCCTCTTCTCCTCCTCCCTCTGTTTCCTCTGCTTGTCCAGGAGCTTCTTGCTCAGGTAGTAAAACTCGACACACTGGCTCACCGTCTTAGTCCTGACCTGCAGCCACACAAAAAAATTATTTTGTGAATAGTCTTTGTGTATGTTTCCAGTGAAAATGATTGCTTATCTCACAGTTGCCTGAGAAGCAATTAAATCAATCAGGGGGTCAGGAGAGTTTAATTGCACACTCAAATTATAGACCACAGATGGTGCCTCCTGTAAATAGAGGTAATAAGTTGAATGGGAAGTTCTTCATCGCGCAATATCAGTATCCGTTTTAATTGGTCAAAATCACTGGATCAGATACAAATGTAAAATATGTCATCTTGTGCGTTGTTTATTTTTACTCCATGTGAAGAATATTTGTTGCACAGAATTATGTCTTTGCAATAGCTTGAAATTACTCAGCACACGTGTTCATAATTTAAAAGGTCTAAAATGACTGTATCAGACTGATATCGGTATTGGTAGATAATCGAGTTCATGATATCAGTATCGGACATGAAAAAGTGGTATCGTGCCATCCCTAGTTCAAATTGTACTTACACTGTGTCATGGTTGTTTTTAGTGAGTGTCACTCTCAGAAAAGCTTTACAACTACACACCGTCATATACGCCACAGATAAATCTCTCTCTTTTAGGGCAGATTATAAATAGAGAGATTAAGACAACCAGTGCTTGAAAAATTGCAGTACCATTTCCTGTACGAGTGAGAAGTCTTTCCTGCATGTCTCCAGAGCTGCATCGAAGACAGTCTTCTCAGTGTCTGTCCAGAAATCGCTGCCTACAGAAAGAGAGAGAGAGAGAGAGATGTGGCGGTGGTGGGTGGCGGGGACATGTGTTAATGAAAACAAACATCACAAAAGTTATGCTATGATATGCTGTGATTTACCAATAAATGTTCCACAAAATGACTCTAAATTTTACACACTGTACCTTCAAAATGAGAGACAAAAGACGAAGAGAGGGGGAGGATTCAAAAGGCAGGAGAGCTTGCTATTATACAACAGTGAAACAGTCACCCAGCAATTTAAAAACTATGCACCAAAATGTGAAACTGAAAGTAACTTTACTGGTGGATAAATACCCCAAACCAAGCCAAAGAGTTATCTGATTTAATCTAAATGATATCATATATACATTTGGAACTCTTCATTTATTATGGCTTAAGGTCAAAGGTTACCAGCATAGTGGTAGTCTCCTGCTGGTGAGGGTGGCCAGAACAGCAACATCTCCACAGTGGTCTGCATGAGATAAAGAGGGACGCAGAGAATATGGAGGGAATTAAGTTAAAATTAGATCAAATTAAATTAAATTGAAAGAAAGAATGAATGAAAGAAAGAAAGAAAGAAAACTTCTTACCATCATGTTCCCTTGGCAGTGGTGCAGACAGTGGAGAGCCAGCTCTGTGTTACTGCCCCCTCCTGGTAGACAGCTTGAACTACACAATGACAACAGCTTCTCCACTGTGAAAAGAAACAAAAAAAGAAAAATTATTACATTATCTCATGTTCAGTCAGGAATTAGACACCAGTTTTTGAGCAGAAAACAGCTTTTTTAGGGCTACCTTGGTTTTGCATGTTCACACTCTCCTCCAGCTCCAGCAAAGGTTTCCAAAGCAGCTGTTCCCTGGAGGATTCCTCCTCTGGTGAGCTCACCTGTGGCCTATCCCCATTCACAAAACATGTAGGAAGTTCAGCCTGGAACTCATGACCTACATTGACACACCTGGAGAGGGAAGGTAAAAGAGAAACATTTTTTGGGGGGGACCGGTCCAGTTTACCAGAGATCACTGATATTAGTATTTTCCTGGGTTGAGTATTTCACTTACTGTAACACACCACAGTCCTCTTCGATTTGATTATCTTCTTGATGGAGTGATGAGAGGGACGAGAATAGGCCCGTCCCCCTGCGGACTGGATTAAGGAGAGGGCTGGGTGTGTAGTGGCCTCTCTTCTGACCCCCACAGCAGTGAAGCACACTGGGAAACGGCGTTCCAGTGTAAATAGGAGGGGCTTGGTGCTGTAGGAATCCCAGGACACATAGTCATAGTGTTACTCATGCTTTTGTTAATAAGTGGTCAAAAACAAAATATTCAAATAAATTACACTTAGTACATGGTCCACAGAGATATTTCATTCTTCTTTTAGTGGAAAAGGTCAATGCATACCTGGGCCAGTGACTGGTTCAACGTGGCTTGTCCTTTCTTTACTTTCTGGTTCACTGAGTAAGGCACTACCTTATCTGCTGCCCCATTATTTAGGCCCGAAAGGTGAGAGGAATTGCAGGGAAGATGGAGGGATGGAGTATTCAGTGGACAGAGGCCTCTGAGTGGATGGAGAGAGGAAGGACGATGGGATGGCGACATGAGGAATGTTGACTCGGGAGATTGAAGGATGTCACGTGGGACTGGGAGAGAATGACAGGGAAGGTAGGAAAGTTAAGCAGAAAAGTGAGTAAAATCATGTTTGTGAATATAGCAGATTAAAGCAGAACTATGCAGGAATTTAATTTAACAGCTTCTGAGTAATGGTGATGGTTAAATGTCGCGGGGAGATTGGGTTCTGACTCCACTCTCCCTAATGTCTTTCGAAGTCTGGGGTCTCATGAGAAACACAATTTGCTTTACAACACTACACACACACCCTAGCCAGGTGCGTTCTTGCTGTTGCACGTGTATCTTTGGATTAAACTCTGTTCTCTATGAATGGATGTGTATTTGCACTTTCATTTCTCAATATTTGCTATAGTTACTTCACCCCCACGGAGTGAGAGTGAAGTATTGTTTTTGGCGGCTCTGTATGTTTGTTTGTGCTTCCACACTTGCACTTGTCACTATGACCAGCAGAGGGTGCCAGATGCTTGTTGCGTGAATGAAGTGAAGTCTGCCATCTCTGATTGCCTTGTTGTTTGTCTTTGAACGATGTATGTTGCTGGTTAGCTTGCTAGCAGAGATTTTAATGCACATGGCCATCCATAGAGAGGATAAAGCAGTGTTACATGGTGAAAAATATGTACTCCTTAACTGTAGGGGGAGCTCCATAGAGAAAAAGGGGAAAAACCGACCAGACTTCCGCTTTAAATAAGATAAATTATTAGTTTTACAACCAAAGTTACAGCAAACTTGTATCAGTCTAATATTCATTCTCTAACTGTTCACAAAAGTGCACACAACACAACAACGGTCATATTACCATAGTCGGCACCGTGGGGAGACCTAAGATTGCCCTCATCGCTGCTTGGGTCACATGGCGACTGTGAAAAGCAGTGTGACAGCATGGGGAACTTCCACATCATCCCAGAGGAGATAACAGATGGGAGAGACTGGAGGCGGGAATTAAAAAACTGGAGCGTACCAAGGGATTCCTCCCCCTGGAAAACCGAATGTCCACTCCCTCCAACTGAGCCGAGGGAGTCCATTTTGGAGGGTGAATGAGGAGGAGGGGGCAGAGGTGTGGGGGGTGGACTGAGGACTGAAGACATCATGTGGGAGGACGTGGGAGGAGAAGGGAAAGGCGGAAGAGAGGGGTGATTTGGTGAGGAGTAGGGGAGCAGGTGGGAGTCCGAATCAAAACCACAGCTTTGTCGCGACTTGACCAATCCAGGACTTTCTCCTCTGCTTGCTCCAAATTCCCAGATCTGTCCTGAGGAATCTTCACCGTGGATCATGGGGAACATTTTCTTTCTTTGAGAGAGGAAAGCCTCAGAGAATGAGTCCAGTTTCTGAGTGTACGTGCCACTGCTGATGGTGATGGGTGATCTCTGTGGTGGACATGTCGAAGCCAGAGTAATAATGTCGGGTTCTCCTCTCCACCTCCCTTCTGTCTGAGTGTAAGGAGGAACATTGAGCCAGGGACCCTCAGAATCTACTGCTTGATTCTGATCTTCACCTGAACCACAGCGAGACCCATAGTCTTCTTCTCTTCCTAAATAATGATCACTCCCTCTTGAGTCTGTCCTACGATAATCTGCACTGTCGTTGAAGCCCCCTGCAGCACTTCTGCTGTAGGAAGAAGTTTGTTTAGTTAAGTGGCTAACATTAGCCTCCCTGTTGTAGACAATTTCTCTTTTGCCATCCCAACTAACCCGTGCATAATTATTATAGTTTGTGCCTAGTTTTTGCCTTAGTCCTTCACTGCTTCCACAATTCAGGGTGTAAGAAGAGCCATTTGTAATACCGTAGCAATCACCTTTACGATAAAAATCATCTGCAGTGCTATCGCAGCTCTCACCGTCCTCCCAATCATCTTCTTTTTTGCCACCACCGTACCAAGTATCCACAAAATGGCTGCCTGAACCGCCGTCTCTCTCAAGATGGCCTCTCAAGCTACCATCTTCATCCAAACCGCTACCACTTATGCTTTGGAATCCTCTATCATTTTCACTGCTCCTCCTTCTTGCCCCAGAAGACCTGGCTAAATCTGGGAAGGACACTGCAGATTCCTCCTCTCTGCTTCCATACTGCTTCAGGGGGTCCAGGTCGAGCTGATATCCCACCTCTGGGCTCTGAAGGCTGGGCAAGGTGAGGTGAAAGGATGGGCGGTGGTGATGGTGGTGGAGGTTTGGGAAGGGCTGGGTGGATGAATGATCGTCCATGACTGCTCGCTTGCTTGGTTTGGCTAATGTGACTTGAGGAAAACACATGAAACACAGTGTAAGTATCAACACATATTACACTGCACCTCACAGTATTAGCAGCAGAGAACAGATTCTGTGACCCATCAGCTTCTTTACATTGTTGCTTGATTTTCACAAGGACGAAACACTGAGGTCCACCATGTGACCTCAGTGTTTCGTCCTCTAACCCCACAGTGGTTAGAGGACGAAACACTGAGGTCACATGGTGGAACAGTGGTTAGAGGTGTTGCCTTGCAGCAAAAAGACCCAGGTTCCTGACCCAGTCGGAACAAGTTTGCATGTTCACCCTGTGTTAAGGATGTACACTGCTTTTTGCCCTATGTCAGATGGGATTGGCAACAACAACCCTGTGACCATCATGTAGTGGACAATGAATGAATGAATGAATCATTGAATGAATCAATCAATAAATGAATCAATGAATCAAGGAATGACTAAAAATGTTAGGAGTCAATTACAATTGACAACAAGTTAAACTGGAAATCACACATAAGTCATGGGTCATCAATCAGAAATAACTGACTTTTTAGGGAACCAAAACTCCAGAACGTTTACCTGCGTAATTGAAGATGACACAATGAGGGAATAGCCCACACCACTCCTGTATAACTGTATAAAGCTAAAAAAAAATTGGATGCCAAGTTTCCAGTTATTTGAAATGTGATATATTCGATATAACCTAAGAGGAACTTTACCTGTGAAATACTTGCTCTGAAAATGTTTAAACATATATAGTCAACTATAGTTGAGTTAATGGATATCTTTTATAAATGGGACTGACAATATTAATGTCATAATTTATCTTTTGTTACTAAACTAACCATGTTTTTTATGGTGTGTATTTTATATAGCAAAGTGGGTCACAGAATCTGACAAGTCACCTCCTGCAGACTCCTGCAGCATCGACACGTCAGATCTCTGTCAAACTGATTGTCATAAAACTACTTTGGAACAAACGGATGATTTTGTTTTTACACCTGTGTAAAAGTGTTGTATGACGACTTGTGATGTGTGCTTAAAATTAATTTTACATTATTTTAAACCACAAACGATTCAGTTGTCAACTAAAATTATAAGCTTTTTTTTATATTTCTTTTTAATCAAAGTCAGTTTAGCAGTTTGTGTTTAATGCACGTTCTCATGAACGTGGAGCACAGACTATCTTGACGGATGTAAAATGATTAAGAGAGATAAGATGAGGCCTTTACCAAAATCCAAACTGCTGCAATCCAAACACTGACAACAAATAGTTAAATTCATTTTTTTTTTTTAAAAGGAAGAAAAGAACATAAGTCGGTAGAAATTCACTCGGAGCACATTCACATTTACATATATGGTGCTGCATTCAACTTTAAGCCTTTACAGGTTTTTCTTTCGTCTTTTGAAACCACATTCTGCTCTAAAAAGGAAAACGAATGAGTCAGAAAGAGAAAGAAAGAACGAGTGAAGGAAGATGAGATGAAGACAGATGCACTGTATATACGTTTTGAGGTTTTGTCTTTTTTACCCGTCCTTGGTGCTTAGTTTCCTTTTCACATGTGTTCGTCCTCTGTTGTTTTGGGGCTCTGGTTGTTGTTGTTCTTCTGATTTTCTTCATCTTTCTTTTGGATGTTTTTTATTTGCTCTTTGTTCAGACTTAAAAATGTCTTCCCTCCTGAGTTTCAGCCTGTCACTTAGTCTACCTATCTTCCTCTATCTCTCGCTCACACTCACTTACACACACGGACTGTCAATTTCACACTCACACTCACACACACTTGCAGGTGTCATAGGGGACCAGTGATGTTACCTCTCTGCCTTTTCGTCGTCGTGGTAACCACATCCTGAGGAAACAAATGCTGACGGATCTCCCTCCTTTCAGCTATCTTTATCTCTCTGCCCGCCCCCCCCCCCCCCTCATCTTTCTCTCTCTTTCCATCACTTGGCCCTGTCTTTTCCTTTTACTCTAACTTTGTTTTCTCCTGTCCCATCTTGTACTTTTTATCTCTTCCTTCATTCATCTTTGTTTTTTTTTTGCACTGTGCTTTTTCCTGTCTTCCATCCCAGCTTTGACTCTCTGCTTCCTTTGCACTTCCCTTGTTCTCCCGTGTATTCATGCTTAAAGAGGTATATGATCATCTAGAACTTTTTTTTAAATCTGCATTTGAAAACACTTTTTACACTTTTTTTCTCTCTCCATACATTGGACGTGTACGCCTGTGTGAATGTGTGTGGCCACATACAGTACGGTTGTAAGTGTGTGTGTGCATTTGTGTGAAGGTTTGTGTTGCGGAGGAGTATAGATGTTTACCAGATCAAGATTCTCTGGCTGAGTCAGCTGACAGGAAGCGAGAGAGAACGAAACAGGAAGGAAGACGACGACAAAAAACGAAGAGGTTCAGGGAACCCTCTCAACACACTGCACAGCTCCGCCTACTCGCTCGCCCACCCACTCGCCTACCACACACACACACACACACACAGTAAACCAACATACCAAATGACCTTGCCTTCGCCTTCATTATATCATATAATATATAACCCACTCAAAACCTCAAACATGACCACTTTCTGTCCATAAGTCAGTGAGCAGTTTCATTAACCGTTGACGCCCACACACACACACACACACACACAGAGAGAGAGAGAGAGAAGAAATACACATTTTCCCCAATATTTTAGGGCTGAGGTTATGTCCAAGAATTCATACTGTAGTCTTTTCTACAGTCATTTGAAGCTTCAGACAGTAAAGATATATGTTATGCTATGTATGTTCTAAAATGACTATTTTAAGACATAAGTATAGCAACTTCACAGAACTGTTAACATTAGTAGAGGATACGTTAGGGCAGATTCATTCTTTCGGTAGGTGCTGCTGTGCCAATCTCTGCTGACATAGTTCACAAAACATGGACATTAGAATTCTGAGCTTTTATTCTGAAAAACTGATTCAAAGAGATTCTGTGGCTTGAGATGGCCATTATTTTTATCTTAAGACAGCTCAAAAAAAAAAATTATCTGACTGACAACGTTTTAAGACACTCGGTGGCTAATTTTTGTTACTTTTTTCAAACCAGTTTCAAAACATTTACTAAATTTGTCTTTTTTGTACAAGATTGGATACTTTAGATAAGAAGAAATAAAGAAGAAAAAAGGTTTGGTAGAAAAAAGAAAAGAGAAAATCAGGTTTTGCCTGAAGAGATGATGTAATTGTAAAACATACTTATATATAGTATAGTATATTACTAGTGTTTCAAAAGTGGTATTAGTGGTCTCATGTGGAGGATAAAGTGGTCAAAGATGGGTGAGGGAGGTATTAGTGGTGTGTTGTAAGGACATTTTGGGAAAGTTAAAGCAACTTTTTGGGGCTGACGGCTGGGTCATGGGGGTAGAATTGAGTTTAGGTTAGGTTTAGGTTAAAGGTGAGGCATTTAGTTGTGATGGTTAAGGTTAAGGTAAGGGGCTCGGGAATGCGTTAGGTCTATGAGTGTCCTCATTAAGGATGCTGTGCGAGAATGTCTTTGTGTGTGTGTTATAAAGTGGAAAGACAACTCATAGCTGGAAACGAATAATACATAAGCTCCAGAATTTGACAAAAATCTCATTGGAATGATAAAACAGAAAAAGAAAATCATATTTCTATGGCTGCCTCAAAATAGTAATGCGTATTTGTAATTCGTAATGCGTATTTGCCAGCCATAGAAAAACACACTACACGTCTATTTGTTTATTTATTCATGTAATTCATTAATTAAATGAGGCATATATAACGTGGTGATTGGATCCAAAATCAGCAAACAATTATACATTTATTAGCAATGTGTCCAGCATCATAAAGATGCACATGAATCTATGTTTGCAGTTTGGGGCATCAATCCTTTACTTATCAGAGTCACAAAGTAGTATTTTAATATATTCAATAATTATGTTCTGAGAAGATTTTTTTAATAAGGGAAGAATTAAGTATTTTGCGAACACTTTTTTGGATGCCTTTGGCGTCCTCCTGGTAACTGTCTCTATGACATGTGTCTGCTGTGTGTATTTAATTTGCATACGCTCGCGTTTGATGCACGGAACGCTGAGGAAACAGCCGACTAAAAACATGTTAATGAGAGGATGTGTAGAGGAAGATGAGTGTAGACGAGTACGTACGGGGGAGACGCTTCTCTGGTTTTCTCTCAAATTCACCTTAAAAACCCGCGGGAGCAGAGGAGGGGGAAAAGCGGTGAGCACTTCTGGACTTTTTTCCCCCCACCCGAGTCTCTCCACTTGCCCTCTGTCACTGTAAAAAGAAAAAGAAAGAAATTAAACCGCAAAATGACGTGAAGGTTATTTTTTACTGAAAATAAGCTTTTTGTTCAAAAAAGGTGAGCCGATATTCAATCGCCTGTCACAGTTTTTCTGAATGAGTTCAGTCAATCTCAGTTTCAACATCCACATTGAGGCGTGTGTATAAAGGTGTAACATCACCTTTAAAGCAGGTTTCTATAATCAAAATACACAAGCAGAAGTACTTCCAATGTGTGTGTCCCTGGAAGTAAAAGAGCAGATTTTTAAAGAAAGGTGGCCTGGTCCTTTAACTCAATTTTATACAAACATTTGAAGCAAAAAAGCTAAATTAATCTAAATTAATAGATTCTACATAAAAGAGAGCATTGTAAAAGTGAGCAATAATGAGCAGAAAAGGTTGTAGATGGAGTGTAATAGTGTAATATTTTAAATATACCTGATTTTCATTTTGATGCAGATTATTTTGTTTCAATTCATGCATAAAAGCAACAATTCTTTGACTGCCTGCCGTC
Source organism: Microchirus variegatus (assembly GCF_963457635.1). Classification (NCBI taxonomy): domain Eukaryota; kingdom Metazoa; phylum Chordata; class Actinopteri; order Pleuronectiformes; family Soleidae; genus Microchirus; species Microchirus variegatus. The sequence continues at coordinate 28,174,872 of NC_139803.1, forward strand.
GCCTGTACAACAGACGCTGCACCATAAAGACGTCTGCTTCTTTCATGTAAAAATCAGTGACTTCACACAGTGAAGTGCATCACTTGAATAGATCTGTGAAAATGCAGCATGGGACTATAATTACGTAATGTAAAGCTGTTCTGAAGCATTTATCCTTGTTCTCGCCTTACTGGAGAGAAACGTCCACTTTTTCAAATGTTACAACAGCTATCCAGCATAGTTTTGGGCAAATGGCTGGTTCTTTAAGTACACTTGATATGCAACATTTGCAGATTAACGCTAATTAACATAATTTTTATGTACTGTGACTGCGACTACTCTAAGCACAAACACAACATGCAGCTGGTAAAGCATGATATTACCAATCTCTTACCTATATATCAATCTCTCATGACTGAAATATAATGTGTTTGTATATATGTATATATATATATATATATATATACATACATACATACATGTGTAAATGCAAAAGGACTTAATTCAGATTACAATGATCCATTAAAGTAAAGGTTGATTCAGGCAAGTGAAGGTCAGCATATTGTCTTTTGTATAACATAATATGGTTAATAAGTAACTAAGTAAATCCTAAAATACACTAAATTACATTGGATTTGGAAAAACAGATTATGATTATGATAATACCATAATAATGTCCATTAACATACTATAGGATTACAATTAAAACTATTGGCAGCGACGCATCGCTATACTATAATACTAACAATGAGAAGTAGAAGAAAATGTGTGATGACATCAAATCTTTTGCATAATAATTGTTCACATTTTTCTTGAGATGAAAAAGAAAACCTTGAACAGTTTCAGTGATTAAAGTAACAGCAACTTCAATTTCATTTTTTTCATCTCTGTTATTATTTCTAGCCTAAACATGTAATAATCATACCCGTTTTTTTTATTTTCTCGAAACTTTCCTTAACGTTAACCAGTTCATATTTCAAATGAGGCTCAGAAGAAACGCTGAAGGATTTGTTTGGTAAGCACATCATTATTATTATTATTAGCCTGGTTACATAAACCTGGTGAAAACAAGCAGTGATTGAAAAATAATCAGTGCATTCAAATTAATTATAACCAACAGTGGGAAGACAAAGCACCATACAGTCATATCGACCCACATTTGCTCTGATACTGCATTGACATTAATATGTAATTATATGTCTTTTGACTGATGTGTGCATTACTACAGTATAAAAAAGGACAGTGAGGTTGACCGAGACAAAAAGGACAGAAATAAAAGACTTCAAAATGTGATTTTGGAGAGTAAAAGTGAAAAATAATAGCAGCAAAAGTAGGTGCAAATATTAAAAATATACTAAAAGAGTACACAAGTATTTACTCCTTTGATTTGATAAAATCACGTGTCAAACTCAAGGCCTACGGCCCACATTCGGCCCGTCAGATACAGTACAAGTCTTTGCTGCTCCTCCATTGACACACTTTTCAAGTTAAGTTATGTGGAAATATTTGAAAAGACAGAGCCGTAACCAGAGGGTGTTATATCATCTATATTTTGCTCTTCGTCTTTGAGCTTTTTACATCTTCTAAACATCATTGAGTACAGCAAATTACTGGCTATTCTACCTGAATACAGCATTGGAAATCAGGTGGAAATAATTGCATTACTATATTGCTGATTTCAGTGGAAACTCATTCATAGATTTCAGCAATATTTGACCTCCTTTGTACATCTTCATGTAACTGAAACAGTAGTCCAATGTTGATATTTAGCCCTTCTGAGACTATTCCATGGGCAAATCAATGAATCGTATTTTATGAAAACACTATCCATTGCGTACTCTAATGTATCTTAAAATCCTTCATTTCAAATTAGATCTCTCATTTGTTCTTTTATTTAATCAATAAGCTTACTTTGATCTGAATTTTATATTATCTAACCTGGTCTGGCCCTTGATTTGGACACAGTTTTTCATTTCGGCCCCCTCTGAAATTGACGTTGAATCATGTGTCTGCGTCTGATAGCATTTCTAGCTATGATGAGTGGGTTTTTAGGTTGCGCATTCACCATCTACACATAAACCATTGTCCATGGTCTGCAATTAAGAAACAACAATCAGGGAGACAACACAAGGACACTTTTACATTGTTACGACTCCCGTCACTGACATCTTGGGGAAAAGCTAACAGCTAACCAGTGAGACAGGCCGGTCATCGTTCGTCCAACAACTGCTATGGAGCTACAGGTATCCACAGATGAAAACAGCGGAGACACTGCACACAACAAATGTTTTCCGGATGTCGTACCAGCCACAGCTTTCAGCTGAAGTTACACAACGTAACGTCTGAAGTCATGTTTGTCTCCACACATGTAGGGAATAAGAGAGGAAGCTTTTCATTAGGCCTTTTCGAATCAAGATTACAAACAACTGGCAAAGAGAGGGTGCAACTGAATCATTCTAGTTTTGCCTGTTCTGTATTCTATTTGAAGTTATCATCCTTGCATTATAGTATACGCTGATGACATCTCATGCTTGCAATGTAACTGCAAAACACAAATCGTAATATGCCAGAAAAATTGCACGTACTTTCACCCTGTCCTCCACAACAAATACAACCTGTATATGCTGATGATATCTCATCATATGATGCATCTTGTCCTAATTTCTATAACACAGCAAACCAAACGTAATATGTGAGAAAAATCTCAATTTGTTCAACCCTACTTTCTATCCTCCACAAGAAAATGCACATGAGCAACAACACACAATACTATTTAACCAGTTTGAGGTGTAGCAGGGCCCTGGAAAGTTTCCGAAACATAAGTGTAATTTCTTTAAATCTGTTTTCATTGCATCAGACACTATATCCCATGTCAATCATTTATAATCACATTATATCTAGAGATCTTTTAGATAGTATGGAGGCCCATACATAAGTAAAGACTTAAAGTCAATTTAGGATGATATGAATGAAAATATTGTCAAAATTCCACTTTTTGTTTTTGATTCGCCGCCTATAGCTGGCGCAGACACGTGGCACATTTTACTTCACAGTCTCAGACATGAGGGTGGCTGTTGCCCCCGTTCTGTCTCCAGATGTCAAAGGAGGTCATGAAACAGAAGGAGGACAAAAATAACAACAGCGATACGTTTGTTCAATGTTGCCCCGTCGGTTGGAATAGACCAAACACTAGAAACACCTCGGATGACCACACCATGAAGCAGAATTAAGATTTACACAATTTATTTCAACTAAAATTCAACATTATCACTGGAGTTGCAGAAATGTGAGTTTCGGATAAGTGTATAGTGGCATCACACTATTATCAAAGTGTTTTTTGGACAATGAGGCTCAGAATTGATGTATGAATTTGAAGATTATTTTCCAAAACATTTACTGCACATTCAAGCAGAGGGACTTTAATGTTTAATGCAAACCTACTTATTGGCTCAATTGAAAAATAAATACCATCAGGTAAACATGTCTGCAGTGCAACAGGTTTAAGAGGAGTCAGAGAATGCTAATCATTTCCAGTTACCGCTGGGTAAAGTTACATTTTCCACCAGCCTTTTTGTGTTCCACATTAAAAAAAAACATACAAAAGAAATGGGAAATGTATTTCTTACCTGTTCATTCAATTTGTCATGGTTTGAAGAGATGTGTCGATGAAATGCGTGTGTGTGTGTGTGTGTGTGTAGTCTGCTGGGAGGTACACGTGTTTGCGAGTGCATGTGTGTGTGTGTGTGAGAGAGAGAGACGGCCAATCAAAGAGAGAGAAAGAGAGAGGAAGTTTCACCAATGATGATCGGCCGCTGTCACTCTTTCGGTTGATCTTTCAGCCTTTCATCCACCTTGTCATAACACCTCTCTCTCTCTCTCTCTGTGTGTGTATGTGTGTGTGTGTGTGTGTGTGTGTGTGTGTGTGTGTGTGTAGCTGTGTCATAGTGATGCTGGAAACATGAAAAAAATCACCCTCGTGTGGGGCTTCAACCTCATACACATACATGCAGACACTTTCAGTCTGACTGATTTTCTTTTTCTACTATCTTCATATGTAATTGTATGTTTTCACACACACACACACACACACACACACACACACACACACACCTATTTGCACAGCTATACTTCTTGGGACACGGCATTGACCTCTATCCTTTTGGAAGAGTCTAAACAAATGACTTACACTAATCTTAACCTAACCACACTTCTAATCATAGCCATACGCTTACCCACTTTTCACAAATGAGGTTCTGCCTCAGCAGGACCAGGTTTTGGTCTCCACGTGGACCACTGGTCCTGTGACTATGCCAGAAAAGGTCCTAAAGAGGAAACAAATACAAGTAAACACACAAGAATAATTACATGCAAGGTCAAGGTTTGCGTCATAAATTTACTTTCAGGCCAGATATTTGCAAAAAAATTGTTTATCACTTTGCAAAAAAGAAAATCCTCAGACTAAAAACCTTTAAAAGCTTATATTATATTAAATAATTTGTTGTTTATTCTCTTTCTTTCTAAGAGTTAGACAAGAAACCCCATTTAGTCTGGATGCTAAATGTAACAGTTTGAAGCAACTGCTAGCATCCTGTTAGCTTAATGCAAAGATAGAGTGTGGAATAAAAAACTTCAAAAAGTTGCTTATATTTGTTGTTGTTTATTCTCTTTCTTACTAACAGTTAGATAATAAAAGGCAATTATGTCTGGATGCTGAAAGTAACAGTTTGAAGCTACGAATGACATTGGGATGTTAAATGTAAATGTTTGACGCCACTGCTAGCAACCTGTTAGCTTAGCACAAAGGATAGAGGGGAATCAGATTAGCCATATAACAATTGCCTCCCATCAGTTTTAAAGGTAATTTAACTAACACATTCCCAAACTGTGGTACAACAACAACAAAAACAACAACAACATGATTTGCAAACAGCCTAGTTGATTCTCTTTAAACTGGAATACATACAGTCACTCACATTGCCAAAAAATATGCATAAGCTATCCTCAGAATTACTCAAAATTGGAAAAAAATTCCTGCTCATTATTAAGGTTTGTCCCACTCCCCGAACAAAGTATGCTTTCACTGCATTTTAAACTAAACATACCTTGAGTGTATAGGGGCTTCAGCATTAGTGACAGAGGAGTTGTCAGGATCAGTTGATGTGCACCAGGAAGAACAAGGTTTTCTTACTGCTTATTCAAAGGTCTTCAAACTAACCACCTTTAGAGGAGGTATATGTACACTTTTGACATTTAAAGGGTCAGTGTGTAACATGTAGAAGGACGTATTGGCGTTAAACTGAAAGCTTACTATGCAAACAAAGAAAAGCTACATCCTTTCTGGGATGCGAGGGCCACCGTAGTATAAATAAATACAAATAAATAGAGTATAAATTGTAGCACAAAGTGCTTTACACAATGAAATTGTCCCTAAACCTCCAAGAAGACACTGAAAGAGCAACAAAACAGGAAACATCCAACTCACAGAGGAAACACTGAGGTTGTATTCAGTCCATAGAATAAAATAAAATTTAAAACACAGGTAGAAAAATAATACATAAACTGTTGCACCCCTGCTCTCGGAGCCTGGATGTGTACCGAACTGATGATGTTTTCTGACTCGTACAAGCGACTGTATAAAAGTAACTCAAAATAAAAGGTAATGTATTGAAATAAGAGCAAAGGAAGTAAAATAAACAGAGAGAAACAAAGTATTAAAGGAAGATAAGACGAATAAAAAAAAACAACGATATTTATACCTTAAATAGTGTTTTGTGGTACACAGTGGTTATCCCTTGAACATAAGCAATAATAGTTCATCACAATACCTTAGAGCAGGGCTTGCTCAAACACACCTGATTCAAATTAATAGCTCGTTATCAGGCTTCAGCAGAGCTTACTGACGAGCTCATAATTTGAATCAGGTGTGTTTGAACATTGAAACATGTAAAATATGGAGGACAGTGGCTCCCCAGGACCAGGAGTGAGAAACCCTGCCTTAGAGTCTTGACGATTGTACACAAGCTGTACACAATAATGTACAAGCTTTATAGTTTTTTTTAAAGATAGATATTAATGACCCTCTGAACAAAGTCTTATCCTGTTAGAGCACATGTGTCAAACTCAAGGCCACGCAGTTACCTCGCCCATAAAAGAAATAAACAAATTAAATGAAGAATTTGAAAACACGGAGGCCGAACGCTTTAGACATCTTGTAAAAATGATAGCGTACAGCATATAATTGGCTATGACGAATGTGCGTGCTGTTCTACTGGAATACAGCAGAGGAAATCGGATGGGAAATTGCATTACTATACTCCTGATTTTAATGGAAAATCATTAATCTTTTTTTTTTAACTGCTCTTCTACATTTGTGTTATTTTGCAAGTACTCCAACGGATGTGTATATAACTGAAACAGCCTTCTGAAGCTATTCCATGTGTAAATCAATTCCATTGCTTTCAGTAAAATATCTTAATGTGACACATGTCATTTCAAATCCCCGATTTGTTTCTTTCTTTAATCTATAAGCTTTGTTCTGATGCATGTTTTATATTATTTGATCTCGTCAAGCTCTTAACTTCTATATAGTTTTTGTTTCCGGCCCTATGTATATTTGACTTCTTTACTGAAGTGCATATATTACTTTATTATATGCACCTTCATTGATACTTTGGATATGCAACTGTAACTCTAAATGATTGGATTATTTTATATTGTAAATGTAGGGGGAAGAGGGTGGTGGATTCTTATAACTAGTCATTTATCCACACTGTCTCTGCATGATTTATTAGTTGAGCCTTGATGAAAAGGATCCATTTTAAAACTACAGCTTCACTCTGATGCACTGACATCAGTCCATTGACAAAAGTCATTGGGAAGCTTGACGCTCAGAAACAAGGCAAATCAGTCTATTGACTACTACCTTGTAATCGACTACTGCTGAGATGCCATTGAAAAAGGCAGAAAATTAAAGCTCAAACTCTAACTCCAGATGTTGCATTGCGTTCACTGCAAGAGAAAAAGTGTTTTTCAGAATTCTACAGCTCACAGAGAGAGGGAAATGTGGTCGTGAAGTTGTCATAACAACTGCAAGTCATTTTCATGAAGCTGTCTGTTAAATGGTCGTCAATCTTCAGCTTTCAGCGGGCAGAGGGCTTTTCATGATAGTGTGACAGGTTACAGTAGATTACACTGCAGTGTCAAACATGAAGCCGATGAAAGGTCATGTCTCATGTTGGTGATGTAAAAGGCGTAAATGTGTGTGTGTCAGACTCAGACTGAGAGTCAGTCATGAGTGTGCACTGTGGTGGGTGAGGCGGTGGTTGGGTTTCGTAGCGGCGTGGGGGTGAGCGTGGAGGTGCTGAGACGGGCTCGGATTCCCGGTATCATTAACATCAAACCTCCCCTGTGACGGCGGCCCTGTATTGTCCCAAGACCCTGAAACCTGTGCTGAGAATTTACTCAGCTTTCTGGTGTTAAAAGGGACTGTTTGACATTTTCGAATGTTGAAAGAAAGGTTTCAAGTGCTTTTCTTTTTGTAAAATGGACAGGATTTACGTTGTGCATAAGTTAATAATACAACTAAATGACATAGTTTTATACTTTGTACATCCAGATTCAGTTGACAAGTATTTTTATAATCAGATTATATATGATAATTTTGTTGAAAAAAATGTTTTATCAGGAATGATCAAAATCAGAGCAAACTATCCTAATAAAATCACTTTTTTTTATTAAAGCATTAATGCTATGAGCAGCATTAGCCTAAAATTGCACTTAAAACCCTGGGAGTAAGGAAAGAAAAGTCCAGAAGCCTATTGTAAGTAAATATCATAAATATTCAAAATCATTTGTGAAAAGCAGTACAAATATAAAAAAGTAAAAGGTAAATAAGTGGATTTAACATTGATTATATACTGCCAAAAGAATAGGCTCCATGTAATCTAATCGAGGGGAGTTAATATACAATATATAATGAAAATGAACTATTCTCAGTGATCAAATTTGCATCATAAATACATATCTCTCTTTTCCTCAATTTACTTTGCTTTTCTGTCACACAAAGACTGGCAGCCACTAAAGAGATTTAAGAAGCAAATTATCATTATCATCATATAGAAAACATAATCAAAACACCTACAGTACTTTTTAAAATGAAGTGCAGGTAAATAACACATAATTTACATATCCCCAGTTGTTCTGCCAATTTTGATTTTTAATCGCTCCTAGTCAATAAGAGACTTAGAGAATAAAACACATTTGAACATGTGACATTTAATGAAAGGGGGTTTACAACAATAGGTAGGTGTATGACCCATTTAGTGGGAAAAAAATCTTGTATAAAAACTTATCTCAAGATGGTTATAAAATAAAGACGTACTTCCTCTGTTAGCATCTGTGACATACTTTTGCACACCTGTCGGCGCTGAAAATACCAAACGTCTTATCTGATAGCATCCCCCGATAATGAGAATGACAAAGACGCGTGCACAGGAGTCAGTACAGAACGTTGTTTTGTTTATTCACTTCCAATTCACTTCACATGACAGATTGGAGTTACTTGCAGCAATTGTTTTCTCAAATTCTTAAAATACATCAAACCAAGTCACCAAATTGAGCCTTTTTTTTTTATTTTGTCATCCAGTAGACGTAAAAAAGAAAAAACTAAAATACTGGTAAAAAAAGAAAAAAAAAGACCACGCCCACAGAACAAGAATGGAATGTCTTTCTGGATAATAAAAGAAACAACAATAAAAGATCAGCGCTGAACAAAATGTTTAACTGATCAGTGAATGTCTGGGGTGGCTGCATCTATTCACAGAAATGTTTTAAAAAATAATAAAAAAAACTGACATTCTGCAAATGTGACCAAATATGTGTATGTTCTGCCTGAATAAAGTGAGAGAGTCTGGCCCTGTTTGTTCCTTCTCAATATGCCAATTTACTTCTAGACACTGTGAGTCTCAACTTCTTTTATGCCGAGTCTGTAGACAACATTCGTAGAGTTTGGTGCCATCTCTAGGCTACGTAAGGGAAATGCAGCAGGACGGCTTGTCCAGGTCCTAGAGTGATTTTATCCAACTCTACTGTGGAGTCTTCAGTAAACTCGATTGTGGAGTTTAAGCCGGCCGTCAGCTTCACCGTGGCCGACGTTGGCAGCTCTACTCCCTCTGCAGGAACAATGATCATGGTGTAAGAAATGTCAGACAACTAGATATGACCATCTTAGCTAGATTAAATTAAAATCATTCAAAATATTAAATAAATATACCTGTAGGTGCCAGTGTGAGTTTGAGTGCCTCGGGTGCTTCTCCCCAGTTGACAGCTGTTATAAATCTCTCACTCTGGTCCCACACGCGGAGGAAAGAGAGGGAAGACGCTGAAGAGTAGAGAGGGTAGTAGTCGCCATGGAGGAGTGAGCGCTCTTTGCCTCGGAGGTCGCTGAGGGATTTGAACCACTTCATCACGGCAACGTATTCCTTCCGTGTCTCCTGGAAATTCGACGAGCAAAACAAATGTCATTGTTTCGTTTGTGTTTCTGACACTACTATACTACGGGAGCTGTTTCATGTAAAACGCATAGAGGAAAATCACTCCAATCATTGTTCATGTATACGTGGGCGTTCTGCACACAACTTAATGGATAAAAAATGGCAGAGCTGGAGCCAAAAAAAGAGACACACATCATGTAAATGACGTGGCGTTCATTTTCACTACAAATGAATCGTCTTCTTCTAATACTATTTCCAGACAATCTGAAAACTCAGAGCATCACAATTTATTTTTATATCCATGTAAGCAGGGATGTTGTTGCAGTTAAACACCATCTTACCTCAGCTGCCGCATCAGCTGCTTCTCCTTCAGCAGGCTCCTTCTCAGTGTCCCAAACCATCTTAGGATTCTTTTCACCCTATGAAAAACAAGGCAGTTAAGAAAACAGTAAGGCTTCCTTACAGCTGAGAGGTTGTCGGTCCTGTGCTGCTCTACGGCCGTGTCGATGCTAACCTGTTGGGCTTGAAGTCCGATTTCATCCCCGTAGGTAAACACAGGAGTTCCGGGCATGGTGAACAGCAGCAGCTGGTAGAGACGGATCAGGGACGGGGTCGTTGCCAGTTTAGACAGCTGTTCCCATCTGGCAGCACCGAGACCCCAGGCCAGGCTTCTCTGCTGGGAGTGAAGGGTGTCCATGGCATCGATGCGCTCCACACCTGCACACATTCAGGTGAAACGATTAGCGTATACAAAAAACACAACAAATAAAGGACATGTTTTTATTTGTTTATTCGTTTGCTGGATTCAGAATGGACACAAAGCAGAAGCTATGGCCCACATTCATGTGCTGGATAAAGGTACATATAACTGACTGTATATAAAAAAGGATGTTGGAAAGTGATAGCCAAAACAGCAGGAAGAAAACACCAGGTAGGCACCATGGGGTAACCCTACTGGTTGCAATAAGTTTGAATGGAAAAAAGAACAAAATGTTCTTGATTTTAAAATGTCGCCAAATGTTTCTCTGCGCATTAAATTGCCTCAATAGCTAGTTTTTGATCTTCAATAGAATGTGACATCAAATTCTAAGTTGTAAATTACCTACCATTTAGAGACAAATCACAGCACATACGGACACCAGTGTGATTGATAGTTCAAATGGTGTCTGGTTGGAGATTGTGATTTTGAACAGCTTGAAAAACGAAGAGGATGGGTGAGGCCTTAATAACGAGGACACGTAAAACCAACCTCTGTTGTTGCTGCTGAGCAGGTCTGACAAGATGAGGTCTACACCAGTCGTGTTGACCAGACGAGACACTTCTGCAGGTGAGACGCCTGTCGCTACGCCCATCAAGACCCTGGGGAGAGACAATTAGTCACATTAGCAACATACAGTATATACAAAGCAGTGAAAGCAATAGTTTCGACTGCAAAAAGGTGTTGCTGCTTTAAAAAGGATTCGATTTTGAGTTCAATCTGCACACAGAATTCTGACATTATCTCAAAACACCTTCCTGGTAGAAAAGTACATTGTGTCATTTCTCTGATTCTCCACAAGGTGTCACCCTAATGACTGTAAAGTGCTGGCCTGTGGTTGCCTCTCTTGTTGACCTCCCTGACCTCCACCCACTGCTCCCTGCAGCACTGGAATGCATCTCCTCTTTCTCTCATGAAACAACAAACCTGCCTGCTGACATTTTCCTGATGCTTTGACATTTACTTTCAGAGAAATTGAGAAGCTTCAAATTATTCCTGTCTGAGATTAAAAATGAAAGAAAATTTCCTACAGAGGAATCTTCAGGAAATTAGTTTTCCCCTTTCCCCAAGTCTACCCAACAGAACACCGTGTTCCTGCACAGTATCTACTTATGGGGGACCCTACAGAAGTAAAACAATGGCAGGCATTAGTTACCCCTTCTTGGTGCCCTCAGTGTTGTTGCCCTGGACAACAGCTTGAAGCGCTGACCATTCAGGACTGTTGGCAGCAACAGTGAAGTCTGAGAACTTGATGCCATCAACATCCAAACTCATCCAATATTCTGCTGCAGCCTGTGGGAGAACATGAGCACTTTAGCTTCACGAAAAATAAAACAGTAAATAAGGGTCACAGCATCGTTAATGCGCGTCTCTTACCGTGACTTTCTCCATCACATTAGCAGTGCTGTCACCAGTGAACCATGAAGATGACCCATTGTAGTTTGGAGTAAGGTCAAGAACTATAGACATGCCTAAAATAATAAATAAATAAATAAATTCAAACATCCATTTAGATCATGGTCATATTTTGAGAATTGTGCAGCCATTTTCAAAATCCTACAAAATATGAATCCCAGAGCAGATTCCAGATCATGCTCCGAGATGATCCCTACCCTTCTTGTGGGCCTTTTCGATCACGGCGACCAGTTCTTTCTCTTTTCCCTGGCTTGGGTCGATGGTTTTAAGTTCTAGGGTGGCGGGGTTATCGCTCTGAACGGTGTGAAGAGGACCAAGAATGAGGCCTTTCACCTTCAACTGGTTTATGGCATCCAACTTTGCCTCAGCTCCTACAGACACAGGAGGGGAAATCAACAGTTCAGTGTGATGTTTACAATGGACAGGGGGACGCCTGTGTGAGAAACTGTAGCAGGGTCAAAGGGTTGGGAAAAGAGGGCAACAACAAAGTAAAAAAAAATTAAGGAGAGAAAAAGCATTCGGGTGAATTTTCGCTGCTCTCGTGTGAATAGCTCCCTCCACACACTCTGCTGGTAATGTGAAATCTGAGTACAAGAAGGTCCTTCATGTGAAAGCACACAGTCACATGGGGCTTTAGGAATTCTGCCCAAGGCTTCTTGGAAATCCTAGAACTCCGGTGTAATTCATTTTGAGAACAGTACCATCTGTCTTTACTTCTTTCCTTTTCAAATAATGTTCACGGTTTAAAAATAAATTTGTTCAGCCTCTTTTGAGAGACTTTAAGAATGTCATCGAAATGTGATCTGTACACCACTTGAAGGACAGTGTTCCTGAACCTTAACCCTAAACCTAAGAAGAAGAGATATGAAAAAAAATGACTTTAGACTTTGAGTCACAGTGTCAGCCTAGTCAGCAGTTTGACATCTTGCCAGCTGAGCAAAGCCACATACAGAAACCCAAGACATTGTCATGAGACTTAACCTGCGTAACCACATTAGCAAAGTAGTACTTAGTGAATAATCTCTAAATCTTATTTTGGGAAGCAGCGTGACACTGTGAACAAGAATAGAACATGAAAACAGCAGGTATTAAAAAAAGAATATTGTGCATTAGAAGCACTGGACAAATAGAATTAGTTGCATTAAATAGGGCTACAATTATTAATTGATTATTAATCTAATATTAAATGAATTGCCAACTTTATTGGCCAGAATATTTTCTGGTTTCTTTGCTACATATAACAAAGACATCATTAATACTGAATCATTAATCATTTTGGTTTGTTGGCAAAAACAAGACAATTGAGACCATCTGGGAGATACCAAGCTACATGTTTTCATTGTACCTTTAATTCCATCAGAGAAAGCTTCAAGGTCAGGGACCTGGTACAGTGGTCCTTCGTTCCACCAATGCATCTCGGGGATGGGTTTGCAGCGAGGAGCCTGGACAATGATCACGATGGCTCCAGCCAGCATGCCGACCCAGCCCAGCCAGAACAGGATGAGCAGCACCCAACGGGTCCTCACCCATCTGCAGAAATGAATGAAACTCATTAGATATGGGATGATATACAGTTTCATCACGCAGCGCCAGAAACACATTCAAAATAAGTCAAATGTTTTAGGTACGCATTAGTGACGCAAGTTCAACCGTATCAGGAAATATAGACATTTGTTTATTGCCCAAAAACGATTAAAAGAATTAATAGCATTTCTGTTAGACAGTTGTTCTTACCCAGCAGTACCAGCGACCCTTATCAGCTCCTCTTTGGAGAGGCCGGTGAACGCCACCTCATCATCGGGACTCTTCAGCTTGACACTGCCATTTTTCTCTCCTCCGGACGGTTGGCCATCTGTCATTGGCTGCTTCTCAGGATCCAGCTCATTGAGCTCCACGTCCTTCATGTCGATCTCTGTCTCCTTAGTCATGGTTTAATCTGATGTCTTGATAGTAGCAGAGGACAAAAAAGAAAATTCACATACTGTAAATGGATTACAGACTGCAATAAAATTAACAGAACAGGAAAAGTCACCATAACAAGTGAGTAATGACTACTTGGACCAAATAGAGTGCAGAAAGCAACAAAGAGCTCGGGGGGGGGGGGGGGGGGGGGGGGGGGAGTCAGTTTGAGGGTTGTTTTTTTTAAACCATAAACCATTTTTAAGTTTTTAAGCTTCTTGAATGGTTTGCGGTTTGGAAAATAATATTCAGTCGCAGCCGTAGCACAGATACAATTATCACAGATGTGTGTCTTACAGCAGATACCATCTGTAACGTTACAATACTACCTTAGTCTTTACCCTACGTTTCTTATCATTGTTCTTGGTGTCAAATGTCAATGATCATCGGCAGTGTTGTGTTACTGCATTTTTAAGTACTACTCCCTGCCGGATGCCTCCAGTTTGTCTGAAAACATTTAGTAGTGGTGTTAAATAACATCAGGAATTTTACTTGCTTTGCCTTGATATTAATTGTCCTTTGCTTTCATGTTTATTATTACTATAACTATGATTATTCTTCTCATTGTCGTACCTTTGTAGTCAGACGGTCGTAATATTTTATTTATCTCGGTTTTTATCTCACTTATATCCTTCCCTACAGTCGTCTGATGAAACAACAGCAGCTTCTTACACGGGGAATCAACAGGCGGAAACAACGTAACCTCCACAATAAGAGTTGGCTAGCAAGAACAATAATAACTCAGAAACTCGAATATATTTCCCACTTTTTGTTCGAATGTGCGCATTAAAATACTTTTTTAAATTAGTTTTACGACGGTTTGAAATGTCTGGTGTTTTTTTCCGAATTTTCGAGGAAGATGAAACGAAACCGTCGACACATCGTCACGAGCGAAGCCACGAGGCACACGAACGGCACCAGCTTCGTCCCTCCTTCGTATTAGACTTTAAAAACGAGTGTAAAACTTCAAAGACAAAGTGAATGTAAAATATTATATTACCTGTAAAACAAGATAGACTCCGTCCTCGTCCCTGCGCTTATTTCCGCGTCGCTAACGTTAGTGTTGCTCGGTTAATCTGATTACTCTGGAGGTTCTCTCTGTATTTGTACTCGCCCGTTTCTCTGCCTACAATGGGCGGAGCAAACCCCCGAAACACGCCCCTCCCCCTCTATATTTAACTATAGGAAAGCTGAACAAACAAGTAAACTAGGGCTGTTCATAAAAGATGAATCTGATGACTTTATCGATTAATCGATCAGATGTTAAGTTTGTAAAATTCTGGAATCTGTGTTTCCCAAACCTGGAAATGATGAGGTTCACAAATGTCTTGTTTTGTCCACACATACCAAAATGAATCACGTTTAACAATTTATTTATTGTGTAGAGCAAAGATTCACATTTTTTAAAAATCAGAAAAGACACTAACCAACTGTCAAACAAATAAACAACTAAACAGCCTAACTAAAACCACCATTTCCCTTATTTTAAACTAATCAAAAACTATAAATCGATGTTCCCCACCACTTAATGTTGAAGGTATCATATGTTCTGCACATTGTCATGTTTGTGTCTGCATTCACACAGTCAGTTGCAGTGCTTGTACATATAATAATTTTAAAAAAAAACGTATTTTCTGACATCTGTTCATTGATTTCAACAGAACAAACACAAAAAATGTATAATATGCATCCAAAATAGGGCTAATATAAAAGCCAATATAGCATGTTAAAAGATATACAACAATGTAGAAAAAGCTCCAACTTCACTATCATGTTCCAGATACTTTAAATTAGAATAAAATTAAATAAAAATTAAAAATAATAATAAAAAATAAAAAATAAGGTTTTTGCACACACACCAATTACTGATCAGGAATTTGACCACCATATGTATAAGTACATATATAAAGTTCCAGTTTGTGAAATTAAGGTTAAATCATTGTCATTTGACAGAAAATCCGTGTGCAAACAACCACTATGACCACTATGTTTTTAAAGAAGCCCAAAATGAACAAAAATTAAAAAAAATTGACATCTGGTGCTAAATGAAGGCTACATATATTCTCCAACACATTACATTTGACACACTGTACCTTTAATTGTTAGTCAAAACTAATAGAATCAGTGTGGTGCAGCTCTAGTGGGTATGATTACTACAATACAGTATATGTGTATATAATGGTTTTACTGGTTGCCCACCGTGTCCATGTCTCTTTTAAAAAGTTGACGCTTTATCTCAAAGTTAAATAAAAGTAGTTAGAAAATAAAAAATAAAAGTGCAATTTAAGACATTTGAAACACCAGCTTCAAAATACGGGTCTGTATGTCATGTGTCTGCTGATCAGCTTAAAGAATTTACTCTCCTGAATCATTTGATTAATAAAGAGTGGCTCATTGTTCTTAACTCCACTCATTTAACAACCACTTCACACACACACACACAGTCTGGTTATCATCACTTCAGGGGGCATTACATGAATTTCCTGGAGAATTACTCTAACTAACTAACTTTAACCATAACTACTACTGGCCTAACCCCACCCTAACCTCATCCTGAACATACAACATGTCTTCATTTTCATTAACGTGATTGTTGTTCTCATAATGTGACAGTGGAAACAGATTAAGGTCCCCACAACATGAGTAATACCTAGAACACACACACATGCACACAACCCATTTGCAAATTCATCAAACCTTTACTGATCAGTGTTTTCACTGTGATTTGATTAATGTGTCATCAAATCAAACAAAGAAACGTCAAACTTCAAACTCATTTAATTTATTTCAGCATCTTGGCAGCAACAGCACCGATTAACTCAGCCATTACAGGTCATAATTGATTAACTAACAATTTTTTTTTCTTGATCAATCAATAAGTTGTTGTAAATGAAAATGTTGATCAGTGTTTCCCAAACCTCGAAATGATACTTTTCTCAAAATTGTCCATATTTAAGTTTCCCATATGAAGCAAACAAAGCTGAAAATATTCACATTTGAACACTCAAACCAACGCATCATCAAACTATATGCATATTCATTTTTTGATAGTTGTAGCAGCCCTAATACACTGTATGCAGACATTTTGTGAGCAGATTTAAAACACATAAACCTTAACTAAAAAAATTATGCATATTTCTTTGGGGATCCTGTGTGTCCCGACCCAGAGTTTGGGAAGCACCGCTCTAAAGTTTGTCCTCAGCTGTTGTTGACCTTTATTGGGTTACACACAACAGTGTTCTAGGAAAATGAGCCACACAATCCTAACAGCGTGTGCTCAGTCTACAATACTTACATATTTATACACAGCATGTTTGTGTGGATGACAACAACATTTTGTGTTCCATGCAGACCACACACTGTATTATTGTTAACTAAGCAAAGGAAATAATGAGTGCGATACTGTTGTTTGATCGTCTGAGTGGAGGACAGTGTTTATTATGGACCTGTGTCAAGGACTGATTGGATCAGGCTTCTCACAATCATAAATGAAAAAAGACAAAATCTTTTTGGCTTTTGATTAACAGCTATTATCACTCTTTTTTGCATTTGAATGGAATTTTCCTCTGTACACGTCAACATCCTGACACCGTTAACAATCGTCCACTTTGTCCTCAGTCCTCATTGTAGAATGAAAGACGTGTAAAGATTATTACTTTTATTAATTCAGTCACTTAACGTTTTTACCATTTCTATTACGGCGTAGTTTTTAATTATTTTTCTAGATATCTGTTATTGTCTATTGTCAGGCAGACCCAGGGCTGTCTCAAGGTTATCCCAGAGGCATAACCACAAAATTGCAATAAGCGATAGATTGTAGAGGGGAAGAAAAAAGAACAACTAAACTGTATAGAGCCACTACAGGTTTCCTTAATGAAATAAAGCACGACAATGATTATCTAAATCACAGAACGAGGGTTGTCCAGGAGACCCAGAAAACACAAAACCAAAGGCGAAGGCTGCACAGGAGACCTTTGATGACACAAAAGGCTATATCTATTGTATTATTGGCTGTCAAATGTAGTAGTAGTAGTAGTCTCAAACAACATCAATCTTTCAAAATATAATCTACTCTTGGCTTTTATTTGGTTCAGCAGAAGTGAGAACAGCGCGAAAACTCTGTTACGATTTCACTCACGACCAAGAGGAAACCAATTGGGCTTGGAAATCCCAGGATGAGCTGAAAGGCTGGGGTGACCCTGAGCAAGGCATGCAATCCCCCAGTACTGGCATGTAAAAAGGATAGTTTAAATGCAGAGGTCAAAGTCATTATCACTAATCGGTGTGTGTATGTGTGCAAAATGAACAAATTCTCAGTCCTCTTGCCTTTGCCTCATGTCGAGTGGATTTGCCACGGTACACACTTCTCAGAGCTCGGCTTAAATTAAATGTTGTTCCTCGATTAAATGTATCCGATGACAAACAAACAGCCTTGTTTGCAGAACCACCGTATAGCAGCACATTGACGCAGCTCAACTATTTATATTCCTCTGTTGGACAAAGTCAAACACACACCATCTGCTTCTATGTTTATCCGAGGCCTGCTCGTGTCACGTTGTAACACAGACGCTGACTGCCGGGCCTCACGTGCATGAGCACGCTGTATAAGACGAAGGAAATATCAAGGCATCATCCTTTATAGAGCTCTAAGAACGGAGGTAAAACGTTTCCAGGTTTGGGATGAAAAACAGGATTTAGTGCAGGAAAACAGAGTAAAGGAGGAGTGGTCAAGAGAGAGGGAGGTACCACAAAAAAAGCAGGGGAAAGGGCAGACAGAAAGAGAGAGGGAGCAGAGGGGACGGTAAACATGTTTATGAATTGAGACAGAAAAAAATGTAACTGAGCGCTGGTATAAACGGAAACACATTACTCTGCCTGAAGCTAAAGTAAATGTTAGGTGGTATTTTTCTAATTTGCTGACTCAGAAAACTGTCTCCCTCCCCCTCTCTGTGGATTAAAGACATTATGTTTAACAGCAGGAACAGAAAAGTATGGAAAAGTATGGAAGAACTGTAATCTCCGACTCACACATGTTGAGCCAAAATGGAGACTGCAAGTTCATAGAGGACAAAGATTAAATAAAGACCCGACAGGACTCGCCCTATTGTTGTAGCCCCTCACTTTTGTTCATGCCTTAGAGAGGAGAAGAGCGTCCAGTAAATATATCTGCTGGCCAATGACTGTTTCAGAGGACATCATTGATTTACATTGCATTACATTCGTTTCCCCGGAGACAAACCTTCACCACAACTACTACTGTCCTAATCTTAACCTCATCCTAACCGTTTACACTAAGGAGACTTGAGTTTTGTCCCCACAAGGAAGGCAAGTCCCCATAATGCAGGGCCTCTCGCTGTGGGGAGCCACTGTGCTGCATGTTTTAGGTGTTTCCCTGCTCCAACACACCTGAGGTGCTGTACCTTTTGAATCAGGTGTGTTTGAGCAGGGAAACGTCTAAAACATGCAGGACAGTGGCTCCCCAGGACCAGGAGTGAGAAACACTGCCATAATGTGACTTTGTAAACACAAAGTCGATCAAATGCAATTATTTATACAAGTGGAAACACGACACTGCTGCTACATGACAACCACTACATTACCCTGTTGCCTCACAGCAAACCACTGCAGATACCTGTTATTAGTGTGCTTGCTGAAAGGCAGCACACTATTGTCCTTCTTAAAGGGATAGTTCGGAATTTTGAACATAAGACCTAGTTTCCAACTCAGCCGGTGTGATGGAGACGTCTGGAGACGTTTTCAAGAAATTTCATTCAGTTCTTCTAGTTGCCGAGTTCGCTGATGCTATGGCTAGCGCAAGTCAATGATACAAGTTAGCATGGCATTAGAAACACTCATACCGACTCCACAGTGCACCCGAGGCAAATCGATTGTAACGGCAGACTATTGATGTACATATCTGTGTTGATAGAATAATATTTGAAAGAAAACTAACGTCGCATCGCATGAATTTTTGAGGGACTACTTTTCTCAGCACTATACGTGCTATATACGTATACGTAAGTATGACGCGCTGCTGCTGCTGCTGAGACATAAATCCTTCAAATTGCAAGGTTGGTTTTATTTCAAACATTCTATCAACACAGAGTTGGAAAATAGGTCTTATGTCCAAAATCACTTTAAGTTTTCATATTCCTGTCAGCCAAGATGTTTGGTCAGCTCCTGCTCCTAGACCTTTTGAGATATCTCCACCGGTCCAACTCTGGAACGTCCGGCCACAACCCGGTGTAGTGTGGCAGTTGAAGATAGTGTTACTGACCCTTGTTGTTCTTCCGCCATATTGGATTGAACAGAAAGCGAAACTAAACTTTCGCAGGTCACAATTTTTGTCCGATCTTCACGAAACTTGACGTACATGATCCTTGGACCAAGCCTCACAAAAGTTACCAGAAGGATTTTTGATCTTTCGGAAGTATTTGCCCGTCACAGCAAGACGAAATAAAACAGGAAGTTAGCTCATATGTCAGGAACGCTTTCACGTATCGAAACCAAAACTTTTGGTTAATGGTTTTGTATTTATATAGCACTTTTCCAGTCTTGATGACCACTCAACGCTGCTGTACACTACAGTTTACATTCACCATTCACTCACACTTTCATGTTCTATCACTCATCTTTCATACCCACTCATACGCTGCCGGCAAAGCCAGTCAGGAGCTTCGGCTTATAGACGACTCGCTCTCCCACCGTCGCCCCACCGCCGCCACTTTGTACATGAACTCGGGACTACAGTATGAGGAAGAACAAGATCTGAAAAAAAAAATCATTAAAATTTTATGGATATTTCACAGACTTATTTACATGACCACACCCAGGCAACTGTACACCTTGGTCACTGCCCCGAAACTATCTAACCGTTTACTGGCACTAGTGCAGCTTTGCCTTGTCACGCATCATCAAGTTCGCATTAGTGAAACGCACCCGGGCAAGCACACTCTAGCTATTATTATTATTATTATTATTACAAAAGTATGAAAGAGTTGTGGGATCATACATGGATGATTTCAATTTCAAGCTTTTTTTCACTGACAAAATGTCTCTGAAATAGAGCCAGACACACTCTCACATACATGTATTCTTTCCTATTGAAATTCACCCTAACCTAACCCTAAACCTAGTCTAAAAGCACTAAACGCCCCTTTAAAGTTGTGAGGTTTTTTTTTTGGTCCTCACAAAGATACACATACAAAAACACACACAGAGTGAGAGAACCACATGACAAATCCCCAGCTGATCCCTCTGACAGAGTTTATTTTGCAAGACAGCAGGAGCATGAGGGGGGAAAAAAGTGCCCGGACCAGTTCAGACCGGTTTTCCTTTTTTTCTTTTGTTCTTTCATGTCATTGTTTGAGTGTAGTGTTCTCACACTCATTCACACTGACCCAGTTCTGGGAAATGTGACTTTCCTTTCATTTAAAGAAAATAACAATCACACGGCAACATTTATTAATAGAGATGAAAGTGACATTTTGTGAAAGAGATGCAATAATATCCAGTGGGACTTTGACATATTATGTCACCTTTATGTTCTCTTTCACTGCTTTATCACAGGTATATTGCAGGTGGAGATGAACCCTCTGTTTGTGCGTTATCTATATTAACACACAGGTGTGCTGCCTTTACATTGCATGTGTTTCCTGTGATATACAGTGTGTCCTCACATTCTTTTGTCTCTTCCTCCTCCCTCTTTTCTCTGGAGCTCAGAATGTGTGGCCCGGGTTTTTTCCCCCCCCTCACAGACAAAGGAAAGACTGTTCACAGTAGACAAACTTCCACGCTTCACTGACATGAGTGGAGCAAATATGCACAGAATAAACACACTGTGTCTGAAGTATGTGTGAGGAAGAGGATGATGACGAGAGAGCAAAGGAGCTTACTGTGCATATAATATAAAATAATATGCGATATAGATGAAAGCTGACAAATACAAATAAGAAATGAGGTCACAAAAACTAGAAAATACAATAACAACATGGTAATGGGAGTTAATATGATGGTAATACCATCTTATTTCTAATTGAATCATGGTCTAATGTCCGTTCATATATGTTTGTCCTGTAATGTTTCTATAAGATAAGATAAGATAAGAAGTCCTTTATTCGTCCCGCAGTGGGGAAATTTACAGTGTTACAGCAGCAAGACAGTAAGGATAAGGATAATAAATAATAAACATGCATTACCAAAAAGAAATAGAATATATAAAGTACAATATATAAAGATATTAACACTGACTATAAAAATAGGTTTAAAAATAGAATGTACATTACAACCGGTCTGCAGAATATACACAGTATGCACATGGTATTTATAGTGTAAGGAAACAAGGCTGAGCTATTAAATAAGGATAATAAATAAGGATAAGGATATTGCACTGATGAGAAAACTACAGTATAAAAAATTTGACAGTATGGAAAATGACAATATATTGCACTTCAAAAAAAAAATTTACATTATGAAAAAATATATACAGTATATTACACCAATGAGAGTTAACAGTATATTGCACATGGAGAGTGGAGTGTTTGTGTGTGTGTGGGGTCTACTTAGAGCAGTACTTGTTGTACAGTCTAACAGCTGCAGGGAGGAACGACCTGCGATAACGCTCCTTCAGACATTTTGGATGTTTTAGTCTGTGACTGAAGGAGCTGCCCAGTGCTGCGATGGTGTTCTGCAGGGGGTGGGAGAGGTTGTCCATCAGAGATGATAGCTTGGTAGCCATTCTCCTCTCTCCCACCACCTCCACTGGTTCCAGGGGACATCCAAGGACAGAGCTGGCTTTCTTAATCAGCCTGTCCAGCCTCTTCCTGTCTGCGGCTGTGATGCCACTGCCCCAGCAGACCACTGCGTAAAAAATGGCTGATGCCACTACTGAGTCGTAGAAGGTCTTCAGGAGTTCTCCCTGAACTCCAAAAGACCTTAGTTTCCTCAACAGGTAGAGTCTGCTCTGACCCTTCCTGTAGAGCGCAGCAGCATGATCAGACCAGTCCAGTTTATTGTTAAGGTGAACACCCAGGTATTTGTAAGATGTCACCATCTCTATGTCCTTTTCCTGGATGCACACCGGCGATGGAGGAGAGTGTCGTCTTCTGCGGAAATCCACCACCAGCTCCTTAGTTTTCCCCGCGTTGAGCTGGAGGCGGTTCCGCAGGGACCAGTCCACAAAATCCTGAACAAGTTCTCTGTACTCTCTGTCGTCATCGTCTGTGATGAGGCCGACAATGGCAGAGTCGTCAGAGAACTTCTGCAGGTGACAGGAGGGGGAGCTGTAGGAGAAGTCTGCAGTGTACAGGGTGAAGAGGAACGGAGCCAGAACTGTTCCCTGTGGGGCCCCTGTACTGCAGACAGCCATGTCCGACACACAATCCCGAGTCCTCACATACTGGGGTCGATCAGTCAAATAATCCACAATCCAGGATGTGAGGTGAGGATCAACTCCTGCATGCTCCAGCTTGTCCTTCAGAAATGCTGGCTGGATGGTGTTGAAAGCACTGGAGAAATCAAAAAACATGATCCTCACAGTGCTCCCCGACTTCTCCAGGTGAGAAAGAGCTCTGTCCTGCAGGTAGATGACAGCGTCATCCACCCCGATGCTGGGCTGGTAGGCGAATTGCAGTGGGTCCATCGCTGGTCTCACCACAGGGCGCAGATGAGACAGCACCAGACGCTCCAGGATCTTCATCAGGTGGGATGTTAGTGCCACCGGCCTGTAACTGTTAAAGTCTTTGGGGTGCGGTGTTTTTGGCACTGGTACCACACAGGACGTCTTCCATAAGTGTGGTACTCTCCCCAGTTTCAGGCTCATGTTGAAGATGGTCCCCATTATCCCACACAGCTGAACTGCACAGGATTTGAGGAGCCTGGAGCTGATGCCATCAGGACCTGCAGCCTTCTTCGCCTTGATCTTTTTGAGCTCTTTTCTCACCTGGTTAGGTGTGAAGGACAGATTGGAGCAGGGGGGTTGTGTGATGTTGAACGAGCTTGGAGATGAAGGGAGGGGGGTGGAGGTCGGGCAGTTTACTGGTGATCCAGATGAAAGAGGTTCCAGCAGGGCTGTCGGGGGAGAAGTGGGGGCCTGATCAAACCTATTGAAGAATAAGTTCAAGTCGTTAGCCCACCTCTGGTCCCCTACAGTCTGGGAGTCCAGCTTGTTTTGGCCGGAGATGGTTTTCAGGCCTCTCCAGACTCCACTGACATCTCTCTGCTGCAGCTGCTCCTCCATCTTCTTCCTGTAGCTGTCCTTCCCCTCCCTGATCTTTCTCCTCAGCTCCCTCTGAACAGTCTTCAGCTCCTCCTTGTTTCCTGACCTAAAAACTCTCTTTTTCTCCTTAAGGAGAGCCTTTATGTCAGGGTTAATCCAGGGTTTGTTGTTAGAGAAACATCGTACTGTCCTGGTGGGTACAGTGCTCTCAACACAGAAGTTTATGTAGTCCGTAATTGTGTTTGTGAGACTGTCGATGTCCTCCCCATGTCCCTCACAAAGTTCGTCCCACACAGTAGACTCAAAACAGTCCATCAGAGCCTCATCGGTCTCCTCAGACCATACTTTCACTGTGCGGGTCACAGCTGGCTGCCTGTGTACCAGAGGTTTGTACACAGGAAGGAGATGAACCAGGTTGTGATCAGATCTATACAAAACAAAGCAATGAATATGTGGGTTTAAAAGACGTCTTTGTCACTTCCAGCTCTACATTCCACATTAAAGGAAACTACATATTTGAAGTTGGATCATAAAGTTTGTATAAATGAGTAGTTCAGTTTTATTACCAAGGAACATTCATCAGAACTATACGTTTTCTGTATTTTACACTGAAGCTCTGTCCTTGTTCCCTCCCCTCTGCCATTTTCTCACCTCCTCCTCCTCCTCCTGTCCCCAGGACACAATGGTTGTGTAAGCATGCTCCTCTCTGTGAGGAGAATTTTAACAAAACGTTCCATTCACACACCCCGGCACTCACATTTCTCCTTCAGGAGTGATGCCGCAGAAGCCCATCAGAGACGACGTCGCACTAAATACATCCTCAGTCTACAGCCTCTGACTCAAATATATCAAACTAAATTAGAGAAGGGGCAGTTAACAAACTGATTTCAACTTTTTATACCTAGATATGAGCTGACAGCTGTCAGGAGCAACGTGGGATTAAGTGTCTTGCTCAAGGACACATCGGCATGTAGACTAGTTGAAAAGTTGAAAGACAACTCCCTCTATCAGTGAGCTACAGTCACAAATGAAGGAAAGACATGACATATAACCTCACAGGCTGAATAAGTTGTCTGGTGGACTGGATGTGGCCCATGGGCCTTGAATGTGACACGTGTTCCTGGATGCAACTGTGAATTTAAGCCTCGTAGACAAATTACACACACACAGCACCGTCATAACTGCTGTTCAACCTGTTCACAACCTGGTTTACTGCTGCCCGGGAGCCGAGCGTGGAGAACAGGTTATCTCAAGTCAAATATTTACCTCATTTGTGGCTGCTGACATTTTCCCTTTCAGTTTAATGAGCCATTAGCAGAGGGCAGAGCAGCAGAGTGAGGGTGACCTCTGACCTTTTAGTTACAATCTGTTGGATATATATATATATAAGTCACACCCAACGCACTGAGGAGTTATGCAACCTTGAGACTAGTGTTTCAGAGTTATGTGGCTTTTTAGTAGAAGTAGAAGCATTGTCGCACACAGCCGTATGATTATTTATGCACAATTGGAACTTCCTCAGCATAACACTCATGCGTCTCTTTGATGTATTGTCTCAAACCGGGTATTGTCTCTGACTTCTTCTTCTTATTATTATGTCTTGTTTTAGCGTCTTTGACTCAGAGCCACGGTTGTGTAAGTTTATTTGTTTCTAAGAAATGTCAGTTTGCATTTCGGTTAGCTCACTCAAAGCTGTCATTAAAAATAAAACTCTAAATAAAACTGTGTTTGACCTGCAACTACTACAGCGTATATATATCTGGATAAAATTACACAACCTTTGCCGCCACCTGGAGTATTCAAACGTCCACTACATGTATAAACCACTGTGGCAAAGACAGTAATGTCCAGGTATTATTAGGCATCTTAATTTGAAGAACTATAGTTTATTAGAGATGTCAAAATATTGCATACTGTGTCTTTAAAACGTGACCAATTAAAATAATTGTGACAGGGGAATCAGAGGACCTTCAACTTTGTTTGGCACTATGTTTTTTATGTAAAAGAAAAATGTTGTAGATTTTTTTTATTATTACTATTTATAATTTATTTTTTGAGTGTGTGCATATTGTGTCACTGTTGTAAAATGCCAATTTTCTAAATGTAATTTCATGAGCTATATTCCAGGCCAGTAGATGGCACTAAAGTACTTTTCAACTGGTTGTCCGACAAAGGATCCGTGCCATATCTGACGTCATTACGCACTGGTAGACGTCACCAACCAGGAAGTGGAGTACAGAGGATTGACTGAAGAAACACAACAGAGGCGCTGCTGTTATTGACAGCTTTAACCCGTGTCGCTGTTTGTTTGTTTGTTTGTTTGTGTGTGTGTGTGTTAGTGACACGGAACATGTCGAGAAAAGCCAAAGACGAATATTACCGCTTCTTTACCGTTAGCGACCCTCGCACACATGAGAAGGGATACACGGAGTACAAAGTGACAGCACGGGTTGGTTCATGCTCTCTAACGCTCTCTTGCTATCATGTAAACATTGGAATGTTGTTGTTGTTTTCCTAATGGATGTAATTTAATGTGTGCAGTGCACCTGTGTTGTCATTCTCCTTGGTCAGTTACGTCAGTTGCATTTCTGTTGTTCTTCAATTACACACGAGTTAATTGTTGACACCAGTGTATAATGAGGAGTTAAAGTTAGCTCAGACAGATGCATGTTCACACAGTGAGTCTTTTCTTTGAGGCAGTGAGGCACAGCGAGCATTCGAGTGGAACACAGACAGAACTTGTGATTCAGTTTATCAGCTCCATCAGCCCCGTGACCACACTGATCATGCCCCATGGTTCTCTCTCTCTCACACACACACACACACACACACACACACACACACACACACACACACACACACACACACACACACACACACACACACACACACACACACACACACATTTATTTAGTTGAAATTAACCCTTGACTTGGAAACATTTGATCTGGATTATCATCCATTTTGAGACACTGGTTAGGGATTTGCATTTTTTTTTTTACTTACTAAAGTCCAGTGCATATATATATATATATTTATATTCATTTGGCCAAAATGGAATATAAAATTCCACATACATAAAAAAAAAATACAGGAGCAGGTCTTCCCCATGTAGGTTGCTATGTTTGATTGCCCTGTTTTTAACGGACAAACGAAACATCTTTTAATTTTCGATGCTAACTTTAGGCCAGGGGTCTCAAACTCAAATGACCTGGGGGCCACTGAGTGTCTAGTTTGGTCAGTAAGGGGCCGGTGAAGTAAAAAAAATCCAACTTTTTGAGAAAAAGACATGGAAATAATAATAACCTTAAACTGCATTTCCACACATGTGAATGTGCTATATAGAAGATATCGGCTTTGATGTTTAAATAGATATAACAGATACAAGTGTTTTGTTTGTTTGTTTGTTTTTTTGTATTATGTTGTAGTTTATAAAAGGATTTCATTTATTTTTTACTGTAAGTGAATATCGGTTCTAAATATCAGTTCACCCAGAAAGTAGGCTATGGAGACACTGGAAAAAAGAAATGCATTAGAAGAGTGGAATGTGGTATTGGGAGAACATTAAGAATTAAAACATAAATTCAACCAAGTATCTAACTTTATAGTAAGGTCAGGGCAAAGCAAAATATATATTTATTTCATTATGGATCATAAAATGTCAAAAAATGTTTATTGTTTTTTCACAAAAACCAAAATAATTCAGTTTTAATTATTTCTTTGTTATATGGAGCAAAGAAACCAGAACATGTTCACATTTAAGAAGCTGGAAAATCAGAAAATGTGTTGTATGCTTAAAAAAACACTCCAAGCAATTATTAAAAACGTTGATGATTTAATTTAGTACCTGATTAATAATCCCTAGGGAAAGTACTCAGTTATATTGCGTACAAATTATAATTTGAACATTGGAACAAACACTGTTCTAGACTAGCTGCCCTTTCACTTCTCTGCCCTATTAATCTATTTGATATGTTGTATGTATGTTATGTGGCTTGATATTAAGGTGCCTGCAGAGTTAAAAAATACAACAGTCAAAGAATGGAATCATGTTTCCTGTCTCTTCTCTGGCTCATAGTTTGTGTCCAAGCGTCATCCAGAGGATGTGAAGGAGGTGGTTGTGTGGAGGAGGTTTTCAGAACTGAAGAAGCTTCACGGGGAATTGGCCTATACACACAGGAACCTGTTTAGACGACAGGAAGAGTTTCCTCCTTTCCCCCGTGCACACGTTTTTGGTAAAAATGCTTTTTTTAAATAAATAAACTTCACATACATACATAATGCTTTACAAGAGGTGTCAATACTTCCTCTTGTAATATTCCAGTTGTTGGGTTTCTTTCAGTTGTTCCTCTTTTAAGCATTTTGTAATGATTCTTGTGCCATGTCCTTTTGGCCTAGCATATTATTTTTTCAGTGGTTGCTGATACACAACAGAAAGACAGCAGCACAGCTGTGCCACATCAATAGATACAGTCATTTATTACAGTAAGTTTTTAAGGCAACATGTTGATATCTTGCTACACAGGTTAAATGAACAGGCGTAAGCTGCAGCCTTGAATATGAGCAAACATTTGAACAAACACTAAACACCAGTATTTCTTGCTGGTGATGGAGTAGAGATCATGCTTCTGAAATGCCCTAAGGGCAGAGTTAGATCCTGGAATTTTATCACGAGCATCATCTGACTTGTCACTTATAGGATGTGGTGCGGTGTGTTTCTGCTTTAGGAAGGTTCGATGAGGCTGTGATAGAAGAAAGACGAGAGGCAGCAGAGGCCATGCTTTTGTTCACTACCAGGATCCCTGCACTCTACAATAGCCCCCAACTGAAGGACTTCTTCAGGGTGAGATGCATTCAGGCACCCCACAGCACTCCATACTCCCATAAACCCCTGGTCTGGGGCTGCTTCTTAGTATAAGACCTTTGGAAACAAGGAGTTAATTTACTTCCTAATTGGTTCTTCTCAGCCGTCCCAAGCTGTGAAACTAATTTGAAATACATGTTACAAGTGTTTTTTTTTTAAATCTGAAATCACAGTTTTTAAATGAAAACATAGTAATGTGGATGGAGACACGCTCACAAAGTGAAAGTACGAAGCAGCAGACGTGGTTCTTTGCACACAAGCTGTAATGTTAACGCTCCATTTGCCAAATGTCTTACTGCTTTTCACATACCTCCTCTGCTCTCATTTCCCTCTGTCTCCGTCCTTTCTCTCAGGGTGGTGAGGTCACGAGACCTCTGGATCTAAGTAACACCCTGTCCTCTACTGGGCCCCTGCCTCCACCTCTCATCCCTCTGCCCAAGCGGAGGGCGTCAGACTGTGAGCCTGCAGAAGAGGAGGAAGGAAAAGAGGCTCCCACCTTACCCCAGGATTTAGGTACCAACCTGGGCTTAGAAGTGGGAGAACCCGAGGTGGCGGCTGAGGCTTACAGTGAGATGGGAGGCTCGCCGAGAGAAGAAGAAGGACAAGAAGAAGAAGAAGAAAGAGAGGAACACAGTGATGCAGAGTTGGATGACAGAGGTACAAAATGGGAAATAAAAACCATCCAGGCTTAATGAAGGTCTCTTTCTTCTATAATTGCTCTTTTGTTTCCACTTCCAGTCCCATCTCCTGGTCCATCTCCGGACAGAAACTACACATCACAAGATTTACAGGAGGAGTTTGATTTACTGTTTGACTCTGTGGCAGAGGAGCAGGCCCCATCCCCAAAGGACAAAGATCCTCCTCCTCTCACTGATAATGACATGGCTGTTTTTGATCCCTGCTATAAACAAGGTGAAAATAAATGTGTTATCTGATGTTCCTGTGAAGATTCAGTTGTATCAGATGCATGTTTAAATTTGACTGCTTTGCACAAAATCCATTGCATTCATACGGTTAGCTTTTACCACTAATCAGGTGTATCTAAACCTAAATGTATACACACACACACACACACACACACACATATTATTAACAATTCTCTCTTCCTTTCTCTTGTGTTTCAGATGGATCCAGTTCCTCCTGCAATCTCTCAGAATTGGTCTCTCTGCCCCCAACCTGTCTAGAGGGAGGGGATATGATGGGATATCTGAACCAAGCAGCCACTGAGCTAACAGCTGCCATGGAGAGCGAGAAGGAGGGAGAATTTAGCTCTGCTATTCGTGGATACCGGGCAGCGGTGGATATACTGATCACCGGAGTACAAGGTGGGCAGAGGAGGGGGGATGATATGATGGAAATTATTCAGTCCAACAATACTTAAGTATTTAAGCTACTGATATAAGACACTAATGGCAACAGGAAGTAAAAACTGTAAATTTTTATGAAATAATTGAGAGATGTTCTTCTCGCCTACAACCTTTTTTAAGCAACACTTACTGTCACATCTATTTCTGCCCGAAGTATCCAACAGCATTGTTGTGATAATGGCAGACCAACGAGGCATTTTGAGCCATAGTTACTCTGTGTGCTGGGATGAGCGTGTGCTACACTGAAGCACAGAGAGCGCCAAAGCATGTGCGACATGTCAGTGTGTGACCTCATCAACATTGCCTTTTTGTTCTAGTATGCATTGTCCCACTTTAACAAAGGTAAACCGCATCTGCTGTGTCACAAACGGTTCACCGATGAAGTCAGTCTGCTCTTTGCTCATTTTTGACTGGACTAAAATAGTAGCAGGCTGTTTGTAGAGCGGGCTAAGGGGCTGGATTTAAGGCTCCAGTATCTTTGAGGGTGTGGGCTCGAATCCCTCTGCTGACATGAGCATTTGTGATGACTGCATTGATAATCATCACATTAAATACACTTTATTTATTAAGCCTAATTATTTGTGCATTTGTAGCAGAATTTGACTATATTTTTGGTCAATTTCATTGTTTCTAACACAAGTAAATATCCGTCCACATTACAACAACATTAAACAGCATTAAAACATTAAAAAGCCAAAGAAATAAAGCAGGTATAATCTGAAATAAACAGTAATAAGTGTGTTTTAAGACCATGTAATCCAGATAATAAACAGTAGATCTTTTATTTTTATTTTTAGAGCGTATTTCATCTCAAGCAAACACCCCAAAAGAAAACTTTTTTATGAGTCCAGAGAACAAAACTGTGTGCAGCTTCACAATATATACCCACATATCTCATATATCAGGATATAGCCTAAAATTGTCCAAATATTATTTATAAGCCAGATCACCCAGCCTAGGTAATTTTTGGTAGAAATGGGTATTCGTTGTGTTGATGTGAATAAACAGTATCAGCAGGGACCCTGCTATAATGACTGGATGGTAATGATGAAAAGAAATCCTCCTTTTCCGCATGTGTGTATGTCCAGGAGAGCCAGATCCAGTGCGCAGGGAGTCCGTGATGAGAAGGACTGCACAGTATCTGAAACACGCCGAGATGCTGGTGGACAGACATTCCTCACCCACCAACTCTCATCACACATCCACTCGCACGCATCCACAGGGACCGTAGGTGTTTGTGTGTGCACATGTGGATCAAAGACAATGCTCAGGGTTAAGACATGCATACTCACAGGTCCATGTTTCACACACACCCACACACACCCCCACACACACACGCGCGCACACACACACACACACACACACACACACACACACACACACACACACACACACACACACACACACACACACACACACACACACACACACACACGCACACACACATAATGCATTCCCTAGCCCCTTAACCTTAACCATTACAACTAATTGCCTGACTAAAACTAAAACTCGAACCCTAAAATGAAGTTGTAACCCCCCCAAAAGCCCTTTAAAGTTATACAAAAATAAAATTATGTATAAAACAATTGTGAGTGAGGACCACTATAAAGCTGCACATGCAAGAATACACATACAGTCTGGTGTGTTTAACTTCGGAGGACATTAAATTGAAGACTTGAGACTTACTCCAACCATCCAACTACTTGATCTAACCTCATCCTAACGTACACTATGTCTTCACCTTAAAATGTAATAATTTAAGGTACAGGGACTTGATACGGAAGACAAGTCCCCGTAATGTGACTGAAAACAGATTTAGGTCCCCAAAAGGAACACAAACACCAGGGCTGCATCGAAACGATTATTTTCATAATCGATTAATCTGCCAATTATTTTCTTGATTAAAGTACTTGTTTGGTCCGTAAAATTTCAGACAATGTCGACCGGTGTTAACCAAGCGTAGAAATTATGTATTCAAATGTCTTGTTTTGTCTGGGAAAACCAAAATTATTTGGTTTTAATGATTTATTTGTTATATAGAACAAACAAAAAAACTATTAATTTCGTAATCGATTGATTATCGATGAATCGAATAATCATTGCAGCCCTATAACACACACACACACACACACACACATATCTTTATCTTGATGAAGATACAGGCACTAGATAAATCTATACAGAATATAGACTCTTGTGTACAGTGAGAGGTAATGCTCCTCTGAACCACAACATGCAAATCACTCACACAGAAACACACACGTATGTGTGTATATATATATATATATGTACACACTACACTGCAGACTGCCTTTATTAAATGAAACTGGAAGCTAATTATGGATGAATAAAATGTAACGTAACATTAAATAAAACTCTTAGTTCATTCTTACCATCCTTTTTCCAATACAGTGATGTGTCTTTGCATTTTGCACATTTTTTTGTCAATAAATGTAATTTTAACTGGTCAATAACACATCTGTTTCCTTGCTTCCTAAAGTTAGAGAGAGCAGTCGGTGCTCAGCGAGTCTTATCAGGATATTTTAGAAGGTCAAACCCAACATGCAAATCACTCTATCCACAGTGCATGATTGTCCTCTAGAATTGTAGAGAAACATCTCTTTACTGAGGACAGAAATCAGTAGCAAGGCAGTGCCTCTGAGAGGCGCTGTTAGATGACAGTTACTGCTCCATCCAGTGCAAAAACATCTCATCATCATTTGTGCTCACACATAAATCAGCCAATTTTATGTTAATTTTTTCTTCAACAGAGCAATTCTGAACAACGTAGTTGCTTTAAGAAGCTGTTTGAGTGTCGAGGAAACTGGCACCCCAACTAAATCTTCGGTTTCTTTCTTTATACTGTATCAACAAATGATTGCACTTCACTTAAATCATTGATAAACTGCTCATAAATCACTTTACTTGCTAAATAAATATCATAACATGTCTCAGACTGCCAGTACTGATACTAGTTGTTTATGTCATGTTCGTTATCCATACAGCATAATGCACTTGTGCTAGTTCACTTCTCCAAATTCCGTCACATTTCCCCTTTCCACACTTGCTGCTAAACCTATAAGAATGGTTTTGATATTGATCTGGTGAATCCCCAGTAATAGACAAAATTGTAGAAATTAACTAGGGAGGCACCGATACCAGTATTGGGTCTGATGCTGCCCTCATGTGCTTGTATTTGTATTAGTAAAACTGCTACTGCTGCACCCGATACCATACACCTTCAAGTGTTGCAATGACTCAAATGACGACAACAAAAGTAGATCAGACTAATCTGTGCTGTGCTAAACTGTCAAAGGGTGGAGGATAAAAGTAGCTAATTTGATTTAAAACCAGCATGTCGCACAACAAAGGATTTGACACTAAATGTATTCATTTCAATTAGGGATGCACTGAAAATTAGGTCACCGAACCATGGTCGAAAATGGCCAAAAAAGGCAATTTCGGTTTTCGATATTGTGATGAAGAATGCAAAAACTGTGAAAAGCACGCACCAGTCTTTTCCCGCTTCGAGCCTGTCCAAGATCAAGATTTGCTACACCAATAAAACCGTTCTAACAAGATGTGAGGACACGGTGGAACAGCACCTATTAAAGGCTGGAAAGCAACATTCACTCAGATCCCCTGCACTTCATCGTGACTGTCCTCGATCCTCGCCATAAAGATCATTATTTGAATGTGAGGATAAAGCAGCGCGTCGAGGAATCATGCGTTGGATACGGAGAGCCCGCTTGGATGTCTGATAGTACTGCCTGACAGAGCCTTTAGATGAAGAATGGAGTATATGCAACTAATGTCACATACTGCAGCTTTAACAAAACCAAACAGGAGAAGGTTGGATGGAGAAAGAAAAAAAAGCTGGGGGGGGGCGTAAAGTGGCCTGCAAAAGAGGACAGAGATCAGTGGCATGGAGCAGAATCTCTTCTCTGGAGAGCAGAGGACTGGAAGGACAAAACAGATGGAGAGACGACCAAAAAACAGAGGCCAGCGAGAGGAAAAGACTGTGCTTTCTCTCAGCAGATGAGAAAAAAGAGGGTTTTTTAGGAGCTGGTGATAACAGAGAGGATGGAGGAGAGGAAAAAAAGAAGGGATGTGATTAGAGGATAAGCAGAGATCATCCCTCCATTGTTAACGGGTTGGAAAAAAAACTGACCCTCCCTCTTCCTCTACTTTCATCCCCATGTACCTCTTTTTTCTGTTTTGCATTGTGGGGAGATTGAAGAGGATGGAGGGATGGCAGAGAAAGGAAGAGATAACATTGCTCCATCCTGTTATCTATATATATATATATATACATACATATTTATCCCTCTTTTCCTCTCTAACCATCTCTCTTTCAAGTGTTGCACCTGTGAAACGCAGAGGACGTGAGATGGAGAGAAAGATGGAGAGACAAAGAGATGGAGAGACGGATGGAATCAGAGGGGGGGAGAGAGAGAGAGATAGAACATTAGCATGCTGAGAGTGTCAGCACTCTCCTCTTTTTTTTCCTCTACCTCCATCCCCATCCCTCTGTCCATCCCTCCCTTTTTTTTTCCTCACTGGTCACTGCAATTATACCATCAAAACACTCCAGCCTGAGAGCATAATAGCTTCCCCCTGTGTGTGTGCGTGTGCATGTGTGTGCGTGTGCGTGTGCGTGTGCGTGTGCATGTGTGTGTGTTATCATGAGAGATCAAAAGAGAGTTGTGTGTGCATGTGTGTGCATAATTTAGTGCCGTACATGGTGCATTATGTGTGCATGTATGACATGGAGGGCAGCTGTTGGTGTGGAAGCCAAAACTGGATCCACACACTTTGTTGTGTGGGTGCACACGAGTGTGTGTGTGTGTGTGTATCTTTTGAGTCCTACCAGCTAGAAAAACTGCTTCTCCAACCTCTGACCAAACCCACTCTTAAATGCCCACTATAGAGACCACTTTACACATGTGTGCGTCTAGTTAGCTCTTATTTAAACACACACATACGCACACACACACACACACACACACACACACACACTAATGGATGCACATGGGCGTACAGTCAAGGCTTTGAGACACAAACCGTTGTGACCTACATGCCCAGTGGGTCATCATTAAGCCAGATAGCACATTCTGACACCTTCAGCTGTCCACACACACACAATGTTTTTGTTCCCTCAACTTCCTCCATCCCTCTCCCCTTCCGCTCTGTATCTCTTCCCTTTTCTCTCTCTCTTTTTCTGCCTTTAACACACATCCCCCCCCCTCCACGAGCCTGTTATCCCTCTCTGTCCGTTTGTTTCACCTTGCCCTCAGCTATTCCGCCACACTTCTGTTGCGCCCTCGCTCTCTCATCTCTCTATCACACACACACACACTGAAACACACTCGCTCTGTTTTCTGTCTGTCTTTTTCTCACAAATACGTCCCCGTCCAGTTTGTTTCTGCCTGTCATGACACATGCTGATTATGAGGTGATAAGGTTTTTTTTGTTTGTTTTTTTTAAAATGCAAAACAATGAAACCATGAAAGTCAGAAATCCTTATCAAAATGTGAGAAACATCTGATCACCGACACATTCTCCTTTAAACATGAAATAAAATTACCATAATGGTAAAATGTTACATTACAATACAGTAGCAATATAGTTGTATATCTTTTTAGAGAAATCACTAAGTATAAGCCTGGTAATAAAGAAGTTATTCTGGTAATACTCTACATTACAGTACAGTGTGGTAATAGTATGGTCATAATTGTGTAGTCGGTAGGTTTATGGTAATAATGATGGTAATAGTGTGGTAAAAAATACATATAATTTCCAAATTAATATCCAGGTAATTGTAATTACTGTATTATATGTGTTTATTTTTCACATAGAGGAAAAAAATTAATATAATAAGATACAATATAAATTCCTTAAGTATAGCGATATGTATAATCTAATCCAGATACTTGATTTAAATCAGGGATAACTGTAAATGTAGATTAGCGAGATGAGAGGATTACACTGTTGGAGTTGTTATCTAAAGTATAACTGCTTCACCATGTCCACTAGCGACTAACTCCTAAGACCTAACAATGTACTGAAGGATGATAAAATGCTGAAGGTGAGTCAGGGTTCTTGTTGAAATCCTTGAAAGTTTGTGGATTTCAAGGGAAAACAAGAACACAAGTTGCCCTCCTATCTTAAGCTGTGTCACCACATTTAGTCCTGAGGTGAACTGGTCCTGGAAATGGCTAAAATTGGCCGTAGTCCCTTTTCTGACCCAGAGTCAGAAGACACTGTCGCAAGTGAAACACCTCCACAAAGGATGTTCTTCTTCTTCTGCGGTACAATGTACGCAACCGGATGTGCCCGGACTAGTGATCCTTACGTCACGATTCCTAGGCTTTTTCAGAGCGTTTGCAGAGCCCGAGAACACTATAAAACCCAGTGTTCTCAACAGTGGCTGAACTGTTTGTTTCGAAACTTTAGGGCCTCATAAACCAGGTAATGGCGCAGATACACACCAAAAACACAGCGTGAATTGGAACTTCCGGTCTATGGGAGCTTTAACACACACACACTAACCTCTGACCTGTGTTGGGTGTGGTTTTCTCAGGATTGTGCTTTACTTATCCTCACTTACTCTGAGTGTGTGTTGCTCTGTATTTCACACAGACACTGTGCCTCTCTTTCTGCCCCCATCATTCTCACTCTGTGTGTGTGTGTAGAGCAGGGGTCACCAACCTTTTTGAGATGAGAGCTACCCTAAGGGTAAAAAATAATATGGAGGGCTACCACATTAACATTTTTTTGTTTGTTTACCATTTAAATGATTAATATTATGCATTCAACTGCATACACATTCATTCCAGTGCTTACTCCTAACGATTACCAGTTTTTATAAACAATATCAAAGATATTTTACTGAGCGATCATACGGATACATGCAAGTGAGGTGAAGTGAAGTGAGCCCGCGGGCACTGTATTGGCTGCCTGCGGGCTACCAGGTGCCCGCGGGCACCACGTTGGTGACCCCTGGTGTAGAGTAAATCAATGAACATACACTTTATGCCACTTATTGATCCTTTCCTATCTATCTGTCCTCACCCCCTCCTGTCCTCGCTCTCTCTTTTTTTCTCGTTTCTTCACTTTTCACTCTACTCTATCCCTTTTTTCTCACCCCTGTCTCTCACTGTTCACTGTGGGATGTCCTATTTAAATGGCTGGCACCTTAATGCTTTGACGACTGAAGTGTGTGTTTTCGAGGGATTACTCATGTTGTGGGGGACCTAAATCTGTTTGCACAGTATGAGGATTATGACATTATACACTCTTAGAAATAAGGGTTCCAAAAGTGTTTTCTACAAGGTCTGAGGTTCTACCTGCAACCATTTGTTTTTCAAGGGTTCTTGGTAACACTAATGGTTCCAAGTAAGAACCATTTTGATCCAGAGAACCTTTTAAAACCCCTTTCCTGAATAAAGGGTTCTTGGTAACACTAAGAGCCTTATATGGTTCTACTTAGCACTTTTATTTCTAAGAGTGTAAGGTGGAAAAATGTTGTATGTGAGGTTAGGGTTAAGCCAGTAACAATTATGGATAACTATTTACTACTTTAACTTTTTGCTATTTATTTAGTTATGGAAAGCTATTGCATTTACGTGCATGTTAAAAGTAAGATTTTAGTCGGACTAAGACAATAATTTGGTTTTCTTAGTGTCAGATAAACACTTTAGTCCGACAAAAACCAAGCTAGTCTTAGTCCTGGATAATGTGATTCATAGTCTGATTACTCAACTACACTCTTCGAAATAAAAGTGCTAAGTGCTAAGTAGAACCATATACGGTTATTCGGCTTGTCCTCATAGAGAGAACCCTTTTTGGCTACAGGTAGAACCTTTTTATAGAGGTTACACCTGGAGCCCTTTTGGAGGGTTCCACCAAGAACCCTTTTAAAACCCTTTATTCAGGAAAGGGGTTTTAAAGGGTTCTCTGGATCAAAATGGTTCTTACTGGAACCATTAGTGTTACCAAGAACACTAGAAAACCCCTTTCTTCGGGAAAAGGGACCCTTTTGGAACCCTTATTTCTAAGAGAGTACCACATTTTTTGAGTTTTTTTTTTTTTGGTCCTGCCCCGTACGAAGGAAAAGGGGAAAGATTAGTGGGCTAAATGGGTTACATATTTAGCCAATGCAGAATGTGAAGGCTGAAATTGTTGTAAACTCAGCGGTGAACCATAGTGTCTCATCCTGTGGCGAATACTTAAGTGTATCATTCAATGTATGTATTCAATCGCATCCATCGAGACACAAAACGTACAAAACGATTCTGCGGCGCGATAGAAGCGATTGCCACGCAGCAATTCGACAATTCGCGTCCGGTGTGAACACGTCATTAGAATAGTTATTTTTCTGTGACGTAAAAGGTCAACAGGAAACTGATTCAATAAACACTATCTTATAGAGAGATACAGTGCCCCCTACAGAGGCAGAGTCAGACATACACGGTCAATAAATCGCTTTTCTCAACAAGATGACAGATTGCCTTAGTCTTAGTCGGACCATGGCTTTAGCTCGATTAAAATATGCACGTAAACGAGTGTAATGTTCTTTGAAGTCATGGAAACCAGACTGTGTGTGTGTGAGAGAGAGAGAGAGTGTGTGTGTGTGTGTGTGTGTGTGTGTGTGTGTGTGTGTGTGTGTGTGTGTGTGTGTGTGTGTGTGTGTGTGTGTGTGTGTGTGTGTGTGTGTGTGTGTGTGTGTGTGTGTGTGTGTGTGTGTGTGTGTGTGTGTGTGTGTGTGTGTGTTCATGAGTGAGAGAGTGAGTGTTTGATGTTGGTCTAAGTGGTTAACATAATACAAGCCCTCTGAGAGATGACATTCCCGCATTTGCACACACACACACACACACACACACACACACACACACACACACACACACACACACACTCACCATTTTAGGCTTTTTTGTGGGCTTTTCTGTGAACACTTTGAGCATTTTAGTATTCTCTCTGCGGCTTGTGCAGCAGATCCATGTATTATCCATCAATTGCATTCTCTCACACACACACACAAAGCCACACCTTTGTGGCGCCACTGTCCTCCCCGAAAAAAAAGGGGCTGGTATTATCTTTTGTTATTTATTATTGCAGATGGAGCCATCATTTCATGACCTCGCCATCTCTTTGCCCTCCTCCTCCTGCTGCTGCTGCTGCTGCTGCATGTTTTTATTTCTCCATCACTTTCTCTCATTCCCTGCCTGCATGTTTATGTTTATTCAGACTCATCTCTCTCTCTCTCTCACCTTTTTTTTCTCACCCCCCTCCTCCCCTTCTCTCCCACAGCACCCGCGTGTCCAGCTTTTGTTACCAGCCTCGTTTCCATAACAACTGCGACCTTTCAGTCAGTGCCCAACCATTTTTTTTTACAGAAATACAGAAAAAAACCGCAGATGTGAGATGAGACAAAAGAGAGAGCGAGTGGAGTGGAATGGAATGGAGAGGACACTCAGGTGATGCACTACCCCAAAAAGTAGGGATCCTCAATAATAATAAGAATATTCTGAGGGATGGAAACACTGTCCCTGCAACAGGTCACAATGTCTTTCTCAAGGTCAAGCTTTGTTCTCCTCTCTGTGTAAATCAATAATTTAACTGAGACTTGCAAAAAAAAAAAATCTTTTAAACAGCTGTTAACTGAGTGTTCCTGTAAAAATGTGATACTTTATCATTAAAGCAATATACGCTTAACTTAACATGATGCTTTATTGTTATTGTTTGTTGTTATTTCACATTATAAGATGGTGATTTAATTCTTTAAAAAAATATCTACGTTTCACATCAGTTTGTTGTTAGAATAATATATATAATATATCATGTGATTGTTTATTGTGTATTACGTATATTGAAGAACAATAAGCATTGTATATAGTTATGACAACAAACCACTCTACACTGTGAAAACCATATGAGATAGATTATTGTTCTTATAAAACACGTAAAAATAATTATAACATGAAACTTATAGATTGTCTTAACATAATCTTATCACATGTGACACTGATCTTGTGACACGCTTCCATAGAAATGAGTATTAACACATAAGTAGAGAAGAATAGACCGAGAGTGTGAGACTGTGTGAGGGCACTCACTGTGGTTTTCTCTATTTGTTTTTATGCTCCGTGTTTGTGTTGAGAATTCCTGCGATGGCAGATAAAACTGTTAATGAATGACCACCTGTCTGTCAGCCACAAACATATGAGGCTCTACAGAAGGTGAGAACATGAGGCTGAAACCACCGGAGTCTCACTGGTCACAGAAGCAGCTGTAGTCTACACATCTGTCTGCACACCTGTGTGTGAGTCTGTGGTGACTGAGCACGTCTCCATATCTGAAACTAACTGTTGCCTTGATGATGATGACGATGACGACGATGATGAAAGATGATGGTAACTGCTATAATCTGCACTATAAAGCTCTTTGGGTCCTTTTGTCGCATAAACACTGACCTTGTCAGGACTTTTGTAGTCTTCACGGAGAACAAAACTTTGTCAAAAGAATGAAAGTCAATGCAGCATTCTAACAAAAATAGCTGCACAAACCTGTGTCTGTGTGTGTTCCAGTTATTACTCATGTTGTGGGGGCCTGTATCTCTTTACACAGTCACATTATGGGGGACTTCATGTCCCTGTAGTATAAATTATTAAATTCTAAGGTAACGAGTTAGGTTATGGTGAGGGTTAGGCCATTATAGTAGGTATGGTTAGGGTATGTTTACAGGAAAGTCAATTAAATGTCCTCTGAAGTCCAACCAGACTGTGTGTTTGTGTGTGTGTATAGGACCAAAAAGCTGGAAAGTGGGCTCATTCTGTTTGGTCCTTGCGACCTTAAAGGGTTTATGGGGGTTAAGACCTGGGATTAGGATTCGGGGTAGCATTGGGTTTAGGTTAACTCACTCATCGTGTACCACTTTATCCTTCACATGAGGGTCACAGGGAGTGCTGGTGCCAATTTCAGCTGACATAGGGAGAAAGGTGTAGACCCTGGACAGGTCACCAGTCCAGCACAGGGCCTAATAGGGGCTAGGGTTGGGAACCGTTCGTAATTTAACCGATACAATACCGGTATCGGTATATGGAATTTGGTACCGGTAGCTAACGGTACTTTTAAAATGTTTTTCAGTTGTAAAACAAAGTCTACACTTCTCAGTTTCCGTTTTTATTAAGAAGTTTTAAGAACAGTAAATAAATAAATACATGTAAATAAAGTTAGAAATAAATATAGAACAAGACCGCTCTCTTCCACAACCAACTATTTTTCTACACAGTCAGCTGTTGACAGTTAGCTAACCGGCTGAATTAGTCACACAGCTAACGCTAGCCACAGACGGCAGGCTAACGACCAGCAAACACTTTTTTACTCTCCGCCGTAAAAATTACATTTGTGTAAATAATCCCCCCACAATCAAATTCAGGTTAGGGCTCCATAAAGGCTTGGGCCGACCCTGGTTATGCACTGTATGTATGAGTGTCTTCATTAAACTAGCTGTTTGCTAATGAGTGTGAGTGGGGGGGTCATGCCAACATGGGAGGGACCGGACCGTCAAGTGGACACAGCTCAAACCCGCCCACTCCACTCCACTCCACACCGGCAGCAGCAGCAGCAGCAGCGGTGGTTGTTGAAGAACATGGTTTGACACGGGGTTTTGTCGAGGGAGGAGAAGAAAAAAAACACCTGCACAGCAGTGACACAACTGGTGAGAGGAGGAGGAGGCTGAAGGTGAGAGTTGCGGAACAAAGAGTAAACAGAGAGGAGAGGCGAACGGAACGGAACGGAACGGAACAGAAGGGCTCCGTGGTTCCGCTCTCTCATCTCCCGGGCCAGCTGCAGACAGTCGACAGACCCGAGGCAGAGCAGAGCAGAGCGCGCAGGAGCCTCGAGAGAGACAACACCGGAGCTGGTGAACACCTGTGAGTCCAGAGACACTTGTGTTTGTAAAGTTTGTTTTCAGTGCGTTCTCTTCTGCTCCGTTCGGTGTTTATTTGTCTGTCTGCCTCGCTGCGACACGGAGTCCACCGCTGCCAATTAAAGTCACAGGACACACATACACACGCACGCACACACACGCATGCACGCGCACACGCGCACACACACAGTGTGTGACAGTGACAGCTCGTGCGCGTGAACAGCAGAAGTGAATTCCTCTCGCGTGTTGGCGGAATCGGCAGACGCATCCTGCCACGCGGAGACTTCACTCACAAGCTCATAAACTATATTAAAACATTGTTTATTTATTTATTTATTGAGATAGTTATTGATTTATTTATTCAGATAGATAGATAGATAGATAGATAGATAGATAGATAGATAGATAGATAGATAGATAGATAGATAGATAGATAGATCATCTGTCTGCATGGCTGTATTTTGTCCACTTTCACTCTGCGTGTTAGTAACATGTGTCAAACAAATAACCCCAGATTAAAATTTCCAAATATAATCCACAGATTTACAATATTTAATACCAGGAAGTTTATATATATGTGTGTGTGTGTGTGTGTGTGTGTGTGTGTGTGTGTGTGTGTGTGTGTGTGTGTGTGTGTGTGTGTGTGTGTGTGTGTGTGTGTGTATAATTTGCCTCATGCAGCGCCAGCTCCATCATCACTCTTCAGCCTAAGTCTAATCCAGAGCTTGTCACAGCTTTCGTTTTCATTGCTCAGTCAGTTCAGTGTTTGTGTGTTTTTTTTTTTTGTGCAGCTTTCCACTGGCTTTGAAAAGCTAATCTGTCCCTGATATAAGCACATTGGCTGCCTCACCATCTGGTCTGTGTTATAGTAAAGGGAGAGGGAGAGAGAGAGGAGAGGGCATTTGAATAATTGATATTTAGCTATTTATAGGAGGATTATTCTCTTCATGTTGCACCAGGCATCCACACACTGTCTATCTATCTATCTATCTATCTATCTATCTATCTATCTATCTATCTATCTATCTATCTATCTATCTATCTATCTATCTATCTATCTATCTATCATACATTATTCCATTTTAAGGTAAAGACATGTAGTATTGTGAGGATTTGGGTAAGGCTAAGGTTAGGGTTAGCCCTAACCAGGAAATGTAATTGTCCTCTTAAGTCATCGAAAACCAAGACTGTGTGTGTTTTCACTTTTTTTTTTTTTAGTGCGTCCCTCCCTCTTTCTCTCTCTATCCACCCTTACATCAGTGACAGTGTGTCCATCTGAAGTGGATTAGGGGTGTTATCAAAGCTAAGTAGGACTACTGTTAACTCGCACTCTACCATGTGTGCACACACACACACTCTCTCTCACACAAACACACACACAAACCTACATGCTGCTGCTCTCACTCCATTTCACTCACCAAGGACCATTGACCATTGTTAGCCCTCCCTCAAGCCTATTTCAGTGTGTGTGTGTGTGTGTGTGTGTGTGTGTGTGTGTGTGTGTGTGTGTGTCTGTGTCTGTGTGTGTGTGATGGTAAATACTCTGATCAAACAGTGCTTAACAAGCTGCCTGAACTGATAACAGAGAGAGGGGATGAGAGAGGAATAGAGAGGAAGGAAAAGAGTGGAAAGCGGCGTCCAGAGGGAAAAGGAGGTTACGTACTGAAAAAAAACAAAGAAAAGGGGGGAATGGGTTAGTGCGTGTTTTTGATCTCGATACAATCGTATCATGTATTTTTACTCGCGAGCCTTACACAACGACGCTGAAAAACATGCTGTCAGTATTTCAAGTACCTAAATCTGCCAGTAAAATAAAACGGTCTCTCATTTTCATTCCGCGCCGAGATCCGTCCACATCTCATTCAAACCAACTTCCCTCCATTTTGTTGCATGCATTTGTACGATGATGGAGCCTGTTTCGACAGCACGCTCCAGAGATAAAACAGGAAAAATGAGATGTCTGACAAAGATCACGGGCCACATGTTAACCTACTGCACCACCAGCATATAGCCTTGTCCCCTGTCTGCTGAGCTCTACATATAATATACCTTCTTTCTTGTTTTCCTTTTCCTCTGTCCTCACTCTCACGGTGAAAGGCCACCGTCCTCAACTTTTCTCTGCTCTCACAATGTATGCTTGTGTTTTCCCAGCTCTATGCGAGGACATCGCGGCTCCTTCTCATTGAAATACAGTGGACCGTTTGGTTTTGCTGTGCAGGTAAGCAGAAGTCCAAGGATGATATGCATTTATCGATATCACAATAAGCTCACGGCACATGAAACATGACAGTATTGGTTTCACAGCAAAGAAATTGTAAGCACATACACTCCAAGGTTGATGAATCATCCAAAGTAATAGTAACACATATGTGCCGTGAGAGACCTGAATTTGTTCCAAGGTTTTCTTTTTTAAATGGTCTCTGTAGATCAGAGGTCTCAAACTTAATTTCATACACTCTGCCGTTTATGACGCATTTCTGCGATACAGTTCTAGCACGACTCGGCTCAACTCGACTTGACTCTGCTTGGTTTGGTATCAGGCACATGTTGGACTGCAAATTTTTTAAGTGTTTTTAACCGATCTACAATCCAGCACTGTTCAGTTTGATTCTTGTGTTGGACGTCATGCTCTTCCAGTGACGACACTCTATGCCAATCAGTGGCTGACATCACATTTTAGTATGGGCGCTTGGAGTTGATCTGAGCAGTGCTAGAACTGTATAATGGAAAAGTGCGGTTAATGTCAAGTTATAATAAGGTATTTCT
Organism: Microchirus variegatus; assembly: GCF_963457635.1. Taxonomy (NCBI): domain Eukaryota; kingdom Metazoa; phylum Chordata; class Actinopteri; order Pleuronectiformes; family Soleidae; genus Microchirus; species Microchirus variegatus. The sequence continues at coordinate 28,219,619 of NC_139803.1, forward strand.
GTATTTGTCTTTTCTAAATGTACAGATTATTTTTACAGATTAATACTTTTTTTCTTATTGTATGATTCCATTTATACACTTTTATTTTGAAAATTATGTGAAATATTGCTCCAAATATACTTATTATTATGATGGAACATGGTTGTATAATTTGAAGGTCGGAGTAGTTGAAATGAGTTGAGGCGAGTAGTGCCATTACTGCCTTTAATAAGCTAAACTCAAACCTGCTCTCATCTCTTTATAAAAGCATTTTTTATTAATTTTGACAAGCCGCAGCTGATAAAAGTAAATGTTATAATTAAGGACTGAAAAAATGTAAATAGGCTTAGTGAAAAATGGCAACATTATATTATTTCCCATTATGAATTCCCCCCAAAACAATGGTGAACAAAATGTAGGTGAGCTTTTTCAATACAACTTGAATCTTGAAGTTTTATTTTACAAGAATAACTACAAAATGAAAGATGACATTAATTTGCCTCATTAGGATAACTAATAAAATAAAAAGATGCCATAAAAACGTCTATGTTGTAAGAATAACGTTGAAAAAGAAAGTGTTGGATATGTATTTACAAATCAATTACAATAATGTAACATTACTTTATTCAAAATCGCCGAACCTGCCATGAATAGTTTCTGCAGGTAGTTTGTCACAATTCGCACATGCGCAGAACAAATCTGGTAATGACGTCTACAACAAAAGTTACATACTGCAGCTTTAGCCAAGTTTGTGAAAATGCATTATTATTCCCTCATATTTTTAAACTAAAATAAAAAAAATTATATGCATGCAAACATATATACAGTCATACTCCAGTGCAGTGTAATTCCACATATACAAAAATAACATATATATTTATACTATAGTAATATTAACACGCACTCACAAAAATATTATCAGGCATAAATGATAATTACAAAAAATAAAAGCACAACTATTAAAGGAGGTCATGTTATTCTCTTGTAATAGTGTTATACACATTTCTGAAGTTGTAATATAAAATACATGTAAATAAAAATTAAAAACGGAGAGGACTTGAATATAATATTGTGGTATAAAAATGCAAAACAACCTAAACTTCAGCGACAATGTCCTTTTTGTGTCTCTCTCCCCAGTGATGGATTCCCCCCCAGATCTTTTCAGTGACTCTGCTCCACAGATCCACGCGTTTGCTCCCGCTCTGAGCTCTTCAGATCTCTCTGTAGTTCATCCCGAGCCCAGTGCAGGTCGCCCTCCTCCTGCCTTCAGGCCTCCGGGCTTTCCCCTCATTCATCACCTCCACCAGCCGGGTGGAGCTTCCCGGAGAATCGGAGGACAACTCGGCACAAGCCCAGGCACACACAGGCACCTGGAGGAGGGGAATCTGGAGGAAGGTGGAGGGGAAAAGGACGGACAAGTGGAGCAAGGGAGTGATGGAGGAGAGGAGGGAGGCCTGGAGGGAGAGGAGAGCTTTTTGGAGGTGAAGAAGAGGCACAGTGCCCTCGCTGCAGAGTGGAGTCAAGACATCCTGAAAGTGAAGAAGATGAAACTGGAGAGCAGGCAGAGAAACGGACAGGCTGAGGAGGGAGGGGTGAGGCGCGAGGGAGGTAGGGAGGGGAGAAGGCGAGAGAGGGAAGAGCTGAAAGAGCAGCTGGAGGAGGCAAGAGAGAGACTGCAGGTCCTGCAGGAGAAAGTCTGGAGGGCTTTTGGGGAGAAGCACCTGGCAGAGGAAGAGGAGAAGAAAAGACGGCACAGAGGTGGAAACAGAGGAGCAACAGAGGGGGGAGACGGAGACATGGGGATGATGGAAGAGGCAGACATTACTGAAGGGATGTACGATGATGAGGACATTGATGACGGAGAGATTGAAAAGGAATCCTTTTCCTTTCTCTCCGTTTCCCCTTTCGATAACTTCCACACCCACAAACGGAGAGAAGAGAGGCAGAAAGAGAGAGAGGAGAGGATGGAGAGTGGAAGAGGAGGAGGACTGCATGTGGAGGGCCTAATGGAGGGGGCGGGGTTGTGGCTGGATTGTGGAGGACTGGTCAGAGGTGACTGGGATGGAGGGATTCAAGAGGAGGGCGAGGAGGGCGGGCAGAAATTTGCCCAGGCTCTGAAGCTGGAGCTGGGCAGCGCCGTGGCCCGAGTCATCGACCGAGTTCTCCGCCTTTACACAGAGACGGAAGATCTGGCTCCGTCTTCTCCTCCTGCCGCCATCGCTTTCCTCCCATCTGACGATGGCGGAAGGGAGAAGGGAGAGTGGACTGGACTTGTGGCAAGTGGACGAGGAAAGGAGAAGACGAGGGGTAAGGAGGAGAAGATGGCAGGGCAGGACAGAGAGAGAGAGAAGCAGCTCCGAAAGATGAGGAACGGCAGCATGGTGGCTCCAGGACAGTCGCATCGCGCCGATGCATCAGACCTGGCGACGCCACTGGCTGCTCAAAGGTCACCTGACCCACGGAAGGCTCACCCACTCCTCGGCCCGCCTCTCTCTTCTCACATGAATTCCTCTCACCCCAGCCTCTCCATGCATCACCCTTCTCTTCCCCGCCCTCCTCCCCCTCCTCTCTCCCACCCTTCCCTCTTACCCCCGGCGACACAACACAAAGACCCTTCCTCCTCCTCCAGCTCCCACCCCTCCTCGTCCTCCTCCTCTGCCTCCTCCTCGTCCTTCCCCGTGCCTCCACCTCCCCCACCCCCTCTCCCTCTCCCGCTGCTGCACTACTCCATGCAGCAGCTCTTCTCCCGCGCTCTGCACCACCCGCAGCTCTCTCACCTGCCGCCGCCCCGCAAGGACTTCCTGAGCTCTGACCCCTTCCTGGAGTTCTCCTCTCACCCGTCCTCTCACCCCTCCTTCCCACCACTCCCGCTGCTGGGTCACCTGGACCCCTCCCTCGCCCGCCACGCCCTCGGTGGCCGGGAGAGAGGGGTGAGAGGAGATGGGGGCATGAGAGGAGGCGGAGGGATGGACGGAGGAGAGCTCTACCTGACGGCTGGGGGAATATCCTTTTCGAGAGTTGTCGGGGCTTCATGCTTCTTGCGACTGAGTGTCCTCAGTTAGAAAGAGTGTGTTTGTGTAAGTAACGTGTACACGTGTATCTCCTTGACTGGCCTCATGTTTACATCCAGGAAGGCTTGTCCCCGTGTCACCTGAAGAAAGCCAAGCTCATGTTCTTCTACGCACGTTACCCCAGCTCCAACACGCTCAAGACCTTCTTCCCTGATGTCAAGGTGTGTGTGTGTGTTTGTGTGTGTGTGTGTGGTGCCATTTTTATTCAAAGCTATGCTTTTACTTAACGTATATCAACTATTTCCTCCTGTACATCACATGAAGGGGAGGCTATGGCTTGACCATTTTCAATAATATTCCATAATTAAATTTAAAATATAGGTATATAAGTAATACTGTAACAGGTCTCTGATTTCTACACACTCATATAACATTGAATTTAAAATTTTGAAATAAATATATATATATATATTTAATACATTACTTGTGTGTATATGTGTGTGTATGTATGTATGTATGTATGTATATATTTATGCTTAATATAGGTAAATACTGTAACAGGTCACTGAAACTATGTGTTACATGTGTGTATAAACTCAAGTTAGTACAGTTGATGGAAAAAACACACCATTTTTGTATTAGTTCCCCTAACAGTTAAGTGAATTTTGCTGATAAGCTTTAAAAGTAGAAGTCAAATGTCATGGCGGTAATGGTTGCTGAACATTTTAGTCAGAAATCATACAGTTGGTATTGTATTTTATTGCAAATACTGAGATTGCAATACTGCCTTAATTTAAAAAATAAATACAAAGGCAAAGTAGTAGTAGTGTAAATATGGCAATTTAACAAATCATAGTGACGATGGAGTTATTGTAAAATGCGATTAAAAAAACGATATTGCATATTCCACATATTACAAACCCAAAACAGAAATGCAATATACCATATTTTAATCATAAAAATTATACAGATATTGTAGCCTTCAAAATATGTACTACAGATACAAGTTTATCTCAGCTAATTCTGATTCAGATGTTTCTAAAAGGGATTTTTTTTTTCATCCAATCACATTTCAAAGTGTCTTTTTCATCCCCATTTTTTGTTCAATATTACAAGGTGATATTTAAGCATCTGTAGTTAAATGGGCGCCTCTGTCGATGCATGAATCCGTTTCTGTCTGATCAAGCACCACTCCTGCTGTCTCTGCAGCCCTGACCCGCTCACTTCTTTTTCTCCTCCTGCTCTTTTCCCATTCACTGTCTAGTTTAACCGCTGCGTGACCTCCCAGATGATTAAATGGTTCAGCAACTTCAGGGAGTTCTTCTACATCCAGATGGAGCGCTTCGCACGGCAGGCTGTCCGTGAGGCTCTCACCCGGTCGGTTTGAACTGGCATTTGCTGTAAAAAAAAACAAAAACATTAGTAATAAATACTATTGTTTTTTTGTAGAGTCAGACATTGATACTGATTTTTTACCTTGGCATGTTACCCTGCATTTCTGGCAATCTGTAGAAAGAAAATCATTATTAGGCCATTTTAATAACTGGTACTGTTCTAGTTTTAAAACATAAATTGTGCTTTCACATTAATTATGAATAGTTATAAAAGAAATATGTGATGAAATACATTTTGTAATAGCTTAATTTTAATTATTTTGTGTGTGTCACAGAGATGGTGCTCCTCGTCTTGGCAGAGAGAGTCAGCTGAGAGTGGGCCGTGACACAGAGCTCTACCGCATACTAAACATGCACTACAATAAAAGTAACATCTACCAGGTGTGTGTGTGTGTGTGTACAGTCACCACTTTCAGCTTTATAACTTAATGTAGTCCACGGTTGGGCTATCATGGTACTCTTGTTTTCCATTACTGAACTGTACCTCTCCAGTATGTGTAGGGTCATCGTAGCACAGCTGCATGAACGACGTCATTTCATTCACGCCACAAACACACAACTAGTGACGGGCAAAGCAGTTCTTTTCGGTCATCGGTTCATTAAAAAGATTTGTTTACCAAATCGCTTAGTACTCGCTGCATGACCGGAGCGCAGACTCCATCTGACGCAATCACTGAACTGAAGTACGTCTGAACGGTTTGTGATTAGGCTCACCATCTGTGTGCAGTGCTGTCGCTAAATACACCAGACTCCTCTGTTAAATATTGAGATTTAAAAAATGTAATTGGTAAATGTTGGATATGAATGCATCCTTTCAGGATTTTTAAGTCTTTTTTTTAACTTTAATCTACAGTTCAGCATTGTGATTCCTGGGTCGGACGTTGCACACGACTCAGTGGCCGGCAGTCTGTTGGCGTCACATTTTGGTATCGGCTCAGCTTGCTTGGAAAATTTGCATTTGTGGGCCGGATCTGGCCCCAGCGCCTTATGTTGCCCTTTGGTGTGGGCTTTATCATGCCCAGTGATTGGTGCCTCAGTACCTCACCTTGCTGTGAAAGTGTGATGTTTCACATTGAGACTACTTTATTGATCCCAAATGGGCAATTAATTTTACGGCTTCTCAGTCCAGACACACACACAGTCTCCATTAATGCCACACAAACAATTAAAATGTTAAAATCATAGTCAAATGCACAAGGGCAACATAAGGCCCTGGGGCCAGATCTGGCCCCCAAACCACTTTTATCAGGCCTGTGACGTCCTCAGGGGTTTACCATAGATTAACTCTTGACAGATCGGCATTGTGATATTAGCAGTTATGATAGAATTGAAGCTAAGATGAGAAACAGGAACCTATTCTAACGTAACAGAGCTTATTCATAGAAAATAAAATGCATGTTTTATGTTCAAATCAATCAAAGTGGATGCGATGGGGGATGCTCTTACAAGTTGTCCTCCCCTCTTCTGTCCTTGAATGTGAGGGAATTGGTCCTGGAAAGTTCATTTTGTTGTTTGTTATTTTGTTTGTGCTTCCGCACTTGCACTTGCACTTGCCAATATGACCAGCAGAGGCCACCAGAGGCTTGTCGTGTGAGTGGAGTGAAGTCTGCCATCTCTGATTGGCTTGTTTTGCTTTGTGTTTTGTACAACTTGTACTGATTGTTTGTATTTTTAAGTGTGCACTAATTTGAAAAAGAAGAAAATATTGTTGTTCCTTTTAATGGACAGGGGACCTTCATATGTTACATTTAGTGGAAGTCAGACCAAGGTTACATAGTGTGTGAGTGAATATGATATGCTAACTGTGTTAGCATGGTGAAGGGCTTGGTTTCAGTGGCTAGTTCCACTTTTCTGTCGGGTCCCTTTGGCTCAACAGCCATTTTGACAGGTCACAGTAGTAAAATCACAGGTGTAAACGTGTAAATCAACAGGATAATGACGCCTGAGCTTCAGTTAGCTTCCTCATTTTACTGTGCATTTGGTTTACAGTATCACTGTCCTGACTTCCATGAAGTAAACCGTGTCATTGGTTTTGCTGCACGTGTGTTTTTTCTGCTAAAACACAACATAAAATGGCTGTTGGGAAAAGGGTTTTATGTGACTGCGTTGTTAAAATCACAGGGTGCTTGCGTGTGAAAAGGAGTGTGGCCCGTACGGGGATCGAACCCGCGACCTTGGCGTTATTAGCACCACGCTCTAACCAACTGAGCTAACCGGCCGTGATGCGATGCGAGTGTGGTAGTCATCTCAATGAGAGTAAAGGAACAAGAACAAGATTTAGAAAGCTGAGGATATTCATGTAACTGGACTGATAGATTGGCCTTATAACAGAAACATGAAAACATCCTTGAATAAGAGTAGAATATCATACACATTAAAGTGCATTTTATGTATATCCAGTTTGAGCAAATAGTATGATAATAATTATACTGCCGTGTTGACATTTGTCACTCTTAACTCTGTCTTTCAAACGCAGGTGCCAGACAGGTTTATTGAAGTGTCAGAAATTGCCCTGAGGGAGTTTTATGCAGCCATTTGGACTGGGAGAGACAGCGACCCCTGCTGGAAGAAAGGGATCTACAAAATCATCTGTAAACTGGACAGTCCTGTACCAGATGCCTTCAGACTGCCCGGTTGTCCTGTTGGCTGATGAGTGAAGAAAAAAAAAACGGGGGGGAGAACTCTTTATGTATTCGTAGTTACAAAAGAAAAACAATCATTTAATTTGTTTAATTGTATATGAGGGGCAGTGTACATGGAGGATAATGGGCAAATTCAGTGACAGTCTTGTGATTGCATTAATCAGAGAATGTGAACATACCATTGATTCTGAATGAATGAATGGACAGAGGAGCAGTTCCCTCTCCAAACATTCTTCACCCATCAGCTGAATTGTCGAAATCACAGCTTTTGATAGAAACGTTGTGGAAAAGGTTTCTCAGTTTAGTTTCCACATTTCCTTCATCATCATTTTTCACTCGGATGATGCTGGGTGTGTTAGTGTGCACCAAAAAAAAATTTTATTATGTTTTTTGCATTTACCCATTTTGGTTAATTACATTATCCTTGTTTCGTAGAGCTACCACCTCAGTGGTTTCATTCAGTGGCTTTTATTATTATTATTATTATTATTATTATTATTATTCTCTGCTTGTGTATCAATTTCCGTTTTATATGACCTTATTATAAAGCTTTTGTACATTATGACACAATGTAATCTAATTGTAAATTGTCAATTAAACTTAAAATGGTAAAAAATGTATGTTTCGTTGGCGTACTGTAATGGCAAAAAAAATACTTTAATGTGATTACTTTTTTGCACTGATTTTCCTCAGTATTTGTTTCCAGTTTTACTGCAGCTCTGTGGAATCAAGCCCATGTGTAAAGTGTACGTGATGTGTTTTCCAACGCATGTTTGCTCTATTGCAATTTTGTATTGTCGCCCTCTTATCATGCATCTCTTTTATATTGTACATACAGTACATGTACATCTTTAATGTATATCTTTGCCTCACTCGAGACTTTGGTGAACTTTGGTGTTTGAATTGAACAGTTGATTAAAGTGATACCAGACTTGTGTTGTTATGGCTGGGTTCACACGCACGCACGCACGCACGCACGTGTTGATTTCATTCATTTGGTCAGCCTACCCAAGGCCTTATCCCTAACCTTAGGTACAAAAAAGGTAACAAATATAAGAACACACACCTTTTCTTGTGTGTCACTTAACTAAACCCAATTCTAAAATCAAGTCTGAACCCTCAAAATGTCCTCACAGCCTACAGACGTGCACACACACACGTTCAGCTCCTGGTTGCCAATACTAATGCCATCACAAGTTAATCTTTTAATCTAACAACACTACCACAGAAGCACACACACACACACATCTACACTCATTGTCACAGATGCTAATGCTTGGATGATCGCTTTGTGAGAGGCTCAGCGTGGGGCAAAGTCGAAGCACCTGAGGCAACGTGCACGCGCACACACACATACACAGTTTCACTATGTGCAAATCCGAACTTCTAAAGCAGAAGTGTCAAACTCAATCACAGAAACTGCTGAAACTAAAAAAAACAAGTTGACGGTAACTGAATTCAGAACAAAGCAAGCTAATAGATTAAAGGCGCCATATGTAAGAATGTGGCCAAAAACTGTTACTACATTAAAATTCAAAATACCGAGGTCTTTTAGGTTTTGTGTTCCCCGCCATTGTAGCTCAGACGTAACTGGCAACCCATGGTTTTGTTGGCAGCTGAAACTCTCCTGACTGCAATGATTGGTAGACGGCGGTAGGTGGCGCCACATGCCAAAACATGATTTCAAAACATAAACATGATTTGTAGTCTGCAAAATCTTTTTTTTAATGAGAATATTTTGGCTGCACTGTTGTTGGTGGTGAGTTCAGTTTGTTATATGAACATTAGTCCCTCTCTGAGTCTCTGTGACATATTAGGAGGATTTTATGGCCAGTTGCTTTAGATTTATTACATAATGCACCTTTAAATAGAGAGGGGAAAAATTATTAGTGATCAAATTTCAAATGAAAGATCTGTCATGTAAATATTACGATAAGTGGACTTTTTTTCATAAAATAATTGGATAACTGTTCCAAAGTTAGATACAGACTGAATTCAAGCCACTGTAAACTCTGAAGACAATGAAGCATGATCATGATATTGGGATGTTTCTCTTACTATAGTATCAGGCCTATTTATTGCATACCAGGGATCATGGATCAGTTTGCATATATCAAAATACTTGATGAGGTCATGCTGCCTCATGCTGAAGAGGAAATGCCCTTAAAATGAGTGTTTTAACAACACGATGACCCCCAAACACACCAGTAAGTGAGCAGCATCTTGAATCCAGACCAACACAATTAAAGTTAGGGAGTGACCAACCCAATCAAAAATGCTGTTTCTGAGGCAAAATCTGTTCACAGGTGCAGGAAGTTGTTTGCAACACAGATCCAGAAACAGTGATTATAATTAAATATTAGTTTAGTGATTCACGGGAATGCTAAATCCTGAATATGTTTCAGTTTATACAGTAAATATTTGAGTTTGTTAAGAAAAATGCAGCAATTATTTTTTTTTTGCCATGATAATTTTCTGATAGTAATTACATTTTTCTTCATGTTTTGATTTAGAATACAATGCGCAGTGTTCCCAATGCATGGAAATATAAACTATAATACAGTAATTCAATCACTGAGTATTGAAACTTTATAACCCGTTCATTTCCATTGCTGCTCCTGTTGTTTCAGCTGAAGTTGAACAAAGTGGCTTATTTTAGCCACATCAGTTACAGCTGCTGGTGGGGAGAATGCACCGCAACACAGATTTCCATACATGCTAAATATAGCTCCAGGAGGAATTTTTGGGAACAAAAAGAGAACTTTCTCTAAAGGTTGTAAGAAGGTTGTGAGAAAGCAACGTTCTGGGAACCAAAAAAAGAACATTATCTAAAGGTTGTGAGAAAATAAGGTTCTGCAAAACGTTCTGGGAACCAAAAAGGAGATGTTCTATAAAGGTTGTGACCAAACTATCTCATTATCTCAAAATAATGAGATAGTATCTCAATATTTTGACTTAGTATCTCAATATATTGACTTAGTATCTCAAAATAATGAGATACTATCTCAATATATTGACTTTATACCTCAATATTGACTTAGCATCTCAAAATAATGAGATAAAACCTTGATATATTGACTTAGCATCTCAAAATAATGAGATAGTATCTCAATATATTGACTTTGTATCTCAAAATAATGATAGTATCTCAAAAAATTTAGATACTATCTCAAAATAATGAGATACTATCTTTGAGATACTAAGTCATTATTTTGAGATACAAAGTCAATATATTGAGATCCTAAGTCATTATTTTGAGATACAAAGTCAATATATTGAGATACTAAGTCATTATTTTGAGATACTAAGTCAATATATTGAGATACTAAGTCATTATTTTGAGATACAAAGTCAATATATTGAGATACTATCTCATTATTTTAAAATAGTATCTCATTATTTCGAGATACTATCTTATTATTTTGAGATAGGATCTTTTTTTTTTTTTTTACACTGGCGGAAATGGGCTTCCATACTAAAATGATACAATTTTCAAATGATGAGATGGTAAGTCATAATTTTGAGAGAGTATCTGATTATTATGACTGAGTATCATAATGTCTAATAATGTCTAATCTGAACGGGACTGCACAGTAAATGCAGGAACTGAAATAATGTCACATGCACCCAGTGGCTTTGGTACTTCCACTGCAGAAGTGAATTCAACAGAGCTGAAAGTTGGACTACATGTGAAATAGCATGGTTTTATGACATAAATCACAAGGTTTGGTTCAACTGTGAGAATCTATGGATGGCTACCAGTTGCAGGCAGCTAACACACACACACACGCACGCGCGCGCGAACGCACACACAGTGCAGTTTGCAGATATGCGTGGGCATCTCTTTGCTGCTTCTCATGGCTTCTTTAGTTGAACTTTCTGGGTTGTTATCAGAATCTGTTCCAGAGAAAATCGCCCTCCGTTTCAACCAGTGTCCACATTTACTGACCCGTCACTGTGACAAAACGTACAATTTTGTACACATTTATCAGCGTGACAGACACATGAGGTACAGCTTTTTTTGGAGGACACAGTTTGTTGTTAGTTGGAGCTTCTCGCCAGTCGAGTTTAAGCGAAGGAAGCAAAACACTGTCAAGTTATAACTGGAAATCAGGTGGTCACACCTTCAAATTAAAACCCGGCATTTGTCATATCGCGCAGAGAAGGCAGGTGAGTCGAGTACACGTTTCCTCTTTAAAATGCAAAAAAGCGGTGGAAACCATTGTCTGTTTCCCTACACCGCAAAATGACTACGTCCTCAAACAGAATATATTCCGTTACCTTCCGTAAGAAAAGGAAACTACAAAATAGTTTTTCAAAATGGCTGCCGGTGTTCTGTCAGATTTGGCTGCTTATTAGCTAAAAATGCTACCGTGTGGTTTTCCACTTGCACTTACAGTGATAAAAGAGTGACTAGTGGTGGTATCCTATGACGTTACCATATAATATAACCAAAATTCTGACTTTTAATTCATGCTACTGAAGCGTCTTTGGCGTACTGAAGGGCTACCGACTACACCAAGAAGGTGCAGAATATATGGGTGTGAAAATGAGAGATAGAACTACAAAATAGCTGATTTTTATAGGTAGCATGGATTGATAGAATGCTTGGTAAGTGTCCTACACAACCAGTGTCTGCCTTTAGATATTTAAGCAAACAAAGCCCCGAGAAACAGTTATAATTGTGAATCATCAACTACATTATATTTCTAGTAGTAATAAATAAATATGTTTCCATCCATATTTGAACTTTTGACAAGTGCCATGTTACCCAAAGCTGTAAAATTAACAAGCTGAAAAAACTAATTTGATGCATATGTTTCATAATAATTTCGTATTTACCTGTTCTAGACTCATTAATAATAATAATAATAATAATAATAATAATAATAATAATAATAAAAGATAAAAAACAATGTCGAAACAATGACAGACAGACAAAAATAGGACCTACTGACTATGTAAATGTGGTCTTGTTAATTGATGCCAAGTGCTGTCTGTCAATTGCTATTGTTTTCTGCACAGTTGTAGCTGTTGTTGCTGCCTGTTATATGGTCTTACCCTTTTATTGGCTTTAATCTTAAATGGTAACAATAAGAAAGAAATAGAGAAAAATATTAAAGAAATAATGGTTTTCAAAATGTAACAATACTACAAGTTAAATAATGGTGCCAGCCTCCAAAAAGTAAACAAAATAAATAAAACAATGAATTTATTTTAACCATGAGAATAACTTAAAAAATGGTATTATAAAATAATAATAAGTATTTGTTATATTATACTATGCTATCATTAAATATTGAAGCAACTCTACAATGAAAATCGAATAACTTAGTAAAACATCATGCGGAGACGTCTGTCGTCTAGCTGGCTTTGTAGCTTTTATTTTGAAAAGTGTACCCGGAAGTCATTAGTTTGATGGTGTGTGTGTGTGGGTGTGTGATGCAGACAGACGCCGGCAGGCTGGATGATGGCGTTGACTGGGCTGCTGCTGGTGGAGCTGTGTCTGTACGCCAGCTGTTTCGTGTGTGGGATTGTTGCCGCCGCTTCTGTCACCATCGTCCAGGTAACTTTGTTCACTTCAATACGTAATTATGATACTTTTAAAAGACAAATCTTCATCCTCTTCCGGGTATGACTCTGTTTCAGAGCGCGCATCTTAGCCTGAAAAGTGTTTAAAGTTTACGAAACAGCCAAAATGACATTTAACGTCAAGTTTAATATGTGTACGTTCTTTTATATCTTTTGGTTTTTACCTTTTCAAAGTGCGACAATAACACAGCACGTAAAGACAGGCGCTTTCACTTTTACTCTGAGGTGAATCCCCTTCTTCGGGAAACCACAGGTTTCTCCCCATCACTGTTTTTATCCGTTTTGGTTTATAAATAGATTCAAACATTATATGATGATCTTTTATTCAGGGAAAAAAAGGACAACTCCTCACCACAGGAACTGCTCAAGCACGTGAGGAAAAGACCATAAATGCGACTGTGCTCGCGCCCTAACAACAGTCATGTGTCCTGGCACAAATCCTGTTTTCCAATTATTGTGCTTCCACTGTGAGTTGTTGGGAGACTGCAGGGTCAAAGCAAGATGTCAGGCAGGAATATGCACTCACTGGCCACTTTATTAGGTACACCCTTTTCGAATATTAGAATAGGGTTAGGGTTACCTACCCTAACCCTTACTAACATAAGTAGCATACTAGCCCTTTATTAGTAATCATTAAGCACTAGACGTGTGTCCATCTTAAACCTTAGACCATCAGACATGCAACCTTATTCGGTGGTGAAAAACACTAGATTTAAGCATCTACTGGTTATTGTTACGTTCATATTGTTCATATAATCATTTAAATTTTATAATGAGGTCTTAGTGTGATACATTGCAAACAAATGATGGATATATCAGTCATGACACCATGTAGACACTCAGTGTCAAATACATATAAAATTAGATCATCATAGATCACGACATAAAACCAATGGTCCTAGACCAAACAAACAAATATAAAAACGTAAGACCCATCAAAATGATGCAAAAAACTGTTTGTATAAAATTATGTAATGTATAACATTGAGTGGCGGGCCACATGAAATGGATTGGAGGAAATTTGAGAGCTATAGCAGAGATAAAATTCAAACTATGATCGATTTTCAACAATCTGAAATAAATAATCAGTTTGAATGGGTTTAAAAAATAAATTATTAATAATAATAATAATAATAATAATAATTAAACAAGCACAATGATTTTCAGTAAAAAAAAAGTTGTCAAATGTTCTGGTTTCTTTGCTCCACAGATAAATTGATTATGAAAATAATTATTAATGGAAGCCATAATCATGCCTGCCTTCCTTTCCTTCCTTCCTTCCTTCCTTCCTTCCAGGGTAATTTCGGAGGTCAGTGTATGCTGTACGGTCTTGTTAGCTACAATGCTACAGCGAACCTCATTGGAGTCCAGTCATCCACCTCCCCGTCTCTGTGCTACTTTGTGTCAGCCATATCGGTCATGGTGGCCGTGGTGTGCTTCTCCCTCTCTCTGTACTGGGTGTACACGCTCTGCATCGATAGGGAAGTGAGAAGGTGACTGCTGTATTTGTTGTATTATATTTACTAGGGATGGGCGTGAGTATTCAATTATTCACTGTGACTGTACACTGTATATTAGAAAGATATAAAACACTTTTTTTTTTTTTTTTTAAATCAATGATTGTATACTCCGATGACGACCTAATTTGTGGTAAATCTATCACAACAAGGTGGCGGCAGCATCAAGCATTTAGTCGGTGGACTTCATGTTTGTTTACAAAAGTGATGACATTTACAAGGTTTCCTGAATGCATCTCAAAGCTTCTCTTTTAAGTTCAAGATACTGTACAGTAGATCGGGGTGTCAAACTGAAATGTCCTGGGACAGCGGACCCAGTTTCAAATTCTTCACTTCAGTCCCACAATCAGTGTTCACAATATGTGTGTATATATATATATATATATTCTGTTTAACAGCACAAGCAAGAAGCACCCTGGCTGGAAATATCCAGTAACTACAACTTGGTAGCAATACACAAAAAGATCGCTAGGGGTCGCTACAGACCAAATAACACTCTCCACCACTTGACACTCATGGCGGCATTATGAACTAGATAATTGAACTACATCTTCGGTATTGCTAAACCAGCCATCATTACTATAGTGTGTACATGTATTGGCTGAAAAGTACAGTGGTATGAGGAAGATTATTGCATTGCTGTGTGGATTTAAAAAGTAAAAATATATGATAATAAGGTATGTTATATTTCTTAAATGCAGAGATGTATTGTTTTACTATAATGGTTTATTCATTGTAAAACAAGGTTAACACAGGTTTACAGACAAGGTTTATCATGACGTATAACTGCAGGGTTAGAAATATAGGAAAACGTGGTAAAAAAAAACAGCGTAATGTGGTGCCATGATATCATTTCCTCATTTGGTTTCCCCCCCACAGGGAGCGTGTGTGGATGAACCTGATTGTGGCCGTGTGCGGCATCTTCTTGTTCTTCCTGCTCATCACAGGCTGCATGCTGAAGATTGGACGTGACTCACTCTGTAACTCCATCACGAGCGCCGTTCCCAATGTTACCAGGTGAAGCGCACACACACACACACACAAACCAAAACATCTCACTTGCAAACTTAGGCCTGGTTCCCACTGGATGCTTTGCGGCTACATTTTTATCTTATTTTTCATGTGGTTCCAAGCAAAAATGAAGAGACGATCCCTGTGTTGCTTGATGTACGTAGACTAGGCTTATGCAGAACAAATCTGGAGTCATAATTACTAAAATCAATAAAAGTGGACACCATGGGCGAAGTTGCCCTCCCATCTTAAGATGTGACGGCACATTCAGTCCTCGAATTTGAAGGAATTAATTGAAAAGTCCTTGAATTTGATGTCAACCAATGTGTGGGCACATTCTAACATCAATTCTCTATTATATAATCTGTTTTTGTTTGTGAAGATGTGAAGATGCCCAGACCAGAAACTGGGTAAGTCCACTGGACGGAGGGCGGTTCTACAACAGTCTGCACAAAGCTGAGGTCAGCATTTCTTTCACCTGTGTTTTATCTTTATACAACCAGTTTTATGCTAGTCAACATAAACAGTCCGATTTGATTGCTTGCTATGGTAAACAAATATATTTTGTTTTTCAGTGCCACATTTTCATGCAAGCAGAAATAACCCAGTTTTCATTGATTTGATTTAGATTTAATTGGCAAGAAATAGCCAAAGTGTATTAAATGGAAAATATTTCATTATATTCACAAGAATTAGTTTCAAAAGTGTTTTCTTAAATACTAAATCATTTTTAAAGCACACATTGAACAAATACCTTGCTTGTGTCTCCCTCTCAGACAGCGGTGTGGGTCAACCTCTTCTTCTGGCTCATCATTGGGGTTCTGGTTGTCATTCAGCGGCACCAGAGTCCACTGACAAAGGTGATCGCGGCAGGGTACGGAGGGCCAGCCGGCGGCCTTTTTGGTGATCCTGGTGTGACGGCTGCAGAGACTGAGCCGTTTTTCCGCGGTCCTACAGGGCCACAGTGAGGACACGGGGTCGCAGGAGTTGCAATCACATGGAAAGTTTGAATACGAGAGGTTATCGATATTGACTTTACTTTAACTTGGGTTGCAAAATGAACTTCTGTTGTGAAGCCGTGAGATTTGAGATTTCAACAGTCAGTTTGTTTTCCATCCATCCATCCATCCATCTATCTTTTCCTATCACTTTATCCTCCACAGGAGGGTCGCAGGTTGTGCTGTGCCAATCCCAGCTGACAAAGGGTGATAGGCGGGTTGCACCCTGAACTGTTCGCCAGTACATCGCAGCAGTTTGTTTTAGTTTTTTATAATTCTTTTTGAATTTGATTTTTAGTTCACACAAGCTTGACTGGCAGAAAATAAATGACAGTGACCAGATTATTTTCAATGTAGTTTTATTTATGAAATACATTTACACAAAAGGCCTTTGTTATATGGAGCAAAGAAACAAGAAAATATTGACATTTAAGAAGCTAAAACAATCAGAAATCTTATCTTAATAATGAGAAACAGATAAACTGATTATCAATATAGTTGACGACGATTCATTTAGTAATAGATTATTGTTTCAGCCCGACACCGTAGTCATGTACAGCTGCAAACTGCATTTTCTTTCTTTGTATTTGCTTTCCATGAAAACTCTGATTAGTCTGATTAAGTAACCTAATCCTATATTTACATTTTTACTTCATCTTTAATAATCTTTTTTCCTTATCTTGAACTTTTTTTTTTTTTTTTTTTTAAATGCTGTTTATTTTGGGACTATTTTCCGCTTTGTATCGCTTTGTTTTTCTTTCTAAGGACTGTGCAGAATCTTGAATCTGCCTTTTATGTAAAGAAAAAGATAAATACAAGGACATTGAAAATAATCTGGTCACTGTCATTTATTTTATTCCAGTCACACACACACACTGTGTTCCAGATGAACAAATGTGTATAAATTTACAAATGAAAATGGACCAAAGTGATAATAATTTGCAAACTTGAAATGTTTAGTTTCTGGTGAAACACTGATGTTGACAACTTTGTCTCACCATTAATAAAGTGACTAATCACGTAAAACAACTTTTTTTTCATTATTTTTGGCCTTTCTTTTTTTCTTTTTTTTTTACCACCAATGAAATCTTCAGGAACACAGATTAATATTGATTTACATAAATGTAAATTAATATTCCTTTAATGACGCCATTATAATTTTCAGTTTACATTCAGTATCGTTGGTTTTGCGCACGTTAGTAGCGTACTCCCATCATGCCTTTCGCTGGTCATGCGCGCGTCGAGCCACTTCAGTGGAGAACGCGGATGGCTCGTTCACATAACCGAGTGGTAAGTGAACAAGTTTAAAAATAATAAAAAACAAAAAATAATAAAACCCAAAACAAAAAGAGGTGATGCAGCACCTTCTCTGTACTGCGGTCAAGCCAGCCGTTTCTCAATTTCGCGTAGTCAAGCCGGGCAAGACAGCGCGTTGGCTAGCTTACGGCTAGCGTGTAAAACGTCGATATTGAACTTTTATTTTTTTATATATATATATAAATTAAGAGGTGTTCCAGGTTATTCCACCTGCTGGCTCAATATCACACATTTACACATTTAATACCTGTATTATTTTGAAAAACGCAGGTTTCCACACGCTGCAGTCAACTCGCAAACGTATTTGATATAAAGTTGGCAATAACGGCTCAGTAGCTTGTCAACGCGAAAACGAGAGACAGCCCGGCTTGACCGCAGTTTCTCCGGGCTGGTGTTATGATGGAAAGCGTTGTCAAAAATTGGTTTGTTGCAAATGAGTTAAATACAAGTGTGTCAGTCTACACCAACATTTTGCAATTGATAGTGTGAGCACTTCTTTACGACTTCTTTATCGCGCTTACTAAAAGGAAAGAATAAAGATGACTTCCGGTGCTGACGCATAATTTGCGTCAGCAAATCAAAACGCTGCGAGCAGGGTTCGAACCTGCGCGGGAAGATCCCATTGGATTTCAAGTCCAACGCCTTAACCACTCGGCCATCGCAGCGCGTGACGGTACTATAAGTATCGCGTTACTAATATACATATTCATGAGATATGGCTTTGATACGAACAGATTTACTAATTTACAAATGTTGAAAGCTTTACTTTCCCCATGTATGGGGTTGAAGTGTCCATCATCAATTAAATTCAATCTAATATGATATAATATAATATCATTAACTAAACTCAGCCTAAAATTAGCCAAATCAAAAGCATTTGCTCACTGAAATCAGCATATTTATTTATTGTAGTTAAAAAAAATAAATAAAAAAAAGTTTTATTCAAAGCAGTCCAAAAGATATTTTGAAAAAAGATCAAAATGCCAACACAAACAAGTAAAATGAATCCATAAAAAATGGCCTTTGGACTGATTTGATTTGCGCATGGTGACTTGTTTCAAATCATAAAAAGATAACATCAGCATTAGTCAGTTATGAATGTGTGGGTGTGAACAATGTGTGCATGTCAGGACGTGTCACCTTTATTTAACCAGCAGGTTTCTCTTTTTATTGAGGGAGACCTGGCTTAGATGTCACTCACCATAGCAATGTTACAAAATTAAACAACAGAATTAAACATATTTAGAGTCACAACAGAGTCACCAAAATTCAAACCATCATGGACAGTGTGTCTTCCTTTGTTTCCATTCTGTGATGATGAATCTATGATGGTGAGATGCCAGGGCATTCAGTATAAGTGAGATAGGATCAGTATTAATAAATCATAAGGGCTGACATACTGACTTTGGCTCATACACTGACTCTAATCTCAGGATTCTGGTCCTAAAGAATTGAGGTGATTCCCAGTTATTTTTTGTCATGAGTTTTCAAAAGGGTCTTGCAGCCACCGCCCACAGGACAATGTTTGTACTTGGCCATAATGATAACAAATGTAGATGGCTGTTCTCTGGAGGAGTTTCCTTTCCTCTCAGTATCTTTATGGACCTGACACACGTGCACGTTTGAATTTATCTTGTTACGTAACTTCAAAGCATTACTGTGTAACTGAAAGGTGTCATTGCTTTCCCTGAATTGGACCTGAGGGCAAAAACAAGGATCCTGATTGCTGGCTGCAGGGGGCAGTATTGAGACGTCCCTGATGCTGCTCAACCATGACTGAAAGGTTGCTCCTGGCTGATAAGTCTGCAGCCAGTACAATGGTTCTGTCTGGGGCACAAGTCAAACTCATTGTAAGAAAATGTTATTTCCTCCGTTTTCCCTTGATAAAAAGATAATTTTCCTCCGTTTTCTCCTGATAATGACATATTTTTCCTCCATTTTCCCGTGATAATTAATTTGAGAGATAATGATTGAAATGATTGAAACATGCAGATTTGGGGATTAGGTGAATTGGTCACTCTAAATTGACTGAGAGTATGAGTGAATGGTTGATTTTCTCTATACGTGGCCGTGCGGTTGACTGGGGAACTGTCCAGTGTGTACCCCGCCTATCGCCCTATGTCAGCTGAGATAGGCACATCACCCCCCACGACCCTCTGGTGGAGGATAAAGTTGTGGATAATGGATGGATGAATGAAATGAAACTCGATAGGAGTCATCACTGCACGGCTGCAAGAAACTGCGGCGCGTTCTTTTTACATGCGACACACATAAACGTGCGACTAGTGACTTGTAAAGCAGTTTTTTTCAGTGTAATTAAATCACTGGAATCAGTTAATTAAAAATATTTGTTCAGTACTTCCTCGATGACTGGAGCACAGTCACTGGACTGAAATAGTGTTGTGTCATTCACGAACGTGTCGTATATGTCTGATAAACTCAGAACTTTGCGATTTGATAGCTTCTGAGATGACGCACACTAATGTGTACGTTATCTGTTATAGCAAGGCATAAAGCTATTTCAGCCTGTGTCAGGCCTTGATTGAATAGATATGTGATGCAGTGATCGGTAGTCTCCTTCTCCTGTGACATTGCGACACTGAAGGATGTTTCTTGCAATGATTAAATAGACTAATCTGGCTCCACATCTGAATCCACTTCAGCCTCTCACAGTAATCGATCACTGATCCTGAGGGCAGCAGAATATGACATGGGGAACCCTGATAGTTCCATCGTAAAAAAGAAGCTTGTTTACAAGTTTACAAGGTATTTCCCAACATTCAAAGTTATGAAAGTACCCAGGAAACAACTGCTGTGCTGACCTGAACCTCAGCAATCAGCTGACTAGAGTCTAGACCACTTTAAAATCAGGCAGAGAACCTTTCAACATTGTTTTGTTAATGCAAATATATGAAAGACTTCCACAGAGCCTGTGGTGCACCTGTAGTTTCTAGAGTTCTCAGTTGCTTTTGATATAACACCATTGAACTGTTAGTCATCTGATTTAAACCCTAATGCATGGCCAAAGGTTATAAGAGGGCGACTGAGAGAATCTCCCTGTGGTTAAACAGTAACAGTGTTAATGAGTTTTGAAGGTTCTGACGTAAAACATGGGAAACTTGGCTCATAGTTTACTGTAACATTAACAAAGAATTCCCGATACAACACAATATAAAGAAAAATCATTCTTCCTCAAAAACAAAATTACTGGGAGAACCTCTTCATCATGTTTTTAATCTGAGTCTCTGACAGGGGAGAGACAGGGTCTTAAGAGGCCACATCCCAGAGAGCTAGATGATTACAGACTAGAAACTTTAAAATCCCACGTGATGAAGACCATGGATCAACTGCTACTCCACCTTCTCAGACCCCAGGTCCATTACGCACAGAACCCACACCAGTTTGCCTGTCAGGTGAAGGCACCAAGGAAGTGATCATCTACCTCATCTCCAGTGCCTTCAACACTATCCAGCCTCTAAGACTGAGAGACCACAGTTCATCAAGCTGAAGGACTGTCTCTCTGGAACGGTGGTGCTGACCATCATGGACAATGACAAACACCCTAAACAACTCTCAGCAGACAGACTGATATTGTCCCCATGACCATCCAACTTAACAACAACACTCCGAAGGGCAGGTGGAGAAAATGGACTCTACATCTCTCTCACCTCTCTCATACACTTCTTGGCATTGTCTGCTTTGGAACACCTTTTTGTGGGGTAGTTGGAGCCGATAGTGTCAAACAAGATTTGGGAGGATTTCTTGTTCACGGAGATTATCTTTTTTTAACCCTTTAAGCCCTAAGCATATTTTGTAGATTGCTGCTCGAAAATTGCACACTCATAATGAAATGAGTATATCTCTGCAACCACAAGGTATATTTGAATACTTTGAGTGTCATAGTAAATGGAAGACCAGTGGGATTTACTAAGATTTGTAAATATCAGCACATGTACATTTGTGAAAGGGACATTTTTGGTACTGAGTGGAAAAAATGTATCAGTTTTTAGGAAGCGTTCATTGTTGAGGGTTAAAT
Organism: Microchirus variegatus; assembly: GCF_963457635.1. NCBI lineage: Eukaryota > Metazoa > Chordata > Actinopteri > Pleuronectiformes > Soleidae > Microchirus > Microchirus variegatus. The sequence goes on from NC_139803.1 coordinate 28,241,116, forward strand.
GACTGTCCTCATGTTCTTGTCTAGTCTAGATTTTATATTCTTAGAAACATCACCTTTGTAACAGTCTTAAAAGACGCTGTTGTCATATTGTGATTACTGTAGCAACCAGATTTTCCATGTGCAGTCGGCTTTATTCCATCCAAAGTCCACTTTCATTGCATGTCTTTATCTTATTTTGTGGCATGCAGCTTTTGTCCCAGTGCTGATGCAGATCCACCTTTTTACCCCAAAACCCTACATCCCTATGGTTTAAATGAGGATTTACACATGGCCTGTTTTCTGTGACCTCAGTAATATCCACATGTTCTGTTTGTTCATATACAAACTTTGTCTTGGCTCAATTTATTTAATCAATCCCCAGATTTTTAAAGCTGCCATTCGTACATTTTGCTGTTGATTTTATTATTATTCATTATAGCCAGAGGGTTGCAGGTTGAATTCTCGATGGCTAGTGCTTGCTCATTGTGTGAATTGTTTCTCTGCTCTGCATGATGTTGTCTATGTACAGCGCCTTGAGATAATGTATGTTATAGTTTGGCGCTATACAAATAAAATTTAATTGAATTGAATTGAAGGCGTCCATGTTGAAAATGAGGAGTTTTTTTGAACGACCAAGCGATGCGACAGTTTTTGGAGCTGATACGCTCGGTACGACAAGCCGATCACGCCATTTTTGTCTCGCGCCCGCCACACTATGGCGAGCATAAACCTAGCTTTAGTATTGTGCCATTTTGAATACTAAGTGAAAATCAACAGAAGACCATTCTTCTGAGATTACTATCATTGAAGATTAAAGCCAACAAAGCTACAAAGCTACAACTGTGCAGAATTCCCCCAGTATCATGTAATTTACTGCTTTATAACTGCCATTGAAAAAGGTTCACTCCAATTAATAAACTAATTACTAATTTTGCTTTGGACCCCATGAAAGTTCAGGCCAGCCCTGCCAGAGGCAATGTGTGTGGCACCAAATACCTTGCGTCCATTTGATCACTGTCTTACAGGACAATTGTGTTGACGACACAAGGGATGACAAATTATCACCATCTACTCTACATTACTCTATTATTAATGATTTCCGTATGGATATCACATGGCTTTTCCAAATCACCTTGATATTTGACTCAATAATGTGACTGACAAAACTGTTTAACTTCCACCATATAAAGTCAAATTTAACCTCACAGACTAACTTTAGCCCTGAAGTTCTCACCCTAAAAATCGCTTCTCATAGGAGGTCCCTCCACCTATCTGCAAAATCATCTATATTGTAAACACGAAATGTATGGTTATGAAATTTTCCTTCCCTCCACCTCATACCAGTCACACCCAGATACAGTGGTCATAGCAACACCTTTATCTAAACCACTAAAACACCTTAGTCACACAGGTCAGTATCAGATGATAAAGGTGGAGGAGGAAGACGTTGATGATGGTTTACAGTAAACCTAAACTAAGACAAACAAGAAGAATGACAGTACTGTACATGGGTGGGTGTTGAAAGTGACGGATCTTGGTTTGGCCAAATTTGAATTTGATTTCTGAATTAAAAAGCCTGTTGTCAGTGATGAGGTAGCGAATGGTTCGAAATCAAAGTAACGTGCTACTTATCAATCAGTCGTTCTTTTTTTGCAATTGATATTTATCCAATCCAACTTTATTTAAACAACCTTTAGAAGACATAAAACATGGGTAAAAGTAACAGCCATACAATAAAACAATAATAATAATACATTTATGTTAAATTTAAGATGACAGGCACAGACAGAAGACACAAATATGCTGCCACTCTAGAAAGTAGATTATACCAGCCAGTAAGAGATGGCACATGAGCAGATTTCTGCCCAACATGGTAGCTGTGTGGATCGGTTCATTATAAGTTATTATTATCCTTACGGCTTTCCCTTTTCTGAGGGTCACATGAGGAGCCGGAACAATCCCAGATTGCGTGTTATACCCTGGACAATATCTGGATCTTGTCGAGATATTTGCAAGTCTGGACATTTTTCCAGATTTGCAATATCCCAACATCTTCAACTTTCCGATTAACTGGAACCTCATCTTACGACAGACTGTCAACACTTAGACATCACAATAAAAGCAGAACAAGATATTACATTTAGTAAGTAGTCGCTTGGCGACTTTTTTTCCTTTTGGTTTCCTGGGGCACAGCAGCTGTCTACCATCTTCATCTTTAAGAGACTTTAATCAGACTATAAGACAAGAGTTGAATGCCCAATTCCCTGGTATATGTTGCCAGGTACATATGTTGGGTTTGAAGCAGCGTTTCTTCCTGCCAGAATGGCATTGTTTTGAAATTGACTGACATAATGTCAACTAATTGGTACTAGTGTAGTTTTTTACCCGGACCTTGTTTGGCATCAGCAGTAATGCAGCTATTATACTAAGCATTTCCAACTGGGATGAAGATACTTTAGTTTAGACCTAAAAAAGAAGCTGGATGGATGATATGAGGTAGACAATGTAGCAGGATATTGGGTTGTACGGAAAACCCTGCTTATCATCGTGTCGTAGCGCTATTTCTATACTAACTAGGTTAAGTTTGCATCTAAAATATAAGTTAAGTATCTGTATAACGTCGAAGCTTACCTGTCTGTGTGTCTGTGACATCACAGCAGCTGTCATTAACAAATGAAGAAGTTGAATAATCTGTGGCTAAATTACTTTATAAATAATGTTCACATCTTAATGCAGAAGATATTTTTGTATATTCTTGTTATAATCTGAGCCCGGCTGTCATTTACACTTTTGTTCTTTTTCCAAATCACTGGCATGTCAGTTTGTTTTAGGAGGCACTTTGCCAACTAGCCAAAAGATCATAATTAAATGTTCATCACAGTATCAAGATTCATTTCCAGAAAGATATAGATAATATTTAGTGCTTTTAAAGGGTTAGTTCAGGGGGTTTAAAGTCAGGAAAAACAGATTTTAGTCTCACCAAATTAAGTACTGTGAAAGTCTACAATATTTAAGGAATGTTTACCAAATGACATCACCATTAGACAGTCTTTTCTGACTGGAATATAACGTTTATGTTGCTTAGTACACAACTTACTCTCCTGCACCAAAGTCCAGAGAGAAAATTAATGGTTTTACATCAAGGGACACAGGAGTTGTTGATCCACTGCTGCCTCTTTTACTGAGTTCAAATGTGTTATTTTGTGACGTTTGTGAAGTTTATTTATGTCCTTTGTCCAGCAGCAGTAGACCCTCTGAGCTAAAAACACGGATTTGCTCGATGGACTTTGGTGCAGGAGAGTGAGCGGTTTCCACACAAGACGCTGGTTGCCAGATTTGGGTTGCCACATCAGTTGTGTTATTCTAAGGTCCAGAGCAGTACCAATGTACATGTTTGTCTTTTAGTTGGTTGGTTTTGATTTTGCTCACGCCAATCCCTTTTCCCACACGTGAATATACAGTAAATGCTGAAAAGGTGTGTCTGCTTGATCAAAGTATTCTGTTTATTACACCATAAGATTTATTATGTCTCACAGTACAAGTACTTATTTGTGTTAGTGTTTGATGGGCATCTCCACCCACCCTGTGAACTTCTGAGAGGTCAGAAAGCGCACACACGCGCACACACACACACATACATACACTTATGCTCAGAAATTCTCCTAACTGCCACACCCAAAGAGAACACACACCCTGGCCGTATCACGCACTGTTACTTATTTACACATTTTGCAACATCAGGTAACAGCAATTCAGCATCACCGCACCACCCACCCAACACATACACCTGGGTTTCCACAAAACACTCCCCTGACCCATCTGAGCGCAGGCCTCTATATAAAGCTGTATCGGACCCGTCGCTATCCTTGCTGTCTCTTTTTCCTGCTAACTAACTGTTAGCAATGGATACATTACAATATCTTATTTTGCTATTATGGATGTGCGACTGCACAACAAGCCAGGTCCAGCTCAGGTGAGTCCTGTCAATAAATCTATAATTAAATATTATTATTATTGTTATTAATATTATAAATAAAATGTGAAAAATGTAATTACATGAAATATTTAAGTTATGGGCTCGCCTTAGAATTTTTGAAAATCCGCATCCACATCTCAAATTTTTGTGATTTCTGATGAATTTTACAGTTTACAGTTCAACAGCATTAATTGAACCCTTGCTTTTCTTGATTGACAATTAAATGTTATAGAACTACAACACAAAGGGGGGCTATTTGTTCAGCTTTAACAATTACATAAAATGTCAACTCAGTATAGACCCTCATATTTGCACATTTCTAAAAAAAATTATAATTTGCATTACTTTTATTATTATTATTATTATTATTATTTATTTATTTATTTATTTATTTAGATTAGAGGAAGGAGAGAAAGGGGTTGAATATAAAATATTTAAATTCTTACATGCATGCCTTATAGAGGTGTTTCTTAAGGCAACAACAACACATTTGACAACCTTGTCACCTTGGATAACCTTCAGACACCTTGGATTTTATTGTACCTGGAAATTAGTTGATAAAGTCTTTTATCATACCTAAACCTTTATCTTTGTTTTTAATTTGTTTATTTTTTTATCTTTTCCAGCCTACAGAACACAGCAGTTCAAGACGGTAGGTGATTTTCATTACATTCAGAACAAGTCCGTGTGTCTTTTTAGTACATGATCCGACACACAACAGTACATAAGTTGAACAGTTAAAGTACAGGCCACATGCTCATGCACATGAGTGTTGAGAACTGTCGCATGTTATTTACTGTCCTTGAGAGAAATATAGTCTTTACTCTTTACAGCTCTTTATCTTTACAATTTACAGCCAACACACACTTTCACACAACACTGTCGCACCTTCCGCCATCTCCTCATGTCATGGGGTCAAAACATATATATTTATCGGCATGTTTGAAGTAGGGCTGTTCGGTTTGGCCCAAAAATAAAATCCCCATTTTCTCTCAAAACCCGACAAAATACAATTACGATTTTTACGAAGACAACTCGCTGAAATGTTTTTGGCCTGGTAGCTTGTAGTGGGGGTCCAGCACATGAAGCAAATGTCGGTAACCAGTCTTTTCTCCTGTGTATATCGGGACCATGTCTATTGTGATGTGAAACGAGAATCAGAAATATTTTTCCACCTCCTGTCGGTCTTGTCATATGGTACACCTTGTGAAAACGAAAACAGTTAATAATTGAATACAGTGGTGGATTGCTTGATTGTGTTTTTTCCCCAAAACCCTATTACTATTATTATTATTATTATTTTAAATATTAAATCTGATTAAATTTGTGAAATTTGGAAATACGTTACAGTTCAAAGTTTGCTTGGCTCGTTTTTTTTATCAACAAAAATAAAGTAGAAGTATATTTTATGACTTTTGCACAATTATCGATACTCTTGTTTTTGTTAAAATGCAATTTAAAATGAATCATAACACATGAAAATGTTGGAGTTGTGTGAGCACTAAGGTTAAAGAATTCAATATTTTGACATTAATAGATGGTAGAAAGACACAGAATGGCACTCAACATGCTAACAACAGTTGTTTTGGCCTGTGATGTAATACTAACAAGCTGAAATGGGACAACCTAGTGGAATTAAGTTTGACACTCTATTCACTAAATCAATTCTCCACTAGCGCTTGCATACTGGGACAAGCACAGTTGATTTAACTGGAAACGTGACTGACTATGTGTCATTATCTTGCAAAATCCCAAACTATCCCTTTAACTTGATGAAAGAGATGATTACACTCCCAGTCCGTGGTCTACCACAGAGCAAACACACCATTTGTACTGGACAATAACTTTCACACCTCAATTCAAGGCAGGGTTACTAAGCATACAAAAACAAGAGAGGGCTTTCAGGTCTCAGCTGTATCGTGTTTCTTTTGTAATAATTGGAATCACACTGATTGTTCCCTGCAGTACCTTTAATTTGAAATTTAGATTGTACAAATTGACAGGAATTATGTTGTCCTCCCTTATCTATTGAATTATATAAAAAAATTATATTGTGATTAACATTTTTTTTCCTTATTGTCCAGCCCTATTTTAACATACAATTCAATCCACTAAACCACTGTTTTATGCAGGACAAATATTTAATATAACAAAGTAATCATACACATGTCGAGTGAGCAAATAATGAGGGAGGAGAACAAGAAGACATTGACACATTATTATACCAACTTGTCTGTTTTGTGTCTGCGTCTCTCCAGCCGCCGTGCTGACCTCCTGCGACTTTAACCAGGACAGTGCACCATTCTGCAATTTCGTCCAGGACAGTGCAGACAACAGTGACTGGACCCGACTTAAAGGTCCAACCCCAACAGAAGGCACTGGACCGAGTGGAGACTACCCTGATGGAAGTCAGTCCTGAATTCATGGTTTATGACAAATATCTAATTTCTGTACTTTTGTGATTAAAATTAATTTTCTGGATGAGACTAAGACAGAGAACTTGTGTATGCAGAGGGATTCTACATCTACCATGACTGTGCCAAGATTGAAAACAATCAGAAAGCTCGTCTGCTCAGCCCGCCCATCACATCATCAGCCACTCAGATCTGCGTCCAGTTCCGATACAACATGTATGGCTTGGATTCGCAAAACAACTTAAGGGTTCTGGTCAAGAGAGCCAATGTGGAGCAAGAGGTGTGGAAGAAGACTGGAATGCAGAGTCCAACCTGGCTGAAGGGCTCCATCACAGTGCCCAAAACCAGCACTGAGAGTGTCAAGGTTAGTGTCGAGTGTCACTGGAGATGTGGGGATAATAAGTATTACTAGTACTATTCAGAAAATAAAGGTAGTCTGGAAGGTAACTGTCCAGACAATGAAATGACACCTGGAAAAACAGCAATTACATCTAAAACCTGGTCAATGTGCCTGCTTAGGTGTATACTGTGTCTAAAAATTGTGATATCACTGTAGACAGCCTCTCCTGGCTGAAAACTGATGACTGTATGCCTTTGTTTTTTTTGTTTTTTTTTTAAACATCTGTTTATTGAGTTTTACATAATAAACAGAACAAAAGTTCTTGATACAGTAATAAGTACATATAGAAACATACCACGGAACCGGTACAATCCCCCACCCCGCTGACGATTGTATGCCTTTGTGAAAAGTTTACTCCCCCAGCACCAAAGTCTGTTGATAAATCATCCATTTTTGCTTGTGAAGGACACAGGAACTCTTAATCTACTGTTGGCTCTTTTGATATGTTTGTATCACTTAAATAAATCCAATCCATTCAAACCTTAAAGTCATACAATTAAACATTTAAACTTACTTATGGTAAGTTCAGCAGTTGATCAGAAATTCCTGCCTTTTTTTGATGTAAAATCGTCAATTTTATCTATGGACCTCGGTGCATGGAAAGTGAGCGGTTTACAGAGCAACACAAACTTTAGTTTCCTGTTCGAAACAGCTACTGGTGAGAAAAAGCAATACAAAATATATAGTATTCACTGAAGCTTAGGTGAGCCAGCCTTTTGTTAAGTGACGCAAATCGTATTTCTTCAAATCCCCAAAAGGAGGAAACCACAATTGTTGCTTCCTGTAGTCTCTCCTCCGCTCCATACTGGCCACAAAGAAATGTTATTGTAACAAAGTTCACATGTGCATTCCTAAAATGTTTATATTTCTACATCAATCTGAAACCTCTGTGTCTCTGTGTTTGTGTGCAGATTGTATTTGAGGCACAGAGAGGCCGCATTGCTTCCTGCGACTCAGCTTTGGACAACATTGTCATCACTGAAGGAGCATGTCCCTGTGAGTTCACACACACACACACACACACACACACACACATACACACAATTATGTCTATATCTGATGTGTTCTTTTGTCCACAGCATGTGTTGTCAGCTGCAATTTTGACGATGGAGAGCTGTGTGGGTGGCAAATTCACAATGTCAATAACGACCCAAATTTCTTCGGCTTTGAGACATGGAATGGACCAACAGATACTGAAGACACAGGCCCAGACGATGACTACTCCAAACCTGGATGTGAGTGTACCTTTTTCTTCTTATTTTTACTCTTTGGAGGTCTGCTGGAAAGGTATGTTTGGAGAGGGAGAATGTTCTGCCACCCATGCTTTTAAGTAAGGTACTGTAATTTCCAGGTAATAGTTTTGTTAAAAACCAAGTTAAATGTGTGGCAATAAATAATGAAGCTCTCTTAAACTTTCTTAACTAACCCCAACATTTCTGGCCTTCTCGTTCAATATGTAGTTGGGCAATACCTGCTGATGGATTCAGTTAGTGTAGTCCATGGAGCTAGTTCTCAGATCAGAAGTCCTCAAGTTGCCCCCACCTCAGGCTGTCTGGACCTCATCTTCTACTACTACCTGTACGGCACCAGCAGCCGCATGCAGATCAGTGTCCACACCATTCACACAGGTAAATAATAATAATAATAATAATAATAAATTTTATTTGTAAAGCACTTTTCATATGTCTAAAATTTTTTGTAATAGATGGAAAGACACAAAGATTGATGCATTGCTGCCTTACACAATAAGTGTGGAGTTTGTATGTTCTCGCCTGTGTGCAAGTGGGTTTTCAACATTTCAACTGTTCGTCTCTGTATGTTGGCCCTATGTTGAACTGGGGACCTGTCCAGGGTGTAGCCTGCTGTTAGACCTGTAACAGCTGGGATTTGCAACCTTCATATGGACAGAAAATGAATGAAAATTAAAAAATGTATTTATTCTTATGTTAAACAGGTGGAAATACTGGACCTACTCTTTTCACTGTCCAGGGTAATCAGGGTAAAGGCTGGAAGGCTGCAGAAGTCCGCTACCTGGGAACTGCTGCTATTCAGGTTAATAACAGAGTTTTCTTTGTTTCCATATGTTTGTGCATAAAAGTCTGCATCAACTTACCTATGTGTGTTTATGTGTCTGTCAGTTTGTGATTGTTGGAACCTTTGGAGAAACTGCTAAGACAGATATTGCTGTTGATGCTGTGTGTATCATGTCCTGCAAAGGTAAGAAACGAATCACAGGGAATTCATATCGTCTTTGCCTCACTAATAACACATACCTGCTCATGACAGATTTTTCATGGGGGATTATTTGTTCTTCACTTACAGCTCAGCCAACAACTCCTCAACCACCAATAACAAGTCCAATACTAACTACGCCAACACCAAATCCAACAACTCCAGTGCAGACTACGCCAAAACCAACAACACCAGTGCAGACTACACCAACACCAACTCCAGTAATAACTACACCAACAACTCCAGTGCAGACTACGCCAAAACCAACAACTCCAGTGCAGACTACGCCAAAACCAACAACACCAGTCCAGACTTCACCAACACCAACTCCAGTAATAACTACACCAACAACCCCGGTGCAGACTACACCAAAACCAACAACACCAGTGCAGACTACACCAAAACCAACAACACCAGTGCAGACTACACCAAAACCAACAACACCAGTGCAGACTACACCAAAACCAACAACACCCGTCCAGACTTCACCAACTCCAGTAATAACTACACCAAAACCAACAACTCCAGTGCAGACTACACCAAAACCAACAACACCAGTCCAGACTTCACCAACTCCAGTAATAACTACACCAAAACCAACAACTCCGGTGCAGACTACACCAAAACCAACGACTCCAGTGCAGACTACACCAAAACCAACTCCAGGAATAACTACACCAACAACTCCAGTGCAGACTACACCAACTCCAGTAATGACTACACCAAAACCAACAACTCCTGTGCATACAACACCAGCAACAACACCAAGACCTACAACGCCAACACCAAGTATGACATATTCTTTGTAGTGTTTTCCAAAATTTCCCAAATTGTTTGAAAACCTTTTGTTATTTTCATCAAACCATTCCTTTTGTTACTCCCATACAGAACCATGCCCTCCTGATGCAGAGTATAAAGAATGTGGTCCAGCTTGTAAACCTTCCTGTGAAATTCCCTCCACCAACTGTACTGGCCCCTGTATCAGTGGCTGCTTCTGCAAACCAGGTTTCGTCTTTAAAGGAGAGCGCTGTGTGCCACTGGAAAAATGTGGCTGTCTTGATGACGACAATAACTACTATCAGGTTTGATATCCTGGATGATTTTATCTTAAATATACATGTTAAAAATAGCTGTAATGGCAATACAGAAATGTACCTGTGGTGACACATAGTACACCTTATTAGTATTGATCATTCATCCATTTCTTTTTCAGCCTGGAGAGATCGTATTTGGAGATGGCTGCTCAAAACTGTGTCGCTGTGTAGGGAACTACACATTGGAATGTGTTGACAACTCCTGTAGCCCTACTGAAGAGTGTCGTCTTGTTAATGGTGTTGCGGGCTGTTATCCTAAAGGTAATATTGTCTGGTAACTTGTCAAGGAATTCCATTTGTAGTGTTTCTTGTATTTTGAAATGATCTACTTTGAACACATGCAATATTCTCTATGCACATGCAATGATCTCTAAATATCCTTGCAGAAATATAAGACTTGGACTAGGCGGTGCTCCTTAGACCAGGAGTCGGCATGCCACTTTTTACTTACAAATCGCCCAAGCCAGAATCTTATTCTTCTCCATTTGTACCCCTGCTGAACTAAACAGTAATACTTAACTCTGTCCACATGCAATTGGATCACTGAGATTGGATATTAATGGGGCCATAGTCACTACAGGGTCCATGAGTACAGGACATAGTGGAACCTCATCAGATTGGCAAAATTATTGATTAAAGCTGCTCCTCAGCAAGAATTACAATATCTGTCCTGCTCCAAACTGACCATCGGATAAGAGACATGATGTGTTTATTATGGTATATCGCTAGTCAGACCAGTAATAACTACAATATTTCATTTGTTATTCTTTTAGACGCATCCACTTGTATAGCGTCTGGTGATCCCCACTACACCACCTTCGACAAACACAGATACAACTTCATGGGCAACTGCAGCTATATGATGTCTAAAACTTGCAACAGGACGGTTATGCCAAACTTCGAGGTCCACGCTGACAATGAAAACCGCTACAACCAACCCACCATCTCCTATGTAAAGGCAGTACATGTATATGTACAGGCAACAAAGATCTCCATTCTCAAAGGTGGCACTGTTCAGGTAAGAGTTGCAGAACTAACAAGGTTGATGTTGAAATGTTGAAAACGCACATTTTTGGATAGTAATAACAGTGTAGTGGAAATATGGTGCCACTCCCCCTGTGAAGTAGGACATTTCTGAGTGGGAGTGACTGGTAAGATAGTGTTGTCATTTTAGTTGTAAAGAGCTCAGAAATGTACTTGCATGTCTTCATTTATTGTAAAAAAACATGTCCTCGCCTTGCAATGGTGTCCTCACGACTTAACCATAGGAATTATGAAGACAATTTCACCAGTCCCAATAGAAGGCACCAATAAAAAGAATTAACTTTTCCCAGTCATTCAATATCAATTCAATTCAAGTCATCGCCATACCATTAATATTATGCTCCCCTGCTTTTACCCATACAGGTAAATGGGACGAAAGTGAACCTACCATTGACTTTGCCCCCTAGTGTTTCTCTCTTCAAGTCGGGAAAGTACTACACCGTGTCCATGAGCTTTGGTGTGACTGTTCGCTATGATGGAAACCATTACATGGACATCAAAGTGATTAAAGAGTAAGTGAAGACTGAACAGAGATTTAGTGGAGAGTCTGTCTTTACATACATTCTTCACCAGAATCCTACAACATTTCCTGTACGACACACTCTTTTGGAGTTAACAAGATGAAGTGCAAAGTGAACTGTTGTTCTGATGTCCACACATCATCATCCTGTTGATTTTCTTGTCACCTGCAGCTATAAGAACTTGCTGTGCGGCCTGTGTGGTGATTATGATGAAAATTCCAGAGATGACTTCCGTAAACCAGATGGATCACTGACCAACAATGCCAATGACTTTGGACACAGCTGGAACACTGACCCAGAGTGAGTATTGACAGTATATTGGCTTTATTTAAATATTTTAACTAATGTGATGTGACTAGCCTCTGGTTGAAATCCTGTGTCCTTGTAATTGTACATTTATCATTTACTAAATCATCACCACTATCATGTTTTTTATGCCTACATGCCAGCAAAGGTTGAGGTGAGACTTTAAACTTTAGCTTTTGTGTTTAGCAATAAAGCAATGTTTAAACCTCTTCTCACCTATTAACATTCCCATCAAGACAAACAGAGCAACATTGTACTTGTAAAGTACCCAGAAAAAAAGTCTCAGAAGTGAGTTCTACTGCGCAAAAAACCTGGTCTTTCAGCAGTTTGATGGGATAAACGCTTCTTGCCCTTGTCCCTGCCCCTGCTCTGCTGTTGTATACACACATGCTCCCTCAGTCAGGTCTGATAGTGTTGCTTGACCCAAACTCTCTGACTGTCTCTCAAACAGGTGTAATAAGAAACCCAACGCCACCGTCCCTGGGTGTGATGAAAAAGAGCAGGCGTTGTATGAAAGCTCTGGATACTGTGGGATCATGCTGGACACAAATGGTCCCTTTGCTGTGTGCCACCCCAAAGTCAACCCCAATGTAACTTCACATTACGCAACATTACACAACAAAATACATACAGTAGACAAGCTGCTGCAAGACTTCAGAGAAATTATCAGAAGTGGCAGAAGTCCTCACATTCTTCATTTAGTCGAGTCTAGAAATTTAATAACAGTGCATTTGCATTTATATTCTTGGTCCCAACTTCAGTGAGTAGCTCAGTACGTTTGCAGAAGTGAAACACATGTCTCTTTTTTTTTTATAATCATTCAAATTTGGCAAGGCGGTTAGTATGTAAAGTCAGGAGAGATATTGTTTATTGCTTTACAGGCACACAGTCCATTTTCTCACGAAAAGACGTGATATAGTGCAGCTTTGGAAATTATTATTCTAGGCCATAATAATGAATTGGACATTTAACGTTAATTGGGTAATGGCATCTTTTGAGAAGTGCCAGTATGCAAATAATAGTACAGGTTGCTCAAAATAGTAACTTAAGAAGTGCCAGTGTTGTGTACAGGGACTTTTAAGAAGTAAAAAGTACAGTTTTTAAAGAGACAGTGCAAAGCGAAAAAGAAAAAAATAGGATAGTTTTTGTTCTATATTTACAACCTGCTCAGTGGGGAATGTTTTGTATCCCTGAACCTGTTTGTGTTCTGTGTGTCTGCAGAGTTACTTCAGGGACTGTGTCTTTGACCTGTGTGAGCTGGACGGAGCCAAGTCCATTCTGTGTGAAGCCATTGAAGCCTACGTGAACGAGTGCCAGGACCGTGGGGTCACCATCGGACCGTGGAGGAATGAAACCTTCTGCCGTGAGTGTTGGGTGAATGAATGGAGGATGAAGGGATGTAGGGAGGCTAAAATAGGGTAACCTGGGAAGCTGCTTCTCTTGGGTCAGCAAGGTTTCTTGTTAAATTGCAAGGCACAGAAGTACACTGTAACTGACTGAGTCATTAGAAATGTAATCAGCATTCTATATCAGCATAATCTTTTAAAGTGACAGTAATTATTCAATAATTCAATCATAGAAGAATTTTTTGTATTCAACACTTGCATACGTCAGCAGTATCATGCAAATGGTACTTTTAGTGTAACTGTATGTATGATGCCTTTGTGATGAACTGGTGTACCTGCAGATGGCAGCACTAGAGCTGCACACAGAAAGTGCAGGTTATACAGTATGTCATCAGGTGTCAGTACTTTTCTTCCTTATACATACAGAAAAATGTATCCGTTAATTTGTGCATGGCGAATATTTAGCACAGCGTGAACAATCTCTCCATCCTCCTCACAGCCTGGGGGTGCCACCCCAACAGCCACTATGAGCCATGTGCTGACCCATGTCAGGAGACGTGTTCTGGGAAACCTGCCTCCTGTGGTGGACCCTGTTCTGAGGGCTGTGTGTGTGACGCTGGCTACATCCTGAGTGCAGGCAAATGTGTCAAAAAGTCCACATGTGGCTGCCAATACAATATCAACGGCCAATATTATGAGGTACACAAAACAGGGAAGAATGTGTGTATGAGGACTATGTCTGTGCTTGCCTCTTAAAATACAAACTATTTAAAGGTAACAGTAAGTATCTGTGTTTATAGCACAATAGGCAGGTTTACCGGACAAAATATTTGATTGTTGCGTTTTTACTGAGTCTGTTCTGAGCTCAGACACGTTTTATTGTCCAACTAGTTAAAACACTTCCTATCATTGTAATTCAGTTTATGCTTCCTTCTGTTACCGTGTGTGTGTGTGTCTCAGCCTGGGGAGGAGTTCTATTTGGACGACTGTAAGCTGAAGTGTAAGTGTAACGCACCCTCGGTTACCTGTAAGGCCCATGATTGTCCTGCCATGCAAGAATGTAAACTTCAGAATGGAGAGCTGGGCTGCTATCCCACTGGTAAGTTGAACATGAAAGCACACTGAGACTGAGTTGTGTAATGTGTTGTTGAGGTTGTTGTTTATCTTTTTTTTTTTTTTTTTTTGTCACACTCTCACAGGTTCTCAAGACTGTGTGATCTCTGGAGACCCTCACTACAACACATTTGACAAGAAGTTCTTTAGTTTCATGGGAACATGTACCTACACACTGGCCAGAACCTGCAGGAACACCACAGGTGAGAACAGGTGTTGACTTCCTGCATCTGAAAAAACAGAGCTATTGCTTTTTTTGACTCCCTAAAGCACAAGTGCATTTAATGGTCCAATGGGAAACACTTATTGGGGTTTTTTCGAAGTATTTCCCCAAAGAATGTTTGTTTTAGTATATAATCTATCTACACTAGTGCTAAGTAGAACCATACTCCTCCTCATAGGAGAACCCTTTTTGGAACCTTAGTGTTACCAAGAACCCTTTTAAAACCCTTTATTTAGGAAAGGGGTTTTCAGAAGCAAATGGTTCCAGGTAGAACCTCAGCCCTTGTAGAAGGACCCTTTTGGAATCCTTATTTCTAAGAGTGTATAAATGCAAGGAACATCTCTCTGTTAATCGCGTAACTGTCCAACAGGTCACTTGACAGGCTTCAGACTCTGCAGGTGATTTACCAAGGGCACTAGTGTGTACAGTACTGACTGATAGGAATGAAGGAGATGTCGTAGCCTCCACCCCGTCCCACACATTGTGATTATTACTATAGAATTATAATGATATTACCATAATATTACTTAGTATTATACCATTCTGTTAATATCTTATCTGATTCTGCCAACTTGATTGCATGTGTCAGAGGGATAAGTGGATTTTGAAGCTCAGACAAATTAACTAACATTAATGGTGTTGTGCAGGTCCTTGGTTCTCAGTGGAGGGGAAGAATGAGGAGAGAGGAATGCCAGATCTGTCCTACCTGAGGAAACTCTACGTCACTGTGGATGGAATCACTGTAACACTTATGAAGGCCAGAAGGACACTGGTTAGTAACATTTAGACCAAATACACGCACAGACCAGCTATAGCACTCTCTTTATATATTATATTCTTCAGTGAAATTACAATTTAAAGCTCGCCCCTCATTGTCGCCACCTTTTCATTTGACGTTATCCTTGTTCTTTGACCTTTATGTCTTTATTCCATAATCCCAGAAATCTGGCCACACTATTCCTACACATCCTATTCTTGTTGATCCTTCCGCAGATCAAACAAGTCTCAGGCAGAGGATTAAATCCCTGTGCTCATTGTTTTAACCCTGTGTTTTCTCTTCTATGATGTGTCATGTTTTTTAAAAAAAATGGAGCAGTACAGTAAAAACAAGAAACTGTACATATAGCCTATATTTTAATATCCCTCCTGTTTCCTTCCACCAGGTGAATGGACGTAGGGTGGCCCTCCCTAACTCTCCCTCGCGTCATATGTCCATCAGTCTTGCTGGACAGTATGTCACTGTGCAGACTCCCTTTGGCCTCCAGGTGCGGTGGGACGGAAGCCACTATGCCAAGATCACAGTTCCCAGGTCGGTGTTTGACAATCAGGTGTTATAGGTGTACAATATCTTATGTCCGCTTGTTCATTTCCCTCTTTATACAGCATTTCCCAACAGGAAATAGTTGTTGATTAATTTATTCAAATGCAGTGAAGATATGGTTCAGACTCATAAATTGTATATGGTACATTTCATGAAAAGTGCTTAAGAAATCGGTTTGTCTGCTGTGTAGGATAGAGTTGAAAGGTCTAACAGATCAGTTCTTTTTAATAAATCCTCTAATCCTTTCTAATACTTAAATTATATAGAGCAGATTTCATCGATGATGCCCTGACTGCTATTTATAAATAGAGATTTCAACCTTCTGTCCATTTGTTTTGAAAAATCTATTAAAGGGCCTAACCGTATTTGCCCCACTAAGTCTTCTTAGGACGTGAGCCTTCTTCTCTTAATCCATGCTCTCTGCATCTTCTCCCCTCAGCACCTACTATGACCAGATGTGTGGACTCTGTGGTGACTATGATGGGAATCCAAATAATGATTTCACCAAACCAGATGGCACCCTGGTAGGAAATTCTAACGACTTTGCGAACAGCTGGAAGACAGAAGAGGATGAGGATGATGAGTAAGTTTACACACACCCATCTTTCTGAGAAATTGTGGATTTCTTTGTAGCTTTCTTGGAAATTCCGGCACGTGATCAGGCTCCACAAGATTAGATACATGAACAGATGCAGGGATACAGAAATTCTATTTCTGCCAATGGCAAAATGCATTTGCTTCCATTTGTGTCTCATTTCTGGGACATTGTGAGAGCAAAATATACCAGGTTAAGTTGCGAATTTCACAATGAATAACTTATTTTGTGAAAATCTAATATGTCAAAAGTGGAATCATTCACATTTACGGGACATTGCTGTTTATGCTAAATCGGTTTTGCCAACAGGACAAAAAAATGGCCACCCCTTTTGGTTAAATTATTGTCTGTGGTAAAAATGTTACCTTCGTGGCACATGTATAATATCACAGGTGTCTTTATTTACAACAAGCTGTATAAATTCAAATTTGAATGTGTGGGCATGACCTGGCGGTTTATGAAACAAATGTGACCGTTTTGTCTACATCAGATGTGTTGGAGGCACCAAGCCTGACCCAGAGTGTGACGAGAACCTTGAGGCTGAGGTGGTGAAACCAGAGAAATGTGGAAAAATCAAAGACCCTGCTGGACCATTCAGGTGAGGCGCTTCCTAAGCATTGACTACATCATGTTCTATAGTTAAGTGGATCTACACATGATGGTACCATCACCAGGTGCAATAAAATCACGAAAACTTCCTGTGGTCTTTTCCGAAACCATAAACACATATGCATATACACAAGTGCAAACAGTACATCCTTCAGGTGTTTTGAAGTGTGATTGTATGAGCTACTGTTCCATGGTCTGTGTGCACACACAAGGAAAAACAGATTTTAGCCACATATGCTACATTTCCATGTGTACCTGTTTTATACCTGTACAAGTGTTTCCATTCTACCAGACAGATTGTGATATCTTTACAAGGATTAGGTGACTCAGTGTCATATTTCAGATTGTTGCTGTAGTTTTATGTTCCTGGAAAAAGAACACAACAATGAACCAGAGTGGACTCTGAACCACACTTAACCACACACACACGGCACTCAACAAACACTCAAACACGCGTCTCTATCTATCTATCTATCTATCTATCTATCTATCTATCTATCTATCTATCTATCTATCTATCTATCTATCTATCTATCTATCTATCTATCTATCTATCTATCTATCTATCTATCTATCTATCTATCTAGTGAGACCAAACTTAACAAATAAGACAGACTAGAAGCTGCGGCGTCTGTGAGCTAAACATTTAGATTTTCTAGGTGTGGGAGAGAAAGCTTTTTACAAACTTCAGTTCCCGGTCAGAAAAGGTGGTTTCTATTGATGAACCAATGTTTTGATTTTTAATCATCACAAAGAAAAAGGTTATGATTATGAGATGTTATGATATGAGATATTTAGCGTATTTCTGTTCTGCCCTGCGTTGCATACAGTGTTGGACCATTCGTTTTCTCCGCCTGAGACTCAGTGACTCTTCCTCTTTGTTTCAGGGACTGTATCAATGTGGTCAATCCCATTACATACTTCCAAGGCTGTGTCTATGACATGTGTCAGTTCAACGGAATTCAGCGTGTGCTGTGTGACCACCTGCAGGCCTATACTGATGCCTGCCAGAATGCCGGAGCCAAAGTCCATCAGTGGAGGACTCCAGAATTCTGCCGTAAGTCTTCAGTGAAACCCATTCATTCATTAGTTTGAGTGTGGTTGGACCAGAAAAAGCTCATTTACTTAATGCGTACTTCATTTGTCTTGACTCTCCTCACCTGCATTTGTCCATGCAGCCCTGGACTGTCCTCAGAATAGCTCCTACTCCCTGTGCGTGAGCTCGTGTCCGGAGACATGTCTGGGTACTGGCGGACCACCTGGCTGTGAGGACGTGTGTGTAGAGGGATGCAAGTGTGACCCAGGTTTCATCCTCAGCAATGATAAGTGTGTGTTGCTGAAAGACTGTGGCTGTGTGGACAACAGTGGGACCTATCATCCAGTGAGTAGGAGCAAGCCACCCTATCTTGCTTTAAGGTTCATGTTATATCATGAAATATAAAACAGATGCAAACTAATGCGATGGCTTAGGAGGTTTCTCTGCATGCCTCCTCAGTATGATCAATACATTTAGAACATGTTGAGCTCAGTGTTTTCCAAACTTTCGGTATGGGGACCCACCTTTTAAAGATGGTAAACAATCACGCCTCGATTCACAATATGAATTATGACAAGAACAAATTTGTACATAATAGATTGTGTCGTGTGTTTTCCCCCTCAAAACATGTAAGGCATGTAGTTTGTCTGTTCAGGCATAAGACGGTGGCCTCCTTAAAGCAAGACCCTTTCCTAAAGTACATATAGTAGGCAAATTATCTGTTCCAGCTCACAGTCGTAGATCCCCGTGTCAGGCTATATTGTCTGTCCCAAATTCAAGACTAAGGAAAATCAAGGTTCCTTGACCTTGGATAGACCTGATGAGATAACGCTAATAACTCTTTCATATCAATTCTCAAAACCCATATTCACCATATAACTTCATGTGATGTTATGCTTTTATCTTTTTATCTTTTTATTTCACATTTTATTGTCTTTTATTGTTTTTATTATTACTCAATTTCTGCTACCAAGCCCTCCTAAATGTTAGTCAGTGGTTAGTGGTTAGTGACAGTGGCAGTGACAGTAAACAAAATGCAGCTTCATAATTATTTTAATAATGTATTAAATATGTGAAATTCTTCTCAAAGAGGGGATATATAAATGTTGACTGCACTAAACATTAGAAGCCTTATTAATGATGAATATTTAAAAATATAAAATGTAAATATTTTTCATAATCAGACTAAGGGGCTATGAATGAATCAGACTTGAACAATGCTAAGTTTGTGGAGGCTGGATGTTTTTGTATGATTTACAACATGCACGTGTTTTCTTGTTTGTGTGTTTGTCAGGTGGATGATGAATGGTACTTAAAGGGGTGTGAGCAGAAGTGTGTGTGTCAAAGTGGAGGTCAGATCCAGTGTCGCAACACCAGCTGTAAACCAAACACTGAGAGTTGCCAGCTACATAACGGAGAATATGAATGCCGGCCTGTGGGTATGTTATATACACAAAACACATACTGCACCTGCTCCAAAACTGAACTGAAGCACATTATGCATATTCTTAGAGCAGTTATTCCAAAAGTAGGATGTGCTTCAGTTGAAAGACATATATAACAGCTTAGTGCTGTTTTCAGCACTATATTTCTTTTCAAAACGATCTGCATCCATGATCTGCTTATGTTCCATTTGATGACATGCCTGTTTTTTTTGCACCACTTGTCCTGCTTTGATAAATACAGTAGCTTCAGATCTTAAATTATGTGTCATCTCTTCTCTTTTTTCAGGAAATGGAATCTGCTCAGCATCTGGTGATCCTCACTACAACACCTTTGACAAAGTAACCCACCACTACATGGGAGCCTGCTCCTACACCATGACCAAACTCTGCAACAACACAGACGATATGCCGTACTTCACTGTGGACACCCAGAACGAGCACAGAGGAAGTAACAAGAGGGTTTCCTACGTCAGAGCTGTAGTCATCAATGTGAGCGGTGTGACTGTCATCCTGGGCAAGGGACGCAAAGTCCAGGTAGGTCATGTGATTTCAGTCATCTCTACTTTCCTCACTGCTTCTGTGTACTGCCATAGAAACACTGATGAACTTAATGATCTCAAAACTTTGAAAAAGACATGACATTAATCACCTCTCTGTTCTACAGGTCAACGGGACAGCGGTCATCCCACCTGTGAGTCCTGTCAAAGGAGTCAACATCTACTTAAGTGGAAAGTTTGTCGTCCTGGAGACAGACTTTGGCCTGAAGGTGCGTTTTGATGGTAACCACCATGCTGATGTCTCCGTGCCGACCTCCTACAGTGGCCTGCTCTGTGGCATATGTGGTAAGAGCTGCTACAAGTTAACTGGGTTCCATTTCAGGCAATACTCAGTCACAGTCACTTTCAACAAAGTGGAACGGTTTGGTTTGGTACAGTACGGTACGTATTTTCTTTGCGTTTCAGGAATGGTACCAAAATAACCAGAACCGTTCCTTTCTTTGGCACCCCTTCCATTGGGCAACGAAAAAAATCAGGGTGACTCACTTGCAATTGGTGTAAATATCCCATGGAAGTCGAGGCAAACGCCCAGAGTTGATTTTAGAGGCCCCCCTCACACTGCTGAACTCAATCACAGCTAATAAATAAAAAGGGACAGACCCAAATAGGAATTCTAACTGTTTAAACACAAGAATTTGACCTTCAGTCAGTTAGAGGAAGACTGTTTGGCATGAAAAAGATACTCTACTCTACTTGCCTCGCCTCAGCTCGTCCATGTCCGTGTCCAACACGCTCTTCTGCACGCCTTTTTGTTTCCCCCTGCATGTTGCTTCCGTCATCACAAGATTGACCAAAGTAGTCAGAGATGTTTACGTATGTTTATCTTTTTAGATGCTACATGAGAGTATCAGACAGTCCCTGTCCAGTTGCGTCATGGACATCAACAAAACCGACAAAATGCTCTTCAATGGAAAAGCGAACATTCATTTGACGACTCACTGTTCTCAAACGCAAGCCTGACTCAGGGCTTTAACATTCTAAACCTAACAGAACCAAACAATACCATACCATGATAAAAACACAGCATTAGACAACAATATTAGCTGATTCTATCAGGTAACAATCAAAATTCTGCTCCAAACACAGCCTGTACTGATTTTCTGTATTTGTTGCCTTGGCAGGAAATTTCAATAACAATCCAAGAGACGACAACCTGAAACCAGACCAAACACCAGCCGCTAACACCAATGAGTTGGGAGACAGCTGGCAGGTTCCTGACCCGCGGCCTGAGTGAGTCACATCCCAGAAGATATTACACTCTTACACCTCCACCAAACTACAACAGAGAGACAACATCGTAGTCTCTTCTCTGATTGATAATCAGCAGAAGGATTTATTTAGAATGAAGTGGTATTGTAAATTCAACCACTATTTATTGTTTTTTAATGAATATTCCACTTCCTCTCCAGCTGCACCAATG
Organism: Microchirus variegatus; assembly: GCF_963457635.1. Classification (NCBI taxonomy): domain Eukaryota; kingdom Metazoa; phylum Chordata; class Actinopteri; order Pleuronectiformes; family Soleidae; genus Microchirus; species Microchirus variegatus. The sequence continues at coordinate 28,262,747 of NC_139803.1, forward strand.
GAGGAGGTCATGAAGAGTGTGACAAGACCGTGGAGGAGGAGGCCCAGAAACCAACCAGCTGTGGCATGATCACCGATCCTAACGGTATTACACACACAAACATCCTCAACTAAAGCTCTGCACAGCTTTTCTTGTTAGGACAGTGCATTGACTTGATCTCACCCTCAGGTATCTTCAAGCCTTGCCACTCTGTCGTGCCCCCGAATCAATACTTTGACAACTGTGTGTACGACATGTGTGCAACTGGAGGTCAGGTTGTGTCTCTGTGCCAGGCCATAGAGAGCTACGCTGATTTGTGTGCTGCAGCAGGAGTCCCCATCGCTTGGAGGAAAAACAACACCTTCTGTCGTAAGTCTCTCTCCGCTATGTGTTTCAGTCAGATGTTCAGATGCTTTGGTGTTATGATTTTCTGTTCAAGAGAACAGTTTAGTTTGTTTGTGTACACTATTGTCACTTCATATCAACATATTGTTTTCTTCTTCTGACGAGCAAAGAGAGCATGGAATGCAGGCCAAGCTGCACTCACAGCAGCCTCTGTTGGACAACTTTGTAATAACTTCAAACGTCTGACAGTGTTTGTGTGTCTCCCCTGCTGCAGCTATCAAGTGTCCCACAGGCAGTCAGTACAATCCATGTACCTCTGCGTGTCCTCAGCCCAGTTGCCAGGACCCTGCAGGCCCCGGTGGCTCCTGTAACCAGCCCTGTGTGGAGGGATGTGTCTGTAATCCTGGGCTCATCCTCAGTGGAGACAAATGTGTCCCGCTCAGTGAGTGTGGGTGCACTGATGAAGATGGAAATTACAGGCCGGTAAGTGTGCTCAAATGTTTGTTTTTTTTCCCTGTGAATGTTATATGTGAGGAACATTGTGAAAAAACCTTAGATTTTGGCAAAAAATATTAACTTGATCTCAAAAATAATCTGATTAGATATGAATGGCTAAAGGCCAAGGTCACAGTGACATTACTGAAATGTTTTATGGCTTGTGAATTTGTTGTCTTAAGAATGCCTCAAGAGAAAACCTTGTACAGGTGAGATGTTCGTCCCTGCTTTGCCACTGTCTGTCACACCTCTACCAGTGCCATTAGGTCGGCTGCAGGGTCTTCAGCCACATCCCAGTATACTGTATATCCCTGCCTAAGGGCAAGGGCTTGTAGGGGACATCTTCCTGCCACACTGCAGCTGCCTTCACAAGGGTGTTGACCCCCAACTACTATCCTTCCTGCGGAGCCACACCCAAAAGCTCACTTCTTGTTGCCTCCTCTCCCTCCCAGCATCTTCACGACTCTCTGTAGCTGTGAGCCCATCAGTCCAGCACCATGAAGCAGCTGGACAATAGTTTCTCCAATATATACCTAGCATCCAACGGGGTAAACCCTGGTTTTCCAGCTAGCCTCTTGGCATTCTGTAGCCAGCTCAAAGTATCTCAGATCTTTCCTTCCATGCAATGTTGAAATGCCTTCCTCCCGGGGGATGGTAAGTTCTATGAGCAGGCCCCTTTACTCCACTGTGGACCAAAGGACAATGTCTGAGTGGAGAGTGATAGTTGTAATTGCTATTGGGAAAACCAGAGGTCCACCTACAAATGTCATCCTTTGGCAGGTGAGAAGAAGGCAATCCTCTTTTCTCAGGTGCTGGGGATGTAATTCCTGAAGTTGCAAATCCTGTCAATGCAGGCCTTGACATCTCTGGTGAGCAGTTTGCTGTTACTGAACATCTCTCCAGGACTTTGGCCAATTTGGCCAAGACTTGATCATGATATCATCTGAAGCATCCCAGGGTCAGTGCTACCTTGCATCCTGGATGTGCTGGATGCTTGCCTTGTTGCTCCCACATAGTGTGCAGCATACACTACAGATTCTCGGGGCACATTAATGTGTTGTAGGCAGCCTTTCTTGGGAAGCTGAGCCTTCTTTGGCGTGTTCCCCAGATGTCTAACCAGCAGAGGCACATATTCACAGTTGTGTCCCAGAATTGCTCCCGGTCCACCTGAGTGATTTCCTCCACCGCCATGCTCTTCTACTGCTTCTTTGTGGCTTTGGACCATAACTGTTGCAGAGCTCCTAGCCCAGGCCAGTGCAACCAGTCTGGAAAGTTCCGAGCACTGGCGATAGTCTCTAGTGCTGGAGACTGTTGATGGCAGAATCTACTTCTGCTTGCGCCTTCCATGTGGATGAGGATTTATGACCTTCTTATGAGTGGGTCTATAAGTCCTTAAGCTCTATTACGAGGCGTGACATCTTTTGCTCTAACCCTCAAGCTAATGGAAGCTAATGGATAGCTCCATCATGTTCTGTTGTTGCTTGTCTAGATTCCCCATTTGCCTGTCAGTCAGATCTGCAGTGTAGTGTCTCTCAAGAATCCTTTATTATTTGGAAAAATATTCACTTTGGACTCATCGACAAAATGTTCACAGTAGATTTGGGTGACCAAAGGTCAAGGCATTTTTTACCTCATTAATACTGATTTTCATTAAAGTCAACAAAATTGCAACACCTCAAATAGTAGAGGCTAACAACCATGGTGATTTTAGTTTTATTTCATGAAGCAGCAAGACCAAATGTTTGAACATGTGTGCCTGTGTGTGCAGACAGGAGACACTTGGTTCTCAGAGAAAGACTGCTCAGAGCGCTGTAAGTGTAACGGAAACCACAACATCACCTGCGAGCCATGGAAGTGCAGCCCTACACAGGAGTGTAAGGTGGTGGAGGGAGAACTAGGCTGTCACTCTCGAGGTAAACCTGGCTCGATGTTCACTGCACCTGATGTTGTATAAGAATAATCTTATCACTTTCCATCTTTAAGAAATACTTTGATTTGGTTCTATGTGGTTGTACTGACACAAAGTTGAGCTGACAACACTATGCACACACCCCTGCACCAAGAACCAGCCTGAGAACCACAACTGCCATTATGTCCACTGCTTTGTCTGACCAATAGACTGCCTTGTCCACCTGAAAACGGAAGTTTGTGTCTAATGCGAAACCTCGAAACCAGTGTTGATTTTTGTAGCACTTGTCTCTACAAAGCAACTACAAAGTACATTAGCTTCAGACCTTAAATCACACTGGAACACACCTGAGCTCATCTCTTCCATCTCTTATTCAGAAAATGGAGTCTGCTCAGTATGTGGTGATCCTCACTACAACACCTTTGACAAAGTAACACACCACTACATGGGAGCCTGCTCCTACACCTTGACCAAACCCTGCAACATCTCCACCGACTTGCCGTACTTCACTGTGGACACCCAGAACGAGCGCAGAGGAAGTAACAAGAAGGTTTCCTACGTCAGAGCTGTAGTCATCAATGTGAGCGGTGTGACTGTCATCCTCGGCAAGGGACGCAAAGTCCAGGTAGGTCATGTGACTCAAGTCATCTCAGAATTCCTGAAAAGTCTTGACAAAGACATGACATAAATCATCTCTCTGTTCTACAGGTCAATGGAACAGCGGTCATCCCACCTGTGAGTCCTGTCAAAGGAGTCCAAATCTACTTAAGTGGAAAGTTTGTCGTCCTGGAGACAGACTTTGGCCTGAAGGTGCGTTTTGATGGTAACCACTATGCTGACGTCACCTTGCCGACCTCCTACAGTGGCCTGCTCTGTGGCATGTGTGGTAAGAGCTGCTACAAGTTAATAACTGTGCCCCATTTCAGGGATGACTCCAGTCACTGTCAACCAAGAGCTGATTTAGACAACAATAGCAGATGGTTCTGTCAGGTCCAATCAGAATTCTTCTCCAAACACAGTTTCTGTATTTGTTGTCTTGGCAGGAAATTTCAATAACAATCCAAGAGACGACAACCTAAAACCAGACCAAACACCAGCCGCTAACACCAATGAGTTTGGAGACAGCTGGCAGGTTCCTGATTCTCGGCCTGAGTGAGTCACATCACAGAAGATATTTACACTCAACTTCTCCTCCCACTGTCATTGAAATTTGTCACATGTCCTCCAGCTCAGTGCACTCTAAAAAACGTCTCCTGGACCATGAAAGTCCGGGATACCTTGAAGTCATAGCACTGCTCTAAGAACAGATTACAACATTGTAAACTTAAATGATTTAAGCTCTTCACAAGTGACCACAATCAGTGGCAGCAGAGAAAAAATATGTGAAGCATCTTTAAACGAACACATTTCCCCACCAAACACCAATACAGAGACAACGTCATAGACCCTCTTACCTGGTATGAGGATGTGTTTTCTGTGATCGGATAGTGATCAGATAGAGCTTCATCAAATCCATTTACACCTGGTATGAACATGCGTCTCTGGTGTCCACATCAATCTCTGATTGCTAACCTATCACAGAAAACACATTTGAATGCCAGGTGTAAAGAGGACATAGTCTCTTCTCTAACTGAGAAACTGCAGGAGGAAGTGTTCAGAATGAGGTGGTATTATACATTCAACCACTATTTATTGTTTTCTATCCACTTCTTCTCCAGCTGCACTAACGGTGGTGGACATGAAGAGTGTGACAAGACTGTGGAGGAGGAGGCCCAGAAACCAACCAGCTGTGGCATGATCACTGATCCTAATGGTATTACACACACAAACATCCTCAACTAAAGCTCTGCACAGCTTTTCTTGTTATGACAGTGCATTGACTTGATCTCACCCTTAGGTATTTTCAAGCCTTGCCACTCTGTCGTGCCCCCGAATCAATACTTTGACAACTGTGTGTACGACGTGTGTGCAACTGGAGGTCAGAATGTGTCTCTGTGCCAGGCCATAGAGAGCTACGCTGATTTGTGTGCTGCAGCAGGAGTCCCCATTGATTGGAGGAAAAACAACACCTTCTGTTGTAAGTCTCTCTCCGCTATGTGTTTCAGTGTCTGTACATGTGTAAAACAAAGAGCTAGAACAGTTTAGCTCATCAAAGTTAGTGAAGAAATGTCATAATTGACTAAATACAAGGGATGGGTTATAAAAATCTTCATTTGAAAGATCTGAGTTTTAAGAACCTTGGATTGATCTTGGATTCTTTGGACAAATGTTGGGAGAACACCTTCTGTTCGTGCCAGTGAAGCTAACAGCTGAGTCCACAGATGTATTCATTACTTTACCATCTATGGTGTAGAACCAAAAATACTTTGTGTGTGTCTTCCATTGTCACTTCAAAACAACATAACGGCACTGTTTTCTTCTTCTGATGAACAAAGAGAGCATGGATGCAGGCCAACCTGCACTCACAGCAGCCTCTGCTGGATAACTGTAATTACTTCAGACCTCTCACAGTGTTTGTTTGTCTCCCCTGCTCCAGCTATCAAGTGTCCCACAGGCAGTCAGTACAATCCATGTACCTCTGCGTGTCCTCAGCCCAGTTGCCAGAACCCTGGTGGCTCCGGTGGCTCCTGTAACCAGCCCTGTGTGGAGGGATGTGTCTGTAATCCTGGGCTCATCCTCAGTGGAGACAAATGTGTCCCACCCAGAGAGTGTGGATGCACTGATGAAGATGGAAATTACAGACCGGTAAGTGTGCTCATCAGGGCTTTTTGATTAGGACCCAGAGGCATTGGACAAAACTGTGACAACTGGAACAGTCGGTCAGCAGAGACAAACAACCATGGTGATTCTAGACTTTTTTCATTATGCCGTAAGATAAAATGTTTGAACATGTGTGTGTTTGTGTGTGTAGACAGGAGACATTTGGTTCTCAGAGAAAGACTGCTCAGAGCGCTGTAAGTGTAACGGAAACCACAACATCACCTGCGAGCCATCAAAGTGCAGTCCTACACATGAGTGTAAGGTGGTGGAGGGAGAACTAGGCTGTTACTCTAGAGGTAAACCTGGCTCAATGTTCACTGCACCTGAAGCTGTATAAGAATAGAGTCACTTCAGACCTTAAATCACACTGGAACACACCTGAGCTCATCTCTTCCATCTCTTGTTCAGGAAATGGAATCTGCTCAGTATCTGGTGATCCTCACTACAACACCTTTGACAAAGTAACCCACCATTACATGGGAGCCTGCTCCTACACCTTGACCAAACCCTGCAACGTCTCCACCGACTTGCCTTACTTCACTGTGGACACCCAGAACGAGCACAGAGGAAGTAACAAGAGGGTTTCCTACGTCAGAGCTGTCGTCATCAATGTGAGCGGTGTGACTGTCATCCTCGGCAAGGGACGCAAAGTTCAGGTAGGTCATGTGACTTCAGTCATCTCTACTTTCCTCACTGATTTTGTGTACTGCCATAGAAACACCGATGAACTTAATGATCCCAAAACGTATAAATTCCTGAAAAGTCTTGACATAGACATGACATTAATCATCTCTCTGTTCTACAGGTCAATGGAACAGCGGTCATCCCACCTGTGAGTCCTGTCAAAGGAGTCCAAATCTACTTAAGTGGAAAGTTTGTCGTCCTGGAGACAGACTTTGGCCTGAAGGTGCGTTTTGATGGTAACCACCATGCTGACGTCACCTTGCCGACCTCCTACAGTGGCCTGCTCTGTGGCATGTGTGGTAAGAGCTGCTACAAGTTAATAACTGTGTCCCATTTCAGGGATGACTCCAGTCACTGTCAACCAAGAGCTGATTTAGACAACAATAGCAGATGATTCTGTCAGGTTCAATCAGAATTCTTCTCCAAACACAGTTTCTGTATTTGTTGCCTTGGCAGGAAATTTCAATAACAATCCAAGAGACGACAACCTGAAACCAGACCAAACACCAGCCGCTAACACCAATGAGTTGGGAGACAGCTGGCAGGTTCCTGATTCTCGGCCTGAGTGAGTCACATCATAGAAGATATTTACACTTAACTTCTCCTCCCACTGTCATTGAAATTTGTCACATGTCCTCCAGCTCAGTGCACTCTAAAAAACATCTCCTGGACCATGAAAGTCCGGGATACCTTGAAGACGTAGCACTGCTCTAAGATCAGATTACAACATTGTAAACGTAAATGACTAAAACTCTTGACAAGTGACCACAATTTGTGGCAGCAGAGAAAAAATATGTGAAGCATCTTTAAACGAGCACATTTCCCCACCAAACACCAATACAGAGACAACATCATAGACCCTCTTACCTGGCATGAGGATGTGTTTTCTAAGATCGGATAGTGATCAGATAGAGCTTCATCACATCCATTTTGACCTGGTATGAACAAGCGTCTCTGGTGTCCACATCAATCTCTGATTGCTAACCTATCACAGAAAACACATTTGAATGCCAGGTGTAAAGAGGACATAGTCTCTTTTCTGACTGAGAAACAGCAGGAAGAAGTGTTCAGAATAAGGTGGTATTATACATTCAACCACTATTTATTGTTTTCTATCCACTTCTTCTCCAGCTGCACTAACGGTGGTGGACATGAAGAGTGTGACAAGACTGTGGAGGAGGAGGCCCAGAAACCAACCAGCTGTGGCATGATCACAGATCCTAATGGTATTACACACACAAACATCCTCAACTAAAGCTCTGCACAGCTTTTCTTGTTATGACAGTGCATTGACTTGATCTCACCCTTAGGTATTTTCAAGCCTTGCCACTCTGTCGTGCCCCCGAATCAATACTTTGACAACTGTGTGTACGACGTGTGTGCAACTGGAGGTCAGAATGTGTCTCTGTGCCAGGCCATAGAGAGCTACGCTGATTTGTGTGCTGCAGCAGGAGTCCCCATTGATTGGAGGAAAAACAACACCTTCTGTCGTAAGTCTCTCTCTGCTATGTGTCAGTGTCTGTACATGTGTAAAACAAAGAGCTAGAACAGTTTAGCTCATCAAAGTTAGTGAAGAAATGTCATAATTGACTAAATACAAGGGCTGTGTTATAGAAATCTTCATTTGAAAGATCTGAGTTTTAAGAACCTTGGATCGATCTTGTATTCTTTGCACAAATGTTGGGAGAACCCCTTCTGTTTGTGCCGGTGAACCTAACAGCTGAGTCCACAGATTTATTCATTACTTTACCATCTATGATAAAGAACCCAAACAACTTTCTGTGTGTCGTCTATTGTCCCTTGAAAATAACATAACAACTCTGTTTTCTTCTTCTGATGAACAAAGAGAGCATGGATGCAGGCCAACCTGCACTCACAGCAGCCTCTGCTGGATAACTGTAATTACTTCAGACCTCTCACAGTGTTTGTTTGTCTCCCCTGCTCCAGCTATCAAGTGTCCACCAGGCAGTCAGTACAATCCATGTACCTCTGCGTGTCCTCAGCCCAGTTGCCAGAACCCTGGTGGCTCCGGTGGCTCCTGTAACCAGCCCTGTGTGGAGGGATGTGTCTGTAATCCTGGGCTCATCCTCAGTGGAGACAAATGTGTCCCGCCCAGTGAGTGTGGATGCACTGATGAAGATGGAAATTACAGACCGGTAAGTGTGCTGATCAGGGGTTTTTGATTATGACCCAGAGTCATTGGACACAACTGTGACAACTGGAACAATTGGTCAGCAGAGACAAACAACCATGGTGATTCTAGACTTTTTTCATTATGCAGCAAGAAAAAATGTTTGAACATGTGTGTGTTTGTGTGTGTAGACAGGAGACATTTGGTTCTCAGAGAAAGACTGCTCAGAGCGCTGTAAGTGTAACGGAAACCACAACATCACCTGTGAGCCAACAAAGTGCAGCCCTACACAGGAGTGTAAGGTGGTGGAGGGAGAACTAGGCTGTTACTCTAGAGGTAAACTTGGCTCGATATTCACTGCACCAGAAGCTGTATAAGAATAGAGTAGCTTCAGACCTTAAATCACACTGGAACACACCTGAGCTCATCTCTTCCATCACTTGTTCAGGAAATGGAATCTGCTCAGTATCTGGTGATCCTCACTACAACACCTTTGACAAAGTAACACACCACTACATGGGAGCCTGCTCCTACACCTTGACCAAACCCTGCAACGTCTCCACCGACTTGCCTTACTTCACTGTGGACACCCAGAACGAACACAGAGGAAGTAACAAGAGGGTTTCCTACGTCAGAGCTGTCGTCATCAATGTGAGCGGTGTGACTGTCATCCTCGGCAAGGGACGCAAAGTTCAGGTAGGTCATGTGACTTCAGTCATCTCTACTTTCCTCACTGATTTTGTGTACTGCCATAGAAACACCGATGAACTTAATGATCCCAAAACGTATAAATTCCTGAAAAGTCTTGACATAGACATGACATTAATCATCTCTCTGTTCTACAGGTCAATGGAACAGCGGTCATCCCACCTGTTAGTCCTGTCAAAGGAGTCCAAATCTACTTAAGTGGAAAGTTTGTCGTCCTGGAGACAGACTTTGGCCTGAAGGTGCGTTTTGATGGTAACCACCATGCTGACGTCACCTTGCCGACCTCCTACAGTGGCCTCCTCTGTGGCATGTGTGGTAAGAGCTGCTACAAGTTAATAACTGTGTCCCATTTCAGTGATGACTCCAGTCACTTGCAACCAAGACCCGATTTAGACAACAATAGCAGATGATTCTATCAGGTCCAATCAGAATTCTTCTCCAAACACAGTTTCTGTATTTGTTGCCTTGGCAGGAAATTTCAATAACAATCCAAGAGACGACAACCTGAAACCAGACCAAACACCAGCCGCTAACACCAATGAGTTGGGAGACAGCTGGCAGGTTCCTGATTCTCGGCCTGAGTGAGTCACATCATAGAAGATATTTACACTCAACTTCTCCTCCCACTGTCATTGAAATTTGTCACATGTCCTCCAGCTCAGTGCACTCTAAAAAACGTCTCCTGAACCATGAAAGTCCGGGATACCTTGAAGACGTAGCACTGCTCTAAGAACAGATTACAACATTGTAAACTTAAATGATTTAAGCTCTTGACAAGTGACCACAATCAGTGGCAGCAGAGAAAAAATATGTGAAGCATCTTTAAACGAACACATTTCCCCACCAAACACCAATACAGAGACAACATCATAGACCCTCTTACCTGGTATGAGGATGTGTTTTCTGTGATCCGATAGTGATCAGATAGAGCTTCATCACATCCATTTACACCTGGTATGAACATGCGTCTCTGGTGTCCACATCAATCTCTGATTGCTAACCTATCACAGAAAACACATTTGAATGCCAGGTGTAAAGAGGACATAGTCTCTTCTCTAACTGAGAAACTGCAGGAGGAAGTGTTCAGAGTGAGGTGGTATTATACATTCAACCACTATTTATTGTTTTCTATCCACTTCCTCTCTAGCTGCACCAACGGTGGTGGACATGAAGAGTGTGACAAGACTGTGGAGGAGGAGGCCCAGAAACCAACCAGCTGTGGCATGATCACAGATCCTAATGGTATTACACACACAAACATCCTCAACTAAAGCTCTGCACAGCTTTTCTTGTTAGGACAGTGCATTGACTTGATCTCACCCTCAGGTATCTTCAAGCCTTGCCACTCTGTCGTGCCCCCGAATCAATACTTTGACAACTGTGTGTACGACGTGTGTGCAACTGGAGGTCAGAATGTGTCTCTGTGCCAGGCCATAGAGAGCTACGCTGATTTGTGTGCTGCAGCAGGAGTCCCCATTGATTGGAGGAAAAACAACACCTTCTGTTGTAAGTCTCTCTCTGCTATGTGTTTCAGTGTCTGTACATGTGTGAAAAAAAGAGCTAGAACAGTTTAGCTCATCAAAGTTAGTGAAAAAATGTCATGATTGACTAAATATAAGGGCTGGGTTATAAAAATCTTCATTTGAAAGATCTGAGTATTAAGAACCTTAGATCGATCTTGGATTCTTTGCACAAATGTTGGGAGAACCCCTTCTGTTCATGCCGGTGAACCTAACAGCTGAGTCCACAGATTTATTCATTACTTTAACATCTATTAAAAGAACCAAAAATACTTTGTGTGTCCTCCATTGTCACTTAAAAACAACATAACAGCTCTGTTTTCTTCTTCTGATGAACAAAGAGAGCATGGATGCAGGCCAACCTGCACTCACAGCAGCCTCTGCTAGATAACTGTAATTACTTCAGACCTCTCACAGTGTTTGTATGTCTCCCCTGCTCCAGCTATCAAGTGTCCACCAGGCAGTCAGTACAATCCATGTACCAATGCGTGTCCTCAGCCCAGTTGCCAGAACCCTGGTGGCTCCGGTGGCTCCTGTAGCCAGCCCTGTGTGGAGGGATGTGTCTGTAATCCTGGGCTCATCCTCAGTGGAGACAAATGTGTCTCGCCCAGTGAGTGTGGATGCACTGATGAAGATGGAAATTACAGGCCGGTAAGTGTGCTCATCAGGGCTTTTTGATTATGACCCAGAGGCATTGGACAAAACTGTGACAACTGGAACAATTGGTCAACAGAGACAAACAACCATGGTGATTCTAGGCTTTTTTCATGATGCAGCAAGATAAAATGTTTGAACATGTGTGTGTTTGTGTGTAGACAGGAGACATTTGGTTCTCAGAGAAAGACTGCTCAGAGCGCTGTAAGTGTAACGGAAACCACAACATCACCTGTGAGCCATCAAAGTGCAGCCCTACACAGGAGTGTAAGGTGGTGGAGGGAGAACTAGGCTGTTACTCTAGAGGTAAACCTGGCTCAATGTTCACTGCACCTGAAGCTGTATAAGAATAGAGTCGCTTCAGACCTTAAATCACACTGGAACACACCTGAGCTCATCTCTTCCATCTCTTGTTCAGGAAATGGAATCTGCTCAGTATCTGGTGATCCTCACTACAACACCTTTGACAAAGTAACCCACCACTACATGGGAGCCTGCTCCTACACCTTGACCAAACCCTGCAACGTCTCCACCGACTTGCCTTACTTCACTGTGGACACCCAGAACGAGCACAGAGGAAGTAACAAGAGGGTTTCCTACGTCAGAGCTGTCGTCATCAATGTGAGCGGTGTGACTGTCATCCTCGGCAAGGGACGCAAAGTTCAGGTAGGTCATGTGACTTCAGTCATCTCTACTTTCCTCACTGATTTTGTGTACTGCCATAGAAACACGGATGAACTTAATGATCCCAAAACGTATAAATTCCTGGAAAGTCTTGAAAAAGACATGACATTAATCATCTCTCTGTTCTACAGGTCAATGGAACAGCGGTCATCCCACCTGTGAGTCCTGTCAAAGGAGTCCAAATCTACCTAAGTGGAAAGTTTGTCGTCCTGGAGACAGACTTTGGCCTGAAGGTGCGTTTTGATGGTAACCACCATGCTGACGTCACCTTGCCGACCTCCTACAGTGGCCTGCTCTGTGGCATGTGTGGTAAGAGCTGCTACAAGTTAATAACTGTGTCCCATTTCAGGGATTTCTCCAGTCACTGTCAACCAAGAGCTGATTTAGACAACAATAGCAGATGATTCTGTCAAGTCCAATCAGAATTCTTCTCCAAACACAGTTTCTGTATTTGTTGTGTTGGCAGGAAATTTCAATAACAATCCAAGAGACGACAACCTGAAACCAGACCAAACACCAGCCGCTAACACCAATGAGTTGGGAGACAGCTGGCAGGTTCCTGATTCTCGGCCTGAGTGAGTCACATCACAGAAGACATTTACACTCAACTTCTCCTCCCACTGTCATTGAAATTTGTCACATGTCCTCCAGCTCAGTGCACTCTAAAAAACATCTCCTGGACCATGAAAGTCCGGGATACCTTGAAGACGTAGCACTGCTCTAAGAACAGATTACAACATTGTAAACTTAAATGATTAAAACTTTTGACAAGTGACCACAATCAGTGGCAGCAGAGAAAAAATATGTGAAGCATCTTTAAACGAACACATTTCCCCACCAAACACCAATACAGAGACAACATCATAGGCCCTCTTACCTGGTATGAGGATGTGTTTTCTGTGATCGGATAGTGATCAGATAGAGCTTCATCACATCCATTTACACCTGGTATGAACATGCGTCTCTGGTGTCCACATCAATCTCTGATTGCTAACCTATCACAGAAAACACATTTAAATGCCAGGTGTAAAGAGGACATAGTCTCTTTTCTGACTGAGAAACTGCAGGAGGACGTGTTCAGAATGAGGTGGTATTATACATTCAACCACTATTTATTGTTTTCTATCCACTTCCTCTCTAGCTGCACCAACGGTGGTGGACATGAAGAGTGTGACAAGACTGTGGAGGAGGAGGCCCAGAAACCAACCAGCTGTGGCATGATCACAGATCCTAACGGTATTACACACACAAACATCCTCAACTAAAGCTCTGCACAGCTTTTCTTGTTAGGACAGTGCATTGACTTGATCTCACCCTCAGGTATCTTCAAGCCTTGCCACTCTGTCGTGCCCCCGAATCAATACTTTGACAACTGTGTGTACGACGTGTGTGCAACTGGAGGTCAGAATGTGTCTCTGTGCCAGGCCATAGAGAGCTACGCTGATTTGTGTGCTGCAGCAGGAGTCCCCATTGATTGGAGGAAAAACAACACCTTCTGTCGTAAGTCTCTCTACGCTATGTGTTTCAGTGTCTGTACATGTATGAAATAAAGAGCTAGAACAGTTTAGCTCATCAAAGTAAGCGAAGAAATGTCATGATTGACTAAATATAAGGGCTGGGTTATAAAAATCTTCATTTGAAAAATCTGTTTTAAGAACCTTGGATCGATCTTGTATTCTTTGCACAAATGTTGGGAGAACCCCTTCTGTTCATGCCGGTGAACCTAACAGCTGAGTACACAGATTTATTAATTACTTTACCATCTATGATAAAGAACCCAAACAACTTTGTGTGTGTCGTCTATTGTCACTTAAAAACAACATAACGGCACTGTTTTCTTCTTCTGATGAACAAAGAGAGCACGGATACAGGCCAACCTGCACTCACAGCAGCCTCTGCTGGATAACTGTTATTACTTCAGACCTCTCACAGTGTTTGTTTGTCTCCCCTGCTCCAGCTATCAAGTGTCCACCAGGCAGTCAGTACAATCCATGTACCTCTGCGTGTCCTCAGCCCAGTTGCCAGAACCCTGGTGGCTCCGGTGGCTCCTGTAACCAGCCCTGTGTGGAGGGATGTGTCTGTAATCCTGGGCTCATCCTCAGTGGAGACAAATGTGTCTCGCCCAGTGAGTGTGGATGCACTGATGAAGGTGGAAATTACAGGCCGGTAAGTGTGCTCATCAGGGCTTTTTGATTATGACCCAGAGGCATTAGACACAACTGTGACAACTGGAACAATTGGTCAGCAGAGACAAACAACCATGGTGATTCTAGACGTTTTTCATTATGCAGCAAGATAAAATGTTTGAACATGTGTGTGTTTGTGTGTGTAGACAGGAGACATTTGGTTCTCAGAGAAAGACTGCTCAGAGCGCTGTAAGTGTAACGGAAACCACAACATAACCTGTGAGCCAACAAAGTGCAGCCCTACACAGGAGTGTAAGGTGGTGGAGGGAGAACTAGGCTGTTACTCTAGAGGTAAACCTGGCTCAATGTTCACTGCACCTGAAGCTGTATAAGAATAGAGTAGCTTCAGACCTTAAATCACACTGGAACACACCTGAGCTCATCTCTTCCATCTCTTATTCAGAAAATGGAGTCTGCTCAGTATGTGGTGATCCTCACTACAACACCTTTGACAAAGTAACCCACCACTACATGGGAGCCTGCTCCTACACCTTGACCAAACCCTGCAACGTCTCCACCGACTTGCCGTACTTCACTGTGGACACACAGAACGAGCGCAGAGGAAGTAACAAGAAGGTTTCCTACGTCAGAGCTGTAGTCATCAATGTGAGCGGTGTGACTGTCATCCTCGGCAAGGGACGCAAAGTTCAGGTAGGTCATGTGACTTCAGTCATCTCAGAATTCCTGAAAAGTCTTGACAAAGACATGACATAAATCATCTCTCTGTTCTACAGGTCAATGGAACAGCAGTCATCCCACCTGTGAGTCCTGTCAAAGGAGTCCAAATCTACTTAAGTGGAAAGTTTGTCGTCCTGGAGACAGACTTTGGCCTGAAGGTGCGTTTTGATGGTAACCACTATGCTGACGTCACCTTGCCGACCTCCTACAGTGGCCTGCTCTGTGGCATGTGTGGTAAGAGCTGCTACAAGTTAATAACTGTGCCCCATTTCAGGGATGGCTCCAGTCACTTTCAACCAAGAGCTGATTTAGACAACAATAGCAGATGATTCTGTCAGGTCCAATCAGAATTCTTCTCCAAACACAGTTTCTGTATTTGTTGTCTTGGCAGGAAATTTCAATAACAATCCAAGAGACGACAACCTGAAACCAGACCAAACACCAGCCGCTAACACCAATGAGTTTGGAGACAGCTGGCAGGTTCCTGATTCTCGGCCTGAGTGAGTCACATCATAGAAGATATTTACACTCAACTTCTCCTCCCACTGTCATTGAAATTTGTCACATGTCCTCCAGCTCAGTGCACTCTAAAAAACGTCTCCTGAACCATGAAAGTCCGGGATACCTTGAAGACGTAGCACTGCTCTAAGAACAGATTACAACATTGTAAACTTAAATGATTTAAGCTCTTGACAAGTGACCACAATCAGTGGCAGCAGAGAAAAAATATGTGAAGCATCTTTAAACGAACACATTTCCCCACCAAACACCAATACAGAGACAACATCATAGGCCCTCTTACCTGGTATGAGGATGTGTTTTCTAAGATCGGATAGTGATCAGATAGAGCTTCATCAAATCCATTTACACCTGGTATGAACATGAATCTCTGGTGTCCACATCAATCTCTGATTGCTAACCTATCACAGAAAACACATTTGAATGCCAGGTGTAAAGGGGCCATAGTCTCTTCTCTGACAGACACTGCAGGAGGACGTGTTCAGAATAAGGTGGTATTATACATTCAACCACTATTTATTGTTTTCTATCCACTTCCTCTCTAGCTGCACCAACGGTGGTGGACATGAAGAGTGTGACAAGACTGTGGAGGAGGAGGCCCAGAAACCAACCAGCTGTGGCATGATCACTGATCCTAATGGTATTACACACACAAACATCCTCAACTAAGCTTTGCACAGCTTTTCTTGTTAGGACAGTGCATTGACTTGATCTATCCTTCAGGTATCTTCAAGCCTTGCCACTCTGTCGTGCCCCCGAATCAATACTTTGACAACTGTGTGTACGACGTGTGTGCAACTGGAGGTCAGAATGTGTCTCTGTGCCAGGCCATAGAGAGCTACGCTGATTTGTGTGCTGCAGCAGGAGTCCCCATTGATTGGAGGAAAAACAACACCTTCTGTCGTAAGTCTCTCTCCGCTATGTGTTTCAGTGTCTGTACATGTGTAAAACAAAGAGCTAGAACAGTTTAGCTCATCAAAGTTAGTGAAGAAATGTCGTAATTGACTAAATACAAGGGATGGGTTATAAAAATCTTCATTTGAAAGATCTGAGTTTTAAGAACCTTGGATTGATCTTGGATTCTTTGCACAAATGTTGGGAGAACCCCTTCTGTTCATGCCGGTGAACCTAACAGCTGAGTCCACAGATTTATTCATTACTTTACCATCTATGGTGTAGAACCAAAAATACTTTGTGTGTGTCCTCCATTGTCACTTCAAAACAACATAACGGCACTGTTTTCTTCTTCTGATGAACAAAGAGAGCACGGATACAGGCCAACCTGCACTCACAGCAGCCTCTGCTGGATAACTGTAATTACTTCAGACCTCTCACAGTGTTTGTTTGTCTCCCCTGCTCCAGCTATCAAGTGTCCACCAGGCAGTCAGTACAATCCATGTACCTCTGCGTGTCCTCAGCCCAGTTGCCAGAACCCTGGTGGCTCCGGTGGCTCCTGTAACCAGCCCTGTGTGGAGGGATGTGTCTGTAATCCTGGGCTCATCCTCAGTGGAGACAAATGTGTCCCACCCAGTGAGTGCGGATGCACTGATGAAGATGGAAATTACAGACCGGTAAGTGTGCTCATCAGGGCTTTTTGATTATGACCCAGAGGCATTGGACACAACTGTGACAACTGGAACAATTGGTCAGCAGAGACAAACAACCATGGTGATTTTAGACTTTTTTCATTATGCAGCAAGATAAAATGTTTGAACATGTGTGTGTTTGTGTGTGTAGACAGGAGACATTTGGTTCTCAGAGAAAGACTGCTCAGAGCGCTGTAAGTGTAACGGAAACCACAACATCACCTGTGAGCCATCAAAGTGCAGCCCTACACAGGAGTGTAAGGTGGTCGAGGGAGAACTAGGCTGTTACTCTAGAGGTAAACCTGGCTCGATATTCACTGCACCTGAAGCTGTATAAGAATAGAGTAGCTTCAGACCTTAAATCACACTGGAACACACCTGAGCTCATCTCTTCCATCTCTTGTTCAGGAAATGGAATCTGCTCAGTATCTGGTGATCCTCACTACAACACCTTTGACAAAGTAACCCACCACTACATGGGAGCCTGCTCCTACACCTTGACCAAACCCTGCAACGTCTCCACCGACTTGCCGTACTTCACTGTGGACACCCAGAACGAACACAGAGGAAGTAACAAGAGGGTTTCCTACGTCAGAGCTGTAGTCATCAATGTGAGCGGTGTGACTGTCATCCTCGGCATGGGACGCAAAGTTCAGGTAGGTCATGTGACTTCAGTCATCTCTACTTTCCTCACTGATTCTGTGTTCTGCCATAGAATCACTGATGAACTTAATGATCCCAAAACTGATAAATTTCTGAAAAGTCTTGAAAAAGACATGACATAAATCATCTCTCTGTTCTACAGGTCAACGGAACAGCGATCATCCCACCTGTGAGTCCTGTCAAAGGAGTCCAAATCTACTTAAGTGGAAAGTTTGTCGTCCTGGAGACAGACTTTGGCCTGAAGGTGCGTTTTGATGGTAACCACCATGCTGACGTCACCTTGCCGACCTCCTACAGTGGCCTGCTCTGTGGCATGTGTGGTAAGAGCTGCTACAAGTTAATAACTGTGTCCCATTTCAGGGATTACTCCAGTCACTGTCAATCAAGAGCTGATTTAGACAACAATAGCAGATGATTCTATCAGGTCCAATCAGAATTCTTCTACAAACACAGTTTCTGTATTTGTTGCCTTGGCAGGAAATTTCAATAACAATCCAAGAGACGACAACCTGAAACCAGACCAAACACCAGCCGCTAACACCAATGAGTTGGGAGACAGCTGGCAGGTTCCTGATTCTCGGCCTGAGTGAGTCACATCATAGAAGATATTTACACTCAACTTCTCCTCCCACTGTCATTGAAATTTGTCACATGTCCTCCAGCTCAGTGCACTCTAAAAAACATCTCCTGGACCATGAAAGTCCGGGATACCTTGAAGACGTAGCACTGCTCTAAGAACAGATTACAACATTGTAAACGTAAATGATTAAAGCTCTTGACAAGTGACCACAATCAGTGGCAGCAGAGAAAAAATATGTGAAGCATCTTTAAACGAACACATTTCCCCACCAAACTCTAATACAGAGACAACATCATAGACCCTCTTTCCTGGTATGAGGATGTGTTTTCTGTGATCGGATAGTGATCAGACAGAGCTTCATTACATCCATTTACACCTGGTATGAACATGCGTCTCTGGTGTCCACATCAATCTCTGATTGCTAACCTATCACAGAAAACACATTTGAATGCCAGGTGTAAAGAGGACATAGTCTCTTTTCTGACTGAGAAACTGCAGGAGGAAGTGTTCAGAGTGAGGTGGTATTATACATTCAACCACTATTTATTGTTTTCTATCCACTTCCTCTCTAGCTGCACCAACGGTGGTGGACATGAAGAGTGTGACAAGACTGTGGAGGAGGAGGCCCAGAAACCAACCAGCTGTGGCATGATCACAGATCCTAACGGTATTACACACACAAACATCCTCAACTACAGCTTTGCACAGCTTTTCTTGTTAGGACAGTGCATTGACTTGATCTATCCTTCAGGTATCTTCAAGCCTTGCCACTCTGTCGTGCCCCCGAATCAATACTTTGACAACTGTGTGTACGACGTGTGTGCAACTGGAGGTCAGAATGTGTCTCTGTGCCAGGCCATAGAGAGCTACGCTGATTTGTGTGCTGCAGCAGGAGTCCCCATTGATTGGAGGAAAAACAACACCTTATGTCGTAAGTCTCTCTCTGCTTTGTGTTTCAGTGTCTGTACATGTATGAAATAAAGAGCTAGAACAGTTTAGCTCATCAAAGTTAGTGAAGAAATGTCATGATTGACTAAATACAAGGGCTGTGTTATAAAAATCTTCATTTGAAAGATCTGAGTTTTAAGAACATTGGATTGATCTTGGATTCTTTGCACAAATGTTGGGAGAACACCTTCTGTTTGTGCCGGTGAACCTAACAGCTGAGTCCACAGATTTATTCATTACTTTACCATCTATGATAAAGAACCCAAACAACTTTGTGTGTGTCGTCAATTGTCCCTCGAAAATAACATAACAGCTCTGTCTTTTTTTCTTCTGATGAACAAAGAGAGCATGTATGCAGGCCAACCTGCACTCACAGCAGCCTCTGCTGGATAACTGTAATTACTTCAGACCTCTGACAGTGTTTGTTTGTCTCCCCTGCTCCAGCTATCAAGTGTCCACCAGGCAGTCAGTACAATCCATGTACCAATGCGTGTCCTCAGCCCAGTTGCCAGAACCCTGGTGGTTCCGGTGGGTCCTGTAACCAGCCCTGTGTGGAGGGATGTGTCTGTAATCCTGGGCTCATCCTCAGTGGAGACAAATGTGTCTCGCCCAGTGAGTGTGGATGCACTGATGAAGATGGAAATTACAGACCGGTAAGTGTGCTCATCAGGGCTTTTTGATTATGACCCAGAGGCATTGGACAAAACTGTGACAACTGGAACAATTGGTCAGCAGAGACAAACAACCATGGTGATTCTAGGCTTTTTTCATTATGCAGCAAGACAATATGTTTCAGCATTGTGTGTTTGTGTGTGCAGACAGGAGACATTTGGTTCTCAGAGAAAGACTGCTCAGAGCGCTGTAAGTGTAACGGAAACCACAACATCACCTGTGAGCCATCAAAGTGCAGCCCTACACAGGAGTGTAAGGTGGTGGAGGGAGAACTAGGCTGTTACTCTAGAGGTAAACCTGGCTCGATATTCACTGCACCTGAAGCTGTATAAGAATAGAGTCACTTCAGACCTTAAATCACACTGGAACACACCTGAGCTCATCTCTTCCATCTCTTATTCAGGAAATGGAATCTGCTCAGTATCTGGTGATCCTCACTACAACACCTTTGACAAAGTAACCCACCACTACATGGGAGCCTGCTCCTATACCTTGACCAAACCCTGCAACGTCTCCACCGACTTGCCGTACTTCACTGTGGACACCCAGAACGAGCACAGAGGAAGTAACAAGAGGGTTTCCTACGTCAGAGCTGTAGTCATCAATGTGAGCGGTGTGACTGTCATCCTCGGCAAGGGACGCAAAGTTCAGGTAGGTCATGTGACTTCAGTCATCTCTACTTTCCTCACTGATTCTGTGTTCTGCCATAGAAACACGGATGAACTTAATGATCCCAAAACTGATAAATTCCTGAAAAGTCTTGACAAAGACATGACATTAATCATCTCTCTGTTCTACAGGTCAATGGAACAGCAGTCATCCCACCTGTGAGTCCTGTCAAAGGAGTCCAAATCTACTTAAGTGGAAAGTTTGTCGTCCTGGAGACAGACTTTGGCCTAAAGGTGCGTTTTGATGGTAACCACCATGCTGACGTCACCTTGCCGACCTCCTACAGTGGCCTGCTCTGTGGCATGTGTGGTAAGAGCTGCTACAAGTTAATAACTGTGTCCCATTTCAGGGATGGCTCCAGTCACTTGCAACCAAGACCCGATTTAGACAACAATAGCAGATGATTCTATCAGGTCCAATCAGAATTCTTCTCCAAACACAGTTTCTGTATTTGTTGCCTTGGCAGGAAATTTCAATAACAATCCAAGAGACGACAACCTGAAACCAGACCAAACACCAACCGCTAACACCAATGAGTTTGGAGACAGCTGGCAGGTTCCTGATTCTCGGCCTGAGTGAGTCACATCACAGAAGATATTTACACTCAACTTCTCCTCCCACTGTCATTTAAATTTGTCACATGTCCTCCAGCTCAGTGCACTCTAAAAAACATCTCCTGGACCATGAAAGTCCGGGATACCTTGAAGACGTAGCACTGCTCTAAGAACAGATTACAACATTGTAAACTTAAATGATTAAAGCTCTTGACAAGTGACCACAATCAGTGGCAGCAGAGAAAAAATATGTGAAGCATCTTTAAACGAACACATTTCCCCACCAAACACCAATACAGAGACAACGTCATAGGCCCTCTTACCTGGTATGAGGATGTGTTTTCTGTGATCGGATAGTGATCAGATAGAGCTTCATCACATCCATTTACACCTGGTATGAACATGAATCTCTGGTGTCCACATCAATCTCTGATTGCTAACCTATCACAGAAAACACATTTGAATGCCAGGTGTAAAGAGGACATAGTCTCTTCTCTGACTGAGAAACAGCAGGAAGAAGTGTTCAGAATGAGGTGGTATTATACATTCAACCACTATTTATTGTTTTCTATCCACTTCTTCTCCAGCTGCACCAACGGTGGTGGACATGAAGAGTGTGACAAGACTGTGGAGGAGGAGGCCCAGAAACCAACCAGCTGTGGCATGATCACTGATCCTAACGGTATTACACACACAAACATCCTCAACTAAAGCTTTGCACAGCTTTTCTTGTTAGGACAGTGCATTGACTTGATCTCACCCTCAGGTATCTTCAAGCCTTGCCACTCTGTCGTGCCCCCGAATCAATACTTTGACAACTGTGTGTACGACGTGTGTGCAACTGGAGGTCAGAATGTGTCTCTGTGTCAGGCCATAGAGAGCTACGCTGATTTGTGTGCTGCAGCAGGAGTCCCCATTGATTGGAGGAAAAACAACACCTTCTGTCGTAAGTCTCTCTCTGCTATGTGTTTCAGTGTCTGTACATGTGTGAAAAAAAGAGCTAGAACAGTTTAGCTCATCAAAGTTAGTGAAAAAATGTCATGATTGACTAAATACAAGGGCTGTGTTATAGAAATGAAGATCTGAGTTTTAAGAACCTTAGATTGATCTTGTATTCTTTGCACAAATGTTGGGAGAACACCTTCTGTTTGTGCCGGTGAACCTAACAGCTGAGTCCACAGATTTATTCATTACTTTACCATCTATGATAAAGAACCCAAACAACTTTGTGTGTGTAGTCTATTGTCCCTCGAAAATAACATAACAGCTCTGTTTTCTTCTTCTGATGAACAAAGAGAGCATGGATGCAGGCCAACCTGCACTCACAGCAGCCTCTGCTGGACAACTTTGTAATTACTTCAGACCTCTGACAGTGTTTGTATGTCTCCCCTGCTCCAGCTATCAAGTGTCCACCAGGCAGTCAGTACAATCCATGTACCTCTGCGTGTCCTCAGCCCAGTTGCCAGAACCCTGGTGGCTCCGGTGGCTCCTGTAACCAGCCCTGTGTGGAGGGATGTGTCTGTAATCCTGGGCTCATCCTCAGTGGAGACAAATGTGTCCTGCCCAGTGAGTGTGGATGCACTGATGAAGATGGAAATTACAGACCGGTAAGTGTGCTCATCAGGGGTTTTTGATTATGACCCAGAGGCATTGGACACAACTGTGACAACTGGAACAATTGGTCAGCAGAGACAAACAACCATGGTGATTCTAGGCTTTTTTCATTATGCAGCAAGACAATATGTTTCAGCATTGTGTGTTTGTGTGTGCAGACAGGAGACATTTGGTTCTCAGAGAAAGACTGCTCAGAGCGCTGTAAGTGTAACGGAAACCACAACATCACCTGTGAGCCATCAAAGTGCAGCCCTACACAGGAGTGTAAGGTGGTGGAGGGAGAACTAGGCTGTTACTCTAGAGGTAAACCTGGCTCAATGTTCACTGCACCTGAAGCTGTATAAGAATAGAGTAGCTTCAGACCTTAAATCACACTGGAACACACCTGAGCTCATCTCTTCCATCTCTTGTTCAGGAAATGGAATCTGCTCAGTATCTGGTGATCCTCACTACAACACCTTTGACAAAGTAACCCACCACTACATGGGAGCCTGCTCCTACACCTTGACCAAACCCTGCAACGTCTCCACCGACTTGCCGTACTTCACTGTGGACACCCAGAACGAGCACAGAGGAAGTAACAAGAAGGTTTCCTACGTCAGAGCTGTCGTCATCAATGTGAGCGGTGTGACTGTCATCCTCGGCAAGGGACGCAAAGTCCAGGTAGGTCATGTGACTTCAATCATCTCTACTTTCCTCACTGCTTCTGTGTACTGCCATAGAAACACTGATGAACTTGATGATCCCAAAACTGATAAATTCCTGAAAAGTCTTGAAAAAGACATGACATTAATCATCTCTCTGTTCTACAGGTCAATGGAACAGCGGTCATCCCACCTGTGAGTCCTGTCAAAGGAGTCCAAATTTACTTCAGTGGAAAGTTTGTCGTCCTGGAGACAGACTTTGGCCTGAGGGTGCGTTTTGATGGTAACCACCATGCTGACGTCACCTTGCCGACCTCCTACAGTGGCCTGCTCTGTGGCATGTGTGGTAAGAGCTGCTACAAGTTAATAACTGTCCCATTTCAGTGATGACTCCAGTCACTGTCAACCAAGAGCTGATTTAGACAACAATAGCAGATGATTCTATCAGGTCCAATCAGAATTCTTCTCCAAACACAGTTTCTTTTTTTGTTGCCTTGGCAGGAAATTTCAATAACAATCCAAAAGACGACAACCTGAAACCAGACCAAACACCAGCCTCTAACACCAATGAGTTGGGAGACAGCTGGCAGGTTCCTGATTCTCGGCCTGAGTGAGTCACATCATAGAAGATATTTACACTTAACTTCTCCTCCCACTGTCATTGAAACATAGACAGCTCATGCACAGATGAAAGAATTGCACTCTTTACCCCAAATGCAAAGAAAACCTGTAGCAGGTTCACTCGAGAGACATGCAAACTCGGCACACAATAACAGCTCACAGACGTGCAACAGTGTCAATCAAGTGTATGAGTCAGCCAGGATTCAGTTATTCATCCTCAGGGAGCTATGAATACTTCTTACTTCTTCAGCTTCTTCCTTTAGGCGTCGCCACAGTAGATCATTGGCCCACGTCTTGTCCTCTCCCTTGTGTCCTCTTCTGTTACACCAGCTGTCCTGATCTTCAATGTACTTTGTCCAATATAATAACTATCCCTCCTCTACATGTGACCATGTCTTTCTTTATTTCCAAACCGTTCAACCTGAGCTATCCCTCGAATATGCTCATTTCTAATCCTGTCAATCCTGGTAACTCCCAACAAAACTCTCAGCATCATCAGCTCTTGTTACCACTAACCTTCATTCCTCTTCTCTCTAGTGCATAACCTGCACCTCTACAGGCTCTCTTCCACCTGTTCCCTTCTCCCAGTACAGATTACAATATCATCTGTAAACAACATTGTTTCCTGTCTGACCTCATCTGTCAATTTGTCTCTCACCATTGCTCACAAAATCGGGCTAAAATCTGATCCCAAATGTAATCCCAGCTTCACCTTGAACCCATCTGTCACTTCAACTACACCCCTCACCACTGTGTCACTGTCCTCATACAATACCACAGGGAACCCATAATACATTAGCAAATATACAGTAACAATAGTAATGACGCTTTACTTCATGGCCTAAAAAAGCACCCTCCCTTTACCAGAACACCTTGAAGAAGTAGTGCTGCTCTAAGTATAGATAATAACATTGTAAACGCAATTGACTGAAGCTCATTTGTTCCTGGATCCCTGACCAAGTCATTCCATCCACACCAAACTGAGAATAGAGAGACAACGTCATAGTCTCTTCTCTGAATACGAAACGGCAGGAGTAACAGTTTAAGAATGAGGTGATGTTTTTTTGTTTTGTTTTCTAATGAATATTCCACTTCCTAGCTGCACCAACGGTGGTGGACATGAAGAGTGTGACAAGACTGTGGAGGAGGAGGCCCAGAAACCAACCAGCTGTGGCATGATCACTGATCCTAACGGTATTACACACACAAACATCCTCAACTAAAGCTTTGCACAGCTTTTCTTGTTAGTACAGTGCATTGACTTGATCTCACCCTCAGGTATCTTCAAGCCTTGCCACTCTGTCGTGCCCCCAAATCAATACTTTGAAAACTGTGTGTACGACATGTGTGCAACTGGAGGTCAGGCTGTGGCTCTTTGCCAGGCCTTAGAGAGCTACGCTGATTTGTGTGCTGCAGCAGGAGTCCCCATTGATTGGAGGAAAAACAACACCTTCTGTCGTAAGTCTCTCTCTGATATGTGTGTCAGTGTCTGTGCATGTGTACGACAAAGAGCTAGAACATGTTAGCTTGTCCTTTAATGAAGCCTTGTCCTCTATTCTTTGTACAAATGTTGACAGACTGTTGAGGTCATGCAAGACCGCTGGGACAGCTAACCTAACAGCCGAGTCCACAGACTCGGTCATTATGTTACCATCTATGGTGTAGAAACAGAAAAACTTCCACGCGCTTTTTTTCCAGACACTTTGGTGTCGTGATTCGCTGCTCATGTGGACAGTTTAGTTTATGTGTGTCCTCCATTGTCACGTCAACACAATATAACATCACTGTTTTCTTCTTCTGATGAACAAAGAGAGCATGGATGCAGGCCAAGCTGCACTCACAGCAGCCTCTGGACAACTTTGTAATTACTTCAAACGTCTGACTGTGTTTGTATGTCTCCCCTGCTCCAGCTATCAAGTGTCCCACAGGCAGTCAGTACAATCCATGTACCAATGCGTGTCCTCAGCCCAGTTGCCAGAACCCTGCAGGCTCCGGTGGCTCCTGTAACCAGCCCTGTGTGGAGGGATGTGTCTGTAATCCTGGGCTCATCCTCAGTGGAGACAAATGTGTCCCGCTCAGTGAGTGTGGATGCACTGATGAAGGTGGAAATTACAGACCAGTAAGTGTGCTGATCAGGGCTTTTTGATTATGACCCAGAGGCATTGGACAAAACTGTGACAACTGGAACTGGTGGTCAGCAGAGGCAAACAACCATTCACAAAATAAATGTGTGTGTTTGTGTGTGTAGACAGGAGACACTTGGTTCTCAGAGAAAGACTGCTCAGAGGGCTGTAAGTGTAACGGAAACCACAACATCACCTGCGAGCCGTGGAAGTGCAGCCCTGCACAGGAGTGTAAGGTGGTGGAGGGAGAACTAGGCTGTCACTCTACAGGTAAACCATGTTATGACTACAACTACACTTATTTTCCAACTGGAAACATTTGTGTCCAAGGCTAAACCTCTCACTCTAGTGAAACTAGAGAAAACTAGTGATTTTACTGTCCAAAAGCCTTCATTCAGGTTTAACATATGTATTTGACACAAATTTTACCAAAGGAGGCAGCAGTAGAACAGTGACTCTCTGTGAGCTAAAGACATTTATGTGGACACTGGTGTCTACAATTTCATTTTCAGATACTGTAGATTTAGATTCAGTAGAATTGTGTGTCAGTGGCTCATACACTTCAGTCTGAAATATCACATGATTTGCATGTGATCTGAATACATAATTTGCACTTTCCTCAGGTAACGGAGTGTGTCATGTGGCTGGAGATCCTCACTACTACACCTTTGATGGTGTGATGCACACATATATGGGCGCCTGCACCTACACTCTGGTTGAGGTATGTGATGAGTTTGACCTGGTTTGTCTGCTGTGTAGAGAGCCTTTTGTGCATCTTTCTTGATGTACGAGACATACTGTTCGAAATTCCTTTTCTGTGAATACCACTCCAGGTGTGCAACACCACCAGGGTCACTCCATTCAAGATCGTGGGTAAAAATGAGGAGCGCGGTCAGCCCGAAGCCTCCTACGTTCGCTCCGTCAAGGTCTTCCTGCCGGGTGATATTGTGGTTGAGCTACAGAAGAGTCGCAGAGTTTTGGTAAGGACCTTTTTTTCCCCAGAAAACATCATCAATTTTAATCACAGAGAGACAGTTATCCATGTTTTTATATCATCACGTATTCACAACTTTTATACTCTATAATCAGTAACTTCACCACCACAGTGGTTGGCCATTACATTATTTTATTGATCGCTCTCAAGGCCATGTGTTCATTTATTCAAGGTCATTCTGACTTCATCAAAGAACTTTCAACCCCCATATCATTTTTATTGTATTTTTATGTCTTGCTTTGTTATACGTTAATTGTTATCTTACTAACTGTTATTAATATGTTATATTAATTTAACTTTTTGTTTTTGTTTTGAATTGACGTGGCACATTAATCACTGATTCAATTACATGTATTCATGTATTTACATTGACACAGTATCTGTTTAAATACAAGCCCGGTGCCGTTTGCTTCTTATAAAAGTACATGTATTCCTTTTAGTTATTACTAAATTACTGATGAATTGTTTGCAGAAAGTGAGAGTGACTGACTGATTGTGCTGTGTTCTCTCTGTCTTACCTCAGCTGAATGGACGACGGGTGCGAACCCCAATGACCACTGATGAGGCCAAGGTGATAACAAGTGGATCCTACAGTCTGCTGGACACCAACTTTGGTCTGCAAGTGAAATTTGATGGTGTCCATCACGTGCAGATAACTGTTGCTGGAGAATACTTCAACAAGGTACACAGATGTCAAACACAGTGGGTTCCGAACATTTGAACTGTAGTGGTTTATTCTCACTGGATTACACATTCCTCCCTCTTTTCCAGCTTTGTGGCATGTGTGGAAACTACAACCACGATAAAACTGATGACAACCTAATGCCCAACAAGAAACCCGCCAAGGATGTGATTGAACTGGGCAACAGCTGGAAATCAGAGGGAGACAGTGATCCTGGGTCAGTGCAGTACAGCAATGCACATGGTTCAATTTCCAATGTGCAACATTCGCACATACAAAAACAAATATGACTTGTTCTACCTGTTTCAATTTGAGTACCATTAGTACTGGGCAGTGGCTAGCGTTGAACTTAACGCTAAAACTTAATTTCTCAGAGTCTGAAAACACCACTCAACCCTAACTCTCCTCTCTAGCTGTCAGCCAGACACTCGCCCAGACATCCACCCCAACTGCACCGTAGAGGAGGAGAAGCTCTTCGAGGCTCAGTGCGCTGCCACCATCCTCTCAGACCGATTCAAGCCATGCCACTCTAAAGTGCCCCCTGAAGCTTTCCTGGGTAACTGCATCTACGACATGTGCGAGTACAATGGCATGCAGGCGACACTCTGTGACAACGTGGAGGCATACGCTCAGGCCTGTCAGAGCGCCGGAGTCACCATCAGCTGGAGGAACACCACCTTCTGTCGTAAGTTAAGAAGATCCAATCCAAACAGTTTTGTGTAAAATGTTATCGTTTTACACTCTTCTGTTTGATCTTAACGCTCCTCCCTCCCTGCAGCACTGCCCTGCCCTCCCAACAGTCACTACTCTGACTGCACCGCACCATGCCCCCCAACCTGCTCCGACCTCTTCCCCACCACCTGCCACCTCCCATCAACCACCTGTGTGGAGGGCTGCCAGTGCAGCTCTGGCTTTGTGCTCAGTGACAGCAACTGTGTTGCCCTGGACAGATGTGGCTGTGTGGACTCAGGTGGAGAGTATCATGATGTGAGTGCTAGCCTAATCGTGGAATACATGTAGCTCACTACACGATAAACATACAATAACATTACACGTGAAGATGAAGTTCAATCATTTTCAGATGTTATTAGAGAATGTGTGATTTCCAGATTGCAATCAGGATCCAATAGTGTTCACAAATGAATCTTAAAATGACAACATGTTGCTATGTTCCCCAAGCCCAACCACTGTAGAAGTAATATATAGTAGTTATTTATTAGAGGTGTATTGTCTTTAATCACAGCACACAGGAGTTGTCCTTGTATACATGCTGGCACACATGTTTTTATTGAAAGAGAGCCGCACTTTCAAAAAAGACGGAACTATATCTTTCTGTTGAACTAACTATTCCAAAAGTAACCTGGTCTGACTGTTATGTGTGTGTGTGAATGTTTGTAGGTAGGGGACTCGTGGCTGACAGGAAAATGTGCCGACTCATGCACCTGTAAACCTGGAGGCAAGATCACATGTGTGAGCCATAACTGCAATGCAAACTCAGTTTGCTCTCTGGACATAGATGGAGAACTCTACTGCAAACCCACAAGTGAGTCCGCCACTCTGAGATACACATGTCATACTGAGGTGACCTGCTTAGAGATGTTGAAGAAGAGTTCTCAATCTTAATCCATTTTATTATCTTCTTTAGAGTTTGACAGGTGCACTATCTCAGGGGATCCTCACTACCGAACATTTGATGCCTTCACCCATCACTTCCAAGGACCGTACACCTACATCCTGACTCAGGGACACAACCTCTTTGCCAATCAGCCGAACCTGGTGATCAAAGGGAAGAACGTCAGGCGTGGATTGAACAGGAGGGTGTCATTGCTGGATGAGGTTTACACTGATGTTTATGGTGTCAATGTCCGTTTCCTGCAGAAGAAGATTGCCTTGGTCAGTAGTTTGTCCGATGGAGCTATGTTTATTGTGGACTGTTACCTGTCCGTGAAATAAAATACTGTTTCTCCTGTAGGTAAATGGGGAGCGTGTTGCGCCGCCTCTTCGTCCAGTTGATGGCTTGACCATTACAATGAACTCCAACTATGTGCAACTCACCACTGCCTTTGGACTCACGGTTCGCTTTGATGGCAACAGTCGTGCAGGTAAAGAAGAAGATAGCGCTATCCTTGTCACACTATCACACGTCACCTCTTGCTCTCACTTAAATCTTGTGTCTCCACCGTCTCCACACAGTCACAACCTCCTACAACCACACTATTATTTTTTTTAATGTAATCTTCCAATCCATTCGTTGACCTTCTCTTTTTCCTGTATTTGTCTTATCAGAAATCGTACTGCCCAGCACCTACAGGCACTCTGTCAGAGGCTTGTGTGGAAACTATGATGGCCTCACCAGAAATGAGTATATGAGGCCAGATGGGTCATTGGTCAGGAGCGTGAACGCTTTTGGAGACAGCTGGAGGGTCAATGACCGACAGAGTGTTAAGATGTACGACCTGCCACTGGCAGCCCATGTTCATAGGTAGGACTTGTTTTTTACAAATACATTACATACAACAGACACTGTCATTACAAAAGATTGTTCCTTAGTCTGCGTTATTGATTTTAGAAACAAACACATACCTACATACTGGCATCCTGCATCATTTCATAGTACTATTTGAAGAACCTCCTTAAGCCTAGTTGTAGAATGAGATTTCATGTCAGTTTAGACAAAGCAAATGTATGAAAACTCTGTTCCCTTTCTTCTTCAGGCGAGATGTGGAGACTGATCCAGACTCAGGGTTTGAGACATCAGACTGTTCTCAGTCTCAGCTCAATAATTACACCAGTGTGGCTCAGTGTGGAGCCCTATCCAAGCCCAATGGCCTGTTCACCGCCTGCCACACTGTGTTGCCACCCACAACCTACCAGGAGTGAGTAGCCGTAGAGTTTTTGGGGGAGTGTGTAGAAGTGTCCTTCAAGGTGCCGAGTTGTCGCTTGACATTCTGTTTATTGTGTGTTTTTCTCAGTGACTGTGTGTATGACCTGTGTGCCGAGCAAGGCAGTACAGTGCTACGTTGTGCCAGTTATGAAACATATGCCACAGCCTGTCAGGAAGCTGGAGTCAAACTGGGATCCTGGAGGCAGCAGCTGGACTGTGGTAAGTTTCATGTATTATCACACAAATCCTACACAAGTACCAAGAGCCTGATTTTGCTCTGCTGACACACAGACAAAGATGCCATATTGGCCAACTTCAAAATCTCCAAAAAAAAAAGGGAGCCAATCACAAACCCCTGGCAGATTTTTTTTGCAGATTATCATATCCAATTTTCTCTCTCACTCTCTTCCAGACCTCTCCTGTGGTGCCAACAGCGTCTACACCACCTGCATGTCACCTTGCCCCGCCTCCTGTGCCAACCTGGCAGCGCCCTCTGAGTGTGGATTAACCGCCTGTATCGAGGGTTGCCAGTGTGCTCCTGGCTTTGTCATGAGTGAGGGCGTCTGCGTGCCATACTCGCAGTGTGGCTGCACCTACCTCAACAGATACTACCCTGTGAGGAGCCTTATCACTCAGCAGTGGTAACGTGTGTATCTGTGATGATGTGATCTGACATCTGACCTTCGTTCTCTCTTATCTTCCTCTGTCCTGCAGCTGGGGGAGAAGTTTGTGATGGAGGACTGTTCCAATGCCTGTGAATGCACCACCACTGGCACTGTGTGCCAGCCCAAGGCCTGCCAGGGTGGTGAAGTGTGCTCCATCTTTGACTTCAAACGGGACTGTTTCAGAGGTGTGTGTGTGTGTGTGTGTGTGTGTGTGTGTGTGTGTGTGTGTGTGTGTGTGTGTGTGTGTGTGTGTGTGTGTGTGTGTGTGTGTGTGTGTGTGTGTGTGTGTGTGTGTGTGTGTGTGTGTGTGTATAATGTTGCCATTTTGATCAACTGGATTCAGATATAACTTTACCTGCTTATAGTTATTACCATCTTCCATATGACAAAAATGCACATGAAGGTTGCTGAGGACAATGTTAAATTGCTGCACAATCCATAATCTGAATCGGATATAAACTTTACTGAGTTGTGTAACATAGGGAAGAACAAATGAAACCTGAGTTATGTGTTTGTGTTGTGTTGCAGTGAGTCCCTGCCTCGGTTACCCATGTCTGAACGGAGGAAAATGTAACGAAGGCAGCAACGGCACATACAGCTGTCAGTGTGCAGAAGGCTTCGAGGGCACCAACTGTGAGACAGGTGAGGGGAAGTTGGACCTGCTCAAACATCTGTAATGCCAATATTCACTTCGTGCTGGTGAAGTTTTCGCCAATTCAACTTCCGCGAATGGAGTGTTGTGTGACTCACCGCGTTCTGTGTGACCGCAGCATTAGCGATTCAATTGTCAGGAAAGCTGAAGTGAAATCTGAATGATTGTGTTGTGTTGCAGTGGATCCCTGCTTCAAAAACCCGTGTCAGAATGGAGGAACATGTGTAAAGGGCAGCAACAGCACATACAGCTGTCAGTGTGAAGCAGGCTTCGAGGGCACCAACTGTGAGACAGGTGAGGGGACGTTGGACTTGCTCAAACATCTGGAATGCCAATATTCCCTTTGTGGTGCGGGATCACTTTTGTGTACTTTCTGAGCATTCGCGTCTTTCATTCAAGTGCCAAATTCCAGTCAGTGGTGAGATTTTCGCCAAAATAAAACAATTTCAACTCCAGCGAATGGAGTGTTGTGTGACTCACCGCGTTCTGTGTGACCGCAGCATTAGCGATTCAATTGTCAGGAAAGCTGAAGTGAAATCTGAATGATTGTGTTGTGTTGCAGTGGATCCCTGCTTCAAAAACCCGTGTCAGAATGGAGGAACATGTGTAAAGGGCAGCAACAGCACATACAGCTGTCAGTGTGCAGGAGGCTTCGAGGGCAACAACTGCGAGACAGGTGAGGGGACGTTGGACCTGCTCAAACATCTGGAATGCGAATATTCGCTTTGTGCTGCGGGATCACTTTTGTGTACTTTCTGAGCATTCAAGTCTTTCAGAGAGAGTGCTAAAATTCCACTCAGTGGTGAAGTTTTCGCCAATTCAACTCCAGCGAATGGAGTGTTGTGTGACCGCAGCATTAGCGATTCAATTGTCAGGAAAGCTGAAGTGAAATCTGAGTGATTGTGTTGTGTTGCAGTGGATCCCTGCTTCAACAACCCGTGTCAGAATGGGGGAACGTGTGTAAAGGGCAGCAAAAGTACATACAGCTGTCGGTGTGCGGACGGCTTCGAGGGCAACAACTGCGAGACAGAGATTGGTACAGTATATGTTGGGATTTTGCAATGTTATCTGTGGTATAATAGTTATTGCGATAATATGCTGTCCACGTGTAACCGAGTAGTTATTTTTGCCGAAACTCAACCAAAGTAACTCTTTAGTGTCACAAAGTAGCGTGAGAGTAAGGTACCTCCATTACTGCTGTTACATACAGTATCTCAGATGTGTTAAGGTTATGGGTTCAAAATGAAACCTGAGTAATGTGTATGTGTTTGTGCTGTGTTGCAGCGAATCCCTGCCTCAGTAACCCGTGTGTGAACGGAGGAACGTGTGTCGATAACAGGAACAGAACATACAGCTGTCAGTGTACAGAAGGCTTCGAGGGAACCCACTGTGAGACAGGTGAGGGGAAGTTGGACCTGCTCAAACATCTGTAATGCCAATATTCACTTCGTGCTGGTGAAGTTTTCGCCAATTCAACTTCCGCGAATGGAGTGTTGTGTGACTCACCGCGTTCTGTGTGACCGCAGCATTAGCGATTAAATTGTCAGGAAAGCTGAAGTGAAAGCTGAGTGACGTGTTTGCGTTGTGTTGCAGTGGATCCCTGCTTCAACAACCCGTGTCAGAATGGAGGAACATGTGTAAAGGGCAGCAACAGCACATACAGCTGTCAGTGTGAAGCAGGCTTCGAGGGCACCAACTGTGAGACAGGTGAGGGGACGTTGGACTTGCTCAAACATCTGGAATGCCAATATTCCCTTTGTGGTGCGGGATCACTTTTGTGTACTTTCTGAGCATTCGCGTCTTTCATTCAAGTGCCAAATTCCAGTCAGTGGTGAGATTTTCGCCAAAATAAAACAATTTCAACTCCAGCGAATGGAGTGTTGTGTGACTCACCGCGTTCTGTGTGACCGCAGCATTAGCGATTCAATTGTCAGGAAAGCTGAAGTGAAATCTGAATGATTGTGTTGTGTTGCAGTGGATCCCTGCTTCAAAAACCCGTGTCAGAATGGAGGAACATGTGTAAAGGGCAGCAACAGCACATACAGCTGTCAGTGTGAAGCAGGCTTCGAGGGCACCAACTGTGAGACAGGTGAGGGGACGTTGGACTTGCTCAAACATCTGGAATGCCAATATTCCCTTTGTGGTGCGGGATCACTTTTGTGTACTTTCTGAGCATTCGCGTCTTTCATTCAAGTGCCAAATTCCAGTCAGTGGTGAGATTTTCGCCAAAATAAAACAATTTCAACTCCAGCGAATGGAGTGTTGT
Organism: Microchirus variegatus; assembly: GCF_963457635.1. Classification (NCBI taxonomy): domain Eukaryota; kingdom Metazoa; phylum Chordata; class Actinopteri; order Pleuronectiformes; family Soleidae; genus Microchirus; species Microchirus variegatus. Next base: position 28,296,816 of record NC_139803.1, read on the forward strand.
GTGACTCACCGCGTTCTGTGTGACCGCAGCATTAGCGATTCAATTGTCAGGAAAGCTGAAGTGAAATCTGAATGATTGTGTTGTGTTGCAGTGGATCCCTGCTTCAAAAACCCGTGTCAGAATGGAGGAACATGTGTAAAGGGCAGCAACAGCACATACAGCTGTCAGTGTGCAGGAGGCTTCGAGGGCAACAACTGCGAGACAGGTGAGGGGACGTTGGACCTGCTCAAACATCTGGAATGCGAATATTCGCTTTGTGCTGCGGGATCACTTTTGTGTACTTTCTGAGCATTCAAGTCTTTCAGAGAGAGTGCTAAAATTCCACTCAGTGGTGAAGTTTTCGCCAATTCAACTCCAGCGAATGGAGTGTTGTGTGACCGCAGCATTAGCGATTCAATTGTCAGGAAAGCTGAAGTGAAATCTGAGTGATTGTGTTGTGTTGCAGTGGATCCCTGCTTCAACAACCCGTGTCAGAATGGGGGAACGTGTGTAAAGGGCAGCAAAAGTACATACAGCTGTCGGTGTGCGGACGGCTTCGAGGGCAACAACTGCGAGACAGAGATTGGTACAGTATATGTTGGGATTTTGCAATGTTATCTGTGGTATAATAGTTATTGCGATAATATGCTGTCCACGTGTAACCGAGTAGTTATTTTTGCCGAAACTCAACCAAAGTAACTCTTTAGTGTCACAAAGTAGCGTGAGAGTAAGGTACCTCCATTACTGCTGTTACATACAGTATCTCAGATGTGTTAAGGTTATGGGTTCAAAATGAAACCTGAGTAATGTGTATGTGTTTGTGCTGTGTTGCAGCGAATCCCTGCCTCAGTAACCCGTGTGTGAACGGAGGAACGTGTGTCGATAACAGGAACAGAACATACAGCTGTCAGTGTACAGAAGGCTTCGAGGGAACCCACTGTGAGGAAAAGAAGACTGGGGGAGGTGGAGGACTGGGTATGACACATCTGGCACACTTTACTTTACACTCCCTCTAATCATAAAGATTAGAGTCAGTCAGAGATTAAATAATCAAAATCTCAAGAAACAGTACGAAACAGACTTGGTGTTACATTAGCATTCTTCAGGTTTTATAATTTTTTTGTCATGTGAAATTTAAGGTTCAACGTTATTGTTTTTTGTAATTGAATTGTGTTTCGTTGCAGAAACCAAGTGGATCATCGTGATCGCAGTTCTGTCCTCGCTCGCAGTCATCCTCATCATCGTCATCGTCACTGTTGCATGTGTTTGTACACGCAAGGCCAAGTGAGTTGCTTGCATGCTGTCAATGCCACATGCTATGCTATGCTAGCTGTAGATCAGGGGTCACCAACCTTTTTGAGTCAGAGAGCTACCTTAAGGGTAAAAAATAATATGGAGGGCTACCATATAATATTTTTTTGTTTGTTTACCATTTAAATGATTAATATTATGCATTCAACTGCATACACATTCCTTCCAGTGCTTACTCCTAACGATTACCAGTTTTTATAAACAATATCAAAGATATTTTACTGACAGATCATAAGGATACATGCAAGTGAGGTGAAGTGAAGTGAGCCCGCGGGCACCGTATTGGCTGCCCGCGGGCTACCAGGTGCCCGCGGGCACCACGTTGGTGACCCCTGCTGTAGATGTATTCAACACGATGCCTCCCGTGTTGCAGCAGCTCTCGCTACTTTTTAGCTCTTTTTCTCTTACAACTTGTATTTTTACGTTTTTTTCCTACAGTAACTTTTTATATATATAGTCTCAGTGTTAATATCTTTTTATATTGTACTTTTCTCGTTAATGCATGGTTATTATTATTTATTATCCTTATCTTTACTGTCTTGCTGCTGTAACGCTGAAAATTTACCTACTGCAGGACGTATAAAGGACTCTCTTATCTTATCTTAGCTATACTATGTATTTCAATACATGCAGTTTTTGAGGATAGGGTGGTGTGTATTCTTAACTGTTTTGGCGGCAGACCAGGTGAAGAAAATTTCAGTTTCATTCCAGGTCACAGATTTATGTTATACAGACGCGGCAGTTGAATCATTAACACAACACTCCTCCTCCCTTTCCTGCGTGTGCAATGTGCACCTGCCAACAATGATAAGAATAGTAATACGAGATAGATTTTGTAGAATTTGGTGCAAATTCCCCAAAAAAACGCCCCAAAAATGGCCTGTTGGGTTTGGATCATGGTCATAATGTAATTTTTTCTATACATGTCTACCGATTATCGTGCATGTATGATAATTGTGGTGTTCAGGGTGAATTTGGACACGGGGAACCATGCCCAGAACCTTTCAAATACGTACATTTTCACCACGATTGATGCGGTTGCAAAAATCTGTGAGTTTTGGGGTATGTTCACGCCCTCAAAAATGCGATTAATGTGGCGGAATAAAAAATATAATAATACTAATAATTGCACAGTCGTGCTGGAACCCTAATTAGTAGTAATAATAAGGCTAATTGTGAGTTTCTCACATTGGTTCTTTGTCTCCACAGAAAAAAGAAGTCTGCAGAGAGAGAACTCATCATGAAGTCAAGTAGTACAAGTAAGTACAATCACTATTATACGCACAGTTATATATGAACAGTACGAAGTGTTAAACTGGCTGAACAGGTTTATAATTCATGATCATTTACACACACATGAGGGCACAATACCAGTTTTTCCGTGTGTGATACCAATATCACAAATTTGAATATGTACCAATACAGATATCAGCCATTTTAGACCTTTTAATATATTATCTTTTATTTTGTATTAATATTTTAACTTTGAATTTTTGATTGACATTAACGTTGTGCTCTGTCGATTGCATGCTTTGTTGTATTACTACTGGTGTTTGGCGATGTTCCGTGTGGATAAAAAGCAGACAATAAAAAACTGATTTTGTCATGTGTGAAGTCATCCTGATGATTATTTGTTCAGTGCTAACGCCCATCCTTTTTTTTTCTCTTTCAGACGTTCCATACTCCATGCACTCAAATGACCAAGGAAGTGTCAGAATGAGTAATATGTGATAAAGAAATAAACAAAAAACAACTGCTTGGCCTGAACGTCCTCACCTGCTACTGAGGCGAACATGCACAGTCTCCTCTGGAGCTCGATCAACAGGTCTCCAAAGAAAACCAAAAAATCTGAAGGAAAAAGGAGTTGTTGTTGTTTTTTCTTCCATGTGTTACTTTTTCATTGTTTGTGCTTTTGACGATGTAATTTTACTCAGATGTGTACGTTAAATTAACAGAGAAAGTGTGTGACCCATATAATAATGTAAAGTGATTTAAAGTATTTTTGGAATTAAATGTTTTGGGGGAACTTACTGTGCGTTTGTTTTTGTTAACACATTTGCCTGGTACGCCTGTCAGGTCGGTGTACCTCGAGATCAAGAGAGACACAGATACTCAGCTGAAAGGACCATGTTTCTTTTGTGTATGCAATGAATTGGCTGTAGAGTGTTGGTTGATTAAATAAGTTGTGAAACCCCGTGTGTGGTTTAAAGGTCCTTTAATTGAAGCTTTCGAGGACAAACACATTATCATCAATACTTTGCCATTAAAGTCGTACTGGAAGTTCAGAGACATGTGTATAGCATACTGAGCAAACCAAACGTCCAGTGCTAAAGACTGACATGAAAACGCACATTTGGATCGTATTTTGATATACACACATGACAGTGGTGAACACTTCCAACATCGTCAACATTGGAGTTATAGAATGTTAGAAAAATACTGGAACTGAACACTTAGCTGGTGTTTACATAATGATTCCAGATTTGAAGAAACATTTTGCTTCATGACAAGGATTTACACAAAATGTGATGAGGGCATTTATTGTCTAACATGTTAAAGGCTGCTTTTTGTGAAATTCTGACTGGAACCTGAAGTGTGTAAACCTCTCATTTCCCACAGCAGTCTACAGAGAAAATCTGCAATTTTCGCTCACTGAAACACAGGAGCTGTTGGTCTGGTGCTTCCTCATTTCAGAAAGTTTGTGTCCTTTTGAGGTAAATCCAATCAGAGGATTTCAAACACCAAAGCGACAAACGAAGACATTTGAACAGTTTTCAGTTGTCTAATGGTGATATAAGACACAAGTCTCAGTTTCAGTAAATATAGAGGGACTTTTGGTGTGTTCTATTTGTAATTGGAACTGAATTTTCAACTCAGAGCACCTCTTAGCGCCCCTGTAGAATCCCTGTTAAAAGTGACAGCTTAGGTCTTTTAAATTGTAGTTGTTTGAGGTAATGATGCGCCCCCTGTGCTGAGAACCACAACATAATCGGCACCTGCTTATGCAAGATATTTGAGGAACAAGGCCATATCCACATGAAAGCAGAAAGAAAAGTTTTTTCTTTGCCATTTTGAAAAAGTTCCCCATGAAACCAGAAGACCCTACACGCATTAAAATGTATATAATCACAGAAATGGAGAAAGAATGTACCAAGCCTGTGAATACATGGGAAATAAAGAAAGACAAAAGTTATCATAAAGCACACTTGTTTCTGTGTGGACAAAAATGCCAATACGATAAAAAAAAAAAAAAGTATGTGGTCGGGGAACAATACGACCCCGAAAAGGAGGCTCTTAACTTCGAGGGTCGATTAGTTAAGTCTGGTGAAAGGTCCCATTCAGAGATCGATTAACCGTCCTGTTAATGTTGCTATCGGTACCGGAAGTGAAGCGTTAAGTGGGTGAGATACTTGAATGTCCAGCGCCAGAGCGTGACTTCATTATGCTATTAGCGACATTTAAATGGGAGACTATATAATTTACCTCGTCTGTAGACGCAGCCACTGACACGCGGTCTATTTTATTTGATGAAAGTATGAAAACATCGCTATTGTAATGACTATGGAATCAACGTGCGAGTATTTCATGTATTTCCCCGCCGCTCCAATATCGAGTCTCTCGGACCCGGCGAAGTACACGAGTCTTCCGCAGCGAAAGCACGTCTACCTCGGGGAGACCGTCCAGTTCCTGCTCGTGCTGCGGTTCCGGGACGCTTCCGACAAGCGCGACAGCTGCCGAGACGTTCACTGGAAGGAGCAGGTGGGTACTCTGTCAGCGCTGGCGAGTGTGTGTGTCGCCGAGAGCCGCCAGCAGAGAGCCGAAGAGTGTCCGCCAGACCTCCAGAGCTGCAGCAGCAGCAGCGAGGAGAACCCCGGGGACAGCGAGTCTGTAACCAGCAACCGGACATTCACGCAGTGCGACCCGCTTCTCATTCAAAATAGCTCGGCCTTTAAGGGACGACAGGACGGGACAGAACCAGTGAAGGTAAGATGGATTAACAAGGGTGTTCTGAGAATTGTGTAATGTATAATAATAATAATAATAATAATAATGTAACAAAATAACAAACTGAGAACTTCCCTAAACATCAATATCAAGTTATTTGTTATTTAATACATTCATTTTGCATCATAAATATGTTTTATTGTGAACTATATCTTGTGCCATCTTAAAACAAACACTTTCTTATTGAAATTCTGTGAAATGTTACAAATATGCTCTTGTTTTCACTTGACTGACCCCCTCCTGACCAGACTATATGCATATTTCTCTAATGGTGCTTTTCCATGATCCAGCTGTAGCACTACTCGCCTCGGCACATTTCCAAAAACCGTTATAAATTACTGTACAATTGTTTAAACCAAAAATACAAAGCAGAGTAAAAAGCACATCAATGAGACAACAACAAAAAACTATCTCTATTTACGATTATTATGCACAAGACATTACAAATAAGTAAAGACTAAATATAACAGCGTAAAAGTCACAACAGCTGTTACTGTGTTACTTCCATCATGCCTTTGGCTGTTCATGAACAGGCCAAGCAAGTAGGGAACACGGGTGGCTTGATCAAATAGCTGAGAGGCATTATGGGACTAACGCTACTTCATAGGAATGAACAGCACAAAAGGGGAAGTCTCTCAAAAATACCTGTGCAAGCGTAAACGTAGCCTTAAGTTGATGACATTTTTAACAAATTTCTACTGTGTACGTATTTATTGAAAATGCATGAACTTTTCTGCCATGAAATCTTCTTGTATGTCACACACCGAACCTTTAAACTACAAAGTCGCAACTATCAGTGACGACTATTACTGGCCTACATACACTGGAATTATATTTAACCTTTGTTACTTAGTTGATAAGAAACCTGAGCAAAGTCAGTCTCTTCCTGGTTTTTAATAAGTCACCCTGACTATTTCCTGTAAGCCAAAGATGCAGAGATGTTTCACAGATGGTGTCTGCCGAAGTTACCAAGAGTATTTAGCAATTAATTGTATCATTAAGTGGACGCTGTGCATGAAGGTATTCAGCAGTGTTGTACCCTCACCCAAACCACTTTTATTCATGTTAAATCCCCAGGGAAAATTAATTATTAACTACTAAAATCAATGTCATGGCTACATCAATGTCATGTAATTACAGAAGTCATGGGTAGGTGTGTCAGAAAACAAGGCAGGGAATGCTTTTATAAATGCCTCTAACTCAGACACTTGGTCTGGAGTGAGATGATCCAAAAGTAACGGTAGATTAGCTGGTGTTTCAGAATTTTTAAATCTTCCTAATAAGACTGCATCATCAGGTTCACCTGCGTCTTCCAGTGCTGCCACTGCTGGTGGAGAGGAGACAGACACTTCAAGACACTTTGAAAGACACTCGTGGTCTCCTCACCTCTTGCTGAGAAGTGGGCTGGATTCAAAAACTGTCCATAAAACAAAAGTCATCAGTTGTAAGGATTTCTTTGTCAAATGGAGCAAAGAAAATGTTTCCTTTTAAGAAGCAGAAAAATGAGAAAACTTGCAAATCTATTCATCGATTTTCAAAATAGTTTGCTATTCATGTAGTCATTGATTAATAATCAAATAATCATTAGCCCTATATTGGATACTGTTGAGACTAAATAATTATTTTCTTATCTCCAAGGGCTAACGTTAAAAACAGTTTGTCCTTTTCTTGTTGTCCTACAGTCTGCCTCTGTGTCTGATGACCAGGTTATCTTCTGTCTCACAGTCTCTTTGGACAAGCTGCCAGTCAACACACTCAAAGCCAAGGTCAGGCATACAGTTTATGTGCATTCTAACAAAAAAGTGTTGGACCATATCACTGTGTTGTGTTTTACTATGGTCACTGTTGTGTTTGGGTAATGTTGCACATAAATGTGTGGTTCCAGTAATCTGTTAAAGACACAGTAGGCAGGATTGTTGAGTTTCATCCACAGACATTTTCAGGATGACAGCTTTTGGTGCTGAGCTCCTCTCATCAGATGAGCAAAGGCAAAAGCATCCCTTTTTTATACGACAGATGACCCGAGGACATCTCTGAAACTTTCCACTGATATTAGGACTGAAACTAATGATACCATTTTCGCCAACATTAAAATACAGTGATGTAAATGGCCTGAGCAAAGTCGGTCACTATTTGTTTCATTCTCTACAAAATTCCTCAACGCCACCACAGCGATCACATACCCTGCTACACTACCGTTCAAAAGTTTGGGTTAACCTGTACAATTTTTTGTGTTTTCCATTAAAAGTTACACTTTTATTCATCAAACTTTTTGCTAAATGAATAGTAAATATAGTCAATTGACAAGATTAGAAATAATGATTTTTATTCAAAATAATAATTTTGCCCTTCAAACTTTGCTTTCGTCAAAGAACCGGCAAAACTGTTTTCAGCTGTGCTAACATCATTGCACAAGGGTTTTCAAGGGTTTTCTAATCATCCAATAGCTTTCTAATGATTAGCAAACACAATGTACCATTAGAACACTGGAAATGGGCCTCTATACACCTATGTACATATTCCATTAAAAACCAGACGTTTGCAGCTAGAATAGTCGTTTACCACATTAACAATGTATAGAGTGGATTTCCGATTCATTGAATGTTATATTCATTGAAAAAAAAGTGATTTTCCTTCAAAAATAAGAATTTCTAAGTGACCCCAAACTTTTGAAAGGTAGTGTAGAACATTAGTTCTGATCTGGAGGTCCATGTGCCACAATTTGAAAACCATGGCCTTATTCTAATCTATAACAGCCTGACTGTAATGGAGCACATTGTAACTGTTGGATCCTGTTATATGTTTGTCTGCCGGTTTCGTTTGTGGTGTCAGGTCATAGTGACTGTGTGGACACAGGAGGAAGAGAAAGTGGAGGCGAGCGAACATGGCTACCTGACTCTTCTGCAGCTCAGGAGACCAACACAAACCTTCAGACAGGACCTCAGGACCTTCAAAGCTCAGGGTATCACAACACGACACATAAGTGCCACTTGGCCTTATGAATAGTTTGTTGTCGTAACATTAACAGGTTAATGGATTTTAACACAATAGAATTCATTGACAAAGTCAGTTTAATGGAAACACAGTTACCGACTGAACACAGTGCTAGTGACATGGCTTTAACAGTTATGTATTTTAACCGTTGTGTTCTTGTATCTTCTTCTCATTCACAGTCAACACCACCCTGAATGTTCTTCCACCTCCCAGTGTCCAGTGTCAGCAGCTGACTGTCTCTGGAAAACACTTGACTGTTCTCAAAGGTACACCTGCAGGATACACCCAGATTAGGGCTGGGTGGAAAGATCTTTATACAAATATACATGTATATAGCGATACATATGAAGATACTGTTGTGAATGGCAAATATAATATAGAAATTTACCGCAATTACCTTTTTGCAACTATGAAAAAATTAATAATTTGACAGTCCTTCTATTGAAGCATATGAACAATACATACTATTGTGACTAGTTTGGTAGCTAAAATAGAGAATCCTGATTGTCTGTGTCCGTCCATTCATTGAATGTAGCACTCTGGTCTTTGACTTTCGACTGAGAACAGAACAAGTTAAGTATTACGTAGGGCGATGAACTACACCAACGAAGGATGACGTCAAACGCGTCACAACAGACAACAATGGGGGACGTCCAGCAGCTCTTTTCCTGTTCAGTTTGTGGCTGTTTGTCTCAACAAAACGTCAAGCTTTGTATGAGAATAGAGTGTGGCCGCTGAAGAAACACTAATCGCAAGGCAGTGACGTTTTTCTGGCTGTCGCGGGTGGAGCCAGTCCAGCTACACCCTGACCGTACCATTGTACTCTGGTACTCCAAAGTAAGGGTACAAAAATGGAATGTTTGGGGCTGGTTATTTTGGCACTGTTCCTAATGGAAATGCACAAAAATATACTCACCAAACCATTCCACTCTGTGGAAACATGGCTTACATCTCATGTGCTTTTCCTATTGTTATATCAATGGAGTATAACGGATCATTGAACAGCTGCTTGAATGATGCTTTATCAACCCATCCAGACTGTCATCAGAACTGAAATAACTGAATAAAGAGCTGAAGAGAACTGTTGTCCCTCTTCCTCTCCTCAGTGGTGAACTGCAGCTCTCACGAGGTGGTGTGTGTCAGAGATGTGAGGATCCTTCCGAACTATAACTCGTCCTACCTCCCCATGATGCCAGATGGTTCAGTGCTTATCGTAGACAATGTCTGGTAAGTACACTTGCACTTGATAATAGTACAGTCTCAGATAAATCCAATCCTTAATCCGTCCATGAGCGCACTCTTCAGAGACGACAGCTGTAATTTGCAATGGTGCCAATTCTGGCATATTTACAGTGATGCTTTTGTCGATCTGTTGATTTATGTACACTGTCCTAATTCAATAAACCTGTTGATAATAATTATTGCAGGATGAACAGAGAGGGAAAGGGTCTAGGGGAATCTTAAGCTTTTTATTGTATCAGCTTTCTGTACTGAAACACACTTTGTTTGGTTTGTGTGTATGACAGTGATGTCATAATCCCACCTCTCTCTTGTGCTTGCATTTGCTGTTGCTTATCTTTGCCATTGTTGTCTTCCACCTCTTTCTCATTTTCTTCAGTCATTCATCATATTTTGTAACAACTGGATTAATAGGACGTGATCATGTTTGTTTTTTTAGTTTCTTTATGAACCTGTCTTTGTTTCTGAAGCCATCAGTCAGCTGAGGTCACCATGGCTTCATTCTTCCGGATAGACAACAAATCATCACGTTTACCAAGCATGCTCAGTGCCCTGGAGGAGCAGAACTTCCTGTTTAAACTGCAGCTACAAGACAAAGGAGAGGAGGACTCCAGTGAGGTGAGAAGACATGCTGGAGGTTGTCAGCTTCTGTCATTTTGTTGTCTTTTATTTTATTTTAATTTTCCTTCAATCCATCAATTCCTTTAAGGTTTAAGTACTTTTTTATTTAATTAAAAAAAAGAAGGAAAATATTATTTGAATCACACTGAAGTCACGTCTTACAATTAATGACAGGGTTTGGAAGTCCCATTGGTGGCTGTGTTGCAGTGGTACGCACCAGCACGTCCTCTCACAAGGTAACTGTTCATTTTCACTTCAACTTTTTAAATGTACACTAGCTGCAGCTTTGAGCTCTGTAACACTATACAAAGAGATATTTTTGTTTAAACATGTTTTACTTTTTAAAGATGACAAACTATTGTGACGCAATATAAATCGTGACAAGAGCAAATATGTGCAGAATTTACATCTCTCACAACTAATATTTTAAATGCCAGGTGTTTCAGAATATCTTTGTAGCTCATTCCCAGCCTAAAATAAAATTCAATCATACCAAAGTTTTACCTTTCCATCGTGAAGCTCTAGCCCTTCTGCCGCTACCTGAGACCTGAGAGGAGGTGCGCTCAATTTGCTCACCCATCTGTCCAGGACTGATATTATTATTAGTTTGTGCGCACATTATACCGACTTCATGGGAACAAATTACTATTTTGTGCGCATGTTTTTCCTATTTTGTGGGAACTAATACATATTTATGTCCGGGGCTCCGTAGCTATCTGATTTTTTTTTATCAATATAAATATTATTATTCATATAGAGATTGCTACTACATTTTAGCCAAACAATTGCCAGTTGGAGGAAAGGTGGTTGTGGAAGTCTTGTGATAGCTGCTGTCTACTCACTGCATCATCATTTCCACCGGTCTCTGCTTTTTGGGTGGGCTCTAAAATTTTAATGTGGGTGGCAGGCATATCTGAAATAGACTTTACATCTTTTTAAATGAAAATAGAACAGTGTGGATGTATATGCAGCGATGTAGGGCAAAGCAAAATTACTTTCACTTTTTGAGAAATCAAAATCTCTACCTAGTAAATGATGTTTTAAAAACTAGCACTCAGTCACCTTCTCTCTCCAGGTATATCTCTAGCTGCTATTCACTGCCCACCATCCGCTTGGATCGTCCTCAGCTGGTGATGACAGCCTCCTGTGCCAGTGCCGTCAGGCCCCTGCAACACGTCTGGGTTAAATACACTCTGCTGAACAACTTACAGGACTTTATTGGTGTCCGTCTGATTTGGAATTCTGAAGGTGAGGCGGAAAGTCCACGTGAGATGTCTCACTCATCACTGACTACTTGAATCTTTTCAATAGTAATTAATTTAAGTCTGCTTTTCCTATTCATTTGATTTATTGTGTGTTTGTATGGTGCGCTCTGCATACCCCGTTAAGATGAAGAGAAGTAGATCACAGGTATACACACCGTTTTCTATTGGTAAACCCAGACACAGTATTAACACTACCTCCCTTCCTGTTGATTAACTAACAAGCGAAGCAACATCACTATTTGGTGTGTGTGTGCGTGCGCGCCTGTGTGAGTGTGTGTGTGCGCGTGCGTGTGCGTGTGCGTGTTTGTTTGCACGTTATATTTGTGCTTCAAATTAAGACAAACATTTACTTATGCCTCATTCTTGTTTACAAGTACAATCTAGTTTGGCTGTAAAAAGACAACCCTTAAAATTGTGTTCACTGAAGGTGAAACATTTTTTTGGAGCAGATAGGAATTTTATAGATAAAGAGGGAAAAAATAAGCTGACACTTATTTGCATTCTTTGTCCTTGTTATCTCCTTTTCTTCCCTCCATTGGTCCTCTCCTCTCCTCAGCTCAGAGTCGTAGGTATCAGCATGACTCCCGGTTGGCAGCAGTGGTGTGTCAGACTCCCCTTAACAACTTGGGACAGTGTAGGAAAGGCTCCACTCTGTCCTTTACAGTGGCCTTCCAGATCCTCACCACTGGAGTCTTTGAGGTACTATGCACATCAGAGGAAGTGACTGAAAGTTTTGGGCGAGTTTTCCCATCTTTTCTATTTTCTGAGTGGAGTTTTGTTTGATTGTTGTTTTGGGGCTTGGGTCTGGCAGTTGTTTTGGGTTACTCCAGTCTCTCTGTCTAATAATACTGATAGTGAAGCATATGAAGATAATAGACTATGACTCTGACTGTGTTGCTGTGGCAGGGTCTCCGTCAGACCTCTCTACGCATTACCACAACTGAACATTTTCCGAGACAAAACCTTCAGAAGCCATCAAAGTGTCCGACTACTTTTCCCACTAATCATCATTTAATCATCCTTGAGCTGTGTCTGTCTCCCACAAAACAATGCAGTTCATATTATTACTTTTGCAAGATCTCTTCTGGAGGCAGAGTAAGGGAGAGTTTCAGACCCTTAATCAATGGTGGGAGGTGGGCAAAGTTCAAATCTGCAAACAATAATCCCGTCATTCCTCATCTAATGTCAGGAACTCAATATTTTTCTTAATGAATGGTTCGAAGGAGCACTTATAATATCTATGTTCACCACCATGGGATATGTTCCGACATCCTTTTTCTTCGGATTAGAGAAGTCGGCATAATGGTCCAAACAAATGGTCCGTCTACAGCTTCCTGGTGGAAGAATTAGCAGCCCAGTTCTAACCCTAACCCATCAGACAGGGATGTCCCCTTTCAGGACAGCTATATATAAGTCAAGCTAAAACTAAGCTTTCTGGCATAATTCTACCAGGTCTCTCACGTCATCCAGCACAGGTCAGGAGGATATTGACTGCATACAAAAATGCATTTCACTGTACCAAATCTGTCCCTCTGCTCCACTGTAATTCCACAGCTATGCCAGCACATGAAACTGAAGCTGCAGTTCACAGCCTCCATGTCGTCTCCTCCACCTTCATCACCTCTGAGGAAGTCTCCATCATCCAGCCCTGTTGCCAGGGAGCTGCAGGAGAAACTGAGCCTTGGTCGGTCACAGAGCTTCTCCCACCAACAGCCATCCAGATCACACCACGTCAGGTATGAGGGAGTCATGTGCATTAGCTTTATGTTAAGTGTGTGGAACAGCGGGTAACAACAAAAATGTCCTCGGTTCACACCTTGTAGTCAGCCAGTGCCTTTGTCTAGGCAAGTTTCCACCATTTAGTTCCAGAAACAAAAGTACCTAAAAGGAATACGTAGTTGAATAAAAGTGCATCTTTCATACCCATTCAAACGCTGCCGGCCCAGCCATCAGGAGCTATGTGGGGTTCATTGTTTTGGCTTAAATGTCCCATATTATGCAAAATCAACTTTTTAATCATTTTAATACTTATATTTGGGACTCTGGAGGCCCTATCAGTCGGCAAAGTGTAAAAAAAGATGACTCGCTCATGTTTTTGTGGTCCTCCTCAGTCTAAGTACAGGAGATAAAACGTGATGTTGACTTCCACACTCCTTGGGAGGTCACAAGACGCTAAATCCCTGGAATTGTTGTCTCGTGGAGCTCCGCTTTGTCCTTAAAACACGCGAGAGTGCTGGCGAGGGCAACAGCATCCTAAAACCGGAAGTCCGCAAAGTCCAAAAAAATTTCTGCTCTTGGCTAACAGTGGATACATGTTATATATGACAGCAATGTGCCTGCTAGAGCCTGCAAATGATCACTTTTCCAAATGCTAACTGCTGTTAGCTTCCAGTAGAAGATCGTGAGGTTGTGATATTAGTGCCACCCGACTTCATCCACACCCAAACGAGTTTGTGATTCACATGAGTCATTGTTCAAGGATCATGGCAATCATGTCCACCTCTGCTTGTTCCAGGTCAGGCAGTGTAATGGAGCATCGTATCATCACACCTCCTATGGGATCTCCACTGGGCAGATCCCTCTACCCTCCCTCTGATCACACCCTCATTTCACTGGACAAAATAGCCAAGAGAGAGTGCAAGGTGTTGGTGCTGGAACCAGTCCAAGAGGCACACTGCAGGTAAGAAAACAGCTTTAACAGTATGAGCGCGAGCGCTCCGTGATGTGTCCGAAATTTGATCCTTCCCCTCTGTTTGTCCTGTCAGGTGACGTGGAGAGGAGGCTCTCAGTCGAGCGTCTGTCGAGCCGCCAGAGCCTTAAAGGAACGAGGAGCAAGAGAATCACATGGTGAGGAGAGAGGCGGGTGGTGGAGGGATGCTGCAGGACACAAATGATGATGTCTTCATTTCACTGGTTTATCATTTCACTGGATTTCTTTTTGTACTTTTAAGAAAAAAGTCTTACATTTCATTTTACTCTATGGGTTATTTTTCTATAAAGTCTGGGTGGTTTTGTTGATATACATTCCAGAGATTTAGGGTTTTATTTTCATTGTTTATTATTATTATTATTATTATTATTTTGAGTAGTAATAATGGCAGCTCACATCCTTGTGGCATTTCAATGTGAAAACCCCAGAGTGGCTTCTTGTATCAGGTCAGGTAACAAATTGAACCTGGGTGATTTAAATTGGTTCTATTTCTTCTGTTAAACTATGGGTCCCAACATTTAAGGTCCTTTCAAAAAAGCGGCCGCTCTGTGAGAACACAAATATCTGTAGAAATCACTGGAACTTGTGAGACAGAACACGGCAGGAAAAGCTCCAGATTATTCACACTCCGTATGTTTCCATGCACAGTTTAAGTAGAGCTACGGTTGTAGCAATACCAGTTATTAACAATGCAAGTAACATGTCTGCAGTTACAAATTAAATAGTACTGTGTGTACAACCAATTTAATGTGAAATATGACAGAAGTGCTATAAACGGTAAAATATAGCAGCAGTGTTTATTATAATTTCATGTCAGGAGTTGGTGAGTTTGCTTCAAGTTTCCAAGAGGGATATACGACTTCTGGGGGCTTCCATCACACACAAACGCCGCCTGACCTCAGAAATTCTGAGTCCTGACCACAAGTGGAATGCACCTTTAAGCTCGACTGATTTAGGGTGCTTTCATAGCTGTACTTTGCTCTGATTCAGAGAGCAATTATGTTACATTATTGCACTTAGCCTTAGTTTGATTGGTTTTCACACTGCATTCTAGTGCTAGGATAAAAGGTTTTTTATTTCACATGTATATGTTACACGGTAACACACAGTGAAATGTGAATTTTGAGTCGCTCTGAGACTGAACATTTACTTAAAATTAACTTAAATGTGACAAAAATATAAATAAATATATATATATATATACATATATAAATAGATTACTACCAGTGAGAGTGGGCAATGGCATTTATTGCTGTTCTCTGGTTCGGTATATGAACATTTGAGTGAGCTACTATAGGCTACACCGAGAAAATGAGGCCATAATGTGATGATGATGATGATGATGATGCCCTGCTGCTGCGTCAGACACCTCCAAAGTAGACGATGTGTTCTGGTGGCATATAATGACTTACTCCTTGGACAGTATGTATTACGAACACGCGTGAGAAAATGTGCTAGAACGGCGTATGATTGCTGTGTTTGCAAAAGTCTATTAGAACCGATCTAGGGGGGAAAACCTGGTTTCGGTACAACAAGCGGCCCCGTGTTTTTCTGTGCAGCGTCATGTATACATTATAATACATTAGATAGTGATATTATCTATTGTTCTCGTAATATTACGAATCTATTATTGTAAAAAAAATGTAAAGCCCTGTTCCATTGTGGGACATCCTTAGGCATGGAAAAGATCCCATCAAAAGTGTTTTCCCTGTAGCTCTTGATGAGCTCAATGATGTCTCACAAACATCTGCTGGAAGTCGCTGACTTATTCCCTGTAACAGAAGCATGTAAGTTTGTTTATCTGCGTACAATAAAATGACAGCACATCATGGTGGACATGAAGTTCCTTGGACACGCAACAAAAGTTGTCAGCAGAAGACGTAAACAGGTTTGTCCAGAGGGTGGCACTAGAGGACAGGTTCTGTGGCCATTTAAACCTGTGAGGACCATTTGTCCATTTGGAGTTAAACTCTAAATCTTGTGCTGCAGTATAAACAGTTCATTATGTGGTATGGTGTATAGAGGTGCAACTAATGATTATTATAGAACTAATTCTAATTACTAAGTTAACTAATTCTAATGACTAAGTTATTAGAATTAGTTCTAATAACTTAGAACTAATTCTAAGTTATTTTTAACTTAGAATTTTTTTTACATTTATATTAAACTATAATTCAAATAATATAAATAATGATCCTCTATTGTCATTATAGCATTGCTAAAACAACAACTCTAATGTTGGCTTGAGATTGCTGCACAGTACTGTGTATATAATAATTGTTATTGAATATTTATTAGTATTACACTGTGTGCAATCACAGAGACAGAATGAATAAATCCTGGGCGACTTAAGAAAGATAATCAACATTATCATAAAGCAAAAAGACCAAACAACCTCCAAACAACAACGAAGATTAGCAACAGTGAATTCAAGCTCAAGAGCGAGGTGGGATCATGATGTCATCCTTTCCCCCAAAGTCAAGTATTGTATGTCTACATGAACGCGCCAGTGGCATTTTGAGAGTTTCGTACTCTGGGACCTGTTTTGCAAAACTAGCGCTTCAGTGCTCCCAAAACACCATTATATGTAATTTAAAAAAAACGAATGAACACACACGCGGATGGATTCAAGGGTTTAGGGGGCCCTGGTTAAATTATGTCTAATAGGGCCCCTCTGTCATATCATTATTATTACTATTATTATTATTATTATTGTTATTATTATTGTTATTATTACAAACTGTAAACAGGGAGAAAATGGCAGAAACCTCAGGAAGAGCCACAGATGAGTGATCCCTCTCCCAGAATGGACAAATCATAACAAAACATCAAATTTAAAAAGAGTGGAAAAGAGACCAGGTTCAGGAGCATTTAAAAATGAAGAACATTAATAACCGTTGTCATTATCAGAGGTGCAGTTTGTGAACAGGCAAGGCAGGGAACTGCTTGGGGCCCCGAGCTGATAGGGGGCCCCTGACACTCGGAGCCTGAGGGCTGTTTTTACTGAAATGTGCAGTGAGGCGCCACCTCCCCGTCCCCCTTAAACAACAATGGCGATTTGCAATGACATCTCAGTAGGAAACCTCCCTAAAGGGGCCTCACGTCACGTTAACCTGTGTGAAGTTATCATACTGCAAGTTGGAAAATGAAGAGGATTATTTACAGTGTAATGCATCTTTTTTTACTTAATTTATATGTTGTTATTTACAGTATTCGATTGTTCTATATATTTATATTGTTTTATAATGTGGGTTCTTTACAGTGTAATGCATATCTAAGTTTATATAGGGTTTTTTTAAAAAGCTATTTACAGTATTTTATTGTTCTTTACATTTATATTTTCACATACTTTTTAATTACATGGTTATTTCATTCATTTTGAAAAAAAATGTTTTGAACTCATACATTTTTCGTTGGTGTCAGATTATTTGTAACATAATGGTGATGAACACTGGTTGGAAGGGCCCCCTGGGAATATTTGCTTAGGGCCCCTACAGACTCTAGAATCGCCTCTGGTCATTATCAATTTTATCACATTGAATGAAGATTTTTTTATTTTATGAATGAATAATTGTCATTGGGGGATTTTTGGAGATGGGGCGTGGTCAATATTAACACCTCGTAAGCCGAGCTACCGGGAGAACAGGTCGGAGACAAGGAGGAGGCATTCACATAACCAGGGTTAAGGACGCGGCGGAGCGCTCCTATAGAGAATGAGATGAATGAGCTGTTCCAGGACCACAGCCACCTGCTGCACCTGCTGCACCTGCTGCACCTGCTGCACCATCCACAAAGACCAGGACCACCAATGACGTACACAACAATGTAAGTTATTTTGCATTCATCTCAAAATGACCATGACTTGTATAAGACGTGATTCAATCAAAGGAATTGATGACATGACGTATCTTCACGAGTTCATAATTGGTTTGTAAATGAATTAGTTTGCAAGGAAAGAATATGCACATATGCATAAAATTCATGTTTTGATTAATATATGTCGGTTTTTTTTTTTTACTTTTTCAAAGAAAAAAATAAATATTTCAGTTTCCATAACACTGGCATTTTAAGGGAAATTCTTTCATGTTAGTTAATTCATATTAATCCAGCTTCTCAACTGGGGAAGACGCACTTGTCGCTCAACGCACGCGCTTTTGATGCGCAGCCTGGGTGTGAAATTACAGCTGCTTCATATGAATAGCCCCATATCAGATTTGGAACAGGCTAGAATAAGGTTTTCTTTTCATATGTAGCCTCATTTCTCTTTGTTTATGGTGCTTGAGACTGAGAGCGAGTCAGAGGAGAGCTCCTTGTTTACGTGAGTGATGAAGGGTGCTGTGCAAATGTGACGTGTCTCAGAATTTTATGGAAACTCGTTTATTTTTTAATGGGGCCACTTATACATACTGCTGAATCACTTTCAAACTGCAAATCCAAAATCAATATCTATTTTTGGTGCATATTATTCAGCTGTATAAACGTCATGAACGCATTACTTTTTGAAGGTATAAGTAAAATGCACTCTTTGATGAGACATAAATGTGTGTGTTTAATAACAGGCTGATGCATAAGGGCTATTTGAATGAGAACTTAATGAATCTTTTTTTTTTCGTTGTTTGCACTTTAATAGAATATTACAACAAGGAGCATATCACATAAAAGCAATATATATATATATATATATATATATATATATATATATATGTAATAGATAATATATTACTAAGTACAATGAGTCAGTGCTGGAGGGGCTTAGCGAGAACCTCACCATTAAATAAATAAGTAATTATTTTTGATAAAATGTGAAAAATCAAAAATCCAAACAAAATAACCAAATAACCAAAATTAGTCAATAAGCAATGGATCAAAAGATACATAGAAATCATAGTAATGATGAATCAAGAGATAAATTACAATGGCAAAAAATATTAGATATTGGATCAATTGTTTTTGCTCTGTAAGTATAAGTAGGGGTCTAATGACTTATACCTGAATGGCATCTACTAGTGTGTGTACCCCACATTACAAATGCTTTTGATCCCCATGATTGCAGCTCTATTCTTTTAAAGGCAGAACATGTTTTTGCATGGTATACTTTATAGCAACATACTGCAGTAAGCTATTGGTTAAAAAAAAAGAAAAAGAAAAAGAAGTTCGGTGTTACAACAGCTATGTTTTACTTTGAATCCCTGAATGTATTCAGTATAATGTAAACCCCTCTGCTATATTCTCAAGAACACATGCCCATGGTGGCTTATTGTCCAGGCTACTCCAACAGTTTGGCATAATCTTGTTTGACTGATCCTGCTGCATTAACGAACGTGACTGGGCTGACATAAGCCTGCAGGCCACTGGGTCACCGGAGGAGGCCACTTTACAGTCGATAAATACTGTAGGTCAGGGCGAGTCATTTAAAAATCCACAGAAGTACAGATACGGAAAAATGTCCTCATACAAAGTCCTGGTACATCATCATGTCTTAAAACGTTCAGTTGGTTAAGTTGTATCTAATATAAACTGACTGTATATAGTGTTATTCTAGTCTCAGGGACCACACTACAAAGTTTTGCAAATCACTCATTCACACTCACATTCAAAGCGCATTTTTCATCTTTTCATACCCGTTCACAGGCTGCCGGGAAACAACAGCCATTAGCTGGGAATCTAACCCACAACCTTCAGAAGACAGCTCGCTCTACCACTGAGCTACCATATATCTTTGCTATTGATTCTCTTCAAATATCACAGCATGTGAAGTTACTTTTCTCTGATTATTATACATCTATTGTTCAACCCTCCTCATATCTTCCAGTGTGGTCTTGTGTGGTGGATATTTGTGGTTTTAAGGTATGGTTTTTGACAAAGCCGTCGTTCAAAGTTCAAGGAACTGATATTTGCTTTTACTTTGAAATGGGAACAGGATGTACAGGATTTGTATAATGCCGATTCATAACATACATTATTTCAAGGCACTTTACATGGTATGGGCAAGACCAGTGTTGGAAATGTTATAAATGCTCAAATGTATCATAAATCTGAATATTATAATGAAATGGACGCTTAATACAATAAATCACTAACAGAAACAGTGTACACAAATCGCAACTATTTTTAATGTTGCAGTGGGCCAAAGTGAGTCTAACATATAGTACCTGGTTGCCAGTTTGTCAAGTTCAGCCCACCATTCCTGTTGCTGATCGCTTACTCGTGTTATTGCGTGTGCGGCTGTGCTGTCAGCAACAGCCGCCCAGCTCTGCCTCTGATTGGCTTACAATGATATTTTACTCTACATCAGCCAATCATCATCACTTATGCGCAGAGGTGGCAAAAGTACTAAAATATTGTACTAAAGTAAAAGCACCAATACTTTGATGAAATATTACTCGAGTAGAAGTAAAAAGTAGTTCATTTTAAATGTACTTTAAGTAAAAGTTACTTGTAAGGGTAAGGGTGGTAGAAATATGACAAGGGGTCAGAAATCCAAAACTATTTTGGAGCTCACGGGACACAGGATATTACGTCACTTTTGGCGCGCGCCCTCTATGTTCTGCTGGTGCTAATCACATCATCATTCGTCTGCTTCTGGTGTATATTTTCCCCCTGAATTTGTATTTTTACTCAGTAACGTATAGGATTTATAAAGTAACAAAGTACAATACTTGAGTCAATACGTACTCAAGTAAAATACAAAATCCCGATTTTAAATTGTACTTGGGTTAGTTACACAAAATACACAAAAAAAAGCATTCAATACAGTAACTTGAGTGAATGTATTTCGTTACTTTCCACCTCTGCTTATGCGGTTGTATCACGCAAGCTGTTGACTCTGAGAAACTTGTCTTCTGATTCTGATGTTGTGGCTTTTGGGTCTGCCAGACCTCTTCCTGCCAGTTTCTGAGTGCCTTTTGATGGTGGAGGTGTAATTATACCTTTATTGTCTTGGCACTGTTCCCTTGGAGTAGACTGGTGTGGTCAGGATGGAGCAAGCCCAGCTCCATCTACGACAGATGGGGCAACAGAAATGTGTCACTCCCTTACAGCTGTTGTTTCCTCAACACCCGCAGTCCATCCATTCATCCATCTTCTACCACTTTCTTCTCCACACAAGGGTCGTTGGTGGAGCTGTGCCAGTCTCAGCTGACAGAGGGTAAAAGGCAGGGTACACCCTGGACAGGTCACCAGTCCATCACACGACCTCAGAGACAAACATCCACTCTCTCACTCACTCCATCGGTCAATTTCGAGTGTCCAGTTTCACCCACAGTCTAGTCTAGATGAACAGCCGCAAACCAAACAGGAAAAAAAAAAAGGCTGCTGGATGTCCCCGATTGGTATATGTTCATTTTCGTCACACCGGTACGACGTCACAATACGCGGCCATTGGGCGCAGCCTGCACCCCACCTTCTGGGTCAAGGTACTGTTCTCAGTTTGAAGCCATACTGTACTGTAACAAACCGAACTGATGACGCCCTATGTTTTTATTGTTCTTCTAATCGGGTAGACTGAGACATGTGGAAGATAGTGAGAATAGGCCCCAGTTCAAAGGCTGGTATTAACAAAATCACTGGTTAACCAATTAGAGGATTTACATCTAAATTTAGAACTGGACGAGCCTCCTGCTGCACACTAGTGTTGGATAAAAAAGTTGCACCAGTGCACACTGCAATGACTTCAGCCGCCGAGCAACCAGAGAGCGCGTTCTTGCACCTGCATGAGAGGAGATCGGGAAGCCATGTATTGCCAAACAACTGTGGTTACTCTTTTTTTAAATCTTTAAGACAACAGAAACTACCCAAATAACCCTGATCGATGGTTTACATACAAAGCTAGAACAGTGCCAGTAAACTGAGGTTACAATGTCACTGGTTTACAGTTTCAACTTATTGTCACTCTTTTGGCGTGGAGAGAAAGGGCTTGAGAGGAGGGACAAGGAGAGCGCTAAGTGCTTGTATTTTGCATATAGAAGTGGATAGAGCACCGTCCCCTATAATACCACTTTTTCTGTGATCTTCAAATGCAGTTTTAATTCTCTCTAAACCAGTTTGAGCAGAGTGACTACATTCTTTTTTTTTTTTTTTCTTGTCCTGTACAGCAGGGAGACAAGCAGCATGGGCATCTGAACGCCTTTTTGTGTCAGACAGATGTTGCTTTGTCAGGATGAGTCTGTTGAACTCTGTTAACTAATATGTACTCTATCTGTAAATAGCAACACTGAGACCAAACAGCCACAATCAACTACATCTACCTTCCAGCTACATAGTTAACCTTTCATTCGTGTGATACTGCAGCCAAAATATGTCTCTTATTAAAGTTTACTTTAATACCTGGCTTCCGAGGGAGATCTGTGGATGCTTGTTTCGCAAACAGGGTTTTGTGGGTGAGCATGCAAGGTCTTGGTTTTCTGCTCATTCAGATACACTACAATACGCTCAGGCAAGCAGTTTTTAAATTCCTCGAGCAAAATCAGTTCCCTCTGCCTTACATGCTGCACACCACCAGGCAAACAAAACACACTTTTCCCTCGCAAAGTCTGTATAAGTTTCCCACGGAAACGCTGTCTATAAGCTTCAGGCACAAGTTCATAGATACGCAGGATGGCATTTTTGACGATATGGTAATTAAGGGATTCGACTCAATGGAAAATGGCTCAAACTGGCAGTGTGAACGGTCATCGTCTGCAATCTAGAGTGTGAATGTGTATGAAAGGTGTGTGATAGGAAAAAGCACTGTGTGGATAAAACTGTAAGCGTAATATAAATACAGACCATTTACCAACTGTTCTTCTGATTTTATTTGGCAGTAATGAGTTACGACGACAGTTAATGGATAGGAATATGTATTGGAAAAAAGTAAAAGCGATGGTAGAAATATAAATAACAAAGTAAAGTACATACACTTTATTTTGATACTTGAGTAGAGTCACAAAGTTACTGATCATACCACTCAGTACCATACCAACACTGATCATAACTCGTTATTTCTCCTCTAACTTTCTCACATTGATTCGTTTCATAAATATTTTAACCCTAAAGAGGTGAAAACTGCAGTTATACTCTTGGTATCACTCTGCTTTATGGAAAATTGAGTGTTTTTTTTTAACATGGCAAAGATCTCAGTACTCCTCACCGAATATTTACAAAAGAGGTGACGTAGGAGGGGGGAAAATGTCCAACAGTCAAACTCCCACCAACCCCACCCTCTCGCCTGACTGTGAGCTGAATGAATTCCAGCATAAATATTAACATCATGACAAGTTGAAGAATCTTCTGCCTTTTGTTTCTCCACCTCTGCAGGCCGCCGCCGATTCTGCTGCTGCTGCTGTTCAGTAAGCTCACCCTGCTGCAGCTGTTAAAACAGCTCAATAACTCACTGCTCTCTAACACACCAGGAACCTGCATGCATTTCACTTCACTCTCTGCTTCCCATATTCGCACACGAGAGCTGACACTGTTTATCCGAGTTTATCACGTTGCAGCTATGCAGCTTAGAAGCGCAGCAGACCGTCCGGAGATTGTCAGATTGTCCCTATCGATATAAGAGACAGGGAAAAGAAAATACTTTTTTCATCAGCTTTTGCCTTGGCATCTTAACTACGGCCAGAATTGTGAGGGAAACCTGCAGTGCCATTTGGGAGCAGTTGAGAGACACACATGCCATGTCCCTATAAAGGGATGTGGATGAATACTACACATTTTAACTTATTCTGTCTGTAAAGTGTCCTTGAGTGACCTGAAAGGCGCTTTTAAATTAAATGTATTATTATTATTATTGTTATTATTATTAATAAGGCATTCTGAAGAACATCACCAGCTAGAAAGGTTTCATAGCAACATGCCTGTGTTAATCGTGGTCTGGATAGATAAATAGAATCTATGTTTTGATGTTTTGATGGCATCTCATGGTGATATTGTTTTAGATCTAATACACAGTAAACGTTTGTTCTCAAGTGTGTATAGAACTGAAACCACAACAAATGGCAGAAAAATCACACACGGATATCATATCCAAATAGTCCGGCATTGTTCATCTGCTGTTTGCTGAAAACCAATCTAATGAATATGATGTCGACATCCCTCCTCCATACTCTTGTGGAGGCCAGTTGTGAAATAATATTCATTTCAAGATATGCAACTGATCTGTCTGTCTGTCTGTCTGTCTGTCTGTCTGTAGCCAGATGGGGTGAGGTGGAGGCAAGAACCAGGCTGCCTCGTCTCCGAATGCCTTTCTGTCAGCATCATTGTGACGTCAGATTTGGCAAATCTGATTTGTCAAGTCAGCAAACGTGAACCAAGTCTGAAAGGAAATCACGACAAAATTTACCCTCAAAATAAAAGCACAACATGTGCACCCCTTAAATGTTCTTTGTTCTCATCGTGTCTCACTGTTGTCTGTATGTGTCGGGATTTTAAATGTACAAAGAATAGATTAATAACAAGTGAACACAATAGAAAAAACTTTGCCCTTACAATTAATTTTTAAAGGGCAATCAAAAACGTGATGCATATCACACATACATGATGCACTATCCACATGAAACGTAAACAATCTCTTGCTCTTCTTGTTTTTGCTTTATTTATAATCAAATACAGGCCAATACAGAATTCTACGATGGAGTATTAGGGCCACGAATGAAGAAAAAAAAAGGGAACGGTCCCTCTCTCTGATGGAAATGTCTAGATTAATCAGATGAAGAAAAAAAATGTTTTCTTCTTCTTTGACGTTATGATGATCTTTCGGGGCTGCTCCCCCCCGTCAAGTTTTATTTTGGAGGTGTCCGGAAGTGGCTGTAGATTTTTTTTTCTCCTGTGCGCTCGGGCTACACAGTGGTATAAGCGGGTGAAGCACTGGAGGAGGAGACGTTGCATACACACTCACACATAGAGGATTTGTTGAGGGACGGACGGCAGCATCCCTCACACACACACACACACACACTGAGCCAGGATCCATGTCTGTGAGCGGGCCTGCTCCGGCTCCATGGCCTGATCTGTAGCTTCTACTCCGCGCATCGACGGCGGGAGGAGCTGCGCCTGGAGCCTCCGAGATGCTCCAAGCTCTCCGCTACTGCTGCTGCTGCTGCACGACAACAACACCGACACCGAAGCCGACCGCGGGATTCAGCCATGCTTTACAGACGGACAGCCAGGTACTGTTAGCTTGGCTATATTTAATCGGGGGGGGGGGAGGGGGTCTACAGGGATGCAGTGATTGTGGAGAATAAAGGGCGGTGCTGGGGATGTGATCCTGCAGAGAAAGAGGAGAAGGTGTGGGTGGAGGTCTGGAGAGAGGCTCCCTCCTCTACACTGGCTGGCTGCTGCCTGTCCATCTGTGTGTGTGTGTGTTCCTGATTTTTCTTTTACCTGCCTGGTAGAAACACAAGTTTTTCAGGACCAGTAGTCGGCAGAACCTGTAAGGCAGGGGTCTCAAACTGGCGGCCCGGGGGCCACATGCGGCCCCCCTATCGATTACATGCGACCCCCCCCCCCACACACACACACACTCTCAGTATCCTGTTATAATGAAAACATGGCCCACGACCTCACCGTCTTTTAAACACAGTGTAGAGCTGAGGCACAGCTGCATATATAATACATACATATAGCAATGTTTATTATAACAGTAAAAATAAGACATTTGGTCATAATTATCCCATTATTTTTAAATTACACATATATATACACTTGTTAGGGCCCGAGCCAAGAATGGCAGTGGCCGAAACGGCTCCTGGTACGAATCTTGATTACGGTTGTCCACACTATTATTTTTGTAATTTAAAATAAATGTCTGTTTTTGATATTAATACATTCATTTTGCATCATAAATAGCATTATTAAGTATACATGTGATATCATGATGCAATATTGTGAACAGTTGTTTTTTCCCCCCACTTTTCGCTCTCTAGGCCGGCCCCCTCTTGACCACAATAGATGCACATTGGCCCTCAGGTCATTTGAGTTTGAGACCCCTGCTGTAAGGTGTTGGTTAGGCTCTCCAAATGAATAGTTGTTTCCTAACAAGAATAGCTGGGTAAACCTTTGTGTGTGTGTGTTCTTGGACTTGTGGCATACTGAGGACCAACCAGTGAGGGTTTTTAAACAACAAAGTGAGGTCGATTTTACGAAGTGAGGACATTTTGGCCTGTCCTCACTTTGTTTTCATTGAAATCACTTCCTTAGGTTGTAAACATGCTATACTCTGATTTTAACAGAGGTCCTCAATTTGGCACAAAAACCCGTTTTCCAGCCCTGGTGTTTCACACACTTTTTGCTCTGCAGACATCTTATAGTACTGCACCCAGTAGATCTTTATAGATGTCATTCATGAAATAGATATTTGTCATTGTGTTGATTTATAATGTGGAAATGCTGGTCGTCACAGCACTTATACCCGGTTCTCAATATGCAGCAAGTACAATAATGTGTGTGTGTGTGTGTGTGTGTAAGAGAGGGTGCTTGCACATACATTTTTGTTAGGACCAAAAAACTATAAATAATAATAAACCACAGGAAGTGAGGACATTTTGAATGGTCACACTTTCAAAGGGATGTTTATGGAAGACTTGGTTTTAATGTTAGGGTTAGAATTTCTGTGTGTTCTTGTATTTATTACCTCTTTAGGACCTTTTCAGGTGTGAACACTGACCTTGTCAGGAGCAGTAGTCCTCATGGGGACCAAAACCTGGTCCTATGAGGCTAGGGTTGCAACTCACAAACAATTCTTTTCTCTATTCATTTGAGTAATTGTTTGGGTTTTTTGACCGTCAGGTCACTACGTGATATTGGATTACGTTGTCTTACTGTTTGAACCCATTGATCGTCATTCACAACCTGGAACGTCAAAAGAATATTTCTATGCATTGGTGATCCTAGACAGGCTTGGATACATGCGAACAGGAATGTAACTTGGATGTCTTATGAAATGTCATGTTTTACACACAAGCCAAAGTGATTCAGTTTTAATGATTTTGTTGTTGTGTGGAGCAAAGAAAGAAACCACAAAATATGCACATTGAAGAAGCTTAAATCTTTAAAACTTGTCTTAGTTCTTTAAAAAAAACACTCATACTGATCAATCGATTTTCAAATATCAATAATTTTGTAAATAGTTGGTTAATAATCAATTAGTTGAGTAATTGTGTTAGCCCTAAATGCTCTGTCACACTTTCAAAGGGTTGTTTCAAGTTTGAAAAACAAAAGATCAACTTTTTTTTTTTTTACATTTTCTGACATTTTATGGACCAAAACGATTAATCAATAAAATCCAAATGAATAAATAATAGTTTATTTGATTGTTTTTTTTTACAGACAGTGAAACTTGACAGATTAGTGGTCACAGCACATCATCAGGCCTCTACTTGCATGGCAGTGACTGACCTGCCATGCAAGTAGACCATACAACGTTATGATTAGACATAACTTTGCCAGAGTTTGTTTGTTTGTTTGTTTGTCTGTCTGTTAGCAACATAACTCAAAAAGTTGCGGATGGATTTGGATGAAATTTCTGGAGGAAACATCTGCAATGGGACCAGGAACAAGTGATTCAATTTTGACCGTGATCCGTTGACGCTATCACCATTTTTTTCGCTATTTTGTGGGGGGGCTGACCTGCTTTGGCGGAGTGCTTTTCTAGTTTGTTATGTCGAGGACAATCCCAATTAATCAACTGTATTAATAACAGTAAAAAGTCAAGCTTCCAGCATCCAGAGTCAACAAAACAAGGGCGAACATTGGAGAAGCACGATGAGTCATCATAGCATGGCTGCATGAAACGGCTGGGACTTTGTTTTAATCATTTATGTCGGGCAGGCATTGCCGCATTTCTACCATTAAAGCGCAGGCGGCTGACCGGGGCACAGTGCGCAAACGTCTCTATATCGATTGTCCCGTTGCATCTGATGTCAAATCAAAGGCACGCGTCCATAGTTTTCTTTGTTTGATACGTCAGGGGGCCCACGGTTGGTGTAGTGCTTAGCACTCTTGCTTTTGCAGCAAGAAGACCTGGGTTCCTGGGTTTGAGCCACGTTTGGGACAACTTCGGAACAAGGGCCTTTCTGCAAGGAGTTTGCATGTTCTCCCCGCGTGTGTGTGGGTTTTCTCCGGGTTCTCCGGCTTCCTCCCACAGTCCAAAAACATGCGATATGGGGATTAGGTGAATTGGTCGCTCTAAATTGACCGTAGGTGTGAGAGTGTGAGTGAATGGTTGTTTGTCTCTATATGTGGCCCTGCGATGGACTGGTGAACTGTCCAGGGTGTACCCCGCCTACCACCCAATGTCTGCTGAGATAGGCACAGCACCCCCCGCGACCCTCTGGTGGAGGATAAAGCGGTAGATAATGGATGGATGGATGGATGATACGTCAGGTAATGATGGAGCTGTCCATCATACCGACGTAGGATTTTTTTGTACATGTTTTTCTTTGTGTATCTAGATAAACGGAAAGCCACTGGTGTAAGCTCTCAAATACCCTTTGAATTGTTGGCTTCCTCAAGTTCACTACCTTCTTTGTTGTGTCAGGTTGTTATTTTCACACCACAACACCAGGCTTTTCCAGACCTACCTGCAGTAAACGGCCTCATCATTGTTGCTTTTTTTATATTTATCTTTCGTTTCTCTCTTCTCTTCCCCCAACCTCCAGGATATTAAGATGTCTGACTTATGGTCATGTCGGACCAGGGTGGATGTGGAAGGCGCTGCTGTTCTTCGTGGCCATTGCGTTTGCTGACCAGCTACTGGGTGTCATCTTCAAGAAGAGGTGAATACATTCTCTGTGTTTTTTGTGTGTGTGTGTTGAAGAAAATCTCTTATAGCCCTTGTTCAAAGTTGTGGTGTTTGATGATATCCCGGGAAAAGTGGTAAGCCCACTGTTCCAGAGAAGGTCTGAGACAGTGTGAGACAGTGCACTGTCTCAGAGGAGAAGACACATTTCATACAGTAAAATCAAAGCAGTCATCGACCAAGGAAACAAAAGGCTAGGAAGGGAGACAGGTACAAGGACTGTCTCACAGACAGTTTGGTGTTTGAGGGGAGCCAAGGCTGTACACCAAGAGGCTAAACGCTGCCCTCCACAGTTCAAAGTCCTGAATCACAGTCCCCCTGCCCATCGAAGTCTGACTGTTGATTTAAGCTCTAATCAGCTATCTTAAAGTTGATGATAGGGCATTGTGAACCTAGTTATAGTGTATGTGGACCCAGACTTATAGTGCATCGTAAACATACTTGCTGTGTTAATAGCCAGGGGTCTGTAAAGTCGTACATATGATGCGTGCCTGTATGAAGGAGTTTATTAAAGAATTATATAAAATCAACAATAATGATGATAATAATATTAAAGCAAACAGCGCATCCATATCCGAATAGTATCGGTATCGGCAGATATCCAAATTCAGGTATCGGCATCGGATCAGAAGTGAAAAAAGGCAGATCGGTGCATCCCTAATTATATCTAATGTTTACAACGTCTTCTTCTCTGTTTTTTGGTGTAACGTTCCAGCGCAGCTACAGTGCTGGCATAATGTACGACAGTGTTTTGAGTAGCCTAAGGCTAAGGTCGAGCAGTCGTATATACACTTAGCCAGAGAGGAATTTTGTACAGCAGAAGCGGCCAATGAGATGGGTGAATTCTGCTTTTCAGGGGACATTGGGAGCAGGAGTTCTTTAAACTGGTTTGAGTTCTTCAAACTTTTTGACTCCCTCCTGCCTCTCACATGGAGTTTAGGCTTCCGATTTTCCTTGTTCCTCTGAGGAGGAAAACGTCATGAGGCCGCTTCACATCCACATTCCTGTCTTATTTGTGGCATATGATCGAGAAATTCCCGTTTCATTAAAGCCTCTCACTTAAACCATATCTTATAGCAACCCCTGACAGCACCTGTTTTTCTTGAAGTCATGTGTGCTGTGTACAGCTACATAACTAGTGATCAGAAATGCCAAACTGAAAGTCTGAAAATAAGGTCTATAGCAACACTTTATGAAGGGATGAGGGCTTAAAGGGATGGTTCGAGGTAGTGATGCACAAGTCAGGGATTTGTAACCAACCTGACCTAACCGACAATCTGCAAATTCAGCAATCTTTCATTTATGTATTTAGGCTTTGTTTATCTTTTTATAGAATTATAATCTATTTCAGATTTTATAAAAACCCTGAATAAAAGAAATCAGCTTCTTAAATGTGAATATTTTCTGGTTTCTTTGTTCCACATAACAAAGAAATCATTAGAAGTTGAATCATTTTGGTTTGTGGACAAAACAAGACATTCGAGAACATCGTCATTTCCAGGTTTGACTGATCAATTTCTTTTTGGTCAAATGATTGCTCTACAGTGTTGTAACGTTAACTCTGTCTCCTTTTCCTCCCTCTGTCCTCCAGCAGTGTCCAGCCAGCTGCTCACTCCATTTTCTCATCTCCTGATGCTCAGGGGCCGTCCCTGGGCTCTTGCCAGCCCCACACCCACATCATGTTCCTCAAGACCCACAAGACAGCCAGCAGCACTGTGCTCAACATGCTCTACCGCGTTGGAGAGGAGCGCAATCTCTACTTTGCGCTGCCAGTGCGCTACCAGCTGGGCTATCCACTGCCCTTCAAGGCCGCCATGGTCAAAGGTTACCGGGGGCCCAGGGTCGTCGAGTTCCACATCATGGCTCATCACATGAGATTCAACAAGCCGGAGGTGAGTGGGGAAGAGGGGAGAGAGCAGTAGAAACTATTGTGATTTTTTTTGTTTTTGCAGTTGGCTAACAGATTCCTGATATGACCAACCAGAACATGTTTGGAGCAGAGCCAGGGCTTCACTCAGAAGCATCACAGAGATGTGTTCATCTGTTAATTGAAGGGATGGGAATTTGGATTGCACTGATACCACTTTTTTCAGACTGAGTACAAGCAGTAATGAATGTGTTTGTGTTTCTCAGTATAGTTTAGATATACAATATATCATTAAGGGACAGGCATTTTAAGCTAAAATGCCGTTCGAATATTCAATGTTATGATTTTTAGAATAATTCAAAATCCCATCGCATGAGAGCTAGTGAAAGTAATGCAGGGTTCCCAGCGTGTGGAGCTAATGAAAGGAGACACTTAAACCCATGTTGCAGCATGTGAATGGGCATGAAAGATTTGTGAATGGGTGAATCGCAAAACTGTAGATAATTAGACAATTATCAACTCTTCTGATTTTATCTGATTGTAACAAGTAACAAAGGTAGTTAGGGGACATTTTGTGCAGTAAAAGTACACAATTTATTTAGGAAATTTAGTGGAGTTAAAGTTGCTCGCAATATAAATAACAAAGTAAAGTACAGATACTTGAATGTTGTACTTAAGTACAGTAACAAAGTATTTGTACATTGTTACATTACAACACTGCTGACACAGTGCTGCAGTGCACACTCGATGCACTGAACCCACATAAGACAGCCAGCCCTCTCATTTTATAAAATCTACACCTGCATAAGTTTGCAATGTCTTAAGATTGTGCTCATCACTTCACCTTGCTTTTTTTTGACTGGAAACTGAAGTTTGTTTTGCAGACTGTTCATTCAGATAGTGAAAGTGAAATCAGTACTTTAACGGTTAGTACATAAGAGTGCATTTTTATGTTGTCCTCTCCTGTTTCATAGGTGGAGAAGGTGATGCCAGCAGACACGTTTTATTTTTCTATCATCAGGAATCCGGTCTCTCTGGCTGAGTCTGCCTTTGCTTATTTCAAGTCAGTAGCACCTGCCTTTCACAAAGCCAAAACCCTTGGAGAGTTTGCCGATAACCCGATGAAATTCTATGACCCTAATATTACCTACAATTTCCTCACCCATAACCTGCTGTGGTTTGACTTTGGCATGGATCACAATGCAACATTTTCTGTGGAACGCGCTCAGCATGGTGTGGACATAATCCGTCAGACCTTCAAGTTGGTTCTGTTGTCCGAGTATTTTGACCAGTCCATGATTCTGCTGAGACACGCTCTCTGCTGGCCACTGGATGCTGTTGTCTCTTTTAGCCTCAACGCTCGCCAGCAGAAGCCCAGTGGGTTTGGGGGGATGAGTGGGAGCTGGGTGAGCAAAGCTGCAGCAGTGGCTGGTGTCAAAGTTACAGGAGGACATTCATTAATGAAGACACCTGAAAGTCAGTCACTAACGGACGAACAGCGTGATAAGCTGAAGCAGTGGAACGCCTTTGACTGGTACTTATACCAAGCCTTTAACCAGACCTTCTGGGATGAAATCCACAGGTTTGGTCTCGCTGCAATGGAGCAAGAAGTAGCTCTTCTCAGGATGCTGAGAGAAGATCTGGCCCGGGTTTGTCTCAGGGATGGCGGTAAACCCGTGGAGGCACAACGGATCAGAGACAAAAGCATTCGGCCATTCCAGACCGCACATGTGAAGATTCTTGGCTACGAGCTTCAGCCAGGGCTGGACAACGCCACGAGAACATCCTGTCTTAGGATGATCATGCCGGAGCTCCAGTACAAAGACTTGCTGGATGCTAAACAGTTCCCTCAGGCTCAGACAGTCCAGCAAGGAAAACAGACTTCAATTCGGAAAAGAAAAGACTCACGCGGACCAGGAGAGAAGTTGGGTGGAGGACAGTAAAGGAAGGAGAGATAGACTTGGACGGAAGCCATTTAATTCAGACCAACTAGATTTTGACAACCATCAAATAACGAGAAGGTTGAGATTGTTTAAGGTGAGTCTCCGTCCTACTGTTCTATTATTTAGAAAACTGAGCCGAGTGTGGTTTACACAAAATAATACAAAAAGATCCTCTTTTGCACTTTTTTTCCTTTTTCTTTTTTTTTTCTTTTTTTTTTTTTATAAAATGTCACTGCTCTTAGTGAAATCCTTGTTGACTTGACCTATATCCTCTGAGAACTTGGGATACTCTCATGGCTGCAGTAAGATGCTAAGTTGGCAGTTGTGTGTTTTGTCTCACTGGAATGTGAAAGGACGAAAGAAGAAGCAGATCTTTTGTTGACAGGTTTATCACACAGTCATGTGACAGCACACACACACACACACAGACACAGACACACACACACACACACACAGAAGCCTGTTTAAGTTTGTCTTAATGTTAATACTTTCAAGAGTTCTGGCTTCCATGTTGACCTCAGTGCCCATGTGTGAAATTTCTCAGTGCAAGATTACATATAATCCCAGTTTGTGCCTCTCGAGCAGAACCACAGAGTCCCTGAGCTGACCTGAGCTCACCCCTTATCTGAAAGGGCACGGGACTGTGAAACGTTTGGGAAAGACTGTACTAAGGTAAATTATGTGTTGATTGAAAAATATATTCCCTCAGATTTAAAGGTAATTTCAAACTGATCACACTCTTCCTAGAAACAGATGAAGAAATGTTCTCTCCTAGTCTTTCCTCTTGCAATCCATGTCTGCAGACAGCAATCGGTCTGGCATTTCACCCATGTATACATGATCTCCGACTCCTATACGTCGTAATATCTAAGGGTACGAAATATGTCTACATTGCTGTTGCTTTCAGTTATTTCATATTTTCACACTAATTCAATCATGTATAATGCAAGATCATGAGATAAAGTTAATCCTGTGTCTGTGGGTTGACCAATAGAGAAGGGCGGCACCAAGCTAACCCTATCCACCAAACTTAAATACTGTAAAAAAGTAAGAATGAGCTTCTGCTTCTCTGCATTGACAGACATCATTCCCCCATTGTGGCAAAAATAAATATCCAATGTACATTTAAATTAGCATTGGGAATGACGTTAGCATCAGGCTAGCATCGTGTAGTTGCAGCAGTATCTTTTCTGCAGACACATTGTCCTCTTCAGTGGCTGTAGCTTTTGGGCCAGGCTGTTAAAAAGCCCTTCTGGCTAATTTTGCTACATATTGCAAAATGCTATAGATGAGTGCTACATTAGCATTAATACAGTGATACACGCACTCAGTGTGGCACGGGTTGCCAGATCACTAGCCCAACTCCCTACAAAAACAGTGCGCATCAATTTTATTATATTTAGCTAGTTTTCTTATTAAATTAACTGACGTCCCCACCTTGTATTTGCAAAAAAAAGTTGCACCCGTCAAACAATGCTGTTTATGTATTGGGTATATACAGTATATCACATAGACTACACCACTGCGCTCAGATACACTGTATATAATGAAGTGGATGGACATTCTTGTCACTCAGATGTTTTGAAGAGTCTTTGTGACAAGTTCTTTTTTTTCCATGGTTTTAAAAAGTCCCTTTGTTTAAAAAGCCTCTGTGGCTCTAAATTAGAGGACAAACTGGGGTTAGTGTGTGTACACACTACACAGCTCTAATTTCCTATGGCTGTTACATTTTGTACAGTTAGTACTGGCTGATAACTCTGTTGTTCAGCTTGTGAAATATCTTTTAATAATACAAGACAAGTTTTTTTTTTTTTAGCAATAGTACCTGGTACATTTTTTTAGTACCTGCTCTGGCAAAGATCGAACCCTGGTACTTTAACTCCATATTCAACACTTTTTAATTCTCTAGGTGAGATGTATGTGCGCGCTTCAGCAGCTGTGCGTGTCCATTTACATCACTGTGTAACATAAGATTACATTAAGTAAGATATTCATTTGTGTATGCCATCGTGTGCGTGACAACAAGTATGTTGTCTAGTTTCATAGATGAGGCCCCAGGTTTTGCTCTTGAGTCATTGTCTCTTCAGTAGTTGGTTGCAGGCGAGTGGACTTGCTTGAGTTCAGTTGAGTTGAAGACGATTCACCTCTTATTTATCATGTATTTATCCTCTGAGGCTGATATCTGAGAACAGACCCAACAGCTACCCAACTACATAAATACACTATGAGTTTCACACATAGACATTTGACACATCTAGTGGGGGGGGGGGGGCAGTCTTTGTGCAATGCAAGACACAAAGAGAGCATTCACAAGTTAAGTTTCTGAAAGTCTCAGAGGAAGTTCAGCCTTTGCATGATGTGACCCCTGCAAAATGCGGTAGGAGAGCAGGGGTGTGGCAGGGAAGCAGAATTTGTGCTCGCTGCTGTGGAGCGAAAAACAGTCAGAACCTCCATCCATCGGTGCTGTGCCTATCTCAGCTGATAGGCGGGGTACACCCTGGACAGTTCGCCAGTCCATGGCGGGGCCACATATAGAGACAAACAACCATTCACTCACACTCTCACACAGTCAGAACCTGTTTGCTGTAAATATACACAACCTTTCCTGCTGTGAGTTCTCACTTGGACATTATCTGGGAATTTGACGAGGGACCCGGCAGTAGCAACATACTGTACAGGAATACAGTGCAAGTTAGAGCACAGAGCATCTACTCGTCCTGATCCTGCATGCTCGCACTCTGCGTCACATTCCTATAAATGTCCTGAAACACTGTCTCAGTCACAGCTCAGTTGCTCATAATCGTGAGTCATTGGCCCAGAAAGGCCTCTTCCATTAAAGGCAGGGGAGAGCCTCAGAAATGCTGCATGATTTCTTCCCTTCTCAGTCTGAAACGCTGCACTGTGATCAGCACTGATCGGGACAGAAATGGTTTCTTCTATACCTACACGTTTCATAGTCTTTAGTGGATGGGGCAATTCCTTGACATCGCACCTAACCTTGCTTAGAAGATAGTTATCTGGTGAACGCGATACTTTCTTTAATAAGTTGCTCATTGATTGAAATATAAGGGTTCCATGATTTGGTTACTCAAAACGAATTGATAGGTACGTAATCTCACGATATTATAATATCACAATAGTATTGTCATAGTAATGACAGTATCTTTGGTACGTTTATTGATATGAATTAATTTAATGTGATACAATTAATGGTATTAATTGCCACAGTACAATATTTTTTGCAGTATGACGATTTTATCTACGGTACGACATATGTTGTGATACTGTGTTGGTACAATATTTATTGCAATATTGTAGTAGTGTCCTCGGTACAACTTATTTTTATTGCAATACCTTAACAGCTTTGAATATCTGGGTAAATCGACCCAAGTTTAAGTAAATGTGGTGGAGCCAAATAATTTGCTGCCTTCTACAATAAAAGTCTAAGACCACCATTTAATATAAATGGTTTGCATTTATATAATGCTTTTCTAGTCTTGATGACCATTCGAAGCTGCTCCACACTACAGTTTCACTCACACTTCACATCACTCAAGTTCGCAAGAGTATTTAGCAACAAGTCACAGGATTTAGCGGAGGCTGTGTGCGGTGGGATTGCTGTTGTCCCCTCACAACAACGCCTTTTTCACTATAGGCCATGTCGAAACCCCCATCAGATATAGATTGGAACTCCAAATGGACAAATGGTTCTCACAGATTTAAAGGGCCACAGAACCTGTCCTCTAGTGCCACCCTCAGGACAAACGTTTCTTTGCGTGTCCAAGGAACTTCATGTGCACCGTGTGCCGTCATTTTATTGTACGCATATAAACAAACCTTCATGCTTATGTTACAAGGAATAAGTCGGCTATTTCCAGCAGAGGCTTGCCTTTGTGAGACATCATTGAGCTCATTAAGAGAAAACACTTCTGATGGGATCTTTTTTCATGCCTTAGGATATTCCACAATGGACCAGGGCTTTAAAATGTCCTAAAATGTCCTCCTGTATGTATTATTCTCTTTGCCATGTGTACATACTGTATTTAGCAGGGTTTCTTATCTGTAGAGGTTATTGATGATGATGATGATGATGATGATGATGATGGGAGGAGTGTGACTTTCACTATTATGGAATTTACCATTGATGTTGATGAGGAAATATTGATGTATTTGAGCAGTCAAGTAATTGGGGCTGGAGCTGTGTCAATATTACATAATACATGTTTGTTTTACACCATTAAACCACAGACTTCCTGCAGATCTGTGCTTTAAAATGAGCAGATGAG
Organism: Microchirus variegatus; assembly: GCF_963457635.1. Classification (NCBI taxonomy): domain Eukaryota; kingdom Metazoa; phylum Chordata; class Actinopteri; order Pleuronectiformes; family Soleidae; genus Microchirus; species Microchirus variegatus. The sequence goes on from NC_139803.1 coordinate 28,333,812, forward strand.
TAACATGGAAGTCACTGTACATGTATTACACTGAACATTTACTGTATATATACGATAACGTGTATTGATTTCAACCCACTCCTTCCTGACCAAAGTACTCATGCATACATCACTGTCGTGACTGTTGTTCACAAGTGATAATAGTTTGATTAAACCGCATCGCTGAAGTCGTAGCATTCAGTTATGATTGAGACAATTAAAAAAAACCTTTATGTTGAAAATCTAAATTGTGATTTTTCATAAAAAAAGATCTGCATCTTACATGTATGTATTAATTACGCCAAGTCACATAAGCTACAGTGATGAGACAATGTCTCCAGTATGTATCCACATCTGTGTTAAAGGGATAGCTCTCTTGTTTGTGGTTATCGGCGCTTTTCCATCATACAGTCCTAGCGCTACTTGACTTGACTCTACTCAATGTGATATCAGGCGTGTCATTTTTCATTACTTCATAGTACTTCCTTACTATCTCCTTGTATCGTACGTCACGCTCATGATTCTTCCAGCGACGACACTCTCTGACCAATCGGTGGCAGGCAGTCTGTTGATGACACATTTTAGTATCGGCTCAGCTCGCTTGGAACCTCACCAGAGCAGGTACCAAGAAAAGCACTAGGTTCCAGGTACTATCCCTAATCGAAAAGCAAAAAAAAAAAAAAAAAGAGTGGAAAGGCGCCATATATGAGGTTATATGATTGCACTGTGCCCCCTGCACTGAAAACCAGCATGAGACACTCTCATTAAAAAACATGGCTGTCATTGAGGACACAAGAAAAAACTTTATTTGAACCAGTCATCCAACAAAATGTACACCAGCTTACGTCTACCACATGATAAAAGTGTAGTATGCATTTGTCGCTTTATGTCACCGTTAAACAGCCTTTTCCTGTCTGGAAGCTGAAGGATGTGTTGCATACTGTTCACTCAGAAAGTGATTGTGTACTCTGGTTTGGATCTTACTTGAAACTGCATTCATAGTAGTAAACCACGCTCCCTGTGTGCATCCAATGAGGTTTTTTTTGTTTTTTCCCTCTTGTACTGAATAAATGCAACATTTTTTAACATCAACTGGTCTCCTGGTCTTGATTCTGATGTTGATTTGTCCTGTTGTCAGCAGCTGGATGACACATTGGATGATGGGGCTTGAAGTTTACAATCAGAATAACTCATAACGGGGTAGTTACATTACAGTATTGTTTTTATTCCTGTTCATATATACACACAGTACTGTGCAGAGGTCTTAGGCCACCATCATATGTATGCAGTTTTTTTTTTTTTTCAAACAAACTCCCTAACGTTTAATTGGACCTCAAGATTGAAGTTCGTCGTTCATAATACACACTCTGAACTAATTCACGTCCATTCTTTATGTACAAATGTGTTTCGTTCAGTTCAAAGTTCACAGAAAAATTTGTCTGGTAGCTGTGCGAGGTATAGCAGAGAAGTTCAGGACGTAAGTGTACCAGTGGTGGAGGAAGTGCTGAATCTCAGTACTTAATACCAAGGCACATTTACAGAGCACCACGTTTCCATATTCAGGAAAACACTCACATTTGACCCTTTTCCTCAACCAGTCAAACAAATTAATTTACAATATTCCAGATCCATTTTAACACCAGTGCCTGCACCAGAATTTCATCTGTGGATTCTTGTTCACATAACTTGGTGTATGAACCGACTGTAACTCATATTTGTTCTGTCATAAAAATCCAAACACGCGTCCAAATGACTGTTCCTTTCAGTTTTCAGGACTTAAAGAGTTAAAAAAAAACAGTTGAATAAATACAGAAATGAAATAATGAATAAATAAATAAATAAAATAATACATACATAAATACATAAATACTGTCATAAATAAATGTATAAATAAATAATATAATATATAATATAATTCAATAAAAACATTTGTCTCCATGTGTCTCTGTCCAGGTTGTCGTCCGCCTATCGTCTTATGTCAGCTGAGACTGGCACAGCCACAGCACCACCGTGTGGCCCACAGTATATAACATGCTATACATGATATATGTTGTAGACTGATTGAACTACGATAAATGTAGATTATACCCGGTGCTAAGGTAAATATATATAGTATATAGTGTTATTTTATTTTATTTTAAGAACCGTCAGCCTCCGAATCCTGGCGCCACGACGGAAGCTAACAAGATGGCTTTTATTTTGAAGGCCAAAGCTACCGGAAGTGGCAGAGTTGGACGTTAAACCGCAAACATGTTCTTGTTGGTGGAATTCCTCAGCAGAAGGAAAAGGAGAAGATCCCGGGGCTTTGTTCGTATGTTTGGACTGAGTTTGTATTTGAGCAGCGACACAAACTGCGCACTCACCGTGTCTCCCGCTGTGTTCTGTCACGTTTGACGCTCGTTGAGCTCGAGTTGTTGCGAAGAAGACGGAGGGAAAAAAGAGGGAGAAAGTCTTGATGGAAAGGAGGGGACGTAGGAAGATGAGCGGGGGGAGCAAAGGAAGGAGCTGAGCAATGTGGCAAAACTCTGCCCTGCTTCGCCTGTGTTTGTGTCGCCGTTAAAGTGGTAAGCGTGTGTTTTTCTCTCTTAACAAACTGTTCATTTCATTATTTATTACCACAGTCGAGGCGTGGTTAACATTTCCTCCAGTTTTCCAGGTGAACAGCTTCAAATGTACTCTGTTTGGCGTCTTACAGGAGTCTGAAAGGTGTGTAAGGCCTGTAGAGGGCCTCATCGCACTTACACTGGACTTCTATCAACTTTTTCAACTGAAAAAAAAAAAGTGTTTTTCTACAGACAACATCATTTTTGAAAAACAACATAACAATAATAATACCCTTAATTTTCTGTGACTAAAAAGACAAATGTACAAACAATTAATGCTGTAGATCAGGGGTGTCAAACTCAAAAATGGTGTCCAAGTCATGGGCCAGTCATCAGGTCAAATAACACACAAAACTGTCCTTTTCCATCTGTCTTGCCTGATTTCCTCTGCTGTATTTCAGTAGAACAGCACATAGACATATAAAGCTAAAAGAAAGGGAGCCAAATACAAAAAAAATGAGTGGCCGAGCCCCCTTATAACCCCCCTCTGGTTCCGGCACTGTGTCTTCAAGGTCCACATTTATTGGTACTAATTAGTAAATCAGTGGAAAAAAAACTGGAAAGACATATTATCATATTATCTCACGGGCCAAATACAATTGCATGGTGGGCCAGATGTGGTCCGCGGGCCTTGAGTTTGACACCTGTGTTGTAGAGAAACCCGAAAAACGAAAATAGTAGCAAGATTAAAAAGTAAGTACTTAATTATTGTTGGGTTTTTTGCCATTTTTTAATAATAATTGTTTTTTACGCATTTTTGTCCCCAGATAAATGCTGCTAATAATAAATCACAAAATCAATCAGTCGAATATTTGCTGGAATAGTGTCAGAAAATGATGAGTAGTGTTTTCCACAAACCAACACATTAGTTTGGATGATTTCTTTGTTATATGGAGTAAAGAAAGTACTCAATATTTACATTTAAGGAGCTGAAAAATGTGAGAACTTGTTTTAATTATTTAAAAAAAAAAAAAACATTTGTGCAAAAATAAATATGTTAGTAAAGCCTACTGTTGTAGTCACAATCTTGTTGTGTTTGCCGTTATCTTACATTTTCAATCCAATATCGGTTGATATAAAGTCCCTATCATACAGATTTTGTGGCATGCAAATGAAAATGACACTCCAATGACACTGAGGTAATATTGTGTCTTAATATCTTGAGCAGCTCAGTGGTATAGTCCACAGTCCTTTGTGTGGAAGGCCGGGATTGGATTCAAATCCTGGTCAGGGCAAGGTCAGCAAATACCCAGTGTGGACCCCTAGGTAAGGCCCTTAATGCTACTTGCCTTTCCGTGCCCAGATATATGGGCCGGTTGTGTCAGAAAGAGCGACCACGTGGAGGGAGCAGCCGAAATACTCTCACACACAATATCATACGTTTCTTGCATATTTTAACGTTTCGAATAAATCACATTTGGGTTGAAAATGCAAGACTCAGTCAATGAAATGCCTATAATGTGTCCCTTATGGTGGCTACAGTTTTCTTTTAATTCTAATTTTTATTACTGTCTTCCAGAATGTAGCTTTCCAGTGACTTGGCAGCTTTTTACACTTAAAATCTGATCTACTTTTCTGCTGCTTCCACCAATGCAGAGATGGAGGGAGAGAAGGAGAGACGGAGGCAGCAGCGGGAGGAAAAAGAGAGTAATGAGGCGGAGGACGACAGGAGAAGCGATGAAGACACCGACGCCAAAGAGGACGAGGAAGAAGACGCTGAGGGTGCAGCGCTGGTCTGGCAGGAAGGCTACGGTGAAGACAATTTGGGCCTTCCCATCATGCACTGGGAAGCACTGAGTCTGCGCATCGCTGAGCTGGAGAAGCAAGAAGAGGAGAAAAAGGAGAAAAGGGCAAAGGTCAGAGGGCACAGTCGGGGAGAGGGGAGGGTGATGTTTGGTTCCATAATCGGAACATTGGAAGTCGGTACTGGGAGTGACCTCAAGTTCACCACATTGAACTGAGAAGTCGGAAAAACTAGAATGATTCTTGGGCTAGCTGTTGTTAGCCATTGTTAACAATGCTAGTCGATCACAACACTCTACATGGTCATTTGTTCATATAAACAGTAGGGGTGTAACGTTTCACCAAAACCACATTTGGTTTGCGTTAAAACACCCACAGATATCACAACTTCTGACAATCTAAAAAGCGACGTGTGGAAAGTTTTTGGCTTTCCTTAAGCAAACTGGAAACTTACAAATATCCCTTTCGACAATGAGCAACATTAGGGGACACCCGACAAGCCTGGCAAACTCAAGAAGTACATCTTCTTTGCGTCCCTCCACATCACGGGGTTCACAGGTGCTCGTCAGAATGCTGTTACGGACAAACTGGTACGCTTCGTTTGCAAAGACATGAGACCGATTCACATCTCGCAGTGGAATTCGAATGGTATTATAGATGAAGATTGACAGCCGTAGTTTGCTTTAGTTTTTGGTTATATATTTGTGTGCATTGTAATATTGTAGAGCTATTTGACAAACTCGCGCTGTAAGAAAATAATCAGTGCAACAACGGCTGTCGTAGAAGAGGCAGTGTCTGTATTATTCAAACTTTGTTTCTGTTCATTTTGGAGATCTCACTGTTCTCAATGCTGCAGTATTTTGGCTCAACCAGAGGACATCCTATTGTCCTAATGTAATCAAGTGGAATGGGATGGTAAAAGTGTGTTTGGTTTTCAGAGTGGAATCTCTCTGGAAAGAGGCAGAACTCCAGTTAGCTGGACAGAAGAGAGAGGCAGGAGAGCAGAGAGCTGGGATGACGGAGACGACGCCTGCAACAGCCACGTGCTGGCACTCACTTCCCGGTACGAGTGCTTTACTCTTACTTTTTAAATGTATTCTACTACAGAATGCTGAATACATGGCCTAATATGTATTTTAAAATGTATTCCATTAGATGACTCAATCTGAGTAATGCATTCTGTATACTTATACATACATATACGTTGTGTTGCATCGGTCCGTTCATCAGTGGAAGCACCGCCATTACATCAGACCATCCTGAACCCAATCTTCAATAATAATAACCTTGGCAGAAATTGTCCAAATGGGAGTAAAACGCTCACATTTGCTGGGATGTTTTTGGTACCAGGCACCTGTTTGAAGAAATGATCTTTCCTGTTTGAATTATGCTTTTTATGGTTTGTTGAATTGATGCTGCTTTGTATATTCAATGTTTGCCCATTCTTGTCCCCCACGTCAACTGACGTGTTCGGTATTTTGCCAAATGCAATGAGGTTTGTCCTGAGAAAGCACTAGAAAATCTTTTCTTTGCCCCTGTATCAATCAAATCGTTGAAATGATTACGCACATGATACGTTTTGGTTTTTATTGAATTTTGATGAAGCGCATGAAGTAATCTGGAAAGGGGGTTTGTTTACAGATACCCTGTTTCAACCTACTACATCAGTACAAGCCCAGTATATGAGGTGTGTGTTGTGTATCTTGTGTATTCTCCAGCCTGCAGACCCAGATGAATCTTCAGCTTTGCTTCATCAACAACAGCGAAAGTGAAGATGAAGAGGGGGAGGAGAAGGAAGATCTTAGCAAGAAGAGCTCCAGTTCATGGGTAACTACACATACAACACGCACTTTGCACTGCAATCATTTCAGACAAGACACTTGTCTTGGCTCCAAAATACAAAAATGTACTAAAAAAACACGACGTCTTGTGTTTTGAGGGTGGAGCATTGACCAGAGGTTTCAGGAAGGGGGGATGTGTATTTGTTGCAAATACACATTTTATTTGCAATAATCTGAATTTTACGGAACGTTACACCTTGTAAAGAAGTAACATCTTGAATCACAAAAACTAAATCATACTTTTGCGTGCAATGTTTAACAGCTCACCCCTCATCCCTTGTCCTCTCCTATAGTTAAATAGAGGAACAGTCCAGGTCCAGAAGAATCCTCCGCCTGCTTCAAAGCCAGAGAAACCCAAGTCCCGTAGCTTCAGGAACACGCTGAGGAGCCTCCGTGACAGACTGAGAACGGACCACAAAACAGCGGTGAGACTTTTGATTAGCAGTTGAAGCTCGACATGACAATGTAGTGATGCACAGTTAATGCACAGATCTCCTCGTCCTCCTCCCCTTCCTCTCCTTAGACGACTGCTCGTACCGCTCCTGTGATCCAGAGGAGACATTTGGAGCGCGGTGACCTTCAGAGCTTCAGCATCAAAGAGCTGAAGGATCTTTGTTCGTCTCTCAGTCAGACCATACAAGGTACGCACAATGGGAAAAAAACGTGAAACTACTATAACGTATAATGAATGCCACGACACTATACTGTAGTGCAGTGTGGTTTACTGTAGTGAGTATATTGTCAGTCACTACCCCCGACACCTGTGTGCTTATGCTTGCACACATGCACACGCTTATACTTTTAAGATGTGCTATCTCAATTTGAGATTGTGATGCAGTAGTACATCTTCCATGGTTCTCAAAGGGTGGTACTTCCAATCAGAAATACTGTTCTATTGTAATACCGGGGCATGTGATCGGAGTGGAGCGGAGGAGATTTGACCTGAGTGCGTAGAAAATGAAATGGATAACAAAAAAAAATGATTATGGTGTTACTTCAAGAGCTCAATATTTTCTATGGTGGTACAAATATAAGAAGAACCACTGTCTTAAGTGAATTTATCGTCTGTCCTCATCAGACCTGAGCTCAGAGCTTGTGGGCAGCCTCCAGGTGCGGGACCAGCTGAGGACCGAGCAGGACGCCATGCTGTTGGAGGTCCAGGATCTGACATCACTGTGAGCCGTCATCAGAAGTCCCATCTGTCCAACAGTCGCATACAAACGTTTGAGCGCACATCACGGTGAATGAACACTGTCTCTCACAAACATCTCAATTTGACCAAAGTCTTAGAGTGACCTGCCCAGTCACTGTGAAGACCTGAAAGAACTTGGATGTTCAGTTGCACAATTACAGAAAATATGGTGTGTGTGACCGAGCTGTAACGTGTAGAATCTTTCGCTAACGAATGGAGAGAATAGAAGACTGCACGCGTATGCCGATGACATTGATGTTTTCTTTTTGACGCCTAAATGAGGTGAATAAAATGCCACTGTATTTCACATCTTTCCTAAAGGCTTAAAGGGACAATTAGGGGATTTGTAAATTGTGGTTGTGTGAGATACCCAACACAGTCAGCACCTTATGAGTAGGTACTATTTTGTTCGTACTTACTTACTTGTCCGTGCTACTACGCTGACCAAAACCGTGCTGTGCCAAGGCGAGGAGACCTGGGACCATAGGTGGAAAAGGGGCTATAGAAAAGAACCTGGATTGTCCCTTTTAAATCGTCCCTTTAAATTAAAGGGTGTTATGAAAAGCTGCTTATTTTGCCAACTGAGCAATCCATTTTCTGCTAATGTAGCATGCATGTTTTTAGTTGTAGCTGGGTGAATTTGTGCTCTTATGTACAAGAAATGTAGCATTTTTTTTTTTTTTAAAGGTCTATTACAACTTTGATACTTCACATTTATAAACTCGGTCTCGCTCATCACAAAGTACCTGAATTCTACTCGTTTTGTTTGTTTGTTTGTTTGCTGTTAAAGGTCCCCTATTGTGAAAAATCAACTTTTTGATCTTTTAGTACTGATATTTGGGACTCAGGGGGCCATACCAGTCCCCAAAATGTGAAAAAACAAGACTCAGTCATGTTTTAGTGGTTCCACTTTGTTTAAGTATAGGCGATAAAACATGCGATGTTTACACCTCCCGACCAAGTGACGACAGTGCGTACATTTCACCATGAATGTTGGCACCCCGCCAGGCAGAGTACTTAACAGCTCCACCGTAGCTCCCCTTGTCCCTGTGAAATCGAGACTGCAGGTGAGGGAGGAAGAGCGGAGCACAGTGTTTTACACAAACTTCTAGCCTCAGAGGACTTGTGTGTCCAGTGGATATATTTTATTTATGAAAAAAATGTTCACAAGCTTCACAAGCCCTTTGCTGTTGATCGCATATGTAAATTCCTATGCTGGAGGGACACCTTGAACGCACCAGTTATGTGCCTGCAGTTAGTGAGAGGAGTGTGTGGATCGGTGATATGAGGAGCACGCGTTTGAAAGCACTGCAGAAAGATGTAGATGTTGTCCTACATTTCTTCTCAACCAAAGGCTGCCTTTCTGTCGTGTTTCCAGTTCTCTCCTCATGTTGTTCCACACGTCAGTTGGAGCCGCAGTTACACTGGTGCGTTCAGGGTCTTTTTCTAGCATGGGAATTTACATACACGGCGCACGGCGCATTAATAGTTTTTCTTCTATTTTTTTATGATCACGAGAAGCCAAAATTGTGGTCACTCTATGCATTACGGTGAAACTCAGTAACAACGGGTAAACGGACATTACTATGGGGTATATGGAGCGGGGGTTGTGACGACACTGCATGACAATAGGTGATATGTGGCGACAGTTAGATCGACACTCCCCTGGAAGCAGTGGATGTGTATTTACCTGGGTCTCATTCACATGTAAATGATCAGGCACAAAACCGAGCGTTTTGAAAAAGGCTATTTTGGCAGAGTTATTGAACTGCTATTGTGCTTCATCCTTATGATATTTTGACTAAAGCATGACATAGACATGTTCATTAGGGCATCAGGACCTAGTTTAACTTGGGTTAATAGGGTATAATATGGGACCTTTAAAGCTGCTGTCAGTGATGTGGTCTTATGGCTAACATTCCTTTCCTCCATGCATCACCTCGTGAACACTGACGGCAGCTTTGAAGCTTTTTTTAAAGTGCTTTGTATACTGCACTGATGTCACTGTGTGCACTTAAAACAAGCCTGAGAGAAAACATGGAACACAAGGGAAAGAAATAATAGTAATAATAATAGCTGCTTGGCACAGAACTGTCACCTGTATTTAAGACACTGCTTCCTACAACCGGACATCAAAAAAACCTGGATCGTCCCTTTAAATTCCATTAGAAAGGGAGTTATGAAAAGCTGCTAATTTTGCCAACTGAACAATCGTTTTTTTCTGCTAGTGTAGTTATGTTATTTTATAACAATCTTATTGCAGGTTTGATTCTTTTCATTTAACAGACAGTCTTTTTGATGATCTGATCAATAGTTTGGCTTTGTTCGATTTGTTTGATTCTTGTCAGACGGCACACTCGCACCAATCAACGGCTGTGTGATGTCACGTTTTAGTATCAGCTCTACTCGCTTGGAGCCATGCCGAGTAGTGCTAGAACTGTATCATTGAAAGGTACCAATGTGTCAATGCCTCATACAACCACATTGCAAAAACTGAACTATCCCTTAAAATAATCCACAGGGAAACTTTCAACTGCTCATATACTTTTTGGTTGCCATTGCAACTCATCCAAGTCGAATTATATAAATAAAATAATGTCTCTGAATGTGTTTGTGAACCACTGCAGGCTTTGCATTTATTTATTTTATTTGCAATGACTGTAATTGTAATTTCAGCACTGATATTTAGTTCGTCCAAGTATTTGGTCAGCTCAGTGCGACACATCACTGACGGCCATCATTGATACTGCGGTCACTCCCGTGGCGTCACTGCAGCAACGTCCTGACGATTAACTGTGGTTTACACTGATTTAACCTTGATTTTAAAATGAGTGTGGGACTATAAGCGGAGGAATAATGGGAATCATTTAATCTGACTAATTTACGATTGTTTTTAAATTAGTTAAGATATATATGAGCATTTATATGACACCGTCTTGTAGTTCTTTTTTTTACAAATGTAGATTGATTTTAGTCTTGCATTAAAATTGTATTGGGGAAAACTGCAGTTAATATGTCGTCTCCTTCTTTTTCCGGGTCAAAGACCGGGGGAGGGAATTTTGGTGCAAGCTCGGATCCCCAAGTCCGACTCCAGTCCAACTCCAGTCCGACTCCAGTCCGACTAAGCCTATACAGGCAAGAGTTATCGGACTATAAGTAGCATTATCTAGGTATGTTAGTCCAACTAAGATTAGCTTGATTTTGGTCAGACCAACGTGTTCACATGACAGCAAGAAAACCGAATTATTGTCTTAGTTCAACTTTCGTGCGTCACTGACTGGCTAAATGTGTTCATCTGCTTGGGGATGTCACCCTTGATTGCAAAACATCCAGCTTAGCTCAGCAGCTGACACACGCGCACACACACGCGGAACACACACACACAAGCAGACAGGTGAAGCGGGAAGAAGAATTGGATGACACACTGAGGGACAGAGGGAGGGACTGAATTACCATAGAAACTGGTCTAACTGTTCAAAGAAGCAGGCAGAAAAAAGGGTGAAAGCTGAAGTGGTCCAACTGTCAAGGTCACTGCTTCACACAGCGTCAAACTCTGACAACTAATCGCAGCTCAGGTGCGTTTGATATCGTTTTATATCAGCAGGAACAAAAAAAACCCATTGCGTTTGTATTTTGGAGCTGCGGACATTGAGCCTCAAAGCCTTTCGGAGGTTTCTTTTTAATTTCTTTTTTTGTATTTCCTTGTGGTTATTCCAATGGGTGACTGATGAAACAGGAGCCATATGGAGTAAAAGTCAGCTCTGGCACAGGTAAGCTCTCCCTGTCTGACAGCAGATTGCAGTGATGTAGGTATTTATGAGTTGCATGCAGTTCCATTTACACAAACACTGAGCTGCTGCTGCAGTCTGAAGACCACACAGAGGTTATTTTTAGTCCAGAGCGGTTCATTGTTAAACATGTCGTTCAAGAACTCGTTTCATAATCGTCTTTAAACGGTAGCCTTTCTTCGTGAGACTGAATATAATAAATTGAGTGGCAGATAATGGACACCGGGGGTTGGAGTTCGTGGAGTGTGTGTGGTTTCTCAGAAGCAATTTGCTGCTCCTGGAAAAACTAACAGTGCTGCTTTGGCCTCTGTTTAAGACGGGAGAGGCAAATCTGCACTTTTTATCAAAAATGACACAATGTGAAAGAAAGGTCCTTCATAAGTTTGATAAGATGATTTTACTTTTTCATTTTCAATGTCAGGCCTTAAAAGTTATAATTCAAATGTCTTTTTTTTAATTTTAAAACCCAAAATACATGTACAAAAAAGGATAATGTGGTCTCCCAAAAAACAGCGAATAATGTAACAATGATATTTACGATGTATTGAAGGAGTTGTTTTTGGATTGACTGCACTGTGAGATTATCCTGCACCTACTTGATACAATCCAAATCAGATTTAGAATATATTCCCTGCTTTGTCTAATGGTGAGACAGCATGTTTTGATTGTGTGGCTTTGTAAATCACTCACTCTCCCACACCAGAGTCCATAGAGAAGATCAACTGATTTTACATCACGACACACAATTCGAAAACGTTCGCTCAGTCTTGACAAAACTGACACAAACTTACCAAATAAAGCATGAGGAGTAGATCTCTCTGTGGACTTTGGTGTGGCAGAGAGAGCGGTTTACAAATCAACACCAACTTCAGATGCCTAAGCGTGCATGAACTATTATTTTAATAGCAGGTTAGCACATCATGATGTGTAGTTCAAAAACCTGACGTTTTAAGATGTTTTTTTCTGCATGGTCCCTAGGGATGTGAATCTTTGGGTGGCTCACGATTCGATTCTCGATTCAAAAATTGATACAATGCATAGTGAGTTAAGGCAAATTATGCCTTCAAAACAGTACAGTTTGTACAAGATAATGTGATAATGTGATCACACAAAGGCAAACTTAAGACAAAAGTTAACATTCATTCATTCAAAACAAATAAGAACTTACTGTACAAAAAAATAACTTGAATAAATAAAAGCTTAGGCTAGCTGCCTTTTTCTCCCAGAAGTTACAAGAAAACTGTACACAAATAACACAAACTGGTGTTTTGTGTGTTTTTTCGAAATAGAAGCTTAAAAAAACAATTGTCCCAAAATAAACTGTTTAATGTATGTTTGTCTGAGCAAATGTTGCCATTTACTTCTATATTAAGGGTAATCTAATTTAAACACAATTATAATCTCTATATGTGAACATCAAGTCCTGACAACTACCTTCCCACCCCCAAGTAGGTTTCACTTGTTAAATGTCATGTCTGTATATATAAACATTATTACCCACACAGATTTCTGACTGATTTTGCTATGACAACAGAGTCAAAAGGTGAAAGGAAAGATTGTTTGTGCATTTAACAACAATTCAAAGTCAGGTGAAATAGAGACAATATAATTGGACTATAGTATAAAACCTAGACACAAACATTAGCATTGTATATATTTTATTTAAAAATCCAAGAATAGTCAGCAACTCGACTGTGTCATTGAAAGCTTTTTTACTAAATTACCTGACGCCAATGATTGTCTGAATGTTTCATTACATCAAAGAGACGACGTCTCATTAACCATTAACATGTGAATCAGTTCCACACCGTGGAGCTGGTCTAAAAGGTTATTCTTGGTTTGAACTGCATGTTTCACCTCTGTTTTGAACAAATCCATTACACATTCCAAATGCTGAGGGGGAAAAGGAAGTAACCTCTTGGGCTTAATGGTGCGTTCCATTTGTAGTCGGAACTCGGAGTTTCCGAGGTCAGGGGGCGTTGGATTTCCAACTTGGAATCAAAGATTCAAGATGGCTGCCACTAAACAAAACAATAAATAGCACTTTTGTCATATTTGTTTCCCATTAAATCAGCCAACCATCGACATGTTGCTACGTTTATCATGGTCGGAAATTAACTTTCTTTTTCCCCTTTTTTGTGTCAGTAAAAGTAGCCGTGTTTATGGTGGCAGCCATTTTGGAATCCCATGTTCCTAGAGTGGCCATTCCCATAGCACCAAAAAGGACGACTACACTGCAAGTAAATTTTGTCCATGATAACGATGGTATGATGATACAGTGATTCTGAGATACTCTATTTATTGTAAGACTATAAGACTGTAAGACCATTGAATTTATGATGTATCATGTAGAGCTGCAACGATTATTTGATTAATCAATAACTAAATTGATCTTCACCTATATTGGTCATCCATTAATCGGTTTGAGTCTTTGTTTTTTAATTACAACAGTAATAACACGTTTCTTTCCGTGTGTTCACATAACATTTCAGAAGTGAATTGACTAAATGCTACTAAAACAACCACTGAAAGACAATGGAAACATTTCGATCAACATAACATTTACTTGCTATAATTGCTATATCTTTTTACGCATTAATTCTGTAGGTCTCACCTTGCACAGCTACAGTATATTTCTGTGTTACTGTGAATATGTCATGTTACTTGTTGACACATGACCCCTATTTACTTAAACTCTATTGCTGGTAAAGACCTGCAGATGGCTCACTTAATACACACAGCTGCAGCTGTCTGTGTGTTGAGCTGAACATGCAGCAGCACAGCTGATGGTGACCTTTTCAACTAAGAGTTAATTCAGCTTTTCGGGAAAACCGTGCACTGACCATATACCTTCTTCTTTTTCTTCACATGACCAGACTGGGTTTTCTGATTGTAAAGATGGTCTACATTCACTAATGTAAAGAGCAAGACCTGATGTTATAGAGTGATGAAGACACCCAGGCAAGTTTGGTTACTTATTGCTGAGCTAATGGGGTGAGAAGACACTGAATCAGCAGCATACTCTTGTACACAGGAAGGCAAACAAGCACTAAGAATCAGCAGCGTAACAACAGGAGGTCAAACATTGTGCAATGGCCATAGTCAACATCCAAAGAACTGGAGGGAAAATACTACCCTTTCATTTTACATATCCCACCAGAATGGTCTCCTGTCCGGTTTGTCCATGGTTTGACAACATGGGCTTCCCATGTGGGGCCCATGTTACTGAAACCATATGGGACATGCATAGTTCACCCACTTCATGCCCCCTTTGTATCCGGTCATTATCTCAATGGTAGAGTGAGTAGTCTTTCTACTGGAAGATTCTGGGTTCAATATAAGTCTATACTTGCTAATGCGTCCCTAAATACAGATGGGTTATGGGTAGGGTTGGGTACTGTTCATAATTGAACCGATACGGTGTCGGTATTTGGAATTCGGTACCGGTACCGGTACCACCGGTAGTAGCGCTGCCAGCGTCGGTAGATGATACTTTCCATGAGTCAAAAACAGTACATTCTTCAGCGTTTCAATAAATACCGTGTTTAACCAGGTGCTTCATTCAGGTTTCAGGTGTTTCCCCGGCCCGCCTTGCATTTCACATTATTGCTGTCGTGCTCTTGTAGTCTCACGACGTGTAGCTCTCACATTCTCGCCATCACTCAAGTACCGAAATTTGGCACCAATTCATTAAAAGTGAACCAATACTCGCAACTCGTACCGACGCAAATCAAAAAGTACATAAAGTGCTGGCTTTCGGTACCCAACCCTAGTTATGGTTTAGGCTAATATAATATGCTTTGTTGATTTCGGCAAACACGATAGTATTGCCCGATTGACTCCATCCTTGACTTTGATGCTGGTGCCCTCACAGCTGGACACAGGAAAAAACGTATATATCAGTAGTGGTTATTAGTTCTATTAGAAACAGTAGAAGTGGTACCTGTGATGTAAATGGATGAAATTAGGTTTATCATAACATTTCTATGAATAAATATAGACATAGGCAATGTGAGTAACCTGTGGTCAGGTCTAAGCCTGGGTCATACTTTCCACATCCTGTGTACGCAGAATGTCACTATACATTTCCGCATGTGTTTACATGGCCCTGATTCCATTCATTGTTAAATTATTTGGATTTCAGTGACAGCGATTTCTCACCCTCATTTGTGTGTCTTTGTATTCTTTGAGGTGGAGTGGCTAGCATTGTTGCCTCACAACATAGAAGGTCACGGGTTCAAATTCAAGCCCCAATCATGCAGAGGTTAATTAACACTCTAAATTGACCATAGATGTGAATGTGAGAGTGACTGTGTAAGCTCTCTATTAAAGCACTGTTTTGTCCTTAAAAACCCAGACAAACTTCAAGATTTTGGCCATGAAGGGACGTGTTGTCTCTCACTCGCAATGTTAATCACCTCCACCTCCAGATGAGAATTGTACCTTATATCATTTTGTCAGTCCCAGGTGACTGGAACAAGCTGAAATAAAATCTGAATCATTTTAACCAATGAAATTCATCGACTGGTAATTTTGTACAATGCAGCCAGTAAAATACTACTGATTGCAATGCTAACCTGAAAAGCGGTGATCATCTTACCTGGCAGATAACTCATTTGTCTCTTTGTCTTAAGGTTAACGCCCAGGCATGGCATCGAGGATCGTCCAGGCATGGATCTGAAGACATCTGAAAATCAACGGTGAAGGATCGCACAATTCGACTCTAAATATCACAGAGTGTAAGGATGAGAGAGAAGACATCAGTCAGAGTCCCAAACGTAAAAGCCAGAGCCATATTCAAATTCTTCCTCATGTGAAAATCACCTCAAACCTCAGGATGTCAATCAGTGCTGGGGATCTGCCCAACATCAGTGTCTCACTCCACCATGACATGTTCAACTCCTCCTCACAATATTCCACTGCCTCCACCACACCTCCATCTTGCAGCATCGATGAGTCCTACAAGTACATTTTCCTCCCCATCTGTTACTCTTTCACGTTCATCTTCAGCATCCTACTCAACTCTGTCGTCCTCTACCGCTCCTTCCGCCAGACCAAGCGCTGGAACGCCTCTCTGATCTACATGGTTAACCTGGCCTCTACAGACTTCATGTATGGCCTGTCGCTGCCCTTCCTTGTGGCCAGTTACATCATGCGTGACCGTTGGGTCTTTGGAGACTTCATGTGCCGTCTAGTCCGGTTCCTCTTCTACTTCAACCTCTACTGCTCTATCTTTTTCCTCACCTGCATCTCTGTGCACAGGTACCTTGGTATCTGCCACCCGATGAAAGTAATCTCGCTGGAGACTAAGAAGGCCGTCAAGTGCACTTGTGTCCTGGTTTGGATTGTGGTTTTTGCTCTGACCTGCCCCATTTTCCGGTTTGCGCAGACTGGTCATGTGACAAGACTGGGAGGAACTGTAAGTAATAGTGACAACCCAAGCTATGAGATGTCCCTGATTAATGGTAATGGAAGCCATGGTCATTTAGGAGGTATCATTGAGGAGTACCAGAACTGTTGGGATGATGCCATAGATAAGGAGTTTGCTGATTACGTGCCCTATGGAATCATACTCCATTTGCTGGGCTTTTTTCTGCCTTTTTCCATAATTGCTTGGTGCTATTCTCACGTCGTTCTGACTATTTTTAGAACGCTGCACTCACGGCCCTCGTCTCACAGAGGTCCGAGAGAGGGAGGACACGAGGGTTTGGAGAAAAGGGAGAAAGCAAGCGCTGCAATTTTTGGCAGAGAAAGAAAAGGAAGCAATGGGATATCAAGGGCAGTGAGAAGAGATGAAGGGATGTCCATTTTCCTTGGCGCCCGCTCCCCATATGCCAATCGCAGACGCAAATCCATCAAGACCATTATCACCATCACCTTCCTCTTTGCTCTGTGTTTCCTCCCCTTTCATGTCACCAGAACAATATTCCTTTTGTTGAAAGTGACAAAGAGAGTCCCCTGTCAAACCATGACCATGGTCTCCATGTGCTACAAGATTACAAGGCCTTTGGCGTCATTCAACGCATGGCTCAACGCCCTCCTTTACTTTCTCACTAAAGACAAAGGGGGCGCTCACTGCTGCCAGACTGTGGACAGCAGCACACAACAGCAACAACAACAACAACAACAACATGGTGGCCTTCTACTGCCACTGAGGATGATGGGAAAAGGAGAGGATGCAGAGGATGGACGGAGAGAAGATGGGATGGACAATAGGGAGAAAAAAGCATTGCACAACAGTCCGTCATACACAAACAGAGCAAAGGTCAGATATATAGTTGATATAGAAAAGTGATTAAAAAAAGAAGGAATTTTGGTGAACTGTAGATGACTTTTACTGGAAAAGAACGTATAATATAATGTATAATATGAGCATTGTAGCAGAGATTAAAAGAGATTTCTGCCACTTGACTAAAGACTCACTAAACAAAGTGTATGTTTGACATATTTTAGGTATGTGCTCAATGCTTTTTCTTGCCATTAGACAGACTTTTCCAATGGGAAACTTAAGTTTGTGTTGCATTGTAAACCGCCTACTCCTCAGACCAATGACTATGGAGAAAATCTTCATGGATGTTGTTGGTCCACTATTGCCTTTGTCAATCAGTTCATTCAGATTTAGGTGAGTGACACAAACTTTTTGGGGTTTTTTCTGACTTTTTTTCTACGCACTTTGGTGTGGGAGTGGGAGCAATTGACAAACTTTCGGCTTGACTCATAAAAGTGTTGTTTAATGGGGTAAAGTGTAGGTGTAGATTCTATTGGGTGAGCCTTCTGTTAATGGCTAAAACTATCTGTACATTTGTTTGACTGGTTCCTGGCAATGTGTCAGGTGCAGATGTGCAGCTATGCTGCTGTCATACTTTGAACATTAGCTTGCGCAACATTACTGAAAATGTGATGTAATCATGTCCATTTATTTTGTTTTTGTTGTACATGTTGTATAATATGCATAATGTGTTACATATTTAAAATGCTGCACTTCTGTTTTAAGTAACACAATAGTAGGATTTGCTCTCGGGCTTCCCCACAATTGTTAAATGGTATTGTTTGTTACAACTGTCATGTCAATGATAATGGTGAACTCTGAAGCAGGACTATACAAACAACCACGTTTTTAGACCAGCTACAGTAGCCTTTGTTATAGCATTAGCATATAGCAATTTACTTTATTTTTCAAGATATTACACGAAACAAAAACTAACCGACTTGTAAGTTAGAGTTGTGCCAACTCAAAATTCTGTTTTCAAAGATTTTTGCGAACTAATCGTGTTCAGATAATTAAAAAAAGATTAAATAAAAAAATGTAATTTTGAATTTTGAGTTGGCACAACTCTAACTTACTTGCTGTGTTCATATATACTCA
Source organism: Microchirus variegatus (assembly GCF_963457635.1). Taxonomy (NCBI): domain Eukaryota; kingdom Metazoa; phylum Chordata; class Actinopteri; order Pleuronectiformes; family Soleidae; genus Microchirus; species Microchirus variegatus. The sequence goes on from NC_139803.1 coordinate 28,352,324, forward strand.
TGATGCTTTAAAGAGCGCATGAGAACACAGGAGGAAACACTCTGTATAATTAGTTGCTCAGGGTCCAAGATGTGTCTGACCAAGAGAATCACTGGTCAAAGTCCTGACACAGGTTTCTGAACATTTAATGTATGTCTCTGTTATGTTTCAATCCTGGCACCATCTGTCCAGACACAGCATTACTGATGAATACTCAGACAGATTTGAAGATAAAGCAATGCAGTAAAATTTCAGAATTCTTTCCACTGCATTATGTCCCATGGTTTTTCCAATTTATAAACTGTCCACAGATATTGTTTGAGTTTAGAAATATCCCATATTGTGCTTTATAATGTACCTAGCATTGTTGACGGATCAGTAAGTGTAAGCTTATTTCTAATTAGCTGGATGATTATTATTGTTGATTATGTAATTGTACTCTTATCTTAAACTTTGTACCCGCACTGTGGGTTCTTAGCCATTATTTGTTTTTTTTATAATGACTTTCTGTCTCTGCTTTTCTTTCTTTACTGATACATGGTTGTGTGTCAGAGAAATACTTCTCATGAACCCTGCATTTTTTATTTTAGATTTTGCATTGTATGTTATAAAGTTTAAAGTATAAAGAGAGTTTGAAGAATGTCATGTTGTCTTCATAATAATGACAAACTGGTGACTCATTGTCTGCGTGACACATTCGTACAAACCTTGGATTAAAGGGATAATCGTGGTGTGGTTGTATGCGATAATGACACTGCATTTCATTTCCATCGGGAGACAGAGCTGGAAGTGTTGAGTGGTAGAGAAGTCAGTATTAGTAGTCACGTATTCAAGGTTAGCCATTGTTAGCAATGGTAGCAACATTAATAGTATGTGTATGACTGATTTACTGTGAAACAAATAGGAAAAATAGTGCTATTAATGACAAAAGAAGCAGTTGGTATCAGTGGCTTGCAGTGAGGTTCATGCCTGGTGAGGCATTGACTCATTCAGTCAGATTTACAAATAAATGAACCCAAAAAAGGTGCTTCTTCACTATTATATTGGCAGCATGCACATTGACTACTGGTTTTGTTTCATATCTCATCAGCATTCTTTATGCATACATCGGTAAGGTACACATTTGGAGAGAGCGCATGATATATAAGACCTGAAGTGGAAAGATCGCAGGAGCAAAAAAAGGCAACGACAGCAAAGAGGGCAACAGGTGAGCGGTCACGTGATTAATTAGTCTTAGTCTCTAATAGTCAACTATTGCTTGCAGACTAAAGCATTATCCCTCCACTTATTTCAGGATTTGGAAGCTGTCCCTCCAAAAAATATGTGCTATTCAGTATCAGGTATTATTCAACACAGTATTATTGTACACACACCTACTGATCTTGTTTGTTTTTGTTTACATCTATCATTGTTATTGTGCCTACAACAAGAGGTTGCGTATCAAGTAAGCCCAACACACACATAAACACACGCACACACACAACCGTTGCAGGGGGAAACAGTGCCCCCCTCCTTCCTCTCGGTTCAAAATTCAAACCACAACCGCCTCGCACAATCTCCCGTCCTGCACCGCGGCCTAGAAAAGCCTCTGACGGCTATTTTAATTTAACATAAAAAATAAATAAAAATCACAGGAGCCATATTATTCAGAAATAGACACAGGGATCGATTGTGCTGATCGACGGGTACATTTTCATAGCGATAAAATATTGCTGCGCGCGCATCTGAATTTCTATTTATTTTTTGTGTGTGTGACGGGTGAGTGTGTGTGTGGAGCTGAGGAGCAGAGCGGTTGGCGCCACTTTCAAATCCTCCACTGACACAGAATGAGAGTCCGGCTTCAAATACATTACACATCACTTTAGTCATTCTTTTCATTACAATTATAAGACAGGGAATATCTTTACAGTTTTTTGTCTTTTGGACCCTTTCCCCCCATTCGGAAGGTAAGCAACATTTCCGAAATATATACACTTTTATTTCTTGCCACAGTGTTTCATACTTATTTGTTATCTAAAGTGTTTTTTATTCAAATATGTGCTTAGTTTGCGAACTGAACAGTGTGTAACAGCTGTAAAAGTGACCGTGGTAGCCCTGTTGTGGCGCTGGTCTGACTCTGCAGCTGCGGCTGTCGTGAGCTGAAACAAAGGCTTTGCGCACGGAACAGCCTTTTTACACGCTCCTCCGTGTCCGTCTGCCCACGTAGACGTGTCGGCTTTGACACAGCTCCGAGCCGCTTCGGGGCCCAGGCGAACTTTTACATTAGAGGAATTGTTTTATATATTTCTGCAACAAAGCGTTCTAAAACATAACCGAGTTAAGGAAGCGGACACTCCCCCCAGTCACAGCCCCCTCCCCAAAGACCCCAGCCCATTCCCGGCAGCGCACTCACACTAACTCCGCTTCTATATCCGCTTTTTAATTGTCAAAAATAACGAAATAGTTGCCCTCCTCTGAGACTTAGATGCAGGACGCGCTCAGTTCAGTTCACATTGTGTGGAATAATAGTTGAGAAAAAGTCGTCGCTTTGCTTGAAAAACTCCTGTGACGCAGCAGTTTAGAGGGGACTCGCCCTGTGTGTGTGTGTGTGTGTGTGTGTGTCACAGTGCTGCAGTCAGCTCACTGGATAAACCGTGTGTCCTGCTCACGACGACCCACTGAGCAGCTTTGTTACAATATTATACATCATTAAACACCACATTATAAACGCGGTGGAGTTTATTATGTGTTAAACGTGACAAATGAGTCCGTGCCAAAGTAATGAGGCAGGTCAAGTTACAGTTTATGTATGTTGAGCCACATTCTGTTTGGCTGCAGAGTGAAAAGTATATAATGGAAAAGGAATAGGACAGTTACATGTTAAAAGAAACAGCTCACTAACATGAGCCTAACCATACATACATGTTTATAAATACAGTAATGTCCCATATATGTCTATTTAAGGAAAGTTTAATTCCTTCCTCAGCAATAAGTGGTTGTTATGTACTTTATCAATGCCACACATGTGAGATGATATTCTACCTGTAGTTAATCATATACAGTAAGATCCTTATTTGATATACTTTAATAACTTTCAGCTCTTATCGAGTGTTACAATAATCAAAAGCCATGACTTTAAATCAGAATTTAAAACAGCCTAAAATAAACAAATTCTAATATGCGATGATATTTCTTAAAGGATAAACTTGTATTCATATGCAAAGTGTTGCACATTTAAGTGACTTTTATAAATAATAATTAGCTATGTACTAATACATAATAATTATATCATTTTATCACAAAAGTGATAAATGATAAAGGTTTAGAAGATACACCAGTCTATACATTGACTGAGGTACTGAGAGTTAAACAGCTTTTATGATGTAACAGCTTACCCTTGTGTAAAGGTGTGCACCTGTTTTTTAAAAAAATATATTTATTGAGCACATTACACTATTATTATGTATTAATATAACATGATATTTTTTGATTGTATAATCCAAGAAAATATCAGAAAGGGTTAAATAAAAATCCTGAAACCCAAGTGAGATGTCTAAAAAAGATATCCCGTTTGAAAATAAACCAGTGACGTAGTGAAGTATAAAATGCCTCACATTTTAACATAATAATGTGAATATATTCATATATGTTAATTGAGCAGGTTGAATGATTATGCTACATGAATCTACAGCTGAGTATTCCCACTGAAATATTCAGATTTTATGTACAGATACTAAACATATGCTGTTTCCTATCACAAATAAATAATTCAACGGTTTTGTTTCACCTGAGAAAGTTGACTCCACCCGTCTGTAGACAAACGGACGCGACTATGAAAATACAGAAATGAAACTACTTTATAAAATTGTCAAGCTTTTGATTTCTCAGGACATATTTGATTAAAACTTGACATATTTTAGAATCAGACCAGCTGTGCATCAGTTTGTGATTACAATAAATGTTGTATTAACTGGTTTGACTGCTGTGAATCATGTGCTGATATACACACAGTGTAAGTGAGCTAATTTCTACTGACTAGAATTAGAATACAATCACAATGCTCTGCTAAATAGTTTTAAACTAACCTATAGTGCACAAAACAGTCCATTTTGTGTGTTGAGCTGATTTAATCCAGCAAAACGAGAGCTACTTGGTCTTTTTTTTTTTTTTAATGCACGTTTTCCGTGTTCTCTGTGTGTGTGTATGTGCACATGCACAGAGAACAGAGGGGGTGGGCAGGGCCTGGGAGTCCTGGTAAAGCAGTGTAGTTTGAGAGAAGCACTTTCAGCACTCTGAGGGCTGGCCTCCTTCCCACCGACTCCCATCTCGTGACCAAATTACACGAGAAAATATAGCAGAGTCAGACCAACACCGAGTCCAGCCATTGGTGAACTGTGTAACATATTTCTGCTTGAATAGCGGTTCACCTGGGTCCATGTGTTGAGCTTTTTTACTTGGTGTCTTTGTGTGTAAACGTTGGCCTGTTGCTCTCACTTCCCTCACGCCTTTGCTGTGGTTTATGGTTTTTATTTTTGAAACGTTACCCTTGAAAAGCAGACTTCTTGTGCGCTGCGTGCGAAAGCGTTGCAAGCTTCCTCTCAGAGCCACACTTTCTTCATTTTATTTCCCTCCTTCTCCTCCCTCTCCTCCCTCCTCAGGCTTTTCCTCTCAGTCTGACAGCCGAGCAGCTTGGCAGGCTTACAGCTCAGAGCTCAGGCGCAGCTCAGCAGCCCCCTTTGCCTTTCACAAATTTATTTTTTATTCACCAACGGTTGCTCCGACAGACCCCCAATTTAATACCCGTCTTGCACACATGCACAGGGATGACCTGATTTTTTTCCCGATTTTTCAGTGCCCCAGAAAATGTTGATTTGTATTGTAGAAAGTGATGGCCGGGGAAAAAGGCTGCAGCCTTGTAGGTTTTTATGCCTACTGAGCCTCCTCACTATCTCAGTGTGCGTAGCTGGGGCTCCAGCGAGGCAGCAGGCTGGACTGAGGAGGACTGGGACACACACTCACATATCTAGGAGGTGAAGATGTGAAAGGACAGGAAAGAAGGATGTGGGGGGAATACTCATTTTTTGGCAGGGTGGGCCATTTTTGGGACTGGGACCCAAACCCCCTGACACCCGTGACACCCGTGACACCCCCCTTTTCTTAGGAACAGGAGCAGGACAGGCCTTTTTTCGGTGCTCTCCTGTCACTGTTGTATTATTCCCAGTGATTTATGTATGTACAGCATATGTGCGTGATGCAGTGATGTTGTTTTTCCTGTTTTCATTTTTATTTGAATATCTTTGTCTTCCTGTCGCCTAAATGCAGTGTGTGGGTGTGTGTTCTCTGTATTTATCATCTTTTTGACGACTGGCTGGTGTCTGGTTTTTGACACTAGCCTTTTAGTGAGAAGATCCCCACAAACTGAGGAGGGGGCGGGAGGTGAGGTAGATTTGTGTGGTTAGATAACTACCAGTTTAAGTTAATCAGAAGTTAGGGCCAGTTAGAGCCTCCATCACTTGGTTTATGGTCTCTGCAGCAGACGGTAAGTGGATCTTTTTAAAATGGCTTCTGTTGCTGAGAGGGGAGAGAGCAGCAGGCCACAAAGAGGAGGTTTCCTCACCTCTGCACTGCTTCTCTCTCTCCCATCTCTCTCTTACCTATCTTTCTTTCCATCTTTTCTCCCTCACCCCTCCTCTGTCAACTGCTTTCTCTCTTTTTTTTTTTTTTTTTTTTGTTGTAAAATTTCTGAACGACTTTGGAGGTTTGGGTCTGAATCTAAAGCGTGTCTGTCACTGCTGTCCCTGCTGACATGACCTCTGGTTCTCAATCCACTTACCTTACCTCATCTCAGTCTTTTCTCATTGACTCGAAAGATGCCATTTGAGCAGTTCTTACACTGCTTAATCATTTTAATTATTTTTTAAAACTACTAATTAGATTGTTTTATAGAATTTTTTTGCACCTGTATGTGAATGTAACTTAATTTATCACCACTTTTGTCTTGTTCTTAATTTCAGCTTTGCAGGTACAGAAAGTGACAACAAAAATGCACTCTCTTCTGAATATATTGTATTTTAGCACGAAAATAATGGTTTAATAAATTGAAAGGAAATTATATAGGAAGAAATAAAATCATTAATTTAAATTGAAATAGTTTTTTTGAAAAAAAAACCCTCTGCTTCCAGCATCTCAAGTTATTAGGATTTGATTATTTCCACCAGACATTAATAAATAAATAAATAAACAAAAAGGCTCAAAGCTCCACTGGAGTTAATAATTTGTAGTTCTAGTTGTGACACATGCATATGGATTTATGCATGACTGGAATAAAGTGACTTTTAAATGAATTTGCCAAAAAACAACCTCAGTCCTACCTTTTTTTTATTCAACTGATTTTCTAAAAAATACACCTTTTCACTTTTGATATTTCCATATACACTACATTTTCATAGATTGTGTGAAATATATATTTGTAAATATGCATGATGCTATCATATTTTACACAATGTGTAATGCTTCCTGCTCTATACAGTGTAACCAAAAACAAAATTCATGCTGTATATCATATGAAATTGCCAAAAAAGGGAAAAACTAATAAAAACATTCACATCAGTAGAAGATGACTCCAGTCACACTGTACTGACTCAGCCTCTGACATGTCATGCAGTCTGAGTGTGTGCTCACACACTGTTCCTCTGAGAACCCTCTTCATCACAGTGGAGCAGCTCCATTCTGCACACATGTCTTAGGTCTGCTTGCATTGGCTGCTGTCCTTTGGTGATGTGGCATTAACATGGCTGCTCAAGGTGATGGACTCCATAAGTCAGTATAACACTGGGGAAGAGTCAGAGGAGTTGTTGTTGTGTTTGATAGTCATTCATTTAAATAATTAACCAAACACTTGATTATGGCAGAAACTTGAGTGATTGGCAATAGAGATGAGTGTAAATAACAAGTGTAAATAACACCAGTCAGTCGGTTGCTTGGTGTAGTAATTGCTACTGTGACAAGCAGAGCGAGGAGGATAATGAATTTGTGATTTCTCTGACACATGAGAACATGAGGTCAACCGGCTGAGGACATTCATTAATAACAGTATGGAGATGGAGAACATTCAACAGTAAAGGTCCATTAGTCTGGATCATTCCCTCTATCACTAACACATCCTTCCCTCTTCCAGAGTTGAATGTGTGACCCTCCTTCTGCTGTGGGCCTGCAGGTAAGACACTACTCATTCTTTAATATTATTTAATAATCTTTGCATGTAACGTTAATTTGTTCTTTGAGTGTATGCTAAGAAAGGGTCATATTTTAGTGAGAACATTTTCTAATTTCAAATGATGCTTCAAATTTACATTTATCAGTAAATTAGATGACTGCATCATACAGAAAGGTATCCTGTTACCTGACCTGGGAAAAGAAAGAGAGATATTAAGATGTACCTTTACTGTATGTAATGATACTGTGTAAATGTTCATGCATGTGTAATTTAATGTAAACAGTCTCTATAATTAGACAAAGGACAATTTGTGTGTGTTTTATTTAGTATGTAAAGTTGCTTAAGGCACTTCAACAATTAACATGGATTTCATAGAAAAAAAATAAATCTAAATCTAGTAAAGGGGAAAAGGTGTGTGAGGAGGGCACTGTTTCTACACATGACAAACCCAACTTGGCTCCAGATATGAATAAAAAATAGTTTTATAATTGTAGTATTGATTGCATATCTCTACACTAATTGCTCAAGCCTTTAATCAGTGTCCCTTTAGTCGGCCTCCATGTTGTGGTTAATTTCCGTTTTCCAAAATAAAATAAACATTTCTTCTTACAGAAAAATGCATTAAACTTTTCTAATAATACACTAAATGTTATTAAATATGTGTATTTGTGACCTTCATGCATTATATTACACAGCACATTATGTATTAAAACATTTTATTAAGATATTAAGGTATAATGACATAGATTAGTAATAAGTAGGGATCTAAACAATGCAGAGAAATAAGAAAACACCTGACTGATGAATGTATTTGTTGTTTCTTTAATTGTCACACTGATGTTGTCTCCCTCTGAGTGTGTCCAGTGTGAGCCAGTGACTTGGCTGCTCTCTCGGTCTCAGTGTGTCCAGTGTGCGCTCTAGCAGCACATCATGTTTTGCAGATATGAGCTGAATCACTCCAAATCGTGATGTGCTGCCACTGTGAGTCCTGGGTTCACAGCCCCACACTGCAGCTGCTCCCACTCACACTCCATATGTCTCACATGTTGGGGCCTTAATTGTCTCTGATTACTGCTTCTTGTCTTTTTTTTGAAGGGTTAAAGGTCAAAGGTCTTGTATGTCCGAGTGTGCATGCGATATGTTTTTACTACAGGATTTGCAACAACAAAACAAAATGTTGCTACCCCAAGCAAACTGAACAGTATTTACTCTGTGTTGGCATCCCAGTTAGTTCCAAGTAAGAAAATCTAATGGTGTGTAATACCTTCTTATATTATATTATATGTTGCATGCCCAGGCCTTTTTATTTTAATTATTTTTACATGATTTAGAATCTAAAGGAGGCAACATTTAAATTTGAAACTGAGATCAACAAATTACACAGGCTGCAATTTAAATGTTATGTGTTTTATGTTACAAAAAATGTTAAAATGAAAAAAGCTCGACCTGCACACATGTATCACTTATTTATCTGTTACTAAATGAATTGCCAAGTATTTTTAATTAATAACGCAGCTCTGATTTCCAGCTCCTTTTATGTGAATATTTCTGACTCATCTGTCCCACAGTAACCAGGAAAAATGAATATCTGCATTCATATGCAATAGTCTTGAGGATGCCATTATATTTAAGGTCTTAAAAAATAAAGCTCAATATTTTTGGGCATTTTATGGACCTAATTCATTAATTGATCGAATAATTGGCAGATCAATAGATAATGAAAATGATTGTTGGTTGGCAGCCTTAAAAACCATTCCACTCTGTCATCATCACTGCAACAAAACAGTGTAAAAACAGAACAAGGTGAGTTGCTGTGCTGTGAGTTCTTTCTTAAAATAATTTTTTAAGGAAAACATTTTTTTCTATTTAAATAAAAAGAGTTTGGATAAGAGAGTTCACCAAAAGACATGGTGGTAGGGTGTGTGTTTTTATTTTTAACACCCACGACAGTGAGTGTGTGTGTGTGTTTGGAGTGGTCTAATCAGTGATGTGGTTAAACAGCTGTCACAGAGGCGAACAGCATGAGCACCATTTCCTCCTCATTAACATTTATAATTCAAACAGTTGGAACGGCTGAGACACACCAACCTCACCCCACCCACGCAGAGATACACACAGCCTCATAAACCACATTCATTTATGGGAACTGTTAACAGCAGTGAAGAAACTAAACAAATCTCCAACATTCTTATGTAAATAAAAAATGTGTTCCTTTCCTCAGGGTCATAGATCTATAAATGTATGTGAAAGGATTCATTAAAGAAAGAACTCTTGATTGATAAAGTGAGAGCAAGGCAAAACACTTTCTCATTGTATATGAGGTATATGGACTAAAAGCAATAATTATACCAATTTATTCTATACCTGACTTAAAATAGTGCAGTGGGCTTACATATCGGGGCAAGATATGTGATGATGATTTATTTAATTATCTTTTGCTATATTCTTGGTTGATTCTGTTTTTAATTAAATCTGAAAAAAAAATCTAAAATTTTAATGATCATGAATTATACACACATTTGCTTTACTTTACTAAAAATGTATTGAATTACCCTTACGGGCTGTGTCTGCAGTCTCCATTTTGTATTTGTTTTATCAGTTATACTTTAAATTAAGTAATGCATAAACTCAAGCAAAAAAAACCTCAACTTTATAATACACCTTTGGACAAAAATAAGAAATGTTAGTGCACTTAGCAGGATTTATGTCTAATTTTTTTTAATAATCAGCCAGTTAATAAAATAATAATCAGAAAATGCAGATTACTAAAAAAAAAAAGTTTGATTCTAATTCTATTTTATAGACCAAACAAATTATTAATTTCCCTGCTATTGTTTTTATGTAGACATCTTGTTTGTGGCCGTCTCAGATCAGATGACAAAATACTTGACAGATCAATTAATAATAAAAACGCTGCAGTCCTACATTAATGACGATGACTGTAGTTTATGCCCCGCCCCTTTTTGTCAGTGAATTATTTTATCCGACCTGTTCATAAATTTACACAGCGCTACACCTTTTTCACTCAAGCATATGAAATTATATCTGTTACCGGTTTTCTTCATTTTCATTTGGAAATTTAAAAAAAAGAGAAAAAAAGACAATGTCTTTGACATTCATAATTGAAATATGAGAGCAAAGTGTGTTGATATACAGTGTGTCACTCAGCTGTGAATAGTGGTGTAGCCAGTGGACAAGTGTGTGCTTGTAGCAAGCAGCAGCTGCCAGACTGGCCAACACTCCTGAAACAAAATCCACTGTAACATCTGTATTGTAACAACATGTAAAAACATAAGTGTCAAGGGGAAAACGACAGATGTGCCATAATCTTACCACGTTCATGATTTTATGGGCAATAAAATAATACATTCAGTATTTGTCTGCATTTCAGCTGCTGGGCCATCACTGACAGGCTGAACAGAGCAGAGGCAACAATCTATAAGGCCCCCAACGATTTACTGAGTTATTCATCTCGGTATGTCTTTTTTTTTGTTTACACAGGTTATGTGATTTCAGCTTCTCTAAATATCGTCGGTTTGTGAACAAAAACAAAAAAACTGAGATTTTTACATCTTGGTCCGGACAATTTATGGCAGAAACAACTAATCAATTAACCAAGAAAATAATCAATTACTTAATAAATAAATATATATATATATACCAATGGTGACCTTAATTTGTAATAGCATGAACTGATTACACGATAATCCATCTGAAGTTTGTTCATTTTTACAGCCACAAAATTTGTGCACATTATTTTTTAATTAATTAACATGGTCTTTACAAAAACGAGAGAATATTTGACACCATGAAAAGTAATCTTATGGACTAGGGGTGAAAGATTCAAGCTTCAGATCCATATTCACTATGCAATAGAAAAGTGACGACCACATGATTCTATCAAAGTATAAACTGTCTGTTGTTCTGTGAATAAAGGCTGTGCAAATTATAGACATATCTATCTTGTGACGTGAAGCTATGGTCTTCGAATTTGGATATTGTGATAAGGTGATGACTTTCCGTCGTTTTAAAGACTGTTCCATTGATAGTCGTCATATTTATTATATTGAATAAATAAGTGAAATACACTTAATATTATAAATTGATAAAAAAAAATACATGGGATTAACATTTATATATATTTTTTAAAGTCACTTAATAACACTTCTTGATTTTTCCACAGATAAACAACCTGTCTGCAGATTTATATCCCCATATATCTCACGTATTGGGATATAGCCAAAAAGTGTGTGTGTGTGTGTGTCGAGTCAATGAATGAGAAACAGAAAATTCAACCTTAAATTCAATGTTATTGTCGAGGGTTTTTTTTTTTCAGGTGGCCACTGTTACTTGAGTCTTACACTTACACTTAACTTCATCTAGTCACATTCATTCATGCCTGTTAATATTTACAACAAACATATTTTCCAGTGGATATATAATAGCAGACGACATGATGTTAAAAAAGAAAAGTAAAAAAAATAATTAATGGATTAATTCATTCATTAATTAAATAAATATTTTGTCAAATTTGACCGAAAACTGGACTTATCTTACAAGCTATATCCTTCAGGACATGAGTGTGGCAAGAAGTTTGTGAATATATCAAAAAATCACGGACAAAATTTTAACACTTCTGTTTCTGTTCTGTATATTGTTCTTGTTTTATATTGTTATTGTTCTGTATATGTTTGTATATATACAGTATATGCAAATACAACTGGCAGAACTCCAAATAATAAAATGAAGAGGTGCCTATACACAAATAAAAGTAATGGTACTTCAAATAGTAAAATTAAGTGAAATTCTCTGTTTATCTGGTATTTGTCATGCTAATTATCAAATTGTCTGAACATTTTTACGGCTATCCGTTTTAACTGTATCACCCAGCCCTGTGTTAAGAGTATAATGTATTTATGTGTCATATGTATGTAACCATTTCTCTAATTATTTTCTCGAGTGTAGTTCTGTTTGGGTGGATATGTTGACTTGTTTGTTTGTTTTTAATCAAAGTAAATGTAACCCGTTACCTTCCATAGATTATTGGTATTGAAAATAATGTGTCATTTCACTGCTGTGCAGACATACAATGCAGCTTGGACAGACAGACCATTGTTCAATAATTTTGAGTTATTGAAGTCAACTAATTACAACCTGTAACTTGTATTGTCTTTATTATTTACTGTTGTATATTAAATGTGTTATCATTAAACAGTTATATTTAGTCAGATGGAGGCAACAAAGAAAATCAGCTCAAAAATATGGACTGAAATAAATAAATAAACTGCACTGATTTCTGGCCACAGAAACACCCATATTGTTTGTCAGTGTGTCAGGCTGTAGCAGCACATCATTACTGGTACTTCTATCTGCTTTACCAGTATGATACGTGCTGCTCCTGCCTGACAGACACTCCTCTTCATCTCCATCTTTCTCCAGCAAAAAAAACATGTGTTAACAAGGTTATCAATTCTCTTTTTTTTAATAATGGCTATTAATAAAATCCAACATTTGCAAAACAAAATGTCTACTCCTCATACTGTAGTACCAGCTGGAAAACCACTTTGACTCACAGTGTTTCACTCACAGGAAACATGTTACACTAATTTAATTGTCACTTTAAATCAATGAAATAGAAAGAAATTATTTGATATAAAATATAAGTGTTGTGATGAATTATTTGGTTCTCTAGCAGTAGAATCGGTATAGAGCAGTGGTTCCCAAAGACTGGGTCAGGACCCACAAATGGGTCATGGGAGATATTTTGTGGGGGTCCTCAAACAAATTTATGAAATTGTCCCTAACTTTTCTTTCCCTTCACAATTTTATTTGTGTATGTTTTAAATAACATGCATGCAATATAGTTGTGATTTACCAAACATCTCTTGAAATAGATTAGCTGACCAGTTCAAAATAGGTGTTAAAAATATGGCTGTAAATTAGTTGCAACGTTATGCACAAATTTGCTCTTGTGACGATTTATTTTATGGTTTGGGTTCTGCTTAAATGTACAATGACCTAAGAATATGTTTGTCTCATTAGAATTTATTTAAATTTGAAAATCAAATCAATCCGTTTGTAAATGACTCACTGTCCTGTACCAAAGTCCAGCGAGAAAATCAGTGTTTTTAGTTTGTGGGGACACAGGGGCTGCTGGTCTACTACTGCCTCCATTGGTAAGTTTGTGTGCGCTTTACACTGAGGTTAATCTGAACTAAGAATTAAAAAAAAACTTCAGTCACAAAATGACACAATTAAACATCAGCAGTGGAGTTTTTTCCATGGATTTCGGCTTATTGTGAACGACACAAACTTCAGTCGATGAATAGAAATAGAAAATAGTCGTTTTAACAGAAACAACATCAGCAAACACTCTTGTTCTTATGACATTGTAGGCTTAATAATTTTGTTAAGATTAAAATTTCCATGTGTCCCATGTGTGAATAATCCCTTTGATTGGCAAGCTCCAGAAGGGGCGGAGTAATTGAATTTTGAAGTCTATGTACAGTCCATTGAGATGATGTATGATGATCATGCAATTTTTTCATCGAGCTTGCGAAAGTGTTCCATATTATTTCCTAGAACTTGAATTATATTTATATTTTATTTTGAACATTAATGAATATTGAGTCAGGGGTGTTGTTTTATAATTGCAATATACATATTTCGCAAAAAAGAAATGACTTTCACACTCACTGTCAAAGTTCTGTAACTTTAATATCTCAATTTTTACAAAATATCATCTCATCTAATCAAATCAAAGCATGATGTTCTCTCAAATAGAAGGTGATTTGATTATGATGCTAAATCAATGCTAAATGAAGCATGACACAAATGACTTTGTGTCATTTACAGCTAGAGCACAAGACTTTTAGGCCCCATTCAGACCTGGTATCAACATTCATACCAAGTAATCCATTCACATGTTCAGGTTTGAACATAGACATATAGACATATTTGTACAAACGGACTGGTTAAAATTGACTTTCGTCAATGCTGACGAGGAGGAAGGGACATCCAATTGAGAGAGGTTACACAGGACAGACGAGGGCTAATGCTCACTTTAAGCATTTTACTCACCTTCATTGTCTGTGACTTTCATGTCTGTTAGTTATTCTTTTTTTTTTTTGCTTACGTGAATCAGACACACTAGCACCAAACCAGGAAGTCATTATCGGATCAACAGTTTATATAAACATTGTTTCCAAATGACAATCGGCATAAACTAATATGAGGCTTTTATTCCGATTACTGGTGTCCATATGACACGGTCAGTCTTGACTGAATATACAGGTGTAGTCACACTTTAAAGAACTTGAAATGTCCCGGAATGGAACCTTGGTCAACTCGCACTGATAAATGGACTAGAACCACTCTAGTACAAATGCAGTTAGCATCTGCTACTGGAGTCATTGTTTCCATGTGGTTTGACTTGACCTGTAGCACAGTTCATTTATCTACAACAGGCTGTATTCCCCTTCTGTTTTGATGTCAGAGTATGAAGACGACAGGAACTGGAAGTGAGCGGTCAGCGGGAGAGCAGAGGAAGGTCGCTGGGATTCATGATGAGGCTGGAGTCCAGGTTCAGGTTATCTACAGAGAAACATAAATGTACAGCTTCATTCAAGGTAAGTCTACAGTAGACAACACCGGTTAACTACTGGAACTTTTCGCAGACATAGTGGTGTTTCTTTTTCCTAAAACTATTGAAATTGTGATTTTAGAAGGGCCTGCTTTCAGCGGTGGATTAATCCACATACACATGTTGCAGGAGTATCCTGGGTGTGGGACTGTGTTAAAATAAGATGGGTAAAAGAAACAAAAAAAAACATTTGAAGTAAAAAAAAAAAAAATATTTCAATACTTCAAAAATACTTGTCGTCCTGAAAATATTCAAAGAAAAAAAGATTGTTCTTGCATTATTGTTTAACATAGTCTCATTGATGACAATGTCCTTCACTGATGTACAAGCTTCTCAAACGCTTTCCAAAAGACTTTGTCAAGAGATGGGGCAAAAAAAGATATTTTCATGTAGTTCCATTACAAGAGTGAATTTGGAGGAAAAAAAATACAATTAGAAACGGGCACTTTAAAATAACGATGTCACTTCTAACTATGCTTAATTTGTTATTCAACTGTGCAACACTGTTGACCAACATCAGTATTAATGGACATTTGACATTCATGTTGTCCAACAGCTGTTCACAAAATTCACCTTGATCGAAGTTGATGAGTTTTTTGGAGTTGGACCCTTGACCCAGTCCCTCGATATCCACAAGGTCACTGTTGACATCTGAGTCGTTCAGAGCGCTGAGGGTCACGTCTACACACACACACACACACACACACACACACACACACACACACACACACACACACACACAGAATTATAAAAAATTATTTCACAACTCAAATCACAATAGTTATAACCATAATAAAATGTACAATTACTTAAGCTCAAAGCAACAGTAGCTAAAAATCTAAATTGTGGGGCTAATAAAATGCGTAAGGCCATAAACTTCTATTATTTAAGATGGATGTGAACATTCCACTTCCATTGATCAGAACACAGTGTTGATGATGTGGTGCTGCTGGACTCACCTGCAGTCTTCTGTTTCTTCAGAGAGGCCTGGTTGGAGCTGGAGCTCTGAAGACGTGATGCCACCCCGACCTGAGCTGTGGGCACAGAGATGAGGGTCGGGGTGCCGACGGCGGCTTTCTTGGTGACCTTCTTGGGCCCGTCAGAGGTGGTGAGCGGAGCTCCGTCTTCATACAGCTTCCTCTTCACTGTGCTCTTGGTCTGACCCCTGGAGGGAGGATGGGAAGTCGAGGTATTTTATTTTCAGTTGTAAGATGAGTCTAATGCTCATTTTTCCATATGGCTGCATCCACACTACGATTGTATGCATGTATGCTATCCACACTACTGCACTACTGGAACTTAAACTGAATTTTGCAGAGTGAACTCCCCAAAGGGATAAATAACATTTATACGTAATAAAAGTAGATCCATTATCCTCATGGAGAAGTGAAGTGATAGAAACCAGACTGTGTGTGTGTGTGTTACCCTGCAGGGCTGGAGTCTACCACTGGATGCAGCTGCATGGTGAGCTCCCCGAGCTTGGTGAAGGCAGCTCCAGCTGCAGAGAAGATCTCCCCGACCTATATCACACAAACACACAAAAAAACACTTTTTGTTTTCAAGAAATCTTCATGTCAGTTGCTACTGATTCACTAACATTTTAATATTTATGATGTTAAATAATTTGGTTATACTAATCACATATCAGGTGGACTATAATTGTTTTCATTAATTTTCTACATAGAAAATATGTTTTTTGAAATGTTCTATTTTTACTTAGCATATTTTCTCCCACAGGTGGAGCTATCTTATTTTATTTATTTATTGTGTTGAAGAGATGTTCGAAAAGAGACCCTTATTTTGAAATGCCAATACGGCGTCGCAGGAAGTAACGGCAGTGTGCTTGTAGCTTTATGGTTGTTGTTGCGTGTGCATGATCGGGGATGAAGCGGGAGAGTTCTGAAAGTATGAATTTGATCACATAAACGCGAAGACACACCAATTGTGCGCTCGGTTTAATGTTATGAAATGACCAGATACTGATGTAAACTGTCTAAATAAAGAAAAAAGTATTTAGTGCCTGAATCAAGTGTCAACAGAGAGTTCCAAGCTGTGCTGAGCTCAGGTTCGCTGCGGGTCGCCAGAGCGTCGCTCACATTTAAGAGGTTCATTCATGTTATTCAGTATTTTTTTTCATGTTGAATAGTAGTTGTGACTTACTTTCGTGGAAGCTGACGTCATTGTTCTGTTGTTCAAGATCCCTACGCTACGCAGCTAAGATGCTAACAGCAGTGTAGCTAATCTGACGCAGCCGCACATCTGCTCCTCTTCTTCTTCCCCTCGGTGTGTGCACATGGACGGGTCCCGCACACGAACACAGCAGCGCACAACGTAAGTTACCGTTTAAATACAAATGCCATGAGAACAGCAGGCAAACCGCTTACTGTACAGACAGAGGGACTCTTCTGCTTCCACGATCTCCTCGTAATCTACATGTTCACTATACGCTTATCTTCTTTGTTGTTTTTGACAGCAAACTACCTCTTGGTGCATTACCGCCGCCTACTGGTAAGGAGTGGTTTGTGATTAGGAGTTGTTTTTAGGCTGTATTTAAAAACACAATCTACGACAGAACGTTCAAAACAGACAACAGACAAGCATTATACATGATATAAGGTATTATTACACATGAGGATAATAATCATATACAACAAATACAAAAAGGGTTTGGAAATTGGAATGGTCCCTACCTTGTCTTTGTGAACCACCATTCTAAACAATACAGCCTAAACCTACACAGGTTACTCTCACCATTAAAGGGAGATACTTCAATAATTAACAATATGAACATCTTGGTGGTTTGTGAAATTGTGTATGCCAATATTGTTCTCTGGTGACCACATTAACAAAAACATCATAATAGTAATGTCACAAAATCCATTCTTTATGAAAAGTAATTGGGAATACAGTTGAGTTGTGTGGTAAGGAAACCTTCAGGACACAAGGTTTTATGTGTGTGAGACAAAGTGTGTTGTGGGAGTCATGCATTCAAGTTCAGAGGTGCAGCCTGTAGTTTGTGAGTCTGATTTACAAAGACGTCATCTCAATCATCGAGCAATTCATCAGGCCTTCTGTAGCCAAAGAGCTTGAAGTCTTCCTCGTAGAGCATGAACAGCTTCCTTCTGGCCTCTATAGGCACTTTACTGAACCACTCCAAAACAGAGTCATAAGAAGTCATGTTTTTATAAGCAGGGGGGAACATAGTGTCTTTGTTCAGCTTTAACATGCTCAGCAACTGTTCAGCATCCTCACGCAGAGTCTCCTGATATCCAATGAAATCGTACCTGAGAGGAAAAAGCAAACCAGTGTCAAACCACAAGTGAAAAATCTGTTGTTTTAAAAATGGTAATAGACTATATGCACAGTCACTTTGGGGTTTTTTAATAAGCTTTATTAAGCAACTATTTTTGGTGAGCTGTGAGCCAAAGATGCAGAGATGTTCTACAGTCGGTGTCTGCAGAAGTTACCAAGAGTATTTAGCAATGACCAATGACAATGAATGATTATATAACTTAGTGGAGGCAGTTGTCCCCTTTTTCATTTTTAGGCCACTCTTAATCCCTCAGGGCTAACTAGTAAAACAAATGCTGAAAAACAATGTAATACTGGAAAGTTTCCCCATAACAAAAAAGTTGTATGTTCAGCTTAAAGCTCCATGCATGTAGTCAATTGTGGTGGTAGTGTTAGCAACTTTACTTATCATGCTGTATGTGCAGATTATTATTATTTCTCAGGCTGGGGGAAGGCAAGATCGCAAGAAATCCAGTTATGTAACAGCTGTGATGTCATTATGATGGTTAAATGGCTTGTTGGGTGGTCTCCACTCCCTCTTCTGTCTTTTAGCGGAGAAACCAGCCTTGCAAGATCACGGCTGTTTCCTCAGGAGGTCTCTCAAAGTCTCAGGTCTCGTGAGAAACATCAGTATTAGACAGTGAGTATAAAGCAGTAGACACAAGGGGAACCCCTGTAGACATAAGGGTGAAAAGGAAACCACCGACCAGACAAGCAAAATTACACTTTAAAGGAAAATAGATTTTTGTCACAACTAAAGGCTCACCAAATAAAATCAATGGCAGCATATGATTTTACATCACAGCATGCAGGAGTTGGAGATTACCTGACTTTTGTTGTAGCTATTCATAATCTTGAATTGCTAGAGTTTCAGATTTAATCTGGAGTCCCACGAGGTTCAATTCTTGATCTCTTTTATTTGTATATGCTCCCCTGTTCATATGCAGATGAGTAGAGCTGCAACTAACGATTATTTTCGTAATCGATTAATCTGTCGATTATTTTCTCGATGAATTGTTTGGCCAATAAAATGTCAGAAAATGTTAAAAAACCTTGATCAGTGTTTGTTAAACCTCGAAATGACAATGTTCATAAATATCTTGTTTTGTTCACAAACCAAAATTATTCAGTTTTAATGATTTTTTTTGAGCAAAGAAACAAAGAAAATATTCACATTTAAGAAGCTAGAACAAATCAGAAATCTTGTTTTAATGATGAAAAAGCCTCAAACCGATTATCGATTATCAAAAATAGTTGGCGATTAATTTAGTTATCGATTAATAATCGTTTCATCGATGAATCATTTCAGCTCTTCAATACAGATGAGAGACGACTCCATCTTCCTTTCATCCATTGACCTCAGCCCATTTTACAGCCTGGTGTTTTGTTCTTCTTTCAGCTTTTCCCTCTCTAAAAGCAGGGTCAAAAATGGCTGAATACGTGAAGTGGCAAAGGAATGAGCAGTGACAGTGCTGCCGAAAATAAATGAAGAAATCGAGGAGATAAAAAGAGCACTTGATTTTCTGACTGAGGAGGTAACTACTATTTCCAAATAATGACCAAGGTGAAGAGTGAATGTTCAGATTAATAATGTTAATATAGACAAAGTGGATGAAAACTATAATTTTAGGTTGGGATTCTTGATCACAAAAATGAACTGGAAACCCCACACAAAACATGTTAGAGGAAGAGAGGGTCGCAGGGCTGGGGGTGGTTGGGCTACAGCAATCCCAGCATAGGGTGAAAGGAGGACAGTCCATCACATGGCCATTATATAGAGATGAATTTCAAGTCAATTCAAAGGGTCTAATTAATTGTGTTTTTAGACTGTGGGAGGAAAGTGGAGAAACAGAAGTCAGTCAAACATGACCTTACTGTATTTCGCAAGGGTGGCACAGACTTTCTATCTGCCTCCAGTGGGGGTTGAAGGGTTGCTGTGTCTTTGGGTCCAACAGGAATTGAATAAAGTTGTAGAATGACATCTGTTTGCCGGATGCAAAGGCCTCCTCTGCCGTCTGTGGTGGATTGGTCCGATTGCTGTAGTGCTGCAGAATGTGTCTGCCGTACTTTGCGTAGAAAAACTCGTTGGGTTCCTCAAATTTACTTTGAAAGGCAGAGATGAGACGGGTGAATGGGTTCTGGACAAAGAGAAACTTGGTGTAGTACTTCAGCTTTGCCTGTAGTAAAGAAATAAGTACACGTAAACCACATTATTGATTCATATCTTTCAAGCATTGTTTGAGTCCACAGCAGGAGTTATATGGAATTAGAGTTGTGTCAATATTTTCAAACAACACTTTTTCAGTTCCATCAACTAATATTATTTTGTTAGACAAACGTGTAAGTTGGAGTTGTGCCAAGTCAAATTCTAAATGCCTTGAAATTTTGAGTTTTCTCAACTTTTTCTTTTTACAGTGAAGTAAAACTGTACTGTAAAAGGAAGCCTTGCTTGTTTCCATGCTATTACTTATGTTATTCCACAACATTACTGAGTAAAACATGTCAAATAAGATAACAAAGGCACAGTGGAAAGTAACAATATGCAGTAATAAGTATATATTACTTAAAGGCACCATATGTAAGAATGTGGCAAAAAATGGTTACTACATTCAAATTCAAAATACCGAGATCCATTAGGTTTCGTTTTCTGACGTAACTGGCAACCCGTGGTTGCTCGGCAGCTGAGACTCTACTGACTGCAATGATTGGTAGACGGCGGTAGGTGGCGCCATATGCCAAAACATGATTTAAAAACATAAACATGATTTGCAGTCTTTTAATGCAAATATTTTGTCTGTACTGTTGTTGGTGGTGATTTCAGTTTGTTATATGAACATTATTCCTGAGTCTCTGTGACATATTAGGAGGATTTTATGGCCAGTTGCTTTAGATTTATTACATAATGCACCTTTAATAATATTCATGGTAACTTTGGTACATCTTGTTACTTTCCACTGTGCCTTTGTTATATCTTGGTATTAAACATTTCTTTTTGTGTGGTGCAGTTGCATTAATGGATGTATTATAAAATCTGGATAGGGCCTAGTGGCCACTCTGGGTACTGCAACAAAAATACTCATTGGGCCCAAAAAGCATTTTTCCCATGTACTGATAAATGTGATGAATACGTGAATTATAGTTGAAGATAAACAGGTTGAGTGAAAGAATCTGGAGTTATAAAACTACTTTTAACACATTGTTATTGTTCCTAATAATATGATCATGTTAGAATCTGCAGGTTTTCTGGCCTGACTTTATTTTAATATTTCATGATTATTATATTAACCATAACAGTAATTATTATGATAAGTTAGCTTTAGCTCCTTTTCTTAATGTTGTCATACTTTCCTTGGACAATAATATATAAAATCCCTGACTTCTGTGACAGCAAAAGTTTGTCTTTTACAACATTTATGATTATTAGCATATGATATGTCATAAATAAAACCATCAAATTGATCATTTTAACCTTTAATTACGTCATTATACTTTTCATCTTACTGTATTCACTATCGGTTGGTTTTTGCCTTTTATTTATTTCTAGTTCGAATTACATAGATTTATTCGCCTCCTGGCTTAGTGCGGTCCGTGCCCTCCCCTCTTGATAAATCTATTTGGAATCATCCACTTCCTGTTTGCCACTGGGACCTTCCACGCACGCGGATCCATCAGGAGGAGCAGGAGGAGACACCCGGGGAGGCCGAGGAGCAGCGGGGACAAACATGTGGTGGTGACTGCTGCTTAAAAATTATCCACACATTTCTTAGATGTTCTATTGACGCTCTGTTTACAACTGTTGTTAAACATTCGACCTGAGTGATCTGATCACAGGTGTTCAGATTACACCTGCTGCTGCTAATGTGACGTCACTGCTCCACAGTAAACACACACCTTTCATTTCATTTCTCTTCACAGACAAATGATGTTGTTTTCTGTTTGTTACAGAAACACAAAGAAAACAGGAAATGTTAATGTTATATTTTCTTTGTTTGGTCCAGAGAATATTTGAAAAATGTTCATCAATATTCCTCAAACCTGGATTTTTTTTTTATCCACAACCCAAAAATGATTCTGTTTTAATTATTTCTTTGTTATAAGGAACAAAGAAACCAGAAAATGTTCAACATGTTTAATAAAAAAAAGAAATTAATTGATTATTAAAGTATATGGCAATTAATTTGGTCATGGTTTAATGATGCAGTAATCATTGCATCCCTACTTGTTTTATATATTTAAAAAAAAAATCATCAGAGACACCATGATACAATTTATCACAATATTTGAAAAATCATATATTGCGTTATACTGACAGCGCTAGTGAAAGTGAGCACTTGGCACCAAGTGGTGGACTGAAATAAAAAAAAATCCACAAAAACGTTTGAAGTTCATTTGTAACATCCGTTAAAAAAAATATACGCTAAAAATTATTAATACTTGGTGTCTCAAAAGATAGATATGTATGTATGTATGTGTGTGTGTGTATGTATGTATATATATATATGTGTATATATGTGTGTGTGTGTTTTAGCCCAAAATGTGACCAAAACGTCATACTATACTATGTCGTCGACCTCAATGTCATAGGACACTATTTCGTCAAAAATACACAAACATGTCATACCATACTGTCGTCCAAAATCGGACAATTTTTTTGAACATTTCTTTTTCAGCCCAAAATGTGACCAAAACGTAACACTATAGTATGTCATTGACCGCAATGTCATACAACACTATTTCATTCAAAATCTGACAATTTTTTTGAGAAAAAAATTTTGATCCAAAATTTGACAAAAACGTCATACTATACTATGTCGTCCAAAATTGGAAAAATTTTTGAAAACATTTTTTTTACCCCAAAATGTGACCAAAACGTAATACTATAGTATGTCGTCGACCTCAATGTCATACAACACTAGTTCATCCAAAATCTGACCATTTTTTTGAGAAAAAAATTTTGGTCCAAAATTTGACAAAAACGTCATACTATACTGTCGTCCAAAATCGAACAATTTTTTGAAAACAATTTTTTTACCACAAAATGTGACCAAACGCCATACTATATACTATGTCGTCGACCTCAATGTCATACGACTCTATTTAATCAAAAATCTGACAATTTTTTTGATCCAAAATCTTATTCTATACTGTTTTTGGATTGTGGGAGGAAGCTGGAGATAAGCCACACAGGGAGAACATGCAACTCCTTGCAGAAATTGCCCTTGTTCCGAAGTTGTCCCAAACGGGTTTCGAACCCAGAAACTCGGGTCTTCTAGCTTCAAAAGGCAAGAGCGCTACCCATTACACCAACCGTGGGCTAAACTGTGTCAAACTACACTAATTCATTCAAAATCAGACAATTTAAAAAAAATAAAATAAAAATAGTCAAAAATTTGACCAAAACTTCATACTATACTCTGTCGTCCAAAATCGGACATTTTTTTTGAATTTTTTTTTTTCAGCCCAAAATGTGACCAAAACGTAATACTATAGTATGTCTTCGACCTCAATGTCATACAACACTATTTCATCCAAAATCTGACCATTTTTTTGAGAAAAACATTTTGTTCCAAAATTTGACAAAAACGTCATACTATACTATGTCGTCCAAAATGTGAACAATTTTTTGAAAACGTTTTTTTTACCCCAAAATGTGACCAAAACGTAATACTATAGAATGTGGTCGACCTCAATGTCATACTACACTATTTCATCCAAAATCTGACCATTTTTTTGAAAAAAAAGATTTGGTCCAAAATACACAAAAAACGTCATACTATACTATGTCGTCCAAAATCGGACAATTTTTTTGAATTTTTTTTTTTTCACCCCAAAATGTGACCAAAACGTAATTCTATAGTATGTCGTCGACCTCAATGTCATACAACACTATTTCATCCAAAATCTGACCATTTATTTGAGAAAAAAATGTTTGTTCCAAAATTTGACAAAAACGTCATACTATACTATGTCGTCCAAAATGTGAACAATTTATGAAAACATTTTTTTTACCCCAAAATGTGACCAAAACGCCATACTATACTATGTCGTCGACCTCAATGTCATAGGACACTATTTCGTCCAAAATTGGACAACTTTTTTTGAAAAAAAAGATTTGGTCCAAAATTTGACAAAAACGTCATACTATACTATGTCGTCCAAAATGTGAACAATTTTTTGAAAACGTTCTTTTAACCCCAAAATGTGACCAAAACGCCATACTATACTATGTCGTCGACCTCAATGTCATACTACACTATTTCATCCAAAATCTGACCATTTTTTTTTTTAAAAAAAATTGGTCCAAAATTTGACAAAAACGTCATACTATACTATGTCGTCCAAAATCGAACAATTTTTTGAAAACATTTTTTTTACCACAAAATGTGACCAAAACGCCATACTATACTATGTCGTCGACCTCAATGTCATAGGAAACTATTTCGTCCAAAATTGGACCATTTTTTTGAAAAAAAAGATTTGGTCCAAAATACACAAAAAATGTCATACTATACTATGTTGTCCAAAATCGGACATTTTTTTTGAATTTTTTTTTTTTCAGCCCAAAATGTGACCAAAACGCCATACTATACTATGTTGTCGACCTCAATGTCATACTACACTATTTCATCCAAAATCTGACCATTTCTTTGAGAAAAATATGTTGGTCCAAAATTTGACAAAAACGTCATACTATACTATGTCGTCCAAAATCGGACAATTTTTTGAAAACAATATTTTTTACCCCAAAATGTGACCAAAACGCCATACTATACTATGTCGTCGACCTCAATGTCATAGGACACTATTTCATCCAAAATTGGACCATTTTTTTGAAAAAAAAGATTTGGTCCAAAATACACAAAAAACATCATACTATACTATGTCGTCCAAAATCGGACAATTTTTTTGAAATTTTTTTTTTTCAGCCCAAAATGTGACCAAAACGTAATACTATAGTATGTCGTCGACCTCAATGTCATACTACACTATTTCATCCAAAATCTGACCATTTTTTTGAGAAAAAAAATTTTGTTACAAAATTTGCCAAACACGTCAAACTATACTATGTTGTCCAAAATGTGAACAATTTTTTGAAAACGTTTTTTTTACCCCAAAATGTGACCAAAACGTAATACTATAGAATGTGGTCGACCTCAATGTCATACTACACTATTTCATCCAAAATCTGACCATTTCTTTGAAAAAAAAATGTTGGTCCAAAATTTGACAAAAACTTCATACTATACTATGTCGTCCAAAATCAGACAATTTTTTGAAAATCTTTTTTTTACCCCAAAATGTGACCAAAACGCCATACTATACTATGTCGTCGACCTCAATGTCATAGGACACTATGTCGTCCAAAATCGGACAATTTTTTGAAAACAATTTTTTTTACCCCAAAATGTGACCAAAACGCCATACTATACTATGTCGTCGACCTCAATGTCATACAACACTATTTCATCCAAAATCTGACCATTTTTTTGAGAAAAAAATTTTGTTCCAAAATTTGACAAAAGCGTCATACTATACTATGTCGTCCAAAATGTGAACAATTTTTGAAAACATTTTTTTTACCACAAAATGTGACCAAAACGCCATACTATACTACGTCGTCGACCTCAATGTCATAGGACACTATTTCGTCCAAAATTGGACCATATTTTTGAAAAAAAAGATTTGGTCCAAAATACACAAAAAATGTCATACTATACTATGTCATCCAAAATCTGACATTTTTTTTGAAATTTTTTTTTTTCAGCCCAAAATGTTACCAAAACGTAATACTATACTATGTCATCGGCTTCAATGTCATACTACACTATTTCATCCAAAATTTGACCATTTTTTTGATCCAAAATCTTATTCTATACTGTATGTTTTTGGATTGTGGGAGGAAGCTGGAGATAAGCCACACAGAGAGAACATGCAACTCCTTGCAGAAATTGCCCTTGTTCCGAAGTTGTCCCAAACGGGTTTTGGAACCCAGGAACCTGGGTCTTCTAGCTTCAAAAGGCAAGAGCGATACCCATTACACCAACCGTGGGCTGAACTGTGCCAAACTACACTAATTCATTCAAAATCAGACAATTAAAAAAAAAAAAAAAAAATTGTCAAAAATTTGACCAAAACGTAATACTATAGAATGTGGTCGACCTCAATGTCATACTACACTATTTCATCCAAAATCTGACCATTTCTTTGAGAAAAAAATGTTGGTCCAAAATTTGACAAAAACGTCATACTATACAATGTCGTCCAAAATCGGACAATTTTTTGAAAACAATTTTTTTTACTCCAAAATGTGACCAAAACGCCATACTATACTATGTCGTCGACCTCAATGTCATAGGACACTATTTCGTCCAAAATTGGACCATTTTTAAAAAAAAAAGATTTGGTCCAAAATACACAAAAAACGTCATACTATACTGTCGTCCAAAATCGGAAGATTTTTTTGAATTTTTTTTTTTTCAGCCCAAAATGTGACCAAAACGTAATACTAGTAGTATGTCGTCGACCTCAATGTCATACAACACTATTTCATCCAAAATCTGACCATTTATTTGAGAAAAAAATTTTGGTACAAAATTTGACAAAAACGTCATACTATACTATGTCGTCCAAAATGTGAACAATTTTATGAAAACGTTTTTTTTACCCCAAAATGTGACCAAAACGCCATACTATACTATGTCGTCGACCTCAATGTCATACTACACTATTTCATCCAAAATCTGACCATTTCTTTGAGAAAAAAATGTTGGTCCAAAATTTGACAAAAACGTCATACTATACAATGTCGTCCAAAATCGGACAATTTTTTGAAAACAATTTTTTTTACTCCAAAATGTGACCAAAACGCCATACTATACTATGTCGTCGACCTCAATGTCATAGGACACTATTTCATCCAAAATTGGACCATTTTTTTGAAAAAAAAGATTTGGTCCAAAATACACAAAAAACGTCATACTATACTATGTCGTCCAAAATCGGACAATTTTTTGAAAACAATTTTTTTTACCCCAAAATGTGACCAAAACGCCATACTATACTATGTCGTCGACCTCAATGTCATACTACACTATTTCATCCAAAATCTGACCATTTCTTTGAGAAAAAAATGTTGGTCCAAAATTTGACAAAAACGTCATACTATACTATGTCGTCCAAAGTCGGACAATTTTTTGAAAACAATTTTTTTTACGCCAAAATGTGACCAAAACGCCATACTATACTATGTCGTCGACCTCAATGTCATAGGACACTATGTCATCCAAAATTGGACCATTTTTTTGAAAAAAAAGATTTGGTCGAAAATACACAAAAAATGTCATACTATACTGTCGTCCAAAATCTGACATTTTTTTTGAATTTTTTTTTTTTCAGCCCAAAATGTGACCAAAACGTAATACTATACTATGTCATGGACTTCAATGTCATACTACACCATTTCATCCAAAATTTGACCATTTTTTTGATCCAAAATCTTATTCTATACTGTATGTTTTTGGATTGTGGGAGGAAGCTGGAGATAAGCCACACAGAGAGAACATGCAACTCCTTGCAGAAATTGCCCTTGTTCCGAAGTTGTCCCAAACGGGTTTCGAACCCAGGAACCTGGGTCTTCTAGCTTCAAAAGGCAAGAGCGCTACCCATTACACCAACCGTGGGCTGAACTGTGTCAAACTACACTAATTCATTCAAAATCAGACAATTTAAAAAAAAGAAAAAAAAAAATTGTCAAAAATTTGACCAAAACGTAATACTATAGAATTTGGTCGACCTCAATGTCATACTACACTATTTCATCCAAAATCTGACCATTTCTTTGAGAAAAAAATGTTGGTCCAAAATTTGACAAAAACGTCATACTATACTATGTCGTCCAAAATCGGACAATTTTTTGAAAACAATTTTTTTTACCCCAAAATGTGGCCAAAACGCCATACTATACTATGTCGTCGACCTCAATGTCATAGGACACTATTTCGTCCAAAATTGGACAATTTTTTTGAAAAAAAAGATTTAGTCCAATTTACACAAAAAACGTCATACTATACTGTCGTCCAAAATCGGACAATTTTTTTGAATTTTTTTTTTTTTCAGCCCAAAATGTGATCAAAACGTAATACTATAGTATGTCGTAGACCTCAATGTCATACAACACTATTTCATCCAAAATCTGACCATTTATTTGAGAAAAAAATTTTGGTCCAAAATTTGACAAAAACGTCATACTATACTATGTCGTCCAAAATGTGAACAATTTTTTGAAAACATTTTTTTTACAACAAAATGTGACCAAAACGCCATACTATACTATGTCGTCGACCTCAATGTCAGAGGACACTATTTCGTCAAAATTGGACCATATTTTTGAAAAAAAAGATTTGGTCCAAAATACACAAAAAATGTCATACTATACTATGTCGTCCAAAATCTGACATTTTTTTTGAATTTTTTTTTTTTCAGCCCAAAATGTGACCAAAACGTAATACTATACTATGTCATGGACTTCAATGTCATACTACACTATTTCATCCAAAATTTGACCATTTTTTTGATCCAAAATCTTATTCTATACTGTATGTTTTTGGATTGTGGGAGGAAGCTGGAGATAAGCCACACAGAGAGAACATGCAACTCCTTGCAGAAATTGCCCTTGTTCCGAAGTTGTCCCAAACGGGTTTCGAACCCAGGAACCTGGGTCTTCTAGCTTCAAAAGGCAAAAGCACTACCCATTACACCAACCGTGGGCTGAACTGTGACAAACTACACTAATTCATTCAAAATCAGACAATTTAAAAAAAAAGAAAAAAAAAATTTGTCAAAAATTTGACCAAAACGTAATACTATAGAATGTGGTCGACCTCAATGTCATACTACACTATTTCATCCAAAATCTGACCATTTATTTGAGAAAAAAATTTTGGTACAAAATTTTACAAAAACGTCATACTATACTATGTCGTCGACCTCAATGTCATAGGACACTATTTCGTCCAAAATTGGACAATTTTTTTGAAAAAAAAGATTTGGTCCAAAATACACAAAAAACGTCATACTATACTGTCGTCCAAAATCGGACAATTTTTTTGAATTTTTTTTTTTTTCAGCCCAAAATGTGATCAAAACGTAATACTATAGTATGTCGTCGACCTCAATGTCATACAACACTATTTCATCCAAAATCTGACCATTTATTTGAGAAAAAAATTTTGGTACAAAATTTTACAAAAACGTCATACTATACTATGTCGTCGACCTCAATGTCATAGGACACTATTTCGTCCAAAATTGGACAATTTTTTTGAAAAAAAAGATTTGGTCCAAAATACACAAAAAACGTCATACTATACTGTCGTCCAAAATCGGACAATTTTTTTGAATTTTTTTTTTTTCAGCCCAAAATGTGATCAAAACGTAATACTATAGTATGTCGTCGACCTCAATGTCATACAACACTATTTCATCCAAAATCTGACCATTTATTTGAGAAAAAAATTTTGGTACAAAATTTGACAAAACGTCATACTATACTATGTCGTCCAAAATGTGAACAATTTTTTGAAAACGTTTTTTTTACCCCAAAATGTGACCAAAACGCCATACTATACTATGTCGTCGACCTCAATGTCATACTACACTATTTCATCCAAAATCGGACCATTTTTTTCAGAAAAAAAATAATGGTCCAAAATTTGACAAAAACGTCATACTATACTATGTCGTCCAAAATCGAACAATTTTTTGAAAACAATTTTTTTTACCCCAAAATGTGACCAAAACGCCATACTATACTATGTCGTCGACCTCAATGTCATACTACACTATTTCATCCAAAATCTGACCATTTCTTTGAGAAAAAAATGTTGGTCCAAAATTTGACAAAAACGTCATACTATACTATGTCGTCCAAAATCGGACAATTTTTTGAAAACAATTTTTTTTACTCCAAAATGTGACCAAAACGCCATACTATACTATGTCGTCGACCTCAATGTCATAGGACACTATGTCATCCAAAATTGGACCATTTTTTTGAAAAAAAAGATTTGGTCGAAAATACACAAAAAATGTCATACTATACTATGTCGTCCGAAATCTGACATTTTTTTTGAAATTTTTTTTTTTCAGCCCAAAATGTGACCAAAACGTAATACTATACTATGTCATGGACTTCAATGTCATACTACACCATTTCATCCAAAATTTGACCATTTTTTTGATCCAAAATCTTATTCTATACTGTATGTTTTTGGATTGTGGGAGGAAGCTGGAGATAAGCCACACAGAGAGAACATGCAACTCCTTGCAGAAATTGCCCTTGTTCCGAAGTTGTCCCAAACGGGTTTCGAACCCAGGAACCTGGGTCTTTTAGCTTCAAAAGGCAAGTGCGCTACCCATTACACCAACCGTGGGCTGAACTGTGTCAAACTACACTAATTCATTCAAAATCAGACAATTTAAAAAAAAGAAAAAAAAAAATTGTCAAAAATTTGACCAAAACGTAATACTATAGAATTTGGTCGACCTCAATGTCATACTACACTATTTCATCCAAAATCTGACCATTTCTTTGAGAAAAAAATGTTGGTCCAAAATTTGACAAAAACGTCATACTATACTATGTCGTCCAAAATCGGACAATTTTTTGAAAACAATTTTATTTACCCCAAAATGTGACCAAAACGCCATACTATACTATGTCGTCGACCTCAATGTCATAGGAAACTATTTCGTCCAAAATTGGACCATTTTTTTGAAAAAAAAGATTTGGTCGAAAATACACAAAAAATGTCATACTATACTATGTCGTCCAAAATCGGACATTTTTTTAGAATTTTTTTTTTTCAGCCCAAAATGTGACCAAAACGTAATACTATAGTATGTCGTCGACCTCAATGTCATACAACACTATTTCATCCAAAATCTGACCATTTTTTTGAGAAAAAAATTTTGGTCCAAAATTTGACAAAAACGTCATACTATACTATGTCGTCCAAAATGTGAACAATTTTTTGAAAACATTTTTTTTACCACAAAATGTGACCAAAGCGCCATACTATACTATGTCGTCGACCTCAATGTCATAGGACACTATTTCGTCCAAAATTGGACCATTTTTTTGAAAAAAAAGATTTGGTCCAAAATACACAAAAAATGTCATACTATACTATGTCGTCCAAAATCGGACATTTTTTTAGAATTTTTTTTTTTTCAGCCCAATATGTGACCAAAACGTAATACTATAGTATGTCGTCGACCTCAATGTCATACAACACTATTTCATCCAAAATCTGACCATTTTTTTGAGAAAAAAATTTTGGTCCAAAATTTGACAAAAACGTCATACTATATACTATGTCGTCCAAAATGTGAACAATTTTTTGAAAACGTTTTTTTTACCCCAAAATGTGACCAAAACGCCATACTATACTATGTCGTCGACCTCAATGTCATACAACACTATTTCATCCAAAATCTGACCATTTCTTTGAGAAAAAAATGTTGGTCCAAAATTTGACCAAAACTTCATACTATACTATGTCGTCCAAAATCGGACAATTTTTTGAAAAAAATTTTTTTACCCCAAAATGTGACCAAAACGCCATACTATACTATGTCGTTGACCTCAATGTCATAGGACACTATTTCGTCCAAAATTAGACCATTGTTTTGAAAAAAAAGATTTGGTCCAAAATACACAAAAAACGTCATACTATACTATGTCGTCCAAAATCGGACAATTTTTTTGAATTTTTTTTTTTTTCACCCCAAAATGTGACCAAAACGTAATACTATAGTATTTCGTCAACCTCAATGTCATACTACACTATTTCATCCAAAATCTGACCATTTATTTGAGAAAAAAATTTTGGTCCAAAATTTGACAAAAACGTCATACCATACTATGTCGTCCAAAATGTGAACAATTTTTTGAAAACATTTTTTCTACCCCAAAATGTGACCAAAAACGCCATACTATACTTTGTCGTCGACCTCAATGTCATAGGACACTATTTCGTCCAAAATTGGACCATTTTTTTGAAAAAAAAGATTTGGTCCAAAATACACAAAAAATGTCATACTATACTATGTCGTCTAAAATCGGACATTTTTTTTGAATTTTTTTTTTTTCAGCCCAAAATGTGACCAAAACGTAATACTATAGTATGTCGTCGACCTCAATGTCATACAACACTATTTCATCCAAAATCTGACCATTTTTTTGAGAAAAAAATTTTGGTCCAAAATTTGACAAAAAATGTCATACTATACTTTGTCGTCCAAAATGTGAAAAAAAAATTTAAAACATTTTTTTTACCCCAAAATGTGAACAAAACGTAATACTATACTATGTCGTCGACCTCAATGTCATACTACACTATTTCGTCCAAAATCTGACCGTCTTATTGAAAAAGAAATTTGTGTCAAAAATGTCATACTGTACGTTTTTGGACTGTGGGTGGAAGCTGGAGAAAACCCACACACACGGGGAGAACATGCAAACTCCTTGCAGAAAAGCCCTTGTTCCAAAGTTCCAAAAACATCATACTATAGTTCACTTATCGTATGACTTTTTGGTCAAATTATGACAATATGAACAAATTTTGTCCATGAAGCAGCATGTGTTCCAGACACTCACTCTCGCGCATAACGTGTCTGACAGCAGGGACAGAAGGACAAAGACAAAAGGCTGTCCCTGCTGTCAGCCATGTTATCAGGCAGAGCAAGTGTGTGGGATCCAGGCTGCTTGATGGACAAAGTCAGTGTTTCAAAGTCAGAGTCTTGAGAAAAGCTCAAACTATGCCTTTAACTGCAGCTGTCAGTCAGTGTTTAATATAAATGTGGGAGTGGCTCGAACATGAGTCAAGTCGTGAACAATAATGGTATTTAGAAGATGCAGTGAGCTAAACATGGATCATCTAAAATGTTTGAATAAAGGTAAAAATGAAGTTTCTGTGTTAACATCCTAACACTGAAGAGCTCCAAAACAGCTGTGCGTGTGTAGATGGTCTGTATTGCAAACAGGAAGTGGATGATTCCAAATAGATTTATCGAGAGGGGAGGGCGCAGACCGCACTAAGCCAGGAGGCGAATAAATCTATGTAATTGGAAGTAGAAATAAATAAAAGGCAAATGAACATAATATCATGGAAACAAGCAAGGCTTCCTTTTACAGCACATTTTTACTTTACTTACTGAGTAAATTAACAGGAAAATACTTACCTTCTTATTACCAGCAATAATTACCCAATAATACGCTATAATTTGCTATATAGTTACAAGGTAAATCCCCAGTATTGTGGCCATAGTTTCATTGTATTTACTTTCTTATTGCCATTGGTAATTATCTCGTAACACTTTTATGTTACCATGAGTTTACCAGGTAAAACCTGGTAATTAGGGGACTGTAAAAGAAAGGGTTACCAGATTTATTGTTGTTAGCATCATTTAAAAGGGTTTATTGTTTGGGATTAAGGTTGTAAACGGTAAACTTCATGCTCCAGGTCATCAGCTGGACACTTGATTGTATGGACCACGTGTACTGACCTTTATCTCTGATTTTGGGAACATGTCTAATGTCCTGAACGTTGATTTGTCATTGACATCTCCCAAAGACTCGGATGTGGAGTCAGCATTGGTCTCACTGTGCTTCAGAGAACGCATGAAACCTTTCCAGTGGGTACAAGCCACCTGTGGATGAGAACAAGACCAAGATAACCACGAGGTGGTGCCATGAGGCAGGACCTAGACACAGCAATGCATTTCATGGGACAGTTAAATCATTAAGTGTGGTCGCATGTGGGACACTGACACAAGTGGATTTGAACTTCTTATCAAATGGCTCACATTATAGAATTGTGCCAGTTTACCAGTGTACAGCTACAACCAGACTGCATCTCACTATATACAAAGCACTATATAAATACAGACCATTTAACATTTACCATCTTAATCTCTTTTGAGATTGAATATGATTTTGGAAAGGGTCACCTCCCACTTCCAACAGACATAAATGAAAATGTCTCTGTATGCAATTGGATAGACTGACAACCAATCAGACCACTGATCGAGATGACATGAGTGTCATAATTAGAATTACCACTGGCATCGGGGATGTTTTAATTACCATTATTAGGTTGTTTTTTTTTAAAACTCAATAAAAAAATCACTGGTATCACCTTAGGGACATAACAGTAGAGAAGGCCATTATTGTCATCCACGATGAAGTTCTTCAAATCTGATGAGTCGATGTGGAGCATTTTTTCCTCACCGCAGGATGATTGTACCATCTCCTGTCTCTCTTTCTGCACCTGAATCATCTTCCGTGCTGTGGTAAGAAGAATAAGAATTAAGAGGTAACGATATAATATCATCATTGTCAAATGAATTACTTTTTTTTCCCCGCTGTATGTCCTTCTTGATGCAACCCCCATTTATCCAGCACTAGATATTGTTTTGTCCAATTGATATTGAGCAATGAGTAGTGGATACCCTGCTCAGGGTTACTCCCAGCCCTTGATCTGGTGATATTTTTATAATAATACTATAAAAATATCGTTCTATATTGCAGATAAGCACAATGAACCGGAAAAAACAATGAACACACACACGCATTGTACAGCAGACTTGGTGAGGACACTCATAGTCAATAACGTATTACCTAACCCTCACATTAACCATTACAACTAAATGCCTAATCCTAATCTTATTCTAATCCCAACCCTTAAACCCGAACAAATCCTTACCTCCCAGTTTGTGTGACAAGTCATGTCCGTAGATCCACAACATGACAGATATGGGTGCAAGCAATAAAGCGGGCAGCATGCTTCGTCTCCACAGTGTTATCTGCATTTAACAGCCAAACCACAAACAAAAAACATGCACTCGACATAACCAAGATATCCCATTATAACCTGTGTTATAGGTTCCAAGATCCAAGACATTAGGAACAATCTATTTAGTGTGTAAGTCCGTGTAAAACTGGACTTTTAAAATGAACTGAAAATACATTCGAATTGACATTAAAAAAGAGGGTAAAAAAAAGGGTTGACTGGGAGTTGAATTAATGTGGCATTTAAATGCTTACTTGGACTCAAACTGGCCTACACACTCTGCATGTGTTCTACAGTTAACATCCCTGGGCTTTGACTGAGAAGTACTAGAGGAAGTCAGGCAAGAAAAACATGTCAGTCCAGTTTTGGTTTTACAAAATGTATTGTTTGACAAAACCATAACTGGTTTATTCTGTCAGTGTTAAGAATGACATATTTTCTGTGGTCAGCGAATGGTCGAACAATATATGATATATTGACATGGTACACACATCATCAATGACTGCTATTGGTGACAAAGACAGATTATTATTATAATCTGTCTCCCTCTGTGAAATCTACACCACTTAAGTCTATAATACCCTAAGAATATATTCTTACTTTGTGTGAAAACTGTCCCACACCAAAAGAAACCATATAAAAGAATAATCCTGGTTCTCGCCTCATGTGGACACAGATTGCTTGTCTACTGCAGCCAGGTTTATAAAGTTTGTATCACTTTTGTAAAACCCAGTGGATTTCAAACACTGACGTGACAAATCACTTACTTGATAGTCTTTGACAGATAACATTTCAGATGTCAGACCACACGGTTACTGGTCTTTGAAACAGAGGAAGTTCATTTCAGGCCGTTATTAATGCATAAATTCTGCAAACGAACAACTCGACAAGAATGAAACGTGATAATTATGTAAAATTTAAATGCTGTAATTAAAAGTATCTAGTAGTATTAGAGCCATACTGAAGGGAAACAAAAGTAAAATCACAATATTACAAGAAAAGTTGAAATTATAGTATGATTTTATTCTTGTTATTTTGCAACTTTTTTTCTCTGAGTATTAGACTTTATTCTTGACATTACGGCTTTTATCATATATTACAACTTTTTTCTCAAAATCCTATTTTTTTTTCTGTAGTATGAAATAATATTCTGACCTTTTCCTTTTTTCTTATAATATTAGGACTTTATTCTTATAATATTGCAACTTTATTCTTGTCATATTATGTTATATATTCATGTGTAGAATTACAACTTTTTTCTTATAATATTAGGACTTTCCTCTTGTACTGTATTCTTGTATTTATTGCGTTGCTCGTTTCTCGCCAACACCCTGCCCGTGTGCTATGGCATTTTCTGTAACCCTAAAATAAAAATAATAAAACATCCCATTACCTTCATTGTAACAGCAAGATTTCAAGGTGATGTTTCACAACCCGATCTTCACGGCACCACCTTGGAAACTACACAAGAACATTAAAAATGATCAATATTACCCTTGTTTATACACAAACTCCATAATGAATGATCTCCATGTGGCCATGTGAACTTACAAATGTTGTTAAAAGCAGGCTTTAGTGGTAAATCCTCTCTTGTAATGGTCTTCTTATTGACTCAGGCATGTGATGGCTCTTATTCCTCTCTGGATTTTCTCAGTGTTTTCTCAAACTGTGTGAATGATCCTCCTCCGTCAGGTGGTCTTAGCCGAAACCCAACCATCGATGCATTGTTAAAATGAAAGGGGCTGGACAGTGTTGCATGTTATATCTTTAGGCTAGTGGTTGAGCATTCATGGAATCCTAGCAAAGATGTCGTTTAACTTGTTTGCTGAAGCTCAGCAGAAAGACAGGTCTCTTTAATATTCACCAGGAGGAAATAAGTGATTTCCTATGTAGGTCATATTGACTAAGGTGTATCAGGACATTGATCTTAAAATGTCACCTAAATGCCAAAGGCCGAAAGTCATTTGGGTTTTTTAAAAGAGTTTTAAGAAGATGAAATTGACTCCTGATCTTCCCAAGCATGTCATTATCAGTTCAAAGCCCTGCTCTTGTGAAGCACGTCATTCCAGTTTTAGAGCCTGAGCTATAAGAATGTTCTGTGGAGCTCGATGCTTATGCTGTAGTCTTTGGAAGGGCATTTGGGCTGCGTTCCATTTAGTAGCAGTGGCAGACATCTTGAAATCCCATGTTGGGGTTGGTGACAAGCTGCTGACCAGCATGAGGAAGGAGGTGCCAGGCTGTTGTTGTGGGTCTTGTTTCGTCACACTTCAGTCGTCCAATCCAATACACAACATCAAACTAAGATTCAACAGCAGAATAAGCTGTGCATTGGCAGAGAAGCTATTCATGGTCGCAACCCACATGCTCAACAGAAATAAACAGGCTTTCAAACGGTATAAGATTTATTCCAAAGAAGTATTGTTACAACAAAGAAATAGAACAAACACAAATGTCCTTTATCTGATGTTTTTTATTTATGTTTGAGCTGATTAAAGGTTAAACCAGCAATCGGGCTTCTATTGGGGCAAAAAGGAAGTGTGATTCAGGACTTCAAACTGCAGAGGGCAGCATTTAACCTCTCATTGTACAGCCTGCCGGAATTTACTGGGGGAAGAAGAAGGAGAATTGAGGTGAGATTTGGTGGGCTTTATATCATCTCCTTTCTCACAGCATGGAGGATGCAGTCTTGACTATTGGGACATAGCCATCTGTTTTCCAGAACATTTTTTCACAAAGAGCAAATGAAAAAAAAAAAAAAAAATCAGCATCCATCTAAATCAAACTTTCAACTTTCTCACTTGGCATCACATTTGTTTATCTTGTCTTTACATTTAAAAACAATGGGTGGGAGAATGTCAAAGTAACAACAGATCCTGAACGTTGCAGTCGCTGACTAAATAGTGATGCTGTTTTCTATACGGCTGGGTAGGAGGAAGACGTACGGCAGTTCCACTCCTTCATTGTCACTGAGGATTTGCTGTTCAATTTTCTCCAGCTCTGCTCTGAAGCTGTCCATCAGCTCCAGGGCCTGTGCCTCGGTGAAGTGCTCCTCTTTGTATTGGCCCAAAGGAATCTAGGCAGGAAACAGAAACGTGGATGATCATCGTCGGGTAAAGTCAGCAGCAATTACTTCTTCTTTTTTATACATTAAATTCAATTCTGTGTTCTTGAAAAAGCTTAATATATGCAATCATGGATTACTTAAATGGCCAAACCTCTGCCCTACCATCCCTACTACAGATATATTATTCGCCTGATATTGAGAGAGGTCTTGATCTCAATGGGTCTTTTATCTGGATAAATAAAGGTTAAATTATGCATATGTTATGTGCCCCTGATGTCACATCTTATCAAGACATGATGATATCCTAAATCTAAGATGATCTATAATATGAAATGTTGTCCATCGCCATGCAAACCAGAGAGAGGTGGACTTACAGCGTCTGGTTGTGCGCGCCCCAGGTGCCACGAGATGGCCATCTGCAAACAGGACTGTCTGACATCAGGAAGTGTTTGCATGATCATCTCCATGGTGACAGCATCCTTGTCTGTTGGCGGCGGTTGTCTCATGGTGCAGGGCGTGTTGGGGACCCAAGCACACCAATCAAACT
Organism: Microchirus variegatus; assembly: GCF_963457635.1. Classification (NCBI taxonomy): domain Eukaryota; kingdom Metazoa; phylum Chordata; class Actinopteri; order Pleuronectiformes; family Soleidae; genus Microchirus; species Microchirus variegatus. The sequence continues at coordinate 28,390,895 of NC_139803.1, forward strand.
GAGAGACAAGATCAGAGACCAGAGGATATTGAGGACAGGACTATTGAGTGTGAGAGCAGCGTCTCTCTCTGTCTAAAAAAAAAAGACATGGTTGATTTCACAACATTAACAATAAGATAAACCACTGGTAACAAAGTACAGCACATCTACATTCCAGTGTGTAAGTATGACAGAATCAGCACCTGTCCATTGTTAATGGCAGCATGCTGGACAGAGCTGGTGAAGATGGCCACTGACAGCAGAGTAGACAGTATCTCTCTGGTACTGAGATGACTCGGCAAACCTGAAATAGAGTACACCCATCATCAAGTGGACAATACTATATATATATACTTATGTATGTAATGTAAGTGTTGGGATAAAATGAGTCACCGAAGCTGGGGAGCTCGGTGAACCCTTCCTGTGACAGCTCTCTAAACCAGGCTTGGAGCTCCATGTCCTCCTGCACGTCCTTATCTGACTGGTAGTAGAGGCTGACCATAGCCGAGACAAAACTAAAGGAGGGGGTAACAATAAGTCACAGTGTATTCCATAAGCGCAGTAAAGCTGTCGTCTTAGGGACTTCGTGGTGTCTCCAGACCTGTGTATGGCATCCCACAGCATCAGACTGTGATCTCTGTAGAAATAGTCAGGAAGCTGGGACACTCCTCTGTCACTGAAGTCATGGCAGGGCTGCAGGGAGCGGTAGGTCAGCACCTTGTACTCTCTCTGAGCCAGAATCAACAAGCCTTCACCACCTGTAGACACAACCTGCACGCAAGCATGATCAAAACCACAACTATCATTAGAATCATCGAAAGATTGTGCTTTGACATTGATGCTATTCACATCTTTGGACTTATGGCACTTTTCCATTATACAGTAGCATCTAACAAAGTGCCACAACTTCAGACTCCAACATTAACCTAAATATCTTGATTATTGACCTCCGCCAGGAGTTTGTCTGTCTGTCTGTGAGCAAGATAACTCTAAAAGTCACAGACGTATTTGGCAGGAAATTTCCGCAATGGGACATGAAACAAGTGATTACATTTTGGGCATGATGCGTAGACACTATCACTATTTTTATCAATATTTTGTGGGGGATGAGCTGCCGCGGCGGAGGTCTGCGCTCTCCGAGTCCTTCTACGTGCTTTTAATGTGAGGTGTAAGTGTTCTCTGGAGTAGAATGAGGAAACATTTATCAGAAAGATGAAACTGTAATGCTGCAGGTCTGGTCATTGAGGCTGTTATATTTCCACATTGGTGAAAAACACTGTGATATATTACTCAGTTTCTGTGGAAGTGTGCAGTGAACTCTTAGAGCTACAAACCTGCATTGGTGTTGTTTGTTTTTTTTAGAAGTTCTTCCTGCCAAGTTTCAGGAGCTCTTTGACTATAATAATCACAGCTAAAGTACGTCATGTCCACATCACGATAAAATGCAATGTTATGCAATGAAATGCCGCTCAAATGTGTTTCAGAGCTCCAGACCTGTTTGAAGATGCCGTCAGGAGAGATGAGCTGAGTGCGCCCTCTCGTATTGATCTCAAGGGTGTAGCGCTGATGAGGGGCCAGGAGCTGCAGCAGGACAACAAACACAACGAGTGTGTTAGCGACAGTGAGACAGGCGCACCATATACATCTTCATTTAAAGTCAAAAAAGGTGAATGAACTGCACTTAAATGTCATTTAGTCTTAGTAATGTATGAATGAATATCTTAATGATAGCAGATTTTGATAGGTAGCATGGATTGATAGAACACTGAAGCACACTTGCTGGCACTCGTCCCTCGAGCTATGGTTTTACAAATTGTTTTCATCGATGCCACATAAACTCCAAGCTTTCCTCATCAAATTATATCATACAAAGAGTAAAATGACGTGTCAAATGTCTATTTTTATGTGAAAGTGCATTGAATCTGAGGGAAAAAAGCAAGTTGATTACCACCATGTCTGACTCACTCAAAGAAAGCCTGGATCTTTTGAACATGCTTCATATTGGGATAAGGTAATCCTGCCTACTGTAGCTTTAATTGAGTCTTTCAAGTCAGAAATGGAGTAAAATGAAGTCAATTTCCACTACAATGTCTTGAAAAATGAAACTCCTCAAGTAAATTCAGGTCACCTTCTCTCTGCATTTGAACTAAACGAATGCCCTAAAATAACTCCAACTATACTGGAGGTTTACCTTATATATGGGGTGCACAGCAGGAAGCTGTCTCAGAGTAGCCAAACAAAACACCTCCACCACCAGGTGAGTCCTGAGCAGGTGAGACAGCAACTGGAACACCTGAAACTCAGCGTGACGCACCCACATCTTAGCCAGCAGCCAGCTGAGGGGCGGGTCTCTGGGTAGGAATATTGGCGAGTTCAAGTCCGGAGTCTGGTCCAACTGTGGACCACAAGCACAAACGAACGGCCTCTAAGTATTTTTGTTTTGTGCATTATATATAGTAGATATTCATATTCATTGTTTTCCACTTGGTTTTCAATCTCAATCAAGGAGAAATAAAACAATAAATAGAACAATAAAACAGTTTTGGAGCAATTTCTATCATCATTAGGTTGCACCAATGAAAGGCTTGTTTTGTTAAACAACATATTTCCTTATAAGAAACCATACAATATTCACAAGAAGAAGAACGACAGAACACTTGTTTACAAGTCTACGAGTTGATGATGAGTAAAATGGTGGATTTACCTGTATAGCAATAGGTATGAGTCCTGTATCTGGATGTTGGTAGAGCAGACAGAGAGGAGCAGCGATGCACTGAGGTATACCCTTGATGGTGTTGCAGGGAATCCCATCCATGATGGCGTAGTCTAACAAGAAGATATTACCCTTCTGCACATGAAACAAAAATAATAATAATAATTTTTAAAATGTGTTTTATTGTCTTTACTCTAAGACCACCAGGGAAGTCTCTGCTGCTTGTTCAGTGATCCAGTTTTGTTTGGATTGGCATGTTTACATATCATATTTTTATTCCTACTACTTGTGTCCATATAAACATAGCTACCGTCCCCAGCATGGCTGCATTATACACATAGATTGGCTCTTAAGGTGTAATAAAGAATCTAATTATAGTCTTACAACAGTGTTCTCTCAAAATAAAAGAAGATCTAGTAGACTTAGTAGTCAGCACTGACATGCATTTATAGATATGTGTACACATATACTCCATGTATGTTCTCCACCTTGAGTTCTTTGTCCAGGTTGGTCCTGGGAGGCATGGAGCTCTGCACCATGTCTGATGTGACAGGGAAGTTCTCTGGCAGCTTCTTGCACTTCTGGATCATCCTTGGGTTGGAGCCATTCAAACACTGGTAGCCAAAGAACCAGTCCTCCTTCCAGTGATCCATACAGTACTCTGACAAAAAAAAACAAAAAAAAACACAGATACATACTATATGAGTCAGGTATAAACCAGTGTAGTGACTTTCTCTCTCCACCACTTGAAGCCTGGTGTCAAATTCCACTATGAGACCCCCCTACACACACATACACCCAAAACTACTCCCCATTCTCCCTTCCTCCCTGCCTCCCTCTCTCAGCTCTCAGCCCACTTCTTGGCATTGGGTGGAGTTAGCCTCAGAAGAGGGCGTGTAGTTACACTTTAAATGAACTTAAACAGAGCTTTTCTCATCTTAACGATAACTTAAAGTGTCTATCAGCAGTCGATCACGTCCAGTGTGAACGCAACATAACACCAACACACTGACATGGTGCTCATCACTTGGAGGTGTGTATGCTTTTCTGCATACAACTCTACTGAGAGCAGTTTGACACTCTGAAGGTTGTTCAGAGCACTTACTCACCAGCTATTGGACTTTTGAGCTTCCAGAAGATCCGCTTGAAATCGTCCAGGTCAGTCCAGGACTTTCCAAAAGTAATGGCCAACTTCTTCAGAGACAACTCCAGCAATCTGGTTGAATCGAAAATGCACCTGTATTATTGCCCAAGCGTGCAGCTGAGAAGGCAGTGTCACTGTCAAATCTGTCCCTGGGAAAAGTAACGTTGTGCCGTATTGAAAAGGGAACTACTTTATGTTACCACATTTTCAGTAGAATCGCGTTACACTACTTTTTACCTGAAAAAAGTAGTTACGTTACTTTTACTTTGTAACGTGTTACACACAACAGTGCCATTAGGGCACCAGGGGGGAACTTGCCCCCTCGGCCCACCTGCGCACGCCACTGCAAGGTTGTGCAAGTTATGTGGTTGTTTGTCCAGAAAAAATGAACATCCTGGTCGTGTTGGTGCTCAGGTTTAGGTGAAGTGTCCCACAACTATAGACGACCTTCTAAATATTGACCGTGTCAGGACCAGTAGTTCTCATGGAGACCAAAACCTGGTCCTATTGAGGCAGAACCCAATTGGTGACAGTTAAGTTTCGGGATAATGCTAGGAATGTTAGGATTTGGTTGTGATGTAAGGGGCTTGGGTTAAAGTTTTTGGCTTTTGGCATTTGCGGTGTGGCTTTTGCATTCGTGTCCTCGTGTCCTCACAGTGAATGCTGTGCAAGTGTGTGTGTATATGTGCGTGTGTGTGTTACCTACGCATATTGCAAGGAATGCTCAAAGTCACTTCTCTTTTCATTTTCAAAGCGTGCATCTTGTGGTAAATCCACTTCCGTTTTAGCGTCGACACATCTGGGGATCCCTGGAGCCCACGTTATCCATCTAATGCACAGATAAATTAAATTAAATAAAAAATAATATGAACACATACAATGTAAGAAGCCTCTAGTGTGGAAACCGAAGCTTCATCTTTGTGATATTGTTGTTGTCACCGGTAAATGTTCCGTCTCTGCTGTAACTCTGTCTTCCTGTGTGACAGCAGCTGTGGTAAGGAGTCGTCCTTCAGTGTCTTAGCTGTGAAAACAGGAATATGTACTTTTAGAAGGTAGAAGATGGATGGATTAAACTTCATTGATCCCACAGTGGGGAAATTCACTTTTAAAGCCAGTCATAAAAATTGTATAAATTAGCTTTCCACTCCTCATATCAGTCAAAACCAGCTGTGAATGACAGGAGTGTGTAGCCTCCTACCTTTTCCCTCTCTTATCTCCACTTTGACATCTCCTACAAACCAGCGGTAACAGGGGAAAGTCAGTTTGTCTCCACCTGGAGTCTCCACGCTGACATAGCAACAGAACCAGTTGTCTTCCACCCAGTACCTTTGTTTCTCCAGTCTGACCAGTAGCAGTGCGCCTAACTGGGACGGAGCGGTCACCTTGTACTGGTCCACCTGGTGGATGAAGACAGTACAGTCAAACTCAGGTGTGTTTCATGCAAATATTGCAGACACACACTTTAATGGGAGCCCCCTCAGATAGTTAGGATTTCCTTATGCTGCTTATCTTTCCATAAACATGCACACTCACTGCTCCTCGACAGAAGTCCAGTCCAGGGTTGTCCAGCAGAGTGCGCTCACTCTCCCCTTTCTCTCCCACCAGAGTGACAAAGATGTAGTTGTTGGTCCCAGAGTACTCAGACGCACCAGTTGCTACTGTGACAGTGTAGACCTCCATCTGACACACACACACACACACACACACACACACACACACACACACACACACACACACACACACACACACACACACACACACACACACACACACACACACACACACACACACACACACACACACAAAATAAAATTATCTGATTCTCAATTTGTCTCTGATATTTTCATTTGTTTTTTTTACATCTTTTAACTATTCCCACCTTTATTTTATGTTACTGCAAGTCCTTGTAATAAGAAAAAAACTTGACGGAGTTTAACAATGTTGATGTTTAACAAGGATCTTTGCACATAAAGCCACAAGAGGGCACTACTGACACTATAGTCTTAATAAGATAACCTTAACCCTGCTGTAAACTCAATCCTGCTTGTATCTTATATACAGACCATAGCATTTCATTCAGCTTCCAGCTTTAATCCTCAGAAAATTAATCAGTTTCTCCTCTACAACGATGTGAACTTGGAGAATTACATTTCATGCAGCTCCTTAGTCATCTTACAACCTATAACCTAACAGAATTTCAATAACTGGCCCTCATCTGCCCACACTGCCTTGTTTTATTTCGACTTCATTTGACTGTAGTGTCCTGGTAAGGGTTAGAATTTGAATATTATATTTCAACATGTACATCAACATGTAAACCGCACTGATGCAAATTAAGCAGATGGAACAAAAAAAACGATGCAGGAAAAGAAGGTGCAGCTAGAACAGACCTGAGGTGAGGATTTGACTAAAGCCTGCCTCATTAAACTTCATTTGACTGTTGATGCATCATCTATCATTTATGTGACAATAAAGTAACAGCTGTGCAAACTTGGAGCAACCTCACAAAACATGACATGGGGTTGACACTGCTACATATACATATACATATACATATACATTTTGATGTCACACCCAGTTTCGCCCGTGCAGGATCCGATGTAAATGCAGTGCAGCAAGAAAAACACGCTCACTCTCAGTAAAAACATGGCTGCCCCGTGTTAGGCCACTTGAGGTCACAATAACTTTATAATAACTAAAATAACTTTAACTAGATCACTAGAACTCCTGAGTAACACTGGACGTGTGATTGCCTTTCGTTTCATTTATGCAACTAGTTATCAAACTAAAACTTGGTTAAAGCGAGTCGTCTTCCGACTCAAAGGCTGTGGGTTCAATTTGCTAAGTCTACATTCTGACATTGCTTGTGTGAACGGACCTGGAAGTGATAGAAAATGTGCTGCACATAGATGTGCCGTATGTAAGGGTGAGAAAACGGATGTGAATGGCAAATCTGTAATATAAAGCAACAATGATAGTTGACCACATGAATGACAGGTGATCTGTTGCATATGCTGCAAACACACTTTTAGTCAATGTTTCAAATGAAATGTTTCCTAGCATTTCAGTTCCTTCCATTTATTACAACACAGAGCAGATCAGTGATGCAACGTATTACACATGCACTGCACACACAGCCAAGTGTTGATCATTAATCATAATCAAGAGCTTCCCACTCTCCTGCTCTTTTTCCCACCTCCGTGTCATGAGATGAGGAGATACGCTCATCTCCAGTTTCCCTAAGCTGCTGCAGCCACAAAAGAACAGGATGTATCGAGGGGCAAAATATCCACTCACTGAGCACATTCCGAGACGTCACACCCCACACGTCTCTACATAAGCTGCTACTAAGGTTCATTACTGGGATTTGCTTACTTTATTTATTAACTGGTAGTTAATGTTTGCATGAGGTAGCGACACATCATTGCTGGCAGCACTGTGTTTATTCACCCTCTACATTAACAACCAGACTGACTCAGGAGGGGTTACTGTCACTCAGTGTGTTTAGATGCACGTTACATTCGATTTTCATGTGAACATGTTAGTCGGAATAAAATTGAGCGAGTCTTAATCAGACTAGCATACCTGTATAACAAGAAGAACCAGTATACTCCATAGTCTGATTTCTCCTGCATGTAACACACTTAGTCAGACTGGAGGCCGACTTGGCATTCTGCACATGCACCAACATTTCCTCCCTGGCCTTTGACACCAACTAGTAGAAGGAGACTCACTTTGACATTTAACTAGTCTGTGATGATCTATCAACACATGTGACTGATTGTTAACTTACGTCAGAGTAACTATTTTATATTCATTTTTTTAACTGAAACGAGGTAAAACTTCATGTAAATGAGGTCTTATTGACCTTAAATTCCAAACGCAATGAAGAACTGATATTAATTTGTAAAGTTGGCATTAAAGCTGTGACAAAGAATTAGGTGTTTCCACTTTATATTCTTTAAATGCTAGTCAAACCAGACAGGGTCCTTACAAAAGGTACACTGTAAAAAAGAAAACGTTGAGAAAATTCAAGGCAACTTACTGCAATCAATTTTTGAGTTTACAGCCCAACAAAAGATCTTGAGTTTTTAAAAAGTTCCATCAACGAATATTTTGTTAGACAAACTTGTAAGTTAGAGTTGTGGCAACTCAAAGTTCAAAATTACATTTTTTAATTATCTGAACAAGATTAGTTTGCCAAACAGTTTGGCACTACTCTAATTTACAACATTATGTAGATTAAGTTACACCTGACATTACAGTTAAAAATTGAACAATACTATGTTTACTACTGATTTAGTGTGAGACAAATGATATAATAATATAAGTGTGCTATTAACGGTAAAAGTAGTCATCTTGGAAGCCTATGTTGGGGTTGAGGTTGCTCAAAGGTTTTCGTATGTCTCTTTTGAGCCTTTACATTGAGAATAGTTCATTTAATTTAGCATAAATGTGACCAACAATACAGAGAAATGACTCCTATGAGAAGATAAAGGATGGTACTGTAAACAGTCCTCACCTGCAGTCCAGTGTTGTGTTTACAGCTGAGTATCAGCTTGTGCCTCCTCTGCTCCTCTCGATCTCCTCAGGCTGTTTCAATTCCTCACAGATTTCTGCTGTGTGTCTGAACAGGTCACTGAGTGTGTTTCTTACTCTCTCCCTCTCTTCACTACACACTGTCGTCCTCACACTCCCTCTATTGAGTTCACACACACACATGCACACACACAAACTTGCAAAATGGGAAGTTGGGTAATTAGTTCCAAGTAGCAGGAAACAGCCACATTAAACAGCAGCAGCTGTAATTAAAAAAATAAATCATGAGTGAGTTTTTACGAAATAAGTGGAAATAGTTTGATAGAAGTAGACACTGATCAGGTCATTAGTATTCCTGTAAATTTCACCTTACCTCAGTACTGGGCGTGGCACCAAGTGTCCTTTTTTTCCAGGCTATTCTGTTACAAACACAACCTTTTATCACTAATACCATCTGAAGACTGGTTCTTCTTGTTCAGCCATTCCAAAAAGTAAAAAAAAAATGTGCATTAAAAGTGCAACAGGTGATAAAATGCAAATATGAAAGTCTGTGTAACTTAAATGAATTCTGTTTTTGACATACTTCACTGCTTCCCAGGAGTGTCGAGTATCATTCAGATTATTTATTGTGAGCCAATAAGATTGCTCAATTCATACAGGTACTTTTTTTCATTAAGTCATCTTATCTTATCAGTGGAATGCACTTTCTCCCAAACATCACACTTGTCCTGGCATGCTGCACAGGTCGCACAGACACAATGACTTTCTCATAGACAAAGAATGAACAGTTGTTAATATTATTTTTTACTTATAATAAGGCTTTTTTTAATCATCATGCTGTGTTGGGAAATATTCGTGTAAGTATACTGCCAGTAATCACAGCCTCTGTGTGGCTGCTGGACATCGACCTCCCTAATTTCCTCCCTAATCCCTAAAAGCTTTACTGAGGATCTTTACGTTTATGTTGATTAAAGAGATGGAGCAGTACTTGGCGACAAGGTGGGGTCTGTGTTCACATGTACTGGAAACCATGATGTTAATGTTTAATAAAATGGACCATAAGCATTTATAGAATTCAGAAGGGAAGCCATAGGGACATGGTACTTTGTGTTTGTTGGCATGATATTGAGGATGGTTCAGTTAGAGGGAGTTCTTTTTTCTGTGATTGGTTAATCGAGTGCATTGTCTGTATTGAGTTTTGGAAGTTTAATAGTCCTAAACAAATTAGTCAATATCTTCAATTCCTGTCCTGTTGAAATGCTTTTCTATAATGTTATTCTTTATTTTGTTGACCTAACCAAGTGGTTAAATTACTCCTTTAGAAAATGACACATGATAAACTTCTGTACTTCTTTGTTTTTAATAATAAAGGATATGACAGTAATGACAAAACATGAAGAGCACAGAGGAAAAAAACATGGCAGTAGGATAATCTGTACTAAACCCATGAAGAGAAGCACTGAGTGATGACACGCTTGAACACACTTTACCTCCCTGCTGGGCGGCTGGACGCGAAAAGCACCGTTTCCATGAGTGGATTTAAAACTAGCTTGTGCCAATAACGAGCTACGTGATGTGGTAGAGTCGGAAGTCTCATAGTGGAGGACACATTCTACCATAATGATGTGAACATGAAGGAATGACCGGGGACTTGTTTGGTGAGATAACTCCATCTCAGAAATTAACAAATAATACAGTATCCATTGCAACTTCGGTTCACGTTGTGCTTTGGGATGGAATAGAGTCTATGAGCGCTTCGATCCAGAGGCGCCGTCTTCATCGTCAGGTGGGCAGGCGACAAAGTCGGCCAACATGGAGGCCATGGCGTCTTCAGCGAGCTGAGCGACAGACACAGAGACAACTGCTCAGACTTGGGCGACATTTCAATTGCCAACATTCTTTAATTAAAATGACAGTCTGTGGTTTGTAAATGTAGTTTACATTTCATATAACAAATAAATCGTTAAACAATCATTTCATGTTTGTGGACAAAACCAAGACATTTGAGAAGGTCGTTTCCTGACTTTCAATGCAACAATAAAAATATGTTGTTTACCTTTTTCTTCTCAGTGACTTGTCCCGCCTCTTCCTCTCTGTGCTCCTCGTCTCTCTTCCTCTTCACTCCTTTTCCCTCCTCTCCATCACTCTCTGCTCCTCCTTTTGCTCCTCCCTCTGTCTCCTGCTGCTGCTGCTGCTGCTCTGTTTCCACACCATTGTCTCTTTTCTCTTTCATCTCCTGCTGCTCTTCGGTACTCTGACCTGTCGGGTTTTCAGGCTCAGCAGCTGCCGAATCTCCATCTTGGGTACCTGCTGGTTGCTCCTCCTGGAGACACGGCTGGTTCTCGGTTACACTGGCTTCCTGTGCTGCCTCGGCCCTCGACTCCTGTTGAGTTGGAGAGCGTCAGATACACGGAACAACAAAAACCATAGCCACACCAGCTTTTTTTTTTTTAAGCGAAATCATACCATGATATACTTACTTTTTAAATAACATACAATATTGATGTATATGACAATATAAAGCAAAACAATATTTCTGTGAGGCTGCGATTTGGCTTCTACATGATATCTGGATATTTTTAGGCTATATCCCAATATGCAAGATAGATGGGGACATAAATATATAATATACATAATATATATATTTATATATAATAAGGATTTAGGGAAAAGGGATTAAGCAAGGTTATGTTACTTGTCCTGGCTGAACTTAGCCCCAACTCGGTTGCACAAAAGCAATGGCGCAACAGGACATGTTAATCTTGCTGCTCAATGCGTTCAGTCAGTTGCCACTCTGATCGGAAATAAAGTTTTACATGTCATTCATGATCTTCTGGATGAATTGTACCATTGGTAAAAATTATTTTTGGTCTGTGAAGGCCACTGTGGTTCCCTGATGGTAGGAGCCCTCTGGAAATGAGTCTCACTATTAGATGCCACTCACTCTTACATACTGGGCAGCGATTTCAAAATAAAAAGTAGTACCTGTTGATTCTGATTGGTCACACACTCTTCAGAGGAGGCGGTCTGCTCAACCTCACTGGCTCCTTGCTCCCATGAGCCCTCCACCTCCTGCACCACCTCTCCTCCTTCCACTTCTTCCACTTCAGCTCCCACTTCCCTCCCCTCCGTCTCCTCTCTCTCTTCCAAAGCGCCTCCTGTCACACACAATATCTGGGGCATGGTTGGGTCGTTCATCCTTTCACTCTCGTCCTCCTCTCCACCCCTCCCCTCCTCCAGGACTCCAATGCTCTCCACCTCCTGCACCTTCATCCGGTCCTCCCCGAATAGCACTCTGTTGGTCTGGATCTCCTCTATTCCTCCTTCTTCATCCCCCTCCACACTGAACCCGGCCATCCCTTCTTCAACTTGGATCACCTTCCCCTCCTCCACCCCTTCCTCTTCTGCCTTGTCTTCTGATCCCTCAAGTGGAGGAATGTCTCCGTCGTCGTCCTCCTCCTCCTCTTCTTCATCCAGCTCTTCCCCCTCTTCATCATAATCCTCATACTCCTCTCCATAAAACTCCTCCTCTGGAAAATCACTCACTTCCTCCTCCTCCTCCTCATCCTCCTCGTCCACCCCTTCCTCTTCCTCTTCTAGCTCCTCGTCATCCTCCATGTCCTCTTCCTCCTCGTCATCTGTGCTGTTGATGTTGATGACGCCTGAGTCTTCATTGTTGGCGGGAGGCGGCGGGTGCTGGTGGAGGTGCCTCCCCTGCAGACTCAGCTGGTTCTGCAGCTGGTGCATCTGCAGTGACAGACCCAAGGCAGGCTGAGCCGCGGCCGAGGGCTGCATCAGCATCTGCTGGAGCTGAGGTCTGCTGGGAAGCGACTCGCCGAGACTTCCGGGTGGAGCCGGAAGAGTGCTGGCGCTCAGAGGGGGAACAAGGGAGACCACTGAGGTGCTGGAGGGAGGGAAGGAGTTTATGGGTGTGGTGGAGGTGGAGAGGAGGGGGGAGGATGTGGCCAGGTTGTTGGAGAGTGACACACTGTCTATGGTGGTTGGTGCTGCTGTGGTGGGTACCATGGTGACACACTCTCCCCCTGGTAGCGTGACTGTAGCCCCTCCTGGTGTGGCAGAATTCTGGGTGTTTGCTGCTGCTGAGGTGTCATCCTGCTGGTTATCCATGTTGAGCATCCCCGGTGGAACGATGACCACGCTGTCGTCTGAATCGCTGGCCAGAGAGATCTCCACATCTTCTGCTTCTTCTTTTTCATAACGGACAAACACGGGTCTCTGGCCTTCTGGAGGCCCAAGCCCAGACTGGTCAGTGAGGTGATGAGCGTGTGGGGACAGGATCATGTCTCCTGGGGCAGGGGCCTGACCTGAAAGCCCTGGAACTAGTGAGAGGTGGTTTTCCAGTGAGCCCAGCAAGGAGGTGGGACCCAGGAGGGAGTGGCGGGCAGGGAACGGGGGACCACTGGCAGGGCCTCCTAAAAGAGTTGGCAAAGTGAGTCCAGGAGTGGGTCCCTGGGAGGACGAGAGAACTGGTGCAGTAGGGGTGGGTTTTACGGTGAGGGGCGGTAAAGGGAGGGCAATGGAGGGAGTGCGGGGGTGGAGCAGGGAGTTGCAGATGGCCAGAGCCTCGGTACAAAATGTAGAGACCTGAGAGGAGACGGAGCATAGAGAGTGTTTTAAAACTCAGATGACTCATAGCAAAATAATATAACTGAATAGCAAATTGACCTGCTTTAAATCAACACACATTTTTTAAAGTTTATATGAAAATAATGCAGCCATCCACCTCAGGTAAGGAGTGTTTTTCCTTGGAATTTATTTTACAGGCCATGTAGTACTTAAAGTTGCTATATGTAAGATTTATTATTGGGGTGTTGTTTTATTGTCCATCCCAACTAAGGACAGGTGATGCAATTTACACTATGATGCTTGTATTGTACAGCTGTCTTCAAAATGTTTCCATGTACAGTATACCTGTCCCCATCAGATGAAACTTAAATAAATAAATAAACAAATGAGTGAGTGATTAAATCTAATTTGACCTGTTTCATCACTAAGAACTAACAAGTACTCCTGAAATGATTTTGTTCTATGTCTGATTTGGGTCATACCAAAGCTGGGTGTGGGTGCTGCTGTGAATACAGTTAGGTAAACTACTGTCAAACTCTAACCAGCCTCTCAGCTGTGTCTCTTTCTACCACATTCATCAGAGCAGTCAGTCACCTTCAGGTTGCGGTCGGCCCGTCCTTTGCTGAGGATGGATACAGCGCAGGTCAAAGGTGGAGGCCAACAGGGGGACGGAACCAGGACCAGAGACATCAATAACCTGGACATCCACACAAACAAAACATACATGTTAATGCAATCACTCATACATTCTTAAAAGACAGTCAATACAGCTGTCAGGAGTGTTGTGTCCAAATGCTGGGTTCCAACAACTGCTGAATGTACTGTGTATGGTGTTAAATATGACGTGGAGAAATGTGTGGTGTATAATGCTAAAGAGTGTTGTCATCATATAGAGAACTTGAGAGAGAGAATGTAGAGAATGTGTTTTTTGTCCCTAGAAATATATTTGGGCCACATCATAAAAGATGATGATCACCCATGCACTGGCATCAACAGACATATTCCCAAGCCAACATTTTGGCAAGAACATTTCACATGTGAAAGAACCATGTTAAGATCAGTCTTCTCAAGGTAAATCGTACTCTTACATACATAGCCCCAATGTAGCTTCACCACAGCCATACAGAAACTGCAGTTTGCCTATAATGAGCTATGAAAAGCTCTATTTATACAAATGGACCTTGTGTCTGGCACTAAAATTGAACTGAACCAAACGAAAGGTTGTACCTGTATAGTTCCTGCCGTGTGAGGGCGCTGCTGTACTGGCCGCCGATGCCCCCTGCAGGTTCACATGCAGTGTTGCTACTGGACAGTTGCTGCTGCAGACGCACACACAGCGGTAGCACCAGGTCATGAAGACGCTGAAACGGAGAAACACACAAAGCAGAGAGTTACACGCACACACTTACACAAACTGTCCGTTTGCTATTTAAAATAAAAATGAGGTGTCCATTCAGAAATAGAGTGAGAGACAGAAGGATTCGTCCATGGCTTTTAATATGATAATACAGGAGTGTAGATGTAGCTTTTGTCAGTTACAGCAGCATGTTAATGTCCTCTGCTGTGCAGCAGTAATGTAATTACAGTTTAATTAACCTTTATCCATGTTTTAAACTTTACTTCATTCCATCACCACAGTGACACCGACATTACCTTGTGTATATCGTCCTTCAGCAGTGCCCCACTCGTCAATATGATTTGTCTCAGAGCTGTGAATAAGAAAAACAACGATGTGATCACACCAAATTAACCATGACCACTTATGTAAGTCAAATACAAACTTGGGGAAGTTGTCACCTCTGAGGGCTGAAAGGCATGTGTCCTGATTGGCCACGTGGTCTCCTTTCCTCTGCAGAGAAGGCCCACCTGTGTCTGCCATGACCAAAGGCTTGGTTCTGCGAGGGCCTGGTTTCCCACCGGGAACAGCGTCAGCTGACAGACCAGCCCGGAGCTGGAGAACAGACAGAGAGGGACACTTAGAGACGATATGAAGACGCTACTGCATTAAAATATGACGAGTGTTGGGGTGGGAATCACAGGGTGCCTCAATACAATACGTGATACATGGTCAACGATACCAGTACAGTTTGTCAGACGACCACAAACACTGAATTCAAGCCACAGGTCACTCTGAAGACAGTGAAGCATGGTGGTGCAAGCATCATGATATGGGCATGTTTCTCTTACTATCGTGGCAGGCCTATTTATTGCATACCAGGGATCATGGATCAGTTTGCATAAAATACTTGAACACAGACACAACACAGATGTGAAGCAGTTCTATTTTATGAACAGCCCAATATACATTTTTCTAGTTAAAAAAATGTCTACATTTTCCTTCAATTTCACTACATTCTACAAGGATTTTGTGCTTACAAGTTTTTAAACACGCTGCTATTATTTTGAACACAGATATATAAGGTTTGACCATATAATATATAAAGTCAAACTTGGGGAAACCTGAGCTCACTCACCTTGACAGCGTCTGCCCCCGGTGTGATGTCACCAAGCAGGTGGTTAAGGAGGAGCTCTGAGTGGCCAGGGCTTCCCTGAACAATGTTGGCAGATGCTCCAGCCACCTGGACCCACAGCTCTAAGGTTCTGTACACCGATACCCTCACTGAGCTAAGACACAAGAAGCACAGTCATGTGACACTTGGCATCTGAAATAACCCCATCACGTCTGTTGTTTGAGCTCAAAGCTGTATAGTCAATTGCCCAAAATCTGTCCTGTAAGTGATGTACACAAATGTACACATTTATCACTACTCCTCCTCCTGTAATTCTTATATTTTGTGTTTGCTTTGGTGTTGGGCTGTGCCCTCAGTGGATGTTAGCCTCTCCCTCTTATTGTCAACTTTCTTGCAGCTATCATGTTCCTTTCCCTCCATTGTATGTTTATCCCAAAGTCAAACAAACAGAGCACACGTGGTGGCTGGATCTGCAGTTACCTGTAGGATCTCTGCTGACCCACACTGGCTTCATGTGGGGGCGTCCAGGCAGACAGAGTCTGAGAAAAAAGCCTCTGTAGGACTACAGTGTATTGAACCATGCTGCTACGTGCACTGTAACACAAAGTACAAATATTTGTTTTCACAAACACTAATGAAATACTGGTAAAAAACAAAAAACACATTTTGATCTCGATGTTACAACAATAAATAATAGTCGATTAAGTTAGCAATCAATTATTAATTTGATTTTAAACCAGGCTTGTGTGTAGATGTCTGTACTCACGCCATGATAAGTGCTGCCAGCACATCCAGTGTGTTGGCGTGAATGACAGGCAGGACCAACAGCCTCACACTTCCATCACCTGTTAAATTCTAACGCAGACAAAGTGAAAGGTGAATAAATTACAACAAATACTAAATTGATAACAAGAGTATATGCATATGTGTGTGTGCTCACTATGCTCTTGGAGCTGACAGCGAGGGCTCGGCACACCAGGTTGAGTATTGGTCTGACGGGCAGACGGACAGCAGAGGCTGGATCCATCCTGATAGACAGAGACAAGGGAAGAGAACAGTGTAAATTTTTAAAACAATTAATGACGCCTCTATAACTGCCATTTATGGACAGTATTTCATATAAGCTCAATCAACACAAGAGAACCTGACCGAGAGCTGGTTATCATTTCAAAGTCAGCTATTTCTGTGCCACAGGCACACTCCAAGTTACACTTTCGTAACTCGGAGACGCAGCCAATAGGGCGTCTCCCTTGATGGAGCCTGTTGCAGCAGCTCTCTCTACTTTCTAGCTTAAAGGTGACATAGAATGATGTCAGATACTGGCAAAAATAATTGGATTGGATATAGAAGGGTAGTGTGTGTGTGGTACCTGAGTGTGTGTTTGAGTGCCAGGCAGACAGCCGTGTATCTGTGCTGGAGCTGCAACAGCAAAAGAGGATCTGATTGGTCGAGATGAGGAAAGGCCAACTCCATCCCTGGACCTTCGTATTGCACTGTTCCTTCTGTGAAGGTAATAATCATCATCATAATCAGAGTACAATATGATCCAACTGTGACCAGAGCAACATGTTCAAGAGTTATAACGATTATATTCAGAACACCAACACACTCTCTTCATGTGGTCAGGCAACTTATTTACCGACAAGCACTTACAGTTACAGGGTAACTGTCCGTAATGAGAAGCAAACTTCGAAACAGAAAACCCCAGTTCACCACCAACCTCTCTAATATATGGATATCAAATGGTTTTTACCAGTATCGCCCAGCCAAAGTACTGCAGTGTTGCACAAGCAATTAATACAAAAGTAAGAACAAGTATAGCAGCTCACCTGCTTCAGAACCTTGATAGATCTGAGCCAACAGGCTATTGGCTGATGCCAGTAAGCAGTGAATCTGATTGGTCCAGCCCTCAGCTCTGCCAGCACCAACCCCTCTGTCCAACAGGCCCCCGAGACAGGGCAGGCGACCATAACACTCACATGCCATCTAACAGAATAACAGAGAAACGAACGAGAAAGGAAGGATTAACATGTTGTCATAAAACCTTTTCACCAGCTGCATTTGTACATGACTTTTCTTCACCCAAATATCACCAAGTATCAACAACAACAACAAAACGTTTTCGAGCACTTTTCATTGATACACACAATGATGAAAGAGTGGGAGTCACAAACCTCTTGTGTTTTCTTGTTGATACTGTCCATTTTGGAGAGGAAATAAGCTCCCAGTTTGTCCTAAAAGACAGGTTTTTTTTCCAGTTTTTTCTCAAACAACATGACATGATTTTTTTCAACCGTCTCTATAAATTATAAGACAAGGTCTTAAGATGGAAATTAAAATTTCTTTGCTCCTATTTTGTCAGCTTTGTATCTTACCCGCAGGGATCCACAGGCTCTGGGGTAGTAGGTCATACAGGCCGTCATTCCCTCCATGGCCGACAGCTCACACTGATATCGGAGGGGGAAAAGGTGGAAATGAGTTGCAAAACATACAAAAAAAAACAACATTTTAAATCATTACCGTGTGATATTTGTGCAGATCTGTGAGAAACAAATATGTTTGAATTTTCATCAGGATTGTTTGTCGAATATTCACCTATTCTAAACTTAAGTGAATGAGAGCTAGTCAAAGGAATGCAGGGGTCACAATGTGTTGAGTCAAGAGGAAGAGCTAACGAGAAGCATGTGCAAACAGACAAGGAGTCCACAAACTACCAAAAAATGTTGCTGCATCTATTAGGAAAATGAATTCTTTATCATTATAATCGATGATGAAATCTTTTTTTTTTTTCATTTTTAAAATAATTATGAATAGTCACACAAAGTGGAATAAAATAAATGTTTTTTATCCAAGTTCTGTGTTGCCCTCCTGTTCCCTCACCTCTGTTTTCAAGCCCAGCAAAGACGTCAGGATGCCCAGGATGGAGTTGAGGCCGACCTCCCTTGCCATCTCTGGTATCTGAGAGGAATACTGCAGCAAATCCTTAAGAATATCCACCGCTAACTGGATGGTTTGAACCGGAGCCTGAGACTGAAGGGATAACATCCAAAGACACAAAAGAGGAGGAGGAAGAGAGAGAAATTAAAAAAATAAAAAATAAACCAGGAACAGGAATCACTAAACTGTGTGTGGCTACGGACAGATTACCAAGTAACTCATATCCAAGTCTAATTCAGTTGATCCATCTCATATTAAAACATGTAAACAAAGATTTAAACAATGTGGCTGGTAATTTGAACATAGCCTGTGTACGTGTGCGGGGCATTAGGATTACCTGTATGATCTGCTGCAGAGAACGGAGCCAGGAGAGGCAGTGCTGCTCAAACAGATCACTGGAGCTGTCTTTGACCAGCATGGAGAGCAGGCAGAGACCCTCAAACCTACACACATACACACACAATAGAGAGATTTTGTTTCAGTGCGACCATTAAACCATCACTCAGCTTACAGTTAACCCTGTAAAATCAGCCTTCAATAATCAGTCTCCTCTTGTTGTTTCTCTTCAGATCTCCTTCAACCGTATAACTGTTTCACAGGTTTGCAGCGTTTCCACCAAGTGGAACAATTCGGTTTGGTACAGTATGGGGCATTATTTTTTTTACATTTCCATTCAGAAGTTCCTATCCAAGGAAAGGAACGGTTGGGTCTGGTTACGTTCCATTCTTTGGCACCCTTCCCTTGGTGTACCAGATTATAACGGTACTTTAACAGGATTATGAATACCTTCTGAATTGTGGGATTAAAGTATTACTGTAATGACTGTATTAGCAAAATGTTCAATACATCCACTGACTGCATCACTGATGACAGCTGAAGTGAAAAAAGTCACCTGGTCTTGCTCGAGCCCAGTTTGGCGTTGCTGAAGCCCACGAGACCCCCGACAGCGCTCGCGCCCTGCACAGGTACACACATATATTAACCACAAACACAATCTCATACTGAGTATAAACATGCGCAGCATCAGCAGCTTTGACACACACTCCCTGCAGTTAACAGTGAGTAACAAAGCATGTGTAGCAGCTGCAGCCCAGCAGCAGCAGGCTAACAGGGAATTAGCTTCCGAGTTAACGTGCTCCTCCGGGCCGCTCTGTACCTGGGTCTGAAACACGCCATGTTCTCTGTAGTTGGCCAACAGTGCGGGTAAATACTCGGGACGGTGCTCCTTCAGAACCGACACTAAACCCTCTGTTAGTCTCATGGCAGATGGGCCATGCAGCCAAGCCGAAGTCGCCATCTTGCCTGTCCGCTGAGCTGACGTCATCACTGTGCGACGGCCTGACGTCAATTGACTGCGCTCTTTGTTGTCGTGCAGACTGAGCGTACATGTTTTAGACCTATTCTAATGAAAAGAGGCTCCTGGTTTAGTTGTAACCCTTGTTTCACAGACCCGAGTTATCTGGACTGTCTTGGTGTTGATTAGTGCTGTTTGTATCTGTGTCACTGATGGCTAATGAGCGACTTAGAGCTTTGGAGGACGTAGAGAAGGAGATAGCGATGATCCTTCAGTGTGCCGGTAGGAACTGTGTGTGTGACCGTAAAAGTACTAAATACCGTATTCCTTGCTTCCTTAAAATAAGGTATATTCTTATTATTTTCGAATATATATAGAACTAGTATAATTTCTATACGACTCCTCTATATGTATGGATCTGGCTCATTTCTGTATTCTACATGATTGTGTTTGTTTGTATGTATATAAAATTGGGTTACATTTTCTAAATGTACAGATCTAGTGCAGTACAGTAGACCAAAATCCTCCATATATAATAATTAGGTCTTTTTTTCTATATCTACAGATATAGTATAGAGCTGCATACCACTGTTCCCTAAATGATTGGGTATATTTTATGTAAAGATCTAGTTCAGTGCTGAAGACTATGTAGTGGTGAACCTCAGCTTCATGTAACCGACCAATGCTTTGTCACATCAGCTCCAAACCTCATGGATTATTGTTTGTTTATCTTCACAGGTAACATAGTTCTGGAGCTCTCCAAAGACAAACATAACGCCAGCCTCCTGGACAGACAGCTGGGCCAGTTCCAGAGCTCTGTCAACCGCGTGGAGAGTGAACTTAGCGCTCAGATCCGCTACCTCACACAGGTCAACACTTACACTTTAAATGTGTCTCACGTGTCACTGCTGACAACGTATACAACTAAAGGGCTATAGTGCCTTATCGAACAAGTAAAGAAAAGAAAAGAGTTGTCACATAGAAATATTATTTTATTTACCTTTGTTTTACAATGTCATCACACAATCTCCTGGCAATGCTGTCAGAGATCAGTGTATTTTTGGCTCCGGAATCCATATAGAGCAATTCATAAATAACATGCTGATAATTCAGAGTGTAAATCTATGGTAAATAGCTCTATAACGTCTGTGACGAGTCAGTCTCTGGTAATTCTCCTGTTTTCTCTCCAGGTGGCGACTGGCCAACCTCATGAAGGCTCCACGTACTCAGCCAGGAAGGATTGTCAGATGGCGCTGAACAGAGCCGAGTACGCCAAGGTCAAACTAGGAGAACTAGGACGCACCTGTGAAATGATGCTGGAGCAGCAGCAACAACAACAACAACAACAACAGCAGCAGCAGCAGCAACAGCAGCAGACATGAGAGCAGCAGATTCACTGATGTGACTGTATATAAGCCTTTGTTCATTGAAATTGTTTAATAATCCTTTTATATCTTTAAATACTGGAGTTACCCAAGAATGGAAGAGAACCTTTTGTATACAAGCCTGAATCTTTACTTTTGTACTCAATGAATGTTGCATTTCGAGATGTTTTCATTTTCATACCATAGAACAGATATAGATTTGATTATATCAAGTCTTAATAAATCTACCCATAATCAATATTCTAAACCGGGGGCGTCAAACTCAAATGATCTGGGGGGCAACCCCATCCAGTCTGGTCAGGAGGAGGTGTTCAGTGACAATATCTTACATCATTCGAACATAAAAGTGTTTTAACATGACATGAAGGTCACAATAAAGAACACAAAAATTAATCTATAAATATCAAAAACAGATACAACTATCTTCAACTCAACTATCTTCCCTGGTGATTTTTTTTTGTATAAAAATGTGAATGCTTTATCTGACCATTGGAACAATAAAGACATTTTTAAGCACAGCTGTTGTTATTTTCCTCCATTTTATTGAGTAAAAATAACGGATTAGCCAATATGAAGCTCAGTATCGTTGCAATTATGGTCAAAATCACTGAATCGGATATCAGACAGATGAAAATGTATACATATACACAAACATAATGCGATACAACCCATCTAATCCAATATATCACATGCTTCACTATGCGCAATCTGTAAAAGTGTCAACAACAGCAGCATTTTTGCTGAGTCATGATGTGGGCTGTTTATTTCTTCATAGGAGAAGAGTATTAGTTACACAGTTGCACAAATATGCCATTAACAGCTTCATAACTGTATAAGACTGACATTGGTATTGGACAAGAAAAAGTGGCATTAGCGTATTCAATAAATCTCAGTTTTGATTATAAGGATAATTCAACATTTATTGTACATTTCTGGCTTTTAAAAAAAATAATATTTTGCATAAAAAACAAGAAATGACTTATTTTCTTCAAACATTCATTTTGCTTAAAATCTTTTTTAAAAATGGTTTTGTGTTCTGTATCAAATGGTGTATATATGATATTTAAAAACTAAAAGCACAATCAGATTAAACAACAGTTAGATAAAGTTGATATACTTTACACATTTAATATAAGGAAATTAAATCTACTATAGAACACTTTTTTTTTATTTGTATCTTCACTCTCTGCTCCACATATAAAGATACATTCGATAAATGTGCTCAACTCCCTGACCATTGACCATTTCCTCTGTTTTACTCTGACATACAATCAGTGTCACTCAGTGTATCTGTATAATATGAGGTCCATACAATAATACAGTTTATTAAAGTTTGGTCCATATATTGTGTCTTTTTAATTCCTCTTCTTGGTCTCTGGTTGGTGACCTATAACCCTCTGGACGTGCTAACAGAGGGGGTTAAAATCCTCATCGCTGTGGTCCTGCAACCCTCTTAACTGCAGGCGAGCAAAGTCCTCAAAGACAAAGTCATCAAACTGGGAGGAAGAACTACAAAAAAAAAGGATAAAGGGGATTTCATCATCATTTTCCAGGAAAAATAAATAGTTTTTTATATTTATTGAATTTATAGTTTGGTTGTATTTTTCTTTCAGTATTGCTTATTTTATTTATATGCAATAATAAAAAGGGGGACCTTGTATTCGTTTTCTAGTACTTCTATACGTATTAATCACTTGTCTATGTCCGAACCCTTTGCTGCTGCAACAATGTGAATTTCCACAGTTTGGGTTTGATCAATAATGTTTTATCTAATCTAATATAATCTAATCTGAATGTCTACCTGCAACACTTGTGAACACACAGATTGTTGAGACCAAAATGTGTTCTCACAACCACACAAAGAAACACACATACTTACTTTACATTGAAGTCTATGAGGTTTGCAACTTCAGTAGCATTAGCCGCTGGGGAAACAGGACACATTAAGACATTTTATTACAAGATGTACAACTTCAAATTCACTCATTTCCGTTGTTGACAACAGTGAGGTGCATGTACGAGTGGAGTGTGTGTGTGTTCTTGTATGTATGCTTTGTGTGGACCCACATTTTTTATAAAGTATAGGGAGTGAGGAAATTTTGTCTGCTTCTCGTAACTTTAAAGGACTTTTGGGGGGTTAAGAGATAGTTTTGGGGTTAGGGCGCCATGTCCTCCATCAGTGTGAAATGAGTCTTATCCACACAAATCACAGGTTCCCCCTTCTTCTCCTTGTAGAATTTGGCAGGATGTACACTGAGAGGTTAAACGCTGCCCTCCAGAGTTCAAAGTCCTGAATCACAGTTATTTCTGCTCCTCAATGTCTGGTTGCCTTAATTAACATAACAACCAAAAAAGTATTTCAACGTCCGTGTGTCTGTCTATGTGTGTGTGTGTGTGTGTGTGTGTGTGTGTCTCACCTGTCTGCAGTTCAGAACAGGGCTTGCCCATAGGTTTGGGATGCATTAGGACAAAAGGAATTTCCACTGCTACATCCCTACATGTATAATAAACAGACAGACCGACACACACATAAACTAGTGAGTCACTCATACAGAATACACAGTTAGTGAATAGTTCTTGTATTTTCTTACTGTGAGAAACAGGCACAGCATGTTCAATTGTAATATACGATAGATCAGTTAAGGCTTCAGTGGGCAGGACCTGTCTGTCTCTTAAACCATCACCATCTCAACCTTAACTTTCTTTCTTTATCTCCAAACTGTTAACAACCTGCGTTGTCCCTCGAATATGCTCGTTTTCATCCTGTCCATCCTCTTCACTCCCAACCAAAATCTCAGCTCTTTTTCAGCTCTGACACTTCCAAGTCTGCCTCCTGTCTTTTAGACAGTGCCACTGTCCCCAAGCCATACATCATAGCAGTTCTCACTACCATCTTCACTGATCAGAGAGGATATAATGTAAGAAAAAGAGGTAGTTGGAGAATAGTGTACCATAGAACTTCAGCATAAAACGTGACTGTGCTCTTTTAAGTTTAGTTGAGCAGCAGGGACGCAGGGATAATCACCTACCCTCCTCGAGACACCACCAGTTTGACTTTAACTCTGTAAGAAACCACAATCCCCATCATCTCCTTGTTGGTCCCTTCTTTCACCCTGTAACACACACACAGATAAGACATACACAACTCAGGCATAAGAGGAACATGGCATGTACATACACTTAATGCATACTTATTCTGTATATCAATGAGTTATACTAATGTAATATCTGTGTACATGGTGCTGGAGGCCAAGTTGGTATCTTCATGCTTTAGTTTTCCATCCAGAGCCAGACCTCTCTTCTCCCTGTTGCTGCCCAGCATGGGGGTCACAGTGTAGACCTTACAGGAGGTAGAGCTGGGAGCCACCTGGTCACTGAAGGTGAGAGTGGGTGTAACCAGCCAGAGAGTCAGTGGTATCATGGGAACAGAATGTTTGGACTGTTGCTACACATTTGCTCCTGGTGTTTTAATTGGTCAATCTTGCCTGCTTGTATATTAATTATCATCTGCATATAAATGCAACTAATCTTTTTTTTTATTCACTGTCATCAGCTGATGGACAACTTGCTGCACTTGTTGATGACATCATTTCCATAACATGCTTGAGTAAGCATGAGAAGAGTTGCAATCTGCAGTCTCACCATTGGATTTCACTATTGGCTAAGTCCAATCTGCCAGTCCTGCAAATATTTCACAATAAAAGCCTTGTTTAAAAACTGAATGGGCCACATCGTTGGTGTAGTATTGCAGCAAAAAGACCCGGGTTTGTGACCCGGTTTGAACAAGGGCCTTTCTGCATGGAGTTTGCATGTTGTCCCTGCGAGTGCATGGGCTTTTCTCTAATTTTCAAATGTTTCCTCCCACAGTTTTAAAACATGCAGATGTTAATTGGACACTCTAAATTGACCATAGGTGTGAGTCTGGGTGTGAATGGGTGTTTGAGCTAAAATTGAATCTTCTTGAATACATTGGTTAAAGTGACAAGTACATCTTTCCATGATCACTCTAGTAATTAAGCATAATGAAGAAAGCAATAAATACTCACTCTGCTTCAACCAGGGCGACTGAACACTTGTACTGAGCCGTGGAGAACAAACAGATGTCCGCAAACTGGCAAACTGACAAGAGGAGAAGAGAATGAGTTTAGCTTCTCTTCGTCATCAACATCAATAAATATAATTTACTGACACTTCAAAAACAAATTGAACCTTTCTTCCCAAATTGATTTGTATCAGAATGACTGAAAAGTAAGAGTGAGAGAGCTTGAGTTACCAGAAACCTTCACTCTCTTCACAGTCTTGGTGGAGTTGTTGGTGACATGGACATTGACATTGATGGGCTCACCGTGGTAGTACAGCTGCAGAGAAATAAGAGGCTGGGCGTGAGTTTATTCCACTAATCACGTGACACGTCAAAGCATGTGATATACCTCCTTATCCAGTGAGGCCTCTAAATGTAGAGACCTGTCAGACATGAGGAAGCTGCGAAAGGTCTCCACCATGGGCTGAGGACCGGACTTCTCTGGTGCATACTGAACCTTCCGGATCACTAGATGCACAGAGTTCCTGCACACACGTACATTTATGGAGGACAGGATTCAAAAAGGGAAAATTATAATGAGTTTGGTCTCAAATGTATGGAAGACCTTTGGTGGATCTTTTCCTCCACGGTCTTTGCGCAGAAGACTCGCAGCTCATATTCCACACCACACGCCTTCCCGGTGTCCTCTGGGCTCGGCTGCAGAGTCACAGAGCAGGGCAGGTTCTGGGGGATCTGACAAAAATCAAATACAGAAATCAAAATCTAAATGTCAGCCGTTAGTGCACCATGTTCAAAACTCTTTCTATATATATATTTTTTTTTTTACAGTGTACAGTTAATGTCAATGTAAAGTATTTGCACTTTGCAGTTCAAGTTTAGTTGAAAAGGCTGTGTTCATGTCTGGTGGTCTTACAGTGAAGCTGAAGGCATTGGCGTGCTGACCCAGCTTCTTCACCAGTCTCTCCTGCAGCAGGCTCAGAGGTTTCTTCTCCTCCTGTAGAGGAGGAGGAAACACCTGCACGGTGCTGACATACAGATCCTTCCTGAACGAAAGGCCCAAGACGTCCAGGTCCTCCCGACCGTAGCAGAAT
This sequence comes from Microchirus variegatus, assembly GCF_963457635.1. NCBI lineage: Eukaryota > Metazoa > Chordata > Actinopteri > Pleuronectiformes > Soleidae > Microchirus > Microchirus variegatus. The sequence goes on from NC_139803.1 coordinate 28,417,077, forward strand.
GCACAGGTGAGCCTCACAAACACTGAAGGGTGGACACAGACACATTTGACAGTTCAGTGTGGTCAGAGATCAACAGGCTGTTACTGTGCCTAGTATATGTTTTTATCACCTTTTCTGTCTTTCAGATACTCTGGATCAACAAGGAACACTCCATCTACAGAGAACACACACATATACCAGGGTGGTATTAAAACAGGGGGTTAAGAATGAGCGTCTAGTATGGTCAAGAGGAGGCCAGTCGAAAAAAAAGCAAGGCCTAAAGTATACACTCTTAGAAATAAAGGGTTCCAAAAGGGCCCTTCTACAAGGGCTGAGGTTCTACCTGGAACCATTTGCTTCTGAAAAACCCTTTCCCGAAGAAATAGTTTTTTAAGGGTTCTTGGTAACACTAATGGTTCCAGTAAGAACCATTTTGAGCCAGAGAACCCTTTAAAACTCTTTTAAAAAGGGTTCTTGGTGGAACCCTTTGGGAAGGGTTCTCTCTATGAGGACAAGCAGAAAAACCTTATAAAGGTTCTTCTAAATGTATATACAGTAGTGTAAAATAAGTAGTAGTACAGTGAGAACAGTAGTAGAGACTGGGATGTAAACACGGTGGTCTTCCACCACCCCCACATCTTCTCCAGTAATACACTATGTTATATATATATAACCTGGTCCTAATGGTAAATGGTCTGTATTTTTCAGGGTAAAGATGTGGTTTTAGGGTTAGGCTTACAATTGAGTTTAGGGTTAGGCACTTAGTTGTGATGGTTAAGGTTAGGGTGAGAGGCTTGGGAATGCATTATGTCTATGAGGTGTCCTCACTAAGAATAAAAACTAGTTTGTGTGTGTTCAACACTCACCTACAGGGTCCACATGGTCTAAATGATCAACAAAATCTCGCTTTCCCAGATAAACCGTGAGCTGTGGAAACAAAAGGGGGAAAAAAAAAGTGGCAATTAAGAAAATCTAAAAAAGAAAGTGAAGGTGAAGAGAAATAAAAGTCTTACTTTGCAGTTGGGGCTGGACTTCTTGAAGACTCTGGGGAGAGAGGACAGTGCAGATAATGTGGCATAACTTTTGGAACTAACGCTGAAACAATATGATATAATATAACTTTATGCTTATTGACCAAAAATGCATAACAATTAGTGTGCAACAGACAGAAAGAAAATACCATACAGGCTGATATTTATAAACTCTTCAAGCACCTTAATAACAAGGAACTAAAAGTAATGGAAAAGAGGCCAATCCACTTGCATCATTGTCATATTAGAAAGATACAATTTAAAGAGGCTATTTATCTTAAAAGTTTGAATGTTAAAATACTCTGTATTAAGACATAATCCACCAAGGACATGTGTCTTATCTTATCTCCCTACAGAGAAGCACTTCCTGTCCATCAGAGCATGCACTTCACAGACACTTTTTACACTCCAGTTGTCAGTGTGGGCTGTTACTTGGACATTTTATCAAGGCTTTGTCTTAAGCTTTATTTTCTGCTGATTTATTTAAATGAATTGTGGGTATTTGTGGCTACATTGTTTCATTCACTGTAATATTTATTTATAGATTTTAAGGGTTGAGAGAGCATTATGTATGTTATGACAATGACATATATGTGTGTGTGTGTGTGTCATGTACATCAACACCACTGTTTCCTTTATTTCACACTGTTCCTGACTTTACTTCACCCTCTTACACATGTCGACATAGTGTTGAGAGGAAATCTCATCCATGATCAATTTCTATGAAACACATTTAGCTGCACTTCACAATGAACTCCCTGAGCTACAATGTGCTGTTGTCAGCCCTTTGTGCCACTGCTCCCAGTGTGTGTGTGTGTGTGTGTGTGTGTGTGTGTGTGTGTGTGTGTGTGTGTGTGTGTGTGTGTGCCTCCACAGGAAGCGGGACATGTGAAAGTGAGGACCTCAGTTTTGACTGGTCCTCACGCTCTGTCACGCATTAAATGGGCTATTTATGGGTTTAGAGAGTTAGGTTAAGGTTAAGCTTTTATAACCCTTTTAAAAATGAGTTTGATTACACTGTGCATGTAAACCTACCGACTGTTATTCTGGTTCTATGTAAAGGGAGATCAGTTAGCTGTATGCACCTCATACAACCACCTGTGTCGCTTCAACTTTACATGCTGTACAATAAACAGCAAAGAGTGTGTGTTCCATCACAGAGAAAAGCTTAACATGAAGTGAATTAAATGGATTCCAGGAAATGAGGCCAGGGTATCTCTCGTGTGGATGCCAGGAATTATTATGCAACAACAGAGTGTTGCTATTAATCAGCTGGCTTAATCCAGGGGGTTCATAAACGTAGCTGTTTAACTGTAGTAGAGAAGGATTCCTGCGAATGTGTTGAAGATGATGACGTGAACAGCTTCATGGTGAGTTTCTGCTCACTGCTGCAGTTTTTAACGGTGTTAGAATGACTCTGTGCAGGAATGTGCTGCCTTTTACATCCTGAGGAAAGAAACAGGCTGAACGAGCAAAATTCACATCCTGGTTATCTTCAGAACTGTCCTTTACACTGCAGGACACGTGAAGCCTTTCCCGTCAACCCCTTCATTTAAAAAGCAGCGAAAGTCCTTCCATGAGCTCAGCAGGGTTTGGAACCTGTGAGGTCAGCACTGAGGACAGGACACAGCGTCTTCCTGCTGAAACACCACTCACACTTTTACATTCTTACACATGGCAATGTCTTTGGCCGTGCCTCCAAAAACGCTAGTTGTGCATCGTACTGTGAGACACTGACAGTGTCAGTGTCAAGAAATTTAGGACGGACATCTCACAGTGCGACTTCTGCTACTACGAGTGTCATCCGTCTACACTGCTATAGAAGTAGAAAACTAGAGATAAACAATGTGAAGCATCTCTGGCTCTTTTTCTTTGGTTTTGGGGTTGCGTTGACCTATGCGATGTTGGTCATAACAGCAGTCACACTGTGAGATGTTCATCCTACATTTCTTATACGGTCAGAATTTTTTTTCCAGGCTTTCGTTGGTTGCAAGACCGTGATAATGGCCGCCTTTAAACCCTTCTTACAGTATGACCTGTCTTACAGTGCGGCGTACGACCACCACTTTAGCCGTCTTTTGTCTGACGCAGCCCAAAATTGCACAATGTGAAGCCGGCATAAGAATGATAACTGGCCCATGACCTCCTCTACCTTTTAAACACAGCTACAAGTAGAGAAGAGCTGTCCAATGATACTGAAACTGCAATGGCTGCAATGAATGCACAATATCTTAATAATAAAATTATAATTCTGACTTGAAGACAAGAATGAAACCTTCTCTCTTTGAAACACGGTAGTGAAGAGTGTGATATTTGTTTTAGGACTTGAAAAACAGCAAACCTTATATATGAATATGTTTAACACGGGAAACAAACAGTGGTGGTTGTTAGTTACATACACACACACGTGATTTGCCACAGAATTACTCATTTTATCTGAAATATTCAAAGTTTTGTCAAATTGGTCACCGCAAACAAACAATAATCCATAATAACGATTGTCGAAATAGATATTTCGCTTCATGATTGATCTTAAACTCATCATAAATCAAATGACTGCAGGTCAGTTTCCTGTCACCAGGGCTGGACTGGGATCAATACATGGCCCTGGCATTTTTGCCCATGGCTACGGCTCACCATGATTATTTACAGTATATGATATTCAGAGACATGATATACCAGAAAAAGGAAGGGCCTCAGAATTCTTTGCTTGGGGCCTCAAAGTTTCTATAACCACCCCTGGTCGACCCAGGCCCATAGATTCTGCACGAGACCCCCCCCCCCCTCCAATTCGAAAGACAGTTTCAGTCTAGACACACATCTTCTCCACAGCAGGTGAGACAGGTGATGACTGAATCAATCATGTCTTTATAAACTTTTGTGAATGTCAAACTAGTTTGAAACAACACCATACTCTACATACTATCCCTCTCTGTGTGTACATGTGTCAGCTGTTTTTGTTTTAATTTATGTAGTGGTCTTTTTTTCCCCCCTCCCCACCAAAATTTTTTATCACCAGCCACCACTGCTTTACAAACACCAGTCCGCAGTAAAAACTCATCTCCTGTACAAACAATGGGGAATGAAAAATTATGTGACTAACAACTGTAGGAGACAAGACAGAGGAGGAGTGTGTGTCAAACAGCAGAGAACAGTACAGGTTTATCACCACACCGCTCTTATTTATATAGTGTCTACAGTACATCATGATGACAACAATGTTCTTATGTTCCACACTGTGACTCCTCTGAGGATCTCTATATAGAGCTGTTCCCTCACTGTGCTGTTTTCTACTGAAGCACAAACTATCCACATGTATTCAGTTCTGTCTCACTGTCCTAACACTGACAGACTGAGGACACAGACGCATGTTAGAGTTTGTTCCCCATGATGATATGAAGTCCAGTATAAGGACGTGCAAAAAGTCATTTACACCATAAATCACCTCCTCTTACCTCGTCCCCGCTCCTTTGTCTCCCATGTCTCCTGTCTGTCCGCCTGTATGGGCTCTCTGTCTGTCTGTATGGGCTCTCTGTCTGTCTGTCTGTCTGTCTGTCTGCTGTGCGGACACTCGCTGACATCCGCTGGGGTCCCGTCAACAACATCGGCGCGTTGCGCCCCTTTCCTCTGACCACGCCCATATGTTATGATGGACAACACAGCGGACCAATCAGGTCACACCGATACTCCACATTGATGTGGGAGTGAGTGGAGCAGACAGCAGTCATATGCACTCTCTCTCTCTCTCTCTCTCTCTCTCTATCTTTTTAAAAAAAAAATCTCAAGTTTACCATACACCATAACAAATAGTTTAGTTATAAAGTTTTCCAGTATATACACAGTGTGGGTTTGATATATTTAGAATATAAACACAGTTTAAACATGGGATATTATATATGTATGTATTGCATGTGGGATGAGTAGCCTGATTATGTGTAATCTACAGTGCTTGTTCTCAGTAGTACAGTCATCTGCAGGGAGGAATGACCTTTAGACATTTAGGATGTCTCAGTTTCTTACTGAAGAAGCTGTCACAGTGATGTGCTGTGTGTCCTGTAGGGGATGGGAGAGATTTTCCATCAGAGATGACAGCTTGGTAGTAATTCTGCTTTTCGTCCACAACCTCAACTAGGTCAAGGGGACATTCAAGGACAGAGTTGTTTTTGTTGATGTTGTTTTTAATCAGTCCGTCCAGCCTCTTCCTGCCCACAGCCGAGATGCAGACCACTCCAAAAAAAGATAGCTGATCCCACTACTGAATCATAGAAGTGAAATTATAGTAAAACACTGCAGCTACTCTTACCAGTCTCACTACTGTAATCAAGTGTATTACTGTAAATAATATTACAGTACTGTACAGAATATAAACTTTACTGTGAGCAATTTAGCGGCCATTATACTGTTATTTAAATATTCCTACTGTAATCTCCAGAAACAATTTATATCCAGAAAAGGTATTACAGTACAGTAGAATATGGTAAATTGTTTTAGATTAAAAAAAGATAAACTATATGTATTCCAAAATTAAAATTACTAGAATTGAAAACCCTTGGACAAAAGATGGTTTTACAAAAGAAAGCTTTTATTAAAGTCAATGTATTACACTTTCACAGTGGCTACATACATTAATTCATTCTCAACCGCTTTATCCTCCACATGAGGGTTGGGCAGCGGGCTGAGCTGGAGTCAATCCCAGCCGATTCAGAGTGAAAGGCAGGGCACACATTTTATAGGTCATCAGTCCATCGCAGGGCCACACACAGAGACAAACAAACAATGACAATGACAGCCACTCAATAATGACTACACTGATATAAAGAACACAACAATAAGACTTATTACCTTAAACAACATCAGATCCCCGTCTTCTTGGACACATTCCCCTGGCTGGCCTTTGTACCCAGGGTTAAGACAAACAAAGTGCATAAAAATGTTAACACAGGGTTAAATATTAGCTGGGGATTATTTACGCTCAGTATTGAACCTAATGAAATAAATATGACATGCTAAATCTGTGCTAACGACAGTCCTACTCTTTCTATCTTATTTTATTATTTTTATAATAATTTGTAGAGAATGTTATTCCATCTTATTTATTATATTATCTTTATAATAACTAGGGCTGCAACCAGTGTTTATTAATCAATTATTTTCTTGATCAGTCCACATAATGTCAAAAACTGTTGTGTTCCCCAAAAACTTTAAATGACAATGTTCTTTCAGTTTTGTCCACATAACAAAATGAATCAGTAATAATGATTTATTGGTTATATGGACGAAATGTATAATATGGCTTCGCTATTAAAGTGAAGAAAATCAGGTTTATTGTAAGAATTGTGATGTTATTTTGGCAGTAATGACATTCTTTTGTGTATGTTTTTGTGTCGTCCAGCCTGAAGGGGGCAGCATCAGCCCTCGTTGCGGTCAGTGTTGCAAGAACAAAGAAGAAAAGCCGCACATTGTGGGAGTGTCTCAGCGAGAGGGAACGCCTAAACTGCGGCTGTGTGGTGTGAATAGCGGTACTCGGCCTCTTGTTGTAACCGCTGTCTGCAACTCTATACTCGGGGTGGGTGTGTTTGAAGACGCCGCAGCCATGGCTACTGTCTCTTCTCTGCTCAGTTTGACGAAGAGTGCGCTGCTGCTGTTTCTGCTGCTGCCGCCTCTGCTAGGTAAGAAGCGCGGAACTGTGCCGCACACTCTGGGCTCTGCTCCGCTTTTGTGCCGCGCTGTGATTCCAGGCCGAGTAGCGGTCCAGACACACGCACACACACACACACACACACACACACACACACACACACACCCTTCATCACTTCACTACCCATGTGCTCTTTATCTGAATATCACTGTAAATGTCACTGACACATTAACCGGCTTTAACACATTCATCATTCATCTAAAAATCGATGCAGTATGTTATATATATTTTTTATTGATGTGATGGTTATTAAAGATGAGCGTGATGACGCCCATCCACTCTGACCTGTCTGTGTGTCTCTGGGAGACACATTATGTCACTCAATGCAATGACATCACTTTCACATCAAATTAAACTATCCTTTGTACAGTGGATTTGTGCTATTAGTATTCATTTAATATGTATTATCTTTTTTTAAGAAGTACAAATTCAGAGAATATAGCAATATTTTATAGAAGATATGGTCTTAGATGTTGGATATTGTCAATTTTCCTGGTTTAAAAGGCTGTTGCATTGATAATAACATTTAGTATATTGAATATTCTAAGTATTGATTTAAAAAATATTGAATATAGTTAATATTTAAAAACACTTTAACCTACTTACTTGTGTTATAGCAGAATTTGACCATATTTTAGTCAATTTCATCGTTTCTAACACATGTAAAAAGTAATAAGTGTATTTTAAGATGATGTAATACTGATCATAAACAGTCGCTCTTTTTTGAGAGGCACAAACATTCCTAAAGAAAACTTCATGGGTCCAAAGAAACAGATTTAGATCCCAATACATCTGGGAAATAGCCTAAAAATATCCAGATATTATTTTAAGTCATATAACCCAACCTTACAGAAATATTGATTAGATTTATATCATGATACATATCGATATCTAATGATGTAGAAAAGTAGGCTATATCATCATGAGATTTTTTCCAATACTTGCCCAGCCCAACTGTTAATGTGTGTCTAAATGAGCCAAAATAAAAAGAAAAGTGCTCTTGTCACGATTTATGTTATGATTTGGGTCAAATAGAAAGTTTTGGAACTGCTGCTGCTGTAATATGGATGTGACGGTGCTAGTAAGGACCATTTCAGTGCTAATGTCACACTGTGTGTCCCTCTGGTCAAAAACTGGGCCCCAGTCAACTAATCCACTGTTTATTGTCTGAATCAGGGTCCAGTGATCACCAGAGAAACAACACAGAGTAAACAAAAGCAAAACAGGCAAATAAGATCCAGCTAAGGTTTTTGGCTGAGTGTGTGGTTCAACAAACTGGGATCTGATATTGGTGCTGGTATAGATAGCCATGGTAGTGATATCAGTATCAGACAGGAAAAAAGTAGTATTGAGTCATCCCTCAAACAAACAATAGTGGAGGCCAAGTACAAATAATTAAAATAATAATAGGACATCTCTCTGCGTCTCTCCATTTTGACAAAATTAATATTTTTAGGTTAGAATATTAAATTAACTGTGTTCAGGGTCAGGTCTACTTTCTGACTGTTCAAAATATATCAATCTGTAATGAGAAAGAAGTGTGTCAGATTGAGTGACATGTCTGCCCTCTGTCTTCTCTGGACTCTAGTCCTGTCTCAGGATCCATTTGACCTGTCTGATGCTCTGGACGGTGCTGATGACAGTAAACCAGGTCAGTCCAACAGAACTCACTTGTTTACATGACATGTTTTGTTTATGTGGCTTTTAGCTAGGATTTTTTTAGAGGGTGTCCCCCCCTCCTGGAAAATTGCAGGGATTATTTTGGGGCATCTAATACATGGTCTGACTTACATTACAGCAACACCTGCACCAGCAAAACCAGCAAAACCAGAAGGAGGAGCAGGAGGAGGTAAGAAGCACACACCTGCTGAGACAATGACCACTTCTATATTATATAATCGCCAGTTATATGATATAATATAACCTGACTTTACCCACAACAGTAAGAAGAAATTAAAAAAATATATATTTTTATTTATTTATTAATTAAATGTTTTATTTAACTATTTTATTTATTATTAAAAGTTTTTGGGACTTTTTCCAATCTATTTACAGCATCGGGTAACGTATGTATGGCATGCACGGATGTGCATTATTCTGTCGTCACCACACAGAGATAAATTTCCACATGTAAATAAATGTTTGTTTTAGAAATATGTTTAAAACAAGTTTAAGACTATTTAGTTATGTATTAGATAAAAGGATAGGAATCAACCATATCACAGATATGTTTTCACAGACATGACATGGGGCGAAAAAAATGTGATTCGTGGCCATGAAATACACATTTTTTGCCACAAAATAGGAAATAATATAATGCGCACAAAATTAATAATATTATAAGATTCTCATAGATTACATGTAAAGTGAGTGAAGAGGGCTGAAGCTTCGGGATGGACAGAGATCTCCAGAGTGTGATTGAGTTTTATTTTAGGTTGGGAATGAGTTACAAAAACTCAAATATCGTGCATCCCTAAAATGTATTGTAAAAATGTGTATGAACCATTCTTAACACTGTATTTTTGGATATACTCACCAAACTGTTGATAGTAACACACAATCTAACATATTGTTTTTCTGATTTTATTTGTTTACAGTCTTGTTTTTTTGTATTTTCACCTACACTATATTTTTTTTATCAGGTTTCTGAATTATTGTGCTTTGAATGCTCTCTGTAGATTTTAAATTGGAGGATTTATTGAAAGACAGTGTCACCACCACCACCACCAAAGCTCCACCTAAGGTTCCCTCAAGTACAAAAGCTCCAGTCAAACCAAAACCCAAACCCAAACCAGGTGAGATTACAAGACTGTCTGCAGACTAATCATTCTTATTATTATTATTATTATTATTTAATAATTAAAACAAGTTCTTTGATTTTATTTGCTTCTTTGCTCCATATAACAAATAAATCACTGAATAATTTTGATTTGTGGACAAAACAAGACATTTGAGAACATCATCATGTCAAGGTTAGGGTAACCCATCAACTAATTTGATTAATTGAGAAAATAATTTAGATGAATCGAGTCATTAGTTGCAGCCCTGTTTGTTCTATTTATACTTTATACCTACTTTCTTTATACGTCATGTGTCCACTTGGCATAAGATGCTATGACAATGGGCCAAAATTACTCCCTTCACTAAATCACTTTATGTTCGATTGGCAAAATAAATCACTAGGACTGTGTGCTGTGAGCAAGACAGCATTTTAATATAAAATTCAAATAAAAATCAATTTGTACTTTTTTACTCTTGTAATCTCTGTCTCTTGTTACTCACTAAAATTTAAAAACTCAGGCAATTTGTGCTTCAGCTCAAGGATTTAGTTGTCTCCATGGTAACCTCACACCATCTTGTAGCCAACTCTTTTAGTTACATTATATCCGGGCTAGTACATCTTCTGTCACCTTGGTTATTGGTGCTATTTTATCTTCAGTTAGTTAATTTCATGGTGAAAATACTCACTATTAGTTAGAAACAAACGCAAATCAAATCATTTCCATATTCTGTAGCAGTAGCTATTAGTTTTCAGTATATACTATTAATGTATACTGTTACTATTTACTACGACCTTTCCAGCTGATGATGACCTGAACCTGGCTGATGCCTTAGATCCTAACAATGACATTGGTGGCAAAGGCAAGAACAAAGGGCAGGGAGGTTGGTTTCCTTTCTTTCTTTTGCCGTCTTTCTGTTTATAACTTGTTACATTTCGCACACCCTTTCACCTTTGTTTTTTAACCTTTTTTTTGTTTTGTTTTTTAGCATAACAGCTCTTTATCCACATGGAACCTGCGTTTTGGCCGATGACAAAATGTTGTCCTCTTTTTTTATGCCCTTGCCTTTTTTTTGACATCACTCACATTTCCGACTTCCAATGTAAATGTAACTCAGCATCTCTCACATGACTCATGAATCTGGGTATTTTAATGAGAGTACCCCCCCCCCCACAAAAAAAACACCAAATGGAAATCTTTAACACTGCACTCTTAAAGTATAGTTCAGTCTTTTCACTCCGTTTCCTCCCTCAGGTGGACTTTCTGACGACGATCTGGCTGATGTTGGTAAAGATGACTCCTACAAGCCTGACAAAGGCAAAGGTAAAATTGACCATAGAAAATCTATTTTTAAGTCAGTTGACCCTTGTTATTCTAGAAGAGACTCAACGTACATGTGGTAGTTGTTCTTGATGTGACAGTTGTCTGTTCTTGTTTCCACAGGTGGGCACTCACGTGGCGACAGTGATCTGATTAACCATCATGATGACAACATTGGTGGGTTGGTTCTCTCTGTCTCTGATGGGTCTTGATTAATATGTGTCTGCCTCAGCTTACCATGTATCTCTGTGTGTGTGTGCATGTTTTCCCAGAGACCACAGCGGAGGTGGGCACCATTGCAGGGATTGTTAGTGCCGTTGCCATGGCACTGGTGGGTGCCATCACCAGTTACATCTCTTATCAGAAGAAGAAGCTGTGCTTCGGCATACAACGTAAGACTTTTACGTTACGCTTTCAGATGAGTCACTCCCTGACCTCACCAGGGTGTGTGTGTGCTATCAAACACATTAACACCACTATGTTTTGATTCTAAAATGCATCGCATCTACTGTGTTTAAGCCCGTTGTCCATACTAATAGTGTTCTAATGACCTAAAACTGAGAGCTTTCTGGTTCTCTTAAACTGTATTCCATCATCGTTCAGTTCGGTTTGGTACAGTACGGTACAATCGTGAATGGTAAAGCCCAAAACTTACAACAATGGAGGACATCCAGCAGCTCTTTTTTTAAGCTCTGTGTTTGTCTCAACGTGTCAAGTGAAGTCAGTTTTATTTGTATGTTATATCTTGAAATTAATACTTTCTGAAGCTAAGGCAGGTTCAACTTCATGTTTACACTGGCACACATATGCCCAGTGCACCTGAATGGTCATGTGACACAGATCACTTTGGATAAGGAGGAAATGCACTGATCGATTTTATGTCAAAATGGCAACAGCTATTAGAGTAGTTTTTAAGTTTATAGTAGCTAGTTTCACTAATGCTAAAATGTGGATGCCAACTGCTGCAAAACCACCAAACAAACTAAGCAGTTATTTAGTGAATTAGTACTTACCAATCAATAACCGCTTGTCTAAACAGTGTGAAAACTGTCAATCATAGATATCAACCCAATAAAGATAAGAAACAGAAAACTCTGCTTCTCCTTTCATTTCTATGAATGTTAGCTTCTTCTAGCTTATTGTTTGACATGTGTTCCAGTCAGACCACTTACATAAATGGTCAGAGGGATCTCATCTCTAATGGACTGTGGTTGTGAGCTGTTGGTTGTGATTGGATCATCAGGGGCAGCCATGAACAGCACCACAGAGTAGGGCCCTATGATTTCCGTGTTAACGGAATCGCGGACGGAATCGCGGAATTGGCCAATAAAAACGGAATCTAATGTTAAACGCAGAATTTCGCGGAAATTGACATAATGTGACTGAAATGCTGTCATCGTGAGGAGATGGAACGTTTGTCTGGAGAAATTTTCCGGGGAACGCTCATTCGTGGCACCACCCGTGCATCTCGTCACAAACACTCACCCGGTCAGGGTTTCCCCCAGTGCGTGTTGCTTGTTTATTTACTTAATATACACTTTTTTTTTCTACACCGCGGAACAAGTGCACTGCGCCCGCATGTAACCGGCGAGCGTCCCCTTGTCCAGGTGCCGATTGAAACTCAGTCACATAGGCCATTATTACGGTTATATTGTTATTGTCAATAAAGATGTTATATTTAGGAATGCACCGATAATTCGGCGGCCGAAACACGGCGAGTAAACTGTGGAACATCACCTGTTAAATGCTGGAAAGTCTCTGCGCAAAAGTGAAACTTATGAACTCCCCGCAACTTTCACTTCACAGCAGAGAACATTCTCTCTCTTTGAACAGTTAACTAAAGACATCGGCTCATCTGATGCATCTGTTATTCCCTTAATTGCAGAGTTGTAGGGGTAATATTGCGTGTAGAGAAATGATCCAGTCGGATACGGAGAAGCGGACGGAGCAGGAGAACAGTACAGCACAGGGGCGGTGCGCAGAAATCTGTCTGCACCAGATGAGGGGGCACTACCACTTATTTATGTTAATTATTTTACTTTTAAATGTGACCAGCATTGCATGGCTTGTTTTAAGATTCACTGGCATTTACTTAATTAGGATTTAACTTAAGTCAAAACAATTGAACAATTGAGAAGTCAGTGGATTCAAGAAGAAAGTTGCATTTCAGTGGACATTTTATTCACTGACACAAATAGGACACATTCTATGGTGGTAAAGTAAGTATAAAAGGTAAAAAAACAGAATAAAAAAAAATAAAACGGAAAAAACGGAATTCTAAAAAATTAAAACGGAAAAAACGGAATTTGGAAAAAAATAAAACGGAATTTGGAAAAAAATAAAACGGATTTCATAGGGCCCTACCACAGAGACACGGGCTAGTGAGTGATGTCATAAGAAGAAACACCAATGTGCAAGAACAGGTGTTTATGTCTCTTAACATCGTTTCCAGTGAAAACATGTGTTACATCAGTTGTAGGATTGATGGTAAAAGCAGTAAATACAGTTTGTAAACGTAGTGGGGATTATTGTTTTAGCAACAATATCATGCAGTATGCTTATGGTGCACCATTCTTTTCACAGAGAGCCTGAACACTGACATGGTGAAGGCTGAGAACCCTGACGCTGTGGTGGCTACAGAACCACAAGGTAAATGCATACACACACACACACACACACATTTGCACAGCTATTCCTCTTAGGACAATACATTGAGTCCCAGTGAGGGTCTCTCAGAGATCATATGTCACTGCCACAGGAAGTAAACAAATAATTTGCCTAGATTAATATTTAACTTTGATATGTAAAATATTTCAGCCTTCATCAGTCTTGCTCATATAAAAGCCTTTTAAAACTGCTGATTTGCTGCTGACATGTATTTCCTATTGCTTGGTTATATACTATATATACTGAAAATGTGATCGCATGTGTTATGCAGGTGTTTTGTTGATTCATCAGATGTCTATTTTGTCTCTGCAGTCCAGCAGACTCTACTGGAATCGTCCAACGCTGAGCCTCCCACTGAAGAGAACGCTGTGTAAACGCATGCACAGCAACGTCAAAGGTCACACACACCTAAATCCACCACCCCTCTACACACACACTCACACACACATGGCTATGCTACAGTGTGTTATGTAGCATGCTCCACATTTATCCTGCACCTCCTCTGCTGGGAGTTGTAGTTCTTCTAAACTGACTGTGAACAACGATATTTTTTATGTTCTCCTGTAAACTTGGCCAACAGTGTATCAACAGTTGCCAAATGTATCTGTATATAGTCATGTATTGTTTACCTTTTTAACCACAATGTTCGTTTACACTTGCCCAGCATGTGATTTGCTCTGCTGAAGCATCAGACACTGTTGGAACAGGACTAAAATGGGAAAAACTGGAATTAGCAGCGTCGATGTTACGACATTGTGTGTTCTTCAGTAAGTGCACAGTCTCAGGGTGAAACAGGGGGCACTGTGCTACGTATCATTCGTTCTCTCTGTTTCTCCCACTCCCTCATTACTGATTATTAGTGTCAAAACACGTGGAATACATCACAGATGTGTCACTTGCTTCTCTATACACAAGTGAATGAAGAACATTTAATTGAGGTCCCAACATTTCTAAAGCTGCGATCGACTATTGTTTTAGATAATGGATTAGTTGTTTGGTCTATAAAATGTCAGAAAACTGTGAATAATGTCATTAAGTGTTTTCAAAACCTCAAAAACAACAATGTCCTCTAATGTCGGATTTTCTCTTTTCTTAGGTTTAGATAATCAAAGGAAGTCCGATATTAATCACATTCAAGAAGTTGAACAATCAAAAAACAAAATAAACTCAAACCACTGAATCAATTATCAAAGTAGCTGGGAATTAATATATTATTAATTGATTTACTGTTGCAGCTTTGTAGCAACTAATTATGAAAGGGCTGGTTTAATAAATGTAAAAAAGGCCAGTTTGGAGGTAATGTACCAATACATTATGACAGCAGCTGTTACTTTACAAAGCATGCACTCTAGAGCAGTGTATCTCAAACGTTCTACATATGGTGACCCACTTTTTAAAGATGGCAAACTATTGTGATGAAGAGCAAATTTGCTTAATGTAGCGACATGCATAAACTTCATTATGTGCATGTTATTCAAAACGTATACACACAAATCTAAACTAAAAGGTTGGGAAAATTCTGCCAATTTGTTTGCAGGACCCAAAAAAGGTCTCCTGTGACTCATCTGTGGGTCTCTGTGTGTTTGGGAACCGCTGCTCCAGGAAGAGATTAGCTCAAGGAGTTACATCCTTTAAAAGTGAGACTATTATCTTCAACATTTTATTTGTTATTATTATAAAGTTACAACCAGTGGTTGCTATAACAATGCTAACAATAATAATAATGATATTGGAACATCAGTCAAGACACTGATCATGGCTTAGTCCATTAATAAGGACAAGGTACATATTCATGGACCTGTAGTTACTGCAGGTAATCACGTCACATCATCACAGGCTACATGCTATGACCTTTGTGTCGTCTATATGATGAAACGTATAAAGTTGCCTTGTTCAGTTTCGGATCTCGGGATTGGGAATATTTCCGTTAAATTACGGCCTGTGATCTTTTCTACTGTACATAGTTGTTGTTTGAATGACAATGGAGATTGTTTTTGTTTTTTTCAAGATGTTGATGATGGTGAATTTGATAGGTAGTAGTTAGGTAGATGAATAGAGGGACGTCCTTTATTGAATCGTAAACAGTGAAGGATGTTTAAGTCACACTTTAGTCACCACACTCATCGTATCGTAGCATAAATATGAAGCTTGTAATTCACATGTTCTATTCTCTCTCTCTTTCTGTGTATTTGTGTGTGTGTGTGTGTGAGAGGAAATGAGTGCTAATAATTTGAGCCGACATTGTTTTTTTTGTGTGTTAGCATTGAGGTTAATGCAGAAAAGACATGATCTTCATTCCCCTTGTGGCCATCATTTCCATCACTATGACAGACAGAGCAGTGGCATGTAGAGTACAAAGATTTTAAAGCTGCTGTAGGCAGGATCAATACAATCTGTATAGTTAATTGTTGAGTTTTACCCCCATGATTAATCAAATACACGTTTTGGCTCCTGTTATACATGTCACACATGACCCGTGGCTCTCGATCTCTGAAAGGCTCCACCATTTTCGCCATCGTGTTTGTCTGACTGTTTATTTTGATTATTTTAGGTTTCTTTAGTATAGCCAGTTCCCGATGGTCATTTCAACATTTCGGTGACAGAATCACCAGAATTGCCATGTTTACTACTGCTGTCACCTTGTTGTCATTGCGGTATAAATATTTGCTTTATGTCTTTTTAATATATTATGATTAATCGCAGTAACTGTTCAACATTTTTTTCAAGCAAATAATGGAATACTTGTCCCCATCCCTAGTGAGGACATTCATATACATAATGCATTCGCTAATAATTAACCATGACAACTAAATGCCCAACCCAAAACTTTAACCTTACCTTGACATACACCTAATCCTAACCCTAAAACCAGGTCTTAACCCATAAACAGCCATTTTAAGGCAGATTGTGAGGACCACTCAAAATGTCTTCGAATTCTATGCTATATAAGTCAAAGTAGTACTCACAAACCTGTACACACACTCTGCCAAACTTGTGCCAAAGTTGACTAAAATGCAAAGTTCTGCCAAAACAGCTTTTAATTTGAGGCGTATTGATGTTTGCAGCGTTTAATTCTTTGATTTAATCAAAACGGTTGTTGAACGGCTAAAAACTAGACTGCTTAAGTGCTGACTGAGATTCTGTTACAGGATATGATGCGCTCTCCATGATGGCCACCATGGGAATAGGATTTACTAGAGTGGAGAGATGTTGAAGAGCTTTAGGGACAAAGAAGAAAATAATTTAGAGGATTTTTTTTAATTTTTAATCTTTACACATTTGGAAAAATAAAGCTGAAATGTTGAAAGTAGAAGAAAATCATACATTTGTGAGTTGAATTTGCTATTTTCAAGACTCAAAAAGAAAAAAAAATCTTCTCATTTCTTTCTCCCACCTCTTGTGTGGTGTTGATGGATTGAAACCTGACTGAGTCAGATATTAGTGTGAATCTGCCTTTAAATACTGGCCTTGAAACTACAGGACTGTGCTGTAGCTGTGTAGATGACATTAGCAGCAGTAGTTTGTTGTGATGGTTGTACATATATTACTGTGAGCTGCTCTGTCTTTGTACTGATAACAGTGTGTGTGTGTGTGTGTGTGCGCGCGTGTTCACACTCTTTGCCTGCTCTTTTTACTCTTTGTACGCAGCTTAACTTTTCCTAATAACTTAGCTGAACTTTTTTGAAAATGTGTTTGTTGTTTACCGCCGCACCAACAGTTAGTTGTTTCCCTAAACAGAAGATTCATTCACACTTTTCTATACTGTTTCATGTTTAGCCTCCCGCCTCCGCTGTGACCATGTTCCATGGACACAAACGTTTTCTGGACTTTCTTTCCATGTTCGGAATATCCCCTGAACTCAACTTCAACTTGAAGTCATAGCAAGCTCACAACCAACCTACGATTCCAAGATTGCTGTCCCCATATGAGCACTGCTTTTACCGTTATCAGCATTTCTGCTGTATTTGTTTCACAGTAAATCAGTCGCACACATAGTACTGTTTAGCTTTTATCCATGGACGCATAGCTACGCTGTTTGTGTGCGCAAAACACCACTGGTATTGCTAACAATGGCCAGTCAGGGATAAGTTTGTGTTTCTGTATTTTTCCAAATTCTCTCATGAAAGTGGTGAAATTGGAGGTGACGTCACTCCCAGCTTCGACGTCCAAGTTCCGAGTTCTGCTGCATTAGCCCTTGTTAACAACGCTAGCTCTTCACAATTTTTTGCACAAATTAATCAGTACAATGTATATGATTGATTTACTGTAAAACGTGTACAACATAAGTGCTATTTACAGTAAAAGTGGCAGTGTTTGTAAGGTGGAAGCCATCTTGGAATCCTATGTCAGGGTTGGTTGCTGTGAGTTTCTGAATTGGAAATGCAAGTTGAGGAATGCCCCCTGACCTTGTAAACTGTTCTGACTACAAATGGAATGCACCATTAGCATGTATGTCATTATATAGCACAGGTACCACAGTAACACAACATACAGACGATTCTTTACGACCCTATTTTATCTTGTGTATCTTGTGCAGCCACCATTACTGTGGTGTCATTTTGTAGTGACAGTGACAGTCGCATGGGAGCTGTGACCCTGTTACTGATAGAGGTGCATTATCCTAACTCCAATTTGTAAGGATGCTCCGAGTTACCGAGTCAGGGAACGCACCCCTGACCTCGGAAATTCTGAATTCCTACTACAAATGAAACACACCATGACATGGCTGTAATTTACTAGCTTCTTTACATATCTTGCTAAAAGCAAACATGTTGTTGATCATGTTTAAACATTTGTACACAGACACTTCACGAAGTAATTGCGCTTTGCTTACTCGTGGTACGTCACTGGATTCGTCTCGGGTGAAAATGTTGTCTTCATGTCCAGTCTGACAGAAGGTAACCGTGGTTATGGTCACTAACCTGACAGTGCTGTTAGGGGGTGGTGGTGGTGTGATTGAATTAGGTTGTGTGAGGCTTAGAAATACTGTGGAATCTACTTTACACTTTGTTTCGCTTGGATGAAAAATATTTTGTACTCCGTGTCCTTCAGCTTTGCAGGTACTGAGAGAGTATGTGTTGTACGAGCTGCCTGTTTTACATACATGACATCATAATGAGTAGCTGGTGTGATGTGTGACTGAACAGTCAGACGAAGTAGTCTCTAAAAGTAAGACGCCATTATTATTATCAGGTTTTGCGTGTTGAGAGGCACTGACAGTCTGCAGTTATAAACTCACCTCGCAGGAGTTGTGCATGGAAAAGCTCTCTGCCCTGACACCTGTAATTAGTATGCCTTATTATTCTACACTGCACAGTCCCACGGGACATTCTGCTCCTCTGGGTGTTTGACCTGGAAGAAACAGTCCAGTCCACTGGGTGAAAGGTGAACATCACACACACAGAGACACAAGAAACAACAACTGAATGTATTCAAACTCTTGATTGTGCTTAAGCAAAAGCCCTTTGGCATGTTGCAAAACCAAAGATGACACAGACTGTCTTTGCTCTTTTTATGTATTGGACTGAATTATGTGTTTGTGAAATGCATCACAGCACTGCGATGTGGGCTGTCCCAATTGTCATATGAGTTGTTGGCTCCTTCGACTGTGGCCGACGTTTGCTTGTTCCTTAATTAAAGTTTAATAGGAGAAGAAGACGGGGAACCCTTGAGTTGTGTGGGCTAGACCATCTCATGTCACACAGGGTATGACTGTCTCCTCTAAAATAATAATTTATTCGATTTATAAAGCACTTTATATTTGTGAACAAGTTTCTAAGTGCTAAACAAGCAGATTTCAAAACACGAATACAAACATACATTCAACGAAAGTAGCAACCCCATTAAAATGCTTTGTTGTGGATTGTGGTGTGAGGATTTATTTGAGATATTGTGGCACGCTACCATGGATACAATGGTGGGTAAGCAGACAGTCATCTCTGTCGACTGCCTACCAATGAGGATCCAACAACTGGATTGAGACAGAGATTCTATATTCTATATAGTTGCAGTTGAGAACTGAGATTAACAATTTGACCAATTTAGTGTTTGAAATAGACAGGTTTCTACTAGCATCTGGCAAGGCTGTGCTAGAAGCGGGCTTACCACGATGACGACAGAGAAGGGATGTGTAGAAGCTTTTGTATACATCCAAAATGGCGGCATGTTAATTTAGGGCAGGTCTGGCTTTGGGTGGTGGTCTAATAAATTTGTTAGGCACTGTTCATTTTAATGATTGAAGTGATAATACACTAATACAAAGTTAGTTATGGCTAGTATATTCAATTTCTGCCAATAAACTCTCATAAATGTTCAACACTAGATCTTCAATCCTGACCTTAAACCTGTCCATGACCAGGTTTGAGATTTAAGCCTGGATTATTGTTGGCTTGCTTTGTGAATCGTTTCTTTGTTGGTGTCGACACGGTCTCACCTCTGCAGTCCACTCAAGTGCCTGTGCTGCACTTCCTCCCGCCCTAGTGCCTGTCTGTGTCTGTGCAGAGATACACACAGTGCTAGCCTTTTTTACTCCCAGAACCTGGAAGTCAGAGTTCATGGCGTTCCAGAGAGGAAAAATAAGAAAAAAAAACATTGTAGTCATTGTAAGCAATACTAGTCTAAAAGTACCAACATACTAAATGTAGCAATGTTCAGGGTGGTGTAGTTGGTATTTTATCACTGGGGGAACTCTAAAAATATATATATATATATATATATATATATATATATATACACACAAGTTAGTAAACAAAACGAAGGGACATCAACATGGCGCTTTTGCCCTTACCGTTGTATGTCACCCTGTAGTTTCGCCACTCGTTAGCCATCCGTGCTCGATGGGTTGGGGAAACGGACAGATCCGCAACAATAGAACAGATTTTTCCATCCGAGCAGCTGAGTTTTCCATCCCTAAAATCAATCCAGGGGTAGGTGGTTTGTTTTCGACTCCACATTTCCTCAGTCCATACCTCCGGGAAAGGTGACTTAGCAATGTTGCTACAAGTAGCAATAGCGTCCTCTCATGAAGGCTCCTCTGCTGTGAACTGGAAACGGCCTCCGGTACTTTTTCTTCTTTAATGACGGTCTCTTTTTTCTTGCGGAAGAAGTCGAATAAAGTTGTTTTTTTTGCCAACCATTGTCAAAAAGGTCAAAACGGCAACGTAACTGAAACAATACACCTGCTAACTCCCGCTAATTGCTATCGGCGCGCGCGCGCACTGACGCGGCCGTCGTGACCGCGCACGCCATGACACAATAAGAATTTTATTCATAATATTTGTGAATTGCAGTATGTATGATTACTTTATTACAAGCTATAGAATAGCTATACAAAATAATAACAGAGGCAATGTTTAAGAAAAAAGAAATAAAAATATTAAACAAATCATCTTGCCACGTCCCCTGACCACTACACCCCTGCCAATGTTTGTATGGTGGCAGCCTTCTGGGAATCCTTACTCAGAAATTCAGAGTTCCAACTACAAATGGAATGTAGCATCACTCTTGCGTCTCATTACAACTGATGTAAAAAGAAAGAGGAGGAAAAAAAGTGACTCGTTCTGGTTTCAAACTTCTTTTCACACAACACATACTTGACCAGTACACTGCTCTCATACCCACACACGTTGCATGCTTTTCTCTACTGTACACACTTACTCATATTTAGCAAGTGTTAAACTCTGTATGAATGTCTTTACGGCTTGAAGTGTAATCGTGAACTCTGCTTTTCTCTCTTATTCCCTCTAATAATGAATCATTCTCCCGCAACTGTATGTGTCATTAATATGAAATAAATAAACTGTTTGAAAAGACAAGACAGGGACTTGATTTTTTTTTTCTGTTTATTTTCTATTCAAATGGAATGTGAGAAGTGGTTATTGCTCATGAGAGCTTAAAGGGATAGTTCTGGGTTTTCTGAAGTGTGGTTGTACCTGTATGTGGAAGTGATGCAAGAGAACGGACGTTGCATACTAGTGCAGTACCTTAACTTGGACAAGCCAGGTGGATTCCGTCGTCTAAGTCAGGTTTCTTTTGCATTTCTCAGCACAAAACATCACCCACACACAACGGCTATTAACCGACGATGCCGACAATCTGCCTCCATGTCTGTTTATATTCTGAAGTCACATTGTGAGATCCCAAATCCCTCGCATCTAGTCTAGTGAAAACCAGTTACAAATTTGTTGTTTGTGGTCTCCTACGTTTTTAAAATCAATCCAGATTTAAAAATCCTCTAGTGTGGCTCAAAAGAAAATCTGTGAACTGATTTCAAACTCAGAAGTCATAAAATAACCAATTTTAACTTAGTGATGGAGGCAGCAGTCGATCTCACAGAACTCCTGTGTGCTGTGGATGTAAATCTCAGATTTTTTCTGTGGACTTTGGTGTGGGTCAAAAAGCCAGACAAATTCTGCTCATTCAACTTAAAGTGGGTGTAGATCTTATAAGAATGGCCTTTTATTGAGTGGATAAAATCACTTTTCTCTTGTGTCCCCCTCTATGTCAGTATCTCATACAATCACACTTTAAAAAAACCCAAAACTATCACTTCAATTGAACATAATTAGACACATTATTGACATAAGAAGACACAATTCAACACTTCCACAAGTACACAGTGATTTACATTTAAAAATATATATTAAGTGGTTTGGCAGTAACAGAACAGAACAAAAAAAAAATCACACTTTGGGGATGTGGACCAGTGACATTTTGACACATAAAGGCAACACGATGATAAATACAGTGAGACCAGTGAGGCAGTGTTCAGGTAATGGAGAGGAGGAAGATGAAGTCACTTCCCAATTGTTGCTCCATGCAACACTAGAGGGAAGTCAGTGAGGAATGAGAATGAACTAAAAAAACAAAAAAAACA
Source organism: Microchirus variegatus (assembly GCF_963457635.1). Taxonomy (NCBI): domain Eukaryota; kingdom Metazoa; phylum Chordata; class Actinopteri; order Pleuronectiformes; family Soleidae; genus Microchirus; species Microchirus variegatus. The sequence goes on from NC_139803.1 coordinate 28,439,427, forward strand.
CCCCTCTTGAATAATGTCAGGGTTTCAGTGGGAAGAACCCTTATTAATGACTGTCTTGTTAAATATGGGCAGATGAAATACTGTAAGATCATTCCTCTTTCTGCTCCTTTTCATTCAAATGTTGGGACTTTCTTTTTCTGTGTTTGTATTTGCTTCGTTTGAAGAATTGAATACATTAAAAAAATAACAGTGTAGATGACGGCTGTGACTCTTACATCAGTGTGAGCAAGAACAGTCACAAATGTGTGAATGCAGTACATTAAGCTTAAGCTAACAACAGTAGCCTGGTGATAATGTGGACGTCTTTAATCACCAACTTGTTACAAAGACTCTTTCTGTTTTGAGAATTATTGCTTCTTCTTCGAGCCTATCATATGCTAATAGTTACTTTACGGACATTTAATCAGCAGTGTTAGATTTTATTTTTCAATGCCAATTCAAGCAACAGAATCTCATGAATTAGTGCATATTTTTTCAAAAGAAAAGCTCTTAATTCTGTCTGAAATTGTCGTCTGTGAAGATGTGCAAATAATTAAAATAGATATTATTTCTAAGCTATTCTGTGCAGCCTTAAGTCAAGTCAACCACAGAGACATGTTTGGTTGAAGCTGCACTCACACAGGCAGACAGACAGGAAGTGAGCAGGAGCAAGTGTTTGCATTCACGTATGTGTGACCCAAGCTCTTAAAACCACCGACAACGTGTGCCTCAGCCTTCTGCAGATTTACAAAATCAAAGAGCCCTGAGACTTTGATGTAACGCTTCATGATAGAAGAAGTAAAAACATTCACACTGGTTTTTCCTTCACTGAGCTCAGTGTCTGTGCTGCTTCTTCTCGACTGACTTTTAATAATATAAATAAGAAGCTGTAAATCACCGTTGCTCATGTCAGACTCTGCTTTTAATACTTTCTTTTAATACTTTGGAATTCAACGAATCTTAATATAAATGTAACAATCCTCTCATTTTATTGTAAATGTTGTAATTTAGCGGTTGGCTTAAAAACGGGGGAGTGACAGACTGTATGTGTGTGTGTGTGTGTGTGTGTGTGTGTCAGACGGCAGTGTGTAGAGGCGTCCCCTTGGCGTGTGTGTTAGATGGAGAGTGTTCAGTGGAGGACAGGGAGTGGGACGACGTCTCTCTCTGCAGCTCGTCCACTCTCCTTTGCAGTTCAGCTCTGAGGAACAGCAGCTCCTTCAGGGTCTGGTGCACTGGCACCTGGGAGACACACACATGTACAAGGACACATCATTGACATTACCCTAACCTTAGCCTTCACAACTAAGTGCCTAACTTTAACCCTTAACCTAACCCAAGTCTAACCCTAAATCCTTACCCTCTTACCCAGCAAGAGTCTTTGTGGGACCAGACAAAAGGTCCCACAAAGATTATTAGAAGCAGCAGCACTGACATTAATGATGATAATCTAAACAAATTTAGCACACATTTCGACTTAAGTATGAATCATAATGTTACGTTAATATATATTGTACCTGAACATGCTAATAGAGGTTGTCGGTACACAATACACATAAAGTTAGGGAAACACTGCTATACATCACTGCTGTAAAAATACTGCTGCTTGCAGTGTACCTGCGGTCTCATGCGAGGGTTCCAGCGGGCGTAGTAACTGGTCCACAGCTCCAGGTGTCGGCAGGAAACCAGAGGATAGAGAACATGGTGCTCGTAGTCCACATAGAAAGGGTTGGTGAAGTCCTCAGGTTGACTTTCAGGTCAAGCAAAAAAAAACAAGTTTTCTTTAAAGAACGTAAAGCCTTGTTTCTGGGAAATGTATTTATTTTTTCCTTAAAAGGAAAGTTATCTCTAGAAAAATCAAGTTCATTAAATAAAATATATATAATTTTGTCATCATAACTCTACAGCTTAATTTAATCGCAATCATGCATACAAGACATTTTGAAAACAAATTCTTAAAGTCATTTTAATGAGAAAGACTCATTAGCCCAACCCACAACATTTCTTATATGACAATTTCTTTGCTTGTGATACGTCCTCGTATTAAGCCACATTACAGTCTAAGAGTGGCTGTATTTTCAAAAGGTAGTTTTAAATATTCTAGCCAATCAAGCAGATTATTTTTCTTAATACAGGAAAATTATATAAATGTGAGAAAAATTGGCTTATTTCTAGTAGGGTTGTTTTTTACAGTGTACCTGTTTATGTAGGACCACAGAGACACGGTGTTGGTCTGCACCTCCTGCACACAACAGAGCAGTGTTAAAGGGTTAGTTTATTTTGGTTGTTTGAAGTCATGACACAAAGATGCTGTGTGCACCTAAAACCAGTCATGACATAGGCAGACAACAGGGATAAAACTATTTTATCCATTTGGTAACAGACTCACCTCATACAATCTACACTTGCTTGAGATATTGTAGGCTAAAGCTGGTGTAGATTTTATTATGTGGCTAAAATCTGTTCAACCTTTTGGCAGCCATGTTTTCCTTGAGAACATTCCACTACAATAATAATCATTTTATAAAAAAAACAAAAAAGAAACGATCACTTTAATCTGACATATCTTCAAATACTGGGAGAATAGAGGAATGGTACATGCCTTGGTTGCTCTCTCCTCTTCACTGTTATAAAGGAATGTACCAAAGAGACAGCTGTAAAGATGGTCCAACACCGTGATCAGGAACAGCTCGTTGAACTCAAAGGCCGCTGGGAACTGTAGTCCAAAGGAGAGAAGTGATAATATGTAGAGTGGCATCATTTAAATATCAAAAACATCATACTTCAGCCTTTACTCAGGCATGGTGATGAAGGACTCTGACCTGTCGAGTCATCTGCCAAACACAGTCGATGAACTGGACAAAGAGAGGGGAGCGCTCTGAGTTAGCGTGGTTCTCGTCACCGTGACCCACGCGCTGCAACAAAGGACACAACACTGTTAGTACACAAGAACCTCAGCTGTACACATCTGCAACAACACAACAGGAAGCATGTCACCAGCTGCCTTATCAATACTTTACAAAAGAATGCATTCAACGTGGTGAACTAAAATCGATGCATCTTCTGTCTATGCTGGCGACTTCTTTCTCAAATCTAGGACAATTACTTGACAACACCTGAACAACACTGACGTTATTAATTACATTTCGGGAAGTACAAAGTTAGGTTAGGCTAGCTATGGACAGAGGACCTGACTGTCCTCTGGAGCAGCCAAACACACACATAGAAACACTTACTGACCTATTCACTTTAGTTGGGACCAAAGTCCAAAAATGATGCTGTTTGTCTGTGTTTGTGCAGAATAGAAATGTAAATAAACCAGTATCAAACGTCCTGTTCAACAAATTGTAGAAAAGCAACGTTCGTCTAAAGTCACTTTATTTCACATTGGCCTGGCCAGGCAGTGCAAATGATGTGGTATGTTTTTGCATCATTCGCTTGAGCTGAAAAATGTCAGCATTGGCAAAAACTTTGCCTCATACAATGACGCGAATACAGTTGATCAAAAAAAATGATCGGGTAATGTACTGAACCGAACTGAACTGTACGACTTATTGGAAATGGGGCTTAGCATTTCACTGGGCTCAGTAAGATTTGAACAGAGCCTTACTGCAGCAAACTTGTGTCCAAAACTGATCCACTCCTTCTCCACCAGAACCTGCAACACAAACATCCATACAATCTCAGTGTACAGATGGAAACTTCAGCAGACACAGCTGACAATGTTGTGATGCAGTGTGTGACCTGGAATCCTCTGAGAGTGCGGTAGTAGCTGTCCAGCATCAGCATGGCCAGAGAGGTGAGCTGAGATGTTCTGTCCCAGCCGTCGCTGCAGTGAACCACCACCGACGACTTCCCAGACTCCAGCTTATCTGCTACTTTAGCTGCTCCTGCTAACAACAGCTGCACACAAGTGAACAACACGTCATGATTTATATAGACACAGATACAGATAACTTTATTTATCCCCTTAGGGAAATTCAGTTTCCACATGCCATTTGGGAGAGTGAGCGCTATATTAAAACCGAATTGGGCTACAAACAAGGATAAAAAATTAATAACTAAAAATATCAGGAAATACAAACTGCTAAAAAGTTAAAAATGTATCTTTTTTCCCCTAAACCTTTTCCATTTCATGTGTATCTTCTACAGTCTCTAACCATTAAGTTACTTTAAGAGATTCCTTTTTTTAATTATTAAACAAACTTCTTGTTATTTGCTTCAGTGCTACAATGCTTTAGGATTCAAAAAACCATATAGTTCTGTATAGTTATGGAGTGTGTGTTGAATTTACCCGGATGTATTCCAGCCAGTGTGTCTGGTCAATAGCAGAGTGCCAGTGAGCTTCATCTATGGTGGGATAAACCACATCCTTCAGCTTCCGCAGAGACTCCCTCATTACATGTATGTTGGGGATTTCCAGAAAGTTCAGCTCCACGCTCGAGTAGAAGCTCTCACTCTCATAGCCTCCATCCTTTGCCTACAGCAGAGGCAGAGGATTAGCACTTACAAATGCTGTTATTTTATATTAGATTCAGCTGAGTTCTTAAAGAGGAAGCGAATAAGTACAATGTGAAGCTGAAGAAAGAGGCAGAGAGACAAAGTAAACGGATATAAATATTTTGCTACCTTGTTGGTGACCGCTACACTACTCTGCCGGGCATCAAAGATGGTGAGTTTGTGTGACTGTGCGTTTGCATCCATGATGATTTGGAGGAAGTGTTCATCCTCTGTACATCGACGATCTGAAGGTCCGACTAAAGGTTGGCTGCATCGTACGATGGTGGCCTGAGACTCTGGGTGGATCCAGGACAGGACCTGCAGGAGGAGCAGAACTGGGTTAAGACTACCAGGACCAAGAGGAACAGACAAACCCAATATCTTCCACAATAAAAATGTCTTCAATGTGTATTTGAATCGTTCAGTGACACTCAGACTGACCGGTATACGGTGCTTGGCTCTGAACATGGCCACTTGTTTGATGTTGTCGTCTGTGATGTTGGTGGGGATGACCAGGACGGAGGGATAAGTGTCACACAGTTCATAGCTGCTGTTAATCTTACTGATGGTCCAGCTCTCATTAGGGAGACCCTGCAAAACAAATGATGACATCAGCTATTTCCAAATAGAATGGTCCAGAGTGCACATTTGAATATATTTGTTTACATTTGGCAGTAACTGAAGATAAAATAATTACACATATCTTTTTATCTTTTAAAGTGTAAATTGTTGTTTTTCATTAGCCCTGAAGCCTTGTTTATGCTTGACGTGTGACCTACAAGGATGCACGGAGGTGCTTATGCTCAACGCGGGATAATTGTTGTCAACAATCTCTGCTGCTGCTTGTATAAATGACATTGTAGTACTAAAACATGTCATCAAGAGATGTACTGTCTAAACCTATAACTTGATACAACTGTTATATATCTGCTCCTGGTCCCTCTCTCTTGTCTCTAACTCAAGTCCTTCTTTCCCTTCATCTCCCCAACCTCTCCTCTGTCCTCCATTTTTCCTTTCACCCCAACCGGTTGAGGCAGATGGCCACACATTTTCAAGTCTGGTTCTGTCAGAGATTTCTTCCTGTTCCTGAGTTTTTTTTTCTCTGCATTGATGCTTATTACATCCTCATTGTTTGTTTCACTTCTCTCTTACTATGCACAATGTCTTATGATAATGTATGTTGTGATTTGGTTCTATATAAATAAAACTGAATTGACTTGAATATGATAAATTAGGTCCAAGCCTTGATTTAAGTGCAGTCAGCCAACAATGGCTAGCCCGAGATATGTTTGCAATCTCAACTGGAACATGTACTGTTCCAGGTTCTGATGTTAATGGAACGCAGCTTTAACACAGGCAGTATGTAAGACTCTGACTATGTCAAAGTTATCTCATAAAACAGCACTTCATAAACATAACTAAAAAAACTAAAGAACTAAATGAATGCAGTTACATAGAAGAAGGGAGTTCTCTCAGTTCAGCCATGAGGCATGTGTGTGTGCATGTAGTGAGAGTCAATTTTGCTGCAGTGGCGCCGTTACCTGACGCCTGTACTCGGCTGTAGCGTCGTACACCTTCCAGCCATCCACAGGAAACTGCTCCTTGTACATGAAGGCAAACAGAGGCTGCAAAAAAGATTCACAGGATGTGTGTTAAGTGTTCAGCTACACTACTATGAATGAGACAGATAAATTATGGCATCGTTAACAAGTTGTTTGTCCTAGTGCTTTGATGACGTCATCATCATGCACCCATAGTCATCTGTGGTTGCTCTACGCCCTGACATGCATGGGGAGTGCGGGGGCCCATTCAGTGACAAACTTTTGTCAACCCTAGCTTTAAAAGAACCAGCCTAGACATAAGGGTTCCAAAAGGGTCCTTCTGCAAGGGCTGAGGTTCTACCTGGAACCAACTGCTTATGAAAAACCCTTTCCCTTTCAAAGGTTCTTGGTAACACTAATGGTTCCAGTAAGAACCATTTTGATCCAGAGAACCCTTTAAAACCCCTTTCCTGAATAAAGGGTTTTAAAAGGGTTCTTGGTGGAGCCCTTCAAAAGGGTTCTCCTATGAGGACAAGCCAAAGAACCTTATATGGTTCTACTTAGCACTTTTATTTCTAATAGTGTAGTCAGTCCTGCATTTTGGCCTTAAAGCACAGTTTACACACATTTAATCACATTAAATCAACATTGAAGACACGTAATAAAACTGACCACGTTATGAGATAGTGGGAAGGCATGTTTGGCGACAGCCTCCACCACATCTGGGTGGCTCTCCTCTCGTTTATAGGCAAACCTGGGACTCCTCATGTCCTGATGGAGAGACACAAGACAGATGCAGAAAAGTTGCAAGACAAGTTGGAAAACACATCCATTCATGGAGCAGAGCAGTGTATATGTGTGTGTGTGTAAAAGTGCTACCTTGCAGACCAGTTCAAGTCCCTTGGTGTTCTCTCCTTGTGTGGTGACACTGATGGTCTCCAGTCTGCTGATGGCTCCCAGGTTAACATCGAGAATGAATGACGGCTCCTGCATGAACACATGCTGGACATTAACACACTTCACATGTGATCAGATATTTTATATCAAAATGACAAGGTTTTTCCATGTCATTTCATTCATTTGGAATAAAAAACCTTTGACTTCATACATTTTTCATTGGTGTCAGATTATTTATAACATAATGGTGATGAACAATGGTCAGAAGGGCCCCCTGGGAATCTTTGCTTCGGGCCCCAACAGACTCTAGAATAGCCTCTGATTGTTACATTCATACTGTTAATATAATGTATTAGGCCTTGGTGAGCTACATTATCACTTCATGTAGACAATCAAAATGGGAAATAAAACATTTAATTAGTTATCATGACATAAAACCAATGATCTTAGACTTACAGTAGACAAGTCTAAAAATGGAAGACCCATCTGAGACCCACCTTAAAATCAAAAAACAAATGGAGGATTTGGAGAATCATGTAACCCCTACTTAACATCATCAACTGATGCATGGTTTTGTACACAGGAAGTTGAAGGTATAATGACACTGTGTAAATAATGCATGGGGGCTACTTTACCCTTTCCACACTGGTGAAGTAGAGCTTATAGTCTGTGATGGTCAGTGTCCCGTTAACTAGACCACTGAACGGACAGATATACATCACATCCTTGACTGTACATCACACACACAGGCACAAAAACAAACAGGACAGGATATTGATTGGAACAGTAAAAATATTTAATATTTAAACAGTGTGTGTAATATTGCTTGCGACATACAGTAATATAGAGTCATATATACCTGTTGTCTGGATGGTCTCTCCAGGCAGCAGAGGAACCTGGTTCTGGACCATTCTGACTTGTGACCCATATCTCAGAGCTGGAAGGTTCTGAGAACCAAAAAACAGACATCAGAGGGACAACAACAACAACATGGACCTGAGCAGGACCCTGTGTCATAGACACACAGCAAATCATTGCCGTCAGCAATCATCATCACACTTACATCAGGGAGTCTTGTTATTTGGGTATTAAAAGCAAACAAACTGATGGAATGAGAAGTGATGATGCTTGCATAAACAGAAAAATCGTTTTTTTTTCTTCCTAAAAACATATTGTAGTAAAATCTACAGGAGATAAATAAGGTCTGTAGTGATTTCTAAAATATTAACTAATATTTTGAAAAATACCTAAAATTATGAAAACTGTTTTTTTCTTTCTAAAAAAAAGATGCTGTGGTATCATCATCTACAGGAGATTTAGAGAGCTTACACTATATGATACATTACAGCTTGTTTAGAGGAAAACGAGGTTGTAGCTGATTGTTCACCTTATTTTGGAAGGAAAAATCCCCCACTTATATCATAACATGTGGTGAAGCTCTACATTTGACATCATCACATTATTAATTACTCTATATTAAACCTAATGCAAGGCTAAGAACTTCCAGATATGACATGTTTCCAATTCCAACATGTAGCTATTACATTTTTGTATTTGCACGAATAATAGCACAATCAAAACAATACATTGCAGCCCTTGTGATTGCAAAGTGTTTGATGACAAAAAAAAGTAAAAAATAGCAAGCTATGTGTGTACTAGGAAGTTGTATATGAACTGGAAAAGCTGAAAGAATTCTGTCAAACTACTTTAACAGCATCAACAGCCTAACGTGTTATTTTAGCTCCAAATATAATTGTGTCCGCACTTTTTTAATTTATTACATTAAAAAGTAGAATCACCACCTATTCGTAAAGTTGATGGGATTATGCGTAAAATATTCAGACATTATTTATTTTTGTACATCTGACATATTTTGGAACATTCTCCACTCCAAAAGAAACGACAATCTTCGAGCGAGTTACAGTAATGCAGGGCTCTCAAAGTGTTGAGCTGAGTGAAGCAGCTAAGAGGATGCATTCAAAGACCCTGGTAAATTTCATCACAGCTGTAGAATCCACAGTGCAGAAGGGCTTCAAGATGCATTCAAGAAAGGTTGTAAATGAAATCACTAGGGTTGCAACGACTGGCCGACATAATTAACTATGTCAATTATTAAAACTCTATTGTTGAGGCGTCAAAACGCCTCCTCTGGTAATAAGTCAATAACTGCAATGCACTACAGGAAGTGCTGGGGGCAGAAGACCCATTTCTCCCACTGTAAACACCAACTGCTATCTGAACCAGCGAATAAGAATGAATGAGTTACCCCCTTGATTGTGAAAATGTCATATTACTTTCTCATAGTTATGTTATTTTATGTGGGGTTTGAAATGTAATGGTGGTTAGTGACATACACTCTCTTGCCTCTCATCTCCACATACTTTATATACGAGTTAATATTAGAAATCCTATTGTGGCAGAGATGTCTATGACCAATTACACAGTAAAAATATATAGGGTTGTGCCGATTGGCTGACCGATATCATGATGTAGAGCCACCATTGTGATGCCACACCCCCACCTCGTCGGACATAAACTAATCCTTGTCTCTTCTGGTTAACCTACAAACTCTGCAGGGATTGCTCTGTAAAGTAAATGCCATTTTAACAACTTCTCACGTCAATTTAATGGTCAACAGTGCGCCCGACTTTTCATAAAAAAAGTCCAAAATGTAACAGAAAACAGTGGAGTCTGATCGCCTTTGTCTTTTTTTAAAGACAAAGGCGAACTTTAAATAGTTTGGAGAACAGTGCAGTTCAGGGAGAAGACAAGGAAAAGAGGAGGAGGAGGAGGAGGATTAGAGGAGGGTGAGACTGGCATATCAGGACAGACTGAAGAAGTGAGGAGACAGTGAAAGACTTGCCGAAGCATTGGAAGGATGCTCAGAATCACTGTCTCCATGGTAACAGTGCCCTTCATCATGCAAGTCCTGCTGTCAGGTAAAGCCAACAGCACGGAGAGAAAGAGAGGAAAAAAAGAGAGGAAAAAATACATGTGTTAATCTACGTGCTGCTAACTGTTCCTGTCATCACTCCTCACTTCCTGTGGTGCGTGGAAAGAGAAGTTTCCATTTTAATGCACGTTTTACAGGACAGTAAGTGTCGTCTCTTCATATTCTGCAATTACATACATAATGTGTGATGTGTTCCTTTTGAGTGGGCTTCCATTAAGTGTGACCAAATAGGTCACACAGAAATGTCATGTTGGGTCTCTTTGTGAAAGAGCAGAACTATATATCAGTACACTCTACTATCTTCAAAGGTTAACAATTGATTCTTAAAAATCCAGAATGTGTACCCCTATCCTACGGAAGTGTAGAAATGCCTCAGGTGAGAAAAAATATCTGAGCTTATATATACGCAAGGTGTCTCGTTACAATTAAGTTTACAATGAGATCCTGTTTGTGTTACAACAATAACATTTCTCATTACAATGAGAATGTTTCTTGTTACAACAAGCTTTATTATTAGGAAGCAGAGGAACGTGCTGAATGGAAGACATGAAGTATTATGAAGCACTTTTACTGTGTACTTTAGGAGTAATCCAAGGTCAAAGTTTACTTTTCACAAGAAAAATTAGGTTATCATCAAAGTTAGAAAAATGCATAATCTTGTTCAGAGTCTTTGGCTATGGATTACTCCACGCTACATGCTACATACTACCACTACTACATGTAGTACAAGTAGCATTAAGACTGCAAGCATAAACTACTCAGAACAGGTTATATTGAGTATATTGAGTATATTGAGAATGATCGTGATCACAACAAGAAAGTTACGGCGACAAAATGATCTCGTTAGAACGAGAACTGGCTCAGATATTTCCTTCTCTGCTGTGGCAGGTCTACACTTCCATACTCTCCAGATCACCACTAAAATTGAATTATTCTTTTGGCCATTTAAAGATAACTTGTAATCTGTCTGTTACTTTATGGGTAATGCTGCTCTTAGTCAAACAAACAGGCAGACAGACAGACAACTTGGAGGAAGAAATTACAGCTGATGGATTGATTGAATTAAAGGCAGCATGAAATAACCTTTAGTTAAATACCTAACAACTTCTTCAAGTCCAGACACCAGAACCAACAGTATAACACGTTGATGAACTTTGGAACTTTGAAAAGCTACAGCTGATGTCCTTTACCAGTGATTTTCATCATGGAGGCGCAGTAAATGTATATTTTCACGATGGTTCTTTGCTAATAAAAACAGAAACTGGAAAAGGAACTCCAAACTCCAACAAGAAACAAACACTGACCACAAAAATAATTACACTCATTACTGCAAAGTAATTTTCCAAGATGGTGATACTGTTTATCATAAGCTTGATATACAGTATATTAACAATGAGATGTTTTTGCATTTTAACAAAAAGGTACAACGCATTTGCAAGAATTATCAACCTTTTTCTTGGTGTGTGTGTGTGTGTGTGTGTGTGTGTGTGTGTGTGCTGTAAGTAAGATCCAAATAAGCCTTAAATAAGCCATACATGGGCAAAAGTTCATCTCTCAACATAGATGCGCAGAGGAACTTAATCCCCCGTCGTGTGACCCAACTGAGAGAAATTATTGAATCGGGTGATCATGGAAATACACATCTTATATCTTTAAAATTCACGCTTTTGATCGTTATTGTTATTATGCTAGAACCTGGAACCACTTTTATAGAGTTTTATAGAGTTAACAATATTACAATATTGAGAGCAGGAATTACTCTACACTAACAATGCATCCTGCTGAGTTAAATAAAGTTAAATAAAACTTCATCTCTTACCCTGGAATTCAGCCTCTTGGACACCTGCAGATACGCAGTACATATGACACACACACACACATAAAAATGCACACATACGTCATGTGAAATAGTAAAAATAATTTACTGTGTGGCATTTTATCGCATCCCATTTAAACTGATCGTTGTAAAGGCTTCTTTAAATTACGGTTATATGAGGTACTGACAGCACTGAGTGTGTTTCTCTGTGCCAAGAACCAGTTTGAGACACGAAAGCTCGCGCTCAGTAAAAACATGGCTGCCAGCAGGGACACGAGGAAGAGGCTCACCTAACAACGGCTCCTCCTGCTTAAGTCTACAAATACATTGTCCACTTTATCTCACAATTAGACAGCCTTTACTAATTGGAAACTTACTTTAGAAATAAGGCAGCAGTAGACTAGCAGCTAAAAACACTGATTGTTTTCGATGAACTCATGGCTCAAATGTTTCCTTGCAGCCATGTTTTCAGTGAAGCAGGGCTGGACTGTTTGTACCTCATACAACCACACTTCAAAACACCTGATCAATTACAGGAACCATAGTGCATTTAGTGACACACAGGTGCAAATGCAAAAGAGCCCCGGAACAAAATTGCACCAAAACCCTGCTACAGAGCGGCAAAGCAAACACATTTGTGTGCATTTCAAAAATAAGCAACATCAACAGAACTACATGTGAATAAGTGCAGCAGGAGCCTGAGCCTGAAATGATACAGCAGGAGGGGAAATGACAGCTTCTGTGGTGCTCACTGAGGAGAATGATATCTGTCCATGAACTGTTTCGGGAAACAGACAAACTGCTAAGGATTTGTACTACAATATAAATGATGTTGTTTTTCGGGGCTGGAAGTCCCGTATGTTGTACATACAGTATCAGGGCTGGGCAATATATGGATATTATATCTATATGACGACATATAGGCATATGCAAGCATATTGCATTCACATAAAATAAAATTCTAAAAAGGATGAGACGAGATTTACAAGATATTTTTTTCCAGTTTTGTTTTATTCCACTAAAAAAAAAATCTGTTCAGGAAGTAAATAACTACAATTTGACACATTAATTAAGAAATAATAATGTGCTTCTATTTTTTATAAAACAGTAAGTTTGAAAATGCATGGATCACAACTAATAACTAATAACATTGTACCACTACCTTCCTGGTGAATTAACCCTTACAGAAACTTTCTTTTTAAATATAATTATCAATGTTGTTATATTAGGGCAGCTGTGCCATAAACCTCTCTAGTATTTCCTCTCTGACCCAAACTCTTCATTCAGTAACAAAATTTGACGTTCATGAGCCGGTGTGTGACTTGGTGGAGTAAAGCTGTGGCTGAAAGAAGCGTAGAGAGTGTACCAGCGACAGCAGATGTGACAGTGCGTCAGACAAAGCTCTGCACCCACACACACACACTGGATAGCACATAGACCACAGGTTTACACACATACTGCCATTTCTGACAGTCTTACCATGAAATCTGGTCTTCTTCCAGCCTATTAGTTACAAAACACAACCTGATCAGAAAAACCTCTGTGCGAGGACCACAAAACGTATAAACCATAGGTACATTTTGGGAAAGTCAGGATACTGTGTCTGGTCCTCACAAGTTTTAAGAGCTTTTTAGGCGTTAAGACCTGGCTTTAGGGCTATAGTTAGAGTTATGGTAGAGTGATGGTAAAGGTTAGCGTAAGGGGCTAGGGAATGCATTGTGTCTATAGTAAAAATGATGTGCAAGAATGTGTGTGTGTGTTAGCTACCTTGTTATCCCTGTTGCTGATGTCAGGTGGGACTGATCCTGAGATCTGACTGGAGATGGTAGCTGCTATCAGCTGTTTACACCACTCGACATGAGAACCAGATGAACTGAAAAGAGAGGAAAGAGTTCATGTTCATTCATTCATTCATTCATGTTTTCATAAAAAGTTAATGTCCAGATGCTCGTGCATGCACACTTCGCGTAGCACATTCTCCCGTCATTTGTGTTTTTGCATCACTTCTGTGCAACATTCGCATTAACAAGTACTTTCAGGTTATCTTTCCTACAGAATAGGTCTATATACCTTGTCCTTGTCATTAATATTTGCGTGAGTGCAGTAATAGTATTTGCTCGTCGTGAGCATGTTTTACTACTCTCACAACTTTTGACATAAATGTGACGCCATAATACACACACACTCAGCTACATCCCTCAATAATTATTAATTATATATAATTATAATTCATACTCATGCACAAAAAATGCTGTTGTATGCTGTGAAACTGTTGATAATTAGAAAAATACCACAATATAATTAAAATATAACCATACTGCCCAGCACTAACTAACTATAAATACATACATACATGCATAAATAAATAGATACATAAAATAAACACATGAATACCATGAATCTTTTAAGTGGTAGTGTCAGTGCCCATCTAACATACAAACTTAAGGGTAGAATATAAGCAGGGGGCAATTGTCTATAATTATCCTCACCAAAGTAATTCCTATTAACAACAGAAATGTCTGAAATCTGTCTGTTATACTCCTGTGTGTGAGAGCTTTCAGAAAATGCACAGGGGATATTTTTATTATAACATTTATATGTATATATATATATATATATATATTACCATACAAAAATGTTGTGACAAAACATGTCACTACTACTGTTCCATTGCTAGAACTACATTTAATTTCTGCTAGTGAAACCTCCTAAATGTTACATTTATTGACCAAAAGGAGTAAAAAACAAACAAAAAATACAAGAAACAAGAGTTATAGTGTTGTTTTACTATTTATATTTGAAATTGGTAGAAAGAGAGCAGGTATTCTTTTACGCACGAGTTACTACAATGCCTTACCTCTCTAGTGCACTAGATGGCGTACATGTCTGATGTATGTTGTCCATAAGAATGTTTTCAGTAAAGTTAATTCAAAAATGAAGAACTCAGTGTGTACATGACTGTGTACGACCAATTCCAGCAGAATAATAAGCTTAACATTTTGCGAAGTAAAGAAAAAACTCTTCAACCATTTAGGAGTCTAATATCTGCAAAACATAAGATCAGAGACATGATATTATCTTCTAAACCGACTCAATGTTTTCGAAAACGCAATGAAGAACGCTACATCGCGCTAACGTCGCGGTGAACGAACAGTGTGTGACATCTCTGTCGTGACGCGGACTCTGCTCACCTGTCAAGGGATTCAGCGACCGCTTCGACGTAGCTAGACGAGCTCCATGGCTTTCTGCTCGGCCCTGCTCCGCCCGCAGCTCCGGCAGCTCCGGCCTGTTTCTCCATCTGTCCCCGGTCAGTGAGGGAGTGTTGACGACGAGGACGGCTCCTCGTCGGAGGATATAGAGATATTAAACCAGTGTGTACTCGCAGTGTGTGTCTTCAGTGTAAGAATGTGTGTGCAAATATACGTGGTATGTGCGCGTGTGTTCCACAGAGGCGTTTTTCCTCCTCACTCTCTCGTCTGTCTCTCTGACATCTCTTCCTCCCTCTATAGCCCCGCCCACTGATGCGAGGACAGTGCACAGATGTATTATAAGAACTGTATAGAGCACCGCCCCTTCTGCCTTGAAGACGATTTTTGTTCCAGTGGCCACTTTTATGGAGGCCGAGACCTGACATATCAATAAATAAATATATCAATTAATTAATTAATAAATACATGCTTAACATGTATTTATGTATTTATGTATTTATGTATTTATGTATTTATTTATTCCTGTATTTATTTATTGATATGTCTCGTCCTCCATAACTCGTGTTACTGCAACAAAAAAGTACTCACGCAGTGGGGAAATTTACAGTGTTACAGCAGCAAGACAGTAAAGATAAGGATAATAAATAATAAACATGCATCAACAGGAAAAGTAAAACAAAATAAAAAGATAAACACTAAGACTATATAAAAGATTAAATAGAGTACAATGTATAGTGTACATAATAAACCATTTCCAGAATATATACAGTATGGACTAGATATCTACTTATTAGACAGAGATTTAGTATGGGATCTATGTTTATATTGCACATGTGTAAAAAGACAATATATTGCACATGGGATGAGGAGCCTGATTGCGTGTGGTCTACTGAGAACAGTGCTTGTTGTACAGTTTAATTTTCCTATTGACAACGATAGTAAAACTAGAGACATCTGTAAAACTGTTCAGAGGACCCGCTGTATATTTGTTCTGGTTCAAACCAAAGAGGCGATATAATAAAATGTGAACAGTGGCCTGAACGATTTTGAATAAATATCTAATTGCAATTAATTTGACAGGAAATGTTTTTGTAAAAACAACGCATATTTGTAATTTTTATATCATTATTCTCATTTTATTAAAAAAAAGAAAAATCTAACATTTAAAAGGAGTAATGTGTGATATTTGTGCAGGGGCAATTGTCTATAATTATCCTCACCAAAATAATTCCTATAAACAACAGAGAAATGTCTGAAATATGTCTGTAATAGTTCTGTGTGTGAGAGCTTTCAGAAAATGCACAGGGGATATTTTTTTAATTTTATTTAATGTAGAACTTATATAACTGTATAAAACAAGTTTTGTGACTTTAAAACTGATGTACAGTGTTGGATGTAGTTCAAGATAGATATTTTGATTTAGTTTTTACAATTTTTAAAAACTCTTACAGCTAAATATGTGTAACATTCACCCATTCAAACAACATCCTTGTTGACAGCAAAGGTTCAGTCTCTTGTTCCTGGTCCCATTGTGGAAATTTCCTGAGAATTTCATCCAGATTTTAACACTATCATACCAAACAGACTGCTACTGGTTCAAAGACTTCCTGTCAAATCGCCCCCAGAGAGTCAGAGTCGTACCCTTAGCACCGGCTCCCCACAGGGCTGTTTGCTGAGCCCCCTACTCTACACTCTCCACACACACGACTGCACTCCCACCCTCCCGAACGAAGCCATCGTCAAGTTTGCTGATGACACAACTGTTGTGTGGCTCATATCAGGAGGGGATGAGACTGCATATAGGGAGGAGATACAGCAGATGGCAGCATGGTGTGCAGAGAACAACCTGATCCTCAACACATCCAAAACCAAGGAGCTAATCACTGATTTCAGGAGAAATAAACCACGACATTCAGCCAATATGCATGAATGGAGAAAGTGTGGAGAGGATCTCAGACTTCAGGTTCCTGGGCCCCCACATCACATCACATCACGGATGAGATGATCTGGACAGTAAACACTACAGCACTGCAAAACAGGCTCAACAGAGACTGTATTTTCTAAGTATTCTTAGAAAGAACAACCTGACAGACAAACTGCTGGTGTTTACCTGAGCTTCGTGGAGTCGGGGCTGAGCTACGAGGAGACGACTCCCAGAGCCATCAGTGCATTGAATAATGCCAAAAAACTAGATACTGATACATAAAAGTGCAATACTGTCTATTTTTATTTTTAAAGATCTATTGTTTTTTTAATATACAGTTGTTTCTTATTTAATTTATACTGTGCCTGTTATATGTTGTCTCTTGTACCTTTTTGTACTGATGTGAGGGTTTCGACCTCAATTTCGTTGTACTTTGCAGTGACAATTAAATCTATTAAATTATGTTCTATTCTATGAACTGACCCGCCTACCTGTGCTGCTACTGACTGTGCTCATCATTCTGTTCTCTCATGTTTCTGTTCCACAATTTTTTTGTCCCCAGAATCTCTCTGGGTGAAAAGATCATGTGGGTGTTTTTTCCTGATGTAACATGTACCGTATGTTTAGACATGACTGATCCATGTGAGCTGGATTTACAAATCGTCAAATTTGTCAGTGTGTCGTCATTCATTATGCACAGAATACGCAGACAGAGCTCACTGAGTTCCTCCATGTAATGATGCATCACTGTCAATGATTGTGTTGTGGAAGAAAATGTGGATTTCAGTCTTTTGCTCAAAGTAAGACATAGAAAAAAAATGAGTCTCCCTCTCACTCACACACACACACACACACACACACACACACACACACACACACACACACACACACACACACACACACCCACACACACGATCAGTTTCTTCTTCAGCGTCCTCTCTGATGTTTTCCACATAGTAGGGAGGCTTCTGTTATAGCTATAATGACAAATTTGGTGTCAAAGTGTACATTTTGGGGGTCAAGGAATCTAATAAAATAGGTTTCAAGTTTAAGAAACCAACAGTTTTCCTCTTATTTTGCACTTGGGGTATGTTAGAGCATATTGTATTTTATTTTATTCTATTTCTTACTCTTTCTTACATTTTACTTCTTTTTACTTATATTAGAGCGTATTTTTACCTTATTGTATTTTTATTTTATTAGAGTCTTACTTATATTTAGAGTGTGATTTGTTTACCATATTGTATTTTATTTTTTACCCTATTTTTACTCTTATCTTTACGTTGTCTTGCTTCTTACTTATTATGCACTTGCACATTTCTGCACCTCTTGTCACCTTAATTGAGCTGTTGTAAATGTGTGTTTCCCCCCGGGGGAGGAATAAAGTCATTCAATTCAATTCAAACGCACATTTCACATTTTGTCATCCAACTGTGTCATCAAAGTGACTTTATCTTTTCCTTCAAAAATGTTGTATTTAAGCAGTGCAGCTACTTCTGAACATTACATTTGTCCTAAGTAGCATGAAAGTTTGACCAGTCAGGAGTAGCTTATGCATCAGTTCCTGCAACAACACTTCCCATCTGCACCAGGGGATGTGACAGCTGTGACAGCTGTTCAAGGTCTGAGGTGAAAGGTTAACACTTTGAGGGACACATGATTTACCCATTGAATGGAAAAATGTGTTTAACGTTATATAACTAATAACTAGCTAACTAGTTAGCTTGGGTAAGGGTTACCCTACAGATGGAAAAAACATTAGATCCCTCTTCATCATTCAAGCTGCGAAACAATCCTGAAATAGTGCAATCATGTAACAAAGAAGCTGTCGACAACATCCAGGAGCTGAAGGCATGAGGGGATCTGCCTGAGTTTATAGTGGACATTAGTGGTGGTAGTCAGGATGTAGTTCAGCTGATGATTCAAGCCGATTGTTTATCCTCAATGAGTTGCTTGAATACGTAGAGGACTATCGTTGCTCAGGGGAATCACTGGTGATGTGCAACTTGACAGCCTTCTATGACGAGCACATTGCTAATCTGGGATTTATAAACATTAAATGCAACACCACATGCCTTCGGGAGGATATTGAACACCTGATTCCTGACATCAGATCAGTCCAAATTAATTGTGTCTGGTACCTTGTATTTGATGATGACCTGAGCAGAGCTGTTGTTGACATGAAAAATAACACATCTACTGATGTCTCCATCATCTTCCATGCAGCCAAAATCCTTCGGCAAGAGTATCTCCCCATGAAGCATGCTTTTACAGGTTCCTTCTCAACTTCTTGTGAAGTTGATTCTATCCCTCCCATGCTGAGATCATTCTTACACATGCATCTTGATGGATCGGGTATTGATCAGCCACCTCCTGGACCTGAGAAGTCCCAGGATGCAACTTTGATTGGGCAGCAAATAATTTTCAACTCTGCAAGATGCATCTCAGAAACCAGCTTCGCTATATCTGGCAATGAAACTACACCAGCAAAGTGGTAGTAGATATCTGGTGGAGACCATGCATAAAAGAGGAATATGTGTGTCATATGACCGCTTGAAAACATTCAGCATAGAGTTAGCGAATTCGGTGATCAGTCACTGGAGCAGTTTGGTGTTGTGGTCCCACCTCAGGCAGTCAAGGTTATCAATGGTGGTTTTGATAACATTGACCACAGCCCATCATCAACAAAAGCAACATCAGCCCTTCATGGAACATGCATCAGCATCATTCAACAGCACTTCTCTTTAGACAGTCAACAGACTGAGAATCTGACTGACATCCTAGCTCCAGCTGAAATGGGGAAGAAGCATGTGAAATCCTTGCCACCTCACTAAACAACAATGTATCTGGATGTGTCACTGCCACCTGATGAGGTTTTGTATGTTCCTGCCCTGAATACCAACAGTCATCTTCATCCAGCCTCCGGTCCTCTCATCAGTGTGATTGAAAAAGGTTAGAGAGTGGTTAGTGGTTAGAGAGAGTCAGAAACCTCCCACAGGAGGTGTTCCAGGCATGTCCCACCAGGAGGAGACCCAGAGAAAGACCCAGGACACGCTGGAGTGACTACGTCGCTCGGCTGGCCTGGGAACGCCTTGGGGTCCCCCCAGAAGAGCTGGAGGAAGTGTCCTGCGAGAGGGAGGTCTGGTATGCTGATGATGAGCCACTGTGCTGCCTGGTGTAGCGTGATAAATCACCAAAAATTTAGATTACTCCAAAAACCGTGTAAATCAAGGATGCACACCATCGGGCCGTGCTCAACCCATATCCAAAATCCTAGGTCGATCTGACTAACGTTCAGCGAGATATGCCCGTCACAGTCACAACGATACTGCACACAAGTGGAACACGATATAACAACAGAACTGAAATCAGCACAAAATGTGATGGTTTTTAAACCCAAGTTGAAAACATTTCTATTCTCCAATGCTCATGATTGAACTCTTTTAAAGCACTTTAAGTTTGAATCCTTCACTGCACTGTACATTCTTTTAATCATTTTAAAATAAATGTTTTTATGCTGCACTGTCATATTTTATGCTCTATTTTGGTCTAACATGTTGTTTTATTTCTTTGTATAATTTTCTTTTTTACACTGAATATACTGCCTTGGCTTGCATGTGTGTTCTTCAGGTTTTTTCTGCTTCACAGTCTAATGACATGTAGATGTTTCAAAAGTAAAGAGCGTGGGGTGATCATGAAGGGGACTTCATTAAATAATAACTGGCGGGATGTTGACATTGGCAGGTGAATGTGTACGCCACAGGCTGATGTACATTAAAAGACAAATGTCCTGCAAACATTTTTTGACTGCTATTTGTTTTCTCGACCATCTTACAAGGAGGACATTTGAGTAAATTAGGGCCTTCTCTCTCTGTGTTGTAACGCTCGCTGGGGATCGAAAAAAGTGGCAATAATTTGATTGATAAATAATAAGAATAAGAAAACTAATAATAAAAAATCGAAAAATGATAACAGTTGAAATATTTAGTATCGCTAAAAGCATGTTCTGATTCTAAGTCATCCAGGTCATAGATGGAGCAACTTTTATGACTTTTAGTCAATAAATTGATATTAAACTTTATGAGCTTCTTTTATAACATCGATGCTATGGGGGTGAAATTCATCTAACACAGGCTACCTGCGGTGGTAGTGAAAAGTAAGTTGAGATGTAGCAAAAATAGCCTGTACATTTATTTGAGTGTGGAATGTGATTATATGTTGGCTTTGTTTTAAAGGTGTTGCTACCCGAGCTCATGGGACTGGTAGCCACGCTACAAGACTCAGCAGAGGTTAGGACAGACAGAAGACATTGTTGTGGAGGAGTTGACTCTTAACGCTGATGACTTCAAAATGTTAAAATAACCTGTTTGTTGCTGATTTCTGTGCAGCTCAAATGGAATAAAAATATTCCCTTAACATTTTTGCTTCTTTGTATTTTTCCCTGTTAATTTGTATTATTTGTCAGAATATCATTTGATTTGTATCTTCTTGGTTGACATCACATTGTCTTTAATATTAGTCAAACATCCTCATGTCTGTCTCTACTCTGACAGTCGAGCACATAATAAATTGCTCACTTCACTCAGGCACATTTCCTGAACACCTAAAAGCAGTTCCCATTAAATCAGTGATTTTTTGACAGCCAGGTTTCTGACCTCATCACAGTACAGAAACAGCTCTTATAAGACTGAGTTAAAAGCTTTAAAACTACTAAATGTTTCAGTTAAAGGGGAAGTAAGTAGTTTATAGTGACATCTAGAGGAGAGGCTGAAATTTACAACAAAGACCTGCTGCTCTGCTCACCCCCTCCCTTCCCTGAGCGCTACGGTATCCTCAGCTGGTCAAATGTCGTCCTCGTTGTCTCTCTCCGTGTCAGCAGATGAGGTTCGTGAGGTGAGGGAGAGGGCGAGCTACCGCGGCCGTAGCAGACGAAGCAGAGAGAGTGGAGGCGGGACTTCCGCTACAAGTAAAGAGACGCTTGATTTGTTCTCTCGCGTTTGTCCTTACAGGCTCCGGCAGAAACATGGCGTCTTGCTGCTAACAGTGGCTATGCAACCGCGGCCCGCGACCATGTTATTTTAAATGACTTTTTGAAACACTACGAAAATGAAACAAAGAATATTATACAGCGACTAGACAATGCAGGAGCACATAATATGTATACAAAAGTGGATTTTGGGTAATATAAACCCATAAATACTACATATTGTCCCTTTAAGGTAAAAATTGAAATAAAAGCTTCTATTTTGGGTTCATATATTTGTACATCAGTGCATCACTAGTCATGAACCTCACCACACATCACAAATAAGAGCTCATTACTCTAGTTTTAAAGTCTTTACACAGAATACATGACATGACATGTTAAAGGAATATAACGACTCAGGTCAGATAGTCAAGCCCAGAGTTCAAACCAAACACAGTGCAGCAGCATTTAGCTGTTAGCTACTAGTGCAGTGCCCGTAGGAAGTATGTTTTCTTATAGCAGGAGCTGAAGAAGATTTTTCAGGTATGATAATGCATGGCTGACAGTCACAAAACAGCTAGCTACGCTAATGCTAATCCAAAATTATAACATTTGCGTTGTGCCTAATGAGGTTGCGCAGTGTTTGTATTATGTTAGCCCTGCGCTAATGCTAATTGTAGCCTCGCTAGCTTACCATTGAAAATAGGTTCGCCAAGTTAGCCGCAAAATAGTAGCATGCTAATGCTAAATAAATATGTGCTTTATGTGGTCGGAAGCCCCCCTAAAATATTCTTAAGCCCCCCTAAATAATTTGGAATTTTTCTATATATATAAAAAATTATTACAAAAAAAGTGCCGACATATTCTATATAATTATATATATATATATATATTATATATAATCATAATGGCCATGATCTGAGTTTAAATAAACAATGATATAACATTATTCACTTAAATATGATCATAAATCTGTCAGTTTCCCTTCACTTCATAGTGTAAGGCAGCGAGAGCCCCTTCAGTGCGTCGTTATCCAATCCATTCCACTTGTTCATATAGAGAACGCCCACATCACTGAAAATCCAGTCCACGTTTTGACTGCTACCTTGATTGTACTCGTGCAGCGTGTGTGCACCCTGAAGCACACAGAGCGAATACAGCAGCTTAGCAGCAGAATAACGTCAAGAATGGACATCAGAAAGTTTTTCAAGAAAGTAAGTATTCATCACTGCTGGTAGTAACAGTTAGTTAGCTCCAGCCCCCAGCTAACAGCTAACAGCTAACAGCAGAAAGTCCCATGTAATAAATGAACCAAGTGCTCCCTGTTTGAAAAATATAAACCTAGCTTGCACACTATAGACAATCTCTGCAGCTGTGTTTCTCAATTTAGGCATGGATGCACACCGTGCGTCAGGAGCTGAGCTCATTCACGTATGATTATCATCAGTGGATAATAATAATAATACACTAATAATAATCACTATTGACCTGTAGGAGTCAGGGCAGAGGAGCACAGGGAGTGAGAGGAGAGAGACCTCTACTGGAAAGGTGAGTCTAAAGGATTTCACAGGATAGAGTCAATTATGATCCAGACATTCTTGGAATTTTATGTAACTCAATGAATATGAGATATGTCATTTTAGTCAAGGTGCACCATATAAGACTTATTTAACTTGAGCTTTCATTGAGGAGAGTAATGATTAGAAAGTGGAGAAAGCCAAGATATTTATATAAAGCACAAATTAGCCTGACCCAAATATTTTCAACAGTATCTTAATATTACTTTAATTTAAGTAATTAAGTAATATTTTTCAGGGCTTGAAATTGCAACTTAATTTTAGTTACATATGTGCCCAAAATGTAATCTGTGCGACTTCAAAATATTTGGGAGCAAACAATGACTTTGTTGTGAGCTAAGTTCATGGCTTTAGCCTCTATGTTGATCAGTTATTAATTCAACTCATTGTGTTTCGATGTAGCTTGAAGGGTCAGGCAGAAGGAGATGCTGAGGGAGAAATAGATCAACAGGCAAGGTCAAGTCAGAGAGAGGAAGGGGATCCAGAGATGGATCAAGAGGCAGAGTAGAGAGAGAGAGAGAGAGAGAGAAGAAGAAGAGCGAACAGGCCAAGAAAGTGTCAACGATAAAGCTGTTTGTGAAATTTGTTTGAGCGCTATGTTCGCTCACATCTGTGTGTCTCTTGGGGGCTAAGCCTCCCCTGTCCTTAAAACCTAGTGACGCCTCTGGCGGTGAGCCGTGTTAAAATGTCTCACCCACCGTGAGGACAGCTTCTTCACTCCCACCTCCACGCTCCAGACAGCACAGCTGCTACTGATGAGCCGCTGCCTGCCTGGAAATCAAGGATGCACACCATCGGGCCATGCTCAACCCATATCCAAAATCCTAGGTCGATCTGACTAACGTTCAGCGAGATATGCCCGTCACAGACACAACTTGCTTTCTAGATAGATACTGCACACAAGTGGAACACGATATAACAACAGAACTGAAATCAGCACAAAATGTGATGGTTTTTAAACCCAAGTTGAAAACATTTCTATTCTCCAATGCTCATGATTGAACTCTTTTAAAGCACTTTAAGTTTGAATCCTTCACTGCACTGTACATTCTTTTAATCATTTTAAAATAAATGTTTTTTATGCTGCACTGTCATATTTTATGCTCTATTTTGGTCTAACATGTTGTTTTATTTCTTTCTATTATTTTATTTTTTACACTGAATATACTGCCTTGGCTTGCATGTGTGTTCTTCAGGTTTTTTCTGCTTCACAGTCTAATGACATGTAGATGTTTCAAGAGTAAAGAGCGTGGACAGGATCATGAAGGGGACTTCATTAAATAATAACTGGCGGGATGTTGACATTGGCAGGTGAATGTGTACGCCACAGGCTGATGTACAGTAAAAGAGAAATATTAATATTAATGTCCTGCCAGCATTATTTGACTGCTATTTGTTTTCTCACACGTCTTACCATCTTACAAGGAGGACATTTGCTGAAAACAGACAATAACAAAAATATAACATATTGAATAAATGTATCACACACTTCCAGAGGTTTCGTTTTTTAAATGAACTAGAAAAAGAAGATAGATAGATAGATAGATAGATAGATACTTTATTCATCTCACAGAGAAGAAACGTGGTGGTGCAGTGGTGGCCGTTAGCAGGTCACCGGTTCAGATCCCTGTTCTAACGAGGACCTTCTCTATCTGTGTTGTAACGCTTGTAGGGGATCAACAATAGTGGCAATTATTATTATTATTGTTATTATTAATAAAAAAATTAAATTAAATTTAATATTTAGAAAAATGAATTCAATATTAATTGACTTTAGATTGGGGCACCACCCCGAAAACAGGGAAAAGACAATCAATCTATGCCTTTAAAATCAGTCTCAATAATTGTACTGTAATGTAATTGACTATAATATCAAAGATATGCCAACTGAACAGTAATGAAGGTATGAATCTGAGCACTGACTCTCTCAACCCACGTTTGTCACAATATTCATGCACAAAAGACAGAAGAGTGTTCCTTTAAGTGATAAAAAGTACAAATGTATTAAATCACAACATCATACACACACAACATAAACACCAGTGTGTGTATGTGTGTGTGTGTGTGTGTGTGTGTGTGTGTGTGTGTGTGTGTGTGTGTGTGTGTGTGCAACATATTCTCATGACAGGTTCGTATGGAAACAGTATGTACCCTGTTTTTTGTGCATTATCCTATGAAAATCCAATGACACTAGCGACAGTGAGCATGCACACACAGTGGATACGATCTTCCGTTTCTCAGTTATTATGAAGATTTTCCAGGTCTCTACGTTGCGTTATGGTTTACGGTTACGGTTATGGTACGATTGGCTCCAGCTCCTCCTGTGATCCTTGTGTGGGAAGATGATCGCAGTAGGAATAAATGAACGAAAAAAAATTCCTGATGTAAATATATGAGAGAATTTTAGAGAGAATAGGGAGAGCATTTGATTATTTTCATGGAATTCTCAGGTTGAAATCATGCTCTGAAAGAATGACAACACTGGGAGTCCTCAGGTTTGGGAGAGCATGAAGAACAAATAACTGACATCAAACATGACCAATCAAAACCTGCCTCCTGTTACCTAATTGACTCTTCCCCTTCTCTGCAGTGAGTATTTAACTCAGACAACTTTCATGTATCTCATCATCGTTTTGGAACAACAGTTTCAGAAGCAAGAATGGCTCTTTATCGCGCGGCTGTTTTGGTGCTCGTCGTTCTCCTGCTGCTTTATGGTAAGTTTTGATACATGACTGTGTGTTTTTGCAGCTCAAATCTGCACATTTTTACTGTCATGCTACAGCAAAGTGATTTGACGGTTAAGGTGTTTTGCTTTTGTGATTACAGTTGCAGACAATGAGGCTTTTCCCTGCGCTGGAGCATCGAATCGACACTGCAGACCTCAATGCTATGGGTATGAAATTCAGCTACCACAGGCTACCTGCCCTGGTGGTCAAAAGTAAGTTGAGATGTAGCAAAAATAGCCTGTACATTTATTTGAGTGTGGAATGTGATTATATGTTGGCTTTGTTTTAAAGGTGTTGCTACCCGAGCTCATGGGACTGGTAGCCACGCTACAAGACTCAGCAGAGGTTAGGACAGACAGAAGACATTGATGTGGAGGAGTTGACTCTTAACGCTGATGACTTCAAAATGTTAAAATAACCTGCTTGTTGCTGATTTCTGTGCAGCTCAAATGGAATAAAAATATTCCCTTAACATTTTTGCTTCTTTGTATTTTTCCCTGTTAATTTGTATTATTTGTCTGAATATCATTTGATTTGTATCTTCTTGGTCGACATCACATTGTCTTTAATATTAGTCAAACATCCTCATGTCTGTCTCTACTCTGACAGTCGAGCACATAATAAATTGCTCACTTCACTCAGGCACATTTCCTGAACCCCCAAATATAGCTTCCATTAAATTAGTGATAAAACCAATCTCAAGTCCTTTAGACAAGAAAGTTTTTAGTCAACTCGTGCAATTTCTTGAACCCCAATGCACTTTTTTGTTTGTTTGGAGAAATTCAACCAGGTTTCTGACCTCATCACTGTACAGAAACAGCTCTTATAAGAGTGACATTTGACATATATGCTATCGTATTGTTGAACAGTATGGAACTGTGAAATTAAAGGCTTTTAAAACTACTAAATGTATTAATTAAGGTGAAAATTGAAATATAAGCTTATATTTTGGGTTCATATATTTGTACATCAGTGCCTCACTAGTCATGAACCTCACCACACGTCACCGAGCAGAGCTCACGCCTACACTGAAAACATGACATGACATGTTAAAGGAATATAATATGTACTGACTCAGGTCAGATAGTCAAGCCCAGAGTTCAAACCAAATACAGTGCAGCAGCATTTAGCTGTTATACATGAAAGAGAGCGACTCATCATTTCATTAAATAATAACTGGTGGGATGTTGACATTGGCAGGTTAATGAGTCTGCCACAGGCTGATAAAAGACAAAACGTGCCCAGCCAAGTGACAGTGTCATACAATTGAGTATGTGATACTCACAAAGTAAGTGGTAATAATTTTGTTGAGATATTATTTATTTGTGTGTCCTTTCCCGTGAGAGTCACTTTTTGGTTTATTGTAACTGTATTGTATATTGTGTGTCAGCATAACTAGTTTACATAGAAGCACACTGAGACATGCTGTTGCACAAAATGGACAGCAGGTGGCAGCACTGACCAGCGGAGTCACTGGGACTCCTCATAGTGCGTCGGACCACCTGTCCCGCTTTGTACAGCAATTTTACCCCTTTACCTGCCCTGTACCGCTTTTTTCATTCGACCCTGCCTAGTTGAAAATAAAAACACGGATAGTAGGGCTGGACGATTAATGCGATTTTAATCATTATTTCACTTTTGTTATCTCATTACATTACATTATAATATTTATTATATTATAGAAAAGCTATTAATGCGCCTGTATGGAAATTCCTATGCTAGAAGGACACCTTGAATGCACCTGTGACGTGTGTGGATAATATAATAATATGAGGAGCGAGCAATTGAAAACATGACAGAAAGGCAGCCTTTGGTTGAGAAGAAAGACAGGACAATATCACTTACCTGGAAACACTTTGGCTGCAATTTGACATCGAGCAAAAGTAAGTTGTTTACAAAGTGTCTCGCGCGTGTTTCGCGTGTTATTTGTGTATTTTT
This sequence comes from Microchirus variegatus, assembly GCF_963457635.1. NCBI lineage: Eukaryota > Metazoa > Chordata > Actinopteri > Pleuronectiformes > Soleidae > Microchirus > Microchirus variegatus. Next base: position 28,467,450 of record NC_139803.1, read on the forward strand.
TTGCATGTTGTAAATTGTTGCAAGTTGTGCAGCACTAATCGCTACTCGTGATTATTATTTTTTGCCATAATCGTCCAGCCCTACAATATATCTTAAGTTTAAAGTTATTACGTCTGTCTGGAGGTGGTCACCTAGTAACTAGGGTAAACCAGAGTCTAGTTTAACTGCAAAGGAGATTTATTCTGTTATAGTAAGAACTTGAAATAAAATGTACAGTGACCTAGAAATACTATTTTGATGAGGAGATAAAGATGACGTGTTTAAGGGAGACGCGAATACACGACTGATAGTAGACTGGGCGGAAGTCAAATACATCCTAGCCCATAAATGTGTCTGCGCGCTGCCAAGTCAATAACGCGGACGTCTCGACGGCTCGTTCACATAGCCGAGAAGCATTGTGGGAATCACACTACCCCATAACCCGGAAATAAACGCGGAAGTCCGAAACTTTTCTTGCATATGCGCTCTGGGTGAGCAGCTTCGTAAGAATGAACGGTGCCAAAGGGGCGGTGATCTAGCTAGATTTTATCACACATCCATGGTATAAAGTGCATAACACCATGGTTGACCGTGCGGTGTCTCCAGCAACCGAAGCAGCAGAAACGGTGGTGGTTACCGTCCGTCTCATCAGATCCTTCGAGCACAGGAACTTCAAAGCAGTCGTTTTCCACGGTGTCTGCTTAGAGCAGACGTTGCAGGACTTCATGCAGCTGGTCAGAGACGGTGAGTGCGAGCTAAGTCATTACGTTCCTTTACCATTTTAATATGACTTCAAATCATCCTTCTCTCTCCCCCCCCCCCCCCCCCCCCCGCTCCCAGATATTGCTAGAAGACCGGGTATTCTTATGCCCTTCAGAAAATACACGTATGGTATGTATGCCTGAAACATGTTCTAAGCCCTGATTCTTTCTGCTTTGCTTTTGCTTTATTATGCTCTAACTAATAAAAAAACAGAATTTGGTTGTTTAATGTGAAATGGGTGAACAGTAGCAGAAAAGGCAACATTCATTAATTTACTGTAACCTACAGTATCACAGTACATAGAATATATATATTATAAAAATGCTGTTTTAAATGCTCTAAATCTGATGTGCTTCTTTTCTGTTTCACCTGTGGGAATTATACACGGAAAAAATGACATGTTTGTTCATGTGTTTTCAGACACGATGAAAATTATTCACCAAGCACATGGAGCAAAGGTATCTGTCTGTCTGTCTGTTTAAATAAAGGTATGGTGTGACATATGACAGTGAAAGGCTTCATTTATCAGTCTGCTTTTCTCAGTGGACACTAGACACATTTAAAGGAACTGGAATTTAGTTACACAATAAGCTGTAAATAATATCTTCTCAGTTAGGAGCCCACACACAGATACTACTTAGTTTTTTCCATATAACAAAGTAGGGCTTTAATGAATTAAGAATGTAATGTAATTCTTGATTTGGAAAGGGAGGAAAGAAAAAAAGAGAGCTAGTTGTCTTGCAGAATGATGGCCTTCTTCATTTGCATTGTCATCTCTTTGGACCTCATTGAACATTTCAGTGAAAAGCCATCAAATACAAATTCAACTCTTGCAATCAGCTGCAGACCTTTATCTGCTTGCTCCCTAATGGGACATACCTGGCCATGCAGGCACATGCACACACAAGGCCCAAGGGCTGCTTGAGCCCCTGCCCTTATATCTAGCGTACACATTTCCTTGTAACTGCTTGCTTCTCATAGTGAGACATCGAAAAGAATATTATGAAAAAGAACTATCGCTGAAGAAACAACCCTTCGGAACTTGAATGAGATGAGCCATTTAGACGTTGAAAAGTGTGGTAGTCAGTAATCCAACATTTCTAAGTGGAAACACATTTTCTTCTTGCAGACTAATGAGCTGGTAATGTCCTTGGATGATGATGAAAACCTCATTCTGCAAGATGGCCAAACCCTTCGAGCTGCTGGTGTTGGTAAGTGTTCTATCGATGAACTGCAGTGCATGCATTTCATCACAATGCTAATGTTGGTATTTCATCATTTCAGCAAACGAAACTGAAGTGGCCTTTTTCAGAAAAGAAGACTACACTCTCTACAAAGCAAATCCCAAAACTGCCTGGTGAACAGACAGACCAGTAAGAATGGACATTGGTGCAGGAAGTACCATATGTATCGAAAGCTGCGGTCCACTCCCCTGATTACAAAAAGTTTCAGTGTCAATGGAAGCTTATGGAAAGTCGGCCTACGTTTGTCTTTAATTTGGATCATTAATTAACATTTTCCTGAGGAGTAAATGTTCTCAATCACTAGTTTTGACATTTGTGAACTTCTGGCACCAGCCAATGTGTGAATCTTAAGGTTCTTCATAGCTGAAGAGAGGCTTAAAGGACTTGGGACACACTGGTATGCAGTTTTGTTTAGATTTTTCTCTTGGAACAATTGCGACCACAATATTGTTTTTCATTGTTAAAATATGCTGAATAAACGATTGCGATAGCTTGAGTAATGTTTACTGTCCAGTTTAATTTTATCGGCATGACTTTGGTCATTTACTACAGGTACTTTTGTATGGATATTAGACATGAAATGTGTTCAGAGCCCAGACAGAGAGGGTAGTACTCTCTTTAACGCTTTTAAAGAACCAAACAAACAAACCAAAAGGCTATAATCAGACTCTGGAAGAACACAAAGTGGTACCAACAACAGCAGACAATACCTCAGATAGACGAGTATATTCAGTTGACATGCAACTTTTATGCAGGAAGAAAGCTCCCCCATGAAAAACAAGACTAAAAGAAAATTAAGAAATGACAAGAACGGACAGAAATACTTAAATTAATTTAATCAGTAATATTTACATAACAGGAGGCACCCAACAAACTGTGGAGAAGACATAACACGATTAAAAGAAATACATTAGAAATGTTCTTTGATTGCACCTTTTTGGAAAAACTTATATCGTTTAAAACCAAAAAGATCATGAACCACATTTCATGTGTATGTATTATAAAAAAAAAAAAGGGTCAGCAATTATTATGAAACAAAGCCCTCAAACCAAAATCCCCTATGTTAATTTAAGAGTCAAACTGAAATGAACAGTGACACAAGTCGGATTCATTAGTCGAGTGAATCCAAACCAAAGAGCCGTCAGAGAACTAAGAGGAAGATGAAGAGGGTGTGTGACAAGTCAACAGTATCCAGAAGAGTCTGCTTTATCATCCCGCGTCAAAAAGTACGATCCAAAACAATGCCCTCAAAAAAAAAGATCATCCACAATAATATATGAACACGCTCTGAACCAACATTACTTTGTTTTTTTGTTTGTTAAAAAAAAAGAAGAAAAAAAAAGTCAGACTTTACACTTCACAAAATAATTGTATTTTACAACAATAGAACATTTGACAGTAAAATAGGTTCTGATTGAGGTAATTACATCATGGTGCTTGTACTAAGCAAAAAATATAGATTTTTCTTCTTCTGTTTTCCCCTAAAAAAAGACCTTACCCTGACCAACTCATGTTAAATGTTGTCTGCTGCTATCAACAAAGACACTCATTCAATGTTTTATCTTTCAAATGTGAACGTGGCTGTAATCTGCCCACGGGTTTGAGGATTGACATTTCAAAAGGCAGTCTGTTGTTTTTTTTTCTTAGCTCAATTTCTTCTATTCAAGCCTGGAGGAGAGCTGTATGTTGTGGCCACACCGGACGTAAGCAAGTAAATGCGCATTTTGTGTTGGCTGGGCCAGGTGGTGCGAATAGCGTGACGTAATTTACTCCATTTACTGGAGTTGAAATATATGTATATGTACACATATACGTATGTATATATTGTGGCGCGAATGGTGCAGGGCAATGAAAAATTCATATTTGGTGTGACCGCAGCATTAGACATTATGTCCATAAAATGTCTCTAAAGAACGCGATTGTCAACGTGAAATGTGTTCACAGCAGAAGAATCACCCAGATGGGCGCACACTCTGAGTTTCCGAGGAGTTCAGGGGAACAACCAATGACCCAAGTTCCAAATACAAAGGAACACAGCATCACCCACTCCCTCACTGTTAATTGACTATATGCACGATCACTTCCTGGTTTTCAATAAGTCAGCCCAACTATTTTCGTTAAGCTGTCAGCCAAAGATGTTCCACAGTTGGTGTCTGCACAACGTGCTCTGCTGTTGTCCCCTCACAAGATTTACATTTTAGGGCCACTAAAACATCTACTAAAGGAAAGTTTTTGATCAACAGCAGAAGTTGTAAATGCTTATGTTAACTGAGCGGAAGGAACTGGCGGAAGCTGTACGTGACGCTCCGAGCATATAGTCAATTATCTGGAGTTTCACCGGCTGTGTTCTCACAAGAACCCAATCAGACATTATCCACAGATTTGATTTGTAAACTGACAGAAGTTCTAGAAAATGTCTGGAACTCAGAGGGCACGTCTGAAAGCAGCTATGGTGTGTACAACAAACGTTCTCAAGTCGAGAACAAAAACAAAAAAGTATTTATTTCTGGGATCGCTAGTGGAATAATTGGAATAATTTGACAATAAATGATAAAGTATTTAATTGACAAGATAATTATTTTTTATTCACTGAACTGTGAAGGTTTTTGTTCAAAAATAAATAAGTCATTTCAATCGATCAATCTGGGAACTTTACACAGACCCTGTTTAGAGAAACACTGGTGTTGAAAGATCTCGAGTTGGACAAGCAGTTCTGACGATAGACACAAACAGCTCCACCCCAACATTAAGATCAGTAGGTGCTATTCAAACAAATTGCAAGTAGAAAGTTTCTAAAAAATAGCTCTCCGACAAAGCTGTTCCGACCGGTTGTCTGTGTTTCCTGCAGACAAAAAGTATCCAACAATGGCTGACACCAAACCTTTACACGGTGTAGGATGTGTAGGGGATAAAGGTTAAGTACTGTTGCAGCTTCTTTGGACAGTTTGATCCAAATAAACCATTTAGCACATTAGCCTCTTTCTCAATCTCAAGTTTCACAAGCCGCGTCTTCCTTTCATAGCAGTCAAGCGAAAACATAACAGAGGGAGATTCTCACAAGAATCAAGGCACAAATCTGGACACGACCTAAAGCTCTTACACAACAGACCCAACAGAAACTATCACACACTACCTGTGAAACCTGTGTGTAATCTTCATCACAGACCATCATTCCTTCCAATTTGTTGGAAGTCCAGTCAGTTGATTCGAGTAAAGGGAAATGTATCGGGGAGTCTGAGCTGAAATCATTTTCTCAGGCTCTTTATCTGAAATTCAAGGACACTAGAGAAGAGATACAGTATTGAGAACATCTATGGTTCCAGAAGTAAAGACGATACAAAGGAAAATACTCCCAAAGAGTATTTTAGAGAGAAAAATCCAAGCACAGAGGTTAAGGTCTAGCTAGTTTGCCCATAACAGCAACTTTTGAAAACCTGATAATGTGTGCAGTTAAAGGTTTACCAATTTAAACCACGTTCAGCTGAGAAGGGTTGATGTGGATATCCTAAGTGTGTGTCAGTTTCTGCAAAATTAAATATGTGGCTAGATGGTCTGCTGTGGCGACCCCTGCAGAGGGAGAAGCTTAAAGATGAAAGTACTGTTTGGAGACTGTAGTAGAGGTAGGGTGATCGCAAACTTCTGGAACCAGTTGCTCCTCAAGTTCTGTCTTGAAGAAGGTGACTTCAATTCAAAATACTAACCCTGGAGTCTTCCAGTATTTTCAGTATGCATACAACTAAACAAAAGTCCAGTCTCAGTGCAACTAGGGACGCACTGACACTTCAAGCTAAACTGTTATTTTAATATTCAATGGTATTGTTCGAGGAGTATTCTAAACGCCAGCGCATGAGACATAATTACAGTAATGCAGAGTTCACCATGCGCTGAGCTGATTAGAGAAGCTAATGAGATGCATTCAGAGACCCTGTTAAATGTCATCACTGGTGCGAAATCTAAAGCTTAAAATAGTAGCTTCAAGAAACCTCCTAAATGTCATCTCTAAACTCTGTTGCTGCCACCTGGTGGTAATAGATGCAGCATAAATTAGGAGTAGAAAGATCTGAACTGTAACTGATCGACCTTTTATGATCAAGCAAATAATCAATAATAATACTCGTACTCTTCCTAACCACAACGTATTTCTATGGCAGTGCTAAAACTCTACAGCGATCATGACCATATGTGGTGCTGTTCTAATCCTACTAATACTAGCAATATCAGTTGATAACAACACTCTACATAGTATTTTGCGCAAACAAACAGCACAGCAACATGTCTACAGTTCAAGCTGAAACGGTAATATGTGTACGACTGATTTACTGTGTAACAAATACAACAGGGGTGCTATTAAAGGTAAAAGTAGCAGTTTTGTTCGGGGGGCAGGGTTGGTGAGGTTGCTCCGAGTCTCTGAATTCAGGAACCTCAAAAATTCAGAGACCTCGGTAAGAATAAAACACCACAGACAACAGAGCGACTGTAGCAGGCACTTCCTACTTCACGTTGACAGACTGAATGATACAGTACATTTTGCGGCAGACGTTACGAGAACCTTCCATGTTAGCAGCAAAGTCCTCATAAAAGGCAAACTACAAAACTTTCACTCTCACCGTGCGTTTGAAACACACCAACATGCACATACACAAAATCAGACGTCCGTGTAATGTCCTGAGTTTGACTGTGCACACTGCACTGTAGACACCAGCTCTATCAAAGCACTACAACGACTGCAGCACATGCTTTTCCAACAGAATGGTTGTCATGTAATTCCTATAGGAGCATACATGGAAGCCCATTTAAGCCAATAAAAGGGAGGGAAATTATAGACCATAATGATGAAAATAAATATATGCAGTAGAAAAGAAAAAAAATAATGGCTTGAAATACATTTGTCAACCGTTTCTATTTATAATAATCAATGTATTATTTATTTTATTGGAGGAAATGATCTTCCATATAATCTACTGAATTAAAATTAAATGTATTATATTCCACATTAAACCCAGGATGAAACTCAACAGGTTAATTGTTGATTACTCAAGAGTTGCTGTAAACAAGTTGACCCAATTATGTGATCCAACCAAACGTGGAGCATGTGAAAGTAAAATCACTTCATACGTTAATTAAAAATGCCCCATGTGATATCCTGTGTACAAGTGGGAAATTAACCGGCACCTGTTCAAAAGTAACATGCTTTTTCCCCCCCTGCTCACGGTTCCTAAAACATTTGCTTATTAAAAAAAAAACCCAAAAAACATCCTAGCTTGGTTAGATCTCAGTCAGCTTCTCCATCCAGGGTCTGTGGAAACTCAAAGTGACAACTATTTGAGGTGTGGTTGTATGAAAACATGGCTGTCGATTGGGACAATATCTTAAAAAATACATTATCTTACTATAAAACAGCATTTTCCAGGTGGGAACACACATTTGTATAGCGCTCACTCTCCCACACTAAAGTCCATAGAGAAAACTAGCATTTTAAGCTTTCAGGGACACTGCTGCTGGTCTACTGCCGCCACATTTGTGTCACTGAGGTACACGACCTCGTCTCGCCTTTCACCCTATGTCAACTGGTCAATGATGGATGGATGGATGGAAACTGATGTAAAATCGCTGATTTTCTCTACGAACTTTGGTGTGGAGTGGTGTGAGCGGTTGTCAAACAAATGTGTGCTAAAATATTCTTCATAGACTTACGATGGGGTAGATTTTTTTTTTTTCATACCACTGCACTTCAAAAAAAACATAAACTATCCCTTTAAATGTACATAAATAAATTCATTTCCCTAATCTATCTTGAGAACCAGAACACATTTCAAACCTTTTCAAAGCCACAATCATAAAAGTAAACCACTGGTTAATTCAAAGCTAGAATTGTATTAGCTCTCAGTCTTATAGCTTAAATAAGTTCTGGATAATAGTGCGACGCTCATAGCAGAGTCCAACTCTGAAACACAGACAGACCTGGAGTCATGAGGTGACATCCAGCTTCAGGCTCTCCTGCCTCCTGCAGGCAGAAGTGTGAAAAGTGAGACTTGTACAAAATCACTATTAGCATTATAGTCTGTTTACACGGGGCACAAGTGGCTGTGTAGCTGGACAAAGGCGAGACATACAGAAGGTAGCCTGCTGGATATGGGATCTTCTTTTTTTTTCTTTTATTAAACAGAGCTGCTTTTGCAACTTCCTAAAAGTCGCTAAAAGCCCTTCGTTTAAGGCGAGCACTCGCTTAAATTGAAACCCTGGTTATGTAATGGACGAAATACGAAGTGTATATGTTTTACAAAACAGTCTTAAAGCTGGATAGTCAATCCATTTTTTGGCATTATGAGACAATAATTTTGTAAATTAAGTGATGTGAGAGAGAACTCGGCTGTGTTTGCAGCCTTGTGGGAAACTAGACCTGTGATTGACTTTGACCAATCACAGAGCAACTGAGTTAGCGCAGGAACTCCTCATCTTCCTATAACCGAGATATTATTGGCTGTGAACTGAAAGCTCTATTAACACTTTCAGCCTCACCACAGAAATCCCTGTTCTTACATTTCATCACTGTGGAGTATGCTTCCTGTTTACACTGGCATACACACATCCAGAGTTGTTTTAATATGTGTTAGAATTAGGGCTGCAAAGACCAGTTACTGAATGAACTATCAACTATTTTGATTTTTCAGCTTCTTAAATGTGATTTTTTTTCTGGTTTCTTTGAAAAATGCAGTTTGCAAAAGAAAATGTAGAATAAATGCAGCCTGAGAGTGGTATTCACGAACCTGGAGGGGAGAGGAGGAATGTGGGATCGATCTTGCCTAACCCAGCTTTTAACTCAAACTTTAATTGACTACTTTTATTTAGAGCAAGTGGACCTTGAGCTGAGACTATTTTCTGGCATTCCGTCAGTGCTGTCCACACAGTGCGTCACAACAGTACTAGCGTGTTGTTTTGCATCAGTGTGTGGAGTGTGGAGTAGGGAAATGCACCACTCTGGCCCTGTGCCGTGCTGCCCGTGTCTACACCGATACATAACCACCGACCACCGTGTGTGTCCTGTGTGTGTTCAAGCCCTTTTCACTAAAACCCCCTTAAAAAAACACTGAATTATCTTTAAGGCTTCACTGTGTGATGAAGGTGTATGTGTATACGTAGAAGAGTGTTGTGACAAGGCTGTACTGTGAGGTTTTGCATAAATCACCATTATCACTACAATGGTGTTACGAGTTAATCATCAAATCAAAATCGTATTAGCATCATGTGTTATAGCCACAGTTTGACTGCACAAGACTAATTTATTCCCTGCGTGTGTGTGTAAGACTGACAGAAATCTGAGTGAGAGAGACGTAAGTGCAAGTCAACAAGTATCAGAGAGAGAGACAGACAGAGTGTGTGTCTGTGTGTTTGTGTGTATGTGTGTGTGTGTGTGTGTGTGTGTGTGTGTGCGTGTGTGTGTGTGTGTGTGAGACCAGCCCTCAGAAGGGAGTTTGTAGGTGTGTATATTGCTGCGATGGTGTGGACGAGGTGGAGGAGGATGTGTTGGGAGTGGAGCTGTTCCCCAAGCGAGAGGAAGGGGAGGAGTCGGACAGCTGCAGCTCTTCCAGCTTCTTCAAGTACTCGTCTCTGAGGGCCAACAGCTCCTTGTAGCGCTGCTCCACTGGACTCTGCTGCTAAAACACCCAACACACACACACACCCTTTACACGTCAGCCAGCTGAACTCCCTAAATGCTCCTTAGTGCTGGGTGGTATTTTTCTAAATTTTCAAAAGTTTTTTTTGCCACTGCATGAATCCGTTTTATAAAACAGAAAAGTCACAAAATATCATAACTGAAGACACCGATGAAAGCCTTTTGGGAGAATTTTGTGTGCGTCAGTGAGTGGTTTATAAAGGCTGTTCTAGATGAGAGAAGAAGAGGTGAACATATTCTTAAAAATAATGTATAATTAATCTGGTATAGATCTTATTTCGTGTCTCAGATGCTTTAGATGCTTTAGCGGCTGTTCCCAGAGTGTTTTATATATAACTGCACATTGTTTTGGGATTTTTTAAGGGCCATAAATCCCAAATCCTAGTTCCAAAGAAGGCTGCTATGATTATAACTGTTCATATTACTTATCTATAATGGATCTTATAGATCTTATAGTTATATTTTATGAATGTTCATAGGTATTGACTAATTTGAACATTTTAATCCACCACTATTATTGTTACTATCATTACCTGTTGTCGTATACGTGGGTTCCAGCGGATGTAGTATGTTACCCACAGCTCTAGGTGGCGCATGCTGGCGACAGGGTAGAGCACCCGGCCCGACTCAGGTGTGTAGAAGGGATTTAAATAAATGTCCATCTTACTATTGACCAGAGACCAGAGGGACACGGTCTTTGACCTCAGCTCCTGCACCACACAAACAGGGACAGTCAGTGGTTTGCAGATGAAAAGTCAAAGTGTATCTGCATGGACTGTAATAATATCATATGCTGGTGTTTCAGGCCAACGTGGTCTTACATGCTGGTCTCGTGCACTCTCACAGTTATAGAGGAAACTCCCGAACCGACAGCTGTAGAGATGATCCAGAATTGTCAGCAGGAGGCGCTCATTAAACTCAAAGGCTGTAGGAAACTGAGAGGAGAGTCAACCAGTTAGTCAGATATACTAACCCTAACCCTAACCCCTTGTTAATAATTGAAACAAGTTTCTCATTTGGCAACATTTTTCAGCTTCGTAAATGTGAATATTATATGGTTTCTTTGCTCCATTTAACAAAGAAAATCATTAAAACCAGACCGGTTTGGTTTGTGGAACATTTTCTGACATTTTCTGGACCAAACAACTAATCAATCCATTAATCTGTTCAATATAATCTGTTTTATTATTATCAATAATAAACATGGAAATAATCATTAGTTGCAATCCTACTACTACTTGATCAACATGAGTTTTAAGAAAAAAAAAAAAATCACCATTAGGGCATTAGGAGAGACTTATTAAACCTGCAGCAGAAAATATACTTGTATGAAATATCCCACGTGTTACATACCTGTTTAGTCATCTGCCATACACAGTCAATGAACTGGACAAAGATGGGCGATCTGTCCTGATCTGCATGGTTCTTGTCTCCGTGACCTATCCTCTACACACACACACAAATAAAGCAACACAAGGATGAACTATATTCTATTTCTTTTAAACTGAAAGGCTTTAAAATACAGAATAGCAGTTATAATGAGAAGACGGACAAGATATTCTTCAAAACAGCAGTAGTGAAAATGTGACTTACTGAGGCAAATTTGTGCCCAAAGCTGATCCATTCCTTTTCAATTAGCACCTAAAACACAACAAAATCCATCATTGTATCAGAAAAACTCTGTGCCATGTCTTCATTTCAAATAAAATTATTTTGATAACAACGAAACAACTTCATATGTGCAATTAATATTTGTTCATGGTTTGTTTGACTTGAGTAAAATAACATGAATTTCACTTAGGGCTGGGCAATACGGATATTATATTTACTGTATATTGTGACACGAGAAAAGATGTGATGTTAGACTTTGGATATTGTCATATAAGGTATCCATGATCATTAAAAAAGGCTGTTGCATTGATAATCATCATATTCAAGATTCAAGACACTTTGTTGTCATTTCCACATACAGCGTACATATTTATTACAATGAATAAAATAGTGAAAATCAACTAAATTATATTCAGAAAAGTCCCAAAGCTCCCATAGAGTGGTCCTATCGCACATGTGTGAGTTATGGAGGTCTACTTACATACTTTATCAGAATCAGAATCAGAATACTTTATTAATCCCCGGTGGAAATTGTTTTTGTTCCAGATGCTCCGTGCAAAGTAGGAAGAAATACAGCATAAGGAAATAAGAGCTAGATATACATATATAAATAAAATAAAATACAACTGTAAAATAGGCAGTAAGCTAAATGAAATGTTTCTATGGTCAAAAACTCCTCGTTGCTGCAAACCAGCCGATCGAAATCTCTCCTCACTGAAGCTCTCGTCAGCTGTGCTGTAAATGACTGAAATCTCACATCCAGAAGACGGACTGTGTTGTGATTGTCACTCTCCATTGAGAAGCACAAACATCTCAAAAGAAAATTATTCATGAGTCCAGGTGCAGCTTTATATCCCCATACATCATATCAGTATTTAGCCTAAAAATATCCAGAAATTATTTATAAGCCATATTGCTCGATAATCGTGTGTGTGTGTGTGTGTGTGCGTGTGTGTGTGTTGGGCCACTGACCTGGAATCCTCTGAGTGTGCGGTAGTGACTGTCCAGCATCAGCATGGCCAGAGAGGTGAGCTGGGCGGTTCTGTCCCAGCCGTCGCTGCAGTGAACCACCACTGAATTTCCACTGGAAACCTTGTCTGCTACCTGGATGGCTCCTGACAACACCAGCTACACAGGCACGCACGCACACAGAGGACTAAGTATGTGACGTCTAAGAAAGGCAGCACAGTTTTCAAATGTGTTTACAAACTCTTTTTCTGACCTTAACATGTTCTAGCCAGTGTGTGGACTCTAAGCTGGATAGCCAATGGGATTCCTCCACGTTTGGGTAGACGATGTCTTTGAGTTTCTTCAGGGATTCCCTCATCACATGGATGTTCTGGATGTCCAAGAAGACGAGTTCTGCATTCTGGTACTCATCACCCTCGTAACCTCCTCCAGTGGCCTGGGAATGACAAAGATGTTAAAATACAAATGAATAAGGCAGTAAAACAACACTTAATTCATGCTACATGTATTACAGGCCTTTTTAAATGTCATGATATCCATGGAAAACAGTTGAGGAGATGTAATGAAACTATAATGCTATGGTCGCACTGGTTGTGCTGCAGGTTTTTTTCTTCTACGTCACTTTTTCCTATTCACTCCCGCTCCCAAACTCTTAGCATCCAATTTATATGAAGGATGTTCATATTTATTATATTTCTATTACTGGTCTGACTCACTGGGGTTACACTTTAGTATAAACCTGCCATTTTGGGATTTTATTTCAGGCAGCAGCTTCCTCCTCCTCCTCCTCCTCCACAGCATGTTACTGTTTTCCAAATCGAGAGCTGAGACAATCCCAGAGATGATATAAACAGTAATAATAATATTAAAAAAATGCTTAAATAAAATGCTTTTATGTAAAAAAGAAAAAAATCACTGTAACCACACTTGTTATGACAATTTAGTTAGTGTCACACAGCACTTATGTACACACAGTACTGAATTACTACTACCATTATCTATCAGTGTATATCTCTATTTTTTTAGATATTCAACAGATACATTGAACAGATAATAAGAAAATGTTTATATATTATATATATATGTGTATATATATATTTTTTTTATTGGTGGTTTCTATTTTCCTCTGTCATTAGGGACTTATTCAGACTGACTGTTGCTAACAAGTGTTGCATATGAGATGTGCCCTCTGACATCCCATCCTCTCCTTCCACCACACCTTGTTGGCCACTGCGTTGACACTGGGCCTGGCATCATATATGGTAAGCTTGGTGGTGTCGTTCGCCTCCCTGATTAGATCCAAGTAGCGTTCATCATCCTTGTTCCTTTTACCGGACATGCCCACCAGAGGCTGACTGCAGCGGGAGATGACTGCCTGGTTTTCCCTGTGGATCCACGACAGAACCTGAAGCAAAAACAAAAAAGACAGATCTGCTCAGTTCTGTGTGAAATTGGCTCAATGCCATTTTATCCTTTGCCCTTAAATCACCCCTCTGATTTGCATGTTCACAACACACCTGCTCCTTTAGCGTCGCCATAAAACAAGGCTAACAACTACCTGTGTTAACCTGCGTGACAGTTAACACCGGCTCACATGTCGTGTAGTCACACTGCACACAACAAAACCTGTTTTTTCGTCTCTTTGACAAAACTATAAACTGGTCCACCAGTATTCCCAGGTGTTGGAGATGTTTTCTGACATGTCTTCACATGCTGCACACACCTACTGTTGTGAGATAGCATGTTGCATCTGTGGAAAAACATGTCCTGTCTGCATACATCAACTGTCACTTTCTTGAAGGTAAAAAATCACAATAAAAAAAATAAAATAAATAATGGTGTCACTGGCATCTCACCGGTATTCGTCCTCTTGACCTGAATGCAGCGACTCTTTTGAGGTCCTCCTCTTTACTTTTAAAGGGGACAGCCAATACAGTGGGGTAGGTGTCGCACAGCTCATAGTTTCTATTGATGAACGTAATACGCCACTTGTTATTAGGTAAGCCCTGTAAAAGACAATAATTATCATTAGAAACAATTATTAAAATTGTGCTTTGAATTCAGCTGTACCTATATTTTAACTTGTTAACACAGTCGTATAAAGAGTTAAGTTCTAATTCTGTACTTGTCCACCTTACCTGGCGTCTGAACTCCTCCATAGGTTTGTAGACATTCCATCCATTTTCCTCATACTTCTCCTGAGTCACATATGCAAACAGAGACTGGATACAGAGGAGAGGAGAGTTTGATATACAATGACAAACTAATCCTGAATAAAAACAATATCTGACCAGCCAAGTATTTTATCCTTTTACTAATTTACTAATTACTACTTTATTGTGTGTGAGTATTTCGGCTGCTCCATCCACGGGGTCGCCACAGCAGATCACCCGGACATTTGTTTGGCAGAGTTTTAACACCGGATGCTCTTCCTGACACAACTGGCCCATATATCCGGGCACAGAAAGGCAAGTAGCATTAAGGGCCTTGCCTAGGGTTCCACACTGAGTATTAGCTGACCTTGACCTGACCAGGATTTGAACCCCAGCCTTCCACACCAAGGTCTGTGGACCACTGAGCTATCCCAGCTGTGTAAGTACTACTTTACTATTACTAATTACTTATATTACATGACCGTTCAGGTACACAGGGCATGCATGTGCAGGTGTAACCAGGAACATGAACTCTACTCTGCAGCTGTTTGCTTGGTTTCAGACAGTATCAACAATGAGAAACAACAATAATGAAAGGTAAGAACAAGGAGACTGACATTAAGGTGAAACTGAAACTGACAGGAAATGTAAACTGAGCTGAGGAGCGAGTGCTAGTAACTGCCTCATAGTTTCCAAACATGATACAGTTTTGCCTGTTCAGACTAAAAAGCAGCAACAAAATGAGACAAATGAATGAGTGTTATCACACTTCTTAAGTTTTGGGGCTCTAAAACACCAGGGTTGTGTGGATGGCAGGTGAATCGGGAGCGCAATTAATATGTTTTTAAACAAAAAACAAGTAGCCTAAATTAGCCTACGTTAGGGCTGGGTATCATTGCTGATTTTGGTGTTCATGATTTCTTTGTTATATGGAGCAAAGAAACTAGAAAACATTTAAGCATCTGAAACCTCAGATTAATTATTTAAAACTCAACCCAAATAAATAATTGTCTAAAGAGTTGATGATTCATTGAGTAATTGATCAATCAAATAATTGTTGCATCTCTAATGTTTATGTTTTACATAAAAATGTACCCCAAACTAGTTACATGACCACATAGTACAACTTCACATTACAGTCATAGGTGATAATTCAAACTGTAACATAAAAAACAGGGTCAAGTTCTAAATATCCAACCCAACAAACACTCAATCAGAGGGTGCTGGTCTGCATTCATGCCCTTTTTGTTCATCAGAAGACAGTGATGTTTTGAGATAACCATCCTCATGAGCGACAAAATTACGCGTCTGCAAAGTGGTGTGTAGAAGTTTTTCTGGTTCTACACCGTCGATGGCAAAGTAATGGACCATTTGCAGAATCAGCAGTTAGCTACACAGGAGTTAACAGCTTGCAGTGATGTGAGACTATCACAGTCAAGCCTTGCGTGATTTGTGCAGAGAATACAGGAATTGGTTAAAAGATCAATCTACAGATTTTATGAATTGATATCTTATCTTCCAAATAAATGTATGTATACATTTACATATAATAATATGTTATATGTATATTATATATATTTTTTAAAACCCATCCCTATTCATGAATCATGAAGGTTTTTTTTTTCATATTTGGAAAAACAACTAGATGTTTTCTATAGACCGTTACTGATGACTCAAACAGGAATGTTTCATTTCCATCCTGTTCTTGTCCTGTTCTTTAAAGCGGAACTTTGCAAGTCTGGCCTTTTAACTCTATGGCGCTCTCCCTTCAGTTTCAGAGTATATATGTTTTTTTTTTTAAAACACCACGATAGACTACCCATCCATCCATCATGTGCCTTATCCTCACCACTGGCGGTTCCCCCTCTCTTCCTCTATCCTGGCCATGTGAATGTCTTTTCAATGGAGTCGGCAAACTCGTATGTGGCCCTTCACTTGGTCAGACAATCATTTCCTCTTGCTGTCTTATAGTTTCTCGCTAGAGGGTGTGTGTTTGTACTGCCGTGAAGCAACTCCTATTTCTTACAAGACCTAAGACTATGCGGCATCGTTAACAGACAGTAGGGGGAGTCTTGTTGCATTCTCTCTGCAATAAGACATTTAACCATCCATCCATCCATCATCTACCGATTTATCCTCCACCAGAGGGTCGCGGGGGGTGCTGTGCCTATCTCAGCTGACATAGGGCGATAGGCGGAGTACACCCTGGACAGTTCGCCAGTCCATCGCAGGGCCACATATAGAGACAAACAACCATTCACTCACACTCTCACACCTCCGGTCAATTTAGAGTGACCAATTCACCTAATACCCTAACCATCACCATGAAAAGTCCTGCATAATTCCACCTTAACAAATGAAAAATAGGACTTTTACTGCTGCTTGATAACTCACACTGAACACTATTTAAAGATTCTCTTTTGGTCTAAACCAGAAACATGCATTTAGGTTGCTCTGACACACTGTACAAATATGGGGGAGGCAGATGTAGCTGTGGTGTGGGCAGGTAGCTGCCTGTTGTGGCATATGAGTGTGGTTGTATCCCTGCATTTCAGCATTTTATGTGAAAATTGGTCTTTGAAACAGGTGTGTTTTGATTCAATCAATGTAGATATACTTTTCTGAAGGAATAAGGATTATTATCTGACTTACCAGACCATGTGAGAGGGGGAAAGCATGTCTGAAGAGGAGCTCAAAGATATCTCGTCTGCTGTGGCCCTCCTGCTTCAACGCAAACCTCAGGTTCCTCATGTCCTGTGGATGGATAAGATCCACATTTATGTAAAAAAACAAACATTAATCACACATCACAAACATTTTCCACAATAAAAACACATTTCTCAAAGAAAACACAGATAAGCGTGGAGTACATAGCATTTGTACAGCATATACAGTATATTGGGACATCAACACAATTCTCTTCTTTTTGGCTCTATCCACCACAACAATGGATTTGAAATGAAACAAACAATATGTGCTTTAACTGCACACTTTCAGCTTTGAGTATTTTGTATTTACATCCAAATCAGGTCAACGTTGTAGGAATTCCAATACTTTCTATATGTGCCTTGTACATGAGCATGCGCACACGTACAAAAAAAAACCACACACTCACCTTGCAGGTGATATCCAGGCCATAAGAATTTTCGCCTCGGCTTGATGCCCCACCCATTTTCTCCACACGGCCGATTGCGCCCAAAGGAACGTCCAGTGTCACCACCATATCCTACAACACACAATCAGCTCAAATTAAAAATACGACACATGCAAAAAAGGATGTGCTCCTGACTCCGTCAACCAATCAAAGCACAGAATTTGTAAACAAATTATTTGCAAGAGGTGTTTGGTAAATGAATTAAAACTTAATTTTATGCATATCATTTAAAATATATACACATAAATCTTAACTAAAAGTTTGGGGACCCAAAGAAAAGTGACCTATCTGTGGGTTCTGACCCAGTGTTTGTAAACATTGATATAGATCATATAGTAATGCAGGTAAAGTACCACACTACAAAGAACTCACAGAGGTGCTGTTAGATCTGTTTTATTTGAATTAAACTGTAGACAGACACAGCTTCTCAGACATACACACACAAACTTACTGCATCAGAGCTCTTGAAGTAGAGTCTGTAGTTGGTGATTAACACTTTGCCTTTCACAGCTCCATTGAATGGACAGATGTAGATGATGTCTTTATCTGAAAACAGATTTTAAGAAAAACAGCTCAACTTCTCATCCTCTTTGCATCTGATCAGACTAATCTTTAATTTTAATTTTGAACTTGTGTGATCTTCTGTACTTGCTGAGTCTGATATGGAACTGTGACAAAAACAATTGCCATCAGCATAATAAAAGTATTCTGATTCTGATGGCCCTATTCATTATTGTTATGAATACTACTGTACTTTTTTTTATTTTAGGACACATAAAACATGCCCCTCTAACAGTGCATGACCGTATCAAAAGCATCAACAGATATTGATGAGTAATCATGAGTAAAACGAAATGCTGTCAAAGGAAAAGCCAAAGATGTTTACATTGTTCATAGTGTCAACACTCACCTATAATTCTGTCCTCTCCTGGCAGAAGACACACGTCTGCCAACAACTCCATTTTTAGAGACTCTCTGGAGGTCTACAAACACAAACAAATACAAACAAAGTTAAGATGGTAAGATATGATTTTAATCAGTTTATATTGAGACCCACAATTTAAATATGAAATACCATTGTGACCAAAAGATATACAGCTTATCTGTACATAATTAAACATTTAATTATGCACAGTCGGTCTAAATTAAGAATAATAGATGGACAGAAAGAAACCCCTGCATGTCCACTTACACTGGAGATGTGTGTGTCCAAGGCGTTGGAGTTGTAGACGGAGACCGGTGAGGCCATTGCTCAGGGAGGGGGCTTCCACAGGCTGAAAAAGACACATACAGACTGTTAGCTGTAAAATCCAAATCATTCGACCAGGATAGTCTGATTCTTATGTTGGCCACTGATTTCTCACAGTTTAAAGAGTATAAGCACACATTTAAATGCATCCAATAAAACTTCTAATTGTCTTTTCAAAAAACCTGGAATGTTGATACCACTGATAAACACAACTTTGGTTCCAACACTTTTTGAGGTAAACTGCTACATTTAGTTGTTTCTGTTCATCATTGAATTGCACATTTATCAATACCAGATTGTATCAGATTTTGCATTTGGGTCTTTCCTATATCTGATTGAGTGATTTTGACCAGTATCAAACCGATACTGATACGTATCATATCGGCTCATGCCTAGAAATAACACTCTAATAAATGTAGACCAATCCATTTCTCACAAACAATTTTTATGATCATAAATCTACAAGCATTAATTATTCATAACACATGAAAACGTATAAACTTGATCCACAATAGCTTTTTTTTTGTTGGTACTGAAGACTCACACAGTTGGGTTTACAGTGGAGATTCCTCCCTCACAAACCTGCCTTTGACAAGTACTGACAACAGCCTGGCATGCAGTCAACAGCAAGTGTAATTGAGGCCTGCTGCCATCATAACAATCATTATTATGACGTACCAGTTCTTATTTTAACCACTGAAAGTGACACAGAATGTGGGCTCAATCTTTACTATCTGCTTCAGAAAGGTTTTAGTGGCACTGAGGTCCCCTTTAAACATGGCATTACAATGGATTTGATTGGATAGCAATCGGATAGAGCTTCACCACATGCATTTACACCTGGTATTACACGCGTGTCTGTCCACATCAGGATCCAACTGCTTTCTGATCACAGTCATCTCCCCTCAACTTGCACTCTTCTTCTGCAAAGATTTCCAGCAGCAGACTACAGCATTACATCCTGTGTGTCGCCATGTCAACAACATAAACCGCACGTGAAGTCGCACTATTGCATGGACTCCTCTTTGCTTTTCGAAACATGGGAAGAAGTCTTCTTCGACAAGCAGAAAACCAAAGTGGTTTGGCAGTCCTCAATGCATCAATGCATTTTCGTGCATTTTCGTGCATTTACCAAAAAAAGTACCAAAAAAAGCATCCAGAGTCAAGTTGAGCCTAGAAAAAGGCACTAGAACTTTATAATGGAAAAGCCCCATTGGAGAGTACAAGCAACTGCAAACGTGAACTGACCAAATCTGATAAATTACAGATAAATAAACTGTCCTCTCAAACAACACGCATATATGCATCATCAAAAACAGAAAATGTCACATCTTTGAGACCACTCTGTATTAAAGTCTGTGAGAAAAGATGAGATGCACCTTTACTGGCCCTGTGTATGGGGAATTCAAAAACAGAAGTTATTGTGGCTGTCGCAATAATAGCAAAAATGAAATTCCACTAAATGAACGAGACTATATCGACATGCAACATCAATGTGTTGTGTCACTTGCTCTTAGATTACTGTTGCACTGTCTACTACTGCTCTCTACCACAACTCGGCAATATGCAATAATAAAGCCAAAGTGTGTAAAAAACAACGCAATTTTAGATAAAATATTGTCCAGCCCTATCATATTCTACAGACTGAAGAAAACATCTTTGTTTCTCATGGCTTTGCACAAATATCACACAGTAATCGTTTTAAATATGTTATTTAAATGAAAATTTGAATAATTATGTAAAAAATTCTATTGGCGAATCATATGGCGAATCATATCACAATCACAATTTCAGTCAAAATTAATCGCAATTAGTCATTTATTCAAAATCGTTCAGCCTGACTATCAATCCACTGGATATTTTTAATTTTTTGTTTAATTCTCACTGTCTTAGTGACACTCGCTAACTTACTGTGTTACATGTAAATTATATATACAGTAGTTATCCTAGCCAAGTGGTTAGGGGTTTCATGATGCTTGCAATAGTATTGGGGCAACTGTATTTGTAATTCCCGGCTCCACTAGTCTAAATACTGGTATGTCCTTGGTTCTTGGGCAAGACTCTTCACCCTAAGTTGCTCCTGAAATATCCAATTGTTTCTGATTTGTTTGGGAAATTATTATTAAGTCAAGTTTTAATTGAATAATTGTTCTAGATTTATATGATTTATACTTTGATATTATATATTGACTACTGCATGAGATACCTGCTGATATATATATAAACAGATATAGAAGGATGAGAACTAAAAGATATGAACTGTTACAAACAATAATGATGTACTGCAATTTTAACTGACATAGGACACAGAAAAATCAAAAGTAGAAAAATGTAATTGTAGCTTTTGTGACTTTTTTAATTTATATTTGAAAACAATGAATTCTCCCCAATTGGCCCAAATACATAACTTGGCTTTAAGTTGAGAAAATGTGAGGGGTTGGATATACTGTCACACTGAATCACTATTCAAAAATAATTGCGGCTAAATTTTTAATTAAAATCTTGATCACTATGTCATTAAAGAAGCTCCTGCCAGCTCGCGATGCTGCAGCAAAACCTGTAGACTAAGTGAGAGGAAGTGAATGAGCTACAGTGATCATGAAAGCTCAAAAACATATGCTCCAATAACCAAATTAAAGATGTGAAACTACCAAAAGAGGAGGCTTCCTCATTCTGTGAAAGCCAAGTGAAGATTTCAAAACCTGTGTCAACTATATCTAGTCTTGCTTTCACAGTGGAAAAAAATTGACTATATTACATATATTACTCTTTTGTTTGTTTATATATTAAGTGGCTAACAGGGTGGATCGTGCGTCCTCTAACAAAAATACGGATTTAGCACTGGATGCTATTCGTTACACTACATGCATTTTTGCTCTAAATGATTGTTTGTGTATGCATAATAACTCCAAAAATCATGGTAAATATACAGATGGCATTTTTACATTTAACAGTTTTACGATTTATGTAAAATCAGCTTTGCTGGACATTTAGCAATTGCAAAAGATTGCAAACTTAGACTAATTTCACTGCTAGCGCACAAGGTTTAACATAACAGACAAACTTTGGTGTGTGTTTGCCAAGTTGTAAAAACTTCAAAGGGGAAGCCTTAGATGGAAAAAAAGACTCCAAACCTGTAGTACATATGCCAGGCCTGTAGACATTGAGAATATGGCATGTTCGCTATGCAGTGAACAATGGATACAATGACAGAAACAGAGGCATATATATATACATTAGCATCATGCAAAATAAACAAAAACTCCAAATACATGCAGAAGAAGAAGACAATGTCAACGATGAAGATAAGCTACAGCAAGTGTAAGCATAAGAAAGAAGTGGGATTATGACATCATCATTTTCTAAGGTTGTCTACACAAAAATACAAAGGAAGCATTTTGAGATTTTCCCACTCTGGGACCCGTTTTCAAAAAACAGTGTTTCAGTGCCCCCAAAATGCTGTTTCCATGTTTCCAAGCACTGTGAAACCACCTTCTACCCTAATTTACCTTGTAAAAAAAAAAACTTGTATTATAACCTCAGACAAAAAGAAGCAAAAAGGTTTATATGCATCCAACTGTTAGAATATCAATGTTAAATAATAATAATAATAACAATAAATGGTTAAAGAAAAAAAAAATTCATTTGGTTTATTCAGTCAACTACAGCTGACTAAAAATGAAAACAATGCTATTCCAGACAGTATCATCAGAGATGGAGCATAGATGGAGTACATCAGTCAATAAAACAGTGTGGTTATGCTGATGTATTGATCTAGCTCTAGTAAACAGAAGGTTGTTGCAGCAGCCAAACCGGTTGCAGAGTTTGCACAGAGTCAAACTCTAAGGGAAAAAACAAACAAACAAAGAAAACAACGAAATTCTGCAAATGTAAAATATGAAAATAATGATATGTTCATTTCTGTGTGTATAGAGTCATTTTCAAGTTTCCAGTTTCTCAGGATAATCGTGATCTGCAGTGACTGAGTACCTATCCTAACTTCTATATTTCTGTCGACAGGCATTATTCCGGCAGGGTTACTTCTTTCACATTTCAATCCATGGGCATATTTATTTATGTATAGCCATATTTCAATCTAAAATCATATTTCTAGATTATGAATAGATATTCCTATTTGGTAACATACATCTATCTCCAGGCATATTTCCATCTACAGGTGTATTTAAATATTAGGAGTTGACCAATATTGGTTTTTCAGTGCCAATGTCAACACTGATTATTAAGAGTTAATGAGGCCAGTAATTAATATTTGGAATCGGAATGAATTTACCGTTAAAATCGCTGAAATTAAATAGTGAATTTTAACTCAATTTATTTTATTAATGAATACATGTTTTAATGTAAAAGTATAAATATAATGAGTTCCCTGAGGTCAAAGTAATAACAAATATCTAGGCAAAGTCTCTTCTCTTCAATATCTTTATGCAGATTGAACGTTCTTGATGTGTTTAAAAAAGAAAAAGTGAGAAATAATGATACTGTATGGTAGTTGCTGTATGTGCAAGACTTTTGCACAGTACTGTATGTATGCACGCTTTAATCAACGGGCACTATTTCTATCTACAGGTGTATTTCTATCTGCAGGAACTGAATATTTCTATTTCCTGATACATATGTCTCTGAACAGTATATTTCATTTGTATATTTCTTCCAACAAATGTGTGTGTGTGTGTGTGTATTTATCTCTGCAGGTACTGTATATTTGCATTTACAGATATATTTCTATCTACAGGTATCTCTCAATTGCCAGCATTCACTGGCACTTCCACACCAGCAAGCATTCACATCAACTATACATTGAAAAAATAAATTAATACATAAACAAAAGGGGAAAATAATCAGCTATGAATTAAAAGTAAGAGTAAAACAGGACATGGGGATGGGGATAGGCGATAGAGCAAAGGGAGACATACAGATGGTGATATATCTCAATTGTATACTTCTTCCTACAGCTATCTATCTGCAGGAAGAGTATATTACTATCTACATGTACTGTATATTTATATCTTCAGGTATATTTTATGCACAGGTACTGTATGTTTTTCTCTACAGGTACTGTATATTTATATCTTCAGGGATATTTTATGTACAGGTACTGTATATTTTTATGTACAGGTACTGTATATTTATATCTTCAGGTATATTTTATCTACATGTACTGTATATTTATATCCAGGTATATTTTATGTACAGGTACTGTATATTTTTATCTACAGGTACTGTATATTTATATCTTCAGGTATATTTTATCTACAGGTACTGTATATTTATATCTTCAGGTATATTTTATGTACAGGTATATCTTATCTACAGATACTGTATATTTATATATTTAGGTGTATTTTATTTACAGTTAAATTGTTAACTGCAGGAACTGTGTTTCTATTCACAACTATATTTACAGGTATATTTCAATGGTATAGTTCCATCTGCAAGAACTGTACATTGCTATAGTTGGGTATATTTTTTATCTACATATATATTAATATCTGCATGTATATTTCAATGGTATGTGTCTATCTACAGGTACTGTATATTCAGGTATATTTTATCTACAGGGACTGTATATTTATATCTTCAGGTATATTGTATGTACAGGTATATGTTTTCTACAGGTACTGTATATTTATATATTCAGGTGTATTTTATGTACAGGTAAATTGTCAACTGCAGGAACTAAGATAAGATAAGATAAGATAAGATAGCTTTATTTATCCCACAGTGGGGAGAGAACAGGGTTTCAGCAGCTCCGTATACAGATTAACAATTACACAATGTTATAAAAACTGTACAAAGAAAGAAATAAGATAAGAGTGAATGTAAATAAGGTGCGTATTTGGTTCAGGTCAAAATAAGACAAATCTAGGCAGACAAGACAAACAGGACAACAACTGTAAACAATAACTAAACAGACCAGCTAAAGACAAGGAACAAAAAACTGTAAACAATAACTGTGTTTCTATTCACAAATATTTTTACAGGTATATTTCCATCTGCAAGAACTGTACATTTCTATATTTGGGAATATTTTTATCTACATATTAATATCTGCATGTATATTTCAATTGCATATTTCTATCTACAGGTACTGTATACTTCTAACTACAGGTATATTTATCTGAGCCAGGTTTATTTCTTATGGTTTTACTTCAACAAGAGCACAGAGCACTATAGATGCCTCAGTAGTTAGTCCACCTTCAGCAGTGGAGCTGCCCCTGACCACCCCACCTATATCAATACCAGTGTATAACCGAGACACAGTCAATAAACCTATTTAATCAATAAACATGATTCCACCTGACCACAAAAAAGTGACATTTTAAGTCTAGCCAACTTGTCCTGAGCAGAGAAAGCAGAAAGAGGGGCGATTCAGTGAAATCCAGACTGGTGCGAGTCTTTCCCACAGACAAACAAACCCTGCACCGAAAGAGGACTTTTCCCTGAGAACACATATTATTTTGAGTATCCAGTCAAACTCTAGCTTTCAGTTTCCTTCTCTACTTCACTGTCAACGCAGCAGCTGTGGTCAGAAGCAGCTACAGAACACTTAGAGGCGGGCAGAGAATGGCAGAGGTTCCACAAAAACCCGTCCACTGAACTTTTCCAACTTGCTCATTCCAATAGGTACAGCTGTGGAGTTGCACCAGGAAATAGCGGAGGCCTAGACGGTACGGCAGCTAGTTCCACCCGAAATTCGGGCAATTTCTTAGCCACAGTGCACAGAAACCTCCGGTGACAAGCCCAGAAGGACACTTCATAAAGCCTCAAATGACCCCGTTGTGGCAAATTGCCTTTACTTACCCGCAAAGTGCGATTCTCCCGTGGCTAGATGTCGATCTGTTTCCCTCAAGCCACAGCAGGAACTTACTCTACGTCACGTGCCGAGCTGTCATGGCGCGGATTGGCTGATTGTCAAACTAGAGCTTCATGGGAGATGTAGTTCTTTAAGAGGCTGCCATGTTCTACATTAGCATCAAGAAGCAGCTTTTGTTTACGGAAGCGTGTAGCTGCCACGCCAGAGAAAAATAAAAGGTTTACGTTATAACAAGACATTTCCACGTTATTATGACATGAAAATCTTGTTAAGTTTGAACATTATCTTTATTATTATCATTAAAGTCGAGCATAGCTTAACTATAGTAAATAAACTAGACAATATTTGAATGTCTTGCTTGGGTGCAAAGGTGAAATTCCCCACCACAGTTGCCATAGGAACAGCAGCGTCTGTCTCCATCAATACTGAATGGTGTAAAATTTGAAGAAAAAGACAAACATTTAAAAAAAATTGGAGGAATTTGAAAACGCTTTTTATATGCATATATATGTCACTAAAAAGCCCAATATTTTGATACCTGAATGAGCTAAATCAGTCGCTAACTGTGCGAATAGTTCACACCATCCAACCTTCACACCAACTAGCATTCAATAAATAAACGAATAGTGCTGCTTTGGGTCACAAAAGGGGAAAATAATCAGCTTTGAATTAACGGTAAGAGCAAAAGTAAAAATACAAAAAAGCATCATTGTATGGGCCCTTGCAGAACTGTGCCCTTGACTCAGTTTTCACGTGCTGATGTTTTCTGTCCGGGTCCCTCATCTCACATGATAAGTTTTGAGCAGATCGGTCAATGTACAGCAACGTGGGGATAACTTCCTGTTTTGTTGAGGCCATGGTCCCGATAGAACTTTTGATCGTCTTGGGCTGTGACATGTTTCCACCAATTTTTGTGGAATTTGGTGCAACGTGGTTTCGGCTTTGTCCCACTGGGTTTCACCTTTGGTGCTTCCAGCAGCAGAGATGTAGACGCCTTCACCCTCACAGCTGCATTTCTCATTTGTAACAGCAGATGTCAATAAAGCTCAGCAGCTCTTGTGCCATGTAAGTTTTCACATACAAGGATTTTGCTTTAGTGGAAGTCAATAAAAATCATCCATCCTCCATCCATCCATTTTCTACCACTTTATCCTGGTAGAAAGGGGGCGGGGGTTGTAGGGCAAAGATACAACCACTGAATAGTATAATACAAGATAAATAAAATATAATAAATAAGTCATTTGGCTGTAGATATTTTGTCTAAATGCACTACTGAGATGACAGGGTATATAAGTAGAAATGAGTTCATTTTGACTCTCAGCTCTGATTAAAAAGATAAGCATGTCCTTGGGTCACATGTTTTACTTATCTAGAGGGCAAGATTATATTCAGTTTTAAATACAATTATTCACATTTAAAACAGGTTGAACTAGTTGATTTGGCCCCGTTCTCTCGTGCATTATCATTTAAGAATGCAAATACTCCGTGGAATGGTTCAACAAAACAAAAACACATTTCAGTTCATTTAATTTCATTAAAAGCCTCTCAAAAATTGAATGTTTGACTTGTTCTTTCTAGTGTAAATGTTTCAAGAACCATTGTTTTGTTCAAAGTTTTCTTTTTTGGATATTGTAGGTAAGTGGGCCAACATACATTATAAAGTTTTTCAAATATTACAAAGGAGTATTAGGGCCACACAGAAGAAACCAAAAGTCAGCTTTAGAGAACTAATAATATGTTTAATTAATTTAATTCCATAATATTATGACATTATTGTATAAGAAAATGTAGCTTTCCAGAATGTTCTTAGAATTATGACATAATTATTGTATTTTTCTTGCAACTTTTTCTTACAAATATGACTTTTCTCATAATTATACGACTTTATTCCTGTAAATACAACTCTTTTCATAATCATGCGACTTTATTCTCGTAGTGTCAGTGATTTTTTTCACATAAAATGACACTTAAAATATTTGTATGGCCATAATACTTAAATACCCGTTTTCACGCCTTTAAATAATAATAATAATTATTGGGTTTTAATAATGTTTTTGAAAAACCTGTTCACACAAAGTTGTAAATTAAATGTTCTGTGGGCTGCTCGTCAAACACAAAGAAAATGTAATTGTCTATCATTTTAATTAAGTATGAAAACTATAAATAATGCACACAAATGCTCACCAGCTGAAAACATGTGATATCAATAAAGTGGGTACAGTCTGAGCCATATTACCAGGAGGCACAGTCTGGGTATTGAGAGCACACCAATTACTATTTTAATCAATTGTTCCCAATCAGTGTGAACAACATGTACATGACCACTGATGGTGAAAACACTATCATCATGTTTTCCTTTCATGGTCTGCATCAAATCTTTAACATATTTTTTTTTTTTTTTTTTTTTTTTAATCTACCAGAAATAGATAAAAAGCCTCAGATAACTACTCCTATCAGTATTTTCACGTACAGATAATCTTGTACACAGCAGTGATGGCCTTCATCATCTTATTCCCACCCATTACTGTCATTGTGAGCTGGTCTTTAGTTTTATCTAATGCAGGCGACTACATCCTTTATATGGATATAATGTGCAGATCGTCTCCTCCTTTTTCACATTTTTTTTTTTACAGAATGTGCAAATACAGTGTTTCCCCTGTAAAACAGCAAATGATTCTGAGAGTCCATGCTGCAGTAGTTGATCTCTCGCTCTATCCCTCTCCTTAAAACTTTAACTATCATTTCCTGCTGTAGCAGTGTCAGGTGGCATTAAGGATTCACAGGGGTCAGTGGTTACGCAGCAGCTGGGCAGTTTTAAATTTCAGTTCATTATAAATAGATATATTTATATACCACACAATCTCTGTATTATTTTTTGGCATACTTTTAACTTGATTGAATTTGAAAACGTAATTTAAATTAGGACTTTTGACATGGATGCTAAAAATCCCACAACTTCTGTTAGGACATAAAGGGTACTCAAAAATTGACCATGATACTGGGATGATAATGGTCTAATATAGGTTTTAACCTCCGCTTACCCCACTCCTCCTGACCAGACTGGACACTCATTGGTCATTTGTGTGGTGTTCATATTTTTGTTACTCAGCCAGTGTTCGTGGGTCTGGTGGACCCGCTGTATTTTTTCGGGTTTTTAATTCAACACAATCAAACCATTTTATATTGAAATACCCAACAGAGGTTTAATTCATCCCAAATACAAGCACAATTAACAGCATACATGGTTAATATTTGCCCTTTACCTTTGTTAGATCACATTTATGAATCAAAGTGATACTCTACTTTTTATATAAAATCTAATCAAAATCAAGAAAATCAATAATCAAGATATACATTTACAAATGAAGCAAGGTTTTTCATAACTATTGATTTTCAATTTATACCTCATTAGAAACGTAACCCATTCAGATCAGCCCCATAGATCACATCGTCGTTTCATACCAGTCTATACAACACATGATGGGCAGAATTGTGTGTTGATTCTTGTATTATTATCATTATTATTATTATTGTTGTTTTTCTATCCATGTTGGGTCAACTCATGCTTCTTCTTGTTGCTGCTGATTGGGTGGATTGGGCACTAGCATTCTCCACCTGAATCCTCCTCATAATGGATGCAGAGGCTGGGGACCTTGGAACATGTCTTCTCTGGATTTAAGATTGGACCAGTGGCTCTCCCACTTCCTTGAGAAAGAGACATCTCCTCTGGAGCTTCCCTCTATTCCACTCTGGGTTCAGTTTCCTCCAGATGACGAATGTGTTGTACACCGAGATGTCAAATATGTCATAGAATGAGGACAGTGGCTCCACCATCAGGCTGGGGCTGACTGTTGATGGGCTGGTCCTGTGCCCCACAGGGAAACCTCTTCCTCTTGATCATCATCAAAAGCTTAGCAAAAGGTACACACAAGACAAAACAACCCTACACAATTAAACAGGAAACAAGGAACAGAAAATGAGGTGAAAGCAAAATGTGTGAAAATAAGGGGAGCATAGTCACAAAATCACTCCCAATATAGAAAAAAAATGGACATTTCAAGTAAAATATTGAAATATAGAAATGTTGATTTCTTCTTCTTCTGTGGGGTTTGACCAGCTTGCATCCACGATGTAGCATCACTGCCATCTACTGGAATTAGAGGACTACATACACTACCCATCCCATCATAATTCTAGAGCAGTGTATCCCTAACTGTCTATATGAGGAAACCACTTTTTAAAGATGGCAAACAATCATGACCCAAACACAAATTGGGGCATAATGTAGTGACAAATTTGAAGCCATATAGCGAACACCTGATATCATTTTGAATTTTGAACAAATCATTTCCAAAATATTTTTGGAATAAAATAGTTTGGTAGATTAATTAAAACTTAAAATTTTTTGGGAACCCCACAAATTCACCTGTATCATCTGTGGGTCATGACCCAGTGTTTGGTAATCACTGTCCCGGAGTGACATTTTTCACATACAATAGTGAGGTCATTCGATGTTATTAAAGTACTCAGGAGCAAAACATAGATACACAAAACCAAATGCCAGTATCAGTAAAATGATATTTGGCCCCATTCACACTGATGCCTGTCTTTGCCAACATGTTCACCTGTTCTATTTTCTCCAGAAACTGCACCAGTGCCCTGTTTATGAGGGCAACGGACTTCACAGAGCTGAGCCATTGAGCCAATGATCTCCCCCACATCCAACGCCACCTCCTCCACGCTGCACGAACGAGTGAACAGTCTTCGATCTTAAAGCCGTGCTTCCGTTACAAACTATATACACTACCGTTCAAAAGTTTGGGGTCACTTAGAAATGTCCTTATTTTTGAAGGAAAAGCACTTTTTTTCAATGAATATAACATTAAATGAATCAGAAATACACTCTATACATTGTTAATCTAGCTGCAAACGTTGGTTTTTAATGGAATATGTACATAGGTGTATAGAGGCCCATTTCCAGTGTTCTAATGGTACATTGTGTTTGCTAATCATGTTAGAAGGCTATTGGATGAATAGAAAACCCTTGAAAACCCTTGTGCAATTATGTTAGCACAGCTAGAAACAGTGCTGGTTCTTTGACGAAAGCAGTTTGAAAGTTGAAGGGCAAAATTATTATTTTGAATAAAAATCATTATTTCTAATCTTGTCAATGTCTTGACTATACGTTCTATTCATTTTGCAGATCTTTTGATGAATAAAAGTGTGACTTTTAAAAGGAAAACACAAAAAAACTGTTGAGGTGACACCAAACTTTTGAACGGTAGTGTAGGTATCCTTCCATCTCAGTAGATGATGGTATTCTCACATCAAAGACAAAGAAGAGGAGCCTTTTATTATGTGGCTTAGATCTGTTGTTCTTGTGTCTGCCTCATTGAACTGCATTTTCAAGAAAGTAAAATAAGTTTTAGGGAAATCTCTCAAAATATTTTGTGTGTGTGAATGTGTATGGAAGATGAGTGATAGAAAATGTGCTGCACATAGATGCGCTGTGTGAAACTGTAGTGTAAAGCAGCTTTGAGTGGCCATCAGAACTAGAAAAGCACTATATACAGTAAATACAGAGCATTTACCATTTGAAAAGAAAAAAAAATCTTTGTTAAGTCTTTTTAACTGATCTACATTTTTGGCATTGTTCGGTATGATTTTATGTATATCACTCTGTCAAGTCATTTTTGCATATTTTGGATGGAGTATGCAATTGAATCGGTATAAAGGTCTGCGCAGATTCATGTGGACAGCCTAAACTCAAACTCAAATGGCCTGGGAGACAAGGAGACCAAAACCTGGTCCTCATTTTTGAGGAACTGGTCAAGATTAGGGACACAATTGTGTCAATGAAATGTTGCAAATGCAATTAATAAAATAGATTATTTCAGGGTTCCTCTATGCTCGGAGCACATACTCTTTCTGACAGTCACTGAAATTTTATATGGTAGATCACCAGCTTTCGGGCAGTGGTTTTGCTAAATACACCAGACTCCTCTATGTTGAGATTTTTAGACATGTCCTTGCTAAATGTTGGAGATTGTATGTCAGTGTCTTTTTAAATGATTTACAGTTCAGCATTGTTCGGTTCCAGTGCAGACACTCAGTGTCAATCAGTGGTCAACAGTCTGTCGACGTCACAGTTAGCATAGGCTCAGCTCGCTTGGAACCTCTTCAGAACAGGTACTAAAAAAGTACCAGATACCAGGAAATACCGTTCCGAGTCGAGCCGTGCTGGAACTGGGTAGGTTCCAGGAAATTAATGTAAATCAACATAATGTCCTCTGTAGTGATGGAAACCAGACTCTCATTTTGTTACCTCCATTTTCTGACATGAACAATGACGACCAGTAGCATGGAGACCAAAATCCTAGTCCTGATGAGACAGGACCTGACCCCAGACACACAGCCTTCACTCTCACTGCTATGAGCTAGTCAGCTAGAGTCATTTGCAACATTCATTGACAATACTGTATCACCAATCTTGACCAGTTCCTCAAAAATGAGGTTCTATTTCACGAGGTCCATGTTTTGGTCTCCTTGAGGAAATCGGGTCCTGACAAGGTCAGTGTTTATGCCAGAAAAGGTCCTAAAGGGGTAGCGTGTGCACATGCGCACACACACACCAAGCCCTAATCGACTTTGCGGTATAGTTTATTACAAGTGAACAGTAAAACTGCTCAGAGACACATTAGTCACCTCCACTCCCTCCCCTTGACCACCTCTTCCTAGCCTCCTTCTATTTTAATCTGAGTCCTTCTTCCTAACTTCCTCGTAACCCTCCTCTTCTCAGCATCTACCATCCCCCTCCCTCCTGCTCTTCTCCTCCGCTCCTAAATCTGTCCCTCCCTCCCTCCTCTCTCCCTTTTGTCCTCCTCTCCTAGCCTCCGCTCTGCAATGCAGCACCTATACAGTCATTAATCTCCAAGGTCCATTTACTGCTACACACACTGTGTGTGTGTGTGTGTGTGTGTGTGTGTGTGTGTGTGTGTGTGTGTGTTTGTGAGTGTGTGTGTATCACAATCTCACACTGAATGCAACCCTCAAAAGTCACATGTCCTACTAAAGATGGATTTATGCTTCACAGGTCATGCCACTGCAGGATGGTGGTTCATGCAGTTAAAAAAAAAAAAAAAAAACAAGTCTCCAATGTAACAAATATGCAAACATGCTTTTTGGAGTAGGGCAGCAACAATGAATGTGTTATTTATCATATATTTACAAAAAAATCAATTTGGCGTTGCAATATGATACTTGATATGCCACATTTTATCATATTTTAATTAATAAATGAAGGTGATCTAAAGTAAACATTGCTACTTGATGTCTCCCTGTGGTGCTGCTGCTGAAAAGAATGAGGGAAACTTGGCCAAAGAAGAGGGAGTTTACAGCGGGATAATGGCAGAGAGAGCTATGTTGAGAGATGCTCTGTCCACTTTCAATACATGGATGTTATGTACCTTGTCTCTATGTTGCGAATAAATGGATAAATTTTGCACTTTTCACGTTTTGTTTTCTTTCAGTTAGACAGACATTGGGATATATCACTTCATGATTGTATATCAATGATCACGATACGATACACTTTGAAAGAGGAGTCCATCACGTCTTTCCAAGCTAATGATATCAGGAAATGCTCTGGACTGCTTTCAATTCTCTGCGCTGTTGAAACCTGGTACTACACTAACATCTGAGATCTGATCACAAGTGTTCAGCTTTTGAAGTATGACATCAAAAATGTGTCCTGAATGTGGCTCATGTGAAGACACATGATGTGTTTGCCCAGTATACCTGACCAGTAAAGACTGGAACCTGCTAAACCAAAGCATTACTCCAGTTTAGAGTGCAGCCTGATCCGAAACCCTCTTCATGTATTCTTTGTCATAGCCAGAGAGATGGTGTTAGAGTAAAGCCCTAATCGGACAGGATTAGTTTCACATGGAGAGGTGGGCTAAAGTAGTTATTATCAGAGCTTCTCAGGGATTTTAGTCCCATCTGAATGTGCCATGATGTCGGTAATCATTACCGGACAATGTCAGTAAAGATTACAGAGACTTTTACCTTGGGTAAACTCAAACTGACTTTTTCCCCAAAAGCAAAATTAAACACAACGTTTCCTCCCTGGTCCAATTTTTTCGTGTTAGGCGTTTTATAGCTTTTGTCGCCTTTTGTCGACGCCACGTTGATGCATGTCAACACTTGTGATATGAGGAAGCAGTGGAGTTCCAATCGTGCTTAAGCTGAAGTCTCCACACAGTTGTGACAGTCAAAGAGTTGTGACGTCCACTATTGACCGGCTCTTTAACACGAATGGTGGGAACCGAGTGGCACTTGTGAGCTGTTCTTTTTTTTTTTTTTTTTTCGCTTTTTGTTGTTTGACACAGACGCACACACAAGCTCCTCCTCTGCTACTCCAGAGGAGGAGTGCAGCAGAGCACACGTGCGGTGCTTCTTTTATATGCAAACGTCACATGACGTCATCTGAGTCAAGGTAGCTTTATTTACGAACACACACACTTTTTATCAAAAGGGTAGATCTAAAATAGTGATCTCACTGTGAAATCTGATTACCGACACACAAGTAGTGAACACACAAACCACAAGCTTGTTACTAGTATGTTTTAAAAACATGCAACATAACTGACATTCGTCCACCTTTATATATATATATATATATATATGTATATATATATATGTATATATATATATGAAGGTTATTAATAATAAATATATATATATTTTAAATATTGCAAATGATAAACTAAATTCAATTTAGGTTTCAGTCTTTCATCTCTTTCTCTGGCCATGCTGCTTCTAGAATATTGACGTTTCGACATCAATCAGTTATTCAGTTGTTGTTCCAGTTTGCTGTTTCTTTCCTTTAAGAGTAGAATTACTGGTGCAATATTATGATTTTATGTGTATAACGCTCACTCTAACTAACTGTCAGTGAGTATGTAGGTGACAAAATATGTGAAGAAATGTTTGTGCAGCTAACTCAAATATTCCATCACGATATAGAAATGATATTTTACATAATTTCAAATTAAAAGTGTTTGTTTTGATACATAATAATATGTAACCCTAACCTTTTCTAGTCTTGATGACCATTCAAAGCTGCCTCACACTACAGTTTTTCTATTCACCCATTCACTCGTACATGAATACAGTGCACCTATGTGCAGCCTGTTTTTCAATCACACATCTTTCATACCCATTCACACAAACACACTGTCAGCCTCTGGGATTAAGTGTCTTGCCCAAGGACACATCAGCATATGGACTAGTGTAGCCAGGAATCAAACCCACTCACTCTACCACTGAGGTATCTACCATCAGCCGTTGATCGCAATACAAATTAAAAATAAATAATAAATAATAAATACAAAAATATTAAAAAAGAGACCTTGTGCCTTTTATCTCTAAAGGTAACAAATACACACGTTCTGGTTCAGAGGACCGTCATTTCATTCCATCACTTCAGAGGACATTACATTGATATACATTCATTTCCTGAAGACTTAGTTTATTCTCAATCGCACAGGATTTATTCACCTTAAAATGTAATCATTTACGTTATGGGAAGAAGACGAGTCCCCATGTGTGACTGTGTAGACAGGTTTAGGTCCCACACACACACACACACAGAGCGAGAGAGAGGGGGGAGGGGGAGGGCTGCAGTGATGCTGAGTCGCTCCAGTGAGTCCAGCACGACAGGCTTGACGTTGAACTGGGAGAGGCGGGGCTTGTGGCTCGCCTTAAGTCTGCCGTGCATCACGCACAGAGCCTGTCCGTCTTTCTTCCATTCATCACCAGATACCGTGGAGCTCGTGCACCCGCACCATCCTGTTCTCCTCTCCTCCTCCTCCGATCACCGGCACCGACCCCAAGGACACAACAGCCGAGCCGCCGGCCCATCACCCGCGGTAAGAAGCGCAGCCTGAGTCCCGTTGCGTTACATAACGGCTCCTGGGGAAGGAAAATCACCAGCAGCCCGCTGTGACATATAGCGAGGGAGAGAGAGAGATGGATGGAGAGGGAGTGTGTGTGTCTGTGTGAGTGTGTGTGTGTCTGTGTGTGTGTGAGAGAGGCTGAGGGCCCGCTCTCTTCATTATGTGATTCATTTCTGTTGTTGCTTATGTAACGTGATGTAAAAGTGTGTTGGAGGCTCGTCAGCAGTGACGGGATGCTGACCTTCTTAGATTCTTCCATTATCATCCCCGTGTGCTCCGCTATCGCGGCGATGACGTCACACGCAGCATCAGGCCTCCGTCCAGCGCGATAACTGTCTGAACACGCTGATATAAATATACACAACATCAGGACACTGCAAGGTCATTATGCTCATCTACACGTTACACACACACACGCACGCACGCACGTACGCACGCACACACACTAGAACAGGATGAGAGGTGGTAAGTTTGACCACAGGCATGAGAACGTTCTGATACACAGTTGCCTTATTTAAAAAAAAAAAAAAAAAAAATCACACAGGCCTGCCTTGGCCAGGACACACTTGAAACTGATTTTTAAATAAATAAAGGTTAATTTATATTTTTGCTCTGAAATATACAGGACAGAGATTGATTACTGTGACTCATATAGGTTACAAAACAATAATTAAACTGTCTGTGTATGTGAGCCTCTTCTAAAAGCTTATGGATACACTGGATAAGGAAGAAATAATGTCACTTTTAGTATGTTATCAAAATAATAACTCCAAAATGGCACAAAATAATGTGTGAACATCATCCAAAGGTTTGTGGATACCACTGGAAACAGATTAACTAATATAACTAACATTACCAAAAAAGATAGCTGAACAATGTTAAAAAGTGTCTTTGTGTGTGAACATCTTCTAAAAGCTTATACTTAACCTAACAGGAGACATTATTGGTACTAATGCCAATAAAAACAATAGCAGCAAACGGGAGTGTGGTAGAAGATTGAACCTCTAACCTGACAACATGGAAGTCAAACATCGAGTGTCTGCACAGTAATGACACCTTTTTTACAGTTAAAAACATTAAAAAAAAGAAATTGTAAATCACGAGATGTTGGAATGACTGGAAAGATGTAGGCTACCCTTTGTGGCACTTCAAAACAAATCAATACAACTGTATACTGTGAGCTCAACAGCAGTGACATTTGAATGATTTTCCTCCTTCGGGATTATTCCAATTATAGAAATTCACATTCATGAGTGTCCCGTCCATCAGACTGACTGAGCTGGAAATGCATTATAGATGTGAAGAAATGCAGTATATTATTAACGATGCAAAAACATTAAAAAATACTACTATCAAGAGGAATTCATTCACATGTAGCATTTTGTGCTTGGAAGTTAATAAACTATTTAAATATCATTTTAAGTGAAGGTGGTGTAGCGGTCAGCACTCTTGACTTTGCAGCAAGAAGACCTGGGTTTGAGACCCAGTCGGAATAAGGGCCTTTCTGCATGGAGTTTGCATGTTCTCCCCGTGTATACATGGGTTTTCTCCAGGTTCTCCTTTTCCTCCCACAGTAGTGTGTGAGAGTGAATGGTTGTGTGTCCCTGTGATGGACTGGCAACCTGTCCAGGGTGTGACCCGGTCTTTCACCCTCGTATGTCAGCCGAGATTGGCACAGCCCCCCCGCGACCCTGATGTGGAGGATAGAGCGGTAAAAGGTGGATGGATGGATGGATGTGTGATATATTAAGAAAATACCTATCTGGGGCTTTGGACTGTTGATAGGACTGATACAGACTGTGGACTGCAAACTTGTGATTGCTCTCTCTTTACTTGTCTGAAGTCTATAGTATATTAATGTACATGTTGGCCCTGGTTCAATTATACAGAGCAGAGTTTATTTCCTATAGTCCGCTTTGAACTCTGGTCTGCCTGAAAAAATGGGTCTTGGTTCCCTTGCAAGTGAACCCTAGTGCTGTTCGCTTACAGTGAGAGAGGAAGTGAACCAAAGAGAAATTGAAATAATTTATGGACATATATGTGATCTGAAAACATTTAAATCCTTGCAATTCCTTGCTTGGTGTCTGTGTAACCACAGCAGCACGTCGTAGTCTCTCGCTCTCCGATCTTCTTGTGCTTGTTTCGCTGAGCAGCTGTTCTAACTGCATGACGATGTCTAGGCGGTTTTGGACCACTTACAAAAGTGCAATGTGAAAGCGAACCTAAGGTGTGAAACGTTTCGTGATTCCCCGTTCAACTGAACCAAGTCCTCAGTTTCAGGCGGCCTCGCACTTCTGTGGAGGTAAATTATCCAACGTACAGTTAGATAAACTAAAAACATTGAAAAAAGGCAAAGAAAATTAATATATATATATATAAAAATTATAAAAAAGACATCAATAATGTATATAACATGTTATTAAATCAAAAGGGTTTGCAGTTTCTAACTACATTTCTGGAAGTGCATTATCAAGTAAAGGGTTATTCCACCTATTAACACCTTTAGCTAACTACTTAGTTCTAAAGGCTTGTTCCAGCCAAATACTAATAATAAATATGAGAAATGCATGTGTGGCAATTTGTTTGTTATCAGGTAAAAATGTAGATATGGCTATGAAATTTGTGATTATGAGATCTCAACTAGGCTTTTTTCTCACAGTCACACACAGAAACAAACATGTTATAGAGACCTTGGGTCTGGCAATAACATTGAAAAGAACTGAAACAAACAAACAAACAAACAGTGCAACAAAGTTCCCTAAACACTATGATAGCAAGCGAGGTAGCGCCAGAAACAGGTGTAAAAGGTTAAAAAATATATGGATCTAGTTTTTAGTGGCATGATGTGTAGTGCAGGCCAGAGAGAAAGGGGAAGGCCATTGCTCTCTGGGTGCTTCTCAGTGGCTGCCTGCTGCTCCAAATTCTAGGAAGGTTTCTACTAGAGGGTGGGTTAAATACAAAGAAGGAATTACCCTAAGGTGATTAATCAAAAAGTGTGCTTTAGGTGACCCTAAACACTCTCTGACACTGTTGTCAGAACAGCACATCACCTGCGCTGTCTCTCTCTCTCGTCTCCTCTGTGTCTGCTCAGCTGTGATGCGTTCACTGATGCTTGTAAAATCCTCTCGCTCGCTCGTGCTCTCTTCTCACAGCATTCGGCCCACGTCCTCACCGCTCACACACAAACCTACACCCTGGGTGCATTAATGTAGTAGTAAGGTAAGTATTTCTGATTATGAAAAAATGTTAATGAAATGGACAAGCATCCAGTCTTTGAACCCTAAAGACAAGCAGGAATGCATCGCTCACTGAATCTATTGAAAGTAAAAGTCCCAACAAAGAAAAATACGATGGTCATCGTGACTGATCTGCTGAAGTGGGGCCAACGTAAAAGTGAACCACCTGCATCGAGTCCATAGGCCTCAGATACGCCGGGAACATGTCCCCAGTACTATTTGTGATCAACAATTTGGTCCCCACCACTTATCCTAATCCTATGACGGAAAGTTGTGTGGGTCCTTTCATGAGGTTGTGGTGTAATGGGGCCTGGGGCGGTTCTTGACGGGATACTGTTGAGTGTGCCTACTGTATCTCAAGGTGTATTCCAAACGTAAAAAAGTGATTCCGAGGCTGTTATAATAACGATCGTTAGCGTTAGCTTGTGCTAATGTTTACAGGCCTCAGCAGCCTTAGAGCCGTTTTGCGGTGGTGGGTCGTAATGAGGACGTTGATGCAGAGATCCAAAAGGGAGAGCAAAGATGTGAGAGCAGCGGATTGACGTGTGCACAGATGCAGCCTGTGCATAAGGAGAAGCCGTCGCGCCGAGGCAGAGAGAGAGACGTGCAGCTGAGTCGAGACGCTCGTGAGCAGCTGCACAGAAAACCTGCATGTGAGCCAGGCGACAGGGATTTGACGGAGAAAGCTGCAGAAATTGGGAAATGAGGAAATGTGCTCTCAAAATAAAAGACCCAGCTTGTGTAAAGATATTAAATATATAGAAATATAGAAGAGAAAAAATACACTCACAATATTGTGGTAAATTGTTAACCAATCTTTTTTACATTACATGTCATTTAGCTGATGCTTTTATCCAAAAACGACTTACATTGATCAATTCTCACATCTGAGAAAGGCAAGTAGCATTAAGGGCCTAGCCTAAGGGCCCGCACTGGGTATTAGCTGACCTGCCATTTTCTACAGCACTCAAAGCTGCTATATACTACAGGTTTTGCCATTCACACTTGTGTCTTGCTAACGACACATCACCAATGTGTCCTTGGGGTTAGATTCCTGGAGCTGAGAGTCCCACAACCTTTTATTTGAAAGACTGGCTCTACCACTGACCACTGTCCATAAATGGCCAACATGCTCATCAATTTTTTCCTGTCTGCAGTCCAAAATAAATCTATAGATAGATTCAGATTGCAGTGATGTCATCATCAACAACAACAACAACACATAATTTACATTCAGTTTACTCTCAGGGTGGGTCCGAAGAATATCGATTTGGTGATATATCTACTTCCTTCCTAGTGCAATATGATAATTGATATGCCAGGGAAAATATTGGTATTTGAATGAATAAATGAAGGCACTCCAACAGTCCCTGCCATCTTCACTCACAGGGCATCATTACTTGAAGTCTTTGTCTCTGTGGCGGCGCTGCTCAAATGAATGAAGGAAAATTGCACTTTGTTCTCAGTCATTCACCTACTAGCGCTTTATCCTCCACATGAGGGTCGTGGTGCCAATCTCAGCTGACATAGGCTGAAAGGTCGGCTACACCCTGGACAGGTTGCCAGTCCATCAAAGAGACAAACAACCATCCACTCTCACACTCACATTTCTGGTCAATTTAGAGTGCCCAATTCACCTCATCACCCAAATCTGCATGTTTTTGGACTGTGGGAGGAAACCGGAGACCCCGGAGAAAACCCACACATGCAAAATTCATGCAGAAAGGCCCTTGCTCTGACCTGGTTGTGAACCGGTCTTCTTGCTGCAAAGGCAAGAGTGCTAACCTTGTCTTATATTTTGAATAAATAAAATTCAGTTAGACAGATATCATGATGTATGATTGCCTTGCAATATATTTATTATCACAGAATCATTGTGATATGATATTATTGGTATCGTGGAACATAGATCACATATAGTACCCTGTAATTACCACCACTACTTTACACAGCATATTACTTAAAAGGTGACAGCAAACCTAAAACTACCATATTGGGACTGTTACTTACTAAGTTATATTTGACACTCACTCAAAGCTCGTTGTACATGCAAAATGATAAACTGCAATAGGAGACCAGTTTCAATTGGCCCCTACCTCACATTTAGAAAATTTGAAAAAAAAGATATATATAGAATATAGAAAGCTCTATACTTCTCTTTGCTGACATGACCATTAAGCTCTTCATTTGCCCGTAGGTATAAAACAGGATGAAAGCAAAATTGTGCTCTTGCACTTCTAACATTCGGAAAAGCCAAATTTGCTGTATGGATTAAAAATGGAAGGACAAAGTTTCTATATTCAGACTGATGCCACTAGCGGAGCCAGTAACACCGGGGTTAG
The DNA here is from genome assembly GCF_963457635.1 of Microchirus variegatus. Classification (NCBI taxonomy): domain Eukaryota; kingdom Metazoa; phylum Chordata; class Actinopteri; order Pleuronectiformes; family Soleidae; genus Microchirus; species Microchirus variegatus. Next base: position 28,508,618 of record NC_139803.1, read on the forward strand.
ACTTGTTAAGCAGAATCATTATATGCCCTCAGATCACCGTGGACACATTAACAGGACAGGGACCTTATTTGGATATCTATGTAGCTGTCACTATGAATACCTAAATTGGGTTACATTAGAATGACATAGAACATGTTTTAGTCAAATGTGTATATCGCTGTGGAGTACTGTGTTTTACCAAAAATGTAAATTAGATATGTGGCACCTCATGCGGAATTAACAGACATGAGTCCTATCCTATTACTGCTCCTGCCACTCTGTCAGCTGTCTCAAAGTTCCCTTAGCTGGAAGAGCTACCAGGGCCACTGAGGTCAATCCACAAAGATGAATTGGATGCCAGTTGCTGTAGTGGAAACTATAGAGAGGCTGTTGTGGAGTCTTCAGTGGCAGACTGTTATCCACTGCAAGTATAATGTATTCATTTTGAATAATGAAGAGCTTTGGGCTACATTTCAAACACAAACCCAGTGATTATGCATTATGCAGACTCTTCTGGGTGGTGGTTGTGTTAGGATGTCCAGATCTTGGGTCGTTTTCAAGGCTGTCCTTCCCCCTCTGAAATTCAGCTGCATACTATTGATGACAAAATCCTTAATTAGCTATTAAATGTGTTGATCTGGAAGGAAACTCTAGTATCACAAATGGTTGAATTTAATGTACGCCACATTTCATCATCATCGTAACATTATTCATGTTTATTGTGTGAGAACCGTGAGTAAACCTTACTCTAACTAATGTTCTGTAACCAGATTTTAAGTTACCAGTTAGTACAACCTCCTCCTCAGTTACTTACAACCTACAGCTATTCTCCATTTCTGCTTCAACATTGGTACATTGAAGAATCTCAAAGCTGATGGCTTCCGTGCCGCGTCTTTACATTGACTCTGTATGCGATTTAATCACTGGAAATGTTGTGTTGCATTTGGTATGAACACACAATATGAAGCAAATAATAACATAATTGGAGACATTAGTAATATTCAATATTTACATAAATTCTCGTTAATGACTGTTTGTACACAGATATACATCTGGTCTCATAACAAACTACTAGACTGACTGACAACTGCTATGTAAATCAATCAATAAATCAATGATTTTACATAACAGCACACAGGAGTTGTTGTTGTTGATCTATTGCATGTATACGCCTCGTCGGACTGGAGCCAAGCTTGGAGTTCTGCGCATGCACCAAAATTTCCTGCCCAGTCTTTGACCCGGATGTCTTTCTTTAGAGAACAAGAGCCATGCTCGATCTACTTAATATCACGATTAATATACAGCAGGTACGAAACATACAGAACCGCAGCACCGTCCATCTCACATTGTTTTCTGTGACGCAAAGGTCAACTGATTCAATACATAGTAGTTTATAGAGAGATACAGCGCCACCTACGGAGGTGGATTTATAGCAGAACTTGTGTAAAGAAGAATCTGCCGAGCTGTCAGTGAAGATTTATGGCGTGAAGGTTGTGTTGGTGGAAACCATTCTCCTCTATCACCAGCATCATCATCTTCCTTTTAATATTCCTATATTTTCTGTAAAGTGTTGTAATGCTTGTTCTGTTTGCCACTTAGAGAGAGATATAGAGAGAAAGGTTGAAGTTTGACCCCATGTCTTTTGACAGTTTGGTCTTTGGAATTGAAAGCATGGAGGTGTTACTGTATTGGAGGGATAGAGAAAATGGGAGAGAGTTCCTGTCATTATGTTTACTCACACAGTCCAGTCTCTCTCTCTCCCCCCATACAAACACATTGTACTTGGTACTTAGAGCCTTGTATTTTTAATATTTTAAGCAACAAAATAAAACTAAAGTTTCCACACTGAGATACATTTATCCATAAAAAATGTGAATTTTGAGTTTCATGTAGTTTTTCTCATTCCACGGTGAAAGCTACTCCACCCCCATAGAAGCATGAGTCAAGGACACATGGACAGATCCACCTGAAAAACAGAGGATATGTGTTCAGGTTCACTTAGAAACGTAAAGGTTCACCTTCTAGAAGAATTTCATCATGATTGTTTGGTGTTCTCTTTCAATGTGGTCGTGGCCTATATTCATATTGTGATTTTCGATTGGTACTTATGCAGCCCTAGTTCTTACCTGGGGCCTCATTTATAAAGCTTGTGTATGCACAAAAGATGGCGCACACCACTTTGTATGCAAAGTTTGGGATTCATGAAACGTGCGGTCATTTGCGTAAACTCTTACCCATGCGTACGCACATATGGGTACACATTCTGTATTTCATACGTACGCCAACTTGTCAGGTTTATCTGCACAGTTCTGGTATGATGGTGCGTTTCATTTGTACTCGGAACTCGGGATTCCCATTGTCATGGAGCATTCCTGTCTAAGGACCCTGTATTTCCAACTCAGAGCAACCTCACCAACACCGACGTTGGATTCTAAAATAGCTGCCGCCATACAAAGACTGCTACCTTTACCATTAATAGCACGTCGTATTAGTTTTACAGTCGTTCATAGTAGTGTTACATTTTTAACTGAAGACATGTTACTATGCTGTTTGTGTGTGCAAAATACCGTGTGGAGGTTATGGTTAATGGTTAATGTTAGTCTCCAGGAAATGAATGTAAGTCAACGTAATGTCCTCTGAAGTCATGGAAACCAGACTGTGTGTGATCTTGATAACCACTAACCTCGTCAGGACCAGTAGTACTCATGGAGACAAAAACCTGGTCCTGGTTAGGTTTAGGGCTATACCATTTGAATTGTGGGTAAGGTTAACGCTTTGTTTAGGCTGAGTCATGAGAAGGGACAAAGGGAGCTCTCATTTTCTCCTTAGCTCTCATTCTTTCATTTCCCACCTACAGCTGTCATACACATAATCCTGACCCATCCCCCAGCTACTGTGACTACTTCCTTCCCAAGCAATTAATGGCTGGTGCATGGGTAAGGTTTTGAATAAAATAATGTTATTTTGTCTTTTTAGTCGTTAGTCTTAGAAAATAAAATACACACTTAACATGACCTTTTTGTTTTAGTAGTTATTCTTGGAAAATAAAACACACATTTTACAAAATATTATTTGATAGTTAATTTGACAGATATATACATTATATTGTATTATTATTATTTCCCATATATTGATGAACTGATTAACCGATACTTTGATGAATTTGTGGCCATAAATCACCATTGAGGTTTACTATTTTTTCCACACTCTTACTCTTAGAAACATGTTGATTTGCTTGTCGTGGCGAAAAGTGAGATCTCATGTGTCTCTACTGGCAGGTGTGACGTGCCAAATTCGGAACGTCCCTCTTGCAGGATGCATGCTAATGCTACCATGAACGACACCACTGTTGCACTGGCTGACATCTTCCCTCAGCACCATGAACACACTGTAGTTTACTGAGTCTCAATCACACACTCACACACACACACACACACACACACACACACACACACACACACACACACACACACACACACACACACACACACACACACACACACACACACACACACACACACACACAATCCTGGTGCCCCAAATACAAATTGGAGCACCAAATGTGGATTGATATGCCACTGAAACTAATCCGTACTATATATATATATATATGCTGCAGTGTGCAGTGTGATATTATTCTTTATATTGTCATTATTCTGTTGTTATAAGATTGCAGAAACATTATTTATATGCTGCATCTTTTTCTGAAATTGCTCTGTCAAGTGTACCCACCAGCCCTGACTAAGGGAGCTTTTGTGTGTATACAGCAGCAACGCATGGGTGGGACAATGAGACAAGAAGCATTTATCACTGCTGAATGAAGGAGTGAATGAGTTGGGTATGTTTTTAAAAAGTAGAATTCACCTGTGAAACCTTTCATGGACGCTTCTTTTCACTCGAACTTCAGCCTAACTGGACCCATAAAAAAGATGACCACTTAGCTTAAGCTCATAAGTGGAAGGAAACAGTATGCTAATAGAATCCTCAACAACAATTACAAGCTACAAGCATGTCAGTAGATTTAGGTATTTGTCCAGGACTTTGTGGCTGTGTGCACCAAGTCAGACATTCCTCTAGAAAAGTTATGGTAGCTTTTGAGTGAAATTCTATTCTAAAGTTTTTGCCATTCACTCAAACTTTCATACAGCAGTATGTGCAGCACATTTCTATCACTCATCTTTCATACACTTCACCATTTGAATCAGGGAACCATGCAGAGCAGTGGGTCCCCATGACCAGGACTGGAAAACCATGATCATACATTGTGCAGAAGAATGCCATAATATGCTTAAAAGCACTTAATGTTGCTGACAAACTTCAGACGTAAAGCACATTTCATTATAATAAAAAAGTAGCTACTTTTGTGTAACTGAGTGGAACACTAAAAAAAGCACATTAGGGGAATTAGCCTTATGAGAAAACAATTGGTAACCCTACACCTGGCTGATCTTTTTGTCTGAATTATACATACTGCCTCAGTTAATACATTATTCATGACCAAAGAGATGCATTGTACAGGTGGTGTTCTGAAACCATTAAGAACTCTTGCTGAAGCGGTTCAGTGAATACAAGAAAAATAACACTTCTCTGGAGGGGGTTACTGCTCCATGTGATGGCAGGTGATTGACCTTGGAGTTCTTTCAAAGGTAAGGGCAACATGAGTAGGGATGCACCGAAATGAAAATTGTTGGCCAAAACTGAAAATCAGGAAACACCGACACCTAAACACCGAAAAATGATTATGGCATTTTTGTACAATTGTTTTTTTGACCTAATTTTGTTATTGTGGCTGGAACTGTGTGTACTTACCTCACTGAAGCCAAGGCATTGTAAGAATAATATATATTAATATTCATGTTTCAAAGAATAAATATGAAAATAGTTTGAAAGATCTCATCAAACATAGACAACGAGGGTGCAGACATCCATTCCTGCGATGCACGCTTCTCCGTCTCCAAGAGGGCTCTCCACATCCAAAGCAGCCTGGATCATTTTGCTGCGCGCAGCTTTATCCCCACAACCAAATAATGACCCTTTTGGTGAGGATGGCGTAAGTGCAGGGGATCTGAGTAGATAAAAACGACAGACTCTTAAGAGTGCACTTTTCATTGTTTTCACTCCGTGGTCTCAACCTGTGTAGAAGACGCTTTAGTGCTGTAATTAAGGGAATAACAGATGAAGAATGCCCCCTTTTCACCTCACTTCCATGCCATCAGTGTTGTCCTCATACTTTTTTTCTGGAAAAAACCCTGAGTTAACAGTCAACATCAACTGGAGGATGTCTATCATGTGCTGACAGTGGGGTTTTAGACCTTTTTGGGGTAAAAAAAAATGTGTGTACTGTGAGCAAGGTATAAGCAGCCATCTGTAGACTAGGTAAATGGGCTTGGTGAATCAGTGATCAAGGTGTTGGGCTTTGCTGAATTTAGTGAAAAATGGGTAATACTCACAAGTAAATACTACACTCATGGCTGACTGCTTTAGTAAAGCTAGCATTTAGCAAATATTGTGGCTAATGTTCAGTGCTCAGTACATTTACATCGAGCTAAGGCCGTAATCCGACTAAGACAGGTAATTGGACAACTTGCCAAGTCCAAGTCCTTCGTAGGTGGTGCTTAAGCTCTCTAAGCTAGTGCATATTGAATCAGTTTCCTATTGACATTTACATCACAAAAAAAACCAAATACTGAATGGTGAGATGGATAGTGCTGTGGTTTCGTACGGTATGGTTTTGTTTCGTACGTGCTGTACATGTTATTGGTGAAAAGTCCAAAAGTGGGTCTTCTCGTAACTTTCGCTCTGGCAGACGCAACTGTGTTGTTTGTTCTTTTCCACTTTACAGTACTGTAGTTTATACGTTGTCTTCCTTCTACATCTGGGTCAAAGACTGGGGAGGAAATGTTGGTGCATGTGCAGAAAGCCAAGTCCGACTATAGTCCGACTAAGTGTAACAACCAGAGCATGCTTGTACAATATGGGAAAAAAAACTGCTTTCTACAATCATCAGCAAAGGCAGGATTAAAGCCCCCAATATTTGTCTTGTAGTTTCACAAACATTAGCTCATTAAATGTGATGACATAAATGAAGAGTGAATGCTCACAAGTCTCCACAACAAACAGATATCCTTAAGAAGGCACTATTCATACTTTTATGGACAATCACTGTTGCAAGTTAAGATTAAATACCAAAGCTTGGTGAATCATGACTGAGGTTGCAATTTTGGAATGCAGCAGTATTTGTCCTTGCATGTTGTGTCAAAATGTTTATTTTAAATTACATTTGTTAATGAGATTTAAGGATACATTTTTTTGTAACTGTTAGACTTCATTGCAGCAGCAAGGCCAAGGCAATGTGACCTATAAAACTGCTGCAGAATCAGAGCAAGTATTGGCTGACCTGCTTTTTTCAACATCATAAACATTGATTTTTAGATGCTACATGAAGGTCATTTTTTATTAAGATTTAATTATAATGTACAGTATGTTGTTAAATCTACACCGTGGTTTGACGCCAAAATGGAAAATTAAGAAAATAAAACATTACGTTATTGTAAGGCCAGGTTTACTGCAATCTATTTGTGAAGGTTTGGCAGCCATGTTGTGCTACACAAGCATTTGTTAGGATTCACCTTGAATACATACATTCAGTATGGATAGAGCCCCTACTTTTGGGTGAGACATGCCAATTCTGTTTTATTTCAGACAAAAAACTAAATTAAAAACTTATATAAATATCATAAAAGTGGCATATTACCCAGAGAAGAGGGAGATTTTTTTTTAAATTCTCCCTCTTCTCTGAAAAAGCTGCTGTTAATTTATTTGTTTTTGGATTTATTCCAATTTTAAAATAATCATATATCATTTAAGTTGTTATCCTTGCATTAGAATTTCATACACAGTCTGCGTGCTGTCACAGATATTCTGACTGTTTTGTTTGCTAAAGCTCATACATATATCACCTACACTGTGAATATTGATTTTTAAAACAAATCAAATTGCAATATTTGTCACAAAAATTGCAAATGCACATTTTTCTGAAATGGTTGAGCCCTATGCGAAGATTCAAAACTATCTGATCCCATTTGAGCTTAGATGCATATTCAAAACCAAACAGTGCAGGCCACAATGTTGTACAACCCTATTTACACGACAACAAGCACAGTGATGATTAACATATTTACCAACTAATCATTTTCTGGTGCCTGTGTGTCACTGGTTTGTTTCATGTATAGGCCGGGCTGCGTTGGATAAATGACATGGAGCCTGCTATCGCACAACAGGGTGATATGCTTATGTGTTTGCGTAAGCATGGAGTCCACTGGCATGAAGCACTGGAGCCAAGGATCTTCCCTGGAGACATGAATGATTTTGATGTCCATGTTCTCATCACTTGACCAACAGGAAAATCTTCCCCGAAGACATGGTGTGTTCCTTTGAGTTTTGTATTATTCCGGTGCTTGAGAGACCTCTTATTGTCATGATGGTGGTCTTATTTATCTGTGCTGTGTGGAAACAGAGATAAGTGGTGGCAGTATATTCCAAATCAATCAGAGTTGGCATGTTTTTCTTCTAATGATTTCTCTACCCATGACAGTCATCTGATTGGACTACTAAAAAAACACTCCCTTGTGATCAGTGTAAAATATCTCATGGAAGTTGAGGCAAACGCCCACAATCTGTGCTGGATGTCCTACATTGTTGTCTGTTGTGTTATGTTCGCTGTCATCGGCCAGCTATTTTATTGATTGCGGAAATGTCATATTGCCTCCTGGTCCATTGGCTTATGGAACAAACACGCTAACATTGTTTGCAACACACACTTTAGTAAATCGTTTATTACGTCACCACAGGTAAACAATAAGAGTGGTGGTGCTTGGATGAAAAGCTAATACTGAAGCTGAGTCAGGCTTCGCAAGCCTTTAAATCAGTACAGAATCATTCTTGGCTGTAAGTGACAGCTGTAGCAGAGGAGCTGTCTGTTTGCTGTGAAGTTGAGCTAATTTGTCTACAAATTAAATGCTATTGAAAAGCCGGGTTCATGTGTTTTGTGGTAAAACGGATGTTTTCATCGTCTTTCCAGATATATTTAATTTAGAAATCCCAACATTATTAATGTTTAGTCTGAATAAACAGAAATAACCGTGACTAATTATCTAATTGAAAAAAGTAATCAACTGATTAATAGACTACCAATCGTCAGTTGCAGCCCTAATGGACAACATAAACAACTCCCATTTCAACATAGCATACATTATTTATACACAGGGTGTTTCTGATAGCAGCTTAAATGCAGGCAGACTGTCGAGTAAAACAGAGGCTCGATTACAACACAAACGTCACATCTGTGCTATGCTATATAGGTCTACATGTATGTTGAAAAAACTGGGTAGAGCTAGCACTGAATAAGAGAGAAGTATAAATACGTTTTAAGATTTTAGATATTTCACATTCTTTTGTATAAAGCTGTTTGCTCATTTAAATAGTTTGAATGTTACTTCGACAACATGACCTGCAGAAAAATCAACCTATACTTGGGCCAATATGTTCCCTTTTATCAGCTAAGAATAATTAATTTAGTCATATGGGCAGTTATGTCAACAGAAACTCAATAAATGCTCCCATCACTAAAACTGTAACTGTCTAACCCTAACCCCAAATCTAAAGGTTAATTTAACAATGTAACATTTTTGGATTATATGTTTCAAATAAATATATTATTATTATTTATTATATTTGTTTCATACGTTTTTTTTTAAATGTATAAGTTACTGAGAAGAAACCATGCAGATCTGAGAGACAGACAATCTACTGAATTCTATAAATGTTATTTTATGTTACACTATTTTATGGATCATTTGTTATTATAAAACTGTTACATTTTATCAGCTAGAGGACATTGGTATCAGCAAACACTCGTATCGGTCGACCTCTCTTCTTACAAATATTATTTCTATGATATTTGAAGGATATATTTGCCACTTAGTAGACGGGTTTGTGTTGTTTTGTAAACCAATCACTTCCCCACACCAGTGTCCATAGAGAAAACTGGTGCCTTTATCAGAAAGTTGAATAATGTTATTGTGTGTAATTAGTGATTAAAATGTCCTGTTAGGATCTGCCCGCTTGACAAAAACTTACCAAAAAAGGCAGCAATAGACCAACAGCTACTGTGTCCCAGGAGCATTGTCATGTCATTGCATCAGTGCATCAACACACCAGCTACAGTATATAGTTTATATTGTAATGCGGCATCTTTGCTGTGTAAACATTTGTACCATATTGTTGTGTATGATCAAATATGGCCCAACCACATATAGGTTAGAAAAAAAAAGAGTGTCCAAAGGCCATTAGTGCTCTCGTATCATTCTTGCCTCAGCCAAAACCCCTTCTCTCCAAAGCTCCTCCATGTGGCCAGACCCCAACACAGAGAGAGTGCTGGCATATTTAAAGGCTCCTCAACAGTCTTTACAACCATGCCAAATTCCACTTTGTTTGGAGTTTACTGCCAGATAAAGAGAGGGAGAGAATTTGAGAGTGTTGGGGAAGAATGAATCAATGTGTGTGTGTGAGAGTGAGAGAGAGAGAGAGAGAGAGACGGTCACACAAAAACAAAACAACATTGCTCGCATTGGCAGGGCTGGACTGTCCAGCCAAGCCTGACAGCTCATCTAAGCATGATGGAAAAATACCAGTGTCCACAAAGTGCACGTGTGTGTGTCTGCTGTGACCAGACAGTGTTTTCATTACAAATACCCTTACAGCTCACATGGCTGATTGATAGATCGTTGGAACATGTCTAGCATTTCTGTGTTAGCTTCTGAAAACCAGCTACTTACCCCCCTATACACTGATTCCCTCATTAAAAGAAACTGCAAATGAAGCCCCGATCTTTGATATTATCATTATTTTTGCATCCCTGTGAGGAGTGTAGCTAGAGAACAAATGTGCTTCTTTTTTTTTCTCCAAAATTCTCACCAGGAGGATGGTGGTGGTGGTGGTTACTTGATGAGATGTTTACCAAGCAGCAAACCACAGTTTCAGACCAGTTTGACATCGAACGTAGCAAAAATTTGTCGTTGATTTGTATGGTGTTAGGAGAAAGAGATGATTGTGAGACATCTCATCTCATCAAGATCTATAGTTTCCTTGTTTGAGGGCACAGAGGTCCACTATGATGCAAATGTTGTCACCCACCCATGTTCAAGGTGGTCGATATGAACCCCATATTGTAAAATACCCCAACTATAAATGCTCGGAGAAGATGTTGGAATAGAATGTTGGGTCAGGTATGCGTACATCTCACACCAAACCAAATTAGACCCTTGTTTTAGTAGGAATGGAACTACAGGCCCATACGCATGGGTGGAAGCTGTGCAAAACTCCCCTAATACATGGAATGGAGAGGCTTTCATATTGTACTTTCAGGTGTGTTTTTACAGTCTGCCTATGAAAAGACTGCTACACTTAGCAAAAAACACTCCTTGCCCTGTTAATAAAATGCAGCATCATTACATCATTCATGTCGATATGGACGTCCACAATGTAAATGTGACTTTAATTCATAAACGTGAGGTCACACGTATCTGTTACATGTTATACTTGAGCCTGGGTTGTTCCTCGCTGCTGTGAACTGATTGTGTTGATAACACATCATAATGATCACAAAAAGACAAGGTCAGTCTGTTGGCTGTAAAATGCTGTGCAGCAGCACTCTAATGCCTGGATAATACTTTCTGCATTCCATGTCCACGGAGATCCACGACAAATGACTGTGGTTCCATTCACACAAAAATGAGGGTCTGAGTTAGTCTAGCGTTTCCGGCATGTGTACTCAAACTCACATTCCATTCCATTAGCAGTGATTTTCTCACTGGAGTTGGAGGAGTTTACCTTTGGATTGTTTGTCCTTGTATTCTTTGAACGCTGAGTTATATCTATGTTGTATTTGTGGATTTTTTTATTGTGTATTTTGACTTGAACCCCGCAAGTGGACTGGAAACTGTGCTACAGGAAGCGTTCAGAGTCAGTGCATCATGGTCTGCACGTTGAGAAAATGTGGAGGCGCTGATCGTGTTGGTCCGAAAAGGCATCTCTGCAGACGAGGTTTCGCTCACGGCCTGTACATGTGTTTGATGTATTTGCCTATCACAGGTGTGCATTTGTGCAGGATATTAGATCGTCCAGCAAACCCGTCCATTATTTTGTCACTTGTCATCATATAACTACAATTTCCTCTGTGGCTTCAGACAATTTCCTGTATGAAAGAGCATGACCGAGTTTTGAGTCTGTCTCTCTGTGACGTTTATGGCTTGAGGGGAAACAGTCCCATTTCTGTAAATGTAGTTTTGGTATGTTTTTATGGATTGGGTTTTTGGTTTTGGGAGAGAGTTCAGAGAAATTTCAACACCCATATTCACTTTTCTTTGGCATTTAGTACATGTCACATGTGGGCTTGTGTGGGCCTTTTCCACAGAAAGCAATTAATTAAAATATTAAAATACAACATTACAAATAAAATAATTTACTTATTTTTTGTCTGGTTATAAAGGCTAAGAAAGCATATAAAGGGTATTATGTATGTAGATCATATAAGAGACAGGAGTTAGCTGTAAGAAACTGGACTCTCATCCAAAAACTGGTCAAAAATACAGGTATTTGGGAGTTTTACACACAATAACTAGTTTAAGGGAACCTGCAAAGATTTAGCATGGTTTTGGCTTTATATCCACACAGAAAAGGCATTTTGGGTATCCAAAAATATACTATTTTCGGAAAGCGGGTCCCAAAGTCGGAACCATCCTTGTGTTTTGTATAGACAGCCAATTCGCTTTTTTTGGAAAATTGTGATGTAATAGCCCCACCCCTCTCTTGTTCTTGCATTTGCTGTTGCTATCTTTGTTATCATTGTCTTCTTTTTGAGTTTGAAGATTGTTTTTTTTTTGTTTTTTTTAACTGTATGCTAACTTTTATTTTCCCGAGTTGCCCTGACTTGGTTCATGCCATCTCTGCTTTTGTTATTGTATGCATTGTAATACTTGTTCAAATAAAGCTTAATTGGAAAAATCACTGTTTTGGGTGTTTTTCTGTGGCAGCGTTACAGCGCCACATACAGACCTGGAATATGTACTAGAGTAGAAATATTTTCTAGAGCAAAAAAGGAAAATATTGAATTGGGAAAGTTGCATTTTTGTGTGGATACAGTTTTAGGCCACCTCTGTTGAGTGATGGTTTCTCCAGGTTAACATCAATGGCTTCTTTCACGCTTTCAAACCATCCGTCTTCCCTGACCTGAATGCGTATCACATCTTTGTCCTTTATATGTTGGTGGACCACTAACTCGTGTTTACATGTCCTGTCCATTTAAATTATTATCAACTTCGTTTTTTTTCTTTTTGTTAGTATTTTCTTGGATGGCGACATGAGGAATGAATGAATGAATGAATCGTTTATGAATGAATGAATGAATGAATGAATCGTTTATTTCGGGCATGACAAGTAATCAACATCTGCATACATCATCATTTATATTCATACACATGACCGAAAGGGACAGCGGGAGAAGCAAAGCTTATCTAGTCCCGCCCCCATTACCCATACAATTTTATTACTTTTTCTTTCTTTTTTTTTTTTCTTTTTTTTTTTCATGTTAACTTTCGACATTTTGGACGTCGCAGCAACAATAGCATAAGGCTGCAGTTCATCTCAAGGCAGTCAACAGGCTACATGCACGGCCGTACATGTGTCCCTGTCGAACCATCACGAGCGATCACAGTCTCAAGTTGTTGCCTCGGTTCCGCCGATTTTTAGGAAAGGTGGCTTGTGTTTGGTTCTGAATCCTGACCTTTAATATCACTTAATCCTGGTCTCCTTCTGGGATTGCATTGCGCTACCTGAGAGATTACAGGTCACAGAATTTCTATTTGCTGTTTTATATGCAGATGATATTATGATCATTTTCCTACAAAGCACAGTTGAAATTTTTTTTTTTTTTTTTTTTTGCATTTTTCTTTGCATTTCAAGCTGAACTGCCCCCACTTGATTGTGGAACCTTTCAAAATAACACCTCCTCCTGAGTCTTTGTGACCATCTGTTAATTTAACCCCTTCAGTTTCATGAATCCTCTTTGTACAAAACCATTATTGATCCCCAACAGTGCATATGTGGGCCACATAGAGCAGGATCAATAATAAAGGTCAAAGGTCCTTAGCTAGTTGGCAAGGGACCAACTGATGTTGTCCAGAGAAAGACAGGGATCACATAAAAGCTTAGTGCAGAAGAGGGATACTTTTTAGATATACATTTTGAGAAGACAGATGGATTGAAAGAGTGAAGGAAACCGTCTATGTCAACATTTTAAAATCTCCCAACAGAGCAGGTCTGGTACACCACCTTTCTGCCAATGCTGTTCTCCCATCTCTTCCCAGGAGACTAAACATCCAGTCTAATTTACCCTCATCTGACCCTTTTTATTGGTGTTGACCTGGAGCTGTCCAACGACTGTAGCTGACTCTCTGTGGCAGTTTCTATCACTGGTCACGTTTCCCAGAGGTTAAACTTGGCCACTTGGATGAGGGGTTGCACACACTAAAACAAGTTCATCCACACGGAACTGGTGTTTTGAGAGCACTGAAACACTTTTGTTGGGTCTCAAAGTGGGAAAACCTCTAAACACAATCGTTGTGTTTTTAGCCCCACCCTTCTCTTGCACTGGCATAAGCTGTCCCTATCTTTGTCGTCTTCTTCATCTTGTATTTGGAGATCGTTTGGTCTATTGGCTCCTTATGCTGGGATTAGACTACAAAAATCAGGCCAGTTTTCAAGTGGTCGCGACCAACACATTTCCAGTGTCACACCCGATTATGAACGTTGGGAACGCTGAACAATAATTACATAAGAACTGAACCACATTCAGAGAACTTAACATTATTCATGATAATACATTGTGTAATTATACAACAGCCCTTTCTGACTTTGGTTAAATGTCTGAATGGATTTGACCTGCTCTGAACATGTGCTCTTCTTGGGGAGCAATAGGGGATTGCTGGTGCCTTGCTCACCCAAGTCCTTGGCCTGTCCTGGGATTTGAACTGGCCACGCTCCTTATTAGCCAAATTCCTTTCCTCTTGGCCATGGGCTGCCCGTAACACATATGGTAATGACTGCAATGCTAATAGACTTTTAACAGTAATGGTGTAGCAGTGTGCTGACTTTCTTGCGGATATTTGCTGTGGAGGCCTGTGCAAGTCACATTTGCAGTGCCCAGATTTATTTTGAATATACTATATATGTATATATATATATATATTATACTATATGTACATATATATATATATATATTATACTATATGTACATATATATATATATATATATATATGCATATATTATACATAGCAAGTGTATTTAATAACCCTCACCCCATCTAAGTATGTCACATGTGTTTATCTGAATGGACATGGTGGACTTCAGGATGAACTTGTTTCGAGCTTTCTACGTCACATCTTGTGTGTTTAATTTGATGACTTCTTCAGCTGAATGCCCAAGCGTGTAGTGTGGATTGGGTATGACAGAGTATTAGTGTACAGATTACCGGGGTTAAAGGTTGTGGATTTACAGGATTTATGGGAAAAGACGGGGATCAAAATATGAGCCAGTCTTCCACATCCTGTGTCTGTTGTCATTTATCTGTTTTGTCTCTCTCTCTCTCACTCTCTCTCTGCCCCCCCCACTCTCTCTCTCTCTCTCTCACTCTCTCTCTCTCTGTCCCCCCCCCCTCTCTCTCTCTCTCTCTCTCGCTCTCTCTCTGTCTGTCTCTCTGAGACTCTCATGTTCTGTTCCTCTGTGGTCCCAGCTTTGAGACCGTGATTGTGTTCCCGTTGATTCACAGAGAGGATGATGATGTATTGTCCCCCGTGTGGCAAACATCACATGGCACAGACTTGATTTCTGGTCACATGGCAGCAGCAGCAGCAGCATTAATCTCATCATCTTTTGTCCTGCCTCTTTTTCATCCCTTTGCTAATCCCATACCTTTGTGTTTTTCTTTTTCACTACCACATACATGTTGGCTTTTGTTTCTGAAGTCAACAGATGCTTAATAGCTAATGCTTAATGCCATTTGTGAAATAAGGCTTTTTTTTAAATTCTAACTTGTTCAAATTGTCATGGACTATAACCCCAATCTGAAGTGAATATCAAATACAACTCATCCTAAACTCTCACTAAAGGCTTCACATCACCTCAGCTTCTAGTACAGCAGGTGCTGATATGACATGGGTGGAACATAGGGATTCACTGGGCCAGTGATGCTGTTTCATGACTAACTTCCTGTCAGTTGCTGCTGTGAGCATTTGAAATGAACCTCAGTTATTGCCATTTTTAGACAGTTCATCTGTGTGTGCAGACTGGTCAGGGATGTGAAGGGAACTTGGTATGTATTCGGAGGGGTCAAAGTATCCCACCAGGTCAAAGGCTGGGATACCCCTTAGCAAGGTACCCAATTCCCATTGCTCATTGTTAATTGTTATTTGGACACTCTAAATTGACATCAGTGTCGGTCCCAAGCCTGGATAAATGGGAGGGTTGCATCAGGTAGAGCATCTGACATAAAATAAATATCTGCCAAATCAAATATTGAGGGCATCTGCTGCGGCGACCCCTAGAGAGAGGGAGAAGCCGAAAGAAAAAGAAAATTATTTTATTTCAAATGATGAGAAACTTTATGAAGTGTAATAATAGACAATGTTTTCCACATTAGCTCTCCCTGTATCCACATTACACGTTCATTCAGGCCTCCTTTTAACTTAACACAGTGGTCATGTTTCCTTTTTTCCATGTTAAAAGTCATTCATTGGTTGCTGTTGTCCTCTCTGTATAAAAGATGCAGCAGATTCTCTACCATTTCAGATGTATCTGAATTATTTAAACCAACCTGACGTAACCTAGCTGCACCTCCTAATCCTGACTTGGCCTACATGATGTGCCTTAAGTCACACTGGACTGATCTGACAAAAAAGAACCCTAGATTTCGCAGTAATCCTGGATTTCTTAATTTTGCTTTTTCATAATAGCACTCTGTTGCGAGTTTCACTGACAGTAGCTTCAAATGTCAGATAAATCACCAAATCCATTTTAGTTGATAATGTTAATTCCTGATTTAACTGTATAGAAACAAATATAATCCAAGAAGTCTCATCAAAACTTGTTTATCCTTGTTTATACAGACTTTATCACCCCTCTAGAACTCTGCTGCTCTGTAGAACCAGCCTGGAGTCACTAATGGCTGGTTTACTCCGCAGATGTCATTTATATACATAACAAAACATTTTTGGTCCTAAAACTGACCCTTGAGGTACCCCACAAGTTATATTCATATATGCAGATTTATATTGATTTAGTTGGACACATTGTGTTAGGGAGGTGCTTGGATCCAAATGCACGAGACAAAAGGCAGAACGAATGATTCAAGAGCTTTTAATTGTTCTTCTTGCAAAAAAACCCAAAACAAACTAAGCCACAAGAGCTCTTTGTCTTCAAAGTAGAAGAATGGAACAAAATTAGCACTGAACTAATAATAAACAAAATGAGTGAGACTGACTTGGATACAATGTTTTTTTAGATAGCAACGACACACTGGCACATGACAGAGGGACTGGGGACACTATGTAGGGAAGAGGGGATCAAGGACAGGTGAGAGTGATTACTGAAGGATCACCAGGTGAAGTGCATGAGGGAATTAGGGGAGATGTGTGAAGGCAGATGAAGTGACCGCGCGACAGGAAGGCATGAACGATTACCAAAATGAAAGGGGAAGTGAAAATCAAACCCAACAGTAAAAGTGACATGAATTAAAGGGGACATATTATGCAAAATCAACTTTTTAATCATTTAAATCATGAACATTTGGGACTCTGAAGGCCCTATCAGTCAGCAAAGTGTGAAAAAAGATGACTCACTCATGTTTTTGTGGTCCTCCTCAGTCTAAGTACAGGAAATAAAGCATGCAATGTTGACTTCCGCGCTCACTGGGACGTCACAATGCGCTAAATTCCTGGAATTGTTGTCTCGTAGAGCCCCGCTTTGTCAGCATAACCTGCGAGAGTGCTGGTGAGGGCAACAGTATTTGAAAACCAGAAGTCCACGAAAAGTTCTATTCTTGGCTCCACAGTGCAGCACACAGTTCTACACAAACTTCCAGCCTCAGAGGATTTATCTGTCCAGTGGATACATGTTATATATGACAGCAATGTGCCTGCTAAAGCCTGCAAATGATCACTTTTACAAATGCTAACTGCTGTTAGCTCCCAGTAGCCGCTGTGGCTGATGTAATTTCCTATCGTTTTACTGTTTTTTAGGTGGATCTAAAGAGATACTATTAAACAGAGTGTTCTGAACAGGGCTGTTTTTGGCAGGGTGATTGAACTGCTGTGGTGCTTCATTCTTATGGTATTTTGACCAAAGCATGTCACAGACATGTTCATTAGGACACCAGGGAACTAGGTTAACTTGGAGAAATAGGGTATAATATTTAACGTGACTAAGCAAAGCAAAAACACGAACAGATCTGTCGCCTCGTGAGACATTGTTCCCTGTTATTAAATATGTAGCTCTTCAACGGTCTAAAACAATACCTCAGAAACCATACATTTTTCTCATCAATATATCATGATTTACAGTGTCAAATGCTTTCTTAACCCCAAGTGCTCATGTGGCACAGATCTGTGTGTCTTCTTTTGGGTTGTTGAATCAAAGTTATGATTTATGTTATATATCACATTTTTAGTAGTAGTATGAAGTAGCAATCATTGTGCAAAAGTCACAAAATAGACCCAATTTCTTTACTCTTTGCACATAAAAAACGAGTTGTGTTTCCAAATGTCACGAATCTCTTTTTATCGAAACATTCCATCGGCTGTCTATCTATTGTTTCTGAATCCATACTGTCTGTCTGTCAGCAACTCATGTTTTGCAACAAAGCTGTCAAATTGAATAGTTTTTCTAATATTTTGGAGAAGTGGGAAAGTAGTAATACTGGCCTAGTTTGTAAAGTAATGTCTATCTCCTGCTTTTCATCTGGTGGGGAAATGCACCACTTTGAAAAGACAACTTACAAATATACATTAGTGGTTTTACAATACAGTCTGTTCTGGTTTTGTTCTTAAAGCCATTGACAATGTCATTCATTTCTTTTTCTTCCATTGCTCTTAAAAACATTGAACTATTGTTTCTCTCAACAATCTGCAGCATCTCTTTCTGTCCCTTATGTTTCTTATTTATTGTTTTCATTTTCTTCATATTATAGTAATCCAATTTTGCTTTAATTGTTCATTTTGGAAAATATTCAGCATCTTCTCTGTCATCCAGCACTGAGACAAAATAATCTACATTAATCTCTCCTCCTTTGTATCTCATCAGTTGATTCAAGATGAAGATTGATACCAGCCTGACTATGCCCCAGCTCCCCGAGACCCTGTCCCAGTCTGGCCTGCAGTTCACTGTGGCCACTGAGGAGGACTTTGATGACATCATGGCTATGAGCCAGGACATCTACGGAGGCCTTGACTATTTGCCCACTAGATACACCAGCTGGCTGCAGGAGACTAACCGTATAGTCATACTGGCTCGCAAACATGGGAAAGTGGTACGTTTGAAAATATTTCTAAATGATGTTTTTAAGAAAAGGCAGAACTCTAAGATTCCGGAAGAACTATGTAAGATAATGTAAAGACAAATAAAAGTGCTTTTATAAGCAGACTAAAATGTGTTAAAACAGTGTATCAAATACCTAAACAGAATGAAAGATTCAAATGAATAGAAAAGTCGATGAATAAAGCTGAATTTAAAGGCATTAAAATATTGGTCTCCCAAACAGGAAAGAAATAGCACGTTCGCACCCGTGTTGTTCTCCAAAAAGGTCCATATTATGCGATAGTTGATCCATTTGTCTCCTGGCTTCTTCACAATCCCTTTAACAGATTGCCCTGGAGTCGGTGTGCGTGATTGATGATGGGGAGACCATGCTGGTGGAGGGTCTGCGTGTTGCCCCGCAGGAAAGAGGCAAAGGCGTGGCTGGGGTCCTGCTGCGTTTCTGCAACGAGCTGGTCAAGTTCAAGTACCCAGAGGTCAAAGTGTGTCGCCTGACCCGTGATGATCAGCTCGGGCCAAAGGACTTCCAGAAGTATCGCCTCATAACCAAGCAGGTGGAAAACACCACATCGTACTAAGACACAGCTCTTTGTTTTCAGTCACTGTTGTAGTTCTTCATCAGCCTGACTTTCTCCAACAGGGTATTCTGCTCGTGCGCTTCAGAGCTGAAGACCTCAAACTCCGTCTGTCTGAGCTTGGTGTTGTTGGAGACATCCAGTCCTCTTTGCCCACCTCCTCCCCAAAATGTCCTCCAGTGCGTCTGGACCACACAGCAATCCAGCGGCTGTTTCTGACCAGTGACCTGATGCAGGGTGTCCTTCCTAATTCTACCATTATTCAAGACTGGCAGCCATTCAAACCCTTGCCCAGTAACATGGCCATTCTACTGAAGAAGGACATCGACTGGATGGTGGATGACGTTTCCAACCCTGCTGTGGCCAGTCTCTGCACCTTCCCTTTCAGGGTACCCATCGGAGATGACTGGTAATTGTCCTTTTTTAAATTCACTTTTAAAGGGTTAGTGTGGTTGCATGAGGTATAGAGACATTATCCCCAAGAACCAGCTTGAGACGCAGATGCCTGACTGAACTACACCAACAAAAGGTTCACCTAGACATGCTTTAGTCCGTGGTATCTTAAAATCTGCTGATAATCGCACCTTTAGACAGCCTTTTCTAACACAAAACTGAAGTTTGCTAATTTCCCACATCTAAGTCCACAGAGAAAATCTGAGTTTTTACCTCATGTGGGCTTGGAATTAATATTTTGCCCGAAATGATGTGTATTAAAAACATAATTTTCCTGGGAATCCCGGGAAGACAGAGTTTATTTTAAAGCCCAGGGCAGTTCAGACAACAAGGGCAGTTATATTTATCATGCTTAATAACATACAAGAGGACAGTAATAGATAATAGAGATGCAATCGACAAGATCAGACATGCTTTATCTCAATAGGCTGTGTTGCTTGGCACAGCATGCAAACCCACATCTGCTCTATGTTTTATCAGACCTGGTGCCAGAGTCAAATTCGTGGATGGGTGACATGTACAAAAAGTAATGAAACACGTGTACTCCCATAATTAAAAGCTGAGTAAAGTTCTCGAGGTTTGCAGTTAAGC
This sequence comes from Microchirus variegatus, assembly GCF_963457635.1. Classification (NCBI taxonomy): domain Eukaryota; kingdom Metazoa; phylum Chordata; class Actinopteri; order Pleuronectiformes; family Soleidae; genus Microchirus; species Microchirus variegatus. The sequence goes on from NC_139803.1 coordinate 28,528,859, forward strand.
TCCAGTAGAGACTTGATTTGCACTACTATATCCATGAAGTTTTTTCCAGGCTCCCGGTCTGATGCTCTCACTAAAACGCACACACACAGAGTTCACGCACACGTTGTCCAAAAGTCCTATAATTGCCTATATCAGGAAATACACAGGGGTACCCTCTTCATTTCCTGCCAATCACAAGGCCCTCAGATAAACAGACTTTTAGCATCACTGACATTCAAATGACGTCCAGGAAATCTCATGGACAATGTAAACTTCATTCTTAACTCACTAAATATGATACAGATATTAATATATATATATTTACCATTTACCGGGAATAAACCCCAATGAGTACACAAGAGCTTCTGGTCTGTACTGCTGCTTTGTTTGGTAAATTTGTGTCACTGAGGTTAACAAAGAACTTCAAGTACAAAAGTCACAAAACACCACACACACAACTCCTGTGCGCCATTATGCAAAATCGTTGATTTTCTCTTTGGACTTTGGTGCAGGAAAGTGAGTGATTTACAAACTTCAGTTTCCATCTGAAAAGGCTGTCTAATGTTGACATAAAGAGACATTATGGACTTAAGAAGGTATACTTTAAGTGTGCCTTTTGATAAGTGGCTATAATCTCTCCCTCTGTCCCTGCCAACAGTCATGTTGTCTTTGATAATGTGCCAAATACTTCATACAACCACACTCAATACCTCAAAGTCAGAATTTGTTTATTTCAACTCACACATCTTTCTGAACCAGGTATTACCTGAATATTGACATGTTCGGTAAAAACCTGGACCTGGTCCAGCAGCAGTTCCTATGCCACCTGCAGCGCCACACCACTTCCCTGAAGGGTCACGTGATGTGCCAGATGTTCCTGGACCCGCTGCTGTGGAAGCCCATGGCCGAGTTCTGCCAAAAGATCCTGAGCGTGGAGCTGGTGAAGGAGTACACCGAGCAGTGTGTGGTGGAGTCAGATGTCATCTAGTTACTGAAGGTGGATGGAGAGGAGAGGAAGATGATAAAGAAACCAGAAAGGAATTAAGACAAGGGTCTACACAACAATGAATGGACACAACTCAATTACACTTAACAGAAAAACACAACCCTCTTTACTGAGGAGACAGATACCAAGCAAACAAACCATAGTCTCTAACATCTATAACAATGCAGAGTTCACCTTAATAGTACACAACAAATACACAGTGTGGACATAAAATCACAAACAGGTCATGTAATCAGCAACAATATAATCTAAAAATTCTATTTTACGTTGCGTTTATTTTTACAACTTCTAATATATTTTTCATTACCATTTAATTACCATTTTTAAGGCTGTATTTTTGAGTTGTATTTAATATCTGTCCACTCAGTAAAAAGAGGGTCATTATTAGAAACACTGTAATTAGTCTTTATGGGTGAGAATTTGGACCTAATTTAATTTGAATAGACCATATGGTCATGTGCTTGACCCATAGTGTTGGGGTCAACCAAAGCAGCATGAAAGTTCATTTACTCGAGTATGTGTTTTGGTCCCAAACATCATGGACCTTAATTAGAGTCAAAATTCAATTTGTTGAATTTATACACATTTCATTTATTTTAAGTATAATTTTTAAGGCTTTAGTTTTGAGTTGCAGTTAATCTGTATGTCCAGTAAAAGAGAGGGGATTTAAAATTTAAGTTGAAGAGACCACATGGTTGTTTAGTTGACCAGAGTGTTGGGATCAACCAAATCAGAGTGAAAGTAAATTCACTCCTGACTTCAAAACATCATCATCCTTAGCCAAAAATGTAATTTGTTGAATTGATAGAAGTTTTCATTGATTTAAAGTATCTATGCACCCAGTTTTGAGGATATTCTGTACAAATAAGCACCAGAAACAATTACAAGTAGTCTTTAAGGGTGAAAACCTTTGTGCTTAAAAGTCAATTTACTCCTGACATTTGACTGAAGGGGATACATTTTGGTCCAAAACACCATGGACCCTAATGCACTGCAAACTGTAGCCTTAAAAATGGTCATACATTTAGATCATCATCGACTTTAATTTAAGTTTAGTCAACAACTGATTGCTTGTGTTTTGGATTTTTTGTTCACATCTGTACATTAATGGAACGGTATTGAGGGAGATGAGCCTCGGGAAGCTTTCTCACACTAATGCAGAGATGAAACGTCAAAAAGAGGGAGTGAAAAAAGAAAAATCTAAATCTTTGAGGAAACAAACGTAGTTCTTTTACATCACCTCAAATCTTCCATCTCTGTTCTTTCTGTAAATATATAATGAAGAAAAAAAAAATATGTACACAAGCTGAGTTAGCGGGTTACTAAATCTGCACACCTCTGGGGGCACTTTATTAAAACTATACACACAGGTTGTGTCAGAGTTCGAATGAGAACGAATAGTTCAGGATCAAATAGGGATCACTGACAGATCCCGTCACTCAGTTACCCAACATCAACAATAATTAAAGCTTATTAGTAAAAAAAAATGAACATGCTCATTCACAAAAACGGCTTATAAATAATCCTTCCTCATGTCTTAGATTTAGTCTTTTTTATTATAATTTTATGAGTATTATTGTTAAGTAACTAACTCAATCTTTTTACATAAATGCTGCAAAACATAATTAACAGAGGTCATCGACTCATGGCACTGTTTTATGTATAATCTAGGCTTCAATTTGTGCAAACGAAATGCTAAAGCTTGGAATTGTTTAACAGACGACTGTGAGCTCTAATGACTTCTGTATTTAGCTATGTGTCACTACACAAGACCTGTGTGAACATTAGAATATATGAGTGACACAATGGCCAAGGACGATATTCTGCACAACTGGAATCATAGTACAAAACACTGGAGATAATGATCCAATTAACTTAATTAGTAACATCATCTATTATATGTCAAAAATGTCTAAATGGTTAACTTATAACACTTTATTGTAAAATTGATGCAGCCGCACATTTTTCTTTTCTTTTTTTTCTACCTATATAAACATCTCAGAACATTTTCAATGCATTTTCTATTTTCAGCAATTGTATTATTGGTAACGAATAGAGCCGACTTTAAAAATACATTTGAATTTGTTTTGTGCAGCATTCCACGAGCTGGGAATGTGACATTTACATTCATAGTTGACTGTTTGAATGATTTATAAGCAAAAGTGCTTTTATGGCGTGTCCGAATCCACTATTGTCTGTTGAGTCGATATAATTGTTTTTGTTTTTTTTTACTAATTTAACCTGATATTTATTTGCCCTGATAACCATCAATAAATACATTTGTCTGGAAAGAAAAGGAAAAAAAAAACATCGCGTCTGTAGTTTTAGCAATATTTGAAGAAACACAGAAACTACAATTAAGTTCCCGACTAAATGGATTGTTTTTCTGTTACGTGTTTTCTTACAGGTCATTCAGACATGTGTGTGTTCTTTGACTTTTGAGAGCAGACCTTTGATGTAAGAGAGCAGACAGGAGTGGGTGGGATGTATCTACTGCACCACGTGGTTTACTTTTTTCTCCCAAACAAATTTATTTATTGATTTATTGATGGCTATCTGTGTATAAAAAGTTTTTTTTTTCCTAAACAAATTACTGACTCTTTACATTTAAATTCGAGGGGCTCTGTTTGAATGATCCGAGCATAGAGAAAGTGTCCAAATCCACTTTTGTCAGTCTAACCAGTTGCGTGTAGTTTGGGTGTGACATGCTATAAACCAATCAAACTGCCGTCACCAGTTCCCTTTAAAAGCCAGGTGAGCTTGCGCTTTGGTGGATCGGAAATTAAAGTTGGATAACCAGGTAGTCAGAGAGAGAACACTGAAGAAAAATGAATGATACGTGTTTTTATGCAAAATGAGAACAAGTGGGACGATCATCTGTGTACACTGTACTCTCGTGCATGTAGGTGTATATTACCATCGCGATCGCGTGGTTTAGGAAGGTGCAATTGCTTCCTGCTGCTTCAGGAGAGCAACACATCACCTGACCAAAATGTGACAATGGGCACTCTGATGAGTGCATATTTATTTTCTTAGGGTGCAGGATGGTGGAATTACAACTGCTGTAGTCTGGAACTAGCAGAGACAGTTGCATCAAACTTTGTTTTGACTGTAAGATAAAGTCTGAGCGGTATGTGCAGGATAGTAACTTTGTTATTAGCTGCAGCGATGATAAGAGCAGACAGATGCTGGTGTGTTGCATATTTTTGGAAAAGGAAGTGACCGAGGCCATGCTGCTTATTTAGGGGCCTGTTTTGGAGGGACATCCATCTTGACTAATCACCATTCTTTTTTTCCTGTCACTTTGTGGAGCTATTGTTGATTAAAACTCTGAAAGTCAGGCACACTTTGTTACTACTAACCTAATCTAAAATATCTAATGTATAAGAATCAAGCCCCTTTTCCACCCAGTGGTCCAGTTTGCTTCATTATTGGCACGCAATTATTTGCAATTTCATTGTCAAATGCTAGAACAGGTACCAAATTGGCCAACACTCAATCTCATTTGAGTACGAGTCACCTCACACTTCCAAGAGGCATGACCAACAGGCGTAGATCGAAATGCCTCAGTACGCAATTGGATAGACCTACAAACAGTAAGACCAATCGCCCGGATGACGTATGCAGAGCGACAGAAAATGTACCTTTTGTAGTTTTCTGAGTGGTGGCTATCTAAAAATAGCATCCAACGTCTTTTGCTTGCTCCGTGGACCAAATCGCTTAAAATGGAGGCAACAACCGTATATAAAGACATATTGGGTGGCTACTATGTTGGATGTATACAAAAGCTGCTAGACATGGCTTTGTCTGTCGTCATCATGTTTAGCCCACTTCTTGCGCACCAGGGGTGAAAAGTATGTTTGTGGTTGGTTACCTTTTTCAGGAGATTCTGAAGTTGGCCAATATGGCGTCCTTGTCAGACTCGGCTGGGTTCACCCAAGCAAGAAATTAAAAAAACAGTTAGCACAGTTGGTTACAGTTGCAGCCTGCAGCCTTTCTTCTTGTGATAAACAGCCACAGAAGAAACGGCGCACGATGCCGTATGTCCTTCATTGTTGCTCTTTGTTTAATGTGTCGCCTTTGTCTTCATTGTTGAATTTATATGTAAGCTCCAGTGTGTCGTCTAGTGTGACATTACTATATTGACATAGATAACACATATTACATTAAAAAAAAGCTACATAATTGACCTATCCTGTGGTGAAAAGTGAGGGTGTAACGCTCCAAACTACATCGTGGTGATCTGAGCTTTACTGTAACACTTTGTGGAAATGAGGCATTCATGATAAGTGACCCTGACATGATTTGAATACGCAACCTGAAATGATAAGCGAAAGTGTAGCAAAACTTGTTCTCCCGTTTGCTGTTTTGTCTCATATGCTGCTGCAGCATCTCTCCTTTCAGTTGAGTTGATGTGATGACTGTAAAGGCTATCACGTGAGTCAAATGACTTCCCATCAAACCATTCAGTGTCCACTTATGTATTCTCAAGTTTCCTTAGGTATGTTATCTGTCGGTATATGATGCACAGATGCATCCATTATGCAAAAATTATAACTCATCTTTTTTGTACAGCTGAGGACGTTTGAAATGTTGGCTGTTTTTTCTTTAGCCACACTAAGTGCATGACTTTAAGAATGGTGATGTGAATTGGTATTTTGCTCCTCCAATTTTGCCCCGACTGAAATATCTTAATTGGATAGATAGTTCATGTAGTCGTTCATGGAGTTCATGGAGAAATCCCCTCATACTTTTCATAGTGCCCCCCCAAAAAATGTATCACACACCATGGGATATTGGAAAATAAAAGTATGATCTGTAAACCTTAAACATCATGTAAATGTTTCACTATGCAACGTGCTGCAAAGAGAGACGTTCACCACCTCCGTCATGTGACTAGAATGTTAGCATGTCTGTCACACAGGTGGTGAATGAATCAGCACAAATGAAACACAGCTTTCAAAGTGAATAAAAAAGAAGACTGTATTGACTGTATGCACAGAGCAACACTTACAACTTCCACTAAAATATAAGCTGGCTTGGACTTTAACATTGTCTTTTAGTGGTTGTTCTGGTAGTTAGCCCTGAAGGATTCAACGTGGCTTAAATAAAAAAAAAATCTAAGCGTCAATAATTTGTGATTTAATTATCTTCACTGTTGAACATCTCCGCATCTACGGCTGACAGCTTACTGGAAATAGTCGGGCTACCTTAATTGGAAGTAACTGCGCGTATAGTCAATAGATATCTGAAGATACTAGAGGTTGTTATATTGTAACGTCGTTTTTAGCAAACATGCTACCGTGGTAAAGCCCAATGATATTATCGGTAACCCTGCTAAACACTGACGTTTTTTAACCGCCGTGTGCTTGTTAGCGCACTAGCATTAGTATCTAGCGCGAAGCATTGTGCCTAAGTGCAGCCTCGCAAAGCGGCTATAGCTTTGCTGCGGACCATAGAAGAAGAAATACACTGAACATGTGTCATTTACACTTGACTTTCTTTGGCCTCCACCTTCCTGTGGTCCATTATTTTCCTATACTAGGATATATGTACCTACATATACAGCCTCTGTTAGAGGCACTTACACAATATTCACAGTTCCATTGTAGTGGTTCACACACACCAACGCTCCCGATAAAAAGGTACAGTGTATAGAATTTTGGGGCAACTATCTTCAGAAATTGAAAACTATATTTATATCAACTCTTTGTTTTCATGAACTATCAACTGAAATCTAAGAATTGTTGCATTTTTGTTGCCTTATAGTCAGTTCACACCAGACCAGTTGATTGCAATACACAGCTTTATCCCTAGAGGCCACTTAATCCTACACACTGGTCCTTTAAATTCTTATGAGGAGCTTTCGTCTGAGCCAAACATAAATAAACTTCATGAAAAGCTCAGCTTGTAAAGACTTATTTAATCTTTCCATTGATGTGGCCACTTTCCCCTAGTGGTAAGCAAAGTGAAGATCATTAGGCCTCATTTTGAAGAACTATATCAGTTTTTTAAAAATGTAATAAATGTCCATTTGTTAATATAAAAAAACATTAAACATATTCCGCGGAGACCATTTGACCCTATTGGTTGTAACCAAAGAAAGTCACCACTCTTCAAGTGATGTCCTATTATTTGCTGCCTGAGTGACCATGCGTGATGATATGCAAGTTTGGAGAGGCCATGGGTGTAATTATTCATACAATTTGTTTTCTTGTGATCATTTTTGATAATGTCATTATTAATCAGCAACCTTCGAGTAACATAGCCACAACTGTGCCGCCATGATCCTGAATCTGCCTGAATATTCCAGTCTGTAAATGTGTCTAATGTGAAGGCTGTATGTTAACACAAAACACATAAATCATCACGACATTTCGTTTAGACATTTTTAAACTATGAAACAATGTCGTGGTTATCTGGTTAACGTGTAACTGGGGACATAAAGCTAAAGAAAGAGACAGGTTCCTCATGAGGTGTGGGCATGGACGCCAGAACTAGGGAGTGACCTGTGAGTACACTGTGTTCTGGTCTGAAACGCAAACGTATCATTGGCCATCATTCGCCATTGTTAGCAATACTGGTCGATAACAACGCATAGCAACTCAGACAGTGCTATGCGTTGTTTGTATAGTGGCAGCCATCTTGGAATCCTATTTTGGGCTACGTGAGGTTGCGCCTAAAAACTCTTGAGTTCTGACTACAAATGGAACCAAAGTACCAAATCCTATGGCGGTCATTTTTGGCCACGAACACCAAAGGTGTGACTAAGGGCGCTATCACACCAAAGGTGTTTGGTTTTGCTTTAAACAGACCTGAGTTTGTTTGCCTGGATAGTCTGCTTGGTTAGGGCAGGAGTGAAAGCTCATATGAACTCCGGTGCCGACCAAACAAGTAAACTCTGATCAGCCTGAAAATGTGAGTTTTGAGGTTGACTTGCAAGTGAGTCCCCGCTTACAGTGGGAAAGGCACACAGACTGTCCAGCAAACCAAAGATAGGAAGTGAACCAAAGAGAGGGAGTGGGAATTGAAATGATCTACGGACATAATATGTGATCCGAAAACTTTGAAACCCTTGCAATTCCTTGCTCGGCGTAACCACAGCAGCACGTCGTAGTCTCTCGCACTCTGCCGTCTTTTTTCGATACCGCTTTATTCGTCTCATGTACCGAGCAACATGCTGGATAGCTCGCTGCCTTACCTGCTGCTCATACCGGGAAGCTTCTGGTACCCGTTTCAGACGGTTTTGGTCCACTTACAAAAGTGCAAGTGTGAAAGCGAACCAAACTAAATAAAGTTACAGACTATCTTGGTGTGAAAGCGCCCTAATTCGAATAAACCAATAACAATTCACTTGATAGTAGTGATCAGATATTTTATTTGTTCAGTTGCTTGGTGTGGATGATATCATGAAGTCATGAGGTACTAAGATGTAAAACACAATATCCATGCCTTGAAAAGTTGGTCTTAAACTACATCGTTGATTATTGAAAGCACATTGAATTGTAGAGGTCACGTGACTTCAGGTGGAGCCTGGACTGAACTGTTCATTCATGGTCGTCCCTTTTATCAGTTAGATTCTGCTGACTGCTTGATCCCTTGTTCCATGTTATACCGAGATAATTAAGTCAGTTATTCCTCACTAGAGTTCCTGACTGCTGATGTGCTGATATGAATATAGTGATGGTTCCTAACGGGGTCAGGAACTGTCTTTACTCAGACGAGCATTTTTGATTCAAGACCCAAAAGACGAAGTACGTTACAGTGTTCTGTTACACATCTCAGTTCAGTATCTAACGTAGTAGACCTATTATAGCTATGGATGTTCAACAACAAGGCATTAGATTACTATGGTGACATTGACAGAAATAACAAGCCCGTGTTAAATCCCCCTGTAGATCCACTCCTGTATATTTTCTATCAGGATCATGAGAGGTCAGTTTGGTTTGAATTATATTTGTTGTCATAAGAAAACAAAGTTTGTTCATCTCAATACTAATATACATTTTGTTTTTGAAACAACAGGTTTACCCATGTGTAGCCTCGGTATGAAGATTATATTAATGCATGAAGATTAAGAATTTTTTTTTAAAAAGGCCTTTGTTCATCAATGAAGATGTACATGTGCAGCCCACCCAACACACACACACACACTTGTACAGCCTCCTTAGTGAGGACATGCTTAGAAATAATGCATCCCCTAGCCCCCTAACCTAATCTTAAATTAAACTTTACCTATACCTGAACCTTAGCCCATTTAAGGTGTGACAGAACATGAGGACCAGTCATATTGTTTTCAATTTCACAAAATGTCCTTATTCCCTGTGGTTTTGTACATATGTTGGTCCTCACAAAGGTGTATGTACAAGTACACACACACACTCAGGTTTGAACATAAGAACATTGAATCGACTTCTATTCATTTGGACAAACTAAACAAAGTGTTATTCCGAACCTTAACCACAACAATAACACACAACCATGATTCAAATATTCGTCCTAAACTTAACCAGTTCCTCAGAAAGTAGGTTCTGACTCATTAAGACCAGGTTTTGGTCTCAATGAGGACTACTGGTCCTGACAAGGTCAGTGTTTATGCTAGAAAATGTCAGCAAGTATGCACACACACACTCTCTCTCTCTCTCATTCACTATAGTGAAGTGTATCCTGCTGTTTAATCTTTTTAAATTTAGCTTGATATTTTCCTCACAGTTTGTTTTTTGATAGAATTTCACATACACCTGAAACACTGGAAGCAGGTGTGACCCTTAAGAGGTTATTTCACATTTTTTATTACACACACTATTCTTTTTTTGTCTTGTCATGCTAATGTGTAATCCATGTAAATACTGTACATTGTGCTGAAAAGGCCGTGGAGCATGTGTGTGATAAGAGAATGAAGGCTTTGTTTTCATTAATGTCAACACTACTAACACCATGTGATAAATATTGGCCAGTTGTGATTTTAACTTTCACTCATCACTTTAACAATTTTTTTTTTTTTTTTTTTTTTAAGAAAAAAAATTAAACTTTCTGTTTTTCAATGTTCACATATTGTGTTCTAGTGCGGTGTTTCCAACACGTTTTTTTATAAAGGGAACTACATTTTAAAGATGGCAAACACGTCACAACTTGACAAGAGCAAATTTGTACAAACTAGAACATTTCTAACGTTCTCTGTAACAGATAATGCTATTTTAAATAGGTACATTAGTGTGACTAATGAATCAAAACTTAATTTTATGCATGTGTGATTGAAAACATGTACATAATTATTAGAAGAATAGAAAAAAAACATGCCAATTGATTTGGTTACCCCACCAAACAAAAAAAAAGTCTATATCACAACCCATTTGTGGGTCCGGTTTCTGAGAATGACAGAATAGTGCATTGTTTCAGCATGAAAGAAGCCTGATATTAGAATTGCAGGAAGATGTGTGTTGTTCGTTCATTAGTCTTGTAAATTGTGTAATTTGTCAACAGGAAATTCACCTTTTCTTATCTTCTGATCAAATATCCCTTCTAAATCGACACCTATTGAGGTCTCAGTGAGTTTTACATAAAACTACATGTAAAACATTGGGTTTAACAACCATCCTATATCCCACAGCTGCAGTGTAAAACATGGCATACTGAGATCTTTAAAGGATAGTGAAGATAGTGTGACGTGTGAGGTTACTGACACATAGTCAGCACAGTTTACCCTCCCTGCACTGAGAAACACAGGCCTGAAACAAACATGTTTACTGTTAAAAATTCAAACAGTACTATGTGTACTTACTGTGAAACAAATATGCCAGAAGTACGGTATATGTAGTGGAACGCACAATTATTGAAAACTATGTGTTATTCCTTAACTACCAGTTTAAGGTTAGAGTGTTTGTGTAGTGTGCATCTACACACTCTCTCATACCCTTTGACCTGCTGGGTTCATGGCAGTTCCAGTCATGTTAGCGCTGCCCTTATCAGGTCTATTCATTTAAGATGTGTGCGCAGATTAACAGTAATCCAATCCAATGCTGATATTAGACTGTATTGACTCATAGAGACAACAATCTCAATCTTCTTTTGTAGCACTACTGCAAAGTTGACCCAGTCATTATCACGTCTGTCATCTTTAATCTTTAAAGTGATACAATAATTCTTAAACATCATGTAAATTCTGCTGAGTCACATAAAGAGCCAAGAACATCAGTTCTATATTTATTTTTGATGAAACACATATGTGACTTTTTCTGTATATTGGGTAAAATGGCTGTGTGTATTTTCCACATCTCAGAATGAGATGGGTTTAGCCATCGTCACTTTAAATGCTTTTGGTCTTCAGCTTCAGCTCCTGGTCCAAACGTTTTAAATGCCATTTATAAAGGTAAAGTTTTTTAAAGGGTTGAGGTGCATGGGAAAAAACAGCAGCACGTTTAATCAAATCAAGGCAAAATGTTCATCTTTAATATACAGACTTGATGGCCATTTAGAAATGAAAGCAGGAAGTATGGTTTTGACTGACATGTAGCTTGAGGTTTGTGGAATCAACCCAGTTTCTCATGATGTAAACAACCACCAAGTACTGAATCGCTCTAATCTCTAAATAAAATTATGTAACTTTCCATTGCCTTAAAGCTGGAATAGACACATTTTGGAATAAACATGTCATCACAAAGAATTGACTAATTGAAAAGTAGGGGATCACTTTATCTTGATAGTCTTTTTTTGACTCTATAGCAATCAACAGGTTTTTTTTAGTATCATGTCGATAATAAGTATTGGATATATTTGTTATCAATGTGCGTATCATTCATTCATTTGCTCTATAATCTCATTAGAAAAAAAACAGGTTGTCTTTTGTGATAAAATTCAGTGTGATGTGCTGGAGCATGGCTGGAATTTTTGATCTCCATTTTCAAAATAACTCTTAACTAAATTGGCATATGGTTTAAAAGATAATGAAACGAACGATGAAATAACAAACCGTTTTTCATTTTTCAATTTTAGATTCTTACTGAACTATGGAAAGAACGAATGATACGCAAATTGTTATTCCATATTCAAAACATCTGATATGAACAACTCAACACCAGCTGTGTCTTTTCACTGCTGCGTCTACTCCATCCATTCGGTCCATTATCTACTACTTTATCCTCTACCGGAGGGCGATAGGCGGGGTACACCCTGGACAGTTAGCCAGTCCATCACAGGGCCACATATAGAAACAACCATTCACTCACACTCTCACACCTACGGTCAATTTAGAGTCACCAATTCACCCAAATCTGCATGTTTTTGGACTGTGGGAGGAAGCCGGAGAACCCGGAGAAAACCCACGCATACACAGGGAGAACATGCAAACTCCATGCAGAAAGGCCCTTGTTCCAAATGGGGCTCAAACCTGGGTCTTCTTGCTGCAAAGGCAAGAGTGCTAACCACTACGCCAACCGTGTGGCCCTGCTGCGTCTACTCCAGTGACCAAAACATATGAAACAACTTTTCCTGCTCTGTGGTTCATGTTTGTTCAGGTTCAGGCATTAAATGTTTATAGTTTTGTCATTGATGGAAACTTTCAGGAAGAGAATTTGCCTTTGACCTCTAAGTGTTTAAACTTAGACCATTGTTACAGCTACTGCATTAGTGCAGAGACCCACTGCAGTTATATTAGATATTGGAACAAACAACTTGTGACATCGATTTAAGTGGGAGACAGTCTCATTGAAATATGAAACAAGTAACTTACACCAGATTTTCAATCTAAAGATCCCTGATTTATCCTCAATTAACAAAGCCATTAGTTATAAACGTTGCATTATTGTCATTTACCATTAATAGAAAGGGTTATATATATATAATATACTGCTAATGTAGAAGATGAAGTATCTCCAGCTGTCGAGTCTCAGGTGTGTTTCAGGTTTTCAGGAAGTTTCACGCCTGTGTTTGTGTCAGAGTTGTGGGCTGAAATACACTGTACAATATTTTCAGAAGAAAATACAACTCTTATGATGCACATGACTGCTTTATTTACTGGATGTGGATGCACTGTGTGCTCAAAAGGGAACCTTCAAAGAAGTGCCAAACGTCATGACTCCGTTTTACTTCTCTACTCTGCGCTCAATTAGTTCATGAAAAATGAGATCTTATAAACTCTTATAAACCTATGAGAGAAGCCCCCGTAGCACACAAACAAAAGTCAAAGGTGATTTCATCAGTGTTTGAATGTGAAACTTTTGTTTTTCATTTGGTTAATTTAAGCACTTGGTTTGAAAGATGTAATGATGGTATTTCTTTGTACGGACATGAATCAAATGCTAACACTTTGTGCTGCAGACCCTGTAAGTATTATAGGGTAAAGTGTTGTATTGTTGTATGTTTTACGAGTTACTGTACAAGCCACTGGTTTAGTGGGTACAGCATCATGCACTTTAGTTGTCTTTGGCAATAACTGATGCGCTCCTATCTCCTGTAAAGTATTATCAATTTCAGTGAGAGACAAATGTCCTTGTTGCACATCCTGATGTCCAGAAACAATCACACAGTTTCATGTGTCACCGTCAGTTAGAGAGTAGCTATATTTACATGGATATTTCTTCCGGCTTCAACGGCACCACAGCAGATGATCCGCACACATGATTTGGCAGAGATTTTTATGCTGGATGCTCTTCCTGACATAACCCACCCAGTTATCCAGGCTTAGTACCAGTACTAGGAGTACACTCAATGTAGCTGGGGTCAGTTTAGAGTCTCCAATTACCATTGAGAAATGGGGATTGGGTACCTTGCTCTCCATGGGCTGCCCAGTATGGACACAAGTAATCAGAATAAAAAATATGTCATGTAAACATGCTGATCCAAAACAGTTAATTTTGAAACAAATTTCATTCCAAACAAGAGGACTGTTATATGCCAATCGTCATTTCAGATCAGTGTTCATATAAATTGATCCGATCTTGACTTCCTGGTTTTGTGCCATCACGTGTCTGATCCACGCAAATATTACGTATTTTTCGTTTTGTTACTGCTGGAAAAGGATTAAAATTCCCAGATCATTTAATTTTCGTCCATGTACACGATGGAATTGGAAATTCCAATTGGAACAAATCTTTTTTTTTTGAATGAAGAAATTTTGCACATGTAAACATAGCTAGTGTTTCGTCGAAGTGGAGCCATTTCACACACACACACACACAAAACCTTTGTACATCAGTATAAAGTGAAACAGTTCTAACACCGGGGGAAGTTGAAAAGAGTGTTCTGAAAGAGATGCTGGATGGGCTAGTTAAGTGATTTAAAAAAGTAACTAAGAACATTTAGTATACAAGTTTAAAGTAGTTTTTTGTGAGTAATTCCATTTTGTGAGACCTCATACTTTCACATTTCAGAGGGAAATATTGTCCTCTTTTTCATGAACCTCACAGCTGTAGTAATTTTTGACGATTAACATTGTTATGTGCAAAATAAGATGCACTGCTAGAAACGTGTGATGATAGATATGTGTAGGCTTCAAAGATAAAAATTTTATTTTGATATGCACTAAGTGATGCAAACCTTTATCTCTGTACATTAAACCTTTCTCTGTGCTTGATTTGTAGTGACTGCTTTATCATGGCTTGACAGATTATGCTTGACAGATTTGCCTCGAACCTCCACAAGGAGTAACATGGAAAAAACTCTCTCATTTGTTGTATTTTAAGTAAAGACAAGCAACATGTCTCTGTTTTTTTCTTTCGTGTTATTTTCCTCCCTTTAGAGGAGGGGTGTCAAACTCAAATGACCTAGGGGCCAATCAGGCCCGAGTCCATAGTCTCTCCATATCCATTGATAATGCTTCCATATCCCTCTCCCCTAAGGTAAAGATAATCCACTTGGATTACTGTAACTCACTTCTGTGATGAATTCCCTCCATCCACCACATCTCACCCATCCTACAGCAGCTCCATCACACAACGCATCAGTTACAAAACACTGCTCCTCACTTTCAAAGCCCTCCACAACCTTGCACCTCCACACCTTTCAGAACTCCTCCACATTTCCACTCCTGCCCACGCCCTCAGATTCTCCTCCTCCAT
Organism: Microchirus variegatus; assembly: GCF_963457635.1. NCBI lineage: Eukaryota > Metazoa > Chordata > Actinopteri > Pleuronectiformes > Soleidae > Microchirus > Microchirus variegatus. Next base: position 28,543,898 of record NC_139803.1, read on the forward strand.
CCACCTCACTGTCCCTCCTGCCCACCTTGTCACCATGGGCTAACCTTGCTCCCCAGCTTTGGAATTCCTTCCCTCCTGACCTCCGCAACACTGACCCTCTCCCACATTTAAATGTTCATTTACACATAGTACTGTTTAATTTTTAACCATGGTCGTGTTGCTACACTGTTTTTTCTTTTGTGCAAAATACCACGTTGAGCGTTGTTATCGACTGGTATTGCTAACAGTGGTTAACAATGGCTAGCTCAAGATACGGGGTGAGTTCTGATGTAAATAGAACGCAACATTACACCCTGAATCTAAATGGAACAATGGCTGCTATTCAAAGAGCCCATTAGGTGAGAAGGTTAATTTAGCTTTCAACAGAAAATATTGGGAATTCTGAAAAGGTTGCTAAAGTCAGAACGTACAGCTAGCTTAGCTCAACGTAAAGACTTCAAAAAATGGGATGAAGGCTAGCCTGCTTGTGTTTTCATAAAACAAAAAAAGAAAATGACCCCCAAAAAATATATTTACATACACACACATGCACGCAAACATGTACATGAACACGAACATATTTTTTTTATAAAAGAAAAATAATCTTTTAAATTAAAGAAATGAAGACAGATTAGGAATTCCACTGCAATATGTTTGTATGTGAGTGTAAGCAACCTTCAGCATTGTTTACATATAAGAGAGGTCTTTCAGTCATTAAAGTTTTGCCCCTTATCAATTTAATAATATTTAGCTCATTCCTAGTGGGGCTGTTGACAGCTGTAATCATCCTGGAGAAGCCTTGTTGCACGTGACGTCTGTGAGTTAACAGTTTCAAAATTTTACATGTGACCAGTCAAATCGCAAAAACATGAGGCTTCAAAATGGGGGTTCATTTTGGAGGGAAGATTATATCCACTTTATGAACAGTCTATGGTTTAAAACATTTTACAGCAGTGGTTCCCAAAGTCTGGGTTGGGACCCATAGATGAGTCAATTCAATTCAATTTGATTTATATAGCGCTAAATCATATGCATTATCTCATGGCACTGTACACAGACAGCATCATGCAGAGCAGAGAAACCAAACAATTCACACAATGAGCGATCACTATAGGCATCAGTGGAGAGAAAAAACTCTGTTCTGCCTCGACCGGTTGGGGTGAAAGGAAAAATGGGGGACAGAGGAGAAGTCGGGAAAGGGACCAGGAGAAGAAATATAGCAGCTGTATCAAGTTATAGTAGCTTTAGACAGGACAGTCTTGAATCAGTTATGACATGTTTATAGTACTACAATGTCATTTATCGATCTCTACTTTTGTTATAGCATAATAAGAATGACAATAATACTACTGCTAGTGATGATAATAATAATAGCCTCGAAACTGGCTCTGGATCCTGCAGCCTGCAAGATGAGGACAAAGTGGAAGGAAAGTGCCCCAGCAGTCTAGGTATATAGCAGCATTACTAAGAGATGGTCCAGGTTTCACTGAGCCAGCTTGTATTATAAGCTTTATCAAAAAGGAAGGTTTTAAGTCTAGCTGAAGGCTCTGCCTCCCATTCTACTCTTACAGACTGGGAACTCTGCCAGGTAAGCCAGGATTTTGGGACCAACGTGATCTGTCAGGATCTTTAGCCAGCAGTTTCAAATAAGACTCTTTGTTGCCTGCTCTTGCCCCCGTGAAAACACATTTCTTAAATGTATTATGTAATAAATCGAAAGCACCTGGCCATGAAATCCTCCTAATATGTCACAGAGACTCAGGAATAATATTCATATAACAAACTGAACTCACCAACAACAACAGTACAGCCAAAATATTTGCATTAAAAAATATATTTTGCAGACTGCAAATCATGTTTATGTTTTGAAATCATGTTTTGGCAGGTGGCGCCACCTACCATCGTCGACCAATCATTGCAGTCAGTAGAATCTCAGCTGCCGAGCAACCACGGGGTGCAAGTTACAATGGCGGAGAAAAACGAAACCTAAAAGACCTTGGTATTTTGAATTTGAGTGTAGTAACCGTTTTTGGCCACATTCTTACATATGGTGCTTTTAACCCTCATGCCCACCTTGGGCTTTGTGTCTATAGTTCTCAAAAAAACTTTTTTATGTGTTTCATCATTTTGGCTTATGGCACAAATGTTTGAAAGAACTTGTCTTTTTAGTAAAAAAAAAAATTTTGAAACTTAAAGTAGAAAAAAATATTGATTCAATTGCAGTTTTTCTAATGTGTACATTTATGCCACTAAGGTGTCCAGTGGGTATACTGTAAAGGAGGTAGAGGAGTAGCATTACATGTTGCATATTTGTTTATATTAGCTATTTTTCAGGCTGTACAGAGAACCCAAGTGCAGGCAGCGTTCCAGTTGAAAAAGGCAGGATTTATTTGACAGGATGGTCAAACAAAACAAGCCAGGACACAGACAGGCAGACAGGTCGCAGATCAAACAGGCAGTCAGATCCCCCCCAAAAAATACATGTAGTCAAGAATCAGGGCAGGAAGACAGATTAACACACGGGAAACAAGACAGACTCGAGTGACAGTCTGACAAAGACACAATGGGAAGGGCAGGCTTAAGTATGGTGGAAGGTGAGTGGAGAACAGAAATCAGGTGTGGCAGATCAGACACAGGTGAACAGGATGAGGCTCATCAAGAGAGCAGGGAAGGGAGGGGGAGTGAGCAGAGACAGCAGGTAAGTGGGAGAAACACAAGCACACACAGGAAAATAAAGCAGAGAGACAACAAAAGGAGACAAACACGACACAGGCATGACAGTACCCCCTTCCTGACGCACGACTTCAAGGTGGACACAGACGAGACGAGACATAGACAGGATAAACTAAACTAAACCTGAACACAAATAAAATAACAAACCGGGCTACACGTAAAAAAGACAAAGAACAGGAAACCAGGACAGGCAGGAGGACTAACCAGACAGGTAGGACTAATCAGAGGAGGGACTAAACCAGGGACCAGAGGAGGGGACCAGATGGGGGGACCAGAGGAGACTAAGAGACAGGCTTGACACAGGGGACATGAAAGGTAGGATGAACATGCATGGACGGGGGGAGCTTAAGGTGGACAGAGACAGGGAGACGGGGAAAAGGACCAATGAAATGGGGGGCTGGCAGAGGTTGTGGTCCTGGGTGGAAAGCCAAACCCTCTGCCCAGGCTGGTAAGTGGGTGGCGTGGCACGCCACCTGTCCACTGCTTTCTTATAGGCGTAACCAGACGCCAGCAGCCTCCGACGGGCAGTGAGCCAAATGCTGCGGCACTGACTGAAGAAAACCTAAGCAGAGGGGACTCTGACCTTTTCCTCCAGAAAGGGACACATACACACACTGAAAGGGAGACAGACCAGTAGACGAAGAGACAAGAGTTGTAGTTGTGGACATACTCGACCCACGAGGGAACAGAGCCAAGAGGATGGGGACTGGGAGACAAGGCATCGCAGAGATGTTTCGAGGACCTGGTTCAGCCTCACCGTCTGGCCGTTGGACGGAGGATGGTAGCCAGAGGAGAAGCTGGGTCGGCCCCGAGGAGCTGGCAGAATTCTGTCCAAAAGCGGGAGAGGAATTGAGGACCCCGGTCTGAGACAATGTCCATAGGCAGTCCATGGAGGCGAAATATGTGGTTGAGAACTGCTGTTTGGAGAGGGGGACGGAGTGGTCCATCTTCGATAACCGGTCCACCACCGTCAGAATTGCCGTCTTCCCCTCTGATGGTGGGAGACCAGTAACAAAGTCCAAGGAGATGTGGGACCAGGGACGGGATGGAACCTGCAAAGGCATAAGCTTCCCATGAGGCTGGGCATGGGACGACTTGGCGGTTGCGTAGACTGGACAGGCGCCCACAAACCCCCGGACGTCCTTCATCACTCCCGACTACCAGAAGCATTGGTTCTCCCCAGGATGGCAGGCCCACTTCAATGCATGGCAGAATTTGAGTACCTGGAGGCGAAGAGAAGCAGGTACGTAACGTTTCCTGGGAGGACAGTTCGCAGGAGAGCGGGTGGACTGGAGAGCCTCCCGGACCTGCTCCTCAACTTCCCAGACAACAGAGCCCACCACACATTGTGGAGGCAACACAGGTTTAGGTGATTGTGAGCTTCACCTCTCACAGCTTGGTTCGGAAGGAAGGAGAGACTGTGTTTGAGTTCCGTTTATTCAGGGCACAGGTAAATATAAGTCTCTTAAAAAGAAAAGAAAGTCCACAACAAGCACTGCCATCACCCTGACAGCTGAGGGTTGGACTGTCTGTCTCTGCTGTCCTGACTCCGCTCCAGTCCTCTCTCTCTGGACCCAGCCTACTGCAAGAGACCAGAACCAGGTTACAAGTATGCCAATATACAGTAGCTGACTACTACTGTAGTCAGCTACTGTATATTGACTGATTCCCTGATTCTGTTCAGCTGTCTGATCACCAGCTCAGCCACTCCTCCATCTCCTCCAGCAGCCACCACTCTAACCACACCACTGCCACAGTGATGTATTAGCTGAGTCAAGCATCTGCTTTAGCGTTCTTGGAACCGGGTCTATAAATCACAGTGAAGTTAAAATGAGTAAAAAACAGAGACCACCTGGATTGCATGAGCTTGAGGCGACGTGTCACGCGGGGGGTACTCTAGGTTGCGATGATCTGTCCAGACCAGAAATGGAAGTTCCGTCCACTCCAGCCATTGCCTCCACTCTTCCAGCACCACTTTGATGGCCGGCAGCTCCTGGTCGTGGACATCGTAGTTCCGTTCAGCACTGGATAGTTTCCTAGAGAGGAAGGCACAGGGGTGGAATTTCTGGTCCGTACTTGACCTCTACGAGAGCATTGCCCCAATCCCCAAGTCTGAGGCGTCCACCTCCGCCACGAACTGAGCTTGAGGGTCCGGTTGGCGGAGGATGGGAGCAGTGGTGAAGTGGGCCTTCAAGTCTTGAAGGCTGCTTTAGCTTCTGGGCTCCAGGAGAAGGGCTGCCAGGACCACTCTCGTCTTCATCCTCTTGTCTTCTCGGGTGATGTAGGCTATGAGAGAGTTCAGGTTATCAGGCAGGTCTAGAGGGATAAGGCTCTCACGAAGGCGAGGAGACAGGGCCTGGAGGAAGGCATCAACTAGTGCAATTCCATCCACTGTCCGTGGCCAGGACCTAGACTGCTGGGGGAATTCCTGTGGTGCACTCACACTCAGGGTATGAATATGACTTTATGATATATAATTAACCGTGTTCTTTCTTCCTAATAATTCTCTCTCTCTCTCCCCAGACTATGAATGAGTGAACTCCCTCACCTAGCCAACATCTCCATCCTTCGATGGTATAATGGCAACAACCCGCAGGTCCATTGTAAAATAATACACATATAGTTGCAACTAACTCGTCTGGAGTTGACTGCAGCTCTATCTGGAGCCCAGCTAAGTCAACTCATCAAGACTGAACTGCCAGTCCCAACTGATAAAAACCCACTGTGGTACTAACTTGGCTTTACTCTGAGTCTTGCAGGTATAAAGCATTTGTTGTCAACAGAATTGTGGAGATACTCAAACTAACCTCAGCCAGTGAATGGAGGAATGTGGTACAAAGATATCAGCAGAGGTAAGCTTCACAAGGATCTGATATTACACACAGACAGCATACTGGACCTGTATTTTTTCACCTGTCACTGCCTTGTTTCCACTATATAGTCCTAGCTCGCCTTGGCTCACCTCGCCTCCACCTGGCTTGGTTGTGTTTCCATTATAATACAGTACCTTCTCAATGTGGGCGGAGGGTGTACTGAATCCATACATCCATCCATATTCTACCACTTTATCCTCCACAGGAGGGTTGCAGGGGGTTGTATCTTAGCTGACATAGGGGTACACCCATCACAGGGCCACATAAAGACAAACAACCATTCACTTTCAATTTAGAGTGTCCAGTTTACCTAATCCCTCCCCTTTGTGCATGTGTTTGGACTGTGGGAGGAAGCTGGAGAACATGGAGAAAACCCATGCACACAGGGAGAGAACATGGAAACTCCATACAGAAAGACCCTTGTTCCAACCAGGGCTCGAACCTGCGTCTTCTTGCTTGCTGCAAAGGCAAGAGTGCTAACCACTACACCATGTGGCCCGTGTACTAAAACATTAGAATCAATGAGTTGATTAACTTAGCGAGACCTGTGCAAATCAAACATGGCGGCGTGCATCTAACCCAAACAACTCCACATCGCCTACCAATCACTAGTTAAGGGGGAAAAAAGCACTTCTCAATCATATTTTCCTTCTACTTGGGAAGAGGACAGAGGGAGACTGGAGGATCTGGAGGATTACATCGACGAACATTTTCAGCGAGTAGTCATGGGGAAACCTAACAAAACAGCGATTACCCCCTCCTCCAAACGCAGTCGCCTGGCAGACTCCTGGTGGACACAGTCAAAAACATCCCGTTCCACCAGGCGCACCGCTTAGGAGGGAAATAGCAGGAAGGCCAGCGCCCACGTCCGATTGTTGTCAAATGCGAACACTTTAAACAAAAGGAGCTGTTTAAGAACCGAGGCAGGGAACTACGCTTCAGCGCCAATGGACTTCAGCGTCAATGACCAGTTCCCAAAAGAGATCCTGGATCCTGGGCAGTGATTGCAGTGGACACGGTCAGTTATACCGGGACAAAGAGGTAACTAAAGTCACAAAAAGCAAATATATCTCCCCTCAATTAATCAAAACGATTTATCTGTAATTAAACCCTCACTAAAATGTATTTCCCCCTCTCATTCTCTTATCTGTCACTAATCTGTGTAATCTCTGTAATGTACACCACGGTAAGAATACCCTGTTGGTTTTGTTGGGTCTCTTTGTCACCGAGTTCCCCGATGTGTTTTTCATGTTTATGTTTTAATGTTTTTCTGTGTTCATGTAATTTTTGGAAGATTTTTATTCTATTCATTGTATATAATATATAATATAATATATATCCTGTAATTAATGACTGAAAACAGTAGTAGATATAAGCAGGGAGAATCTTTGACAGTCTGAAACTTTTTATATTTTTTTCTTTTTCTTATATGTATTGCCTGTTTTTGGAAGCAAGACAAAACAAATAAAAATAAAACCTTTTTGAAGAATACATCTTTTCTCATTTTATTTTATTTTTTTATATTTTTGACCACGAAAGAAAAGAAAAGAAAATCGTTTTTTCTTTTATGCCGACGGTATGCACACAGCACCCACACCACGGCAACACGACTGAATGAACATTAGGAATGCAGACTCAGGGTCAAGCGCAAGCACAAACATATTGACTTCACATTGGGCTACTCAGTAATGAGACCACAGTAGTCGAACCTAGTAGTAGTAGAGACGGTTTGGTTTTCTATTAGTACCTCTGGGTGGATTCATCATTATTTTATACACAATAGTGACTTGACCCTGCTCCAACACACCTGATTCAGATGAACAGCTCATTATCAGGCTTCAGCAGATCTTGATGAGCTGACCATTTGAATCAGGTGTGTTGGAACAGGGCAACATCTAAAACATGCAGGGCAGTGTTCCCCGAAGACCACTGTTGGGAAACACTGGTCAAGCCTTTTGACTCTTTCTGCTAATGAGAGGTTTGGTCACTGCTGAGTGAGCCTTCAGTCCAAATTCTTTGCAACATTGAGACGAGACAGGTCCTTACCCTGTTCAGCGCTGAATGGTAGTGTTGAACTGACTGCTCGTTGACATTCTCCACATTATCCTGCCCGCTCTTGCATTTGTCCTTCGTGGACGACCAGCCTACTTGGGGGAACTTCAATGAGATTGTGACATTGGCATCCCTTTGGCCTTCATCTGGACAACCTGCTTCTAGAGCAGTGTTTCCCAACCCTGGTCCTCCGGGAAGACTGCCCTGCATGTTTTAGATGTTGCCCTGCTCCGGCACACCTGATTCAAATGAACAGCTCGTCATTGAGCGCTGCAGAAGCCTGATAATGATCTGAATCAGGTGTGTTGGAGCAGGGCAACATCTAAAACATGCAGGGCAGTGTTCCCGGAGGACCAGGGTTGGGAAACACTGATCTACAGGGTTTAATTCAAGATGTGAGTGGCTCACGTCCTGCAAAAAAGCCAGTTAACCCTAGAACATTATCGCTCAAATTCAAAACACCATCACTAACGCTGGGTTATTTTTTACCCCAGATAATAAATACACCCAATAAAAAGTACTTTATCATCAAAATATATCAAAACATGACAATACATGACAAATTTGAGTAGTGTTCTTTTATTTTAAACTGTGTGATGTCTAACAAAATGAAAGAAAAGCATCATGAGGGGACCATATAAAAATGCTCTAAAATTACTGGAAAATTAGGAATTTGGGAACCAAAAATTTCTAAAAATAAAGAAAAAAAAATTATGAAGGTTAAAACTTGGTTTTCCTGAAAATCACATAAATGTATTTGCTGGTGGTGGTGCGCTAGGGTTAAATAGGGTTTGTCAGACAATTAAGGACATTAGCACCAAGTGCCAATAAAAGGGAGGTATCTGAAAGTGTTCTCTAATTTTGATCAGTTTTCTTTTACAAATATCTAATTAAAATGTTTATATTGTGCACCAGTAACTAATTAATGTGCTTAAAATAATGACTGAATAATCACTTGAGTACAGCAGTACAGAGTTTTTTTTCGAGTTGATACCCTCAGGGAAATTAAATCTAGGTGAACATAAGTCTGACTCTCAAGGTCCATCTTATCCAAAAGTTGAAGATATGATGGCAACTCCTGACTCAAAACATTTCAAAAACCTTGGTGCTTGTTCCATTTCCTACACCATATTCAAATGAATGAGGTCACCAATGTTCCTGACATAATTATTTGAAAAAAAGATATATACAGATTTATTTTTTTTAATTAACAATACATATACTGTATAATCATGTCACAAAAATAAATGTACATGTATGTATGTAGGGAATCCAGCTCCCTGTTTGTTACATTGCTGGATTCCCTTCTTTTGCAAAATAGTATTAGCTGTAATCTGCGTAACCCAAGCTAATCTCAAGCGAGACATTGTTAGCGATAGCAGGCGATAATAACACTCTACATGGTCATTTGAGCACACAAACATCATAGCAACATGTCTACTCATTTACCGTCAACAAATACCACAGAAGTGCTATTATCGGTAAAAGTAGCAGTGTTTACTCAGTGGCAGCCATCTTGGAATCCCATGTCAGGGTCAGGGTTTGGTTGCTCCAAGTTTCCTAGTTTGGAATTCTGAATTCCGACTACAAATGGAACATACCACAACATTCGAGGTGTAGCAAGAAGAGAAAAGTAAAATGGCCCCCTTTTTTTCTTTTGAGCAGGAAGAGAACAGGGAAGGGAGCTGAAAAAGAGTGGGAAAACTAACACAGGAAACTTGAAGGAGGACTAAAATGCTGTGGGAAGTGTGAATTCAAACAAAAATGGGAATTAATCCAAAGTTTGAGTCTGAAGTTTTCATTTTAGTTAATATGCTGGTTGTTACATGATGGTGCAGGTGCTCAGTGTTAGACATTGGTCTCTGTGGTACATCTGCAGCTGTTAACCGCACGGGTTGATGGGGTTCAAAACATTATCCAGTTAGCAGAATGCAGCTGCATTTTTAAAAAGGCTTGTCAGGGCTTCCTACTTGTCCTAATTGCCCTCATCTGTTTCCTAGAGTTTTGGACGCAGTGAACCAACCACGGGTTTGTCTGAGCAGAACTCCTTCCACCAGGAGGGACGATCCAGAACCTGCTGGCCGTTCATCACCGTCGACCACAGGTTCTTGTAGAGCTGTGTGTAAAAGAAACAAGGAGATGAATTTTCAGTTTTTTATAACAGATTTTTTTTTCCGTCATCGCAATAACATCGGAATAATTGCGCTTTAAATAGTCCCATGCATTCACATGCCAACATTTTCAATTCAGATGGTTGAAGTTTAGATTGTTATGGAACCTGCTCAAACTTTATAGTTACTGATACTTTGTCAGAGCTGAGATGCTTTCACAAATAGAACAGTTTGAAAACAAGAACTAAACAAGGAACAATCCTGATCCACTCTCTTTCTTATCACTGTAACACTGCAGCACAGAGTGTACCCAGAGTCGCACTCTTTAGATATTGTATTATTGTTTTGCGACTGTGTTATCTGAGGCTTATCAGACATTAAACAAAGTGCTGAATGATCTGTCCTACATTTATTCTGGCAGAAAGACGAATGTTGGCTAAACAATAACAGTATAACACTACACACAGCCATTTTAAGTCAAGTCGAACAACCCTGACAATACCAAAACCAGAGTTTATCTGAGGCCAGGACTTTGCGGGACTGAACCCAAGACCTAGGCAAATCCATGTCCATGTACAGTGCATATAGTATAGTTATAGTTTATATACGATATACTGTATATGCCCTGCTTTATTCTTGATCTTTTTAGTGTGGTCTTGACCATAACACCACCCAAATCCATAAAGCTATATTAAATAGTTCATTGACAAACTTGTCTCTCAAAAATGATTCAATGATGTGTGATTTGTTTTTTGTCATGCAAAGTAGTGTGTGTGGTTCAGGTCAGCTAAGAAAAACACATGAGATCCGATTCTGGTTGGATTTTTGAAACTGCAACACAAACTGAGGTACGATGAGGTTTTGCGTGTCCTTACCTGACCATCAGTATTTCCAATGGGTGAGTGGAGGATGAAATCGGTGGGTGCTAGAACATCCACCAGTGCTACTGCATCATCCTTCAGCTGGAGAAGAAACAGAGACAGAGCAGAGTAGGTTAAGCTGAAGGGCTAACAGAGACACAGATACAAAATACACCTGCGCCTTCCTTTTTGATAAAGCTTAGCGTTAGGGCTGGCTCAGGGAAACCTGAACCAGCTCGTAGTTTTGCTGATATAGCTGGGGTAAATGCTGTGGTGTACTTACTCCCTCAAGCTCAGGGTATGAATATGACTTTATAACATTTCTTTTTCTTTAGATTGTACCTTCTCTCTATATATAGTCTCAATGACATTGCAGTACTATAAACATGTCATAACTGATTCGGAACTGTCCGAACTAAACTGTGTTTAATTATCTGCATATATATATATATATATACTTATAAAAAGAAACACTTGGTTTGAGTCAGATTAAAAAGACAAAAAAGAGTGAGCCAGACTTGAAGACTGACCTGAGAGCAGAGAGTGAGAATGGCTGTCTGAACCAGATCTGTTGGCCTTTTTCCACTAAAGTAATTACCTGGAAAAGAAAACAAATACATACATTACACATACACCAGCATGCTTAACCTACATTTGAATGTTTGCAGTACAGTGTAATAAGTAGAGTACATACCCTGGTATAGTGTGACCATGTGGTTGCTGAGACTCCACAGTCCATACAAGGCACACAGTTTGCTGAGCACTGGTCTGAGTGAAGCCGGCGTTTCCTCATCAGTCACCTGCTCGTGAAACCTCTGGAGGCAGCAGTGCTCTATGTAGGCAATGGACAGGGAACGGCAGTAGTACACCTGTGGGGGTAGGGGGTGGAAATACTTCAGGTTTCTACTCTTCATTCTGGAGAGAATAATACAGCATAAAGCCACTGTGAGGCAGCACAGCTAATGCTAAGATTTATATAGCAACAACAAAGTTCCTGAGTTCACATCTAAGTGTGTAGAGCAATGAGTTATAGCAACACAACAATTTCAACATTCAACTAATGTCTTTAAAAGTAATTTCAATGGTACATACGTACGTACAAAGCCTGAGCCGGTCTGCATCACCTGTATTAGACTGATGTAACCTCTGGTTCAGGATCACGCCACAGAAAGAACTATGACATTCTACTTTATGGCATACATAAATAAACTACTTCAATTTGATGGAAACATCATCCAAGGTATGTGTGTGGACTTTTTAATGAAGTAAAAAGTAATGTCTTGTTGGAAGACTAATGTTGTTTTATGTGGTTTACCTGGCTATTGTTAACAGCTTCAAACATATCCTTGCTTGATGCCTTCTGCTGTTCCACTCTCTTCAGGCTCTCGCCCAACAGGAAACACACAAGCCACTTATATGCTTCCAGAGGCACTGATAGAAAAGGCAAGAATGCACAGCGTGCACATCGAGATTAAAAAGTACAATCAAACAAAACCAGAGTTATATGTAATGACATCTGTATACATGGGCTGAATGACAACGATTGACATATCCTGAGCTCTACACTGTATCAGTAAAATTAAAATCATATCATTGATCCAATTTTAATTCACAGTACACTTTTTGGAGGTAATCTGGAGTACCTTTAGCATCCAGGCACTGCTCTACTGTTGTTGCAGTGAACTTGCTTTCCATAGTCCTATGGAAATCATCCAGGAAATCCACAGTGTGTAACGGTGACTTGATCCGCACACCATCTGAAAGTAGACGATTACAGAGAACGTCAGTAGGCAAGTATTCCACAAATACTCCTAGATCCTACACAGTACTAGATAGAATGCATAGATTGTGGGTGTACATGTTACAGCCCTGGAAACCCTTTGCTCAGTAAGAATGTCAGGAAGAGTAGACATTATTACTTAATAATTCCATTAACAAACAAAGTAATGCCTTATTTTCCAGGGGACACAGGCGGGGTTTTAGGGTTAGGGATATTCTGACCCTGATCCTTCTCAAACCAAGAGCAAATCTTGTGCGGCTCCCTGCATTAGTGTTCCACCTGACCATGAGAGAGGACTGACCATGATGCTTGACCTGGAGCCATTTGAGCAGGTAACTGCTGGTCTGCTGCAGCAACACATTGTTGTCTCCTTCATACGTGCAGTTTGGGTCATTGTCATCACGCAGCTCACCCAGCCGGTTCACTAAAAGACACAAGAGTTACATTCACATGACAATAATGATTTTTTACATTTATCTTGTTGAACTTGAAGGTGTAAATGCTGCAGCCTGTCTGTCTGTAATATAAATTGGAATAAACAGTGGCAGGCTGTGGCAGGTATGCCATGGTCTGTGTAATTAATGGGAAACAATGCTGTGTATAAGTTTATATGAAGGATGAAGACTGACTGGCCAGGTATCCATGTCCACCACAGGCCTCCCTACATTCTTGGATCCCCCTCTGAGTGGTCCATGAGCTCAGTGGTTTACTGGAGCAGGCTATAGCATGGATCTCCCTGCCCAACTCTGCCTGAACAACAGATACAACACACTCATACAGATTAGAAGATGTTTTTTTTTAATTAACTTCATGTTCTGAATAAATATTCTACTTACTGCCAATAATCAATCAATATAGAAGGACTTGTATATGAAACACAATGCAAATACTAATACCCAATTGAATTGGACTTACTTGTCTGGCACCTTTGTCGCTCATCATCTGTCCAATCTGAAGCTCCACATAGTTCATGAAGAAGCTTTTGGAGAAATGTTCGAGAGCATACGCTGCTGCCAGGTACGGGATCAGACGCCATTGCTGGACAAACAGACACAACCAGGACAGCATTTAAATTTAGAAGACAGTGATCCAGTCCTAAACTGCTGAGAGAACATTAGACCATTTAATTTAATCAAGGAAAATAAAAGTGAAGAAGAAGAAAGAGATTCATAATTGGCCACTCCCAACAACCATTATCCCAATGCACCACTGTAGCGAGAAGTGTTATGTTGAGTGGCAGCTCATTTTCATGGAAAACATCTCCACCTGCTGGGTGTGACCAACAACATATTTGGACTTTGCTCCTGCTGTTTTTTTCTATTCCATTATTCAGACCTGCAGCTGGTATTCCAAAACTGGAATCTCCTCGGAGTCCTTGGGTCCAAACTGTCTCCTGGTGGCAGAGAAGCGGATAGCCACGACAAGAGCCATCTTCAGGTTGATCATAGCATTCCTGGTTATGGCGACCCTACCCCCTGACAGAGCACCCAGAGATGCCCCAAAACGTTTGTTCGGGTCCTGAAAATCAAAATAAACATACATGAACACATCTGATGGTGTATGACGTAATACGCATGTAATAGCTGGTTGTATTGTTTTGGTGGAGGGAACCAGCATTGAGGAGAGTAAACATTGGTTTTAGTGCAGTGTTTCATTTTTGCGAGAGAAGTGTTGAGTTTTGACAAAGTGGTTAACTGTAAAACACTGAGGTGCAGTTTTTGGAAATGTGTTTGAGGGAAAAAAAGGATAGGCACACACATTTTGGGATTTAAAGCAAAATTACTTACTTTGAATGGAGTAACGTACTGGCCATCAGGAGTAACATCACCCGTCTTATTCAGTAGGTTCTCCCGTGGGATTCTCGCATTATGAAACATAACAAACCTGATGAGAAATAGATATTAAAAATGAAATTGTTAGTTTTACTGACAAGCAACATGTTTCTGGTAAAAAAGCAGGGCATATCTTAGTTAGTTTCACAGTGAAGTTTGGGCCACATTAGTACATCAGGGCTACTTCTTCTTTATGCTGTCCAAAGAAAAAAAGTGCACTCAACAGTATAATCCATTTCACATGCCAGACACAGCAGCTTGACCTTAGGAGCATTAGTTTTGTTTTTTGGGGGGTGGAACATTTTAATTTAATTTAGGTTACATTTAGGGGTTATGCATCAACTGCACTCTTAGAAATAAGGGTTCCAAAAGGGTCCTTCTACAACGGCTGAGGTTCTACCTGGAATTTGCTCAAGGGTTCTTGGTAACACTAATGGTTGCAGTAAGAACCATTTTGATCCAGAGAACCATTTAAAACCCCTTTCCTGAATAAAGGGTTTTAAAAGGGTTCTTAGTGGAACCCTCCAAAAGGGTCCAGGTGAAACCTTTATAAAAAATATTCTACCTGGAACCAAAAAGGGTTCTCCTATAAGGACAGGCCAAAGAACCTTATATGGTTCTACTTAGCACTTTTATTTCTAAGAGTGTAGTTTGGGACAACACTACAGGTACAGGTGATGTTGCTGGGGTCAATTTAGACTTCCCAATTAACCCAATCAATGGAGAGCATGTGCTGATCATGTAAACTGTTAGAAATTAAGTCAAACTTGTTGCTCCACTTGTTCAAAAAGAATGTTGCTACTGTAAAAAGGCACTACTCATCACTTACCCGTTATCCAGTCCATTCTGTCCAAGCTTCACACCAATGTCTCCAGTCATCACACCAGGCAGAGCCAACAGGGTCTTAGGGTCTCTCACCTGCGGCACAAGAATTAAAGATTTTCTGGATATAAGACATGGATTATCACTTTGACTCTCAGGCCACAGGCAATCGAGACAGAACTAATGACATTGTAATAATTTAATGCCAGGATTTGTAAGATGGATTTGTGTGTGACCTCATCAGACAACTGTGATGTCACCTGTGACTGGATCAGGGGTGAAAAAGCCGGGTCTTACCGGGACGATGAAGGTGTGCAGGCCGTGGCAAACCTTGTCAGCTGTATAGAGCTGAGCGAACACTAAAGCATGAGTGGCAGTCTTGCCCAGGTTTCCGACCCAGAACTTGGCAGCTTCTATGTCTGGAGAGTTGATTATAAACTCCTGTAGTCAGAAAAGTTAATGTTAAGCACAAATACATAAATAGACATTTTCAGGCAGGAACTCCAAGAAATGTGTCTCTGGACATTCTGTCTGTTTGGACTGTGCTGTTTATGTTGTTGATTTACAAACTATCCAGGGTGTACCCCGCCTATCGCCCTTTTTCAGCTGAGAGAGACACAGCACCCTCCGCGACCCTCCAGTGGAGGATAAAGCGGTAGATAATGGATGGATGGATGTTGTTGATTTAGCGTCTTCTAAACTAAGATTGTAAAGAAGAATCACACAATCTTGTGTGTTAGTGGAAAACAAGCCTTGCAAGATCAGGGCCGCTGGGCCGAATACCAGGTATCGCATAGAACATCAAGACATCAACTGACATCCACACAAATATAAGAGTGAGTGTGCGCGTGTGCGTGTGCTGACCTGGGTGGAGGGGTCATATGTGGCTGTGGTCCTCATGGCTCTGGTGTTGCTGCCGTGACTCAGTTCAGTCAGTGCAAAGCAACCAAACGTCTACAAAAAGATGACATGCAGTTAGAGGTGAGGTTGTGCTGACGGTTTAATAAAGGTTATTAATGTAATCGCAGTTCTTTGAATCGTGGATGATCACCAGAGCTCGTTGTCTCACACATTTGCAGGCTGAGTTCAGTGGAGTACTCGCTCATCCAGTGCTGCAAGGATCACTCAAAAGTAGGGATGGCTTGATAGCTCCGTTTACAACACATTTGTGCTGATGCTTTTTCAAACTACAAATACAAATATTAATCTCCCATGAAGAATAAATAAAGAGCACACAACATGACTCAGTTACAATGCCGTTGCCGATTTTTATTCATATTTTTACACTCTGTGCAGAGCAAAGCATGCCATAAATAGGATGTCTGGATTATTGGAGTATTGGATTTTTCTCTTTCTGATATCCGATGAAGACCAGTATTTCGACTGATACAGACACCAACTTTTGCAGGTATGTAAACTTATTAAACTTAACTTATATAAACAAAAAGATTCACTGAAAGGTGATATATGTACATCAGTATACTTCAGTATTTAAAATGTTTACTGCACCTCAATTCAAAACACTGCAGGAGTGTAGTACAAGTAGGTTGCCAGTGTATGCAAATATGGAAATAAGACATCCAGTGTTACACTGTGTTCATGCAAAAACACATACACATACATTACTGTACCACCACAATTTTATTTTTATAAACTTGAACGTATTTGGTTAATTCAAGTGTGTCAGCAATAGGCAAGAGCTAAAATAAAGAAATTCTGCAGTCTTGAGTTTTTCTATTTGTTTCGGCTTCTCCCGATCCAGGGGTTTTTATTCCACTTATACACTTCCTGGAGCAACCATGCAGGGGTCAATGGGGTCAATTTAGAGTTATTATTTTTGATTTATCTTGCAAAAAAAACTTGTAAAACTTGTTGAACTTGTACTTGTACTGTTAACTATGCTCTTTAAACACATCACAATGCGTACATAGTTTAGGGCCATAGGAGTGTGTCTATGTGACATACCCAGCTGTAAGGTTCTGTCAATGTAACAGTGTCAACTCTTACTTACCGTCATGTTTTCGGTGCTTTGAACATACTTGTGGTGTCTCGTTGATCCTGAGCTGGCAATAGTCCTTCCAAACATCTAAAAATAGAAGAATAGAAGAGTTTTTAGCATCCTTCAGGATCTGGCTGAGTGCGTTTGTACAACCTTTAGATTTAGAATTCAAAACTATTTCAGTCAGAAGAACATATTTACATGCAGGGGAGTCAGCATCAAGCCCTGATTTAAGTTTTCATAATGTCATTTGTCAAATGCACTCTCACCCCTTTGTCAAGACCATACTTGGTGGCCACGGACCAGTCATACATGCCCAGACACTCATTAATGACTGCAGCCTTCCAGGGATTGGCCATGGCCTCTTCATTTGTTAGGAAGTCATACCGGAAGAGCTGCTTCACCCTGTGGAATTTTCACTGTAAGTTTAATTGATTTCTATATGTACAGTATATTATACAGGTAAGATTGTCATATGCTGTCAGGGCTCTAGAGTGTCCAAATGTAGCCAAAAATATATACATCATGTGAGCTCTGTTTTTGTAGGGTGTTGCCGTGTACTCACTACAGTAGACCAGACCTCACTATAATTGTGCTTCAAATATTCTGGTTCACAATCATTTACATATACTGTATACAGGGAATATGACAAAAAAGACAGCCCTTAAAATTGTTGCACTGAAGGCGATGCGTGGAACAAAATTTTTATATGTAGACACACCAAAGCAACCAATGCAAAACGATAGCCTGGAGCCCTGACAGTATAGAGTAGATTGATTCAAATGAATGAATTAATTGTATAAGGCGGGAAAGTCTGAGCAAATAAATTGTACCTAAGGAAGGTCAGCTCTCGCTTTTTCTCCAACGAAACATCTTCACCAGGCAGACGAGCAAACAGAGCATCATTCTCCAATGTCTTGAATATATATTGCTGTGATGAAGACAACATATACAGGTGAAATTATTCACAATACCAGTCTGCACTGTCAATGTGCAAAGCCCCTTTAAAGTGCGAGTACAAAGTCAACCACAAAGGGAATATTCTGTTACCTTAAATGCCAGTATTTCCGCCCCTTCTATGAAGAGGAGCATGTCCTTCCAGTTGAAGGAGGCCTTTTTCCTGTAAATATCCAAGGGGCCACTGGGGAGGTCAGCTACTTCATGCTCCATGGTTGGTTTGTCTTCAAACTAAAAGGGGTAGACAATAGAGGTGTCAAAAAATGATTAATGTAAAAATCCTGATTCTTATCCTCAAAGATTCTTAATCGATTCAAAACTTCCAAAAAGGCATGTCATACCCTCACATGATTTGTTGAGGTTATACTCAGGTTATACCTTGTTCAGCTTAAATAAATGTGGATTTCCTTGAGTATACGTTGTCTTTTTCCAAATATAAAAGTTACCTCCTCTTGCCAAACATTTTACTCTTTTAATCGCTTGCTTAGCACACAGTAGCAGAGTAGACCCTCAAATTAACAGCTTTATGCAAACAGCATGATGTAGCGTCATGTAAACAGCATCAAATACATTTGATGATCGTGAATGGAGGGTGTAGTGGTTAGCGCTCTCGCCTTTGCAGCAAGAAGACCCAGGTTCAAGCTCCAGTTGGAACAAGGGCCTTTCTGCAAGGAGTTTGCATGTTCTCACCGTGTGTGGGTTTTTTTCTCTGGCTACCTCCCACAATATTAGGTAAATGAGAGTGAATGGTTGTTTGTCTCTATATGTGGACTGGTGAACTATCCATCTACAGATATGTCCGTGAAAGAGTTGATGTGTCTTCTGTTGAATTTGCATTTGCACTATTTTCAGTCAATTCGAAGTATCCTGTGTCCACATCAAATGCGATATTGAAAACCTGACTTGCCAAACTCTACAAACTTGTGTTTCATGGAAAGCCATTCCCAACACTTAAATGAAGTTGTGTGTGTACATGAAGAAGTACATATTTGGAGTCCTGTAAATCTTTGGATGTACATATTTCTGCCAGTAGGTTTTCTCAAGCATGAACTACATAACTTAAAAACAAAAATCTTCTTAAATTACCATAAACAATGTAAGGACTTGTATAGATTTACTAGATATGGGAATCACAGGGTACGTCCATTAAATTGATATTTAAAATATCAATACTGTCCAATCGATCATGGTATTGCACAAGGAAGGATGAAGATATATCAAAATCTCAGGGAACTAAACACGGAACTAAAAAAGTTCTGTTTATTTCAAAGTAAATATCTATATAAAATGTTATACATCATGTTATCTTGTATTTTGTGGGTCAAATAGGGTTTGCAGAACTAGGTTAATTTTCTTTGGGTGGAAAGGGGACAAAAGTGGCTCTTTTTATACAGATTGCGTAATAGCTTTCTATTTTATTCATTATTTTCCATGCAAAGGGACCTTTGTACTCCAGCTGCTGACACCACTGGAGTAAAGTTGAAGGCTACACCTGTCTCTTATAAAACAAAGCTAGAGAAGAGCAGAGTAATGACTGCTGCTCCTGTCATAACTATGACATTTCAATCTTCACTTTATGTGGCGTGGGTTCATTTACATTCAATATCACACACGCAGTTGGTTACCGATGACACTCACATCGCTAAACAGAGCCAAAGTGCGAGGTGTCGTCTTTTCTTACGGCTTATTTTTCGCGGTTTGAATGCCGTCCTCTCCTCTTCACCGCCTGGCTCACGGCTGTTTCTTCCTCTCCTTTTACTTCTTTCTCTTGCGCTTGTCACGGCTCTTTCCCAGACACACACAACAGATTCACCTCTGACAACTTCTGGAGTGTGTTTGGCTAGTTGTGAAGCGACAACAGTACCGTTTCCGGTTTCCATCCTTCAGAACAAGAGCGCTGTCTTCACTTCTCTCTCTCTCGCTCTCCCTCTCTCTCCATATTTATATACACATATTTATATATCTTTGTAATTGAACTGTATTTATATATGTGTGCGCATTTACATTCAAATTATTGTTATATTGTCATATTTCACAAGAGTGTTTTTTATTGTGAAAGCAAGAGCTGAACCTAGAAACTCACTTCCGTCTAGAGTAAAATACATGAATATATGCCTCCTCCCAGAGGTAAATATGTATCTGACCATGTGTATTCTCATTCCCTCCAGTTTGTTCCTAACATGACAGCTGCATATTGGAGATGTGAAACTTGAGAGTGCAAGCCATTATTGGTTGGTGTTTTAATGTTTGCAGCCCTGTAAATTAAAGACCTTTTATTTTTCACAACCATCTTGAGTGCCAGGACCTGAATTATTTATGTAATTTTTGGTTATAGCTATACCTTTTTCAAAGTAAAGTAAATTTGATTAAATCGTCTAAAAAAAGTGGCATGTACATGATCATTAGTGTGGTGAGTCCCAAAGCTAAAAAAATAAAATAAAATAAGGTGTTGAAGCTAAACCTTTTTTATTTATTTTTTTAAAAAACATAAAATGTTTTGTTAAGCCTAATTGCATTGTAAAGTTTGGACATGTTTTGGCTTTCTCTGGAGAAAGAGAAAAGGGTAAACTAACTCATACCAAATGCAGTATGAAACACAGTTAAGCATGTTGTTTTTTTGTCCTGCAGGGGGCAGTCATAAGCATCTGCTTATACACATGTAAGTACTCATGTAGTGTTCAGAATTCTCGGTTTTAAAAGGAATTCTCAAGAAATACGTGGATTTAAGTATTATGTACTTTTCAAAAATAAAGGAAAAAATATAAAACCTGACTCTAATCGAATAATCTAATAAAGAACATCTAGTGTGATAATTATAACAATAGTATGAAACGGGCTTGCTGTTTTTCTTTATTGAACTCCAACCACTTTGTAAATTCATTATATATTAAGTGTTTTGCAACAACAGAATAAAGGTGATGGTCAAACATGGCCATCCTTGTTAAAAATAAAAAAAATACAAAATACAAACATTACACCGTGTGACGCAAATCCTGCGCGACTGATTCGACTCAGGAGCGAAAAATTTGCAGCGGTGCGGCGGCTCAAAGCTACAGACCTGTTTATTATATTTGACTTTACATACACACATTCTTCCTGCCGTTTTCACGTCTGCGGTCGATTGAGTGCCACCGTTTCTGACGAGTATCGGCGTCTTTCTCCAATGCGGAGGTGACATCTGGCTGCTCCACACCTGACTTCATTCAATGTGTTACACCAATTAGCATTTGTTTTGGTTCGAAAACCGTATCATATTTAATACGCCCGACTTTGAGTCAGAAGGAGCTGGACACATTCGTATAAACCTGCAGGTTAACGGTAAGTATACACACACAACGCGCATCCCTGAAAGGACAACTGAGAGCAAGCGGTTTATTTAGCTGCTGCTAACTAACGCTTTGCTAGCTCACGACATGGCTAATGAGCTAATATGTTAGCGCCGAAAATAAAAATAACAATTGCTGCGTATTTTAGGCTGTGTGTAATACACGTGTTGTATTTTTGCATTTGCAAGGACGTTTGCTGAATACATATTTCAGTCTGTGTGCATTTTATTTTGTTTAAGTGCTGAAAGAGTGACGTTGGTGTGGCTAATGCTAATCGCGCATAAGCTAGCCCCGGTTTGGACTATTTCCTGCATCGGTAATAACTGTCTTCTTTGAGGAGCTGCTGTTCTCCACGATTCTCTCATGCAACCGTTCCAGGTCATAGCTAGTTGTTCAAAATTATTCAATATACCCGGCTGGTCAGTAAGTGGTACTTGCATTATTGGACGTTGCAACCTTGAAATCCACTAAGTGAAGCTAGCAAGCCAAGTTATTCTGTGACCACCAGATGCACATGGCAACAAGAGTACCGGCGTTGAGCTCGATTGTTAGTGGACGGTTCAAACTCATTGGTGCAGCCATTGTTTTCGTGAATTAACACATATTAAAGTCGTACTTGTGAATAGAGCTTCAGGCTAGATTAATGGTAAAGTAGTTGTACCACTTGCTGGACTAATTGGGAGGCACACTACGATTAGGGGTGGGAATAATTCGACTCTATTATGATTAAAAGAGCTGAGATTATATTATAGAATATAATCCATGTATCAGAGTTTTTAGTTGTACTTATAACATTATGTTCTATCATGTGTTCTTCAATATAGAGATATAGGTAACTGGATGTGCGTTTTTGTTTCACCTCTCATTTAAGAGGCTTTTGTTCGTACAAATGGGATAACATATTGTATATCCTTTCCACAAAGTGGAATGGTTCGGTACGGAACGGTACATGTTTTTTGCGTTTCTTTAAGTACATTCTCTTGGGGTACCAGAGTAAACTGGTAAGGTATTGTCCAGGAGGAGCTACACAGGCTCCTCCCATGACCATTAGTTGACCAGGCTAAAGAAAAATGAATCTCTCTTGCACCAGTGTTTCCTCAACGCCTGCAGTCTTTTCTCATAAAAAGCTTGATGTCTTGTTGAGACAAACGGCCTCAAACCGTTCACGGGAAAAATTATCTGTTGGATGTCCTCCATTGTTGTCTATTGTGTTGTTGTCTGCAGTGTCTCATTTGTTGTTGTCACACACATGGGAGGAGCCTGTGTAGCACACGTAGCATGCACAGGGGCCTTATTTATAAAACTGTACACAGGTATGCCTGAGAAGTTGGCATACGGTACCTACAAAATACAGAAAGTGCTTACGCAAATAACTATTGAAATTTATAAAACCATGCACACACGCGTCCCAAGTCAGTTTCTCTTTAGAAATCACAATCAACTCATAATGCGGTGCAGCTTTTGCGGGCTCCAGATGATGCCCATACTTGACCATAAATACTAATATATAGTATACTATTATACTATACTAATATATAGAAAAATGCCAGATTAATATTCATTGATCAGGAGTGACCAGAAAATATTGGCAAACACAGAGAGAAAATAGGAGCGCTTAAATAGAGGGACACAATAGTCTTTAGTCTGCGGTTGTCTTCAGTACTCATCTACAGTGTGGAAAGTTATTAAAATGAATAGCAAACTAATAGTTCATTGACTAGTCTGATTAGTTGTCTGTGCATCCTGCTGAATGGTAACAGCCACAATGTACACTGTCAATTTGTTGTTTTTTTGTTCTTTTAAATAGGCGACGAGCTGGCGCAGGTTGTGGGTTGTCCGTGGACAATGCGAGACAGTGGCGGTAGCCTTGCCCAGAACTGCTGGCAGGGAGACCTGGGTCTGACTGCTGTGGGACAGGACGACACAGGGGGAGGTGTGCATTTGTCAATCTTTCCCATAAAATTTCTTCCATATTTTATAGTTTTGTACACTGCTCTCATGCGCACACACAGTGTATTTACAGTCTAATGTCACTCTCCTTTTGAGTAAAGAGTACATTGTGATTGTTTAATGTGTTAATTAATTCGGCAGTTGGCAGTGTGAAACTCTTTGGATAAAGACACCTCTGGCTTCTTGCACACATTTTGCATGCGATTTTAAGCCATTTTAGTTTAGAGCTAGTAATAGTAATGCAGGGTTCGTGCTGAGCTAACAGGAGCAGCTGACAAGATACATTCACAGACTGGTAAATTTCATAATTTCTGCAGGATCTACAGTGAGGACCAGCTTCAAGATGCATTTATTTTTATATATTTTTTTTTATATTATATATACAAATAGTCACTGTAACTGATCGACTTTTAATAATCAAGCAAATAATCAGATGTTCATGCCCATCTCTAATGTGAAGTGTTCCCTTCATGTGCTGTGCCTCTACAATAAGTCATGACTCATGCTTGTGTTCAGGTGGGATTGCCGGAGACCACCTCATAGTTCCAGTGTCAGGTCATAGTGTTCCCAGACCCATGCACCTCAGACTGGGGCAGAAAGAGAAAGTGTGGACAAGCGAGTATGTCGAAGAGGAGGATGAAGATGCAATGGATGGGATTGTGGCAATAGGTGATGATGAAGAAGAAGAAAACAACAATGTGGATGGGGAGGATAAGGCCGGATTTGAGAGCAAGGATTGGGATAACAACGAGGAGGAGGATGACGATGAAGATGGAGACGATGAAGAAGAGGATGAGTTGGAAGAGGAAGGAGACCAAGCAGATGCGAGATGGGAGGTCCCTGTCTTTCCCTTCCACTGCTCCCAGCTCTCTAACTCTCAAACTCAGCATTGTGCACCACAGCAGGAGGCAGAGGACGGTGGTGATGTCACTGCAGAGGATTCACTCTCTCAGGCGGAGGAAGGAGAACTGTTGAGGTCTCACCTTAGCAGGTACAGGGCTCAGAGGAGGTTCAGGCGCTGGCAGCGTCTGCGATCCCATGGAGGTCCTCGATTTCGACTCACTCAGCACTGGAGGAGCTGGCGCCAGCGCGCCCAGAGGATGGGCTTCTCGGGACACCGGTGGGGTCGGACGGTACAAAGATATGATTTGTACGGCAAACAGAGGAAAACAAAAAGATTTCAACGATCACTGTACACAGAGGGTGGAGATGACAGCAGCCAGAGGTTCACAGAGTCTGACAGAGGTAATGACTCTCTTTCTTTGGAGAAGCAAATATTCAGAAACTCAACTGTCAGTGGTCATTAAAAGATAAACAATCAGCCATTAGTCAATCTCTGAGTGCAGCAGGGTGGCTCATTGATGTGTTTTGCACAATACAGATTGCAAATAAGATTTCCTTAAGTACAAAAATGTAGGAAATTATATAATTTGTGGAATTCTGGCTCCTCATTAGTTGGAAGTGTTTTGCAGTACTGGAATGGGTTCTCCAAGATTTACTGTCTGAGACTGAGAGATGTCATGGATTAAACACTCTCACGCCTCACACACAATTACTGTACCTCTCTTCCACATTCATTGCACATAGCAATGCAGATCATTAAGAGTTGTATAATATAAAATATATTGTCTCTATATCGAATAGATATCTGTGTAAATATCTCTATAAATCGAATATTGAGCTATTTAAGAAAGATTTGAAGTGGCAACAGATTTAAGTATTCCTATATAAAATCATCAGATTGTTTTGTGAGTGTGTGACAAATCCTATCTGCTGCTTAGAGAATATATAATGTCTCCACTGCCAGATAAGCAGTTTAATGGCTGCTCTCAAAACAAGCTGGAGGACAGAGGGAGACGGGAAGTGGAGGCGAAACCAGTGGAGCTGGCCCTTACTGAAGAACACATGAGCTGTGTGACTGGTATGGATCACTACACACACTACACGTATGGATCACTTGCATTCACTGTCAGTCGGATACATCTGCTGATTCACACTGGTCACAACCTCGATCATCCACTGTCAAAAAGAAAAACAGCCAAACAAAATCACAACATTACCAATATTGGTTGACCTTTAGATGATTTTATACTTTTAGCCTTTTATCTTCATTAGATACTCAAATTACACCTGAAAAGAAGCTATACAAAACAGCTTTGAAAGGAAAATAGCACGGCCACCACAGAATACCTTTCTGCACTATTGTGAGGATAATTCTGGCTCTACATCTCCAGGTATTCTTGAGGAGTCTCTACAACAGTATGGCAGTTTGATCCCTATTCATGTAGACGACATCGTGGAGAAGCTTCAGGACATCTTCAGCGAGAGTTTCTCACAGCCACACAGGTCAGACACGAGTTGCATGCATAAAATACTGCTCAGTTCTGGAAAGAATGGACAGTATATTTTCTGATCCCTCTCCAGAGGATTAATTTATCTAACAAGGGAATATTTTGTTTGTTATTCATTAATAGGAAAGCAATGGTCCAGCACCTAATACAATCCTTCCAGCGTTCATCAGGTTCAGCCTTGGCTAAAACATTCAGAGTCAACTATAAACGCCATGTTCTCTCCATGGATGACCTGGGAACTCTGTATGGACAGAACTGGCTCAACGATCAGGTACTTCTGACTCATAACAATAACCTCCAAGACAGTTTTACAGGTCTGTGCAAGAAAAGCACAAGACTTGATAGTTCCATTTGTAGTCGAAACTGCTTCACCATAAATCGGTCGTACGTAGAACTGCTTCATTTTTACGTAGCAACGTAGCAATCATGTTGCTACGTTGTTTGTGTGTCCAAAATAGCAGGTAGTGCGTTGTTATTGACTGATTGCCAACAGTGGCTATCCGAAGACAGAGTCCTGTCTCTTAAGCTGCGCGCGATTCCCTTTAGCTGATGGGGACGCTGTCAGATCAGCAACTTCCATCTTCAGATCCTCAAAAGAAATGGCTGGTATTCAATCAGGGCGCACCGAAGCAGTTCGGATGTGAAGCTGCTGGAGATCAAATGCGTGTGTTTTTTTTTTTTTTTTTTCTTTAATGAAACGTTGTGTGTGTGTGTATGTATATATTATATTATGTGTGTATATATGTGTCTTCAGCTCATGTCTTCAAGTCATGATATCTGTCACATAGACCCCGATGGACCTCTGTATTGCCGGAGCCTTAGATTTCTTGTTGATGTTGGATAAAGTTGACCAATTTCATTGATCATCACTGTTGTGCTTTCCTGTTCTTTTCAGATTATGAACATGTATGGTGACCTGGTTATGGATTCTGTGCCAGAGAAGGTAAGTAAATGACAAAATGCTCAGATTTTGCACATGACTTTCAGATTCAGTATCATGTGAAATGTGTAGTATAATAACATTTGGCGTGAAATGGTGCCTTATAGAGTCTTGAAAGAATAACTCCAATTATAGATTCATGTTCTTTCATCTTAGGCTTCAAACATCTTGTTCTATTGAGAAGGTATTTATTACAAACTGGTGTTGGGTTTCTTGTATGTGGACATTTTAGATATAGATTTAGTTATATCAAATCAGAAGCAGAAGTCGGATTAACGTCATTATGATGTAAACTTTAACCTCCAAGGTTCTAGACTCTAACCAAATGGTCGCATTTTCCGTCCCAAATTTGAGAACATTTTGCATCTACTCCCGCTTGTGCGACTAAATATGCCGGTTCTTTTAATATAAACTATGGCTGAAAGATTCCTCAACTCGAGTTATTGGAATATTAGAAAATCCTTGTTTGACAACCTTTTAAACACCGCACTGCTGCAGCACACGTGTAAGAAGAAGAAGCAGAAACACAATACAAGACGAGCAAATGTAGACAACAGAGAGATGGCAGCGCCTATTGCAAAAATGGAGTGGGACAAAACAGACATTGGTTTGTCCTGCTTATTTTGACACTGAATTTAAAATGGTATATCTTATTTTCTGCATTTATTAAAGGAGAGGTAGACCGGAAACTCCAATTAACCTGACTCTTGGGTGTGTATCTATTTGACCTCATTTGAAATTTACGAAGCTCTTTGAATCCATCTCGTTGGCTGCTCCTCTAAGCAAAACACAGTGAACTTTTTAGTAGCTCTCATGTGCTTGAGTTTTGAATATTCAAATAATACCAGGGGATAATAATAATACCCTAATTATCACGTTACTTTGATATCACACTGCTCACTCATAAACTCTAGATTAGTCTATTATAGTCTCGCATCATGTCTCATGACTAAATCTTTTGTCCGTCTCCCTCAGGTTCACTTTTTCAACAGCTTCTTTTACGATAAGCTACGGACTAAAGGTTATGAAGGAGTCAAACGGTGGACGAAAAATGTAAGTATCTTTTCTCTGATGTGGATAAAACACTAATACAATAATAAGAAAAATAACATTTCTTATGTGAACAGCCCCTTTTTCTTGTTTACAATAATTTACACAAGTCTGAATGTCTATGGGAAATGACAAAAGGTATTTTTGGTGCACTTTAATAAAGAACGTTAGCTGCACCATTGCCGTCAATGTGAAAAGTTAGTCTGGAGCCCTGTTCAGACCATATTTATATGTTGCTAGTTTCATTTTATTGTTTTTTTTGTTGATTTTGAGGCCAAAGTACTAGGTTGAGTTGGAAATACGTTACAAATCCTAATTCACTTTCGTAGGTAGTCACTAGAGTAGAAAGATTTGTTTTTATGAATGCAATCATCTCTCCTTGTATCAGGTCGACATCTTCCAGAAGGATCTGTTGTTTATCCCCATCCATCTAGAGGTCCACTGGTCACTGGTCAGCGTTGACATTCCTCGTCGAGCCATCACTTATTTTGACTCTCAGCGGACCCTCAACAGACGCTGCCCAAAGGTAGGACTGACTGTGAAACTAGTCGATTTTTAGGAGTATATAGATGAAATGTCGGCAGGAATGAGATTTACCTTAAAAGGTTATTGAATGAGTTCAGACCAAAAAAAATCAAAATGTCAGAGTGTTAAACTGCAAATATAAGTGTTTAAAAATGCATACATATCCATAAAATCCATCAAATGAATTTAATGGTTTCATAAAATAACATATTTCATGAAGAGAACTTTGCATTAAATTGTCTGTAAAAAAAAAAAAAAATGCCAATCAAAGTTATGTCATCACTTATGTCAACTCCATACAACTTTTTTTAATAGTTCTGAAAAAATCAGGCAAATAATAGTCGGCTATAACCCTAAGGATCTCCTTTCATCTCATTGATCTTGGTGGATGCAGTAGTAGGACACATGCTTTCATGTTATTTTTTCAAAAAACAATCTTTGTATAACTGCGGGCACAGCTTTAATAATTATAAGCTAAAACATGTAATGTTTTACTATCTTTTGTCATTCACAGCACATTTTTAAGTATCTGCAAGCAGAGGCCATCAAAAAAGACCAACAAGACTTTTTGACAGGATGGAAAGGCTTTTTTAAAATGGTGAGATAGATTGTCGTTTTTTCTATTCTGCCTTGCCTGAATGAATCAAAAGAAGATGTAATGTTATAATATTTTTGTTTGTTGTCATTGTAAACCACATCACTATTGGCCTTAATGTTTCATCAACTGTGCCATTGTACATTGCAGAATGTGGGTCGTCAGAACAATGACAGCGACTGTGGAGCCTTTGTGCTACAGGTGAGCGTCTCAAATTTTCTACAGTAGAGCTGAGCACAATACTGGGTTTTAACTGTTAAGAAATAAAAAGCAGCAGGTTCCCTGCTATAACCTGAGCATCTTCAGAGTTGGTGTCTCAGTAATGTGGAAACACGGCCACTGGCTGTTGACATTTAGAATGCACTTTTACACAAAAGCGTTGTGTATGTGTTGTTCATGTGTACCTACTGTATAACTAATTTCCTCTCATGTCTCCCCCACAACCCCACAGTACTGCAAGTGTCTGGCACTAGGGCAGCCATTCAGCTTCGGCCAGCAGGACATGCCCCGGCTGAGGAGACAAATGTACAAAGAACTCTGTCACTGCAAACTCATCCTGTGACCTAGCACCCCAACACGTTCCACACCTTCAACCTGCTCCCACCCCTGACCCACACAAGATGGGAGGGACAATGATCTCTAACGAGAAGAGGCCAAGTGGAGCAAATTGCTGAGTGGAAACAAACTTTTCAAAAACGTTCTTTTTTTTCTCTGCCAATATCCAGAGAAATAACTCCTACTGTAGGCGAAGTCATTGTCGCGCCTTTTTTGTCTTTCTGTTACCCTCTCCTTCACTCTTTGAACACTCTGATTTCCTGCCCACCATGGTTATTCCTATGTGGTTGACAGAGGCCAAGACTAACTTCCATTTTGGAAATGTGCTAATCATCCATCCTTTTTTAAGACCTGTGATTTTCAAGTGGCAGCATAGAAAAATATCATTGAGGCTACTTAAGTATTTACAAAACAGTCCAACATGACTATGACTTAAACGTAAGATGCCTGAGTAGTGAGAGCAGAGGGTGTATTAGCAGACAGCAATTATTTGGACCAGTCTGTCAGCTTGTTGTGACATTTCCACATCTCCCCATCCATTCAGTTGTGTTCCATTTCTAATGTTCAGTGTCAGTCAGACAATGTTTGCTATTAGTGCAGCGTCATATTTCTGATTCCATTTATTTCCCAGCAAGCTGTCGAGATGGATTCAAACCAGTAACGATGAGCTACTTTGGTATTTTTTTTCTGAGGGAAATTGCAATTTAACAACAAGAACAACCATGGAACCCCAGAAACCTCCTCTCCCAGTCACAGAAATGGAACAACCTCCTGAGAGAGACTGGATCTGCATCTGTCGATCACACTGTCTCCCCCCCTCAAAACAAGCCACAGTGACACTGGCCTGAAAATGGGGGTGGGTGGGGGGAGATCTTTACACAGCATTTATCTTTCTTTCAATGTTTTATCTCTGTCAGTAAACGTATTGATATGCTTATTGCTTTAAAGAAATGGTGTTAAAAGGAGGACTACTAATTTGTGTTGCTTTCAGTGTAGGTACAAGACGAGATCCTCTGGCTAGTGTCTTTGAAAGTTTGTGAGCCATTTTGTTGTGGACCATAACGGTGACACGATCAATGAAGCATGTCCACAGTCGAGGGACAGTACTTTCCTCCTCTTCTTTTTATAACTGAAGACAAATTTGTTAATAGCTGTGTTTTTGTTTTTTTGTTTTGTTTTTTTCAAACAGGAGTTGAAGAGACAGAGTTGACAGTTTTATATATCTTCTACAATGCGTTATGGTCGCTAAAAATAAAAACACATGGCAAACAAGTCTGTGCATTTCATTGATGCAGGTGATTTAGCCTGTGCTGCCTATGCTTTCATGTTGTATACATTTCCACATAGGGTTGGTCAGTATATGGATTCTATATCTATATTGTGACATGAGACAAGACAAAGCCTTAGATTTTGTTTGTGGATAAAACTGAAAAATCTGCAGGTTGTTGTTTTTGTTTGGGTTTATTGTCCAAAAGCAAGCAAGCTGGTAAAAGAACTGCAGTTAGGATTTGTATAGTTCATGTACAGGAATATAAATATGAAGTTTAATGTAGTCTGTAAATATAAAGTCTGTGGGTGGTTGGTTTTGGAGTCAGGGGGTTACTGACACTGGGTGACAATCCAGTACGTTATATTTAAATTGTATTTTAATGATTAACATGAATTGGTGTACAAATGCCACAAGTACAGATGAAAACACAACCATAATAAAATTTAATTAAATCAATATCGAAAACAGACAAATTAATCTAAAATTAAGCAAATAACATGGACAACTGAAAGCAAAACAAGCTTTTATTTAATGTTGAACGTTATACTTTCAATATTGTAATGTGGTCATATATGAGATTAGGAGCTTGAGTCATGACTACATTATGACTCATTATTCCATCACCGCATATGTCACTGCTGTGGTTTCCCCATCTCCTGATTTTCTGATTGCGACATATTTCAGGGACATTGTCTAAGAGGCAAAACTAAGCCTTGAGGCTGTTGACCAACGGAGAGGGAGAAGTTGAAAGTGGTAGACGTGAAAACTCTTGGCCACGGCCGCCTGTCCTACACACTTCCTTTATGAAACGTAAACCCCGCCCCTACCAATCATGCACTACGTATGATGCTACGACCCGCCCACTTTCAACGTGACGTTCCAATAGACCAATGAAAAGTCTTTGTAGGCGGGCACATTGCTAAATGACAGCGGTGTGTTCCAATGAGAGAGTCTCTTTGTGTGGTGTCACCATATAAAAGACATTTCTGCCGCAGTTTCTGTCTTTGGAATAATGTCGGCTGAACGTGATCTTAGGTAAGAAATAAAATTATTACTATTCCAGCGAAAATACAGCCCTTCACAGCGTTATGTACCGTGTTAACATTGGGAATCAGCTTCTGGATAACGGTTACTTCTGTTGGTGGAGACTTTGAGTGAAACATCCCGGCCTTTATGTGCTCGACTCAGGCTCGGGCCTGCCGTCAGCCTGCCTCACGTTAAACGCGCAGCAGTCATGTTTTGGCCGTTATTTGCTGTTGGTATATTTCATTGTTTTGGAAAAGTGTAACCTATTGAGCATATTTTAGAATGGCGTTATTGGCCCTGAACGCAACGTAATGAAGTAAAGAATGGGGGTTGCCGGCGCCCTGGGCAGCACGTGAATGAGCTTGGACTAGGCCTCACCAGTGCCCTTTTCGGTCGCCTCCTCTAACCGTTCGTCGCTCACCGTTTGTCAATGATTGTCCGTTAAAACTGTTGGTAACTGCGCTTTGACATAGTGGCTGAAAGTTCACGGAGCTGCCGTTGCTGCTCCGTACATCTTTGTTCTTCTTATGCTCCGCTCGGCGCACATGGTAGCGGCGGTGGTGGTGTTAGCCTACTGCCGCGACAATGCCGGCAGTGTATGCCGCTCTGCGCTGCTGAAAGCAATTTCCCTGACGCTGCTTTTGGTTGTGTTCCGCCGCCAGAAAACAATGTGTGTTTTGTATGTAGTCCTTAATCGATTTCGCTGAGTTGACAAGGCAAATAACTGGCCTCGTAAAGACGAACACGGCCTGCTGGTAGTGGCGTTAGCAGGCCGGCGCTAAAGCCAGCCTCGTTGTCTTTGGTTCAAAGCCACATCTTTATAAGACGTCTCGCTATTAACATTTAAAATGGAACAACTGGACTGCGGTCGTGTTAGATGTTGGTTTTATACATTTTGGCATAGTTTTCCGATGTTGCAAGCCGTTTAAGCCATAATTGTTCGTGTCGCTTCCGACTTGTGTAGCCTTGAGTGGGGAAACGACCATCTTGGATGGGACGACCATAGTGGGAAGAAATGGCGGACTCCCGAAAAGGCGTTCACCATATTAAACGAGCATCGGGAACATCCATCACATGTTGGGCATTTAAACATTTTTGTTTTGTTTAACACGTATGGCAACAGAGAGCTACCGCCAGACATTACAGTAGAATAAGAATTGGGAAAAAGGGGGAAAAAAATGGTAGGGAAGAGGGCGGAGGACAGGATATTTTTCCAACTCCAGAATGTGGCAGTATTACACAATTATTGATACCATATGCTGTGAAGACTCGTTTATCTTTTGGACATCCATAAATCGTGGTGTGGCGAGTCAACTTGCAAGAACAGACAGTATTAACTTTCTTTGTTTGGTCATTTCAGAGATAATAATGGCCCGGAGGGCATGGAGCCAGATGGCATCATTGAGGTGAGTCTGTCAGTCTAAAGATGATACACCCACTCAGTTATATGATCTGGGAGCAGCAAGTGATATTTTATTGCTAGTTTGTGGCTCTGTGTCGTGTTAAGACAGAATGATATTTGTGAAATGTTTATATCTGAGAGTCACCTGCTTTTTGTATCACATCTGCAGAGCAACTGGAATGAGATCGTGGACAGTTTTGATGACATGAACCTGTCGGAGTCTCTGCTCAGGGGAATTTATGCCTATGGTTTTGAGAAGCCTTCTGCCATCCAGCAGAGAGCCATTATCCCTTGTATCAAGGGTAAGTTACCTGCATCTCCATTGGATATCTGTGAATTACTTTCTGTTGTGGCTAAACGCCCCTTCCCCTCTGCTCAGCTTACGATGTGATTGCTCAGGCCCAGTCCGGCACTGGGAAGACTGCCACCTTTGCCATTTCCATCCTCCAGCAGATTGATGTGGAGACGAAAACCACTCAGGCTCTGGTCCTGGCTCCCACCAGGGAGCTGGCACAGCAGGTAGGCTCCCAGTATAGTTGCAATCAGGGATTTAATTCTTTCACATCTGTGCAGTAAGTGGCAAGTCTCACTTTTCATGGTGCAGTGGTTGACTAAAGGCTTGTCCCTGGCTTATGCAACCAGACCGGTGTTATTCTCTTTTGTAATAGAAGTGACAATCACCTGCTGTATGATGATGAAAACCCATGCGTGTCATCTGACTATGTAAAATCCTGCTGTGTTGTTGCTCAGGTGGCGTTCTGCTTACTTGAGTCTTCTGCACAGCAGGAATTCATAGACATGATCACACTTAATTGTTTTCCTGAATTCAGCACATAGCACTTTTTTTAAGTATAGTAGATTTATCAGATCACTAATGCCTTATTTGGCTTGAAGGAGTAGTTTCACACCACACGGACTGTCATGTTTCCACCAGCTCAACTCTGCATGGTCAAGTTGCTTTTCCACTAGCATAGTACCTGGTACCATAACGAGATTAACAAAACCTATGCAACATAAATTTGCGTTCAGTTAAGCATGGTAGAAAAAAGCTACTTTAATCTAACCCAAATAATACTTTTCCACGGCCTCAAGATCCAGAAGGTGATACTGGCCCTTGGTGACTACATGGGAGCCAGTTGCCATGCCTGTATTGGAGGGACCAACGTCCGTACTGAAGTTGCGAAGCTCCAGAGTGAAGCCCCTCACATAGTCGTGGGAACCCCCGGCCGTGTCTTTGACATGTTGAGTCGCAAAAACATCTGTAAGTACTCGTGTGAAATAATGCTTAACTGTGAATCTTAAGGACTGTACTAAAATGTATCCACTGGATTTTATGTATACTTTTTCTGTTTTTGTAGTTAAGTTTGCTGAAGGAAAACTTTTATTGCCTCAAGACTTGGATGAAAGGGTTTTTTTCATTTTGTCCCTCAGGTTCTTTTTTTTATTTTACTGCTCTGGCCCCAGCCAGTCTTACAATCACCTGCTGTATGATGATGAAACCCATGCGTGTCAACTGACTCTGTAAACCCCTGCTGTGGTGTCACTCTGGTTGGCGTTCTGCTGACTAGTGTGTACAGTGCAGCAGGACTTCAGAGACATGATCATACCCCACTACTTCTGAGTACAGCACCATTTTAGATATTGTTACCAGATGCGTCTTGTCAATACAAGTGGCATTATTAAAATCACAGGAAAGTTATTTTCACTTGGTCGGCTGTGCAAAATACCGATTGCAGGGCTGCAATGATTAGCTGTTGTCTCTCCACCAGACCAGTGGCTTGCTATCTGCTACATGTCCTAGGTATTATTACATGGTCATTGTCTTCACATGTCCCCATTGTACATAGTCAATGGCATGTGGTAGGAAACCTTACAAGAGCCCCCTCTGCTGAATCCACAGTGGTACTGCTTAAAAAGGTCTTTGATTTCAGCCCACAACTGAAATATCACTTGTATCATTTTCAGCTGCTAAGACCATCAGAATGTTTGTCCTGGACGAGGCCGATGAGATGCTTAGTCGAGGGTTCAAGGACCAGATTTATGAGATTTTCCAGAAACTGCCCAGCACCACACAGGTAAGACACTTTGTAATTAAAAAAAACAGTCAAATTATTTGGCATTTGTGCCATTGTGTTTAATGTTGGTTTGAAAGGGTGGACTGGAATTTGGTTTTACTCATTAACTTTTTTTGTCTTAAGGTTGTCCTCCTGTCGGCCACCATGCCAGTTGACGTTTTGGAGGTCACAAAGAAGTTCATGCGTGACCCCATTCGAATCCTGGTGAAGAAGGAGGAGCTGACCCTGGAGGGTATTCGCCAGTTCTACGTCAACGTGGAGAGGGAGGTATGAAGAGCAAAATTCGGCTTGAGTTTAACTAGCCAAGAAAAGTGTGCTCACTTAAATATACATTTACATGATTCTATGAGGGATCTGCTGTGGTCTAATGTGGTTGTGCTACTGTAGGACTGGAAACTGGACACGCTGTGTGACCTGTATGAGACTCTGACCATCACGCAAGCGGTCATCTTCATCAACACGAGGAGGAAAGTGGACTGGCTGACTGAGAAGATGTGTGCCAGAGACTTCACCGTGTCTGCTCTGGTAAGGGCCACCACATCAACATTCTTAACCCATAAAGTCTGGTGACATTCCTAAATTGAATCCAAGTAATTTTGTTTGTCCTTGTCTCTTGTGTTCTCCATCTTGTCTTTCAGCACGGTGATATGGACCAGAAGGAAAGAGACTTGATCATGAGAGAGTTCCGCTCTGGCTCTAGTCGAGTCCTCATCACCACTGACCTGCTGGTACGTCCAGCTACTGTTATAGTCAAAATAGATCAAATCAACTGGTGATGGGTTCATGTCTCAATCATACTGTAGTTTCCTCAGAGGTCACTACTTGTTCTTGTAGGTCAGTGCTGGCCAAGGTTCCCTCTCCTCCCATCTGAAGTGTTGGTGAAGGACTGAATGTTCCTTGGTAGAGAAGCCTGTCTGTCCTCCACTGTGGCTCGGTTCACGTCCTTGACTCACAACTATATGACAGATCACATATGAAGATGTCGTCTTGGTTACATTGTTGTTAAATGAATGTGACTCGTTTTAGAGTGGTTCAAAGCGTCGTCAAGTACAGCGTTAAGAAAACTTTGCAAACTGTTTTAACGAGATACTGTAAAGGATTAAATATTGGGAAATTGTGGATAATTGACAAATTAATTGCTTATAAACAATTGTAGTTGCAG
The DNA here is from genome assembly GCF_963457635.1 of Microchirus variegatus. Taxonomy (NCBI): domain Eukaryota; kingdom Metazoa; phylum Chordata; class Actinopteri; order Pleuronectiformes; family Soleidae; genus Microchirus; species Microchirus variegatus. Next base: position 28,580,123 of record NC_139803.1, read on the forward strand.
ATTATGCAACTATAGTGAAAATTGTCGATGCATTTATTTGATCCATTTTTTAAAAACACGTTTGATATGCATCTTCCTCCTCAGGCCAGAGGCATTGATGTCCAGCAAGTGTCCCTTGTCATCAACTACGACCTGCCGACCAACAGGGAAAACTACATCCACAGGTAAAGATTCCACAGTAATCCAAACATCCTGACTGAGGGAGAGCATTATAAAGATGTTTTTATTCCGTAATACGTTGGTAATTAAAACTAGATGGGTGAATTAAGTATAAACCTTGGATCCACAAACCTCATTAGCTGCTTTTGGGAGTAGAGCTGAAACGATTAATCGATTACTAAAATAATCAGCAACTATTTTGATAATCGTTTTGAAGCTTTTTCATTATTAAAACCAGATTTCTGATTGTTTTAGCTTCTTAAATGTGAATATTTTCTTGGTTTCTTTGCTATCAGGATTGGGCGCGGTGGTCGTTTTGGCAGGAAGGGAGTAGCCATCAACATGATTACTGATGATGACAAGCGAATCCTAAGGGACATTGAATCGTTCTACAACACCACCATCGAGGAGATGCCCATGAATGTGGCCGATCTTATCTAGAAAAAAGTCGACAATGCCCTCTGTCCGCCTCTCCCACCCTACTTATTTTAGAAGTCTCAACCCCTTGTTTCTGATTCGATATCGACCCGTAACGATTCTCCACATTCTACGGGAAGGGAAGACTGCAGCTTCCTACCATTTTGAAAATAGTTTTGGCTGTCTTTGAAGGATGAAATATTGATCAGCTTCATCTGCGTTTCGTTTTTCAAGTGTTGGACATATGGCACCCTAAATTCTTTATCAAGCATTTATTTGAACATTTCCATATCAATGTCTTGGTAAAACGAGTTGGTTTGTAAGTGGGCACCCGAGGTGCACAACTTCAACTACTTTTCCTAAAGCAGAGTAAAAATGGAGCGACTTGAGCTCAAGCTTTGGTGAAACGTGTGTGGTTTGCAGCTGCTGCTCATGATTGTTCAGACTGCACTTCAGATTGGACTGTGAAAACTCTTCTGCGTTTGACCAGATCAGTATTTAAAAGAAACTTTTTGTGTCCTTAAACACGTTCATGGTCATTCATGTTAAGAACAGGTTTGGTGGTGTGGGCAGGGTCTAGAGTACACAGAAGGGCATATTCAATAAAGACCTGTATAGTAAAAATCCTTCATGAATGAGTTGTTTACCATTTTGATCCCTTTTCCCTGCTGTTTCTTTCTTATATTTTGTATTGCTATTGTACATAACTGCTTGACTTGTACAGTCACTCGTCCAGTAGCATTCAGTTGAAGACTGACCGGTGGCCACGAACGTGACGGTGAGTTGTGTGGAGGTTCTGCTTGTGGACCCTGACAGCCTGGTTGGATTTTTTTTTTCCCCTGTTTTTTTCCATCTCGATTCCTTTTCACATTGTTAAATTTTCTTTTTGAATTGGAAGTCTTGCAGTTTGGAGAAGGTGGAGGTCTGTTTTTGTAACCAGCCTTGCCAAAATGTGGGGGAGATTGGATGTGTGACATGAAAGGACCAAACTTAAAGTATATGGATTATTTTTTTTTTGCCCTCTTTCCAGTTTCCCTCCTGCCTCTGAGCTCATTAAAAAATGGGATTTGGTGTCTGCTTTAGATCATGTTTCAGGTTGTATGGTCAGTGCTATTTTTTAAAAATGAATTTATGGAGTTGTTAACCTTTTTGAGACAGAAACAGTGTATCAAGTTTTTTTTACATTGGATTCTGTATAGTATTTATTTTAATGGTCTTAAAAAAAATAATAAATAAAGGTTTCTCCTTAACAGTGTAACGTGGCCTGTGCATTGTTGAATAGCATGACAGCTGATAGGCTGGTGGACTGTCACATGAATGTACTGTGAGTCTGCTGGTGAAACCACACTGCGGTCACTTCAACTAGAGCTCACGGGCAAATGATATTATTGTTGTCTGGTTTAAATAAATGATTACACAAGAACTAAAATCTAGACTAATTTTTGTAATGGCTTAAGCCTGGGAAGTTAAATGTCAAACTATTATGAATGTTCATAATGTTGATCTTTTGCGGCCAAACAAATGATACCAAAAAGGCCACCAGGGTTCAGCTTTCACATCCTTGGGGAGCTTGTTTAGCCTTATTCACTTACATATTAGTGTCTGACAGTAAATCCTTGTAGTAATACATGCATAGAAGTGTAAAGTGTATTTCTACATCACGGATTCTCTCCTATGAGAACTTTGAAGATTTGAAGACTCCTTAAGAATGAATTGCTCTTATATAAATTCAGTTAAAATTAAATAAAATGATTTAAATGTCTCGAAAAAAGGTCTACAAAAAATGTTGAATTATCACCTAGTCTTATTTTCTTTGTTCTCTTGCTGTTGTACATATGTGTATGTTAAGCATTTGAGTTGTGGAATCGGTGGAGATGATCATTTAAAGTTTTATTTGGATATTCACATTGATGGAAAGATGAAAGCCATGTTTTTAAGTTGAATTCAGTGGAATGGTTCTCCATCATATCACACATCCTTTCACTCATTACCACAGCTGAACCTCTGACCTTGACCTGTTGATGCTTAACCTGTTCCTCAGAAATCATTCCGCCTTATTAGGACCAGGTTTTAGTCTCCATGAAGACTACTGCTCCAGTGTTTGTGCCAGAGAAACTCACCACAGATAATCTGGCAGGGATTATTACAAGTGGGAAATCTAAACACTATCAGAGCTGATCAAATGTATTTGTGATCTCTCTCTAGCTATCAATACACGAGTGCAGGAACTTCATGTTCCATTCGCCTGGTTTTAACTAATTAACTTTATGCAGAACAGCCTATAGCTCCACCCACTGGCCATAAGAATATTAATCAATAATTTCACAGAATAGGAAATGGGAAAAGTAAGAGATTACTCCAGCCCTTCAAGAAAAAGTTGTCTCTGACAAATGAATAAGACAATAAATAATTATGTCTTTATTAGCCTACTTTATTATCATTTTACAATAGATTTAAATAATGAATGAAAATAATTTATGAATAATGTACAAAAATGTATGAATAGCGAATATTAAACATTACTGATAGTTGACTTTCCTCCCGTCTGTCCTAGTGAAACTCCCCAACCTGGTAGCCACGGATCTCCTTGAGAGCTGTCAATCAAAGTCCAGTGACTCCACCCCCAGAGTGTCAAACTCTTTCTAATTTATTTCTAAAAATGTAATGAACTCAATTGCATTTAATTGCTGTTTTTATGTTGTTTTTCAACCACATGTAAAGCTCTCCACTAGAGGGAGACGTCGTTCTCTCTTATTGAGGTAGCTGCATCAACAACTGCAGCACCAAACACAAGTACACAGGTCAAATTATGCTAAAAAGCAAATAAGACTAAAAAAAAATAATAAGTAAATAATGAGCTGAGTTGTGAATTACAAAGGTAAAGTGTGGATGTATGCTTGACTGTCAGATAAGATAAGATAGTCCTTTATTAGTCCCACTGTGAGTGTCCCCTAGTTTGATGCTGCGTTCCATTTACATTGGAACTCAGAACTGAGAGTGACGTCACCCCCGTGTTCACCGCAAACAACAGACTTATCACTGAGCTCATTCAGTCATTTTGCTAAATTGATGTTTGAAATCACATTGCCGTCAGTGACACAAGCTTTCCACAAGAGGGCAGCAGTAGACCAGCAGCTCACAAGAGCCATGCTGGCTCTTATGTGTGTCTTGTACAGTAAATACGAGACAAACATAATCACAGCAAGATCCATCTCACTGTCCATACGTTCACTGAACAGAAAACTAATTCAATACGCACTAGGTTATAGAGCGATACAGCGCCACCTGTGGAGCCAGATTCAAATGTACACAGACAATAAATCAATTTTCTTTGTGTCTTAGTCGGACTACGGCCTTAGCTTGATTATACTGTGCATGGACAGTTAAGTGACCATACAAGCAATACACTACACTGGGAAAACAATGACAGTGTCATAATCTCTCTTGCACCAATATCTTCATCTTTGGTCTGTTCACTTTATTATAACTTTTATTTTATTATCTGAGTCTTAGGTACATTTCTATTTCCATGTGGATATGGCCTAAGAGGAAGAAGAAAACAGCAACATGGATGTCAGTGATAGCTTTAGAAAATACTATTTTGCATCTTTTGGTCGATCTTTCAATTGATCTGAGGGATGTCATAAAAAATACGTAGCAACTGCCCCAAGTTGTAAAAGGTGAGGTTAAAGCTGCATTATGTTATAAATCTAAAGCAACTGGCCATAAAATCCTCCTAATATGTCACAGAGACTCAGGAATAATGTTCATATAACAAACTGAACTCACCAACAACAACAGTACAGACAAAATATTTGCATTGAAAAAAACCTTTTGCAGACTGCAAATTTTGAAATCATGTTTTGGCATGTGGCGCCACCTACCGCCGTCTACCAATCATTGCAGTCAGTAGAGTCTCAGCTGCCGAGCAACCACTGATTGCCAGTTATGTCAGAAAACGAAACCTAAAAGACCAAGGTATTTTGATTTTGAATGTAGTAACCATTTTTGGCCACATTCTTATGGCACCTTTAACTACAAACATTTACACCAGAACACTTTCCAGTCTAGAAGCTGGAAATGGAATTGTTAGTAATACCAGTTGATTTTGCTCACAAACACACACAGCGTAACAACATATGTGGTGGTTGAAAATATAAGAGTACAATGTGTACAGCAATTTATTGTCAAAGAAATCCAACAAAGTAGAAGTGCTCTTAAAGGTAAAAGCAGCCGTGTCTGTATGACGGCAGCCATTTTGGAATCCCAAGGGTTGGAAATCTGAGTTCCGACTACAAATAGAACTCTCCATAGGTGAATACGCGTGATTATGATCCAAATTTGAATGGCTGCCAAAAATGAAGAAGACAAAGAAGAAATTAACATGTTCACCCCAATCTTCCCAGGAATGACAATAGCAGCTGAAGCTGATAAAAAAAAGGAGCTGTATTTGGCTCTTGGAACATTCCTTTTGTTGTCGGAACTCGAGTTCATTACACAGGAATGCACCCTGAACTTGGATTTCCAACTCACGTACTCTTAGAACTCCAAGATGGCTGCCACCGGACAAACATGGCTACTTTTACCTTTAATGGCACTTCTGTCATATTAGTTTCACTGTAAATGAAACATATAACTGCTGTTTGTTTATTGACTAGTATTGCTGACCATGGCTAGCCCAAGATGCGTTTGTTGTTCCCGACTTCTCAAATGGAACACGATGAACTCTGGAGTGACGTCACTCTCAGTTCCAGCTTCTGAGTCCGGATGTATTTGGAAGCATCTATCCCTGCTGCCACCACCATGCCTTGATGATAATGTTAAAGGGCCAATCTGGAAGCTTTTCACAGACCACTGGGGGTATTTCATTGACAGCCACCGCTTTAAATGTTGTTTGGCATAGAGCATGATGTCATATGTTGTCCACTCACAAAGGCTGCTCTCTACCACTAAGCCCTGATTGGTTCCTTGTCATCTGTCCTTCCTATAGCCACTTCAATTTGGCTGAAAATCCACCTGGTTCCAAGCTTCGTCCATTTTTTCAGCATGAGAAACACTCAGAGCTTCACAACAGTTTGACTACAGACACGTCCTTGCTCTTCATGGCTCAGTGTTTGTCATGACATGAAGCGACTGGAGCGTCAAACTCAATTACAGAGGGCCAGGACAAAGCATGTTTATGGATTAATAACAAAACATATCAGAGATCAAATGTGAAATTAAAGACGTGTCATGTTGAGATGCGTTAGTGATCGCAATGGATAACTTTTTTCATACAATGAATTGATTGATCCGTGAAATAGCCTTACAACTTAAATGAAAATGATCATTACAACCCCCTCTGGTTCCAGCTCCGTGTTGTCAAAGTGCACATTTAATTTCTTTATTTCTTTTACAAGTGAGGTAACTTCATAAGTGTGTCAATGAGGTAAGGAAATACATAACATTATCTATGGTGGCTCAGATGTGGGCCTTGAGTTTGACACTACTACAATAAAAGATGTGAATACTGCAGTTCTGGATTTTTTTCAACACATTTGCTGAAAATTCTCAGAATCCATTCCTACACACAGACAAAAGCCACATCCCCGGCAGGTTAACCTCTCCTAACCTCCCCAGTGTCCCAATATGATTTCCATCAGCCCGAAAACGTGTTATGTCTCTGTGTGTTTTTTTTTTTTTTTTGTCTCAGCCTTGGTGGCCCGTCGTCCAAAGCCACTTTCTGTGGCGAGCATACCCTGTGTGCCCATCCCCCAACTGCCCAACACACAACCATGCTCCCGATGGTCACTCCAACCCCCCGTCGGGTGCTGGATAGTGGGGCTGAGCGATGGTGGGGTGCAAAGGGGGTGGGGATAATGCGAATGTGAGCCTCGTAAAGAGCCTGCCATGCTCTTTCTGTTGTGTGACGGATGGCTGGGAGGCTGAACAGGCCTGTTTTGCATGAGAAGAGAAGCCAGCAGAGGGAAGAATAGAGGCCTATTCAATGAGGCCTGTCACCCAAAACCACCCTCCTGCACTGAACCCTCACACCCCACCCCTTCATCATCCATCCCTTCATCCTTTTATCCCTCCTCCTCCTCCCTTGTACTCCCTCTCCATCTCAGTCTCCCTTTCTTCCCTCATTTTGTGGTTTTCATTTGTCTGTCTTCACTGCCTCTTTCTCACCCTATAATCTATTCCCCACCCCCACTCCGCTGCCCTCCTCGCTTATTCTTATTTCATCCCACTTAATTTCTGTTCATTCAGATTTTCCCTCCTTTCCATCAAGCTGTTTTTAACCTTGTCGAGTTCCATAACATCTGAAACCTCGCATTATTTCGTGGGCATGAATGAATGAATGAAATGCTATAACGGAATGTAAAGGTCAAAGTTCTTTAAGACTAAAAGAAGTCATGTGCTCTGACATGCTGACTGAGTCTATATTTGAGTCAGCAGGAGTTATTACAGCATAATTAGCTTGAATGCACATTCAATCATTTTTAGCTTCTGGGCTGCAAAAATAAAACCAACACACACAGATGTTTGGCCACAGTACACGATCATAAAGCTGATATATTAACTTCCACTCGAGTTCTCCTGCAAACAAAGGCAAACAAAGTATATGACGATGCGTTCCATTTACATCGGAACTTGGAAGTCCGAGCTGAGAGTGGCGTCACCTCGGGCTAGCCATTGTTAGCAAGAGCAGCCAATAACAACACTCTACCTGGTATTTTGCACACACAAACATCACAGCACCATGTCTACGTTTAAAAGGTAAACTTCTATGTGTACGACTGATTTACTGTAAAACTAACAGAAGTGCTATTCATGGTTAAAAGTAGCAGTGTTTGTGACGGCAGCCATCTTGGAATCCAATGCCGGCGTTTGTTATGTTGATATGAGTTCAAATGCCACATGATTGCGGAAATGTCCGACCACAAATGGAACACGCCATGAGGTATTTTACCTTATTAACTTTATATATATGTTTTAATGATAGTGATGATGATAATTGTGATTAATTATATTGATTCTTGAAATGCTCCTGGTCTGTAACTCTGCTCTATCTTCTCTCCTTTCCATTCTTTATTTCAGTTTATGTACAAAATTCAGTATAAGAATATGAATATGCATATGCATAGTTTTTTTTTGTCTCATTTTCTTCTCGGAAAAAATGAGAGAAAGTAATATTGTCACTAGACAATTTTTTTGAAAAACTGAAAAACGGCATATGGTAAAGCGCTATCAGATCATCGGACGACACCCTCAGCTCGATTAAACTGTGCATGTACAGTAACGTACTGACTGACTCAATACCGCGTTCAGACTACATTAATATGTTTGTATACACCATATACCAACAACAATTTCTGTATATCTTAGGATGAGGATATACTTGTACTCAGGTCTGATACTATAGTCACTAAGTCACTGGATTGTATATCAGACAGATAAATATGTTAAATCCGATATTATAATAATAATAATAATAAAGGCGTGTAGCGACGGTGGACATGTGCCATTAGTGGCAGTAACTGGGTTTAATGCATGCCCATGACGACGATCTGGACAGACTGGATTTATCAGCCCCTGTCAGGAGTTTCATTAGCAACACCTGAGCACACTTTTGGTGCACTTTAAGCCAAGGTAAGTTGTGATTCTAATTATTAATGGTAACACTTTCTAATAGCACTGCTGTTGTTTAATTACTGTAGCAATTTTGCACCAGTTTGTCAAATCGTCATCGGCTGGAAAATGGTTAATTTCACTCCCATAGTGTCACTGTTGTTGTGATACACTGTTATAGGTTGCTAATTTTGACGACAGTTGTGGTAATATTAGTGTTGGTAATATCATCTGTGTGTCTTTTTGTTGGCTTTCTATCCATCCATCCATTTTCTACCGATTTTATCCTCCACAGGATGGCCGTGCTGTGCCAGTCTCAGGCGGGGTACACCCTGGACAGTTCTCCAGTCCATCACAGGGCCACATAAAGACAAACAACCATTCGAACATTTACTCTCAATTCAGAGTGACCAATTGACCTAATCCCCATATTGCATGTGTTTGGACACCGGAGAAAACCCACGCACACAGGGAGAGAACATGCAAACTCCATGCAGAAAGAGCCTTGTTCCAACAGCGGCTTGAACCCGGCTCTTCTTGCTGCAAAGGTAAGATTTCTAACCACTACACCAACTGTGTGGCCCTTGTTGGCGTATTATACTCATAATATTTGTAAACAGACTACTGTTTTGTGCTTCATGTGTGGCTTAGGTTTTATGAAACAGTGGTGTGGATAAATGTAAATGGCAGCATGCACACAGGAGAGAGCTCTGTTAGTAAAAAAAAAAAAATGCAATGAGTAGACACTGGAGTAAATGATGTTCTCAAGAGAGCTGTAACGTTACCTCTGAGTTAACTAGGCTGAGCTGATGAGTGGATTGGAAGAAGGTGTGCTCCCACCGCAGGTGAGCTGATTGCATGCTGGAGGTAGACGCAGGAGAGAATCAGAGGTTATATTTAAAATTAAAGGTACGTCATATTAAAATATATATGATACTTTTTTCATAAAATAAAATGAATTGATTTACCCATTACCAATAGCCTCAAAAGAGCTGAATATCAACGTTGGACAACATCAAGTTTTGTAAACATGAATATAGTACAGTATTTTTACATTTAAGAGTGATTTACCATTGAAATCAATTATTTCCACCTGTCTTACCTGGTTTCCTCTGCTGTATTTCAGCACATACAGGCCTGTAGTCACAAGTGCCAATAATTTGCTGTACTCAATCAGTTTGTACAATGTATAGACCTATTTATTTATTTATATATTTACCGGATTCCAGATACCGACACCAGCGCCGTATCAGTTCAATTATGAATGGTACCCAACCCTAGTTGTGAGGACGTGTTGTGTTTTTATGAGCAGCTGACACTGAAAATTATGATGATACTTTTCACACCCTCACTGGTTGCAGATTACTCACGATGTCGAACCCAAACTCCATTTATAACCAGAAAATCGTTATCATCAACTATTATTTCCTAATTTCATCCAAAAGTGGTTAAAACACTATCACTATAATATGAACTGCTGTAGATAAATCATTTTGGTGAATAAATGTGAGCTCTTGTGTGTCTGTGGTTTACAGAAACAGTACAATACACACTTACAGACTAATCTATGAGGAGGGCTGAAAACTGCTGCTATATTTACTTCATTTCTCCCCACACTACTGCCAACACACTAATGCAACATGAGTGTAAAATAGTGTGTTAGGGAGGCTTTTCCGTGTGAAGCCAGAGAGGAAGAAAGACTAATGAAGAAAAGCTCAGAGTGTGAGTTGTTTTTTTTGAAAGAGTGAAGCCGGAGAAGCAAAGAGGAGCAGGAGGAGGGAAGAGGGCAAGGTTTGGAAGGGATTCCTCACAGGGTCGTCATGGAGATGGAAACGAAAGACTGGAGTCTCACAATTCCCAATTAGTCACAAACACATGCTGCCAACACACACCTGCAGTATGCACAAACACACACACACACACACACAAATTGTTATATCTTAGTGAGCCTAACCTTAACCATCATAACTAAGTGCCTAACCCACACAGGCGCATACACCTACCTTCTTTCAAACTAACCCTACACCTAACTAACACTAACTAAAGCTGTAAAAAGGTTTGCCTCTAAAATGCAGATAAAGGGGCATCACCCGTCATACTGGTGTAACATGGAGATAGTAAAAAAAAAACATGGGACTTTGAGGTTAAAGTGGAAGAAGATGGATGTGGATTCATCAATTCTCTGTTGGTAAAGTAATATTTGAACCAGTTTTTTAAAAGAACGGTGCGATCAACTGTATTGAAGGATGTGCTTAGGTTGACAGTACTACTGTGGACAGTCTCTTCGTGTTGTCATTAACAACTTTAATGAATCCCATTTCAGTACTGTGATGTGTCCAGAGACAACAGCTTTGGTCTTCTAATGTGATTTTAAAGATGTGGCTCAGTACAAACCTGTCCATCTCTATACTGACAAAGAGTGATAGTGTGATACTATACACTTGTGCCATCTTCTTTTCTAAGTGAGACAGGTGTAGAGTAGGCGAATGTGACTTTTCTTTCGCCACCACAACTTCATCCACTTTTCAGTCAAATGATGGCAAATCCGTCAACATTATTTCTTTAAATGACTATGATGGCTCCCTAACTTTAATCGAGAGTCCCCTCCACTTAATGAAGAAGAATTTTTCTGGAATAGCATAATATTATCGATAAAGAATATACCATCTTTCTCTTGCCTGTGTTCTGATAAATTGACTTTATCCTGTGAAGAACTGGCTGATTTTGGACATTTTTACTTGAGGCAATAGTTTCTTTGATCAGGGCCACTACTGAATGGGTTTGCGAAGTCACTTTATAGATAAAATATAAATACATATTTGAAGCAACAGCTTCTCCACTACATGACATATAAAGACACATTTATCTATCTGTAAATGCAAGGACACATAACTGGTCACATAACTGTCCAATAGTTCACTTGACAGACTGTAAACTTAGTAGGGTGCAGGGTCAACTTTGAACACCCAAAAATACTAACACCAAAGAATTGAAAGCTTTATTGTCATTCTCCATGGTGCTTAAAAAAACAGTACACGTCAGAAAACATTCAATAAATACAAAAAGAGAGAAGAATCTGTTGTACACAGTTGCACAGTTAAAGTTCTTTTAGTGATCATACAGCTGTGATGGGTGATAGAAATGTGCTCTATGAAAGTGTGAATGGCAAAACTGTCGTGTAAAGCAACTGAGTGCTCATCCAGACTAGAAAAGCGCTACATAAATACAAACCATTTACCAATTTAATCATTCCCAAAGTAAGAAGCAAAACACAAGCCGCTTTAACACCAACATTTACAGGAACTTATTTACCCGGGTGGAAAGAATTGTGTGTGGTTTGTGTTTTTCTTGTTACAATCAGTGTTGTTGATGACTTACAGTCAAAGCATTTAACAGGGTGGCAGATTGCTCGAATTGTGTTTGTGTTCCCAAAACCTGTTTAATTGAACAAGTAAAAAAAACAACAAGACATATGTAAGGTGCTTCAGTGGGATGGTGTGTGTAAATGAAGCTTGAAAATAGTCTATTACATCCTGTTTTCAGTATTTTAGCCTAGGGCTTTCCCTTCATGGTTATGTGTGATTTCCATGATAGCGTTTACTTTTCACTTGTTATCTGGTGGGTTGTTTTCCTCCATTATTTTATCCTGTGAAGCACTTTGATTTGCATTGCCTTGTATGAAAAGTTCTATTTAAATAAAGTTTGATTCGTCTTTTTCATATGAGAAAGGTAGTGTGGTGCCCTAGCGCCCTCTATTGACAGATCGCTACTGATCAGAACTCCGAAATCACAACTCGGAGTGATGTCGTCCCTTAATTCACTGCGTTCCAGTTGAGAAATCGGAAAGGTATTTCAGGCTAGCCAGTTAGCAACTTCAGTTAAATTTATGGTGCCTCCTCAGCAATGCATGAACATTTATAGAGGATTCAGACGCACCTCGATCGCTAAGATAATAAGCTAATGTTTTTTTGTGCCGTTCATAATCTGACTAGTTGTTACAATAGTCTGATGACTAGTCGACTATTGAAATAGTCATTAGTTGCAGTCCCTATTGTATTTACGATCGTAAAAAGACAGATGGTAAAGGGGAAGTCGGGTTTACATGTGGATAAGGCCTAATAGTGAGACAGCAGAGGATTCCTCTTTCCCAAACACACCAGGGAACTAGTGTGTCCTTCACATACCAGAGAGGATGTTGTTGTCAACAAGCACATGCACGTGTTTGTCAGCTGATGAGATTCCCATAGATACCAATAGTTTGTTTTAAAGCTCCAGTATGTAACATGTGTCACCAAAACACTGCTAACATCGCTATCAGCCACCTTCGTCAAACGAGGGGAGCACGGCATCGATTCCGGAGACATTAAATGTGTTTTGAGTTCTGAGAGTTTCTTAGTGACACTGCAGCTCTGACACACACACACACACGCACTCGGAGGCTGTCTGCATGAGTCAAGTCTAGGAGGGTTTTGAAGAAACTTTTCCAAACATTTAGTTAGTTATTTTGCTTCAACCGTCACCAGTCAGACATTTGTTTCTTTCCAAGTTAGTATTATTAGTTTTTAGTTAGCTGAAGTTAATAGTCATAGTTCCTAGTTGACAGCCGGCTGGTTTGTCCATACGGGCTGGCGCACAAGATGGCAGACTTCAGTTTAGCATGGCCCTGCGTTCCATTTACATCGGAACTCAGAAGTGGGAGTGACGTCACCCCTGAGATCACCACTCTGCAGTCGAGCCAATAACAACGCTCTATGCTGTATTTTGCTCTTTGAGTTGGAAATTCCAAGTTCTGACGACAATTGGAACGCAGCTTAAGTACATTAAGGGGCTTGTTTAATGCTACTTAAACCTATTTAATTTTTAAAGGGAGTTGCCGAATATGTTACACACTGGGCCTTTAAATGCTGGTTATAGTTGGAGCTGCTCATAATAATTGATTATAAAGACACAAATGAGTGTGTGTGAGGCCTTCCCCCTCTCCCTCTCTCTCTCTCTGCCTCCATCATCAACAAGTGTCTCGTGCATTGTCAGGGGCTTTTGAGTTGCAAATGCACTCTCGCAGGCAGGCACTCTGCGCGCGCTCTGATTGGTCCATTGGCTCATGAGTGCACGAGAGCAGAGGAACTTTTTGGAGGAGTTGAGTGTGAGAGCTGGCTGAGTGACAAACCTGCACCACTGCCGCGGCGCTCACTGACCTGTTTTGTTTCTCCGTGTTTCACTCTCACAGTGATGACTCACACAATCACTCCTCTCTTTTAGGGAAAGACGAGCTGCGTGGGTTTGTCTCCAGAGTGCGCGGTGACTAATTAGCTGATTTGGATCACCCGGCGCTCCCAAATCAACCTGTAGGGAAACGTGGCCGTGCGTCGCCAGGTGGACGGCGACAGAAGGCTGCAGTGTGTTTCAGCTGTTCAACTCTTCTCTAACTTCCCTGTCGACTCCACTACTTCTGTCCAACATGTACAGCATGATGGAACACGAGCTGAAGCCGAGCGGCCAGCCTCCCTCTCACCAGACCAACCAGGGGATGTCGCCGGTCACCGGCAACATGGGCAGCAATGGCAACTCTCACCCGGGCTCCAAGACGGCGTGCGCTCCTGGAAGTGACCCCATGGATAAAGTGAAGCGGCCCATGAACGCGTTCATGGTGTGGTCCAGAGGACAGCGGCGCAAGATGGCTCAAGAAAACCCCAAGATGCACAACTCGGAGATCAGCAAGCGCCTGGGAGCGGAGTGGAAGCTGCTGACCGACGCCGAGAAGCGGCCCTTCATCGACGAGGCCAAGCGGCTGCGGGCGGTGCACATGAAGGAGTATCCCGACTACAAGTACAAGCCGCGGCGCAAGACCAAGCCCCTGCTCAAGAAGGACACTCAGGTGGGCAAGTACCCGCTGTCAGCGGGGAACCTGCTGGCCGCAGCGGCGCAGGGTCAGGGGGCCAGTCCGAGGATGGAGAGCTACGGCTGGGGCCCCACGGGCGGATACGCCGGTATGCAGGGCGAGGCTCTGGGCTACACACAGCAGCTGCACCGGTATGACCTGTCCGCTCTGCAGTACCCGCCCTCAATGACTGCAGCTCAGAGCTACATGAACGGAGCCAACTCATACAGGTGAGCCCCGTGTGTATGTGTGTGTGTGTGTGTGTGTGTCAACTACTGTAAAGTTCTTATTTCAACTACTTTATTTAGTACAAGTTTTAAAGTACAAGTTAAAGTACTTTTCTTGATTCTTGTGCGGCTGTGTTAAATAATAGAAACGTATAAAACACAATATATATATATATATATATATAGGCTAGTGTGTATAAGTACTTTAAAACGGTTATTTATATATGATAATATTGATCTTATTTCAGGGCATTAACTTAACGGCAAAAGTTAAGTTTGTCAAGTGATAAATATAATAATATAAAATGAAATCTAACCCAAGAAAAAAACCTATACATTCATTTAAATATATAGTTCACCACAGGTGGATAACATTATAGGTAAATTAAAATGCATTAGCATAGGATGAATGCAGACATTTATACTAATACAAATGTGATTTATCATTTGATAATTTGGGGTTGGCAATAATTATGACATGCACTTCATCATATAGAATTTTAAATATCAAAATAACAAAGGTTTTGTGTATTATGGATATGTTTATGTAAATGCACTGAGACACATGGATATTGCCCATATAGAATTGTAAAACCTCACTTAACTGGATCCATCCATTATCTACCGCTTTATTGAGGGGGGTGCTGTGACTATCTTAGCTGACATAAGGCGATAGGCGGGGTACACCCTGGACAGTTGGCCAGTCGATCGCAGGGCCACATATAGAGACAAACAACCATTCACTCACAGTGACCAATTCACCTAATCGCCAAATCTGCATGTTTTTGGACTGTGGGAGGAAGCTGGAGAACCCGGAGAAAACCCACGCACACACAGGGAGAACATGCAAACTCCATGCAGAAAGGCCCTTGTTCCAACCGGGACTCAAACTGGGTCTTCTTGCTGCAAAGGCGAGAACACCAACCGTGTAGCCCTTAACTGGAATAACAAATTTTTATTATTATCTGACTTTTTATCAAGTTTGAAACCGATTAAAACCATAAAACACCCACACAGTTAAAATACAAATAAAGGGCATCACGTGATGCTTTAAAAGTGAATAGAAAGATGCAAGTCATTCAGAAACCTTTAGATCTGGGCAGGGACTTTCACAGCCGTGTTTAACAAGAGACTACAATTTTTTCCCCATAAAAGTATGTGGTATGAATACACCTGTGTATTAATATTGATAAGCAGAAATAAAATAACTTGACTGTTGTACAGAAAAGTGAATAAAGTTGTCCTTAGTGAAAATGCACATAGTGTAAAAGTGACACCTGTTACTGAGACGGTGATCAGGTAGATGCGTGGTGATGAAGTTGATTCAAAAGTGATCGAGGCGCACACAGAAACTGCATATGATGGAACAACAGACTTCAGTCTGTTGCCTACTTGTTATGCATGTGACAGTGTGTTCTGGGCTGGGTCCTGCCTGGAATGTTGATCAGGATGACTTGATGGCAGCAGGCAGCTCAGCTCAGCTCTGTGTGTGGTCTCTTTCCCCACAGGCCCCTGCTCCTGCAAACTATTGTCCCCAGGCCTCACTCTCTCTCTCTCTCCCTGTAAACCACTTTCCAATGGTCACATTAGCTTTACTTTATAAAGCACCAGAAGTTTTCATGCATGATGTTTAATTTTTCAAACCTGATGAGGCCGAATCACATTAACTGAGGCCCAGGACGATAATAGTCTTTTGTTCAACCTGATGAGCCACAGGGTTTGTAGGTGGCATAGCGATGGGAGGCTGTGACCAGCAGACCAAGCATGCAGTAGCTACTGGTTCTGTCTCAACACGCAGCTGCTTATTATGAATAATTGGTCATGCCCTCAAAACTGACAGACTGACTCATGACTCGCTCGCACGATTTAAAGACACATGTCGTAAGTTTGGAAGATTTAAACGTAAAATAAAAAATACAAAATAATGTGCCAAAGTATTAAATGTTGATCTTTTGGTCACATTGAGTTTGTCTACAAAGCCGGAATCCTATTTTATTTATAAAAACTGCAAAAATGCTACTAGAACATAGCATTATGTGTTTAATGTTGTAATCTCCAGTGGATGAGAGCTAGTGAAAGTAATGCAGGGTACACAGCGAGTTGAGCTGAAGGCAGCAGCTAACGAGGCATTCAAAGACCCTGGTCATTGTATCATGTCAGTGGGATCTACAGCTCATTAAGCTAAGAGGAGCAGCTTCAAGATGCATTCAAGTGACCTCGCAAATTCCATCCAACACAAATGCTCTAACTAAATGCTTGCTGCTGCCACTTTGTAATAATCACGTTTTGTTTCTTAAATATTACACAGTAACTGGTTGACTTTTTTAAAAAATAATAAAATAAAACAGTGATTCAGTTTGTGTTGGCATACTGTTAGTAGAATGATTAAGTACATTTTTAAACTATCCAAACTACTCGGCGCCTTTTTATTTATTATTGCTATCTCAGCGCAGTCGTCACTTTTAGCATCAAAATATTTGCTCTGAACCTTGACTTTTTTTTTCCCCAAGTTTTTTTTTTTTTTTTTTTTTAGAATCAAGTGTTAAAAGTTGTAAATGTATTGATTTCATTGAAGCACAGAGGAGCTGGGCACAGACATATTGTGCATTTTACATGAATTCTCACATATTTTCTCATTTCCATACATACACAGACTTGATTTTAAAATGACCTTCATATTGCTGGCATTTGTCAGTGATCTAATTAGGCCTGCAACGATTCATTGATTACTCCCTGGTTTCAATAACCATATTGATAGTCAATTTATTTCAGTAATTGAAGATTATTTTTCCAGAAAACAGCTCCTTAATTGTGACCGTTTTTGGTTTTCTTGGGTCTCTATATCAGTAGGCCTGTAAAAACAATTCGATTAATCGGTTTGAATGTTTTCTTAATGAATATAACTATAATATATTTTTTCAGCTTCTTAAATGTGAGTAAAAGTGATAAAAGTTGATAAAATGTTGATGAACATTCTTTGACAGTCCATGGTCCAAACAGCTTTTTGATTAATCAAGAGAATAGACAGATGAATCATTCAAATTGGACCCCTAAATCAAATTCATTACAATGAGACATAATCAGAACCGTGTTTATACATGTCTGCTTTTTGTCTTTTGGGTAACATGCGGAGGACATTTGACCTGACCTGTAAAAATAAAACAACCTGTCATTTATTGTCCTCTCCTCTTCACAGCCCCATGTCATACGGCAGCAACCCTCAGCAGCCCAGTCCCGTCACCATGTCCATGGTGAAGGCGGAGCCGGTGTCCCACTCACCTCCGACGGGGACGCCGAACCACCACCGTGGGCCTTTGCAGGGCGACCTCAGGGACATGATCAGCATGTACATCCCTGGGCCTGGAGGAGACGCCACCGACCCCACCACAGCACAGAGAGGTTACACCAGTGTCCAGCAGCACTACCTCACCGGAACTGTCCCACTCACACACATCTAAGACTGGCGTGGGAAAAATTGTGGGGTTGCGTGGGGGGGGGGGGGTCGTCGTAATGGGGGTGGGTGATGAATGAAGCGGGAGAACTAGAAATGCTCTTGACACACAGGCCCAGGGAGTGTGGACAAACGGTTAACACTTCCATATGTGCCTGCAGTTACAGACATAGACGTGAGGACTAAATGAGAAGCTCTTCTTCTACCTCTTTGGTGCCACATCGGTTCAAATAAAACACACAGACACACACACACACACACCCAGCACTGAGCTGAAACAACTCCACCCGCCAACAAACATCTCTTCCTGCAGTGAAGATGGGGCAGCACCTGTTTTTGTTTTTGTTGTACATATTCTGAAATGTTTGTCTTCTTTTTAATATTTTTTTTAGAACTTCTTCATAATGAGTCAAGATTAGACTGGATAACAGCTGGATGCTGGTGGAAATGGTGGGAAGGAAATGATGCACAACTTGAATAACAGCAATGTTTTTTTTGTTTTTTTTTGAATGAACTCTTTGTGCCTTGGCTTTTGTTTTAGTGGTATTGTATTTTTTTTTATATATATAAACTGATTCAATCCTATTTGGACGACATGGAAATCACCTTCTGGACAATCAGCACTGCATCCAACACAAACACACGTTTAGCCTGCGCAGCAGCAGAGTACGAGATGCTGTGTGACACTAATGTTGTTTCCGTCTTCTGAGTGTTATTTGTTTGAATTTGTTTGATTTTTAGATTTGATCTTTTAGAGAGAATGTTTGGATGCACTGCTCTGGTGTCATCCCGTCACTTTGCTCTAGGCAGGAGTTGTATTGTTTTAGGCTTCTTGAATTAAATATATCAAATGCTGCATTTCACTTGTTTTATTTCAGAGTCATAGTTGCAGGTTGTGACTTCTATGTACGACAATACCTGCACATGGTTGTTGTTGTTTTTTCGAAATGTTATCGATACAAGTTTTAAACTCGATCTCCGTCTTCTGTCTAAACATTTTAAAGTGACTTCACATGTGGGTCATTTGTCCATAAAGTAATAAAGTTTTTAATCCTGGTTCTTTGAAACTGACAGCACTCTGGTTTTCCTGTCCTGCCTGCTTCTTGTGCTGCTATGAACCTAAAGGTTTTTTTTGTTTTGTTTTTTGTTTTTATTTCAACCATTGAAAACTCTGTATTGAATGTGGTAGATAATTGAGACAGTATTAATGACTAAAACCTGCACTGGAGACAGATGACAGGGTGAGAGCAGTTCTATTAAAGTTAATGCATCAATGTTTACATTGGTACACAAGTGTGTTGAAAACTAAACTTTTATATACTGACTTTAGAATGAATTCTCTTATGTGTGTGTAAATGCTGCCATGTACTAGAGTTACTGTATGTAACCTTCATTGTAAATAATGTATACATTTTTAGGCTCTTATACTAAGAGTCTCGATTCCTTTTTGATTAAAAAAGTTGTTATGGCATTCATGACAATATTAATAAAAAGTACAAAGCCTTTTTTCACTCATGATGTGTTGGTTATGTTTTGTGTGCCTTTTTAGATTCATGTGATTCAAAAGCACATTTTTATTACATACTCTTATACAGTTTAAGCTTGTAAGTGTAATTATTACACTACTCACATTTTAATTTAAACTAAATGGCTTAGTGTTGTATTATACTGAGGTACAATAAATGGTATTAACTAGGACACTGAACATTAAAACATTTAAAGGTCAAATCAGTTAGTACACCTAACATTGTAGAGCTTCTAGTGTGTTCCATTTGTAGTCGGAACTTGGAATTTCCAAGTAATTCCAGGATGGCTTCAACTGTACACTTTTACTGTTCTTTTGCGTTTGTTTCGCACACATAGTACTGTTACATTTTTAACCGTAAATATGTTGCTGCACTGTTATGTGCAAAATACTATGCAGAGCGCTGTTGTTGACACTGGCATTGCTGAGGTATGTTTTGCATCACTCCCACTTCCCACTGTAAATATAAACGTGGCATTAGCATTTGTTTGGCTACTGTGTGGACGTGACAATAAACAGATTTGGCTCTTTGAACTAAAGTCTCACCTAATAAAACCCACAGCTGCTTAAGTCTACAATATCTGAAGAATATAGTTGCTGCTTGATCTCCCTGTTAATCTTGTGTTGAAAATAAACACATTTAAATCACTACTCAAAGTAAATTCAATTTTTTTTTTACTCAGTGACACGTGTATCAAAGCATTCAGCCGTAGACCAGCTGCTCCCTGCGAGTGAAAAGCAGATAAAACAAACGTTAATAAAGCATTACACATACAATATATTTTGAAGATAGCAGATATTTCTGCAGGTTTAAAGTGTATTTGATGGGCCTTTTGTTTAGTGAGAGTGTTACCTCATACATATATAAAGCTCTCCCTGACAATCGCTGTATTTTATTGCATGTCTGAAAGCAACTTATGTGTCAAACTTATGTCAAACACTTGTTGATATTTTTACACAACAAATCTCAGAATTTTAGATGTATTTTTGTCTATTTTTCTTCTCAGTTCAATTACTGAATTACTATGAGATATCCAGAGGTGGAAAGTAACAAAATACATTTACTCAAGTTACTGTACTGAATACTTTTTTTTTGTGTATTTTGTATTTTTTTAAGTACAATTTAAAATCAGGATTTTCTATTTTACTTGAGTACGTATTGACTCAAGTATTGTACTTAATTACTCTAAACTCCTATCCATTATTGAGTAAAAATAAAAATTCAGCACAGTGAAGACCTACAGGGGGAAAATATACACCAGAAGCAGACGAATGATGATGTGATTATCACCAGCACTATAGAGGGAGCGCCAAAAGTGACGTAATATCCTGTGTCGCGCCGGCGTCAGCTCCAAAATAGTTTTGGATTTCTGACCTTGTCATATTTCTTCTACCCTCACACCCCACACAAAGTAACTAAGTAACTTTTACTTAAAGCACATTTCATGAACTACTTTTTACTTCTACTTGGGTACATTTTTAGATGACTACTTTTATTTCTACTTGAGTAATATTTCATCAAAGTATTGGTACTTTTACTTGAGTACAATATTTTAGTACTTTTTCCACCTCTGGAGATTTCTAGTGCACAGTAAGGCAATATCTCCTCAAAATCATTCTCTCCCAGAAACAAGTTCTCCATCTTTTTCTTCCAACCTTTTACATAAACACGGTGTTGTTTCAGGAATGTGAAAAAGCCACCTGATGATCTCTGAGAATAAGCAGGCTCTTGCATAATGAGATGTTTCCTGTTTGAGCTTCTCCTCCTCTGACCTGATCATTTCTCGTCTGACCTGATCATTTTCTCCCAGTAATTGTAAAGTGACATTTCAGCAGATGCGTTTAGTTGTTTCTAATCTCAGCTGTTGTTTGTGACATGACCTCATCCGTGCAAATCATTAGTGAAGGTAAGAATGGCTTGAAGTTGAGGTGAACAATGGCGGGAGAACTCAGCCAGAAAGGGGAACACGTGATGAGAGCTGGTGAATGGGGGGCGATCGTCTATAGTGGGCAGAATGATTTAAAGCTCGATTATTTACTTTCTTATCTTCACTCTCTTTTAAAATTCACTTTCCCTCTTCCTCTCCTCCTGCTCCCTTTCACCCCCCCTCGTCTCTCCACAGAGAAAGCGGGTGGATAGCCCGCTCGTAATTGGCCGTTTCGGAGGCGCATTGTCCGAGGGCTTTTCAGGCCGCAGGTGCATATAGTAAAGCCGCAGTCTCCGCTCCTCCCCCGGCCCTCTTTGTTCCCTCTCCCCGCTTCGCCCACTCCCCCGCCGGGCAGAAAATTAGGGTTGCTTTAGGGGGCTTCGTCCTCAGGCTTAACCCTTTCACCGACCGCCGCCTTTCTCATGGAAATGGAGAGAGAAGCCCGCACTGACTAATCGGTCAGTGAGGGGAGGGGGGGCGGAGGAAGAGCTGGGGGAGGAGGAGGAGAAGATGCGGGCTCCGGGATCAACAGGAGGATGAGGGGGGAGGAGAGAGGACAGATGCAGGGGGAGGATGATGAGAGTTTGCTCCTCAGACTTTTTAAACAGCACATATCATCATGTTTGACTTTAGCAAGTATTCTTTGTTAAACTTATATGACCCGTGGTTACATTCATTTTCTTATTTTAAGTAATGTTTTGTTTATTGTCTAATTCACTTTACATCATCATCAGCTGTTGTGTTGAGTGTTAAAAAAAAAAAAGAGAATTATGAGGACAAAGTCCAGGATACAGAGATTTAATTAAGAATTCTTATAAGTTTAAAGTCAGAATTCTGAGATTAAAGTAAAAAAAAAAAAAGATGTCAACAGTTCAAGATTAAACTAAAATTCTGAGATTAAACTCAGAATTTGTACAAATTAAAGTGTTTAATCTCAGAATTCTGAGTAAAATAATAATACTCTAGATTTATGTAAACATTTCAGGATTAAACTAAAATTCTGAGATTAAACTCAGAATTTGTAAAAAATGAAAGTGTTTATCTCAGAACTCTGGAATGAACAAACTGATAAACTGAAATTGTCAATCTCTTTAAAATACAAAACAACCAAGGACTGTAATTTAGAATAATACCGTTCCTCTTTTCTTTTTTATTCATACTTTACCGTATGAATAAAAAAGAATGGTTAATGGTTTATATAGGAAAAGAATACAGTAAACTCTGCTCTTGGGTTATGTGTGTATAATGTTTAATGTTCAACCACAAAGTTAATATTATCATACCTGTCCATTTGTATAGATCTAATATTATTAACATATTATTAATATTAAAACAGCACTGAAATAACTTATATGTCGTGATATGATCTATAGCTGTATAAAACCTTCAGGATTCCTGGAAGCCTCTCTGAAACTACTTGATCCCTTCAAGGATCCCCAAAACCTCTGCCGTTGGACTCAAAAAGTTGACTTATAAATAAAGCAAACTTCTTTGTAAAGATATAATGTGAGACCCTGGTTGGACTCAGTTCATGTGAGTATGAAAAACTTTTATTATTTCCATTATTATAAGTTATAATGACAACTTGTGTTCTCATTTCATCGGACATTGTATTGTAATAGCAACAGACTGAAATTGGCAAAATACCAAAGGTACTTTTGTTGTTCCAAGTAGCGGAAGTTAGTGCATATATGTGGGTTGTTTTGGCTGCAGTCTGCGGGTGGGTATGGATGAGGTCGGCAGAGGGGAGGGATTGGTGGAGAAGGGGGTGGAGGGAGTGTCAATGGAAGGATTTTCTGGTCCAATACATCCTATCACTTAGCAACAAGCAGTGAGGCTTCAACAAGTGGTTGCCATGGTTGTGCAGAGAGTGACTTAAAAGTCTCCACAAAGAGCTGTGGTCAGCCTCTGCGTGTGAGAATCAGGTGGTGGTTACCAATGGGCTCTTTTTTTTTATGTGAACTGGCACTGGTGACACAATCTAGACATGTGCTGCTGCTGCTGCTGCTGCTGCTGCTGCTGCTGCGTTTTGAATTCCAACTCCTCGGCAGCAAAGTTCATTTATGGTCTGTCACCAGTAGGTCAGGTTTCATTCACATGCTGCTATTGTCTGTCTTTGATGAAGACTCTCAACTATTAAGAGGGAACTAGGATTATATCATCACACAATGACAGGCCTCAAGGAAACCATCACCACTACAGGAGGAATGGAACACAGCATGAATATGAATCTGTAATACCTACTTCATTCCTCCACTGTTTTACACTCTTTAATGCAGGTTTATGGCCAAATAATATTTGTGTTGTACGTTGTTTAGATTAATTATTTAGAACAAATGTTAAAGCAGAAATCTGTCCAAGTAGCTACTTTTTGCTTAGACACCAAACTGTGATTGGCTCATTACTGCCCCCACCCTCAGGAACTGAACAGCAGCTGAGATGGAAATGAATCCCCTTATGCTTGAAAACGTAGTTAATGTTTTTGTTTTGGCGAAATTAAGTATTTTTTTTGTTGTTGTTCTTTTTTGTAAAGTCTGAAGATGCATTTTAGTCTGAATGGGCACAAATGGTTTATTCACGTCCTCGTCGGACTGAACTATCAGCTCTGTTAAAGCTGCAGTGTGTAACTTTTGGCAATGTTTGTTGATGACGTAATTATTCTGCCTTTGTCTTGGGCCTGTTGCACGAAACTAGGATAAGGGATTAAGCTGGGCTATGTTACTTATCCTGGCTGAACTTGGCCTCAAGTCAGTTGCAGGAAAGCAATGGCGCGTAAATTACCATGGTGATTTATTCTTTGCGGTAGGATATGTTAATCCCGCTACTCAATCCATTCAGTCTGTGCTTTACACGTCATTTATGATTACATTATTACATTATTTACCCCCGTTTTATTAGCCTGCATTATAATGATTCCATGTGGTTAAAAGTTATTTTAATTGTTATTATTACACTTATATGGATTTTATGAAGACTGATTATATTCATATTATTGTCACAAGTTTGATCGAAACGTTTTTATGTGAATATTATTGCAGTTGTTGAGATTAGAAGCAGCTGATGTTTGTAAAGGTGGTTTCAATCATAATGTAAAATATATTACATGATGTCATCTGTGTTTCTGTCACAACGGTGTTAGACTTTCTGACAGCCAATCACGGCTCTCGGTCAGATTTTGTAAGGCCCGCAGCTTCTGATTCTTTTAATGTATTATTTATGGCCAGGGACGGAGTGGGACAGAACATCAGCTACACATGTCATCCCCTATTAGCTCAGCTGGTGAGGAGTTGTGCTTTGAAACCAGAGTTCCTGGTTTGTAACTTATCTGTGACAGCCAGACACATGCATTCATCTCCTATTATTGTGATATCTGTCTGGTTCTGTCAGAGATTTCTTCCTCTGTTAAAAGGGAGTTTTTTTTTTTCTCTCCACTGATGCCTGGTGCTTGCTCATTGTGTGAATTGTTGGATTTCTCTGCGCTGCATGATGTTGTCTAAGTACGGCGCCTTGAGATGATGTATGTTGTGCTATACAAATAAAATTGAATTGAATTGAATTAAACAGACCTTTGCAAGACAGGCAGAATGGGTAGTGCAGGATCATGGCTCATGCTGGTACCAGCAGAAACCCCATTGCCAATAGAAGACGTTTCTGTCCTTCCAGAAGTTGTTAATGATATGAAAAACCTTCATATGTTTAGATTTATTTAAAAAGGACATATACCCTATTTCTCCAAGTTAACCTAGTTCCCTGGTGTCCTAATGCTTTGGTCAAAATACCATAAGGATGAAGCACCACAGCAGTTCAATCACCCTGCCAAAACAGCCCTGTTCACAATGCTCTGTTTAGTGTCACTTTAGGTCCACCTTAAAGGTCCACCTTTAAAAAAAGTAAAACCAAACGAGGGACAGGAAGTTACATCAGCCACAGAGACTACTGGGAGCTAACAGCAGTTAGCATTTGCAAAAGTGATAATTTGCAGGCTCTAGCAGGCACATTGCCGTCATATATAACATGTATCCACTGGACAGATAAATCCTCTGAGGCTGGAAGTTTTTGTGTAGGACTCTGTGCTGCACTGTGGAGCCAAGAATAGAACTTTTCGTGGACTTCCAGTTTTCTGATACTGTTCTCCTCGCCAGCACTCTCGCATGTTTTTTACGGACAAAGCGGAGCTCTGCGAGACAACAATTCCATGAATTTAGCGCATCGCGACGTCCCAGTGAGTGTGGAACTCAACATCGTGTGTTTTATCTCCTTAACTTAGACTGAGGAGGACCACAAAAAACATGAGTGAGTCGTCCTGATAGGGCCTCCAGAGTCCCACATATACATTTTAATAAATGATTAAAAAGTTGATTTCACATAATATGACCCCTTTAAGTGACAAAAGCAATTTTTTCTTTCTTTTTTGGCAAACATGTTTTCAGTGAGAGCCAGCAGTTTTGCCTCAAACTAGTTATTGGTGCAGTTAGTGCTGACTCAACATCATGTGAGTCAGATTGTATTTCTTAGGTCCGATAATATAAGAACTATTCAGATGTACAGATGGCCTCAGATATTAAGGCTTCCCAATGTTCCTCTGTGAGAAGAAAAGACCCTTGGTCTTCATAGATCAGATCAGAACACACACACACACACACACACACACACACACACACACACACACACACACACACACACACACACACACACACACACACACACACACACACACACACACACCCTCCTCCACAGGTAGCTGGATGTGAGCTTCAGTGTTGTTGCTGGCATGGAAGTGACTACGTGGGTGGCTGCTGTTATGGCAGTTTGCCACTGCAATTGTGATGAACGTCACCCCAAACACAAGATACACTGCATTTTTGAGTTAGCGTCATGCTGGTGGCACGCAATATCTGGGTGGGACTGAGAGGGTGCACACACACATGCGCACACGCACGCACGCACACACACACACCGCCAGACTGACTTGTTGTAACCATAAGAGCCATTGCTTGTTGTTCAGTAAACAGTGAAAGTTACATCCTCCATTACAAAAGGGAGGGAACACACAAAAAACTGCCATCTGCGGGTGCAGCAGTATTAGAGCAGTTCACTCACTCACTGTCCTGATCTTAGTGCTGCATTTGACACCATTGATCATGATATTCTGGTGCAGAGACTGCAGCAGACCCTTGGGATCACAGGTGCTGCCCTCTACTGGTTTAAATCATATTTATCATTATTAATGCCTCATTACAAACAAAAGTTAATTGTGGAGTTCCACAGGGCTCCGTGCTCGTGCCTATACTTTTTTTTACTTTGTATGTGCTTCCTTTAGGGAACATTATTAGAAAGCACAACATAAACTGTCATTGTAATGCAGATGACACACAGTGATATTCATCAATGAGGCCTATAATATAGATTATTAAACGGCCCTGTGCGTTGCGTGCATGTCTGTGTTATTTTCAGCACAGACTAGATGCTCCGATGAAGCCATCAAGTAAGAGGTAAAGATGTTTTGCCACACTCATTTTGAACCTTGGTGAGTGTTCAGTCACACGTCATCTCCACATCCCCAACCCCCCACACCCTGTGTACTCACTGTGTGGGTTTCAGTGATGCTCTGAGGAGATGAGAAATGCAACTATTTGATGACTCTGATATGAAGAGCCCACACATGAAACAGATGACAGGTGCGATAGAAATTTAAAGGCACACTCTTTGGGGAGGAGGCCAGAGTACCTGTAGGGAACATGTAGAACCGTAGGTTGAACTGGGATTTGAACCATTGACCACCTTTCTGTGTGGCAACAGTGCTAGCCACTATATGGCCGTGTGCCCAACTTGATAAAATAAAATGTTGAGGATAAATGGTTCACAGTGTTTCCCTTGAGATAATGGTGTTATTTTGCAAATAGAATTGAGTTGAATTGGAAATTAAAGTATTTAGTTCACAGGAACTTTGTGAGCTGTTTATATTCTGCAAGTGAAGTCTTAATTTACGCTATATGTTAATAATCCTCATGGCTTTCCGAGGCCTGCAGACACGTTCTCTCCACTCCCTAAACATGATTGAGCAAGAAGCTCGGAGTCGTTCCATGGTGAGGTGAGGCAAAACAAGTCCAAATATCCTCTTGAACCATGGGCAGGTCTGGACGTCAGCTACTGGAGGAGCTGGTTGTAGAAGCAGGTTTGACTAGTTTCTTACACATTTTCTTTTCCACCAGCACTGCAAATGTTTATTATGTGTGATTGTGATTGTTTGTATTGTTATTCACCGTGTTTACCGGTAAATGTGATGAATCATATTTTCTGACAAAGTAAAGTAGGTCATCAAAGGGTCAGACCTTTTCTTTGCCAGTGCATTTGGAACGTAAATAATACACTCAGCAGCACTCACAAGTATTTTTTTTGTACCTAATAAAGTGGCTGATGTGGCATTATCCTGCTGGAGCTCATGCGCTTCAAGTATGTTGCCTTTCTTTCACCTCAAACCTGTCTGCTCAATCTCCTCTGAGCTCTTGACATCAACAATAACTTTTTTTTATTTTCCTGAAAATCCCAGTTTCTGAAATTCACTGAAATCACCTTTTTTTCCTCGTTCTGATGCTTGGTGACTTGACTATGATTGCCTGATTATATAGTTGTGTTAAGCAGGTGTACCTATCCAATAGAGTTTGTAGTATAATAGTGGTTAGCCAAAAACTGGGTCTGGGCCCACAACTTTGTTCATTGTTTACACGTTTAAAATGGTGTCACAGATATGGCTGTAAATTAGTCGCTACATTACAACTTCACTTGCTCTGGTCATGATAGTTTGCCCTAGTTTGCCATTTTTTATGTATTAAACTTGTAACTGAAGGGTCAGCAGTTTTCCCTGGGTCCTGATCCCATCGATAACTCTGTTAATGAACTCTCAGAGTGGTTGCCTGATGGACTGTTCGAACAAATGTTACTCCCTTTCTTGTTACAGATGATACTACAACAAGCAGTCAAAATTCTGGAGTGTTTGCGAGCTGAAGGAGGTAAAGGATTATGCCTACATTCCAGACCTGCAGAGGGCCATTGTTGCAAAGGAGGCTTGGAAGTGGTCTTCGGAAAGGAAACAGACCATCAGACCAGATGATCCCACAAAGCTTTGGTGTTCTAGCTCCAGTACAGCCACCTACAACATCTGTGCTTGTTGCAACTCATGTGATGTGTGGTATAGGTGTTCCCCAAAATATAACACTGAGGATCCTACCCCATTTTTCATCTGTATAAATAATGTTTTTTATTTACAGACTTGTGATGTGTGAGTGTTTTCTGGAGTAGAAGAGGTTGAAGATGTAACAAGAACCACATATATTCAGTCTGTCAAGTTGCGACGCATCAGTTGAGCTCCGTGGATTTAAATTGCACAGTGAACTCTGACAGATTGAATCCCATTCATTTTGGCTGCGCCTTAGGCTGTCAACACAACATGGTGGTACACATAAAGCCGAGTCACGTGATGTTTAGAGCTCTATAGGTGTGAATAATGTGTCAGAGTGAGAGAAAATACAGTAAATGTATACAGACAAAAAAACATAATATTAGTACATCACAATTACATCCTAATTACGTGAGTGTACTAAGATACTACAAAATGATTCATGGATGTTTTTTTTATAGTGGCGTGTTCAGACAGAGCAGCAGTGGAACAGTGGACACGTCTTGGACCAGAGGCAGGTAGAAGGACCTCCCAAGATGACAAGCGGCAGGTGATGTGGCCCTCACAAAAACACCAATCTACACCATCTCTGCCATCAGATATGAGCCACCGGCCTCACGGCTGTTCTGCCCTCCACCTGTCACCCCACCGCTCTCATTAAACTGCACTTTCCTTATCTTTTATGATGAAATGCTACTGTTGATCGTGCACACACGCACCCATAAGAACACTGACAACCCTTCATACCAGGTGAGGCTGACGTTGACGGTTGCTGCTGCACCTAAAAAGTTAGAAAAGTAGCACGAGAGTGAACTCCTGCTACTTTTCTAACTTTTTAGTAGCAGTGATACAGAATTAACTGTCACGTTATCATGTCACACTGGCACACACACACAAAAAAATAAATAAATCCACAACGAGCACCAACATGATGTGTTATGAATCACTACTGTGCCATATATGTATTTTTTATAAATGTATTATGTAATTGATTTATTTTTATTTAACCAGATAAATATTCATGATAAACATGAACAAAAAGTTGGTTTTGCCTTTAATTTATTTGTAGTTCGAATTAAATAGATTTATTCGCCTCCTGGCTTAGTGCGGTCCGCGCCCTCCCCTCTCGATAAATCTATTTGGAATCATCCACTTCCGGTTTGCCATTGGGACTTCCCACGCACGCGGAGCCAGCAGGAGGCAGGAAGAGACATCCGGGGAGGACGAGGAGCAGCGGGGACAAACATGTGGTGGTAACTGCTGCTTAAATATGATCCACACATTTCTTAGATGTTCTATTGACGCTCTGTTTACAACTGTTGTTAAACATTCGACCTGATCTGATCACAGGTGTTCAGATTACACCTGCTGCTAATGTGACGTCACTGCTCCACAGTAAACACCCTCCTTCACATCTTCACATACAAATGGTGTTGTTTTCTTTTTGTTACAGAAACACAAAGAATACAGGAAATGTTAATGTTATTATTTTATTTGTTTGGCCCAGAAAATGTTTGAAAAATGTTCATCAATGTTTCTCAAACCTGGAATTGATGATTCTCAAATGTCTTCTCTTTTTTTTTTATCCACAAGCCAAAAATTATTCCGTTTTAATTATTTCTTTGTTATAAGGATCAAAGAAAATGTTAAACATGTGTAATAAAATAAAACAATTAAAGAAACAACAACAATTAATTGATTATTAAAGTATTTGACAATTAATTTAGTAATGGTTTAATAATGCAGTAATCATTGCATCCCTACTTGTTTGATATATTTTTGAAATAATCATCAGAGACACCATGATACGATTAATCACGATATTTGAAAAATCATATATTGCGTTATACTGACAGCGCTAGTGAAAGTGAGCACTTGGCACCATCTAGTGGACTGAAATATTAATTTATTTTGTTATATCCAATCCACAAAAACGTTTGAATATCTCCCCGTGTTTGCAGATATCAGATCAAACCTTTCAAAGCCAATATCTGCCCATACCGATAATATCGTGCATCCTGACACATTTCGGTGCCAGCTGTAAACCAACAACATATTTTGTTCTGAACAAACTTGGCCTGAAACAATTGTTTTGTTTTTTTAAAGATTTAAATCAAGCTTTCTAATTATACAGCTGTTTTGCTCCAGAAAAGCAAAGAAATAAAATAACATCAATAAATATGACAAAACAATGTCATATTTTATTTGTGAAGGAGCTGCAGCTTCCTGTTTGGGTCAGTCTCTGGGATTGAAGAAAAGACAGATCATGCCACTGTTTATTTTCTTCTTGTTTTATTTTCCTCTCAACAGATTCCATTCCAATTATGTGTGTGCATTCTGAACACCAGCGTGTAAATTGCATCACATCACACTTCTTATATGATGCGTACATGAGAAAAAGAT
Source organism: Microchirus variegatus (assembly GCF_963457635.1). Classification (NCBI taxonomy): domain Eukaryota; kingdom Metazoa; phylum Chordata; class Actinopteri; order Pleuronectiformes; family Soleidae; genus Microchirus; species Microchirus variegatus. Next base: position 28,610,899 of record NC_139803.1, read on the forward strand.
GATTGAATCACAACATGTTATAGTATGGACATCCGGTCACTGTAATGTGATAAAAACATGACCAAACTAGGACAGTTAATTAAAAAAGACTCTGTTTTCAGGATCGCTAAGCTTTCTGCATCTGCGGTTCGGCATTGTTCGTTTTGACTCTTGTGCGTCTTCCTGTGACGGCAGTCTGACGTCTCTGATAATGCTACTACCCATTTGTAGTCGGAACTTAAAATGTTGAAAGAAACGCTCAACAATCAACAGTTCGACATCTGACAGCACAGTCTGAGCTGTAATGGAGTTGAAGGAAGAGCAGTATCAGAATTCATTCACCTTTTCAAATGCTGTTTTGTTCATCATATCATCAATTTCCTTTGACTAACATGCATTTTGTGGCTAATCCAAACCTTATTGTAAATCAGAAAATTGATGGCTTATGCATGGATTTCATTTATATTTAAACAACTACATGGGATCAATGGACTTTTACATAAATAAATGTGGAATGATGGAACAACACATTCTTTCAATCATAAATACTTTCCACACATGTGAAGTGCATCAGGGGGAATGTAGTGCACAGCAGCTCTGCTCGGGGTTCAGCAAAAGGTTCATTTATTGTCCAGCAGATTCAATAAACAACACTTTCCAGTGGCCCCTCTGCCTCCATCACTGTGGAATGTTGGATTTTTTTGGGGAGGAAGTGTTGCTCTACAGTTGAAGTTTAGTAGTTTGGTCCATTGGTCCTAGTCACTCTTCTTTTTCTTCTCTGTGAGTTTAGGGCAACTGTTCCAGTAGTAGAGAACCTGCAAAGCGATGATGCCATTGCAGGAAGAAGAGATGACGTATGTGAGGGCCATCAGTGAATCTCCAGTTTCCTGGGGAAAAGACACAAATATGAATGAAAAAAACATTTAGTCCTGTCCACCCTTCCCCCTCCTTTTTTTCTGAACTGAACTGTGTTATCAGACATATCGGCATAGAGACTCGCACATCCAGGAATCAAACCCACACATTTCCGGTTGATGAGTCGCTCGACAACTGAACCACCATCACTCCTACTGCTTTTCTGTTTGACTGCAAGTTATTTATAAAAGAGTATACTGAAAGAGCTACTGAAAGAGCTACTGAAGTCGCTGCCAGAATGCCTGCCAGTTGTGTGGATGTTGTAGTAATGCAACTGTGCCACAAGATGGTGATAGCTACATTTGAAGTACTGGTAGTTTAACAATGTAAGATAGGTCCTACTTTTATTTGAGTCAACCTGGCACCACATACAGGTCTGGCATATCTACTAAAACATGTAGAGTCATTTTGGGAAGGTTTTGATAATACACTTACTTGTAGTGAAGTGAAGATGCGGGCAAGGGATCCAGCAAACAACAGGAAGACTGAGATGGCAGAAAGCTGACCAGTGTGTCCATTACTGAAGTTAGTGACGGCCTGGATCAGCTGACATAAACACACACTGTGAGTCTTTCCCATACATTTATGTACATGTAAATGAATAACAATTCTTAATGTTTTTATACTTCCATCAGTAGTGATGAAGCTGTACAAAGAACCCACTCTGCATACAACGTTACAGATAATACATTCATATATTATATATAATTTAAGGTAATTGGTGCTCATCGAGTTAATTATCTCTATGCAGTGAATAAATCCTGCACTTTTAAATTGTCATGGACATTTTGTTTACTCCAGTTAGACAGATATTGTTTTGCATTGCTATATGGTTGTCTTGCAATATATTGATTATCACAGAATTATCACAGACAATGCATCCCATACTGTATCGTGAGGTACACATAATTCCTCAGTGATTGCTCACTCGGTTGTGTGCTTAGACTCAGATAAGATAAGATAAGAAACAACAATGATATTGAAAATGAGAAAAGTAAGAGCAAGAACCACTGTTATGTAACAGATGACAAGGTGAAAGTTCACAGCTGATTAAATGTTCAAATGTTGGGAACATTCAAAGGTCTCAGTTCCTTCCCGTCCCACACTGGTAAAGTAATATCAGACCCAGGACAAGGCAGTCAGCTAACTGAGGCAGGTGCTTTGGGTTTTAATGACCTCATTCAGACCTGGTATTACTATCTGTCCTGAGTGATCTGATCTAGGGATGAGCCAATATGATACTCTGTATCAGTCCAATACTGGTTAGATTTCACTGGATCGGATATCATATTGCATACTTCACTTTGCACAGAAGAATCAGCAGCAGATAAGCGATCGAATAGCGTTTCACCATATGTATTTACACCTGGTATTAACTTGTGTCTCCAGTGTACACATCCCCTTACGTCACATTCACACTTCTATTAAATGTGGTCACAATGCGTCTCCAACCACCTCCCGAAGTGGTTTGGCTGATCAGATAACAATCCATCCTTGGGTGTATTTACACCTGTAGTTACATGTGATCAAGCGCTATCTGATTGCAATCTGACCACAGGAAACACATTTTAAACATATAGCACTTATTTCCATTTTCAAAAAACAGTGTAATTCAGATTTCTCTCTGAAATAATGGACAGCATGAAAAACACAATCGTGATTCAACATGTATTTTTTTGCTTACTCTGCCAATGATGATGGCTGGCATGTTGGAGGCCTGCATGAAGATAACCACCGACAGGGGAGTGACTGGAGACAACAGGAGAACCAACAGGCCAAAATACACCACCGCAAACAGGACACCTGCACCAGGAAAAAGCATTCAAAGCTTTGAATATGTAGTGGAGTGTAGCCACTTTGAAAAAGAAAAGCTAATCTACAAATCTAAAAATAAACAATAAAGCTACACTTAAAATTACATTAAAAGCTTTCGTAACTGTAAATGTCTTTCTTTAGTTAACATTTATTAAAGGTGTCTGTGTCTGTAAAGGTGAAAATCAGTTTCCCTTGAATAACACTTCATTTACCATGTACCACAGCACTAAATAATAATTTCTTAACTATAATTAAGCATTACTTAAGCTTAATTATGAAAGGAGCGCAAGTAAATCTCCCATTAGGAATCTATTGTAACTGCAAAAACTCAGACTGTACCACTTTTTCCTCTCGCTCCTGTGGCCACATTTTTTAAAGATATCCACGCAAATTTTACACCATGTTGTTCAGGAAGTCCGCAAAAGCAACATGTGTCACAGTGGTTATGTGGTTATGCTTTTAGATCTTTTTGAGTTTCTATTTCAATCAATTCAATCACTGCTTCAACACATCATTATGTCACACTGACAATTAGGAAAAATTACCTTACTGAGGCCATTTAATCCACGAGCAGGAAAAATAGCATGCACAACTTACTATACATTTACTTAGTTGGTACACACCTATATCTCACATAATGTAATTGTGTGTTTTTAAACATGCATCTGTGTTTTTTCACTACTTTTTGAAAGTGTGTGTCTTTTACTTGCCATTTTTATACTTTTATAATGATCTAATCTGGGGAAGGTCCCCAAATCTCATTATACACTGGCTGCACATTGACAATAAAGGCTATACTATTCTATTTTATTCTAGACTCCACTGTTTTGGGATTTTATTTTTAGGCCATATCGCCCAGCCCTTAGTTACGGTAATGCCAAATCCTGCTGCCGTAAACAGGATTGGCAACAGCATTACAAATGCTTCTGACACCCATGATTCTACACATGCAGTCTTACCTTTACTGGTTCTTCCTCCATAGTGCAAAATGAGGAAGCCAATGGTGACAGTCTGGATCATGAGGAACAGAGCTTCACCCCAGGCACTGAGGGAACATTCAGCAAAACCTTCTCAGTTATAAGGAAATAATAGTGATCACTGTACACATACTTAACATTTCCATTTAAAATAAAAATGTACTGACCTGAAGGGGAACTTGTTGCAGATACTGTAGGCCATGGTTCCTGTGATAGCCAGCAGCTCCAGCAGCACCGACTGGAAGCTCAGTCCTTCAGCGCTCTTTGCTCCCATCAGCTTTAAGATCTGAGGCAGTTTCACTGAAAAACAAAGATGAAGGGATTATAAATAGTGCAAGGATGAAAAAAAAAAAAAACTTAGCCATTTGAGTGTGCAGAGCAGAGTCACAGTTTTTTGGGGGGCACCAGTTCTTCATCCACCATACTGCTGCCGCTCACGTTGCACTTGCATACATTTGGTTTATTCTAAATAAACTAGGTGAAAGAGAAGCAGAGTTGAGGTGTGTTACCCATCACTGATCCCAGGATGATGCCAATCCCAAGGCCTTTGCTCAGAACAATCTTCAGACATGGTACTGAAATATAAACAAAGAGCAGACTGTCATTACATCAAACTATGCATGCAGCCCTGCATTTAACAGAGAACAGTGCATAGGTAATTTCAGTATTAAACTTCCTGTTCAACTAACAGGAGGTGACATTCCAGGGTTTTCCCTGTTTTTTTTGATAAAGGTGGTAAAGGCTGCAGAACCTGGGTGACGTGTTTATTTACAACAAATTTGAATATTTTGACTTGCATGAATATGGTCCATGCCAACACACATGAATATATTGTTGGACTGCCATTTTTTTTAGAAGATTTTTCTTTTAATGATAGAGTTGGGCTGCTTTGTCTATTCAGCACATTCCAAAGATTCTCAGTGGGGTTCAGGTCTGGACTCTAGATAAAACAATGACTTATGCTCCCTGAGCCATTATTTCACAAGTTGTATTTGGGTAGTTAGTGTTTGGGTCACATAACATTGCTTTGACTTTGATTGAGTTGTGGGACCAGGCAGTGTATACTGTGTAATAATACTAGATTATAACTATTGAAATATAGACACAGGTTTGATCCTGTTGCAATTGCTCTTTAGCCTTAGTAATTTATTTGAACTTTTACCGTACTTATCTTATGATACATCTGACTAAATATTCTGTTTTCATCCTTGTGAGCATTTGTCATGCACTTGTCTGTGTCCATGTTTGGTGTGGTTTTAAGCTGACTCTAGGTCTGTGTGTAATATGGATGCCTTCCTCCTCCTTTAGTACAAATCTACCTACGGGTGTAAATAAAATCACCAGAACCTGAAATATTCAGAGTCTGCCTACTTGTAGACAGTGAGCCTGCATTAAAAAAAAAAAAGACTTGACTTTAAATTCACATTCAGGCTGATACTAACCACAGCAGGGAAGCTCTCTATTGTCGTTGTATTTTGTGAATTGAATTAACGCTATACAAAAGTAACGTTGATGAAAAGCAGACGAACCCGGAAGAACCACAGAGTTCCCAAAAATAAGCAGCAGTTTGGAAATGTTCTCTGCGAGTGTGAGTTGTGTCACTGACTGTTCCCCAGCGGCACACTGTGAGGTTCTTACCGTCCAGCAAGTTGAAATTGAGGAAGAACTCGTCGTAGCATGATTCAGGCATAATATATGCCAAGAGTAATCCTTTGAAAGGATCCATAAAGGAAGAACCAGTGTGTAAGACATGTTCATCCGCCATATTTAAGATTATAATAGTGACGCGACTTGTGTCAGCTTCTTCTTTCTTTGCCCTATATTTGTGGAGGGCTGCAACCTGCGATTCACTGATCATTACCGCCATCTACCGGATAGGAGTGCGGACAGCAAATCTAAATATCTACTGTTTACATTGTCCAGTAGAAGGCGGTAATGCGCCGGTACGTGGCCAACCGCAAAGAAGCTTCCAGAAGAAGAAGAAAAGTCAGCCTTCTTTGATTCCGTAAGCGAGAGTGACCAAAACAAACAAAAAGAACAAATACAAACAAAAAAACCAGACATGTCCGGGACGGACTCACTGTTAGTCCCGCTGTCAGATTCTCTGGACATACCCGGTCAGCCTTACTCACTGTCCGTTCTCAAGGTCGGATACTGTCTCCCTCAACCCGACGGTACGTTTCGAGCCGACGGGACCATCACCCTCATTACGGGCCCGCAGACAGTTCTCGTGGACACCGGAGGACCCTGGGACCGAGAGTTCCTACTCAAGTCCCTGAAACAGAGGGCGATAGAGCCGGGAGACATTGACCTGGTAGTTGGGACTCACGGACACTCAGACCACATCGGAAACCTGGGTCTTTTCCCAAAAGCACTGATCATTGTGGGTTATGACGTCAGTGAAGGGGACACGTACCGTGATAATGAGCTGGCACGCGGACACGCTTACACAGTAGATGAGCACGTGAGTCCTGAAAACATTAATTCAACTTCATTCTTAGATCTCAGTCACGTCAATTCTGGGATGAGGTTCATCCATTCATGTCTATTAGACACTATAACATTCGGTTCAGTTATAAAGATCATAAAAAGAGGATGACAAACTCTTTTGGGATGCGATTCTATTTATTTCTATTTTTTTTATTCACACGTCTACGACTCAGAAGAGTATTTTCAGTCTCATAATTTTTTAGATCGGAATTCTAGAAAGAAAAAACGAAATGTTCCCATAGTTTCCAAATAATGATACAAAGGATGACATTTATAAATCAGTCGATATTAACAGTTCTCAAGATCAGAATCAACACCTGTGTGAAATAAATAAATAAATAAATAAAAAGTTGCACCCCTTAAACCTCTTAAACACCTTTTATCAACATAAAACAACAGACAGGGAAACTAGGGCTGCAACTAACAATATTTTCATTATCTATTAATCATGTTAGGTCCAAAAATGTCAACATTGAACATGTTAAAAACTTTGACATTTTGTTATATTGAAATGTCCACAAACCAAAATGATTCAGTTGGGGTATCATGTTTGCGCTGACAAAAAAAACCTGTCTCCTGCAGAATCATTTGATCCTGAATGCTGATTGTATCGATTTCCTTTGCAGACAAAGGCAAGATTTTAGTGGGGGATTCATCGGTGGAATCGGGGGCCTCTAACAGCTTTTAATAATAATAATAATAATAATAATAATAATAAAAATAATAATAATAATAATAACAATAATGATAATAATAATGCATTATATTTGAAGGCACCTTTCTTTGTCTCTCTCTCCTCTCTGCTGCAGATATCTGTAGTTCCCTGTCCAGGCCACACAGGTCAAGATGTCAGTGTCCAGGTAAAGGGAACCTCAATGGGCACAGTGCTTGTTGCAGGGGACTTATTTGAAAGCTGCTCAGATGGGGACACCTGGAGAGATCTGAGTTTGAACCCTGCAGTACAGGAGGTCAGTCGCCAAGAGGCGTTACGAACTGCTCATATCATCATACCAGGACATGGACTACCATTTAGAGTCGTCAGGAACTGTTGATTCAACTCTGGAGAATCTTGCTGACATCATGTTACCAAGATAACACCCTCTGGCAGGCAACAACACTGTTCACCTCTATATATACTAACTAGACAACACATAAATCAGGAAATATGTCCGAAAACTCATCTCTTCGCGATCATAAAAATGAAGATGGTGGATAGATGTTGTGCCAAAACAGTCAGAGACAGACGAACACAAGAACATTTTAATCACTGCTATGAAATATGTTCACAGCAGAAGAAGACCGAGCTATGGAGATGTATGAATAGATTCCGTAGTTTCCTCTTGGTAAATGATGGACTGAAATGAATTGGGCCTTTTTCTACTATACTGTTTACACCACTCGGATTGACTTGACTCTACTAATTTTTTTGCTTTTCCATTAGCGATAAAACCAGGTACCGGGTGGTTTTTTTGGTACCTGCTCTGGCAAGGTTCCAAGCAAGCTGAGCCAATACTAAAATGTGGTACCATGAAGTAAAACGACGTGCCTGAAAACCAAACTGAGTAGTGTCATGTCGAGCCAAGTAGTGCTCGAACTGCATAATAGAAAAACAACATACATTTACCAAGAGCTAGTCTGCATAGGAATGTTAAAACACAGGGTGTCTGCGGGGTCTTAAAAAGTATTAAAAAGTCTTAATCACGATTTCATGAGGTATGACATTTTGTCCATAGAGTTTGACTGCAAAAAGTATGCATGAATGAATTTATTTTCCTCCCTGGGTTTGTTAAAAACAACTATGCGCAGGAATGCTCGCCCTGCAAGATTGGCAGTCAAAACTGTCAGGTATTTAAAGGTGCCATATGTAAGAATGTGGCCAAAAACGGTTATTAAATTCAAATTCAAAATACCGAGGTCTTTTAGGTTTCGTTTTCTTTCGTTGCCGTTAACTGGAAACTCGTGGTTGCTCAGCAGCTGAGACGCTACTGACTGCAATGATTGGTAGACTGCGGTAGGTGGCGTCACATGCCAAAACTTTTTGGCATGTGCTTTTAAACATGATTTGCAGTCTGCAAAATATTTTTTCAATGCAAATATTTTGGCTGTAGTGTTGTTGGTGACTTCAGTATGTTATATAAACATTATTCCTGAGCATCTGTGACATATTAGGAGGATTTTTTGGCCAGTTGCTTTAGATTTATTACATAATGCACCTTCAATTAAATTTTAAGTGGTCTAGCCACCATAACCCACAATGGAAAATAATAATATATTTTTTTTACAGGTAAATACATGTAAATATGTACTAACTTTAATACCTTTTTTGCACTCTTCATTTCTTCTAATATTGGCACTTAATTTAATGTTATGGTTTTACAAGTATAATAATAGTATACCCACTTGAAATGGATTGTATATAGCAAATAAACTGGTGAAAAAATCATTTCCTTTGAAAGTGTAACAATAAACCACATGGAAGACAGTTTTTCACAGTATCAGCTCTACAGGAAATGCAGACACCTAAGAACTGACAAGACAGAGGAAGAGATTGGTCAACTCCCTGTACCAAGTGACGCACATCAAACAGGCGGATGAGTGTGGTGACAGACACACATCTTTATTCTCCCCGGATCGTCACCTATTTGGAAACTTAAAAACAAGGTAAAGTCCGATTCTGTCAAAACTACTTCACTTGCTTTTTAAAATATACTGTATTTTTCAACATCAAGTTTAAACGTGGATAGAAAATGTCATGTTTTAGTTGCATGAAGATGTAAAAAGAAAGAGTCGACAGCCATGCATAATAGTCAGTATTTTTCTTAAGCAGGAGTAATAAAGATCATTTTGTTAGTTTATCACTGAGGGCATCGATTACAAGAGGTAAAATGAGTAAGTTCTGCTTTCTGCCAGTAAACCATTACAGAGAACACAGTACATATATGTTTGAAGAGGCCCGTTGCACAAAACTAGGATAAGGGATTAAGCCAGGATATCTTAATTTTTTCCGAGATGTGCAAAAAGCAGGATATGTTAAATTACCATGGAGATTTATCCTGTGGAGTTAGCCTGCTCCAGACCAGGCTAAATTCCAGGATTCATTTAATCTCATCCCTCATCTAAGCCAGCAGTCACCACATGTGGAAACAAATAGTTATTCCACTGCCCACTACACAATGTTTTGGCATTCAACTATTACCCACTGTCGTTATCTAAACATTTGTGATCATTGATTACAATAATTTCACAGAAAATGTATATTTACACACAATTCAAAGCATATTATAGAACATAAGAATAAATGCACATTCAAAGGTCTGTATATAATACAGCGCCCCCGTGTCTACTCATCCTGGCTTGGCCTTTGTGCAACCGATTGGTTGCTCTTGTTTTGGATTCAATGAACCAAGCTCAGTCATTTATCCTGGATATCTGAATCCTACTTTTGTGCAACAGGCCCCTGTTGTAATAGACCTGAAATAGTAGGATAAACACAGGTTTTCCCAATGACATTAATGAGGGCTCCACTCCAGATTTAAGAGAGTCGTGGTTTTGCTATAATGTAAATGTAGGTCACACTAAATACTTTAAACTGTATTTTTTTCCTGAAAAAGTTGTAATTTTAACATGTTATAAACCGTGGTTCTCAAACTGTGTTGTGTGTACCATCAGTGATATGCAAGCTCCCTCTGATGGTACCAGGGCATTTGATCAGAGTGGAGCTGAGGAGTGTATAAAAACAAATAATTCATGATTTAAATAATAATTACAGTCACCTTATCTCTTGCTCTCTCTCTTCTTAGAAAAAAAGACAAACAAGCGTATCAACGTGTTACAGCCACAGACTGCATATCTATTGCAAAATGTTGTCCATACTGTTACTTCTGAAAGTGTGTGTTCACACATTTGGTCACAGTCACACTTGCTTGTAGAGGAAGTATATGTATGTGAGCACTGCTGGCTGTCACACTGATCAGATCAGCATCTCCTTTGTCTTGGCTCACTATGAAAATATTTTTTTCTAATCTAATTTTTCTTTTTAGGCAAAAAAACAAAATCTTATTTTACCTTCTTAAAAATCAAGTTTTGCAGTGCCACACATAATCACATCATGAGAAGTTTATGGTGCCTTCCATTTATAGTTGGAACGAGGAAAATCCAAAGTCATAGAGCGTTCTGAACTTGGATTAAGCCAAGTTAAGAATCCAAGAAGGCTGCTTCCATACACTGATACTTTTATCGTTACTAGCACTTCTGTTGTATTTGTTTTACAGTAAACCAGTCATACACATAGTTCTGTATAATTTTTAACTGTATTAACATGTTGCTACGCTGTTTATGTGTGCCAAACACCATGTAAAGTGTTGTTATCAACTCACAATGGTTAGTCTGAGATACGCTTGCGTTCCCAACATGAACTGGAATACAATGAGTTAGGGAGTGATATCACTCCTAGTTCTGATTTTCGAGTTCCAACGTAAATGGAACGCAGCATTAGCATCACTTGTCCTTTTCAGACTCTGAATTTTTTTGTGTAACCTCTGCTGTCTCTCTTCTGCCTTTCAGGTCATTATGTCCACCAACTTTTCCACTCACTGTTACAATGAAAGCACAGGACACATCAACATCGTTCCGGTGTGCATGTATTCCCTCATTTGTACGTTGGGCCTGATCTTTAATCTCACAGCGCTGGCCTTTTTTTTTACTCACAAAAAATCCAGGTCACAAACCATTATCTATATGACCAACCTGGCCATAGCGGATGTCCTGCTCATCCTTACGTTGCCTATGAGAATCTACCACCATCTGGGTTTTGCTGGTCTTCCTCAATGGCTCTGTGATGTCCTTGGTTTAGTCTTGAAGGCCAACATGTACGGGAGCATCTTCCTCCTCACTTGCATTTGCTTTGACCGTTGTGTAGCACTCCACTTCCCAATGTCGCTGCGTGTCCAGGAAGGGAGACGCAAGGCACCGCTGATTTGTCTTGGAATATGGATTGTCACCTTTGGAGCCAGCGTGCCGATCTACCTGTTCAAGCGCAAACAACTTACCACAAGTGACTGTTTTGACAGCCTGCCGGTCTACGCCATACAGCCTGTGGTGGTTTCAACCACGCTGTTCATGGGCTTTGGGATCCCATTAGTCGTCATGCTGATCTGCTCCTGGGGTTTGCTCCGTGCTGTGCGGAAAAGCACCGTGGCTCAGACCAAGCTAGTGGACAGCAGAAAAATCTACAGGATGATTTCTGCCAATCTCCTCATTTTTCTGCTCAGCTTTCTTCCTTACCACACCATTCTGATCCTGCTCTCGCTTTATATAGAGAATATATCATGCCACATGCAGATTGCGTACCGGTACAGCCTGATGATGGCATGTCTCAATACAGTACTAGACCCCATCGCATATTATTTCACCACAGATACATTCAGGAGGAATGTAGACATAGGTGCTCTTCGGAGGACGGTCCCTTTGAAATGTCAAAGTTCTGACTTGACCAGCAGGGGCAGAATGATCAATATGAGTTAAAGTAGGCAACACCACCGTCCCAAATGTTCAAAGACGTAATCGACCAATCAATATGCAAAGATCTGATTGTAATTATTATATGGTGACTTTTATGTTGATATCAGTCTGGTTTTGTATATGGTTGTATATAATGTTCTCTCGAACTGTAAGCTAACATCCATTGTTTTGTGTATCTGAAACCACAAAATAATACTTGAATTTAAGGATCGGGCAGGGTCATTTGGGAGTGGGGTGGGGGGTGGACACCTTTGTTCAGATGGTGATATGGTCACTGCGCAGATGAAGTCTAGTGAGTTATTGCGAGTTTTGTGAGATAATGTTCCATTTACATCGGAAGTGGGAGTGACGTCACTCCAAGTCGGAAATGCAGACATATGCCGAGCTAGTCATGGCTAGCAAAGCCAGTCAATGTAAACAATGTTTTATATGGTTTTATATGGTATTTTGCATACAAGAACAGTGTAGCAACATGTCTCCAGTTAAAAATTAAACAGTATAGGTGTGATCAGTGTATGATTTACAACAGAAGTGCTATTAAAGGTAAAAGTAGCAGTGTTTGTATGGTGGCATCCATCTTGGAATCCCATATCATTGGGGAGGTTGCTCCGAGTTCCCAGGTTTGTTTCAACCTAAAACCGTTATTTTTAATAAACAAGAAAAAACTATTTCAACACGTATGTAGGGGGTTGTTATAAACAGGTTACTTTAAATGTCTGGGTTTATTAAAACAGTGTAAATCGTGCTGGTGCTAAAGGTCATTTTGTGAAAAATATAACGTGAACTGATATTTTATATATATATATACTGTAAATAGTTCATGTAATTTGAATAAAACTACTGTCTAAAAGCACCTGAGTGTTGTTTTCCTTATTCATATTTGTCTCTGTTGACTATGAAGCAAATCTGTATAATTTATTTTCAATAATAATTCCTACAGCATCTGGGAGTACAAATGGCAGTAAGTTTTTGCTCGGGATTAGTTCTCGGAAAACTTGTTTTGAATTTGAAGAGTAACCATTGCACTTCCACTTACTATATATTGATGCACACACACTCTTAGAAATAAAAGTGCTAAGTAGAACCGTATAAGGTTCTTCGGCTTGTCCTCATAGGAAAACCCTTTTTGGCTCTAGGTAGAACCTTTTTATAACAGTGCCACCTGGAACCCTTTTAAAACCCTTTATTCAGGAAACTGGGTTTAAAGGGTTCTCTGGATAGAAATGGTTCTTACTGGAAGATTTAGTGTTACCAAGAACCTTTCTTCAGGAAAGGGTTTTTCAGAAGCAAATTGTTCCAGGTAGAACCTCAGCCCTCGTAGAAAGACCCTTTTGGAACCCTTTTTTCTAAGAGCATAACATCATGTTATAATCATGGTTTACTTCCTTTACCGTGTGCATGTGCTCTGCTGTGAACATACCACATGCTGCAATCCTGACTGATGCAATGCTAGTTTTGTAAAACATGTGGTTTCTCACGCTTTCATTGCAATGTTCTCATACAAACACGTTTCCCCACACAGAGTATAATTTCCCTGCAGTTCATCTCTTGTCAGATCATTAATCTGCCCAACAGTTACATTTGATCTAGAGTAATTAATACTTAAGACACACTTAAATCACAACATAATATCATAATTTGGACATTTGCAGCTCCAAAAGCATGTCTGCTGCATGTTCAAATAATAATGTTTTCTAATAATTAAATTTTCCGATTCTTGAATGTGAATTTCAGATTTATTTGCTTCATACAAGGAACACATTAAAAGATAATAATTTTGGTTTGTGGTTTTCAAAACACTGATCATCAAGTTTTTGACATTTTATGGACCAAAATACTAATAGAGAAAATAATCATACTACTCCCATCCCAGTAAGAGGCGCTGTTGCACGGCTTGTGCCATCCTGTAACCAGATATTGTTCTACTCTGTTACATATACAGTACCAGTCAAAAGTTTGGGCACACCTTCTCATTAAATGCGTTAAATAACACTAGTGGCCACTACTTTGTTTCAGTCATTCATGATTTTGTCCTGTCAATCACTTCAGTGTGACTGTAATCCAACTGCAAGGTTTGATATTGGACAACAGAGGGTAAAGTTTTACCATCCTATGTTCTAACAGAGTTCAGAGGAATTTCATGAAGTCTGACAGAACTGTATCAGAAAAAAAACTGATACAGTATATTATTACTGATAATACAACACTGACTCCATGCATCTGGTTTGTCTTATTTCGTGAGGTTAAAATGTCAGATGGGTGTGAGTCGTGGTTCTGGGAAAGTGTGTGTGTCACTGGACTGGGTGATATAATTGAGTTGTTTTTGTGAGAATTATTGTGTGACAGCTAGCCAACATAAAATGTGGTTTCTTTTTTCTTCTTTCTTTCTTCTTCTTGTAGCAAATTGTGTGACATGGTAAAAGCAACACTAAGTCTAAATCCAATAACTTTATATATATATTCCTGCTCATACGCTCACTTAAGTTGTCCTGCAGTTCCTGTAAACGCTGTCTGACATTTGATGCTCACATTTGTTTAAACATTAGAACCCAGGGAGTTTACATTCCTACAGTTTCCATCACAAGAGTGAGAGCCTAAAACATTAGTCAGCTCGTACAGTCACAGTCTGCTGTTATTCAGGTTATACTGTACCTGTGATCCTTTAATTCCAAATTTGGTAAAAAAAAAAAATGTATCTTTTATGGAGACTGAAAGTGGAACTTTAGTTTGACATTATTATTATTATTATCATCATTGTGTATATAATAATATTTATAAATAAAAATGTTGTATTACATCTATAGCCTCTTCTGCATCAAGCTTGCTTGTTGACCAGAGAATGGAACCAATTTCTTTTCCCCAAAAATTGGAATTCTCATCACTTTTTTGAGCTTGAGGTTCTGGATTGGACCCAAACAAATACTGTGGTCTCTAATTAAGGGATGTTTCCATGAGGAAGCAGAGATACTCTGTAGTGCTGCAAACAGCAGAAATATATATTTTTAGTTCACTGGTCATTGTTTACCCAACTTTCCACCATAATCTAAGAAAAGAAGCCAAACAGTTTCCCTCCTAAAGCCCGATTTATGGGTGTTCCCCCGTTTAACTGGGTCTATATGAGGTGTAGGTGATGTACATCCTCCAGCAAAATATAATTACCTGTTGCAGTCTTGCAGGCCACTTTTCTTAGATTCCCTAATCAAGTTAAACAAACTGGGCCCACAGTTGGTGTAGTGGTTAGCACTCTTTTGCAACAAACCTGGGTTCGAGCCCTGTTTGGGACAACTTCGGAACAAGGGCCTTTCTGCAAGGAGTTTGCATGTTCTCCCCATGTGTGCGTGTGGGTTTTCTCCGGGTTCTCCGGCTTCCTCCCACAGTCCAAAAACATGCGATATGGGGATTAGGTGAATTGGTGACTCTAAATTGACCGTAGGTGTGAGAGTGTGAGTGAATTGTTGCTTGTCCAGGGTGTACCCCGCCTATCGCCCAATGTCAGCTGAGATAGGCACAGCACCCCCCGCGACCCACTGGTGAAGGATAATGCGGTAGCTGATGGATGGAAGTTAAACAAACTATGGATCAAAGTGAAGAGAGACTGATCCAGGAAGTTGGACCGGGAAGGATCCAACTGTTGGGTCCTTTGTTGCTCAGGGACGAAGAGACATGTTTGTTGGATGCATTAGGAGGAGCTTACTGGTTCATCATTTGCGCTGACTTCAAATGTGGCCTCTAAATGAGGTGACTCAGCACATGTCTCACATTCAGCCTCATTAACATGTTATTTTTAACTTTAGTGTCTCACTACTATGAAGTTTATAGCTTCTGAAAACTTTACTACTTTAAAAAAAATCAAAACAAGGTTAGGTTAAAAGTCTAGGTCAGTGAAAACTGACCTATTACTAGTCATAAGTAATGGAACTTATGACTAGACTACAATATTGTTAAAAATAACAGCAGGGCAGGAAAGAGTGGCTCTGGCTGAGAGACCATCGTCTGTCTGCAGCAATGACTTCATGGCTAAGCCACAAAAAAGATTCCTTTGTGTTTTTTCCCCCACTGCATTTTAACATGGGAGACTTGTTTCCACTCAGGAATGTTTATGACTGGCTGCAAGAGGAGTTCAGCCATTTCTCCATACACTCAGGTATTGTACTGCTGTGTTGCAGTCATTCCCAGACACGCATTCCATGAGTCACTGCCTATGACCTTCAGTAAAGTTGAAGAGATGAGGACAGACTGGGATTTGCACAGCGAGACATTACAGATGAGACGAGACAAACCTTTGTGAGAATGTGTGGAAACTTTATTAAGTAAACATAGTTAATTCCAAATGCTGTGTGTTGTAAAGTGTTGCTTCGCTGGCATTTGCTTTGGAGTCAACTCGCACTTAAAGGAAGACAATCGTGAACCAAAGCAGCAACAGTGATGATGCTATAGTCCAAAGAGCTGAGCTGCACTCCTGCACCAGAGTGCCTTGGCAACACTATGAAAACATGTTGTGCTTTTCATTCAATACACATGGTTCACATTTGCTTCTGCATTCAAGACCCACATGAACCATGATCAACGCGACAATGCCAACGTTGCCACAAAGGCTTTCACAAAGAAGGCATCTCAAACATCTCTTACACTGGAACTTTGCAATGGAACATAATTTGATTCATCATGATTCTCTTTTTATCTGACACAAATAATCACATTTGAATATAATACAATAAAACTACTGACCCATCATGAATTCAGTTTACCACTGCCCTGAGCCAAGATTTAGGCCCTATCCACGCAGAAACATGAACAATCTTTTTCTTTGTCATTTTTAAAAGGTTTTCTGTAAACACAACATCATTTATTTCAAGCAATCTCTTCACCCCCCACCACCCCAAACAGAAACAGAGACAGAATGAAGAAACACTAAGGAAGGAAAATAAAAGTTCTAGTCCCTGTAGAGTGGTAAACTGGGAGACACTGGGCTACTATGTTTTGACAGAGTTCCCTACTAGGGGCAGGTTTAGTGGAGGAAGTAACCGGTGAACACATGGTTGTCAGACCCATGCTCGTGTGAGATTGAGTGAGAGATTTCAGGGTTTCTGAAATGTGGTTGTATACTAACACATAGTTAACACTGACTGCACCCCTATGCTGAGAACCAGCCTGAGACAGAGGCGTACTTTCAATGAGTGGGTGTCAGCACAGCCACAAAGAAAAACTGATTCGAGCAACTTAACAAAAGGTTGACCTATACATATCAGTCTGTTGAAGTCTATGATAAGATGTTCTTCACTTTATGTGATATTTCCATAATATTAAGACCATCTTAACTTATTGATTCAACAACAATGCAGCTCTAACTTCCTGTTTTGTTCAATGGCTAAAATCAGTTCCCACTGAACTAACCCTTTGAGTGACTCAGCAGGGTATTTCAACAGGGTTGACCTGGCTGGACAGGCAAGAGGTACAGTTGTAAATCTCAAAATTAATTTGTTCCATTTTCGTTCTTATGTCAAACTGTCCTCCCATTACTTTGGTACAATTTACAGTCGGATGTGTGCATTTCACATAAGAACAACTTCACTGTTGCAGAGCTTCAACCATCCACCGTAGATTTGTGTTGGTTGAATCGACTACTGCATGATGACGTCAGGCTCGATGTTAAAGAGCAGGTCGTCGTTGTCCCTCCTGACTTCCAGTAGCAGGGCCGTCTCCTCCTGCAGCGCCCCCTGCAGGTCGGCTGTTGTCATCAGAGGTTTGCCATTCAGTTTCACAATTATGTCACCGTCTTTGATGCCACCTCTGGTGAGGAATAAAAAGGTAGAGTTATATGTGTAATAATGATGGTGCTGCTTCCATTAAAGAGTAACTACATCCAAATCACTTGTATCAGGTACAAACCCGTGTATGTATATCTTATGCTATTTGTTGATCCAGGTGCAAATCTGTATTGAACTATTGAAATTGTACATGTGATAAAAACCACCATATCTACTGCCTCTCTGGTCAAACGCCAGCTACTGCATTCAAATTTTGCCATTGGTTTTCTTTGACGACTCGATTTTGTGCTGAAATGAAAAATGGAAAAAAACGGATAACAAGCGTTTCCCGTTTAATCCAATTTTAATATGCAAGTAACGTGAGCCTGAATTGACCTTTACTGGAACACTAATCAGAGGGCCTGCAAAACAAACCAAAAACCAGGGAGGGGGGTCATATTTTGAGAATAAAGGCAAATCTTCAAGAAAATAAAGTTGCAGATTACGAGATTAAAAGTGGCAAATCTGGGAGAAAATAAAGTCGCCATGTGTCGCCAACAGAAGGTGAAAGCAATAATTGATTTACAAAATGAGTGCTTGTTCAGTGAATTGACTGTAACAGTAGATAAATAATAGCAGAGATTGTCTGACAGAGGGCAGGAGAAACAGGAAGTGACACAATACATTATCCAGATGAGGGCATTTAGTTACCCTTTAAATCAAATTATGACTAAATGAAACGTACTTCTGTGCAGGTGAGTGAAGAATGACCTCATGGACATAAATCCCACTGGTTACATTCGGGAAATCTGGGTTCTGCTGCTTAAGCTCTTCCATTAACCTGGAACACACACGCATTTACAAATAATACTTTCCCATCAATTGTTACCGATATGTAGTTTCCAAAGACACATCAGCTAAAAAAAAGTGAAACTAGCCCTTTTTAGCTAAGAAAGAGAAGAAAATAAATGCAAAAAGATGATGATTAGATATAACTTGAAATAACACTGTGCACACAAGAGTAGAGTGGTTACGGGCAGTCATTAAAGCTGAATCTGGTTCAAATTATGCTGCGACATGACATCACCGGGCAAAACACTGCTTTATCACATGCATAAACAACATTCCTGGTGGATTACTTTTTAAGGTGAACTTACAACCCACAACAACTCAGGCTGACTCAACTGCCTCACACAAAGAGGTTCATGAGGTAAGACTTACGCTGGTGTGATGGTCAGCATCCTTATCCCGATGAAACGCTTCTTTATAGATGTCACATCTGAAAAAGACTGCAGTTAGCTCCTGTATGTTTCCGCTCTATGCTCTCAAATGTTTCAGCTCTGTGCTCCGTGACGTCACCGTTACACTCACCCTTGTTGTGCTTGTCAAGGGACTCATTAAGGAAGCGAGTGATCCTGTCCGATGGAATAGCAAAGGAGATTCCGGCCGCCACTTTCAGGGTGTTGATGCCGATCACTTCACCATCCTCAAATACAGAGATATACCGACGTAAATTGGATGATATTTGGTTTTGGTTTGTTGACAAAATGAGACATTTGAGAACATCATACTTTCCAGGTTTGAGAAACACTGATCAACATTTTTCAACATTTTCTGACATGTTACGGACCAATCAAGTACTCGATTATTGTCAGATTAATCAACTATGAAAATAATTGTCAGTTGCAGCACTATTTGAGTCATATGTATGTTCCAGACAATGTAAAGCCAGAGCTTTTGCAAATACATTCATGCAATTCATATTCTTAAAGCTGTAGTGTGTAACTTTTAAATAGAAACACAATTATTGTCAAATGAGTTCACACAGGAAGTGGTTAGTTTTGAAGGCCACTTAGCTGGGTTAATTCTACTGCTCAAAAGTCCCAGTCATTCAGCAGTTTGAAGGGGAAAAAACATTCTTGTCCCTGCCCACCCCTGTTCCACTACTGTATACACACGAATGCGCCCTCGGTCAGGTCTGATAGTATTGCTTGACATGGCTCTTTTTCAGATAATGGATGCAGCATTAAAATAATGTCACAAAGTCCAAACATAGGCATGATAACATCAACCACAAAAACACTTTTTTTATTTTTTGAAGCAATAAAAAAACTAACTTACTAAATTGACGAGAGGTCCTCCTGAATTCCCGTACTGTTAAGATAAAGGTAGCAGTTAGAAATGGTACTGTGGTGCAGTGTTTCCCATCCCTGGTCCTCAGGGAACACTGCCCTGCATGTTTTAGATGTTGCCCTGCTCCAACACACCTGATTCAGATCGTTATCAGGCTTCTGCAAAGCTCAAAGGCGAGCTGTTCATTTGAATCAGGTGGAATCAGCAGGGCAACATCTAAAAAATGCAGTGCAGTGTTCCCTGAGGACCAGGGTTGGGAAACACTGCTGCGGTGTACAAATAGACACCATACAACTCAAATCATTTGCACTGCTATACAGCATTTTTTTTTTTCAGCTATGTTATAATCTCACATTGATGATAGCATCTGTTTGGATGTAATCCATGTCAGAGTCCGGCAGGCCCAACTCCTTGCCGTCTCTCTGGGCAGTGCTGACGATGCCAGTGGTGACAGTATTCTGGAGGGCAAAGGGGCTGCCGATTGCAACCACAAACTCTCCTGGCCTTAAGTCTGCACTGAAGCCCAGAAACAGCACAGGCAGCTTTGTCTGAAGGTAAGGAAGAGACACAAACGTTACCAATGGTAAGATATGGACTCAGACCCAGCTGCAAAACTTTTATTAGTGATATAGTCATCATTATTGTTATATTATGATTAAAAATACATTTTATTACAATGCATGCTACTGCTAGTATGCACATCACAGCCTGTTATAAATATTAGCTTAGACATTCCACCCGCCCTACATTTCACGAAGCAAGCTGTGACCTCACCTGTGAGTTGATTTTGATGGTGGCTATGTCCGATTTTTTGTCTATGTCCTTGATGTTGGCCTCATATGTGTCACCGTTATGCATTTGTACCTTGAGGAAGGAATGGGAACATTACATGTTGGCACGAATATAACACTCAAGCTTAATGGTGGACACAAATTACTAGAAGCATTTTGAGTTTTGACCACTGGTGCAAAAATCATCTTGCACATGCATCAGATGTGGCACACTGATTAATTTGATATGAGTATCATAGCATTAGATGGTATTAGACATGACTTTCTAAAGCCATCAAAAAAAGACCAAGAGAGAGAGAGAGAGAAAGGCCTGGCTCCTAACACAGATAATCAAGACCTGATCTGGTTGTAGTGAGAGTGACAGCAGACCTTGGTTACGAGAGAGAAAACACAACGCCCCTAACAAGGATTCTATTTTCGCATCCGACCCCAAACCAGAGCCTGAAGCAGTTAATATAAGCGGCTCTTTGGTCACGGCTCGTTTTCCCTGATTATAGGCACACGCAGCATACAGACGTCAGTGAACGCACCGTGCTCCTAAGGACTCATGTGCACTTAAACTAAGAAAAAAAAGAAATGAAACATACAACAGTCACTGTTAAGCCCTTTAAATCACAAAGTTAGGACTCAGAGACTAAAGTCACTGCAGAGAAACATATGACCTCTCTTTAATTGACATTACTATTATTATTATCAGAAGAAGAAGAAGCTCCAACGTGTTTTAGTGAATGCTGCACTTTCTTCAACAAAAGGAGGACCGATCGACCGTTTCTGCACATCTTATTTACGTAGTTGCAGTTAACTCGTATTAAGTACCCCATTAATATTAATGTATACAGTATATAAAGCTGTGACTATTTAAATTGAAAAGGATCAATGATTTCTTTTACCTTGAGGTGCTGTTGACCGGACACCGGAGTGGTGCTGGAGACTACATGGGCGTTGGTAACAATCAGTCCATTCTCTGATATCACAAACCCCGATCCACTAGACAGAGGGATGGTCCGACCAAAAAGAGGATGCCTGATGGGAGAAGGTAAGAATGAATGAACTAGGCGGGTTTCTGTTTATTGTCTGTGTCCACTCTGCCCTTATTATCAAGGCTTAGGTTAAAAACAAAGCTTGTATTTCATATTAATCCAATTTTTTAAGATTTGTTAACTGAAGGTATTATGTATAGTAATCTTATCTTAAGCTTCACTATCTGTGATTTAAAAAAGTGTGCGCCATAGATAAAAATGGATGTAGTCTTCTGGATTCTTCCTGAAGCCAAATAGGAAGTAAAAATATATTGAAAAGCCACTAGGAGTAAAATAATAATACAAAATATTAACAATTAATAATTATAATTATTATAATAATTAATAATTAATAATAATATTGCATATTTTACTCAGACATAATGTACAAAAACAAAACCACAAACAGAGAATACCTGAGGAAGAGTTCAATGTGGACCACAGCAGGAGCGATTTTCTCCACCACGTCAGCGATGAAGTTGAACTTGTAGCGAGGACTTGCAGCATGTGGAGGACCTATACTAGCAGGAAGAATTATAGATTTTAATAATCAAGCCATTTTTTTTTTAATTAAGAATAATTCAATGACATTACTGACACTGACCAAGATGAACCTGTGTTCTAGACGGAATTGTTGTCTCGCAGAGCTCCGCTTTATCCTTAACAGCGCGAGAGTGCAGGCGAGGTCAATAGTATCCAGAAGAGTGGAAGTATGCGAAGTGTTCTATTCTTGGCTGCACAGTGCAGCACAGAGTTCTACACAAACTTCCAGGATTTACGTGTCCAGTGGATATACAGCTATGTCCAG
Organism: Microchirus variegatus; assembly: GCF_963457635.1. Classification (NCBI taxonomy): domain Eukaryota; kingdom Metazoa; phylum Chordata; class Actinopteri; order Pleuronectiformes; family Soleidae; genus Microchirus; species Microchirus variegatus. The sequence goes on from NC_139803.1 coordinate 28,633,093, forward strand.
CTAGAATCGATTTTCCAAATGCTAACTGCTGTTAGCTGCCGGAGCCTCAGTGACTCAGTGATTTAAAGAGACAGGCACTCAAAAACCGAGTGTTCTGAACAGGGCTGTTTTGTCAGGGTGAGTGAACTGCTATGGTGCTTCATCCTTAAGGTATTTTGACTAAAACATGCATTAGGACACCAGGGAACTAGGTTAACTTGTCAAACAAAAGACAAAAGATGACTCGCTCTACCACTGAGTCACCATGTTCCCTAGTACCCAAGTATTGGACCACACTCACACAAGCAGATGGGGAATAAAAAAGAATTACATCCTATTATAAAATGTGCAGGATCTACTGTATATGCCTTGGCCTTTTAATTCCTACAACATGGAGACACATAACTGTCTAACTCTGGCACTGATGCACATTAATCTGAACCAGGAAATCACTCTACTGTGTTTCGCCAATCAAACTAAACATTAACACCTCTACCTAATGGCACACACTTGACAGTTCTGATAAATATCAAGGCGAAACTGCCTGGGTCAAGTGGAAACACCCTGCACTCTTCAACCAGTAATAATGAGTTACATTCCTTCACCACAGCTGCACTGTCTGCTGCCAAGCCAAGTCTGCCTTTGAGGAAAATGTGGTTTGTTATTTTAGTCTGAAGAGAGAGATTCTCTAATGACAGACAAAATCCAAATCCAGCCTGAGGCCACTGGGTTTGAATGTATATATACATACATGCATATATGTATATATAAGACAATTTGTATATACAGAATTACCTGGCTAATGATAACCATTTCCTGGTTATGAATGTGGTTTAGTTTTAGCTTTACAAGCACCTGTTTCGGTTGAGGAAAGGATTGTGGATTTTCAACATCCTGTCCATAACAACACACTGAAATGTCCTCAAAAGACCACATTATCTGCAAACAAAGTGGTCTTACTTGTGTCTCCTGCCTGGCTTGCTGACTTCTCACAACCCCCATCAACTCCACCTCCACCTCGCAGTGAGAGGTGGAGGAGGAGAGAAATGTTGGCATGTATGTACTTAGCAAAAAAAGCATTTTTTTTTTTGCAAAAGAATAACTCTTCATATTAGATGAGATGGAATTTAGATGGAATTCTGTGTGTCTCCAGTTTATATAACACAACAATAAGTCAATGTCAAGTAGCCCAAAATTGATATTCTAGAGCTGGTGGCGATACTATATACACTTTTTACCCTGTTCCTAGAGAGCCGGTGTCTGTTGAGAAGTGTTCCTCTGTGGGTCTGTAAATGTCACAGTCAGCAAAGATGTACAGGCTGATGGATGAAACAGATTCCTGCTGGCTGCTATAATCATCACACACACACACACACACACACAGATCTAAATCAAGAAATATGAACTGAGGAAGCAGGAAGTCCTGGCAGCTCCAAGTTGTGGCACATCTTATTTACATTTCCCTTTGATCAGTAACCCTTTATCTGCTCTGAGTTTGAAGTGTAGCCAACACACACACACACGTGCATGTTTACACAAACAGAGAAAGAGGGTTTTACACTATCTTTTTAATGACTTGTATTGACGTTCATTCATTTGGACAGCCTGAAAAACAGCATTAACCCAAACCTTAATCATAATGCCTGACCCTAATCTTAACCTAATTAGAAGTCACTTCTTACCACTAAACTAAACCAAATTCCTCAGAAATTAGGTTCTGCCTCATTAGGACCGAGTTTTGTTCTCCATGAGGACTAGTGACCCTGACAAGGTCAGTGTTTCTGCCAGAAAAGGTCCTTAACACAGACACCCCCCCCCCCCCACACACACACACACACACACTCACTGGAGCATCACATCCTTTTGGGCGTTGTACACTAGAAATAGTTGGATGATTTACCCACAAGTCCTCACTCCCACATCGGTTGTAGTAAATCATCCCTTTAGCCCAGATTACCAGTAATGAAGAAAGAATAGTACTAAATTAACTATTCATTTTTGCCGTGACAACATTTGAATCTATTTTTTTTTCCTTTTGTCGAGCAGGCTTTCACATGTGCTCTCTAAAACACTCCATCTGGTCAGCGTTTCTCTGGGGAACAGTCTTCACACACGGAGGAAGTCATTTATTTGAATTATCTAGCAGCAGCAGCAGCAGCAATAATTTAATACCCTCTAGTGACTCAAGAGGAATTTTTTTCACAGTGTTCTGTTGAGCTATAAGAAAAGTTTAAATTTGAATTCCAAAAAAGTTTATTCACACAAAAAAGTGCCATAAGCATTAACACAGACAAAATGATGGACAGTTAAAGAGGGAAAATTTGAGGGAAAATCTCCCTGTGAGCAACAAACACTGATTTTATCTATGGACTTTGGTAAGTAAGACTTTTCAGACTCCAGTTTCCTGTAAGAAAATATATATTTTTTTCCTTTTGTCCCCACCTAGCTTTTCATCATAGTTTACATGTATTTATGGTGGAAAGATAAAAGTTTATTAAAACTGGGTCATATACAGCGTAGTAGAAATGCGTAATATGCCTTCTTGGCTGATAAAGGCAGAACATTTTTTTTGGATCGTAGATGAACAACAACTCCCAGAATGCACTGTGCTCGCTGCCATAGGCCATACACCTTTCTTACCTTTCCTACACACACACACACACACACATATATATATTACGTAGCAGCTAACAGTAAGATTTAACTAATTAAAACAAAACTATTTCAATATAAAGACAGTTAATATATTTTCTTTGTGTGATATTGCTTGATGAATACTTTAGAAATTAAATGGTGGTACCATAATATATTGTGATGTAAGGGACATTTAACATTACACATAACATAAATCCACTAGACCGGCGGTGTGTCTGCACAGATCGTACCTACGCTGATGTCACACGGTCCCTGCTGGATCTGTGTGATGCCGGGTAGACCCTGCTGCTGCGCCCTCCTGCTGCTCGCCTTCAGGTGGCACACGTTCCTGTACGTTTTCCCGTCGCTGCCGCAGACGTCATGGCTTAACTTGCACTGACAGAATCCCTTGGACAGTCTTTTACGTGCCGGGAGTTTGCACTCCAGTCCGTCCCCACATGGCAGATCGTCCTCGCGGCCGCACGGATCTCCTTCCCCCTGCGCGCAAACCAGGCAGCAGTTGCAGCGGTCGGGCACGTAGCCGCTGGGGCAGCTCGGGCTCGGACAGTTGCTCACATCACACCGTGTCGGACATGAGGACTTGAGCTCAGCGCCGAGCGACTGTTTGAAACCAAAAAGCAGAGCTGCGTATAGAAAGATGACCATTGTGAAAGGAGGATGTGAGGAAACCGAAGAGAAGAGGTTTTACGCGCTCATGTTCACTGGATCACCAGCTCATACCTTCTTCACTTCACATGGAGAGGAGGGAATTCCACTGGCACGGCACACATAAGTCTTCTTAAAGCTGCATACGTCATAAGAAAAACGTATCCTGATCGCGGAACTTGGATGTTGAAGCGTGATCCCGTGCGTAATTACGCATCCAGATGCGTTCCGTTGTCCTGTGAAAAGCCTCCCAGTTGCGATAGAGGAGGTTTTCTTTGCTTCTCCTGCCAGAGCTGAGTGCTCCTCCACTCTGCTGCCTGGGTGAGCACTGCCTCTGGTACTGAATCCAGACGGACAGAGGAGGAGAAGTACGTCCCTCCTTAAGGCGTGGCAATGAAGATCACACTGATCACACAGTTACTTTTATTTATTTATGGTGAATGGACCACTGTGTAAGAATGAGTGACAACGAGACTGCTGAAGCTTGTGTGTAAACATACTGAGTCATATCATGTTCAGAGCACCATATTCTCTGGTGAAATAAAAACGATTGAGTGTCTGAATGTCTCTGAATGTCTTTGTATTCATGTTTATGTCTTAATGCTAACATTATTGTTATGGGACCACAGTGTCACAGCAGGAAAAACGAAGTGTTTTGTTGAAGACTCACCTTTTCATCCCTTATTCCAGTCTTGTGCAACAGGCCCCAAACAAACTATGCCAACTGTCCATATTCTAACATCTGGATTGTTTACAGCACCACCAAAACTCCTGCTGTGGTCTGAATTCATGATTGTTCAAGTTTGGACAGTATTGCAAGGATGACAGGCAACTGCTTTTATTTTATTTTTTACAGACAACTTTATTTAATAACAACAACAGAACATAAAGATTATTTTTAAGCAATTTGAAACAAATTACAGACCTTAAAAATTGATGAGCCGATACGATATCCCAGTATCAGTATTGGTCCGATAGTGATCAAAATCACTGGATCAGATATCACACAGATAAAGACGTAAAATCCAATACAATTATGAAAAAAAATCACTATGCACAAACTGTGAAAATGTAAATAAATATCAGTTCATCGTGTTGTAGGCTGTTTATTTATTGTTTATGGGAGAAGAATATTTGTTACGAAGTTGGAGAATTATGTCTTGACAAATGACAAGCACAAATGTGTACAGCTTTATACTTTGGTATCGGAGGACATTTTTGGAGGCAAACATGTTGAACAGCAGATTCTCCGTGTGATAGATTTGGCACAGCAAATGGCTGGGAAGGACCCATAGCATCCTAGTTAATGCTGTCATTCATACTCTGAAACCTGAGTGCACTTCGGTTCTCCATATCCTTGATCAATTTGAATTTTACAAATTGAACAGAACAGGACAAGTTAACACTTATGCTTGTCTTCATGTGATGGAAAAACAATGCAGGCAAATGTATTTCAGCATAGCACAAGATTTTGAATATACAACGTAATTGACTGCAAGTGAATTACACTTAATGCATGGACCAATAACTATTTGTACCTTTGAATGCCTTTGTGTAAACTTATGGTCAAAATGTGGTCAACTGTTAAAATGGAAATCTGAGACAACCAGATGGTGACCTTCAGGTCAACAGTGCTAACCACTACTCCACCCTGTGACCCCAAAACACTTAACCCAAATTTTTTTTTTTATTCTCCTTGCGGTCTTCTCTGGTGATCTTGTATTGTGGCGTGCTGCTAAAGTGCTGATCTGGCGAAATGTCGATCCTTCTCACATTCAGCTCTGCAGCGAACCCTCTGGCCTTCTGGTAAAAGAAGAGGGACAGCTCTCTGTCTATGAGGAAGTTGTGGTAGATGGTGGCGAGGCGTGTGCACAGCTGCAGCTGAGAGCGTTTGTTGCCCAGATCCATGGCTGCAGCAAGAGCCAAGTGGTAGTAGCCTGCTGCATCAAATGGGTCCTGGAGAGAAAACACCAACATTTTCACACTATTAAATATGTAATTATGTACATATGTATGTAATAATATTTAATTATGTAGCACACATGGGTGATCATGACAGATGTATCGCTAAAAGAAAGCCTCTTCAGAACTCTCTCACACAGTGCCAACTGAACGATTTATGAAGTAATCCCTTACCTTCAGGTCATAGAATATGATGTCCCCTAGGCCTTGATAGACTCTGACATAATATAGCGTTTCCTCATCAAACTGCAGAAGTGTTGGACAGTGGGTCAGGGTCTTCAAGTAGAAGTATTCAGCCAGTTCATATTGCTCCAGACAGTGGTACAGAGACGCCAGGCGGTGATAGGCCACTCGCTCATTCAGATGATCATCTGGATGTAAGAACACAAAAAGCAGAAGAAGGCAGTTCATAACATAAGAGGAGCCAGCGGAATCTAACCCACAACCTTCCAGTTAATGGAGTGAACCACCGTTGGCCCATTTAAAACTATTCTCATGTTTTACTTGTCACCAACATGCTACTATCCAGATTGCATATTATCTTGTTGTATCTTTTCACAAATTTGAAATGTGAGTGAAATGAAGGTCGTTGAAAACAAAATGTGATCTACAACATTGAAACGACCCATTACTACATACAATCATTGTAGTACTGATTACTTATACAATAAACGTAATTTAAATCTTATATATATATATATTGTAAATAATATATATTATTAAAAAAACACTTTTTCTTACCCTGAGTGATGCTGATGTCCAGTGCCACATGTCCAAACTCAACAGCTTCTCCGTACAACTTGAGACTGAACATCAGCTCAGTCAGCTTATTACACAATCTGAGCCTGGTCTGAAGACAGCTGCTCTTCACTGCCATGGGCAGAGCTAGGTCCTGTGGACCACACACAAACATGCAGCACATCATATCCACAGCCTTAGAGTCAGGAGAAGCAAGATATTGATTCAAACTGTAAATGTAAATGAGAGGCTTGATTCAGACCCTGTAGAAGATGATCGCTTTGTCTCTGTCCAGGCTGCTGTTGAAGAAAATATCTCCTGCAGCTTCCAGAAACTTCAAGATGAAAGCGATGTCTCCTGTTTTTAGGGCGACATCCTGAGCTACCTGGACACAACGAAACACAAATCCATGTTCTTTGCTCTTTGGGTGTATGAACAACAGCAGGTCATTAGGAGAAACTTTTTTGTAGCAGTTACCATTTTTTTCTACACATTTTGTTTGTGTGTATAAAAAAAGGTCTGTGCCACATGTGTAAATGTCACTCTGTGGATTTAAGTGATAAAGTGTTACTCATAGATCCAGATGACATGAAAACTTAACGCCTTGGGCTATGAAAAAAAGAATTTACAGTACTACTCCTCCTACTTTACCTGCTGAGTAAAGACATAGCATTTACAAATATGATGTCTACACAGTTGTGATCAGACCTGAACATAAAGGTCCACCAGTTCATTTTGGCCCAGCAGGTGATAAATCTTCCCAGCTTGCAGCCAACCATATGCCTCCTTCTCTCTGTGGCCCAGGTCGATGAAGACACCTAGACTGCTCTTAGTATAGTCGAGAGCTGCGCGGTATGCCCTGAAGAAAAGAAAAGAAAACAAAAAATGTTTATGTGCCATGTTGGTCTTAGTTTAAAATGTAAACATATAGGTCTAGTATTTAACGTTAGGACAATTTAGAGGAAACTTCCCTTGCCTGCCAGAGTAATTGCCTCTGACACACATACATACCTTCTTGTTCCCAGTTTGAGGTAGAGCTGACTAATGGCCTCCAGTGCTTCTCCCTCCTGTCCTCTGTCTCCTGTGCTTTTCAGTAACTGGACCTGGTGCTCCCTGTAGATGATACACTGAACCTGCTCTGGGCTCTCACATTCATACAGATGGCACAGGCTTCTGGTTGCAGAGAGCTGGCCTGTCGTAAAAGGGGAACAAATTAAAACAAATGCACAGAATAAAAAGTAGATCCTCTGTAAAGGACAGTTTGACTCATTCAACTTACAGTCTAGAATGTTGGCATTGATTGCCAGCAACAGAGCCCACTCATAACATCCTTTCCCATAGTCCGTCTGCTGCTGCTTCACATAGTGCTGTCCCAGCTCGAGCAGCACAGTGATGAAGTTTGCTTCATGACCTTCTTCATCCAGCTCTGAGAAGAGCTGAACGGCCTCAGTCAGGTACCTCTCCGCCAGTGCTTTAGCTCCAGCTTTCAGACACAACAGCCCTTAAAGAGGAGGAAGAACAGTGTCATCTCACACAGCTGAAGACCATGAGAAGAACCATCTGTCATTACATTACTGTACAACCTCACCGAGGTTAGCCTGAGCTACAGCCCACTTTGGCAAGTCCTCATACTCTTGGTAGATTTCGACAGCAGCCTGGTAGCTCTCTACTGCCCTCTGGAAGTTGCCCATACATCCAAGTGCAACACCACGCATGTTAAGGACCACACCTTCAAGTGCAATGAAACACATTTTCACCTTACAAGCATATACCCATATTATAGAGGTACAATTACATTAGGAAATTAAGTACTAATAAATATGTCTATTGTCACCAAACTGAACAGCTGAAACTTAGACCATAAATAGTGAGAGTTGCAGTTTATCGCTGAAATTGCATTTCACAAAACAAATTTACATGCTAAACATTTCTACAAGTGCTGAGACATATTTAGATCTTCTTACCAACTTAAAAGTGTTAACAATGAGCTTGCTATAACTGTTATAACAATATATGGACTGGATATATATATATGGATTAATCAAGCATTTTAATTGACAATCACATGTAACCATAGAAACTGACCTTCTTGAGGGGTCGTGCAGTGTTCTGGCATAGAAGATAGGACTATGTCTAATATCTCCAATGCAACACTGGGCTGCTTGTTGTCAATATGAAGCCATGCCAGCCAGATGATGGCACTGTTTCTTTCTGGTACAGAGATGGTGACTTGCTGTAAAGGTGGACTGTTGTTGATGAGGTCATGCATTTGCTGGATGGCTTGTTCAACCATTTTGTGCTTGTAAAGGAGTTGGCAGAGACAAACTGTCAGTTGATGTCTCAGAACATCGTACTGGCGTCCTCCTTCTTGGACCGCGGTGGTAAAAGAGAGAGCTTGGTGTAAGAATGGCGCCACTTGAGGTGGGATGGAGGCTTTCTGTTCTGTGATCCCGTACAGTTTGTTGACATTGTCCAGGATGAGAAGCATGCTGTTGAGACAGTCACTCAGTGTGGCACATGGCTGTAGAGAGGCTGTCCTTGCTGAACTGATACTGAGGTGAGGGAGGCAGAGTTCCCTGTAAAGTTGTGCCAAGGTCAAGTATCCATGGCTGGGCGAGAACCTCCATGTTTTTTGAGCTTCAGCAGCAAGAACAAGTAGTCTCTCAATGTATGGAACAGCATTCACCTTCTCAGCACATGTCCAGTGGTACTTTGCTAATAGATATGAAGCCCGGGCCTCAGCTGTGTTGTTGTGAGACAGGACTGCTTTCTTGAGAATGTATTTAAGAACTAAATCATCCTCTAAGATTTCTAGGCACTCTGGGATTCCCAATAGCAAGGCACCAAACCGCTCCATCACACTACAGAAACTTTGGGTGTTTTTTTGCAAAAGATATATGGCAGCTAGGTTGGAGTAGATGCTGGCCAACAGCTTGAAGTCCCTAAAGCATTCTTGTGGAACACTGAGAGCCTCCTCGAAGTAAACCCTAGCCTGGCTGAACTTTGACCTGCCAGCGCAGAGTTTTCCCAACAGGAAGCACAAACGAGTCCGTGACCAAGACAGTTGCATCTTCCTGGCTGTTTCCCTGGCAACACCCAGAAAGGCAATCAGCTCCTCCTCGTCGGAGTGACCACAGAAAGTAGTGGAAGTGAGGACATCTGAACTCTGTCCATACAACACACCAAACTCCACTTTGCTGTCTTGTCCCTCCAAAAAATTGAAGAGAGGAATAAAGTTCTCAGTGTTGTTCTTGTTTCCTTCTGTTTCCGTTGGATGAACAGTGAAACATGGAGGGCATGTGTCGTTTGCCTGTGTGGGCAGGACCAAGTCCTCAAGGTTTCCATTTATGGTGTCATTCATGAAATCTGAAGATGAGTCTTTTCCTTGATCAAGAATCCGCCGAATATTTATTTTTAGGTCTGTCTGCTGAGTATAATCTTTACTTGAAGGGCTGACTGCAAAAGAAAAATGTAATTAAAATGCACTAAAATAAAGAGGACAAACAATTAAGAAGGCTTTTTGTGACATTTGGACAAACATACTTACATGATGCTTTCTGTTCAAAGTCTTGGTGACTGATGATATCTGAGATGCAAGAAACATGATGAAGTTAGGGCAACAGCAGAATCAGAATCTGCTTCAATACACAATAATAGGAATTTGTTCTGGCCACTGGTGCGGGATAGTGTCTAGCACTGTTGCCTTACAGCAAAAAGACCTGGGTTCGTAAACTGGTCCGACCAGGGGCCTTTTGTATGGAGTTTACATACAAGATTTGTGTTCCATATGTATCAGTGTGGTCTTGTAGAGCTACTTCTAAAGACAAATCAGCCAATCATCCCTCAGGCATCTATACGGAATGGTGGACATGTAGTTATTCAGTGGTGCCGCTTTAGAAACTACAATGTATGACACACAATCCCCATTCATGGCAATTTCAGTGTGCATATGGGGCCATGGTGAACGCGTTCTCAATCAACTGGAAGGTTTACGGTTGGATTCCCAGCTCCAATAGTCTGTGTGTCCGAATGAAAGATGTGTGTTTGAAAAAAAAAACACTGCATACGGATGGGATGTATGAATGTGTGAGTGAATGGGTGTGACTGGAAAACAGTAGTGTTAAACTGGTTTGAGTGGTTCAAGACCAGAAAAGGGCTATATAAACACAGACCATACCCTCATGGATGATGTGCAGCGATACACTGCATATATACCCGAACAAACATTGCACTTAAACTAGGCTTAAGGGTGTTTCATTGCAGTCTCATATTCATAGCTTGACATCATAATGTCAACACAAAAGTATGTAAAACTTTAATTACACTCAGTCTCAGACTGTTTTGCCTAAGTAAAACATTTCATTTTTAATTTGAAAGGTAAACAACACCTTTTCTCTATATCGCCCTGTGATTTCTGACCGCAACCTACAAGCTAAGCGGGAAAGTTAACGCAAGCTAAGGTCTTGTTGCACTTCAGGCAACAAATATTATCAGCATCAGTATTAATATTAGTGAAACATGACCATCTGCCAAACTACATTTCATATAATGGAGGTGGTGCTCTTTTTTTAGGAACAAACTCCTCTGTTTTGTTTTTCCTTTTCAGCCGTGGCTTCCTGCTACAATCTAACAGAATTCCATGACACTGCCCATAGTTCGCTGTGATTGGTCAAATCGCTGTTTATCTAGGCTGGGCATGGTGCAGACTAGAAAATAGTGTGATTTTGCTGAGGAAAAACCAGATGTGTCTGTGTAAGAGCATAAAACAGCAATAGATAGAATGTGCCCTTTAGAACAATACTACGATCTCTCTGCTTCTCTAAGTTTTAATCCTTCACAATGTAATAATGTCATATCACCCACCCCTAGTGTCAATTGACGTGTTTTTTATGTGACACGAACATGGCAATATCGCTGTCTTCCTTACCCAGTTGATAGTTATGAGATGTCTTCTTGAATAAAGCTATTACTTCATTTACTAATTTGTCCTCTTGCAAACTGAGGAACAGCCCTTCCTCTTCTTCCAAAAACTCATCTGCTGAGCTGCAACAGTGAAAGGGAAGAAAAATATACTGATGAGATAATTCTGACAATTTCAACAACAGAAATATTGTGTTGATCAGAGTTTGCAGGGCAGTGTTCCCTGAGGACCGGGGTTGGGAAACACTGGTGTATGTAATGCACTTACTTATTAATGTCAGTGGACGGTTTCACTAGGCTTGTCTTAACCAGACCCACTTCGCCCGTGGCCTCTTTCTTCCCTGTGAACCAGTCAAAACAAGACACCAGCAGTCCCACGATGATGATGCGATCACCTGGTGCGAAACTCAACTCATCAGGGACATCAGCAACGTACTCCTCTGTGGATAGACAGGTTCCTCTGGCTGGATGGAATAAACATAGAGTAGATATATTCAACTTTATAATGGGGATGAGTAAGAATACGTAGTTTCAATTTAATGTGAAGGCCCTCAGTTATGTTCATCAGATATGTCAATTCATATTCCCTTACTCACCAATCTGCAGAGGAAAGTCACAGGCAGGTTTCCCACCTCCGACTAAAATGCTCTCAGCACAGGATTTGAGAAACCATCTGTAAAAGACAGATCGGACGACCAGACAAAAAAAAAGTACATTTACTACCTGCTCTATGGTTTAAGAATAGTGAAAGGGATACTTGTCAATATGAGACAATATTTTCCAACAGTGTGCAGAGGTGACTCACTGATGAAAAGGAATAACAGGCTCCAGAGACGGTTTGGGTGCAGTGCCTCTAGCTCCATCATCGAGGCAGAGGACAGTCCAACCTGAGCTCAGGAAGGGAGGCTCAAAGTGTGCGATGTCTCCCTGCTCCAGGTACAGGTCTCTTCCAGAGGTAGAGCTGTCGAACATTTGGTTGGCACTACAATAAGCAAACAGTGAACCTGCAAATAGAGTTGAATTAAAATCAAGTCATAAATAAATTAAAAGGCACAATGATAACATTATATTACATATATATATTAGGTAACTGGTCACTGAAAAAACGTGTTATATACATGTTATATAAGCCATGTTTTCTGCTGTAATATTTTTTGCTCCTGTATATTTGCACATACGAGGGAACCCTAATTCCTCCTCATGTTGAAAAAAAAACAAATGTCATACCTTCTTGCATGAGGAGGCCTTTGTGCATCAGACTAAGTGTTTCCTCCTGAATGGAAACCTCAATAGCAACATTCTCCTCCAAAGGCTTCAGCCAGAATTTGTCATCAAACAAAAACTTTTCCAAACACTGACCGAGGAAACCTGGAAATCAGGAAAGTGATATTCAAATGTATGCGATGCATTCGAATACAGTATGTTGCTTAATTTTGATTTCAAACATACCTACTGTGTAATATGTTGTAAACCTCCATATTTCTTCAAAGGTTTTGAATCGGACAAAAATAATTTTTTCTTCACTGTTGATGGCGGTGACATGAGCAGACAACTCCTGTAGACACAAGGAACTGGGATTTTGTAAATCCGTGACCAAATTGCATCGTGGATGGATATATTTTTCGTTTCATTAAGAAGCTGTGTGTTTGTTTGTGTTAAATATGAGCGGTACCGTGAACAGAGCGTTGACCTCAGCGTTGTCAACCTGCAGAATGCGTAGTTTCCCTTGCAGCGATTCCTGTAAGTGTTCATCTGCAGGACGACACTCGGGACCTTGCACCACATCCAGCACCACGGGCAGAACTGAACATATCATAAAGTTAGTTGGAGCACAGCAGGACTAAGAAATTGAATCTCACACTTCAATCCCACATAACCCAATAAACCCAGAGTGAGCTCTGTTTTATGTGTGTTTTACCTTAGTTTCATTCCGAATGTGTATTTTATTGTCTTTTGTGTAACTTATCTATTGTTGTTTTTTTAGGCCACTTTTTTCCTGATTTTGTATCATGTGTACTGCATTTTGGTCCACCTGATGGGTTTAAAATGTGCTTTATAAATAGAACTGGGTTGGATTGGAAAACATACACAGTGTAAGACAGTCTTACATGTACATGAATAAAACTACAACCTACAATTGTAATGAGCAACCTGCGCTATAAATTCATGCAGTAATCCAACATTCAGTCAGTCAAACATTGTCGTGTTTGAATGACTCGGATTAATAAGTGACTTCTAAAGACATCACAGGTTCAAGGTATCAACCACATGATTTTCTTCCTTGGTTACCTCTCTTTTACACGTTAGGTTTTCCCTGAATTGGCAAAAATAATACTCAAAGTACCTCATTTCACACTCTATTGGGCAGGATTTAAGTGAAAATACTTCCTTCATAGCAGTGATGAGCACACGCCACACCTTTAGTTTTAACAAGGCCTTGGGTACTGCTACCCAAACAGTAAAGTCTGAGCTGTAAACAAAACAGTTAGCTCTGCCCGGCCATGTATGGCATTTGCTCCCCACTCCATTTATTGGCTGGAGGATGAGTACTGGCTCGGGGCATAGGGCCGTGGAGCTCCGGGGAGTTCTCGCAGGGAGCAAGTACAGGGCCGTCTGAGAGCCAGGGAGGAAACACAAATGTTATTCTGGCTATCCCTTATTTGTAGCTCTATTTATTGGAGCTGTGGAGATCCAGCTGGATTATGAGTGCTGGCCTGGGATAGGGGACCACAGGGAGAGGCGGGCGAGCTCTGGGTAGCACCAGGGAGGGAAAACTATTGCGAGGAAATGCAAAAGTTATTGGGAAGGATTGCAAAAGTATTGCAAGGGAACTCAAAAACAATTGATAAGGAATGCATTAATAATAATAAGACTCTAAAGAATAATAAAGACACTAAAGGGAGTTCCTGAATTTTCCTGATTTGCTCATAGCTTTCCATATTTATAGAGATTTACTGACTGATTCACACGATAATCTTTATTTATTTTCCTTTAGAATTATTTATGTATTTTATGTAAAGCACTTGCTTTATTTTTATTAAATCCTCTTCTGATACGTACTGCCATACTAGTTATTTTACTTACCTATACCTAACATTTTTTTAATGAATATATATACAGTACATATACACGTACAGTATGTATATTTGAATATTTACTTTACTCTCTAATTGCAAGTCTGAGCATTGATATAACTGTTTGTGTTCTATGGAATGATTGCTCAATAAACATATTTGAAACGTCTATATTTCACATCACGTGTGAAATATTCTTTAAAAACAAAATCAAACAAACATAGCTGGTCTCCCTGTAGTTACCTGTTGGGTAGTTTCCCTCACATGTCGATTGTTGAGTTCCCTTCAGATTCACAGCATCTGTGAAGAGTTAAGTGTGATGTAAATTTAAAGTTTGACACCTGTATTAGCGGCTAAATCTAAAAGAGGGGGAGCGTAAAAGCGTCATTGCTGACACTGAGGCTCATCTTCGCAAGACATCATAGATCGTGTCTGTCAAATTCTGTGATAATTTAGAATTAGAATTGTGTATGTTAATAAATGTAATGTTTTATAATTGAGATATTTAATCAGGTTTTCATGAATGCAAAGTAAATCTACCAAAAGAAAAAATGTCATTATTTTAGTATTTATCATTATTTGGGAAATCCAAACACTATTGTACTGTATTGATTTAATGTGAAATGTATACGCTGTAAAGCAGTGTTGAAATAACCCTAAAATAGTTTGTTTAACTTTCTAGTGAACTCTATTATTGCAACACAAAATTAGTACAATTGAACACAAATCCTGATTGTATCTTGTCATATAAGAATTTAGGCTGAATTGACAATTTAAGTGTTATTTAAAGGCTGTAAATTGACTGTGGCCACTCTGACAGTACTTGTGCCTTTAACGCAGGCCAACATGTAATGAGTGTCACATTTCAAGTTGTTTCATCTGATTTAATGTATTTAAAAATATAAATATGATATGCCATCATTCACCTTTTTAAAACAAAATCAAAGTAAATGAAATCCTAAAAGTCTCATTCTGTTCACACAACTTAGTTAAAGTTTACTGACAAAATAATGAAAGCCCCTGGTAGAATTAACACGTGACACTGACCACACAGAAACAGTCAGAAATGATCATGAATCTATAATCATCGGAATTAACATAGATGAACAGATGAATTAATACCCATGCTGCTGTGGTGATCGGGTGAGTTTATTTCTCTGGTTCTGCAGAGCTGTGTCCGTCTTCAGATGAAGCTCCTGTTAGTCCGACTGACGCTGCTGTGGAGGACAATCCACTGACGACAGAACCAGCAACTGTCTCCGTATTTCTTTTCAAAATAAAAGCCACGTTGACCAAAATAAAATAAATAAACGGCTTTATGTTAAATGATCAATTTATACACAAATAAAACTGTAGTATAAGTAATGTACTCTTATAAATGCCTGGTAATCTAATAAAACATGCATGCAATGATTGTATCAAATGTACTAATACAAGAGTAGTAGTTGTTGTTGTGGTTATGTGGTTGTGGTTATACATGCAATAAAGGGAGTAAGTCAATTGGACACTAAATATATTTGTAAATATGTATAAATACTATTAATAATATTCAGATTCATTAAAAATAATCGCTATAAATATAATATAAGGGACATTTGATGACAAATGAGAGTATGATCATGTCATTTACACTTACACTGAAGTTACACTTGCATGGCTTCCTGTAATAGTTTGGTCAACTTGACTTGAATACTTTGGTGACATGTCTGGAAGTTAAAAACAAAACAAAAAAACCCCAGCAAAATTGTTTAAAATCTATTCATCTTCATTCTGTCGATTTTAGACAGACTGCTAATCTAGATTTTGATTTAAATTGTGGATGTTTTGTGACATTTAATTGTGAAACTTTTCAGTATTTCTTCAAAAATCAGGGACACAGTTTTCAGGTTAATAATTACTCACTGAACAAATAAAGTTTCTCCCAAAACCAAATCCCTAAATGTGACTGGGATGCAGGTTGAGGGTTAGATTGTAAATAACATAAAGATTAAACAGTTCTTAAATATTAATAAAGACCATTTTTTTAGGATAGACTATTACACACTTTTGTCCTGAACTTTGCCCCCTGCAGTTTCCTCTCTGTCTCAATGTGTTGTTAACTCAATGTATAACTCAGCGTGTGTTTTCAAACATCCCAGGAAAAGACTCAGCATTTCCTTTCCTCTACTCAGTTCCTCTGTCAACTCAGAGTCATTGCTGTGTAAAGACTTTTGATTTTACAACAAGCTGAGAACAAGGAGGGAATCACATGTTCGGCACTAAAGCAATACACATTCTGCAAGGTTGTGGAAACTACAGTGTCATAAAATACTTCTCAGTATACTTTTGTAGTCAGATTAAGTGGTTGATAAATGAATTAGTGACGTAAAGTAATATTCTTATGACGTTATAACATGAAAGGTTATGCATCACACACAAGATCACACACACACACACACACACACACCATTGTGTTATTATGTGAAACATACAGTAAATAGTTTTAACAATAAACTTATCACGTTATAACATGATAGTGACCTGTTTTACATTTTGCTGATGTGGCAGAAATATTCTTCCATATCCTGCAGTGCTTTAAAAGAAAAGAGCAATACTTTAAAATCAAAGCTAAAACACAGATTTAGGCTGCTCATCACAGAAAGAAAGTTCCACAGTTGGACTAGTCACAAGTTGGCATGAATCATGAGATAATAAATGGAAAAATTTAGGATTTTATTGAGGCACAGGAGTTGGCCTTAAATATTGTTTTAAATTTTAAACAAAATATGGTTCACATACAGTGAAATAAATAAATATACTATATATATTTGGCAGGTAACTTTTTGCTAATCTGTCGTGATAATTAATTGCTACATACCAATTGTAAAAGGTCAAATTTTTCATAATTATACTGACTCTGTTTTATATTTATTTTCTAGTTAGTTGAGCAAGGCATAAAATAAATAAAATATATGAATAAATACAGTGGATTACATGTGAAAGTTTTTGATGTAGTGATGCGTTAAAGATAGAGAATAGAAGATTAAAAAAGGAAACACGCTTGATGAAAATTACTCAAAATTGCATTCGTGTAACATTTAAATATTTAGATTAACTACAACATAATACAACAATTCATGAATTACTTATTATGTTTTTAATGTGAACTGGTTTCCAGATTACTTTGTAATCAAACAATAAAAGTCAATAACTACAAAATAAAAAAATAAAAACGGGATTAGAATGAATAATACAATACGATAAGAACATGAATATTAAAACATAAGAGAAATATTTACATTGTATTCAAAGTTTTACCCTTAATGGTGACAGTTTGAGCTGTAAACTTCAGGGGGCGCTACTTGATAAAACTGTGGAACATTGATCGGCCCAGTTTAGCTCTCGCTCACACAGTTATCTGCTTTACTGAAGAGCGCTTCCTTTCCGAGATTTCAAAACAAAATGCTCATTGACGAATCAAATTGTATGCAGATGCACGGCAAGGTGGTGCTTTTATTTTGACATGTCCCCGACATATCCGGTGCAAAATATGCTAACATTAACAAAGCTAACTTGTCTTTCATCATCACCCAAACATTAGCTTGTTGGGAGACCTTTCTTAGCTAAAGTCTCCACAAATTAGCCGAAGCCAATCTGTGAGCCGCAAAAGACATCATAGTTCCACAGAAACGAACGCGTCTCCTCAACTCCACGGTGCCTTCATGGAGCCTTCCGGGCCAGCTAACCGAGACGACAGCGATTTCTTGGACCTGGACCACGACGAGGAGCTGCTGTGTTCGGTCAGCGACATCACGGAGCACCTCGGCAGAAACATCACCCTTGTGCTAGAAACGGCGCTGTCCGAGATCCGCAAGATGGTCAGCATCAGGATACGAGTCCTAAAAATGGAGCTCCGCGAGAAAAGCGAGGAGATCGAGGTGTTGAAGGAGAGGCTGGACACGGTGCAGAGGGATGGTAGGGAGAATTTTCCCGGCGTCGCAACGACAGAGGCGGCTACAGAGGTGGGCTACAAGAGAGCTGACTACACCTCCGGAACCAAGCAAATGAACACCGACCCCAGGAAAGCCAAGGGTGTCACGTCTGGCGTGAAGAAAGAGAATATAGATGCTATATGTGACTATCTGATGAAAGACAAGAACTCGAGAGGTGGCATTGAAATCGATGGAGACCAGAGTGGCCAAAGCAGCGGAGAGAGGGAAGCTCGACATGAGCATGAGCCTCAGTCCCTGCACCTGTGGCCCGACAGCGGAATGACTGGTCCCGGGTCTGGACACGGAGACTCCGAGTCCACAGATGACCTCTTCAGTATGCTTCCCTCTGGCAGCAAGCGCGTGTACGACTACGAGTGGATTACACCTATGGAATATTCGTCTGAGGTTAAAGGTAAGTGTGCACTGCGCAGACATGGCATTGTATTTAGAGTGAATAGGGTGTCTTAAATGTATATGTAAATGTATTAAAATGACTGTGCTACTCATAATTATGTCTATATATTAGTTTTAAGGTAAAATATTGTTGGTTTTCATATCCATAAAATATATCTTGTATCCTTAAATCAGCAAGGACCAGGCTTTATGCAGGCCACCATGTTTCTGCAAACCAGATGTTTTCTGGTGTGAGAAGGCGAGAATAGTTCCCTGACATGCTTAGGAAAACATGGGTGCAGTCTCACCATTAGATGTCACTGTTTTTTTACTCACTGAGTGTAGCTTTTTTTTTTTGTACTTAATTAAAGTAGAGAAAACTGTCTAAAAATACAAATTGTGGTTATGTCAACAAAAGTGTAATGTCTGCAAATGGTCTAATGAGTCAGTGACATCTAACTGCAGAATGCACCAAGGTGAGGGGGAACCAATGGTGCATTCCATTTGTAGTCGGGACTCTGGGCCATGGGGCATTCCTGTGCAAGGAAGGCCCCCTGAGCTCGGATTTCTCACTCACAGCAATCTCGCATACCCCAAGTTAGAAGGCGGTGGACTCGAGAGTGACGTCACTCAGGAGTAGGAAGTGGGAGTGACGTCACCCTCGAGTCCCAGTTGAGAAGTCAGAAATGCTAACATACCTCAGGTTAGTCATTGTTTGCAAAAACCATTTGATATCATGTCTACAAATAAAAACAAACGTATTATGTGAATGACTTGATTGACAAAAAACATGCTAGTAATGGTAAAACAAGCAGTGTTTGCATGATGGCAGTCGTCTTGGAATCCTAATTTGGGGGATGTGAGGTTGCTCCGAGTGAGAAATCCATGTGCTGAGAAATCAAATGGTGAACTTGCATTCAGAAGAGATGTAAACACTCTTCTACAGTTCTCTCTACACTCTCCCCTTTTTTCGCTGCCATTTCCTTCTTCTTCTTCATTGTTCATCATCAGGTGAATGTGGGCATGGTGGCGTAAGATGGCGGTCTCCTAAAGTACATTTCAAAGACTGATTCTAAGGCTACAAAAACCAAATGATTTTTATTTAAAAACTGATTATACACCATATATAAACATACTTAATGGTAGTGTATTAACTTTTTGCCAATATCAACATTACTGAATGTAATGTGTAACTGGAAAATACACATAACAGTAGGAGAGTAGGAGTGTGACACTGACGTACCTTCTCTAAAATATACATGTACTGACATGTTATTACATTTGATTCCATATATTTTGTGTGGCAGAATGTTGCATATTGAACCTTTAAATATTTACTGATGTCAATACAGTCGTGTTACGTTGTTCAAACCAAATTGGTCATCTGCACATTTTGTTCTAATGCATGTACTGAACCAATGAGTCTCAAACAGCCATTTTCTGTTCATCAGTTCATTTTTTTTCACTCCTCCTCCGAATCCATCTGAATATCTACTGTTTGCCACTCCAACAGCAGTTTTTTTTTTCCATACTCCAGTCGAACTCAAATGGCAAACTTTGATAACCTTGGATGGGGAGGACCAAGGAGGGAGGGGAGGGCTGAGAGATTTCATTGGACTAGCCCAATGTATCATACCTCAAATCCCGCCACGGTCAATGGCGGGATATTCCAATGTCATCAGCCCATAACCACTATTATAGTGGAGTATTGCCTCAGCTCAATCTTAATGTGTCTAAATGAAGAGATGGCCTGTCTATCTATTGTTGAAATGCATAATTGGGAAAATTGCATCTTTAATCCTTACAGCCAAAGCTCTAGCTCCGTTATGATACACCTGTAATATCACTCATGGATAAATGTGTAAATCGTGGTCAAAATGTTTTATTTTGCCAAATATTTGGCATTTTTGTACAAATAACCTTCACAAATCATTCAAATTTGATGTAACTGTATTTTCTTCAGGGATGAAGGAGTCTGAATGTGAGAACACTTTGACTGGTGACACAGATAATGATGATGAAGATGAGTCGTTGAGGAGGGAGGGTGATGGACTAGACCAGGCCCAGGTTCCACTCTCACTTGTCCAGCCCCCTGAGTTCTCCATGGATCCACAGAGCTCATCAGGGGAGGAAGGCAGTTCCCTGGAGGGGAGCACAGACAGGCCTGAAACAGGTCAGTAAGACTGGATAAAAACACCAGCGGTATAGTAAACTCAAAAGTTGGATTGATTAATTGATGCTGGATGAGGTCAGAAGAGGTTGAAAGTGCTTATTATCCCCACATCCAAGTAAAGATCTTTATGATGAGGATGGAGTACAGTTGCGACCAAGTGCAGGGGATTCGAGTGAATGTCATGGGGAGTTCATAATCATAAATTCTGAATTCTGGGATTTTGTTTTTATAAACAAGACATGGAACTGGACTAAAATCAGGTTTACAGTTCCGGTTTCATGCATCGTTCCCTGTGCCACCTTTCTTGTGTGTTTTTGTTTGTTTGTTTTGTTTGGACCACATGTCATGGCGCATCATCATGGCTCACTTAAGTAATATGGAATCACAATAACAGAGCACACACAGGACAGCATGTAGTGCAAATTATATAGAGGTGGAGACCAAAGCAGAGGAAGCTGTGGCATTCACAATATGTGTACTAAATAATTGTGTTGTGTGTTTAATTTGTCATTGTACTCTGCTGTGCGTTGTATTTACTTTACACAACCCTCCTCCACTCTGATTTCAGGTCAGCAGTTCTCAAGTCACCCCTACATCTGCTCTCTGTGTGGGACCTTCTGCCCTGACTCTCTGTTCCTGGAAGAACATATTAAACTGATCCACTCAGACTCTGCTGGTGCTCAGGCTCTACAGGCCCTGCAGTCAACCTCCTCCTCCTCCTCCTCTGCAGCAGCAGCAGCACCAACACCCTCCATGGGGAACAGCAGCAGTGACTGCAGGAGAGAAGAAAGAGTGCAGGAAGACGATGGGTGTGATTTTGGCATCAGTCGGGGAGGAGGGCTTGTGAAAAAGGAGATAAAAATGGAAGGGGGATATGAGTGTGGGGATTGCGGCCGCCATTTTAACTACCTTGGTAACCTGCGACAGCACCAGCGCATCCATACCGGGGAGAAGCCCTTTATATGTCCAGATTGTGGAGAGAGATTCCGCCATGCAGCGCGGTTAAAGAGCCACAGGCTGATCCACAGCGGAGCCCAGAGCCCGTTCCCCTGCCCCCAGTGTGGCAAAGGTTTCTCAGTGCTGTCCGGACTCAAGAGACACCAAAGAGTTCACACTGGTGAGAGCCCATATGCATGTCCTCAGTGTGGCAGGCGCTTTAAGGAGCTTGGGAATCTTTACACCCACCAGAGGATCCACAGTGGGGCCACTCCTTACTGCTGCCAGCACTGTGGACGTAGCTTTCGCCACCTGGGAACCTTTAAAAGCCACCGCTGCAACGCACCACAGTAACCAGCTCAACTAATCTGCCCTCTAGAGCTCATACCATGACATTTATAAGACACAGTGGTGGCTCTGAGGAAGTGCTGGTCAGTTTTAGTCTCAAATCACTCTTGTTGCAAAGTTTGTAAAATTTGCTTGGTTTGATCATCTCCAGTTCTGAACATCATTGTGGTTTTGCATGTTTCAGCCAACTTTCCGTTATTTGAATAAAGCTCCCCACTTAATACAATTTAGATTTAGTTTGTGCATAATTTCTGTCTGTTATGATAACTTCCCCACCAAGGTAACAGCTGTGACCTGCTACTTCATTACAGTCGAGTTAAACATGATCATTTGTCCTGCAGCCAGAAAATGAGTGACTGCCAGGTGCTCGGCTTCACTAACTGGTGCGCTGTGGGATGAGGCATGTATTGTCTGGCAAAGCAAGAGGTCGAAAGTCGTGGCAGACGTTTGGACATATTGAAAATGCCACTGATCGTTAATTGCCTCTTCGGCAACACAGGGTAATATTCCCCATTACTAAGATGACATACAAATGCTTACATTTCTGTTTCGGATGAAGCCCAATCAAGTCAAATGTTATTGAACAAACCTCCCAATGATAACAAAAAAAATGAAATAAAAATTGTTTGTTGAATTTGCAGTATTAGGAGGTCATATTTACTGAAATCAAAAGCTATTTCATTCAAAGTTACATTTTAACATAGGACTCCTTATTTGATAGCAGCTTCACAAGTCTTGCATCCATTGATCTTGTGAGTTCTTGGAGAGTTTCTGCTTTAATATATTTGCAGGATGTCAGAATAGCCTCCCAGAACTGCTGCTTGGATGTGAGCTGCCTCCCACCCTCATAGATCTTTTGCTTGAGGATTCAGTACAGTAAAATATAATTTACATAATAATTTGGAAAGCAGTATAAATGGGCCAAACCTCTCACAGACAGCACCATACCCTTAAAGCAGCATGGGTTGCAGACCACCAGTGCAACTGCCTAACAAACACTGCACACATTACACATTTTATTGCATTTAACTCCTTTTGTCAAGAAAATGACCAATGTTTTCACCTGTTATTTGCAATACCAAGTTTTGCCTGAATGCAAATAATTAGGCTTGAAATAAAAGTATTATAAAGTGAATTTTTAAAATATAATTGTGTCGATTCCATGCGTTTTTTAATCAATATATACAGTATTTAATTCATAGTATTTAGTTTATTTCACAAATTTCCAGCCAGCTATCTTCTACTGCTTTGTTGTGTTGCTGCGCCAATCTCAGCTGACATAGGTCGATAGGCGGGGTACGCCCTGGACTGATGTATACAGCTACCAAAACAAAGGACTGTGAAATGACATCCACACTCTACACGTGACAACTATATAATAAAAAAAAAGGTAATATTTGTTTCCTGACATCTTGTAAAGATGAATGTTGTATATTAACATTTTAAGAAGGCCAGGAAAACCCAGTCAGGAAATAAACTAAACCACTATTTCAAAATGTGGACATTTTCTTTCTGTTATTGACTTTATTTTCCCATTGATTTTTGAAGTTAGCATTTAAACATTGAATCTAAGAATGATTCGCCATGCAGACATCGTACTTTTAACGATCACCTGGTACCTTCTCTCTTTAAACTGGTGCCTCCAGTCAACCTGATAAAATTGATGTTTAAGTCAAACTTATTGGAAGTTACCCTTCAACAAAAACAAACATTATTTACTTCATTTTAATACTGGCAAAATGGCACATCCACACATCTAAATTTTCTTACATTTACCTTATTTTCTTCATTTTAATCTCAGTGAAGCAATTGATTTTATCATCATTATTATTATTGTTGTTGTTGTTATTTACTTGTTGGTGTCCAAGCCTCATTGCAGTATGTCTGCACTGGTGTTATCATAACTGGGATTACAAATCTGAAATACTGGATGGAATATGTGATGCAGAATGAAGGAAGTGACTTCCTTGAGTGTTTTTGTCTTCTTTTAACAGGTGAATAAACAAGAGACTGAAATCCTCCAGCACAGCCTGTCATGACCTCACTGTGGAGTTGGCTGGACATGGAACACCACTACCCTCATGTGGATAATTCGTGTAACTGCACATTTGTTTGGTACCGCGAACTGTTTTTTTTTTATTATGAATAATAATAATAATAATAATAATAATACAATCATGATATTGTTTGGTGCTATGTGTAGAACAGAGAGGGATTTTAACCAGTGTAAATTAATGTAACAGACTATATATTGGTTATTTTATATTTTTGTTTTTATGACTACAAACTGTATGATTATTGATAAAACAAAATCCCAACTCCTGTGGTTTTATTTATTTAGAGAAATAACCGAAAAGTGAGTTTCTTTGCCCTGTGTCTTTAACAGACGACAAGTAAGAGTAACAACTTATCCAAACGTGGAAGTTACAAGCCAACCACTGACAATCTTCTATTTAATAAACATCTTAAAGTCATAGTCAAGTGTTTGTTTCCATGGAGTTATTATGTTGGAATGTAAGTGGTGGACTGGCGACGATTCTGAATATGTGTGTATGTCTCAGAAAAGAGCTGAATTGCATGTTGTAAAATGCTGTAAAATCACTTTTGGAGTCACTTGTTTTATGGGCTGCCACATTCCATTATCTCCCTCACTTTGCAATGCTCACACGTATTGTGGCGTGTTTCTATTTTCTTAATGTTGTTTCTATTTTCTAAATATTGCTTCTATTTTCTTAATGTCGTTTCTCTTTTTTTTGTGATTTGATTCCCAGCGAATGTGGCGTCTAATCTTTACCGCTGGCAACTCCGACTTTTACTTCCGGTCCGTCACTCTAAGACGTCCGTGCACACCAATGTCAACATACCGGTTTTACAGATTTCATTCTCGTACATTAAGGCTTTTTTCTCTAAGTCTGTGGGTTTTTTTCTCTCAATGTGGCCCTAATACGCCGTCGTACATTCACAGTCAGAATTGGGTGCAACTTGTGACAGACGAAATGTAAGTATACACACGTTCATGTGTCGACATACTGGTCAACGAGTACCACCAGTAACAGCAACGGCTTATAGTGAAAAGATGAGATGAAAACAACGATCCAGTCATTTTAAAAAGATCCGATGAAAAAGTCAGTATAAGTGTATACTGTTCTATACAGGTTGGATACATCGACATTTCATGTAAAAAAAAAAAAAAAGTTATAAAAGGAAAAAAACAAACTTTTTTTGTTATTAATTTTGCAAATGAGCTCCTCACCCCCACTGTTCCACTGAAACAATGAGATTTGCTATTTACATAGAACCTCACAGTTTGGAAAAAAAAGAAGTTCACTCTGCATTGTAAAAAAATGTTTGATCAACGTCCTCCTCATGTGTGAGAGCGAGAAACTGTAAAAACAACATGTGTTTTACTACTGACTGTGGGAGAAAGTGATTTGTGCAATTGATGATTAATTGTGACTTGTGTGATATAGCAGTTTATGACCAGTAGAAGGTGCTATAGGGTCTTCTACATGCAGTTATTGAAGACACATTGCCTGCATTAAAACCAGCTGAATGGAAGATTAAGTTTCTGCAAACGTGTATTAATGTCCAGAGATTATTCTAATAGTGCAGCAAATGGTGCCTTTATTTCGATTTTATTTGGATTTGTTGGACTTTTTACATTTCATCGACCTCCAGCCCTCTCCTGACCAGACTAGAAGTTCACTGGTCAAAGTTCAAATAATGATAAATAATAAATAATGGCGTACATGTACTCCCCACTTTGTTTTTTAATGCACCACACTATATATATTATATATGGCAGGGTAGCAGCTGGGTGTGGCAGGCTAGGGTACAAATCCTGGTCAGGGCAAGGTCAGTTAATATCCATTGTGGGCCCCTAGGCAAGGCCCTTAATGCTACTTGCCTTTCCATGCCAGGATATATGGGCTGGTTGCTTCAGGAAGGGCATCTGGTGTAAAAATCTCTGCCAAACAAATGTGCAGGGTGGCGACCCCATGGTGGCAGCAGCCAAAAGACTCACACACTTGTATATGGCAGGGTGTGTGGCATGTGGAGGATGGTGGGGTATGATGGCACAGTGCAGATGTAGGGTCAGCCTACATTGTGGCTGTGTGGGGGTCCGAGGCAGATCCGAGGCAGTTTCCTTTGCTTTTTTTGTTTTGTTGAGAGGACGATCAAGGAGAAAACCCAGCTCAGCTCACAAAGACAACTGGATTGTGTCTGTAAACACAGGAGGAATGACAATGCTGGAAATAGGTCAGAGGGAAGAGAAGGAGAAATAAAGCGAGCAAAAGAGAGAGAGAGAGAGAGAGACCCCCTCTGAGAGACATTTAGAGCCACAACCTGGTTTTGATCAGCACATTCCTTGAGTCAATACAACCACAATGCTTCCTTATACAGCACTAAGGATCTACTGTCTGTGAAAAAACTCTCGCAGCAAACATGGGCTCCACTGAGGATGATGATTATTCATCCAATAAGAGGATCCTCGTTGTCACACGGCCACCACACATGGCTTTTAAAATAATTTGTCGCTTCAAAAAAGTGGAATGTAACTATCAGCAGGATACATTTCAAAGGGGAGTGATGTCGTCATAAATATAATTACATCAACATAAATAACAGCCATAAAAGCATATAAATGATTACACTCATGCATTCTGATGAGCCAGTGATAACAAAAGTTCAAGATGGCCTAATCCATCCTCTTTCTTTCTCTCTTTCAATAAAAACACTCCCACGGAATCCCTGTCATACCTTTTATTCACAATTTTTTCACATGTAACAGAAAAAATACCTCAGGTGCAACTCACATTTCACAGTCTGATAATAAAATAAACATGTGTGTTCCATATTCATTTCCAATAAGTAGATTGTTCTCCCGTTTTATTAAGAACTGTGTAACCTTGACTTTGTTAATTGGTCACTGTCTTTGCAGCAAGTTCAGGGCTGGTTTAAAATATGATCTCCTAAAAGGGTGTCTTAATAAATTAACGTTATGAAGGGAAATTGATTCCAATTCTATGAAAAATGTCTAAACTCTATCGGCTACCAGCCCCGATCACATTCCTTGTGCAAAGTGAACATCTGCACTTTAACTTATTTCAAATGTCTGGGAAAGTAGTGCTGTCAAACCGGGCATCAGAGAGGAAAACAATTTCCATGTGTGGACAGTCATTCTTCTGCATATCTCTAGGTTTATGAGGTTCATAAATAGTGTCGTTCAGTTTATTACAATAGTTACATTTCCTTTTTTATTTTCATGGCTGGCGATAAGTGTTAAACAAACTTAAATATAATAGAAATGCAATATACAAAAAGATGGGTTTGGTCTCATAAAACAATTGTTGTCATCAAGTCGTGTGTGTATTCATGCTTAAAGTGATATTTGCTGAGAGTTTCCCTTTTTCCCTGCTGATGTGAGCAAACAGTGCATCAAAATCCCTTGAACTAAATATAATTGTTACAGTTGGATTATGAATGACAGCACCTTTATAGTCAAGTTCTGCTACCTCAAAAGGACAGGATGCTTTTCCCATTAAAGGTATAGTTGGCAGGATTTCTGTTCATGCTCTGAAGAAAAAAACCTGTATCCTCAAAGAAGGCTTTGACCAATCACAGAGCAGTTCAGAGAGACAGCGGACACCATGGACAACAACAGAACCTTTAATTCTGATCTGATCTAATCCGATCTGGCTCCAAGGAAGGAACGCTCAAGTGAATATGTCAACACACATTATCGTTAAATATGGCCACATTTTCATTTTCAACTTACTTAATAATATAGTCTTGTGCAATCAGATCAGATCAATGTATGAAACCTTTGAAAGTTGACACCACATATCAACTGTGTCCAAAAAAAGTCAGTGTGTTTTCAAAGTCTCTCAATCACATCTATCGACTTTGAACAGTAATTTTGAACACAAATGTGTTCAAAGTGGCCCGTTCCAAAAACACAGAGGGTAAAACACTGCTTACCTCAGTAAGAGTCCATTTATTTAACTGTCACTTTCTCTACTCTGTGTTTAAACATGGGTCTTGGCCCCTGCTGAGGGATTAGGAGCTCCCTGTGTATCATGAGCTCCTGAGATCCAGTGGTAGCAGTCACTGACGTTCTTACTGTGTGGCTGAGGAGAACCGTGAGTGCAATAGAAAATGCCAAATGCCAGCATCACAAAAATAAAGATGCAGACGGGCACAAGGATTCCCACCAGGAGCCAAGTGTTGCTCTGTGTCTGCCCACTGTCTTTCAGGTTAGAATCCTGGTTGTCTCCACTCTGTCCACCCTCACTTAAGGGTGGAGTGGAAGGAGTAACGTCAGTGCGAACAGTTGGGAATGGCAAGTGTGTTATCTCCACAAAGTAATGTCCCTCCTCCCCCATCTCCTCCTCTGGGAGCAAAGAACTCAGAGAGGGGAGCTGTTCTTCATCTCTGTCATTGCTAAAATCCGTAGGCGTAACAGAATTTTCCAGATCTTCTGGTTTATGGCTGGTGAGTCTGGCCCACCAATTCCATGCTCCATCCGAGATTGTAGAGGTCAAATAGAAGGGGAAAGTTGTGGTGGTCTCCTTTTCATCTTCATGCAAGTCTGGTTGATTGTTAGAGCTGGCAGTGGGTGAAGGTGTGGTGTAGAAGGTGTTTGATAAAACCTCCAACTCAGACTGAAATCTCTGGCCCCCCTTTAGTGTGTCTTCCTCTTTCTCAGACTCCTGTGTCGAAGAATCCACTGATGGATAAAAGGGCAATTCCTCCTGTGGAGCACTGGTGACCCAAATTACATCAGAATTCAAAATGTTGGGTGGATCAGTCAGCCAGTCTAGAGGTTGGTCCTCCTCTGGAGGCCAGTCAGTATGGCTCTGCTGTAGATTCCAGCCATAGTCCAAAGGGTCCCATACAGGACCAGGTTGATGGGTGGCCCAGCGGAAAGGAGAGGTGATGGCAGATGGGTCAACTCCTACCCTTCTCTTATGACATGAGTAGTGATCAGACATAAGTTCGAAGCCTTCCTCACAGTAGCACTCAAAGCCACCCTCATAATTCACACACATCTGCTCACAAGTCCCAGGGATCTGGCACTCATCAGTGTCTTGACAGCGGCTTGGGTCCTCGGGTATTGGGGAAAAACCCAGATGGCAGTGGCAGATATGAGAGCCCAGAGTGTTCTCACATGCATGCTCACATGGATCATCTACACACTCATCTACATCCTCACATCCACCCTCATCATCTGTCTGGTAACCATCCAAACACTGACAATCAAATGTGCCAGGAGCGTTTTCACAGATTTGTTCACAGGGACTCTGGATGCACTCATCTTCATCCAGACAGCTATGTTCATCTGGTGCAAGCATGTATCCCTCTGGACAGGCACAGCGATACCCATCTGACAGAAGCAGGCACTCAAACTCGCAGTGGGCCTCTTCACATAAATCAAGGAGTTCACAGCTCTGTCCATCGTCTCTTAGTTGATACCCATCAGCACACTCACAGTAGAAGTGAGTACTAGCTGCCTTGCAAAAATGCTCACATCCACCATTGTTTTGATTACACCAACTGTGTGATGCAAGAGGATCAGAGCAAAGAGGGGGATCTTTTGACCATCCCACTGAGCCATCCTCTTTTAACATACACTGAGCTGACTGTTCCTTCTTGATGCCTACAGGGCATGGCATGGTAGCAACAGACCCAAAGGGCGCATAGGTGAGCAATGTGCTCTGAAGGTTAAATGGTGTGGTATATAGAACATTGCCTGCCCCTTCACTCCGGAAGGCAGGACACATTCCGCTGTAGCCATAATGGCAAAGATAGCCATTGACAGGGACGGAGCATGAAACATCCTGCCATTTTAAATTGTCACTCTGCTCTTGAATGCTGTAGCCCATGACCACACAGCGTGGCACCATGCACATATTGGGGGAGTCCTCTTTAAGCCAGTTTGTATACTCCGTGTCCTGGTCTCCAGTGGTCCAGGAGAAACCTCTGAGTGGGTGCGTAGTGGTACATTGGCGAGGCTGGCGCTGCAGACCAATCCAAAACTGGACATTTGTATGAGAATGGCGCAACTCCAGAGTTGAAAAAAGTGTGGCAATACTGGTGGCATCCTCCTTGCGTTTGATGGTAGCTAAGTTGCCACCTTTCTCTTTGCAGAACCTCCATGATTCCAGGAATGTTTTCCTTTGGAAATAGACCACAAAGCAGCCATCCTCATTACACAGTGCATCCCTCTCTCTCAGTTCTTGGCCAATGACTGAATGAACTCCACAGAGCAAAGCCAGAATGCAAGATAAGAAGAGAGCAGCAGCATTGCTCACCAATGAGCCCATTCTTTTTGACTCTCCACTACTCTTTCTCTAAACTTTTATATCCTTTCTTTTGAAAATTATTTTTTTAACTCACTGTGTTGTAATTTTTCCCTTCATTTGAGTCCTGATTTTTTTTTTTCCCACACTGTCCCTCTGTGTTCTTCACTCTGTGTGGCTGAAGCTGATCTGAACTAGAGTTGAGTGCATGCAGATTGTTTCAAGATTTCAGAAAGCAGGGAGGGAGGCGAGAAATGGGACAGGGGTAGAGGGAGTGACACAGAGCAAGGAGGAGTGTGGGCGAAAGGGGAAAGAGGGAGGGAGTTGAGGAAAATAACTGTATGTTTTTGGAAGGGGAGGGGGTGGGGTATCGGGGTGCTATGTAGATGTGTGGGTCAGAATGGGGGGAGGTGCAGCATTTTTGCCTCATTGTCATATGGTTTTCATAAGTCCCGTAATGGACACGGTTTGGTACGCTGCCATTTATCTGTGCTGACACATATGCACTCAGTCATATATGTCTACATCAAATCATGGGACAATTTTCCTTTGTCTCTTCAGCCCTAAACTCCGCTTTTGAAAACATTTTCTCATCTAATGACTTGAGCAAAGATTTGAACCTGCGCATCTCCCACCTCCTACTATCAGACGCACATCTGGAGTTCAATGACGTTGGTGTTTTTTATTTGTTTTATGCATTTCATGTTCTGTCAGACATTAAACAGACACTACTTCCAAAAGAGCTTGGACACAGTCTCTGTTTAGACGGAGTGGAGAGATATGGGTTGTCAGAACATGTGTTGCAGCATTTTGAATGAAGTGGAGGCTTTTCACACACTCAGTGGAACACTATAAAAAATATATGAATGCCCGAAAACGACAATGAATAACAGGAGAAGGAACATTTAGATATTTAAAACGAGAGCTCAAAGTTCAAAGACGTGCCTTTATTCATCAGTTAATTTTAGAGTTGAAATCACTCAAAGCAACACAATGTAGGATTTCAAACTTCAAATAATGTGTGAGTGGACGTCATGGCAAAGGCAACACAAAAACTCAAGGAGGTTAAAGAAAATTATAGAATAAGGTGCTGGGTGAGGAAATATTGAATATTGGATAATATTACTGCAAGATATTAAAAAAAAAAATAGGGTTAGGGTTTTGATAGGCATCCTGCATAGATTATATGATAACTTTCCTTTATGTGCAAACACCTTTTTCAGTGCTTGTGTCTGTAGTGCATTTGTTCACGAATCCCCGCTTTGAATCTTCAATAGATCAGAAACATGCTTGGACTTAATTTGCAGAAAACAACTGGAAACCATGTGATTCCACACATCTGAGCAATGTTAGAATTCACAAAAAAAATTGCAAGCTTGCATTGGCCCTCCACATGCTAATGAATTTCAGAGTGGGGGTAAAGGGAAGTAGGGAAAGTTGTCGGGGTGGATAGGAAGAGGGCCTCTGACTTAGCTATGAAAACAAATTCAAGCTGGTGAAATGGAGCCTTATGGTTCTAAACACAGTATGTTTGAGCGAAGAGGATCTGGATGTGTGTGTCTAGGAGAGGAGGTTGAGGAATGGAGGATATGGAGAGGGACGGGCCAGTAGCATGAGTCCAGTGAGTCTGCAATAAATCCAACTGTTGTTTGAGTTCATAGTGTGCAGTATGTAAGTCACTTTTGCTGTCTTTAGAGGTAAAAAGGCACGCTTACATTCATTATTTCTGTGATTAATCACATTTGCTTTTTTTTTTTTTTACCATTTATTTATATTCATTATGTTTCCAGCAGAGTGTAACAGAGTTAGGAATGAGCTGTATTCAGGTAAATAAAAAAAGTGAGCACTAAAATCTAACTGATGTGGAGCTGGTAGAAGAGGCAGTGATGTCTAAATCAACTCTCCAACTAAAAGAAAGGCAAAAGTAAATAATGTGTGTGGTCAAAGTCACAGAGCTTTGACAGCAGAGCAGACAGGAGTAGGTGGGACGTATTAAAGGGGTCATATTATACCCTAATTCTCCAAGTTAACCTAGTTCCCTGGTGTCCTAATGAACATGCCTGTGACCTGCTTTGGTCGAAATACCATAAGGATGAAGCACCACAGCAGTTCAATCACCCTGCCAAAACAGCCCTGTTCAGAACGCTCTGTTTAGTAGTATCTCTTTAGGTCCATCTTAAAGGAAAACGAAACTTAAGGGACAGGAAATGACATCAGCCACAGAGGCTACAAGGAGCTAACAGCAGTTAGCATTTGGGAAAGTGATCATTTGCAGGCTCTAGCAGGCACATTGTCGTCATATATAACGTTGCCCTCGCCAGCACTCTCGCGCGTCTTACGGACAAAGCGGAGCTCCGCAAGACAATTCCAGGAATTTAGTGCATTGTGACGTCCCAATGAGTGTGGAAGTCAACATGGTGTGTTTTATCTCCTGTACTTAGACTGAGGAGGGACCACAAAAACATGAGTGAGTCATCTTTTTTCATCCTTTGCGGACTGATAGGACCTCCAGAGTCCCATATATAAGGATTTAAATGATTAAAAAGTGATTGATTAAAATATGATTAAAAGTTGCAGTGCGGCCTGTTATAGCAACATTTTTAATGTCGACTCCTACTGCACTACATTATTTTCTATTTTCAGAGAACTATATTAATGATCACTACCAGGACATGATGTGTCCTGATTGTTTGGATATGAAATGCAAGGGATATCAGTAGGAATGGAACTATATGTTCCGACAAATGCTGCTTTCTTTACCAGAAGCAGCATCTGACGTAAAGGCCCAGACACGCTCTCTTTCTTCTAAGCATAACATGAAGTCAGTTACTGGGGTTCTGGCTTCAGAAGGGTTGCCCTCCGTCAACGAGGACAGACGTCGTAATCAGGCATTTTCCCACAGCCCTCCCACTTCAGTGTGATAAACCTCACTGACATTTATCCACACAGATCCAAATCAGTCTTACAGTCATTTATTTATAATGTCACCAAGCAGGACAAATGTCCACAGTCTTGAATCACCATTGGCTGTGAGAAAAGACAAATAGCTAGACAACAACTACAGAGCAACTCTGAAGACTCCCCACCCCCCTCTGCTGTGTGGTGATGTGTGAATATGTTGCTGCGAGCCTTGCCTGACCACACTGTCTGCTCGTGGGAAAGAGTGTACTGTATGTGCAGCCTCTGTGAATCACACAGTGATGTATCAAGCCTGTCTTATTAGCAGAACCAAACCTGTACTGAAACAGCATGTACATCTTCTGTGTGTCTCAGGGAAATGGAAATACTGGAAAAAATGGAATACACGGAAAAAACTTATAGTATTTGATTATGCTTGATTGGACTGTTAATCGCTTTGTGACATTTGAAGCCAGGAATGAGGCTGGAGTGTGAAAGGTTAAAAGATAAGTCATTGCTCAAGTAGCTCATCCAGGAATAGAACGAATGGAGTTATAAAACTACTTTTAACACGTTGTTATTGTTCCTAATAATTCGATCGTGTTAGAGTCTGCAGGTTTTTCCTAATAATTTGATCATAGAGTCTGCAGGTTTTCTGGACTGACATTATATGAATATGTTGTGATTATTACATTAACAATAGCAGTAATTATAATGATAAGTTAGCTTTATTTGTGAACCACCTGTCGAAAAACAAATTTGTTACAAGTTTGAACTTAGACATTTAAACCAAAATAGAAGCATAGCAATGAGACCAATATTAATATTCAATGAAATTGTTTTTTAATAATCATAAAAGTACTTAATGTTGTCATTATTTTCTTGGACCATAATATATAAAATCCCTGAGTTCTGTGACAGCAACATTTTGATTGTTTGATTATTAGCATACAGTATATCAGTGAATGGTAAGTCAAAATTTGATTTGATTTATATAAGGGTAATCGGGCAAAAACACATAAACTAATAGCCACGGTCAATTATAAACCATTAAAGTGATCATTTTAACCTTTAATCATGTCACTATACTTTTCAGCCGACTGTATTCACTATCGTTGGTTTTGCCATTTATTTAAAAATCCATGGTTTAAAGCCTGAAGCTAACATGCCATCGGTATTCATGAAATCTGCTAGTGCACGTCAGTAGCACACACCCATCATGCCTTTGGCTGTTCGTGGACTCGTCGAGAGCGCGGGCGGCTTGTTCACATAGCCAAGAGGCATTATGGGTGTAACACTGCTGTGCATGCTCTATAGGGCACATATGTCAAACTCAAGGCCAAGGGGCAAGATGTGGCCCGTCATGTCATTTTATGTGGCCCACGAGTGATTAATTGGTCTTAAAAATCTGTGTTAAAATAGGTCTATGCTGCTTTAAGGTGTGCTTTGACCACAAACTACATTTCCCACAATGCATGGCGATGTGCTGAGTGAGCTACTCCATAGGAATAAACGGTGCTCTATCCAGTTCTTATAATACATCCATTCTGCGCCTGCATCTGCCATTGTGGTTCCAGAAGTGGGAGTGGTGTTGCCCAGTTACTAACCGCATCACGTCCTTTTGCTCATTTGTTTACTTCCTGTTTCCCACGGTAACACGAGAAGAGAAATTAGTTATACTACAACTATTCTATAAGTTTTATATAACATTAATCAGTGTAAGAGTTTGAAGTCATTTTAATTAATGTTATTGTAAAGCATTACTTTAATATATCAAATTGTGTTTACAAATGTCTCATTATCGGGAATAAATCCCAGGCTTCTTATCCTTGCCTCAGGGAAAGGCTTGCAACTAAAATGGTTGGTGCATGTGTGTATGTTGCTTCAAATACCACTGGGTCAACACAGCCACCACTGAGACCATTCTCACACTCCAACTGAGAATTCCCCAAAAATACAACAGGAAGTCAGGGTTAGAGCAAAACGAGAGGGGTCAGGCTGAGAAGGGGGTGGATTGATAAGTAATTCAGAACAACATTGATGTAACATAACATACTGTAGCTTTAGTTGCCATGAATGTCCTTGTTTCTGATTTATCTCAGTCCACGGGGGAAGTGCTTTTTCTCACCGTTGTTATATTTTTAGCATTTTTCTGGCTCCAGTTGGAAAGTTTAATAAATACTAATAAAACCCAAAAGGTCAAGAATCACACACAGCCAGTGAGTTGGCTTTAGGGCACTTCAGTCTCCTCTATACAGCTCTCAAAATCTTAAAATGCCACTAATAAACATACACCACATACTGCTTTTATTTTACAGTAAAACTAGTTAAATGAACAACGTTACCATTGCGGAAATTTACTTTTTGACCTGTTGGTCATAAGTGGAGCAGTTGGTCTGTGATTTCAGTATTATTCCTAAAAAAAAAAAATATGTACCATACTCCAAACCATACCGTCCCGCTCACTGGAAAAATGGCTTTACTGAGTGGGAGGACAACATGAGGAAGTAGCCTCATGTAAAGTATGAGGATATTTTAATAATTTGGTGTGGACAGTTGAATGAATTAATGAAATTAAATATTTCATAAATAAAAGTTGCAGACTTAATCCAGTTTTAATTACACAACTAAATTAACTTACTTGTGACATCAACTCAGAGCACTAACACTTATTTATAATTAGCAGTGTTTTTACCTGTGGCTGCTGACATCCCCTTATGAAAACATAACCTCTGTTTGTTAAATTGCAGCAAATGGGATCCAACAGCAGTGGCACAGCTGTATCTTAGCAGTCACTACAGTGCAGCCTTAAATGGGTTGAATAGAGAAGAAGTTCCTGCTCTCCAGCACATTCTCAGCACCTCTGATCTATTGTTGGACACATGTGACCTGACAAGTCATAGTCAACACTCTTAAGGACTGAGGAAAGATGAAAATGATGACAAAGTGAGTGAGGTATTAGTTTCCTATTTTGTCACATAATGAGCTGACCCCACTTGCCTCCTAAGCTACTTTCGGGCAAAACTTCCCCACCTTTGGTCATGTCTCTGCATTTGTATGTTCTATATATAGCTGTTTACTCTCTAGCTGAATGGGAACAAGCTGTAACTAGGACCGCTCCTAGGGCTCGCAATCATGAAAGGGCCCTTGCTCCAAGCTACTCGGGGAGCGCAGCAGTTCACTGACCTCACCATCTTCCTTACTCAGTGGTCATCTTGCTTTATTTTGATTCAGGAACAATTGTGCCAAATCCCATGAATTCATTTGTTTGTCAAGTTTTGTGAAAATGTGACTTTCTAGTCCATCGCAGGGTCACAGAGAGACAGAAGACAATCATTCAATGCCACACTCACTTTAGAGTGTCCAATATTTGTTCAAAAGGAGATAGGAGTGTCCAATATGCTTAATCCCTTCATTGCATGTGA
This sequence comes from Microchirus variegatus, assembly GCF_963457635.1. Lineage (NCBI taxonomy): Eukaryota > Metazoa > Chordata > Actinopteri > Pleuronectiformes > Soleidae > Microchirus > Microchirus variegatus. Next base: position 28,669,513 of record NC_139803.1, read on the forward strand.
TTGCACAGAGAGCATGGAACGTTCATGTAGGAAGGTACTTACTTCTGAGCAGGTAATGAACTCGGGTCACTTGCCCAAGGGACAGGGAACTAACCAGCTCATGACATTTCAGGGCAGCAGTGTTAGCCCAATTTATACTCCTGCGTAAAGTGCTCTGCGTAGCTACGCAGAGTCCTCTGCGTCGACGCAGAACCTGTCGAAGAGCCTCTGCGTCGTCTCCGGGTGCACGGAATATTTTTTAAGTGTCCGTCACTCCGTCAAGGGACTACGGAGACGGCAAGAGCTGCGATTGGTCCTCAGGACAGGCCGAGCTAAGCTGCTCTGTGCCGGCTCTCAGTGCGCTCCGGGCGTCCTGACAGAGGCGGAGCTGATCCCCGCCGATAACGCCGCTGCCGAACTATAAATACGTCATATCTTAACACACACAGCACATGTTTAGACTCTAAATGGCCAATTTCTCGCCTCAAATTATCTTAAAACTGCGTTCCGTGACACAGAAAAGTGAGAAACGGCCACTTTTTCAACAACAACAGTCTTTCTCTCTCTTTCTTTCTCGGACGCCATTGCTCACTGTAGCCAGAAGCACAACAACCTTGCGCAGCGACCCCTACTGATCGGGCGGGAAATTGCAGCGAGTGTCCGTCACCACGACGCAGAAGTATAAATGCTCGAGGCGTCTCCGTGGTGACGCAGACGGATAACGCATACGCAGTCGGAGAAGTATAATGTGAGCCACAGTCCCTCCCTTGTGCCATCGTGCTTGGGCCCTAATCATTGCACTGAAGGGCATAGAGGGGAATAGACATGCACAACCAGCATGTGGACCTCATAAGTGTTATATTAGGACTGACAATGTGGGTACCAAGTGGTTTTGTCTGTGTTTCCCATGTAATGGTGGTTTGCTGATGAAAAGTGGCTCAGCAGATGATTTTAAAAACGTTTTTTCATTGAATGAATTGTGGGACAGCATAGTCTCCTTTACATTCATGAAGAAAGGTCCAGGTTTTTTCCTTTTGTATCATTGCCAGCAAGTGATGCCATGAGTATAGGGCTGCAGCCCACTGGTGGGTCTCATCGGTATTGCAGGTGGCCCTCAGATAGGGATATACAATTTTCAATTTACCAAATTCATTGAAATATTTCTTATTTTCGGGGGGAAATCAAGAATATAATATATTAGAATACATTCACATTGCAAAAACAGCAAAGTACTATCAAACCTATCTTTATTTTTTTTTTTACTTATAACTTATATACACTCCAATCCAGTAGGTGACAGTAAAGCGCATTTACTTGTAACTTTGCGTCGAGCGACAACCGACCGGAAGTGAAGTCGCTGGCTTTTATGTTAGCGGAAGTTGTCAGTGACAAGCTATACACAGCTACTTTTAGTTACGTCTGAGCAGCGCAACATGTTTCCTTCATTCAAACATCAGTGAAAGGCTTATTTAATTTTCCAAAGTTGCCATACAGAAGAATGGAATAACATGTCAACTTAACGTCGACTGACAGATAATAAAGCAGCTGGGGAGATAGTTCCGTCTCTGTCCGCTTTATTGTATCAGCAACGAGAGACGAGATGAAGCCTCCTCCTCGTATTCGAAATAAACGAAACCTCGACCTGAAGCATGAACAGGAGACACGGGATAAGGCTTTAAGTGTCTCTGGGAAGTGGCAGCGACCAGAGCAAAGGAAGTTACTTACTGCTCTAAAAACTCTGAGCAGGAAGATCGAAGGACACAGAGACATCGACTACTCTTTCCTGAAGAAAGAGGTGCCTACTCGGTCGATTTCAGAGGTGCGTATGTATTATGTTCTTTCTCGTCTTTGTTTTTTTAAACGTGTCGTTGACAAAGATTAGTTCCATCTCTCTTTAGGTTTGGTTATTATTTGACTCAAAACGCCACTGTGACCAAATGTATTCATTAAATAGTTTAGCGAACTGTGCATTAATTAGCTTACCAGTGCACTGAACGTGTTATTGTGATTAATCTCTCAGCAAATCCAATATTGGTCGATTTCTAACTAGCTTTTTTGAAAAGTAAAACAGTCGCAGGGGGACTGGAAAGTCGCTAAATATGCACTCAGAAATCGCACGAAATGTAAACAAATAATGTGGTTAATAATGTGATAATCTGGAGCACATTGGGAAAACCCCCAATTCACAGTATAAAAAGATGGACTGTTTTCTTTGCTGTAGATCCACGATGCCGTAGAATATCTGAAGAAAAAGCTTATCTGTAGTGTAAAGTCCAAGCTGATGAGGAAGATGTTGGAAGACAAGAAGATCAGAAGGCCCATTGAGGTGTGGACACACATGGCTTCTGCTGTGGTTGGAACATTAGAGGAGCCGATCTCTGCTGCTTTCACTCAGGTACAGTATAGTTCCTTTTCCACCGCTGAAAAAAACCCATCAACACCCTCAAACCACTGGCTTACAGCCTGCAATGAGTATTGATAAAATTGCCATTCACTATCTGTTCATTATCTACTATATATTTTATCCAATCATAGATTTTGCACCTTTACAGTATGATTGTTTATAATCACATTCTTATACAATAAGAAGAGTAGTGATAAAACTGGAAAAAGGAAACAAGCAAGAAATACAAATGATGTGACATATTTTGCCCAAGTAACAGAGATTCATATTTCTCTTTTATTTGGTAAAGTATTATAACAATTTACCTTATCTAGAGGAAGAAGAGAGGTGTGGTTTGGTTAAAAACTCACATTCTTAGCGTGATGGGACCATTATATAAGGCTACATATGTTCAAAAGCACACTTGGAAGGTTAAGGATGACGTGAGGGACATGCAACTTCACCAAAAGAAGTTTCTAAATTTTACACATTGTACCTTTAAGGCTTAATTTGAAAGTTCTCTGTTGCTTGCTGTTGGATAAGAGTGTTTTTATAGACTGCTGTCACAACTGTCCACCTCTTCCTGTGTTTTTATAGATGCTGTTAATATCTTCTACGGAGCCTCGCACTCTGAGGAACTGTGACCTTTCTCAGGTGCCCACTGATGCAGACAGGCCTGTTGGTAGCAACTTTCCTTGTTCCCCAGTCCAAGGTATACATTTCACTGTTGAGAGGTGGTGGAATGCATAAATATTCTAATGTGACTAATGTTTGCACTAAAACCCATGCGCCATGCCAGCAGGACACCATTTTTGTAGGTTTGTGACACTTTGCGGTGGAAACATTTCACTTGTTTGTTTTGCAAATTGAGCTAAGAAAAATTAAAATCAAATTAGGGCTGCAACGACTAGTCGATGTAACCGATTACGTCTGTGTAACATTATTCCTGTGTAGGTGAGTCACCTGGCACCAGCACAACGCAACCTAACATGCTCTTCAAGACTCCAGCACCAACCATAGGCCCAGCCAAAAGAATATCTCTGCCATTCAAAGTGGTCAAAGTGTCAAACAGCGGAATCCAGAATTCACCCCAGCAACAGCCTTCAACCACAGCTGGAACCTCACCTGCTGCCACCTGCTCCTCTCCAAACGCAATCATTTCCTGCTCTTCAGGTAGAGCAGAGATGACACCCACGTCCTGTTCTGCAGACGGGGAAAAGACTCTGAATGTTGACTGCTCTGTTAAACAAACTCCCCAGGAACTGTCAATGCAACTCGCCACCACCTCAAGTATTTCCACTTTAAAATCCACTTCATCCAGTCCATGTACTCCGCTGTCTTCTTCTGGCACCAGTGTTTCACAACTCCCCACTGTTACTACTCCATCTTCTGGTAGTTCTTCAGTTTCAACCACCTCCTCCTCTTTCACCAGCTCAGTGCCATCACTTTCCCCTTCTGCTGCAGCAACTCATGCCAAGTCCAGTAGCACCAGCAAACATGCAGAAAAAGACAAGAGCCCGGTAGACTTTGAGAAGATCTATCGTTACTTGAGTGTCATCCACAAGCCAGCCAACAAGTGTCATCTAACGCCCATGGGTGAGTTGGAGATTCATTGCTTTGCGTATTTCCATGTAATCAAGGCTGAAACAATTACATGATTAATCGATTGCCTTTTATTGCTAACAATGGCTAGCCTAAGATAAGATGCGTTTCTGATTCCAACATGTCCACCGATTTCCGAGTTCCTATTTGAATGGAACACTCTTATTAAGTTTGACATTTTTCTCTTTAATTCTGACTTGAAATGAATCGATGTATTTTATATTGGCCTTTCTCCTCAGAGAGTGCCATCATCTTGGACCTGATGATGTCTCTGCCAGAGGAGCTCCCTCTGCTGGACTGCACCAAACTCCACCAGCATCTCATCCAGGTGTGGTTTACAAATTTTTCCTAAACCAATGGATTTTTGAAAGGGTTAATAAAGCAGTAGCCTGTTAATTATTAGCAGAAAAACACAGGCGCAAATGTTCATCGGGTTAAATTTGAACAGTTGTATATTAGTGGCACATTAGTCATATTAACACCAGCAGTTCTAGAGGTCAATGAGGGAACTTTTAGAAAATAGCTTGAAAACTGCAGTTTCACAGGTTTGCTCCAAAAAGATTGATATTTTTGATACTGCAGCTCTGTCCTGAGTAGTGATGAAATGGTACGTCCAATACAGTTTGAAATGGTAAAGCCCTGGGTCCGCCTCACAGCAGGAGTATGCTCTTCTTTCTGTTCTTCTCTACTTAATTTCCTCATCTTGCAAAAGTGTTGATACAGGATATTTGTTGGTTGGTTGATTTATGCATCATTCATCTGAAAGCCCTGCTCTCCATGCTGCAGATGCACCAGTGCCTCACATCACCTGCTAAGTCCAAAATGATGAAAGAAACGTTAGAGGACCTAAAGGGTGGACTCTCTGCCCCGACCAGTAACCCAAGCGGTCGAGGCAGCAACGTAACAGACAGTCAGCAGCAGACTGCCAGGACGATGGACAGCAGTGGAGACCAGGAAGACGCTGAGAGCCAGTCATCGGGGGGCAACAATGGAGACAGCCAATCAGGGAATGTAGACGGGATGGAATTCTGCCCCCCTCTCAATCCTTTTGTTGTGCCACTGAAACTGTTAATGCGCAAGTAAGTTGAGTTCAACGTGATCATGCATGTTATTGTTTATTATGTTCTTGTGGACAATCCGCTACAATTCAAATGTTGATCTAAATGAGCTGTTCTCTGTGTCTATAGCTGGTTGTGAGACCGTCTAGAAAGGGCAATGCAGACAAAGCACTTTTTCATAATTTCATCATCATTTTTAATTCAGAATATTAGCTAAAATCATCGCCGTAATACAGTGTAGTGCCTATCAAATGACACCAAAGCCACCTATTCATAGAGGATGGTAAAAACATGGTAGGTTGCCTATCTTCTTTTGTGTCACAATAACACAAGTCCAACCCCTCCACCCCCACAGATGTCACTTCCAGGCTCTGTACTGACCTGTCCTGACTGTCCTGAATTATAATTGTGACCTTGTATTTACATTCTAGGTCAGTCACTTCTGTTGAAATAATTATGGAATTGTATTTGTACCGATACCAAAAATCACAGCCAGAAACTTTTTTTATTGCAAGAGAAATAAAGAGATTTTATATGAATACTAAATGTGATTATTTTTTCACGTTCGTTTACGAGTTTTATCACACATTTGTTGAAAAAAAGCAATACGGAGTAAAATCACAAGAGGAACAATTCCTAAATGGTGCATCAAAACTAATAATGTGAGATCATATTAAGCAGCACTGATATCAGACATCCGGTCAATGTTCTGTATTTACTTACACACAGTATGAAGCACTTTTCTAGTCTCGATGACCACTCAAAGTCCACTCAGCACATTTTCTATCACACATCTTTCATACCCATTCACACACTGCAGCACAGCTGTCAGGAGCAGCATGGGGTTATAAGTGTCTTGCCCAATGTGCCCAAGGACACTTCAAGTTGAAAGATGAGTACCATTGAGCTAGAGTTGCCCCTATTTGCAGGTCAATGTAAATTAATAAATAATCACGTACTGTAAAGATAATGTGCAAGTGCATTAGTTACTCCTAAAAAGAGAATAAAAATGATCTAAAAAAATAAAAGCGTAAAATGAATGAAGAAAGGTAGGGGAGTGGTGTTTGGTGTTGGCCTCCAAAGTGTCGGATCGTGTCTGAAACGTGGTGACTTTTACTTTGATTGTAACTTAATTATACACACGCATCTCATGGACACTTTCTACAGCAGTACATCAGAGGACTGGATGATGCAGGACAGGTCAGAAGTTACTGTATGTTTGTCTTTTTTACTATGTAAAAACTTTTTGTTCACTCCTCTGAATTTTAAACTACATATTTTAAAGAAAGAAGGTCATAATGTGATATACAGTAAATACAAAGAGCTAGCCAGTCCTGAGAAACCAAGGACCAACAGACAATAAGAGACTGAAGACATGAGCTGTAACTCGGTGTCTTACTACGGCCTGTTTTTGTGTCAGCTGTTCTCAGCCTTGAGGTTAAGAGCGTGGTTGTCAGGAAGAAGGGATGCAACAGCTGCTCCATAACAGGAACTCACTCACTCACTCGCTCTCACTGTTCAGTGTTAAATAAATAAGAAGTAATACATGAATGAATACAATAGTAAAGCTGATAATATTATACACTTGCACATACATACATGAACATATACAGATGCATACATATATGTGTACTTGTATGTATATACACACACTTACACATATATACCTAAATGTACACATATATCTATGTATGTATGTACACCATAAGGCCACAATTTGTTGTTTTGTCATTGGTAAATATATCACATAAACGCAACAACCATAAAATTCATAAAATGTAAAAGACAAAAAAGAAGGTGTCTTAAAATGGAAAGTAAATTACAATTATTTGAAAAGTGTATTGATGTCTCATACTTGAGGAAATGTTCTTTGTACTTTGATACCTAAGTAATCCGTTATTTGTTGTTTTAATAAATTGCACATTTTTGAAAGATATAACTAAATGGTTTGGTTAAAATGTATACATGTGGCAGGATGAATGAAATAAAGATGAAACACATCATTTGTCATTATACCAGCAAAAAAAGAAGTAAATAAATGATTTGGTTTTGAAAACTGAGATGCTCAGATGACATTCATTACAATACAATTACAATTTTGTTATTGTTAAAACAATTCTCCCATTGTGTCTAACCCTAACTCTAAACCCTGTCTTTATTGCTGAGTGTATTCTGCTCACCATGAGGTATTCATGTTATTTCAAGTTTGACCCTTTAAAAATAGCTTCCTTTCTATGAGGTCAAATGAAGTACACAGCTGTCGTGCTGCTCATTTGCTTATTTGCTCTGTATTAGTGGCCAGTGTTTCCCATGCAGATTTAATCAGGCTTAATGTCTGATAAAAAAGGTATCAAATCTTTACAACAGTGAAAGAGGGTGATTGCACAACATGATTATATTTATTTAAGAATAGAGTCTGGGCTTAATCCTACAAGAATGCACATTAACCTATAAGAAGGGGGTATGTCTGGCAAATGACGGAAACATGCATCATCAGACTTACTCAGTTTGAAGGAATATACAGTAAATCCAGGGACTGAACACAGCAGTCTGTGTACCACCACCAAGCATGAGCATCAGTCTTTAAATCTTTGAATTATAAGGGAAACTAGAAAAGCACTCTGAGAGCGCAGACCTCCGCCAAGGCAGCTCAATAAACCCCCCCACCCCCACCCCTACGGATCACACCCAAAATGTAATCACTTGTTCCTGGTCCCTTTTCGGACATTTCCTGAACATTTCATCCAAATCCGTCCGTGACTTTTTGAGTTATGTTGCTAACAGACAGACAGACAGACAGACAAACAAACTCCAGCAAAAGCATACAACTCATTGGAGGAGGTCAATAATATCAGTGCAATATATACAGCATACACACACTCACATCAACATTTTGATACAGAGAACGTCATACAAATAGTTACTTGCAGTACCCATACAGTCCACAAGGTAGTGCTGCAACATAAGCAATATATTAAGCATCATTGGGTACCAATCAGTGCAGCCCGTTGGTTATTTACAGTTACTACTGTAGTGCGCACTCTAAATATAGAAAACATGAGCTTTGACTCAAAATAGAAGCAGCAACAGCCAAATTTACTATAAATCCAGAAATGACGGTGGCACCATGCTTCCATACAGACCAAATACAAGGGCAATTAGCATTACAGTGAGCTTTCAGTCCTGTTCATCCATCCATCTTCTACTACTTCATTCCTTCACATGATGGTCGTGGAGGTGCTCTGCCAATCTCAGCTGACATAGGGCGATAGGACACAGTGTACAGATCACCAGTCCATCACAGGGTTGCATATAGAGGCAAACACCTCTAACAAGTATTCCCCTCTCAGCAATATACAGACTGAGAAGCCAACTCTGGTGATTGGTGACTCTATCCTGAGGAAAATAGCGACACCAGTGACCACAGTCGGGTGTTTTCCTGGGGCCAGAGGAGGCAACATAGAGTCTTACCTGAAACTGCTGGCTAAAGATAATCATAAATTTGGTAATGTTATTATTCATGTCAGGAGTAATGACACCCAATTATGCCAATTGGAGGTCACTGAAGTTAATATTGTTAAAGTTAAAGTCTGTGTGTGTCCCATCCCAACTAAGCTGTTTAAAGATGTTTCCTTTAATTGACGGCTCTATATTAACTCAAATGAATCTATCCTTATTAACTGGATATGTGCCCCAAACTTTTAAAGTAACGACCCTTGACCCAGTTGTTTTAGCTACTTACCGACCTATAGCAAATCTTCCCTTCATTTCTATCTTTTTTTTTTTTTTTTAAATGCAGTTGCCAATCAATTATATGAATATTTGCACAGTAATGGCCTGTTTGAAGATTATCAGTCAGGTTTTAGATTGCACCATAGCACAGAAACAGCACTAGTTAAAGTTATGAATGACCTTCTCTTGGCCTCAGATAATGGTCCTGTTAGATCTCCAGTGCTGCATGTGGCACCATTGATCATGACGTTCTAGTGCAGAGACTGGAGCAGACCCTTGGAATCACAGGTACTGCCCTCTGCTGGTTTAAATCATACTTATCTGATAGATTCCAGTTTGTTCATATTAATGATAATGCCTCATTACAAACAACAGTTAATTATGGAGTACCACAGGGATCCGTGCTCGGGCCTATACCTTTTTTTACCTTATGCTTCCTTTATGGAACATTATTTTTCAGTCTGCATTATGAGCTACTTATCCTGACCTTTGAAACTTTTCCTTTTGACTCATTTCATTCTCACTCATTAAACATTTGTATCAGTCTTGCATCTCATCTACATTAATTAAGGAACTTGTAAGGCAGATATTTCTACAATATCCTTCTACAATGGCCTCTAATGAAGCTCTTTTTGATGCCATGCAGCATATGAAATCTGACCTGTGCTCTCATATCGATCTGAAAATGGATAGGGTGTTAATTCACTACAATCATCGCTGACTACACTTGGTGATGATATGCCTCTAATTGAACAAAGATTCAGTGGGAACGAGGACATGATAAGTGATTTGGAAAAATGAGTCAATGACCTGGAGAAACAAAATAATTACCTGACAGACAAAGTCGAGGATCTCAAGAACCGTAATCGCTCCTCAAATCTGCGGTTTTTGGACTGGATCAAATTGATGGGTAAAGTATTAGAATCCTAAAATCAAAAGACAAATATTTAAAATAAATACAATATTTTTTGGGGGGGGGGGCTAATAGTGCATGTGCATATCAATATTATCTCAATGATCTGTGAGTGATGGATAGAGGGGAAAAAAACAAATTACACATTAGATATGGAAGGAAAAGGGAGTAGGAGAGGAATGGAGAGATTGATGCATTATGTTCAGTCTTTTGCTGCAGTAGCAATTAGATAATTGGCCTAGATCAGCAGTACACGGCCAGCTCAACACCATTAGAGATTAGCCTGAGAAAGCTATTTTACTGACTGCTTGATGTAGATATGTTTTTTCCCTGCTCATGGCTTTTATCCGTACACCACAATATTATAAACCTATAGATATTCAAGAAAAAATTATTTAAACTGCATAGATATGAACTGGCAAACGGCAAAGTAATTGTCATAGCCATGTAGTCTGCCTTATTTATCAGTGATTGAGCACAGAACAAGGGGTAAATAAAAAATACCACATGGTAGTATCCAAATGAATAACACCATGGTTTCAGGAGGTGACTGCTTCCTGCTACCAGTTTTGTTTCTGCATCTTCATGTTGGAAGATGCTCTGCATATACAGCATACACAGTCAGGTCCATAAATATTGGACACAATTCTCTTCTTTTTGGCTCTATGCACCACTACAATGGATTTGAAATGTAACAAACAAGATGTGCTTTGACTGTACACGTTCAGCTTTAGTTTGAGGGTATTTACATCCGAGTGAACCAATCAAGTGAACGGTGTAGGAATTACAACACTTGTGCCTCCCACTTTTTAGGGCACCAAAAGTAATGGGACAAACTAAACAATCATAAATCAAACTTTCATTGTTTAATACTTGGTTGCAAATCCTTTACAGTTGATTACAACTTGAAGTCTAGAAGGCATAGACATCAGCAGACACTGGCTTTCATCCCTGTTTTGATGTTACTTAAATGCTCAGCAATGCCCCAGGATATCATTAAACACCACCATTACTGTTATAATGGTGGTGTTTCACCATTTTTATTAATTATTGCCCAGAAGCAAAAAAAAATTGGTGTGTTTACCGTGATTTCAGAGAGCATTTATTTATGGCCGCCATCCTAAAATGGAAACCAGGCCCAGAATATGTTGCTCTCGCTCCCGTGCTGAGGTGAGACTGGAAGCAAAACCCCCAGTGTGCATGTAGTGAGGTGCTTGTTACTCCACTGGTGCCTGGCCTTGGTTGTAAGCCTGCTTTATCCCCACTGGAAAGTATGATGACACCCTTTGGGGGTTTTTATATATCGGATGTGAACTGGGCTCATGTTCAGGTTCATATCAGGTTGGTGTAGTCGCTGGGATGAAAACTCAAATTGGTTCATTGTACTTTTCCTCATACACTCTTAGAAATAAGGGTTCCAAAAAGTGTCCTTCTACAAGGGTTGAGGTTCTACCTGGAACCATTTGCTTCTGAAAAACCCTTTCCTGAAGAAAGGGTTTTTCAAGGGTTCTTGGTAACACTAATGGTTCCAGTAAGAACAATTTTTATCCAGAGAACCCTTTAAAACCCCTTTCCCGAATAAATGGTTTTAAAAGGGTTACTGGTGGAACCTTTATAAAAAGGTTCTACCTGGAAAAGGGTTCTCCTATGAGGATAAGCCAAAGAACCTTATATGGTTCTACTTAGCACTTTTATTTCTAAGAGTGTATGTGAACAGCCACAAGTAGACCAGCATCAATTTGACCCAGAACAAATCTAGTAAATCGAGTGTGTGGCACGGGGCTTTTTGTTTGTTTGTTGTTTGCTTGCTCATAGTTTGATTTACTGTATGTGTACTGTAACTTGTTTTCAGAATGATCGTCACATACAACTTCAACATAAATATAAGCACGCTCGATGGATGGATGGATGGATGGATGGATAGATAGATGGATGGATGGATGGATAGATAGATAGATAGATAGATAGATAGATAGATAGATAGATAGATAGATAGATAGATAGATAGATAGATAGATAGATAGATAGATAGATAGATAGATAGATAGATAGATAGATAGATAGATAGATAGATAGATAGATAGATAGATAGATAGATAGATAGATAGATAGATAGATAGATAGATAGATAGATAGATAGATAGATAGATAGATGCTGTGTGTGCAGCAGTGCGTTTGACAGGGAACAGTGTCTGCTCTTTTAGGACAAACCATATTGATTATGTAATATACTGCCAGTGTTGGTGCAGTGAGCCTTTAATTCTCTCAGAGCGACTTTGCAATTTTGCTGAGACACACTGTAAGAGAGGGAGGGAGAGATAGATGGGGGAGGGGTGTGTGGGGGGTGACTATAGATGTAGAAATGGATATAATTAAAGTAATTTAATCTGGGAGGGGTAAGTGGCTGTGTGTGTGTGTTTGATGGGGCATCCAGTGATTCTATACATTTATATTCTATACAATCAGTCCTTTCAGTTTCAATTTTAAGATGAACATGTGTTTAATAGGGTTAGGTTAGATTTAAAGTGTTACTTCACCCCCAGCTCCACCCACTTTATAGAATGCTTACAACTGGGCAGGGGACTGCTCTGTTTTACGCAAAAAAAAAACATGTTGTGCTTTCTTAAAAATTAGCTTGTATAATACATGAATGTAGATCAAGACAACTACAGTTGTTTGGTTTTTGTTGGTCTACCTAACCATGCCTTGCTTTCAACAGAATCCCTCATTTTCCATTTCTTAATTAGAGTGTGGACACTGCTTATTGGGATTGTCAATTCCTTGGACACATCTTTTTCCTGTTTTATAAAATTAATCTACCTTCTCCTACAGATCCTGTAATTATTTTGCTCTCCCCATGGCTTAGAATCCAGCAACACTTTTTATGATTATAAGCATAGATAGATCTCACATGAGGATGTTTACCTTTAGTAGCTATTTAAACCTGTGTATCAGGCCACAACCTTCAGGGCATGTAAACATTTGATCAGGGTAATTTGGGTAGTTCATGCTGTCATTTCTATTTGTAGAAGCAAAATCAACCACTGTGGGATCCTGTAGCTCTTCTGCCAATCTGGAGCATTTTCTGTCAGCTGAATCTTGTGCTGAACCAGCGAGGTAAACCCTGGTGTCTCTCTGAAGAGTTCTGGGTCGAGCAAGGGTTTGAGCTCTGACTGTTGGGTGGGAGACAGATTTACCAGCTCCACCTGAAGGATTTCTGTTGAAGTAGTGGTGGATGGAAAGAACTTTTCATTTACGTCCTCCTCCTGCACAGCTCCAACCATCACCTGTTGACACACAATCTCTGGACGGACATAGAACTCTTTGAGTATATTAACATGGAAAGTCTGGTATTTCTTATGTTTATCTGGCATATAAAGTTCATATGTGACCTTACCCACTCGTTTGTTAACTTCATAAGGTCCATGCCATCTCGTCAACAACTTGCTGTCTGCAGTTGGTAGCAGCAACAGTGACCTAGGGAGAGAGTCTTGAGTCCAGACCTTTTGGCCTAGCCTTCCGATCGTAGGTTGTTTTCATGTGCCAGTGCCATCATCTCCTCCAGTCTCTCCCCCATTTTGACCACCTCATTATGCCACCACATTTTCTCCTTCCTGCTTTGAACTCTCCCAATAGAAGGCTTTTTCTGACTATGTAGGTTAGGGTTAGACCAGACGCCCTTTCACCCCCCAGTGGACTTACTCGGGTGGGTATGGTGGATAATTTTCAGATTCTTTGATGTCCGTTGAAACATAAGCACTCCAGGCTGATTTCAGGTGAATCAGACGCACAGCCAAACCATCTGTAGGCCAGCAACATACATGAGCCATTCTTTCAAATGTGGTCAGGAAGTGCTCGATGTCATCTTCTGCAGTCACTAGGTGTAGTTAAGGTTCCATATGGACTACGGGTTCCCTCTGTGATCGAAAACCGAAACTCATGTGATCAGCCATCTCATCTGGATCATTGTAATCGTAATCACCACCAATCACCATCATCATCATCTCTCTGTGGAGGCAGGCTCTCCTCAAGAGTGTCAGGCTCTGATCGCTGCTGTCTCATTATGTGCACTTGCTGTTGTATTTGCAAAAACTGAAAGTGCATTTGTTTCCATCTCTGGTCTTGACGAGAGGACTCTTTTTCCATCTGTTGATCTCTAACTGCTTTAGATCGATTTAGAGTTTTTACCCGACCTGCAAGTTCCTCCAGCATCTCGTCAACTTTGGCCTGTCACTGATTTATTTGATTTATTGTTTAAATAAATTGTGTGTGTGTGTGTGTTTTAGATTTTGACAGATGATGTCAATTTAAAAACACCAGAAAACAAAAATATTAAATGTGAAAATGAGTGCATCTTTATTGCCACTGACGTCAAGGATGGCTCCACTGGAATTTATCATTCATGAAGTCGAGACAAAATATTTGTCCTTCTCTAGACTTGAGGTCTAAGGTGTGTGCGTGCATGTGTGTGTGTGTGTGTGTGTGTGTGTGTGTGTGTGTGTGTGTGTGTGTGTGTGTGTGTGTGTGTGTGTGTGTGTGTGTGTTTTAATATGCCCTGAGGAGAGGAGAGAGGTGGGACAGTTTTAGATTCCAGGCACTTAAGATGATTAAATCTCTCATCTGCAGTACCTCCTGGCCTCATTGCAGGAAAATGCTGCAATACACCAGCCTTGTAAACAGTAGACTGGAGTTACAGGACAGAAACATTACTGAAACATTCCTTACATCCTGCAAAAATGAAATAACAAATGAATGAATAAATGACCACCTTCTTCAAGCATGCAGTTTGCATCATTATAATCCTGCCAGTGGCAGCCTCACCAGTCTCAGAAGAAGAAGAAGGAAGTCAGTAGTCAGAAGGAGTCATCTAAAATGATGGAAACATGGGAAATTGAAATAAACAAGCTACACATTATACAGTTTGTGACACAAACATCAAGTGACATATTTCCTGTTCCTTTGGGGCACACACATCTTTACCATAGACTCTTGCTATAGTGGTGCATGCACACAAGAATGCCCTTCTAATACAAAGGATAGGAAAACCCCACAGTCAAGTGGACTGGCCCAGATAACCGAATATAAACGTCTTACTCCGGTAATTACTGGGACACGCTCTTGTGCGCAGCTGCAGATCAGCGTCAGTCTGGATATGCAGTTTCTCCACAGCAGTTGGAGGAGCACACATGATGACTGAGTCAATCATGTCAAACTGGTTTGAAATGACACCGTACTGTCTATATTGTCACAGTGGCAAAGACAGTAAAGATGATAAATAATAAACATGCATTCCCACTCCACAGAATACAGTACAGGCTTGATATTTACAGTATAAACAAATGTGGAACATGGGATATTATGTATGTATATTGCACAGTATAGTACATGTGTGATGAGTAGCCTGATTATGTGGTCTACTGAGAGCAGTGCTTGTTGTACAGTCTAACAGCTACAGGGAGCTCTCGGATGTTTCAGTCTGTTACTGAAGGAGCTGCCCAGTGCTGTGATGTGTGTCCTGCAGGGGGTGGGAGAGATTGTCCATCAGAGATGATAGCTTGGTCATTCTCCTCTCTCCCACCACCTCCACTGGGTCAAGGGGACATCCAAGGACAGAGTTGGCTTTTTAAATCAATCTATAGTAGCTGAGATGCTACTGCCTCAGCAGACCACTCAATACCATCACCACACAATAAAGATGGCTGATGCCACTACTGAGTCATGGAAGTGTATAATCGGTTCTGCAGCAAGCACGGCAAAAGCTTAAAACATGGAAACATCTAAAACATGCTGGGTATTGGGCGACACCAACACCACTACATGCCGATGTGTCCTTGGGCAAGACACTTAACCCCATGTTGCTCCTAACGGCTGTGCCAGCATGTGAATGAGTATGAAGTGTGAGTGAATGGGTGTGAATGGCAAAACTGTATTGTAAAGCAGCTTTTAGTGGTCATCAAGACTAGAAAAAGTAAAAAAAAAAAAAGGTCATATATTTAGTTATACGACCACAAAACATAATGCATTTTTATTTATCTGATTATTTCTAATGTACTTTTGTTATATATAATGGCGGTGTCATGATATGTACCAGCATGTTATTTTTAATCATCATCTTTTTATAATGTTTTTTATGCTGTAATTCCACAACCAACACACAAAACATGCAATAAACACTTAGGCAATATGGGGTACATGTGTGTATGTATGTAAATGCATATACATATGTATATTTATATACATATGTGCATGTGTGTATGGGTGTGTATATGTATGTGTGTGTATGTATGCATGTATGCATATGTATGTGTGAATATATATATGTTGTATATATAGGTGTTGGGCACCTGTGGTGTTTATCTTTCTTCTGTAAATGTTTAATTTAGCAATGCGGTGTGTTGTTCTGGAGTTGTTAATTTAAATCCCTCGAAGGGATTAATAAAGTCGTCTGTCTGTCTGTCTTCATTTGCTATCGCTTTTTTATGATGTGTTCAACTGGAACTGTGCAATGCCTCTAGTAATAAAATGGGGAAAATGGGAACTGATGACACCATACAATGGTTTCAGTTCGTCTTTCTTCACACTCAGTGAAACAGGAGGTGCAGTGGTTTTCTATTTGACAGAACATCAAATAACCTATGGGAGTTCTCGCGAGAGGAAGTGTCAGTACTATGTTTACAAGCAGTACTTATATTAGCAGCAGTATCCCCCACCGCCTCTGCCTTCATGGTCAGACTGAGGGAACGTTGATCTCAGACGCTGCCGCCGCTGCTGCTGCTGCTGCTGCTGCTGCTCCTGGGTGGATCCTCTGCCGACATTTCGCTTATTGACAGTCGGTCTTGACACATTTTCTCCGGGAAACATTTCCATTCGGCCGCAAACCTCTGTCCCGTGTCGCTGTGTGGTGTCCCAGCAGTGCGAGGTAAGCAAGAATTAAAAGTCAACATTACGTCAAAATCTGTTGTGCATTGGCTATTCGGAAGGACACAGGCGGCGGTTGCCGGTGTGGAGGAGTTATGAAATGTTGCCCTTGAATCTTTGCGACATCAACAGTAGTCATGGTAACTGGACATTTATCCGCTTCCACAGAATAGGTGCCCGGTCAGCCCGTCACAGTCTGCCGTACGTGCGCTTCTCAAACATGGGCAGAGCAGCGCGTCAGGCCAAAGTCCTTTTTAAATGCGGAGTATTTCAGCTTCCCTCTCTCGTCAGCGAATCTCTGCTCTCCCATAGATTTGGTTAGAATGGAAACTACGATTATACATAAGTATTGTGTTATTTCGGCATACATATAGTCGCTGTATTTATTTTTTGTTTATGCAGCGACGCGCTGCACTTGATGCTTGTATGCAAATAAACGTGTCAACGCAGCGTGATTTCTCTCTCCGATTTAAAACAACAAGAAAATAAATACATGGCGAAGATTATTAGTTTCACTATTCAACACCGTGTTTTCTATTATGGGTGACTGAACATTGTAGAAATGGAGAAGACCGATCTATGACGCTGCTTAGTGACGATATTCAATGGTGCTGTGTTGTTGGTGTCTTCTTTCGTTACACCCCACTGTCATGGGCGCTTCAAGGGACATTGGGGGCCCGGGAAAAAAAGAAACGGGGGAGGGGGGGGGGATTAAATGAGGATAAACAAAGTAAATGTTTTAATGATGGTTTCTGACAGCAGCATTTATTATTACCCCCGTTATGAAATAAAAATACATGCATTTCCATACTATTCCCATGAGAAAATGACGACCATAGTATAGAATCTCCTACCACAAGAGGGCAGCAGAAGCAGACTTTTGGTTGGTGAAAGTTTGAGGAATTGATGAGTTACATAGTTTCTATAATACATGTCTGTTCCTGTAGTTCTCTTAACACTCAAACTACAGGAAATGATGTGCCTTTCTAGAAAGACCTTAGCGTTCATACATAATTTGCATGTCCTTTTACAAGTACAAAGTGAAAATAAATAGATATGTAATATAAATAAAGGTGATAGTAAATATGCGGAAGCAAAGTGTGAATTCTAAAAAGTGAGAAAATGTGTTAATTGACAAACAGAAATGTAATCCTCTCTTGACATTACAGATAAAAGATTGAAGACTGCCTTCACTTCCCTGTCTCTTTCCGCTTCTGTTGCGGGGCTCGTGCACCATGAGGTGTCGGGCTGTTGCACCCCTGATGTCATCCTGTTATCTTTTCTAAAGAATTGAGGCATGTGTTGCGGCCAGGTTGAGGATACTTTAAAACAATGGCACTGGCCATCTGTGCGTGGGTGTTGATTTTATCCAGCAGTATGTTACCGTGTCTGGTTTAGCCTTTTCCCCCACTGGTGATGATCACAGCTGTGTGGACAGTGCTCAAAATGCAGACATTTGTCTTTGTTTTGCATCGGTACAGAGTGAGTGAAACAAAAATTCTCTATACACAAGTAAATCAAAAAAGCTGCAGTTAACCTGCCTTGCAGTTGCAGGTTGAGGATGACATAAGGTTTAAACCGACTGAGGAGCTGCTTTTACTTCAAGCAATCAAGTCCATAAAAGTAAAAAAAAAAATGATGCGATGTCTCCAGCTGCAGAGAAGAGACGCTCAGATGGTGTAGAGGTAGCTTTAATGCACAAGAATGACTTGGCTAGTGATGCAAGTGTTGGATACTTTGCCTCATTTGACTTCCATTGAGAAAGGGGATGACAATTTCTGGAATGTTACCTTAAATATGATGTTAATTAAAAAGCAATATTATTCAAATACATCATCATTTGTGATAGCCTGGTTGTGAGCATCCTGTTCATTGGTCTCAGTGTCACTGTCTGTTGAGTGAATCAAGAGCTGAAAAAGTTCTCTCAGCTGAGGCAAGGGTTTTGACAGTCTCACTGGCATTTCTTGTCTTCACAGCCCCTTGGATGGACAGTAGGGCTAGAGCTTGGACTTTATTTTGATTACTGAACTTCTTCTCTGGAGTCAGAAATGTCAGTTTCCTAAATCGTGGATCTAAGGCAGCTGCGATGACCTGTGTGCATGGGTTATTATCACTCGGGACTGTGACCTCTTTAGTCCAGCGGGCAGTGGTCTCCTGTGACGCAACTGCCTGAAAGGCCTGAACAGGAGCTGCATCAATGGTGGTGTGAGTGGACTCAAAGGCTTTAAGAGCTTTAGCCAGTTCCTCTAGCAGTTCCTCCTGCTTTCAAGTCAATGCACTGTTTCCCACTCTGATGACTGTTGGGTCAGACAGTGTTGCAGTCAGCGGCCATCTCTGTTCTAGCAAACGAGTGACCATATATAAAAGGTGCTGTTCCACCTGGTAGAGACATCTTGGATACGTTTATCTCTCTGGGGTCCTCATCTGTTTCTGTTTGGTCTTCAGCTTGCTTAAAGCCAGTTCACTTTTTTTGAAGTGCTCGACAAGACAATTACAAAGATGAATTTCCGACACAGCTGGAGTGTTGTAGAGTTGTTTGGTGGTGGAGCTGAAGGATGAATCGGTGGGTTGCCGTCAAGGTCTGGATCCAGCTTCAAAGCTACCGACTGCGAAAACAAAGAGGAGATCTGCGAGTCTGGTGTTCTTTGTTTGTGTAAATTGAGCTCTTCGTGCCTCAGTAAATCCAACTCTGTTACTCAGCCAGTTTGTGGGTTGTGTGTATCAGATCTGTCTACAAATGATCCAAATTGGGTTGAGTTAATGGTGTTTCTTGTAGAACCGGTCTTAGGGAGTAAACTTGTTGGAGGACAGCAACACAGTCATGTTTCTCTCCATCATCTTGTGTTGGAAGGAGAGTGACATGGTTTAAAGCATCTGGGTCTCTGGGCTGCACTGTTCATACTGCTTGCAGATCCAGAACTAAACGCTGTTGTTCTGGCTGACCTTTAGCTCTCGATCTGCGGTCGGTCGGTGAAACATCCATTGTTTACAGTACATATGTAGTTTTTGAATTACTGTGAGAAATCCCTGTCTCGTGGCTCCAGCTCCCTGTAAAAATGTAATGGTGCCAAACCCAAGGGCAGTGCAGATACAGAAGGGTTATTTTGGTACCCTTCTGAACACTTGACAATGGACACAAAAATAACTGTGGCATACCAAACTGAACTGTACCACTTGGTGGAAACGGAGCTAAATACAGTTGAGGTGTCGAAGAAGCCACTACATGCTTCAAATCACAGTACTATCGGTCTTAAAACCATAAACTTTGGATTTGAATTGGGGTTGATGCTCCACACAGAGAAAACACATGGCTACTTAATATGCATGAAGATGGACAAGGAAAAATGCAGAAGAACTAAATTGTGGCTATACTTCTTAACAAAGACAGAGACCGACACAGATCTCACTTCTGCTATGAGAATAACTGGAGTAACATTAGTTATGTCTGAGATGATGACGTGACGCCAGCACCCCGAACCTCTTATTAACCTTTTATCTTCTTATGGGATGAGTTTTCATTAACGTTGTTAATCTACGTTACATTAGGGTTCAGTCGAATTCACATACAGGGATTAAAACATTTGTCTTTTAATAATCCACTGTGCGTTTCAGAATGTTATGTGGCTGCATTCACTAGCTCCAGTGCAAACATCTATGGGGCCTGAAGCTGAATTTGATTTGCACCTCAATAAATTGCATTAACTATATTATAGCTGTGTTATTTACTCCAAACCAGTGTCACTCTTGGTTTTTTGCATTATGGGGGGGTACATAGCCTAATTTTAATTTGCACTTTCATATTCAAAGTGAAACACTGTGTGTGGTGATACTGGACTTAGATTGAAAAAAAAAAAAAAAGATATTATTATATATATATTGTAATATAATATTATTCTGAGCTTCTTAATTCCCCATTTCCTCAGATAAATATGATGTGGTTCCTTTTATGTGTCCTCAAATGCCCAATAATGAAAGCTTATTGGATCTTTTTCAGTGAGTATTATTAGTTGCCCTACTTATAGCTTATGCCTCTGAGTCCTCAACACGGCACTTCACAGATGAAACTGTGCTGTAAGCATGAAAAACCCGTTTGTTGACTTGTTCTGTTGTCAGTGAATCTCTCTCTCTCTCTTTGATGACACATATGTCAGTTGATACATAGATAGTAACTGGGCTTACCTGGAGAAGTGTGATGTGTTTGCTTTTCACCTGTTAGTATGGTTTCCAACTTTCCATCCAGAGGAGAGAGTTTGGTGCAGAGTATTTTTTTTTACTTCTTTTTGAGTGCTGTTGGATGCATTTGGAAAATTTGTGATCCACAAAAATCATGGCTGTAGCTGCCTGAGCTTTGGTGCTATGACACATTTTTTGCTTCATATTTGTTGCCTTTTACCTATGGAAGTGCTTTGGTTAATGTGTACCTTTTGCCATAAGAGTTTGTAACTACACAGTGTGTGAGGTCCAGAGAAAGGACCCACATAAACAGATAATACTAGTTAATAATTATTCTTAATCAGTTACATCTTAAAAGGCAATTAATTAGGGCTGTCAATCAAACCCATTTTAACAGCGTCATTTTTTAATAGCGTGATTAACATGCATTTTGGCAGAGCAAACTTTGTAGTTTTTTCACATGCATTTGCAACAACTAGTCACATTAGAAAGACAACAACACCACACCGGATTTAGCTAGACTGGGAACAAAACAACAGGCACGCTGCACACAGTTGTTTGGGCTTGCAAGCTGGCCAAGGAGTAGTAGGCTAATGTTACATTTAGCTAAGCCTGTAACATAGAATAGACTAGGATCAATTTGTCTGACAGGATGGTTCAGTCTGTAGAATAAGATTTGGAATAATAATTAATCTAAAATGGCACACATTTTGGCTTTAACAAATATCGCCTACGATTTTAAATTGCAGTAAGCTGTATTGCGATTTCGAATAATGTTGTTTTTAATTAAAAAAAAACAAAACAAAAAAAACATTTGCACTGTCAAGTCAAACTGTAATGAATGGACTAATGCTGAAGTAAAATCACAAGCGCACAGTAATTAAAGTGGCCGGAACCGTTGCCCCTGCCCAGTTCCACCCGGGGCAACCGAAGCGAGGAACAACGGAAGTTGTCTTGCGGCTAAAAGCTAATAACAGTATAAGCAAAGAAACTGTCTTAAAAACTGCCGCGATCGCCAGCAAAGGCATCCATGACTGATGAAGTACAGCACCCGGTTGGCAGCCGGTAAGGAACTGAGCTCTGAAGGAACTGAGAGAGAGCCGAAGTCTGCCGTTGCCGCAGTAAACATTAGCCTAGCTTTAGCCACACGGTCGTCAGCGAGAGACTCTGTTTAACCCATTAATGTCTGAACGTGATGATTGTAAATCTTGGTACAATGGTACAATTCATGGTGAGGTTAACGGTTAATGTCAGCCAATTTATTATGCTTTTAATGCTATGTTTGGTGGGTTTAAATAATTGCACATTCGCAACGGGATAAAATAAGTATGACAAAATGTTGAAATAATTGCATATGGTAAAATAAGTATGAGAACATTTTAATTTGTTGTATGTAAATTTGTTTTAATTGTGTTCAATTTGAAGCAATGCTCCAGCTTCTCCATATCGAAATGCATTTTATATTTTCTTTTGTATTCTTTACTCGAATACCCCTGTTTTTTTTACTAAGATCATTACAAAGGTCAGTAGGTATAGCGGTAGGACATGTAAAATAGGATGCCCCTTTGAAATAACATTATTTAATTTTTAGTTTATAACAACATTACTTAACTTTTCACGTTTGCCATAATATGTTTCCACTACAGCCAAAACAATCTGTACAAGGTTTCTGTCATTTTGTGTTACGTGCATATACAATGTTTGGAGACAGTTGTCTCCCACCTGTCATTTTAAAGGTTGCTGTGTATGTTTTGTAATGTATGGTTGTCATGGTGACAGGATTAGCTTCAATGAACTGTAATGGATAGGGGGCAGCGCTCTCTCTCACTCTCTGTGTGTGTGTGTACATGTGTGCGTCCGTGGCACTAGTGAATGTGTATCTGTTTACTATTTCTAAATAGCTCCCTTCCAGTTGTACATAATCTATTTAGGCTATGTCACCTTCTTTTGTCCCTCATGCATACACTTCATTCTCACACCCAAACACTATGAAAATCTCTAAATGACGATTTTTAAAAACATTTAATAAAAGTTTATTGATTATCTTGTCTTTTGTGAGTTCCACTGAGAGCTTGTGCATGTAATAATGGGGGCACATGCATTAGAATTACATTAAACATGCACCTGAATCACTTATTTACAGACCTAAAATGTTTGGATATGCTATACTAGTATTGGATATTCATTAGAGATCATACCATGTACAAACCATATAAAGTTTAGGGGTCTGTATATAATTTGCAGCACCACCTACCACAAATGACTACATGAGTCATAATTATTTTTCTCTTGTGCAGAAATCAAATATGAGGACGATGGCACAGTGGTGGGGTGTGCAGTAGAGTAGAGGTAGTGAAAGTGAATGAGTTTGAATACTTGGGGTCAACCATTCAAAGCAATGGACTGCAAAAGAATGATGAAGAAGTGTTGGGGTGATGTATGACAGAAGGTTAGCAGGGAAAGTGAAGGTTTACTCTATGTCTACAACTCCCTCTCTCTCTCTGGTTGTCTGTAGGTCTGAGGGGGAAGCCAAGCAGACCCTGCCCTTCCTAACTGGAGTGAGACCCACAACCATCTCTAGTCTCAGAGACCATGACTTCCTCGACCATGCAGACACCTGCTCTTCTCTACCTCTCCTCAGTCTTCCTCCTGTCTTTACTTATACCCGCCTGCTCTACCCAAAGTGAAGCGGATGTCATCGTTCAAACACATACTGGTCCAGTACGTGGCATCCACATGCCAGTGCCGGACCGAAGCTTTGTCACGGCCTTCCTGGGCATCCCTTTTGCTGAGCCACCTGTAGGGAAGCGTCGTTTCCGTCAAGCTGAGCCTAAGCGTTCATGGCAAGAGGTGTATGAGGCCAATTCCTACCCCAACGCCTGCTTTCAGTTTGTGGACACAACATTTCCTGGTTTCCAAGGCAGTGAGATGTGGAACCCCAACAGGGATATGAGTGAAGACTGTCTCTATCTAAATATCTGGGTGCCCTCTTCACCTAGACCACACAACCTCACAGTCATGGTGTGGATCTATGGAGGAGGTGCGCGGTAAAAAGAAATATTCAAAATGTGTTATTGAGGATAAACCTGTTCAGAGTTATTTTGTCACAGAAGTTGCGTCACACCGAATGACAAAAATTGACTGTCAAGATTACTACTTTAATATACTGTATATTGTAGGCAATTTAATGGCTACCTACCTCAAACAAGGATCCTGACCAACAAATGGGGGCGGGGAAAAACATTGATTCTTGGACGCATCACAATTCAGATGTGGACTGTTCTGAATCGATTCACAAATGTCCTAATTCCCATTATTTATGTTAAATAACGTAAAATAGATGTTACGAAAAGGCAGAACTCCTAAGTGCATCACGTAAATCACATCATTCATCTTGAATATGTGAATTGTGATTCAAGATGTCACTTCCTTACAATGAAGTTGTAACGTTCCAGTTTACGCATTTCATTTAGTTCAATCAATGATAATGGCAATTCATTGAACTCTTGTTTCTACTTACAAATGCGCTGTCGTTAAAAATTGCAGTGGGTAAGTGGTGAGTGATCAAAGACATTCAAGAAACAGTTTCAAGATGCATTGATAATCATTTTATAATCAAATTGTGGCCCCTGAATCATAATCGAATTGTGAGGCACAATACAATCTTTTAAAAATGTGTTGCTGAATATCAAAAACACCTTTTATCACCACATTTTGGGGAAATTAAAGTAGATTTTGTTAAAAAAAAAATACTATCACTTCACCCCATCGAGTGGGATTAAAGTATTGTTTTTAGTGGCTCTGTGTGTCTGTTTGTTTGTGCTTCCATACTTGCACTTGGTAATATGACCAACAGAGGCTTGTTGTATGAATGGGGTGAAGTCTGCCATCTCTGCCTTGTTAACTATGTTATCTATAATATAGATTATTTTATGCTGGAGTATAGATAGGTCTCAATACACTGGATTGTTTCAGTGAAATCACAAAGAGTCTTTCTGTTGTTGCACATTATGACACAATTAATTACTCTGTTCTGTGATATGTAACATTTCTAGGATTCTACAGTGGCTCTTCTTCACTGGATGTGTATGATGGTCGTTACCTAGCTCACAGCGAGACAGTCATTGTGGTATCTATGAACTACCGTATCGGAGCCTTTGGATTCCTGGCTTTGCCTGGTTCATCTGAGGCTCCTGGCAATGTGGGTCTGCTGGACCAAAGGATGGCTCTGCAATGGGTACAAGACAATATCCACTTTTTTGGTGGAAACCCAAAACAGGTTTGTTTCCAATGGTTCTGTTATGCACACTTGCTGGCAGTTAGGCATAACCTTTCACTCTGTCCAGTCTTGTACATGATATCTATGATGTATATATGGCTTCAGAAGTTAGCTGTAGGCAAGTGGACTTGCTTGAGTTTCAGTTGAAGACATTTCTTCACCTTCAGACCTATGGCCAGCACAATGGTACCACCTATAGATTAGTTTTATACTTTTCTTTAGTACCTGCTCTGGCAAGGTAATATGCATGATGTCACCAGAGTGCCGTCACAGGAAGAGGCATGAGCTAAACGTCTGACACAAGAATCAAGCCGCAAAATGCCAAACTGCAGATCCTAAAATCTGCAATCCTAAAAAAAACGCGGGTTAATCTCCAACAATAACCAGGGAAATGTCTAAAATCTCAATATTTAACAGAGTGCTGATCGCGAGCGGCGTCACAGACCCTATAGTCACTGGCCTACATTTCACTCCAGTGACTGTGTCCGACAGAGTCTGTGCTCCAGTCATGAAGGAAGTACTGAACACATATGTTTAATTAACTGATTCTAATGATGGTTGTTTGTCTCTATATGTGGCCTTGTGATGGACTGGTGAACTGTCCAGGGTCTACCCCGGCTATCGCCCTATGTCAGCTGATATAGGCTAAAGCGGTAGATAATGGATGGATGGATGATTCTAATGATTCAGTTGCACTGAAAACAACTGCTTTATAAGTCATTAGTCACTCGTTTGTGTGTAAAACGGAGTCATGGCAGTTTCATGCAGACGTGCAGTGATGACTCCACCCACGTTGAGTAGGTACTGTTTTTGTAGTGGAAAACCAACCTAAACCGTGCCGAGGCGAGTCGAGCTGGGACAATAGGTGGAAAAGGGACTAAAGAAACTCTTATACTTGTTCCCACAATGAAAGGTTAACATGTCAGGTTTAAATCCTTCTTTTTTTTCCAGCTAGCAAGTAAAAACATTTCATGTTGATAATTGATTTCAATATTTAATAGAACAGTTATTTGAAAAATAATGCTTATACTGTTTTTCCTTCTGTTCTGCTCTATTTTTACCTGCTGAACAGGTGACTATCTTTGGGGAAAGTGCAGGTGGTGCTTCAGTAGGATTCCACCTCTTGTCTCCAGTGAGCCGGTCGACCTTCACCCGTGCCATCCTTCAGAGCGGGGTGCCTAACTCTCCTTGGGCCTCGGTCAGCCCTGCAGAGGCCCGCAGACGGGCAACGCTTTTGGCAAAACTGGTTGGCTGTAATGGAGGCAATGACACCGAGTTGGTGGACTGTCTACGGAGTAAACCCCCACAGGAGCTGATCGATCAGGAGTGGCAGGTACTGTTAATTTAGTCAGCCTACGTTTAATTGGCGAAGATTGTCAGCTAGGTCGTTGTGATTTTGTACACTGTGGAGCTGAATGAGTCATGACAGTTTCTACCCATCTTCGCTGAGAATTACACACAGAGGCTGTTTCTCAATACCCAAGTATGCAAGCCTGTACTTGCACGTTTCATCTCCATTACTGAACATGACTATGACCTAGATAACTGAGAACATATACAGACAACAAAATGACAGACAACCCACTATCATACATTTATCAACTGGCTTGATACACTAGGTTTTACTTTCATACCACACCAACATCTATTGAGCAAGAGTACATATAAAATGCTGACCTCCAGCGAGGCTTAAAAACACTTTTACATACTGGCTCTTGACATTTTTACACTTTTGACCCACTGGATCAAATTGTAAAATGGAATAATTGATCTATTGTTATCATTAGTAATGATAAAGTGATGGTGTTAGCCTGAAGTAGCTATATCTTCAGCCCTCGAGAAATGATCTCCCCTATGCTTCCTGACTATTGTACAAGAGTTAAAGCATAGAGGCTTAAGAATGCACATTATAATGATTATTCTTTTCCCCTGATGGTTTAAATCTGAACAACACGGATATAGAGATGTCGACTTTCGTGTATTTATTAATGCACATCTTACATAAAATGGCTAACTCCAGAAAGTCTTGGAGTCTGTGGTAGTAACCCTTCAACCCTTCTTGAGGAATAACACAAAGTGGCTTACAACCTTCACTTTAGTCTTAACTTCTTTGAGTAACCAATCAGATATTATTTGTAAAGAGCACCTCAAAATAAATATTTCAAATCCATGGGTACCATACTGGACATACATGGCAGAATGTGCTTTGCTGTCGAGTGGAGAAAAAAAAGTATTATTTTATGTTGAATTGCTCTTTGGATGTTGTATATTACTTTTTGACTCAACAAGCTGAGCTGCCACTCATATCACAGCTTATTCATAATGTATATAAGGTATATATAGTCTGTGTATGCAGCAGTCCTGTTATTTCATGAGCTTTCTTTTATGCTGGATATTACATTGACATTTTAGTTTAGTCATTTGTGGCATTTGAGACTCCATTCTGTGGTACATCATGAAGTTTTTATCTCCCTCTAAACAGGTTTTACCATGGTCTGCAATGTTCCGGTTTTCTTTTGTGCCTGTTGTGGATGGCGATGTTGTGCCTGATACTCCAGAGGCTATGCTCAACTCAGGCAACTTTAAAGACACTCAAATCCTTCTCGGGGTCAACCAGGATGAAGGCAGCTACTTCCTGCTATATGGAGCACCAGGCTTCAGCAAGGACAATGACAGTCTCATATCTCGAGAGGACTTCCTGGAAGGTAAATCTCACTCACTAAGCGAGAAAGAATGGACATGGACAAAAATAGTTTTCAGTTATAGAGTAAATAGTCTATGTATTTGCACATATTTTAATTCTGTGTAATTATTCTAAATTGCTGACTTTTAAATGACCACTTTCAAATTCTACCAGAATAATTTCAGTCATTCTGCATTACCACAGCTCAACCACAGATATGCATAAAATAATATGTTTTCCTGCCAGGTGTCAAGCTCAGCGTACCACATGCTAATGATATTGGCCTGGAGGCAGTCGTATTGCAGTATACTGACTGGATGGATGAGAATAACGGGCTTAAGAACCGTGAAGCCTTGGATGACATTGTGGGAGACCACAACGTCAATTGCCCACTGTCCCACTTTGCTCGCTCCTATGCCCAGTACAATGCACATAAGGCTAACTTAGGTGGAGCTGGGCCTGGGTTGGTGAACAGTGGAGGAAACTCACAGGGTAAGACTGTGTGTGTGGCCGTGTGCGTGTGTGATTATTCTCTCTTCAGTATATGCCTCTTTTAGAGAGATACGTGTTGCGTTTAAACTGATATCTCTTGCATTTCTAATCCGAACAATGTCAAAGTTGCCACTACACACACAAAGTCACCTGGTCAGTTTGAAGCCTGTCAGGAGACTGACATATTTTCAACATTTTCATTTTTTTAGTCTATATTTTATTGTGTTACGATATCTATTTTTAATATCTGAGTTTTTAAAACACCTAGAATAACGCTTTGTAGTTGGTAGACTTTGACTGGGAAAAGACTACATGAAATTTGGGAATATGGTTATTTTGATGAATGCATTTTGTGTGAAAGCAATGAAAGGTGATTAGATACATATCTATATATCTTTTCAAGATTGCTTTTTATGTTTGATGGTTTTAATCAATCAATCAATCAATCATGTCAAAAATGTCTCTGTGCTGCAGCGAAATGGATATATGGATAATATAAAAGCATTAATTACTAAAAAAATAAACATTCTTTTCTTTATCATCTCCCCAAGGAGGGGTCTTCCTTTATCTGTTTGACCACCGAGCATCTAACCTGGCGTGGCCAGAGTGGATGGGTGTGATCCACGGCTATGAGATTGAGTTTGTCTTTGGCCTGCCACTGGAGAAGAGACTCAACTACACCCTAGAGGAGGAGAAACTGAGTCGGCGCATGATGAGATACTGGGCCAACTTTGCACGAACTGGGTGAGACCTTTTTTTTTCTGATTTGTGATAGCAGCAACCCAAGTCATAGTCTGTTTTTTTTTTTGTTTTTTTAATCCTAACTGCATTATTTCTTCTTGTTCAGACTGTGTCTCTTTTACTCCCCTCTTGTCCTTATTGTGTCAGAAATCCCAATGTGAACCATGAGGGGCTCGTCGACAGCAGGAAGCGCTGGCCTCTGTTCACTCTCAGCGAGCAAAAGCATGTTGTACTCAGCGCTGAACCACTGAAGATCCATAAAGGTTTGAGGAACCAGATGTGTGCCTTCTGGAACCGCTTTCTGCCGCGCCTCCTAAATATAACTGGTAAAACTTAACCCACTAGTCCTACTTTGTCATTTATACATAATGTCCTTTTTCAATTTGCAATTCATCGCAGCTTTGGTTCATGCAATGGTTCTGCTCCACAACAGAGCACACTTAAGTCCCGCTTCTCTATTCCTTGAGGGTTGTGAAAATGTGAATGGTTTGAGGGGTGAGATATTGTAAGCTGGTTATTTGTCAAATTGGATTTGTACGTACAGTAATCACTGTTTCTGTGGGCGCTGATGCTAGTAAGTGTAGCACAGAGATCCGAAAGGAGTCGAGTTATCGTTTCTTTGGGTTTTCTTAAAACTGTGGAAATAGTTGCCGTATTTCTACTTTCCCTAAATGCATCGTCCTCCAGAAAACAAACAACCACAGAATCAGAATACCATCACTGTGACTGTTTGCAGCAAAGAGTTTAAAAAAAAAAATGGAACTGCTAACGTGTCTTTCTGTCACTGCTTTTCTTTCATAAGACAACATTGACGAAGCGGAGCGTCAGTGGAAAGTGGAATTCCATCGCTGGTCCTCCTATATGATGCACTGGAAGAGCCAGTTTGACCACTACAGCAAACAGGAGCGTTGCACTGACTTCTGAGGCCCTCAGAAGTCAGATGAGAGAATAACTGTGAGGGGGGAGTTCAAATAAATTATGTTCCGTTTTCTCCATAGCCCCTTATTACATGTTAATTCCTTTATTTAATTTTATTTTTGAATATTCTGTGTTTTACTCCACACAAATACAGGCATTACAGAACGTTATTTATATTATTTATACTATTTATGTTTGTATATTTCTCTGAATTTGTGTGTCTTAGAAATGAATGGGCTATGGAGGAAATGTTTTATCTGCATGAAGGAATATTAACAGTGTCAAAGGGTTTTCATTACCTCGGCTGTGTGTGTGTCTGTCTGTGTGTCTGTTTGTCCAGTTGAACTTATCTTAACATCTCAACAGGCCTGTGACACTGCTCTACTGCTGTTTTACAATCATGTGCTGTCAACGCAAAGTTTTCTCTTTTTGAAGATTCCTTTATTTATTTATTTTTTTCCGAGCATATCAACAACTGCAGTCATTTTTTGTCTCATGTCTCTGTTACAGTACCTTTTACTCATGTTCTGTTCTTATATGACCACCATTTCCATATTCCATATTCAAGTATATACTGTATATGCATCACAAATCTGAAGTGAGTCTGTAGTGTGTGTAAACGTTTAGAGAATACAGGGTCAACTGATCTGAAAATTGTGTAAAATGTCAGTCACTATTCATTAGTATTTCAAGTATCAAGCTAAACAATCTCATGCTACCATAAGTACAATTTTGCAGTTTGGTGATAAATACCACTCACATTGTGTATTCTTCTATAATGATCCTTTCTTACTTAACCGGGAGACATTATTTCAGAGATTTAATCCTTTTAACTACTCACGTATTGGGAGCTGGGCTGTTGCCAACGATGATGTTATGTTGGATTGTGAAACCAGGGCAGAGACGATATTCTTCGATTAAATTTTTTTTAAAAGAACCACAGTGTGACTTCGATTAAATAAATATCTTGTTTAGGCCTTAGTGTATAACTATAACTAATTTGAAGTCAACCAATCAAATCCCTCAAGAAACCAGTTTTTCCAGCTGAATGTTGGAGAGGTCAGTAACAGTATACAATTTAGTCTCGCAGGTTTTACAATAAAGCTTAAAACAAACTAGTTTAGGCGAGTAACTGAATAAATAATACATTACTTTTGTGATTAATATTACTATCTAACTCTACGTTTAAGTGTAATTATATGACCTTTGTCTGTATAACATAACACCAAGTTTGGGAGCAACAGTGTGTGTCTGTCTGTCTGTCTGTGTGTGTGTGTCACGTACTCCTGTCTTTCCAGTCTCACAGCTACACATGTCGTCATCTGTCTTTTTTGTTCTTTGTAAGTGTCTGTCTTCCTTTGCTACTGTCTCTCAGTAATTTATTCTCACATATTGTGAAGAGGAATTAACCTTCCTTTCTCTTCACTTCCTCCATCTACATTTACCACCAACTACCACTACTGTCCTCTTTTCCTGTCTCTGATCCATCTTATTTTTCCCCTTGTCATGATATCTGCGTCTTCTTTTTTCCACCTCTTTAATCCTCCTCTCCACTTTGTCTTCATCTCTAATCACCACCCACTCTCTTGTCTTCTCTACAGTCATTCTTTCATTCATTTATCCTCTTCTTTTTACCTCATGCCTTATTCCTCCTTTTTTACCCCCTCTCCCATGTTTTCCTCATTGCACTTCATCAAACTTCTCCTCCTCATCCTTGTGTCTCATTTCCTTGCTCATCCATCTTTCAGCTGCATCAATTTCCCCCTTCCTCCCACCTCCTCCTGTGCCATGTCCTTACTCCCCCCCCCTCCCATCTCTCGGTCTGTACTCTGGCTTTCTCGTTAGTCTAATGGAGGCAGAGTAATTCACTCAGCAGCAGGATAATGTGACAGTGCACTGGCTCAGCCTCTGGCCTGCCAACCAGTGCACAATGGATGGATGAGAAATAGAATGGAAAGTGCAGAGTAACAAGCAAGGAGAAGCAAGGAGACAGGAATTGAAAAGGAGGACAGGGGAAGTGGATGAGGAGAGATGGGTGGTGACATGAAGGAACGACAAAGGGATAGAAATCTGGCATTATATAACATTTTGACCTTGGAAGCTTTGTACATGTGCAGATGCAACCCGATACAAAAAATGTGGTTGAAAATATTGCCAAAAGGTGAACAAGACCTCGTTAATCAAAAAATTCAATTATGGACGGCAAATTCCGTCCACTTGCTACAATAAAAAATATTCACAACAGATACACACTGTGTCGATACATGCTATCGTCATATCTACACAGAATCTGTTCTCACCTGTTTCAAGAATGAGATACTTCACTTACTATCTTGTGAGGCATTGAATCAAATGTTGCAGGCACTATGCATTGAAGTTGCAGAAAAATAGACCATGTCAGGAGTGTGGTAGCTCTCTATCCATACATTAACAGTGGAATGTGTATCATCTGTCTCGTCCGTGTCCATCACCTTGAATATCACTGTACGTGTTGTGCATGTGCTGTCAAACTCTTCTTTTTATTTGAACTCTGGAAGGGAAATTGATCATTGGCTCATGGCTGACCCAGCAAAGTGTCTCTTCTGGCATGTAACGCTCCCGTTTATGGACTGGAGTATCGTAGTCTAGCTTTAAAAAGAACTAAATATGAATTATGGATTGTACCTGATATATAAATAAGTAAAGAGTGCATGTGTGACAGGCTGTATGAGCTGCAGCTCCTCTCATCCAATGGGAGACCCTGCTTCAAAGTCCCATCCCTTTCCTTACCTCATCAAATCCTTGTGCATGTCTCGAAGCTGACTGTCCCTTGTATATCCGGCCAAACGTGGACTGTTATTTCCTGTGAAAATTTGTACTTTTTAATGAAACTGTTATCAAAGTAAGTTCTATATATTTCATGTTAGGTACGTTCAATGTTAGCAATAACGTAAATGCATCATTAAAGGAATATATTTGATATTTAAATGCAGAGAATATACAACATAATAAAACAACTACAGTGGGTAGAGGCTGTGCGTTTTTAAAAGCAATATTATTCACATCATAAATCAAACATGGGTGCCATAAATCTTTCTTTCTGGTATGTTTTTGTTTCTCTGGCTTTCTTTCTGTCCTCTGCCTCATTTCTTTCAGTTATTGGTCCTGTAAGTGTTAAAGTATGTCTCTGTATCTTGAATGCTGACCTGGTTAAGGCAACAGAAATAAAGACAATTTGCTGCTTAGTAGTTTTCTGTGTAATTGTAGTAAAAAAAAAAGAAAAAAAGTGCAATTTTACATGTATATTACTATGTCCACATTGAACTATTGTAATCTGCTGCATTTTAAACCATATCTGTTGTGGGGGAAAAGGAAACTAAAAATGACCTTTATTACACTATGAATGGTTGTAATAAATATTTTCTAATAGTATTTACGAAAAAATATTTTCTAAAATTACACGTTATACCTCCTTACACATTTCAAATGTCCACACATTATAATTTTTATTTTTTTGACAAGATAAAATAAAAACAAGGACTGAGAAAATGTAAAATGAGCTACATTTTAATTTTACTTTCAAATATTTTTGAACAACAATTTTAAATGTAAAATTTCACCAAAACAATGGTGGTACTTTTTTTTATATATATATCTGTACACAGATAAATAGAAAATAAAGTCAACCCATGAGTGCTCCTTCACTGACTTACAGTGAGCTCATGCTGCCACCTAGTGCCTTGTTTTTGTACTTAAAAAGTGAAGCATTCTGCCCCTGCCTTGTCATCTATCTACTAATATTAATATTACTATTAATTAGTGTCATATAATATCAATATCACTGCACATTAACAATACAAGAGTCTTTGGAAACACAAAATATTCTGTGGATTTTAATCTCAATCACTGATATCAAAATATGAGAACAAACTTGCAGCTGAATGTTGGTTGTGAGTGCCTTTTGGTGCCCATGTTTCAGTTGCAGGACTCAAACTGGTTATTTGTTTTTTTTAATATATATAGCTGTACTGAAAGTGATCAATGTCAGTGTGTGTTCCTTCGTAGGCATACACTGTCAATTAAGTGTTGTCAATAAAGGGAACAGTGTCAGTGTAGTACAGTGTTTCCCAACCCTGGTCCTGGTCATGTGATTGAGCTCTGCAGAAGCCTGATAACAATCTGAATCAGGTGTGTTGGAGCAGTGTTCTCTGAGGATAGGGTCGGGAATCACTGGTTTACTCAGTTTGTGCTGGTCCAACCTTTTCACTCTTGTGTCATGGCGGGCCACGTATGTCCACTTCCCTCCTACGTCCACTAACCAGTTGCTTCCTGCTCTGCCTCTCAGTCTTCACTGGGTCACAAGGCTGAGTTGATTTTTTGGAGAAGCTGTCATTCTTCTTGTGGGCTTTTGATGGAGTCAGGGTGGATTCGTGGAGGGGTGAGCGGGGAGGCACACTAATGCTCTGATATTTGGTGAAAGATGTGACAGTCTTGAAGGAGGATTTGTGGCCAGAATCTGAGACAGTGTTTATTGAATGAGGAGGGGCAGGACGAACAAAGGTGGTGTTGGTGCTGCGGGCAAAATCTGAATGTGGTGATAATGTGGTATTGCGCCGAGGGGTAGAGGGGGTTCTGACACTGACTCCTCCCTGAGGTCTGGGTTTTATCGATGAGTTGTTGACAGTCAGTTTCCTTTGCAGTTCCTGATCGTGATCTGATTCCTGAGTCTTACGGACACTGGATCGTCGGGACAAAGACGTAGTTGATGGCCTCTCTCCTTGCCGTAGGGGGCCCCTGTTGAGAGCTGCAGTACTGGAGGAGCTCTGCTGGTGACTCAGCTTCTCCTTGGGGCATTTGCCAAGGGCACCTTGCCTGGAGATCCTCATCCCCTGTTTCTCAGGTTTGGACAAGTTGGACATGCAGCATGGGGTTGCTTTTGGTTTCATAGCAACAGTTTGTGTTATTGACGTAGTAGCATTGTTACCAGATGATTTGGAGAAAGTAATTTGTTCTGTCTTGACATTGCTGGAAGCAGCTTCTTTGTTATCATTGGTCGTGTGACAAGAATAAGAATTGTCATCTGTTGATTGTTGGGGGAGTGTCTCCACAATTACTGTCTCAGCCCGTCTTCCATGATTGGCAGTTTCCTTCCCTCCCTTAGTGTCGCCTGTAGTGTGAGCAGGCACCTCTTTGGCTGCTGGCTGAAATGATGAGGGATCGCAGCAGGACACAGGCACTGTTTGGATGATGATTGGAGGCACTGGTTTATCACTGGCTGGCTGAGGCCATGAGGGCATGTGAATGACTGGGGCAGAGGAAACTTGTTGGTTTCCTTCCTGATCTTTGCTCAAATAATGATCTTTCTCTGTTTGTACCTGTGCATCATTGGCACACACAGTACCCGACGCACACCAGACAACCACCTGCTCGTCCTGCTCCTCCTCTTCCTGTTTCTGTGTTGAAGACAAACTCCTCCCACGTTCTTCTGAATTTCCCATCTGTGACGTCTGGTTCGAAGATCTGGCGTCTCCTTCCTTCTCCAAGTCTGTGATGACATTGTCCTGGTGATGTTGGTGGAGGCAGCTATTGTGATGCATTTCTGTGGGACTGGTCACCATACTGACTTTGTGGGTCTTTAAAAGACACACGGACATGTTGTTGGAAGCGTTGCATTCAAACGTCTCATTCTGATCATTTCTCACTGGTTTGTCTGAATGTCTGTCACCACTGTAGTGATCAGGCTCTTGTTTCCAAGCAGATGAATGTTTCTGTGTAGGACTATCACCACCTGTTGGATTATGTGGCGCATCGCAGCTGAGGTATGTGGCAGCTGTGTGACACACATTGGTGTCTTGTGGGGGTGACAGCTGTGTTTGAATGTCACCCTCAAAAGGTTGCTGGGTTTGCTGGATGCTGCATGTTGGAACTTCAGGCTCAGGTTTAGCTGAGACTCCTCCTCCTATCTCTTTGCTATCAGGAATCTCTCCCTCCAGTCCGTGCTCAGCAGCAAT
This sequence comes from Microchirus variegatus, assembly GCF_963457635.1. NCBI lineage: Eukaryota > Metazoa > Chordata > Actinopteri > Pleuronectiformes > Soleidae > Microchirus > Microchirus variegatus. Next base: position 28,705,374 of record NC_139803.1, read on the forward strand.
TGATGGCGAGCTGTATGAGTTCCACAGACGGCATAAACTTCCCAGGTGCTCTACAGGACTCAAGGTGTTACTTGGAGGTAAGGGGGCGTGTGACTTTGGATCCACCAACAGCCCAGCCCTGTGGAATCGTAACACGGAATCTGCCTTGCTGCTGGAGCACAACCGAAAGCCAGTCCGCACCTACAACATATGACAGAGGAAACTCACTTATTTCTAATACTAAAAAGTATGTGCACCATCATATTTTGAATTTTGGAGTGCGATTTCTTGCCTTCTTGTTGCCAACACACAAATTCCACTTCCGCTCCTGCAGTTCCTGTAAGTTCCTGCGCCTCACTGCCTCCTTCACCTCCCACTCCATATTCTCCTGCACAGAAGAGGAAAAATGCCATGCACATTGACATGCATGTTTTATCGTTTTCTGGGGTAAGTTTAAGAAGTGTGTGTGTGTGTGTGTGTGTGTGTGTGTGTGTGTGTGTGTGTGTGTGTGTGTTGGTGCACCTTGACAGCAGCAGTGAACTTGCAGCAGAAGGTGTAGAAAACACTGAAGCATTCATCCAGTCTGAAAGTGTCTCTGTCCTCACAGAAGAAGTCTATCAGCTTGCTGACATCCTCCTGTAGCTGTTGGCGACTTACACGCAGCAAGGACAGGAATGAGGCTGCTCCCTGAAATTGAATGTGAACATGACTGAGACACAAGTGATGCAACACCTGAATGGACAAACTGTGTGATTTCATCACTTGTCTTTTAAAAGACTGGAAAAAGAAGAAGAGGACAGTGAAGAAAATAAGCGAGGAAATGAAACTATCAGTTGACTTCTGACATTATGAGTGTCGTTTGATTGATTCTTTTATGAATGCAGTTAGGGACCAGATACTAGTAATACAGTGACCAGCATCAGAAAAGCAACACAGCGCAAAAACCAATAAGAACGTTCTGAATTTGAATCCTGGATGGGCCAGGGTGAGCTTACTCTAATTTGACCATCCGTGTGAACATGAGTGGTTATTTGTTTTTATTTCTAAACATGCCAGTTGCTATAATGACTAATCATTTTACCTTCAGGAAGTCATCCAGCTGCTGCTCTAGCTCTGCATCTCTTCGGGTGCCCTCCTCTACTGACAGTGTACGGGACATCAGATACTGCAGTTCAGTGTCCAGTGTTTCAATAGAGATCCTAACAAACAACAAATAATCTTACAGATATTAATCAAGAACATATATAATATGTGTATGTAGATATGTACATATAATATAACAAAGAGGGGCCCCTCAGTAGCATGTGGAAGAACCGTACACAGCCACAACAGCCTGGCATCTTCTCCTCATGATGGTCATCAGCTTGGTAAACACACTGCTGAGGGACACACTGCAATGGGATGGCAGGCAGGGAATTCTCTTCTCTCCACTCCCAAATTCTGGAGGTTGCTTTAGTCGTCTTCACCCGTCCGGGAGCATAGGGCCACAGGGAAGTGTCTCCACTGCTTCCGGACCCATGCGGTCTTCTTCACCTCTTGCCACGAGGTGTTGGCTCTCGTTATGTCCTTGTTGACACCTCTCCTCCAAGACAGCCTGGGTTCTTCCACATACTACCGAGGCCCTTGATTGTTAAATTAATAAATTGGTCAATTGTTTAGTGATCTGACCTAGCTGCTGCCTGAATGTGAGTCAGCTTCAGGGGAAACTGAAGTAGTTGCTCGTCCTTCCTCTGAGCCTCCTAAAGAGAGAGAGAGAGGGGGTGAGTTAAAGGGCACTTCTGGTTCCGGACAATCTACTTCCTGTGTGCAGGTAATTTTTCATCAAATGTGTTCAGGGCAAGTTTGTAGCCGATCAAATATCATGCTGATAACATGCATCCCTAATACACACTAATCCACACACAGACAGAGAGGGCGAGACTGACCATCGCTACAAAGTGCAGCAGGTTCATTCCATCTCTGTTTGCTTTGATGTCACTCAGAGAGGGAAGCGATGACAGTTTAAATCCCACAGCATTTCCAGAGTGAGCTCCCTGTAATACATACACATACACAGTTTATTTGTTGATGTTTATGTATGTTATTGAGGTTTTTTTTACCCAAATTCTTAAAAAGCACAGTCTGCTGTCGACATTCAACCATACAATGGCAACATGTTCAAGTCAGAATGCATGCATTTTTGTTTTGGCCAGTGCATGTCAGTGGGGGAAAAAATATTTCCCCCCACTCACATAATTGATGATGTTTCCAGCCTGGAGCAACAGGTGAAGAACCGTGTGGAGTCCCTCACAACACATGAGTTCTGCAGAACAAAGATACACCTTTAAGCAACATTGTACCAAGGCATAGATAGATAGATAGATAGATAGATAGATAGATAGATAGATAGATAGATAGATAGATAGATAGATAGATAGATAGATAGATAGATAGATAGATAGATAGATAGATAGATAGATAGATAGATAGATAGATAGATAGATAGATAGATAGATAGATAGATAGATAGGATTACTGACGTCTGGTGGCAGAATGAATAATCCTTATGTCTCGTTTTATGGCCTCACACACACCAGGGAACTCCTCCTTAAACAGCATGGACTCAACACGGACTGAGTAACTATAGAGATGCAGAGACAAAGACACAGAGACAGAACAAGAATGTAAAGTGCTCCCCATCACTTCCGGTTGGCTTGCACCTTCCATGGTCCATTTTAAAAACCAGCTTCAAACACACACCAAGGGAGTTGAATCAGCAGGTACATGAAGGAATCAGCCAATGAGAGTGAAGAGACATTCCCTTGGTATGACTTCAGCTTCTTCACCTGTGAAACAGGGCATATTTGATGTGTCCTTTCAAACTGAAGGTGGAAAAACAAACAGCGTTTTCTCTTATTTAGTTCTACTCTTTTTTTTCGTTCTTTAGTTTGCTGGGCTGAAATAAATAATTGAATGAACAGATGATACACGAACCGAGATCCCTGTTGTTAGCCTTTTATTTTAAATTACATTAAAACTGTTAGCAATGTCATCGCAACAAATTCATTTCAAGATTTTAAAAAGGCTGACACAAAACCAGCAAGCATCACAAAAAAAGACCCTGAAATCCTGGTTTGTGTTCATTTATTTAAGTTTATATGTTTGTGTACTACTGAAGGCTGTGTATGATAGATGTTTAATAGAAAAAAAAAGAACTGAATGTAAATGTGATTCACTACTGTATGAGTAAATGGTTTGGTGAAGTAAGAAATATATGATAATATTTTTAATTTAATTAGTGCGTGTGACCTATTTAGTCTTTCTGATCGGTCATAAATGTGCAGTGAAAATGCACAGGGTGAGGCAGAAAGTACCATGCCGCACTGATAGGGGGCAGTGCTGAGCCCCATAGGCACAATCACAAGAGTAATGGAGATATTCTTGGAGAAGGATAGGCGCATGGACTTCATATACAAATAAAGGTTAGACTATGCACAATTTTCAATTTTAATAAAAAAAAAAAAAAAAGATCGATCAACCAAAAAAAAGTACATTTTAAAAAATATATATTCTTTTGTTTTTCTTTCTATTGTATTGTTGAACAATATGGAATTGATTAAAGCATAATCAAAAGTCTACCATGTCTTAAGAAACGCTGTGAATGTCAAACTAGTTTGAAACCTCATAGTGTCACCGCAGGAGACATCACTCCATGTGTGTGTGTGTTATGTGTCACCTCCTCTGTGTCTGGCAGCAGTTTGAGCAGCTCTCTAAGAAGTTCCACCCCATAAGTGTCACTGTTACCATGTCGAATATCATCCACAATAGTCTCACTGGATCTGATGAGAAAACAATGACCATTAGTTACTCCACTCTGTTTCTGTGTCTCCTCCACTCATTCTTAGCGACTTAGCATCTCTGTCTCTGACACCACTCTTGACTCTGCATATATCTCTCAGTAGCTATGTCCTAATCCACAGGATTGATCCTCAGAGTTCACATTTATCGAATAGACCACGTTACTGCTTGTATCTTTTTTATGTTCATTTTTGTGTCTTTCAATTGGCGGAATGTGGGTTAGATTCCCGGCTCTGCTTGTCAGTGAGTCTTCACATAATTCATGTTCTCAGTGAAGAGGGTGTTAAAACTATTTGTAAGTACAATAACTTTTTTTGTTTCACAAACATTCACCTCTTGAACTGTTTAAGGAAAATTTCGATGTTCATCGCTCGCTTCAGGTTCAGAATAAACACCTGGGTGAGAGACATGGACACATAAGGGTCAGGGGGGTGGACAGAGAAGGGTCTGTTAGAGGTCATACAGATGGGAACACACACATACAGTACACACCATCTCTTTGGTTTCTTTAAATGAGCCCCTGATCCTCCTTCCTCTGAGGGGCATGGCATTGACATTTGATTGACAGGTGTTCTGACCAAACAGCTCCTCGATCTTCTGCACATCAATGTGGTCCTGTGACATCACTGTGCTCGGGGTCCAAAGGTTAGCCCGCCCCCTCACCTAGGACACACAGAGAGATCTAAATCCACAGAGCTCCAGGAATATATATGGCAGAACATGACAGACTGAATATATATTTGTATAATCCCATCTGGCATTGGAAACAGCATAAGAGGACATTATTCCAGACATTCTGTATTCTGACATCTTCAGGTGTCTGATACATTTTCCCAAATGGTTATGTGTTGTCACCTTGTGTCTCTATGGTTCCATTTTTGAACAGGTTTATTATATGGTGGTGGTGTTTGACTCTTTTTCTCACTATAATGCTTGTTTTTCTTGTGTGTGCATGTGTGTGATAACATGGAGTTACCTTCTCCTCAGGTATTGTTCTCCAGAAGAATCTTCTCATCTTTCTCTTCGAAAGGCCACCTGCTGCTGCTGCAACAGGATCTCCCAACCCTGGGAGCTGAAACGGCAGGGGAGGAGGAGGAGGAGGAGGCGGAGGAGGAAGAGTAGAAGCAGGGGTAGATGTTTGCACAATATCATCCTCCTCTTGGCGGGATAATCCCTGCATCTCAGTGATGCTGCCCATTACTGCAGCTGATTGTATGAGATCAGAGGGCGGTCACCAACCATGGATGACAGGGATGATCGTTGCATCTTGGATGGTTCTTAAGGGGTCAGAGGTCCTAGGTCACCTGGGCAAACAGGAAAACATCATGTTTCATGTGTCACTGATGTTAGCTGAATCAATACAAATCTAACAAGGCCTTCAGCGATGGCAGACTTCACCCCATTCATGCAACAAGCCAGCTCTCTGCTGGTCCTAGTGGCAAGTGCAAGTGGTCAGTTTGTTATGTTAGGATGCAATTGTTGGTTTATTTGTTTAATCATTCCTTTATAAGTGACATTATTTCGATATTTGGCATCACAAACAGGAAAGTCTGTGTCAGGCCCCAGATGTGGTGGGGCAGAGGACAGACGAGACCCCGGGCCCATCACGGAAAAGGTGAGAAAACTTAATTTTTTAAATTATGGGTTAAGTCTGTCCCACCAAGCTATCGTACAGGTACTGACAAAAACCTTCTATAAAGAATCCTGTCTGATTTGATTAATTGATAACTGAAACCGTTGCCAAAAGTTGTCTTCAGGCCAAACAATTAATGTATGATAACATAAAAAAAGAACAGAATAAGGCCTTGTAAAATTGTACTCAATACATTGTTGCGTGTAAATGAATGAAATAGCAATGAATAATCAAATGTTGCTGTAAATGTGGAAAGATGTTGTAAATTAATTATTATATTGTTTAAAGAAATAAGTGAGCTCTTACAGAGGTGAGGAAAGAACAGGAGCTTGAACGACACACACATACCCTCCCACAGAGCGCACACACACACCAGGCACACAATAAAACTGGAATAAAGTATTCTGATTCTGGACACATCAATAATAAATCAATGATCACAATTATACTTTACTTATTATTTACATCAATTTAAACTGAGGATGAAGTCTGGAGTTTGGAACTTGGCTAAAATTAGGATTAAGGTGTGGATATGGTTATAGTTAAGGTTAAATATAAGACTGTGAGTAGACTGTCAATATAAATAAATAGCCGTGATGCCCATTTGTGTGTGTCTGTGTGTGAACTTACTGCTGCGATGGTTCCAGAGTCGTCGATGTTAATATGTTTAACTGCTGTAAAAACCTACAATTCAGTCTTAATTCTAACCTGAGCATGTGGTGAGTTTTAGGCTTACTTAGCAGTTAGTGTAGCATGTGTTTGAGTGTGTGAGTGTGATAAGCTCAACCAGCCCCACCCTTGGCAGAAAAACAGTTGTTTCATGTGTCAGCAGTTTTCTCGATGGAAAATGTAACTGAACAGAGTTGTATCCTATTTTAGGGTTTCATTTTTTGCCAAATTCCATTTTGTCCATTTTTATTCTTTAGAATTCCATTTTTTACCTTTTACACTTACTTTACCACCATAGAATGTGTGCTTTTTGTGTTACTGAATAAAATGCCAATTAATAAAATTAACTTCGTTCTTATTTTCCCCAGAAAACCTGCTAAGCCCAGTGGTAGGGCCTGTTGGGCCGACCACCTTCCAAAACAATGACACACTCTTGAAATTAAAATAAATAATATCAATTGTTTGTTAAGTTAAATTCTAATTAAGTAATCGGCCAGTGAATCTTAAAACAAGTCATGCAATGGTGGTCACATTTAAAATAAATCAACAAATACAAAAGTGGTAGTTTAATTTAATGGTTTATTTCATTTACTTTTCAGCTTAGTGTATTCACTATCGGTTGGTCTTGTTGATTGATTTCGTTCCGACTGATCACGTACAGTAAAATGCAATTGCTGCTACTTTTTATGATTACGTTGATAGCAACCAGGCCGCGGTTAAAATAACAATACAATACAATTTATTAATTTATTTATGTATTTAATTATTCCTGTATTTATTTATTTATTGATATGTCAGGTCTCGTCCTCCATAGACATGTGGTTACATCCATTTAAATATGATAATTGTGACAATGAAAATTACATTTTAATTAAACAGTGCATTTGTATGTAAAATGTACTGTTAAAATTTTAAAAACAAAAAATGGCTGACGTGACCAATGGCCCCCGGACCTTCACCGGATCTTCACATGATCAAATCTGGCCCCCGTCAAAAAAAGGGAACTTCATCACTGGTAATTTTGGGTTACTATTTGGGTTATTGGATTTTTAACATCTTGTTTAACATGTGACATAAATAATGACACTTGACACTAATATTAATTGGCACTTTATTGCAGGTTTGCACATTTTCTCAAACATTTTCATAATTGTATTTATTGAATGTTTCAATTAATAGGAAAAACCTTTCTTGCATTATAGTTGTTTGTCTTGTTGCCATAGATATATGTCCGTGAACATCTATGTCCGTGAACGCCTTCCGGCTTACGGTTCACTTCCGGGTCGAGGAGCAGGATGTTGTTGTTGTTGTTAGCTTTAGCAGCGGTGGAGGAGGAGACGCTGTAGTTCCACACATATCTGGACATTTTAAAGGTACGCGACAGTCCTCTATCAACACTCAAAGTAACCATAAACCTTAAATCACATTTGTCGATTATGTAAAACCTTAAGATGTATTATATTCAATAATTCATTCAACTTTGTTTGTGATTCGCTGCTGGAGCGAACTGCTACTAGCTCGCTAAACCGTCAATGTTTTTTCAACATAATAATAATATAGATACAATAGATAATGCAGTCTATAATATTCCCTTTATCCAGTTTGTGTTTCTGGCAGGAGATAAAAACGCGTTGTAGTTTTAATGATAGTTTTTGGTTTGGCAAGAAGTAATAAGCTAACTTTGCAGCTATTCTAACAACACCATCAACCAGAGGTCCGCGGGTTACATGCGGACCCTCAGTCGATTTCCTGTTGTCCACCATTTCATATCAAGTTATAATGTGTAAGAAGAGTAATGAATGCGTAAGAATATGTAATGAATCTAAACGCCACGTAGTTTAAACAGTGAGGAGAGAATTATTGTGCTGTGATGAAATTAGGACCATGATTTTAATATTAAAGCCAGCTTCTTCAATGTTATGCAGACACTTATGTGAAGCTGCTAACTGTTAGCAGCCACCCTTGAATACCTTTTGCTACTTGTGTGCTACTTGTGAGCTACACTTCTGTTATTTGTTTCGCACAAATAGAAGCAATGGGGGAAAAAAATTATAAACGTAATGCTAACTCAAAGTCGCTGTCTCCATCAGTGAGTTGTTGCACTTTGGCTGTAGGAAATGAGTCTGCTGCTTTGATGTCTGTGTTTGATGTATTTAGTTGTCATGTAAGGAACATGTTATTATATATATATAAATATTTCCTAATGTAAAGAAAAATAAATTTTCCCCCTGGCTGGATTTGTTTTCTTTTATATTGCGTTTGAACCAAACACTGCAGGACTTGTATTTAGATTTCACAGGTCAGTTCTTGATGATGATGTTTACCTTTTTTGTTATCATGGTTTTGTTTTAGACAGCATCAGAGTTTTTTTTTACAAAGATACCGCTCCTACAATATTCAGTCAGTCGCATCTTGAGGAGGTGATGTTAGTGTTGAGAAAGCTAATGGTGAACAATTGACTTGTGGCCTGCATTATTTTCTCACCCTGTCAGTGAATGTTAGAGGTCTAGACCTAGCACTGATGCTGCCTCCTGCCCACAGGTTTGCTCTATCAGCAGCAGACTGGAATTAGGCCAGTGACCAGGTTGAACCATGTGTGCTGATATTTGGGCTGTGTTGGTGAACAGCTCAGTTCGATTTGTCTCACTTATTGAACTACAAACTTCAGACACACAGTACATGTGCTGCGCATATTTAACCAACAGCATTGAAAAATATGGTGCATTTAATGAATGAAGAAGTTGCTGTTGTTGTTTTGTGATCTGTTAATAAATCGCCTTCCTTTGACAGTAATGGGCTGAGATTCACCGACATTCAAAATGGCTCCAGCGAGACAGTGCATCCTCTGTGAAACAGTCCACGCCTCCAAACAGGTAAATCGATCTCAAACATGGAGTGTCAAGTGTCAAGTAGGTTACATTGACACTGTTGTTCCATGAGCTGTGGACAAAACAAATAACAAGATTTCCTTCTGATATTTGCCATATATGCTAGATATTAAGTCTAGATTGGAGAGACCGAGTCTTATTGTTGTAGGTACTTGCACTTTAATATTTCACTTTTATATGTATTTATATACATATGGTTTTAGTAATTTAAAAAAATATATATTTTAATCGTTATATCTCTGTAATTTACAGAGAACTACAAATAGAGAGACATCTATAAACATTTGATAGCAATGATATGCTTTGTCTCAAACTGTGTTTTCACAGCGTACAAAAATGAAATCTTGAACTTTTGTTAAAATGATATGCCACTCTATACTGTCTTTAAATTACTCAGCATTTTTCTCACTTAAGTTAGCCACTATTCTTTAGGTAATCTATCACCTTACTAAACATTTGATGTGTTTGTAGATACTTAAGAGAAAATATTTTTTGATGTGTATTTGCAGGAGATGGAGGAGCACATGAGAAGCATGCTGCACCACCGTGAGCTGGAGAAGCTCAAAGGCCGGTGAGTGTCCTCAAAAATAATAGCAATATTATGTCAAATCTATTTATATCTATAACCCTAACCCTACATCATTCAATTTATGCAACACAGAATGTTTAAATGATTCAAAAATGGAAAACAAAATCTCAGACTTTGGTTCCAGAGTTTTCTCAAGAAGTATTTGGGTCACGAGGCACGTGCTGTGCTCACATGGGCACGTTTGTGGTTAAGTGGATATAAGAGCAGCTGTCTCATCTGTGCCAACATATATTTAGACACAATCGGAACAACAGGCAACTGGCTATCTTGTGACCACCATGTACATGACTGAAAGTATGTGGCACGTCGCAGACTGAGAAGACTCTCCAATGGTGCAATACTGATCAAGCTAGTTGAGGTGGGATTTCACCGGAAAATCGATGTCATTATGCTAAGGCAGCGTATTTTTTAACATGATGGTAACAAAATCGCTCTTTGTCAGTGTTTAAAACAAAGAAATAAAAGTGATAGTGAACTTGGTAGTTTTATTTGATAGTATTGAAACTTATTCAGTAAACATTTCTGCCTTAAAAGTTTCAGTTAAACCAACACTGTAACGCATCAAATGAGTCCAAAAAATTGGAGTTGATGAAGACGCCGCTTTGACCTCGTATGAACACACCTGTTAAAATGTCTCCTGTAACCGTATGAGATCAGATCCGTCTTCCCCCGCCCTGTATTCAAACAGATATATTGTTTTTAACAAGACTGGCTGCACAATGTGTCCTCTGTCTATGTGTGTTTGTGTGTGTGAGTGACAGAGAACAAAAGAGAGAGAGCGAAAACAAGAGCTTGAATGAATCACAGCTCTTCTTAACAACAAAACACAAAAAACAACCTGAGGAAACATTCAGGATGGATTGAGAGAAATGTGTAAGTTCTGATCTGGCCTTGATCAGATCGGTGAGGATGAGGATGAATGGGGTTGAAGAGTTTTCCAACTGCACTAGAGGTCACATATTTGAGACAGAAATTGAGAAGGAGCCAGGAAAGTGAGTGCCTTTATCAGAACCGCAGGATGACATTCTGGGGAGAGGTTTCTCGAGTGGAGACTGTGAACAGCTGCACAAGGCTCCAGTTACAGGGGCTCTGCTCTGCTCAGGCCTGTTCTAATAACACATGCTGGCCTGGTGGTGGGGGCTGGGGCCTGGCGAGGTCAAATAGAGACAGTGCCTTGTGTGGAGTCTCAGAGCGCAGCAGACACCATCATGGAAGGGCAGTAGGCTGAGGGCGCCGTGCCTCTCTCCCCGCCAATGCGTCCCCTTGCTGTGCTGCACCGCTGGACATAAAACTGGGTCCAGTCTGGCTGCTCCTGCCCTCATGGCCTGCTGAAGAACATAAAAACCCCAAGATCAGGATGATATGAGAATTTAACTTTTTTTTAAACAAGAGAAAATTATAAGTTAGCAACCTCCTGATCTGTGACACATAGAGAATTTGGACAAGCTTTTATTTTTTAACAAGGATTGTTGAGTATTCTCCTCTCCTGTTTTTATTCTGACTTCAAAGTAGAGCCAGACTCCATTCTTAAAGGCTCTTAACAGGCAGTTGACAAGAGGCGAAAGACAAGATCAAAACGATGCCTGAAGGAACCATTGAACGCCCACTCTCGCCTTCCCTCCCCAGGGACTGCGGACACGAGTGCAGGGTGTGCAAGGTAACGGTGGTGAGTCTGACCGATTACGCCAGCCACATCTCCAGTCCTGTGCACAAGCAAAATGTGGAGGCCGCGGAACAGAGGCATGCTGGGAACGACAACGAGGACTACTTTGACCGGGCAATGGTGGACCTGGTCGAAAAGAGAAAAGAAAACATCAGGTAAGATGATTCTGCTGTTGAAGTTGGTTATAAATATAAATCTGGGAGAAGGCATGTATTTACACAGTCATTTATTTAGGGAAATTTAAAGAAATGAGCTCATTGCTATTTTATTCATTTGGAAACCACACAATACAATAAAATCATAATTTATTGTTATCTCTTTTAATCATAAACCAGGGCTGCTAATGATTATTTCCATCACGTTAGTAGTACTTTATATTTGAGTATGTGTTTTGTTCGTAAAATGTCAGAAAATATTGGAAAAAGTTGATGTACTGTATATTTAGCCAAAAACAGGAAATATGCACATTTAAGAAGCTGAAAAATCATAAAGTTATTTTTAATGATTCAAAGAACAGTAAGATAATATTTAGTAACTGATTAATATTGGATTCATAGAATAATCATTGCAGCCCTACACACGTGTGTGTGTGTATGTGTATGTGTGTGTGTGTGCGTGGGGGTGTGTGTGTGTATGTGTGTGCGTGTGTATGTGTGTGCGTGTGTGTGTGTGTGTGCACACTGTAAACCATGTATAGTCACATTCTGCTCAGTGTTGCTCACAGAACTGTTTTAGCTGCCGCATCACGTCCAGGGTCGGATGTCAGGGCTGCAGCTTCAAAGAAGAAAAAAACCTCTGCAAACTCCCTGCCCTTTACACCAGATCAAAATCTTTATATGTAACATAAAACAAACAAGATCGTGGATAGATATTTTACGGCTGTAAACACAGAGTGTTGCTGTCGGTTTATCACCGGAAAGCTGTGGAAAAAAATGACGAGAGCAGCTGATGTGAAATGTGAGGCGAGTGGTGAGGGCAGAAGCTGGCATTCATCTGTGGGCCTGTCATATGTGACATTTCTCTCTCTCTGTCTTTAGAGCATTAGGTCACACAGTGAACCAACCATTAGTGTGTCAAGATAGTTCATCTCACTGTTGACTTCCACTGAGTTCTGGAGCAAACTGTTAACCACAACTTTGATCAGCCGTATTACTTTTGACGTCATTGTGCTGATAATCGTCTCAATTAAGTACAGTATTTGTTATTGTGCATTTCAATACATCAGATCTCTCAGATATTGAAAAGTAGTCTGTCTGTCTGTCTGTCTCCTTTCTGTAGAAAAGAGAAGGAGGCTGCTGCTGCAAAACTGAAAAAAGAAGAGGAAGAACGTAAGAGAAAGGAGGAATTTCAGCAGAGGTTAAAAGAAACCAAAGGCCGTCTCCAGCTGGGGTGTGGCTGGCAGCAACCATCACGAGGATTCAGTGGTCAGCACAATACTTGGTATGGTAGCAACAGGTATAATGCTAGACCAGGAGAGTCACGGCCCTGGCAAAATAACCAGCCGGCAAAAAGCGCCACCTGGCATGCTCAAGAGCCTTGCAACTTTCAGAGATGGGCATCGGACGAGTTCACTCGTGACAGTTTTAGCGGAGGGTGGGACGACAGGCAGTGGGATCAGGGTAGATCTTCTGCCAACCAGCAGTGTCGACTGCCTTGGCTCAGCAGTGGAGGAAGTAATTATGGAGTTTATGGCCAAAACAACCTACCCCAGTTCTCTCAAAGAGGTCGATCAATGAACTGTATGGGCCAAAATCCTTCTAATCCATCTCCTAGCAGTTTTTGTAATCGTTCATTTAACCAGTTTCAACAAACGGGCAATGACCAAAGAGGTCAGCAGGGTGATGAGAAGCAGAATGGCCAGGGACAAATGGCAGAATCTGACCACAAAAGCAATAAAGTCTCAAAAAACGGTAGCAATCCAAAGATGGACAAAGCCTGTCGCTGGTCACCGTATCCAGTCACAAAGGGCTTTGAATCTGTGCTTCATAAGGACACACACCCAGTCTCATCAGAGAAGCCGAATGTCCCTAAAGCCACAAAGCAAGACAAAACCCCAGAAAGCAGTGCCTTAAGCAGGCTGTCTCTACCAGAACAGAAACCAGGATCCTTGCCCTCTAGTGGCCAAACTGTGAAAGAGAAATGGAGGCATAAAACAAAACCTCAAGAGCTCAAGCCCATAGGTGGGAGCAGCAGCAGCAGCAGCAGCAGTAGCAGGAGTAGCAGTAATGCTCAGAAAGAAGGCTACCAGAACTCTGCACCTGCTTCCTCCATTCAGAAGGCAAATCAACTACTGCTGGATAAAGAGAAGAAACTGTCCTCACTTTCTGGCCTCAACACTACAGCTCCACTCGCCAAGGTCTCCAGTTCAGGACCCTGTCAATCAAAGCAGAGTGGACTCGGTTCTAACGCTGCATCTGTTGGGCCGCTCAAAACAAGGCAACAACTGCAGCTCCCAGAAGCTTGCAGAGCAAGGCAGACTGCATTAGAGAAGAGAGGTTCTTTGGAAAGCTCGAGTAACAAGAAAGAAATGTCACTGCACATTGTTGAGAAGCAGCAGAAGGATTGTCCTCCGAGTCAGATTGGAGTAAACAAAGAAAACAGCTGTAGGCAAAATGCTGCTAAACCAATTTTAAGTGTCAGGCCAGAAAAGCCTCTGTTGCATTTGTCAGACAGCAGCCAGTATCTTCAGTCTCTACGAGTTAGTACCTCCACAATGGAGAGCTCAGAGGCTGCAGCCTCAAGCAGGAGCGAAGAGGAGAACAGTAAGAGAGTGGACACGAAGCAAAGCCCTGTGGACACAGATGAAGCCATGCAGGCCAGTGAGGCCGGACAGAGCTCAGAGAGCGACAACTCCAGAGGAGGTGGTGAAGCACAGTCAGTCTCAGGATCCTGCACAAATCTGTCCAAACTGGACCTACCGTCTGCCTTGAAACGGGACCTGACCAAACACATGAGCTCTAAGAGTAAAACAGGAGGCCACGAGCCCAACCTCAACATTGCCAGACGGGTGCGAAACGTGAGTGAGTCTCGGAGAAGTGACTCGGAAAAGGAGTCGGGACTCAAACCTACTGTGCGCCAACTCATCAGCTCCTCTGGGTCTCGACGCAATGTGAACTGGGAACAGGTTTATCAGGAGGTCAGGAAGAAGCAGGACAAAGGGAAAGGCATGCCAAGGTGACTTTTTGTTTATCCTGCATTTTTTTTTGTCGTTATACATTCAATCGTTCTATCCTTTAGCTCATGCTCTGTTCTATTGGTCTACAGGTTTGGGATAGAGATGGTGCCAAATGAGCAGGAGGACCAGAACCAGGAGGAAGATGACATTGCCCTGCTTGAAGGCGTTCACTGGGAGTCGTTACTTGGCATCTCATCTCCAGGTGCCACGCGAAAGCGCTCCTTATCTGAGAGCAGCCTTGCTCCTGAATCCACCCCCTCCTTGTTTACATCCCTCATGTCAAAGGAGATAGAGAGAGAGAGCCTCAACTCAGAGCAGCAGGAATCGTCTGCGTCTTACATACTGACTCACGGGATCAAAGACGTTCGCTGTAAACAAGAGGCAGATTACGTTCTTGATCAGTGTGAGGTCAGAACTCAGAAGCAGTCTGACGAACTGACATCAGCCAAACACAGATCCGATTCAGTGCTCGGGGACAGCAGTTCAGGGACGGAGCAGTTAGACGCTCAGGGAACAGGGAAGAGACGAAGAGCAGCTGGGGTGAGTCAATAAAATAAAAAGCAACACCATACATTTTTCATGTCATGCCACTTCTCTTCACTGCTTGACCCTCTTTTTCTCTTGTAGGATGTTCCAAGTGCAGAGACATTGAGTCTGGAACACAATAACAAAAGGCGGAAGGTCAAATCCAAAAAAGGTCCATTATTTTTTCAATATACTAGAAATAAAAAGTCAATTGGTGCACAAAATTAACATTGTAGCTAGCTTTATTTTTTTAAAAGAGTACTCTTCACTGTGTGCAGACCGTTTACACATCGACCAGCTGCTCGCTGTGTCTCTGCGGGAGGAGGAGCTGAGTCGCTCGCTTCAGACTGTGGACAGCAGCCTGATTCAGGCCCGGGCTGCACTGGAGGCCGCCTACTTGGAGGTGCAGCGCCTCATGGTGGTTAAACGACAGGTGAGAAAAAGAATTGTTTTTGGATAAATGATCTCGTCACACAGTCACATATTCAGTATGTCCAGGGTCTTGTGTGTACAAATGTGTGTAAATTAAAAAGGATTTCAGCAAGTGTTCTATTGTCATGTAATTTATTAAGATCCAAGCAGGTTCCTTAATTCAATATTTTTTTTGCTTTAACAGTTATATAATAACTTTCTGTTATTCTGTACGTTTCAGTTTCTTTCAGAAAAACCTAATTTTTCTCAGGGTTTTAAACCTGAAACATTGCAATATCATTGCTCACGAGTGTTTAATAATAATTAATAACATCCATAATTAATATGTTTGAAACATATTTTTAAAACTTTTTTCTAAAGATATAAGATAAGTCTTGTGGGCCAAATGAAATCCATTGATGGGCCAACTCTGTGCCCAGGCCCCACTTTGGACAACCCTGTGTTTTGGAACTGCTTTGACTCTCTCACCTCATTATCACTGACTTCACAGGTGACTGTAGAGATGAGCTCACTGAGAGACAAGCGCATCGACTTGCTTAAAGGGATGCAAGGTAAGAACAGATATTTACGTACATATACATATATGTGTGGATTCATAAAAGTCAGGTCAAGTACTGTCGTTAAAATATAACAATTGAAACAAGTGCTTATTAACCATCATTGCAGTCCCTGGATGTGTGATATTTTCTCATCTTTTTTTATCACAGGTAGCGTAGAGGACACACCTCAGGTTAAACTAAAAGAGGAGAAGATGGATGTCACAGATGCAGAACTCTACACAGCGTCCTCTATTATGCTTTCCTCTGCTGTGGACACTGTTCCTGCTGCTGCTGCTGCTCCTCCTGCTGCTGCTGCTCCTCCCAGTCCTAATCCCCCTGCTCAGCCTGCCTCCCCTCCACCCTCTAGCCCTCCTTTCATGTCTGTAGTTATCAAAGAGGAACCTCAGTCTCCTATCTATGTCAGCTCAGAGCTGGGTACAGTGGACAACATGAGCCTCTGTGCTCACAGCACCACTCCTGCTGCAGCCCTCTCTAAACCAGGTAATATCATGAAATGCACATTCATTTATATCATTGCTCTGACCATTGAACATGTATGAAAACCATAAGCAGACATTTTGAAACATTATGTGTAGAAAACAATGTTTCAGAATACCGTAACTATACATATATATATATATATATACATATATTTATATACATCACTCTTTGCAGATCCTGACCATAGCTTCCAGCCATCTCCTGAAAGAAATCCTGAGCTATACCAAAGTAGCACAGAACTAAATGGGGAGAAACTGGGAGAGACCTCTTCCTGCAAAGAAAGTCTGTCAGGACTGACTGAGGCCACAGAGAAGAACATATACACCACAAGGAGCTGTCAGACCCCTTCGACCCACTCCAAAACCTCAAAGCTGCTCTCACCGAGCAGGAGGGGCTCTGAGCCGGGGAGTGCTGCTGAAGCCGCGACGTTCACTGTGCCCTCTGTCCTCACCGTGACGACCTCTCCGCTTGACGTGAGCAACGGGAAGCGAGTGAGGAAGCTGAAGAAGAGGAAGGTGTTGAAGAAGGCTCAAGGAACGGAGCAGCCTGAGAGTAGTGACACTGAGATGGACGGAGAGATCCTCAGGCGGATACGACCACGGCGTAGATCTAGTGGAGGCTATCAGGTCTCCACTTCCATTCTACCCGCAGGAGATGGAGAGGCCCACATGAACGTGGAGAAAAGCGAGGAGGTCCATAGGCAGCTGTCTCCAACCATCGAACTCCAGGAAGCAGACCACGGTTCCTCCAAACACACGGTGAAACTTCCTTCTTCCACCACGACTGAGCTGACTGAGAATGTAGATTTGGAGGAAAGCATGGAGGTCACTGCAGCCGAACCACAGAGTCTGGCCTGCAACGAGGTCACCTCCACAAGTGACATGGACATATGCAGATCCTCTGAGAGGTGAGAGAATGTTTTATAAATCAAAATATAAACATTAAAAAGGTCTTGGTCATGAAGTCTGAAATTATTTCTACCTGTTCTCCTCACAGTGACGTGCCATTTGCCATCACACTGCCCAAGAACTCATCAGGTACGTTCTTCTCTGGAGTGTTGGTATATTTGTTGAAATGCTTGTGCACGACCAGTTTGTCAATGTGGGTGGAGACATGTTGGATGAGGGAATGTTGGCACATGCATGTTTTTCTTGTATATTTTACACAACATAACTTGATGAAGTTTTAACATAGTCAACATATTTGCTTTTTTTATTCAGTATTGTGTTGTAATGGCAGCTCAACATCGCAGTTAAACTTCCTCAGCAAACAAATCCTGCCACGAACTGAGCAGCCAAATTTAGAAATGTCAGACTCCCTGAATCAAAATAGACTCTCAAGTGCCTAAAGTACTTTTTATGGGCAAGATATTCATAGTGACGGCGTACAGCAGCAGGATTAGAGCAGTGTTTAACCTGATGAACGCTGATCACTCGTTAAAGTAGGTCAGTGGGTGATGTGAATGTTGAGGAGAAATGTATTTGAAAATGTGTACAGCCAAGAGTTTAAATAAGACAATATTACTTTGCTAACGTGAGCGTTTGTGTTTCACAGATGCATCTTCTGATCATGGTGGGGAAGAAATGGCCACAGAGGGGGTGTTTGAGGGCCACCAGGAGGCGGTGAATGCCATGCAGATCCACAACGGGCTGCTGTACACATGCTCTGGAGACCGGACTGTCAAAGCCTTTGACCTGGTGGTAGGTGCTGATGAAGCGCTGCTGCCGTTTGGTTTCTTTGATTAATATTTAGTTGATATAAAACCCATTTTGTGTTATTTCATCGCAGAGTCGCAAATGCGTGGCAGTGTTTGAGGGTCACAGCTCCAAAGTGAGCTGCCTAGTGGTGTCCACGGCTCCCTGCCTTAATCATCGCCTTTACTCTGGTTCCAGTGATCAGACCATCCGCTGCTATAGTCTCAAGGTAATAAAAAAACACTCCTTTTACTTCTTCTTCTATGAAACAACCACCGTGTAGGAATTCATGGATTCAGTTTCCTTTGTTTCCACAGACACAAGAGTTTGAGCATCAGTTTTCTCTGTCGGACCGAGTCCTCTGCCTTCACACCCGCTGGAGGACTTTGTACGCGGGCCTTGCCAACGGCACAGTGGTGACCTTTAACCTCAAGGTAAGAAAAGTAGCAATGTCATATTGGCTGAGCCACAGACTGTATATGAAAGGATGACTGAGATTGGGAGACTGGGAATCTTGTTAAAGTTGAGGCTTCGCATGGATTCCACTCAATATCAGCAGATTCTGGAGAACAATGTCCAGGAATCAGTGACAAAGTTAAAGTTGTGCCGGGGCTGGATCTTTCAACAAGACGACGACCCTAAACACTGCTCAAAATCTTTCATGCAGAGGAACAAATACAATGTTCTGGAATGGCCATCTCAGTCCTCAGACCTGAATATTATTGAAAATTTGTGGTGTGATTTAAAGCGGGCTGTCCATGCTCGAAACCATCAAACCTGACTGAACTGAAGATGTTTTGTAAAGAAGAATGGTCCAAAATACCTTCCACCAGAATCCAGACTCCAATTGGAAGCTATAGGAAGTGTTTAGAGGCTGTTATTTCTGCAAAAGGAGGATGCACAGAATGTTTCTTTTGTGGTGCCTAAATTCATGCACATGCCTAATTTTGTTTAAATAATTCTTGCTCACTTTCTGGAAATGATATAAACGTTATATCATTTCTCAAATATCACTGTGCTTGTCTTCTATATGATATGTTTCACTGAAATTTCTTATCCAAACAACCAATGATTTATAAAGGAAAATCGTGAAAATTTGCATACCACTGTATACTGTCTATTGTGTTGACTCTTGGTTTACAACGAGGCGGAAAATTGAAAACAGGGAAGAATAAGACGAAGAAAACTCATGATTTGACAGGTTTATTTCTGTGGAACACACAATATTTTTTATCTCGCTTTATAAGAGAACAAAAATGAAAATGAGGCTGCATTTTTCTACAGAAATAGATGAAGTCATTAATCTATGATCTTCTGTTTTCTTCTGTGTTTTCTTATGCTATCATCCAGACAAACAAGCAGATGGATGTGTTCGAGTGCCACGGACCGCGGGCCGTGAGCTGCCTGGCCTCATCGCAGGAGGGAGCGCGGAAGATCCTGCTCGTCGGCTCCTACGACAACAGCATCAGCGTGAGAGACGCCAAGAACGGGCTGCTGCTGCGCACGCTGCACGGACACACCAAAGCTGTGCTCTGCATGAAGGTCGGTCCACTCTGACTCCTGAACCTCAACATGAAAATGTGCTCTAGCATACAAATCAAACTGTATAAATCAATAACTTAATTCAGACCACAGTTATATTAAGAGCATTCCATTTTAACAACAGGAATTGATGAAGAAAAATATGTTTAATAAGGAAGAATTTATGACCTGAAGGCAGCAACACATTTTCCAAAGAAAGAATCACGTCTCCTCCTATTCTCATGTATTCATTGTCCCATATATTCCTTGTTCCTCTCAGGTGGTCAACGATCTGGTGTTTAGTGGCTGCAGTGATCACGCAATCTACATACACAACATCCATGTGAGTCTTTATCCGCATTATCCACATTATGTGTTTCTGTGTTTACCGTTTGAAACATGAAAAGAAATGTGCTGTGCTCTGTGTGTGTGTGTGTGTGTGTGTGTGTGTGTGTGTATGTACAGACAGGAGAGCTGGTGCAGATCTTTAAAGGCCACAGTCATGCCGTTACTGTTGTGTCTGTCCTGGGGAAGGTGATGGTGACCGCCTGCCTGGACAAATTGGTCCGTGTCTACGACCTGCAGGTCTGCACCTTTTGAACCATCTGTCAGATTCACAGCACTCCGTCTCTGCTGCTTTAGGTGTTTCTGTGATGAATGTGACTTTTTAAATGATATCTCTTTTTTTTTTTTTTTTTTTTTTTTTTTTACTGTAGTCTCATGAGCAGCTGCAGGTCTACGGTGGACACAAGGACATGGTGATGTGTATGGCTGTTCACAAGAGCATGGTGAGAAACTGTGTGTTCTTCAATTGTTACTGCAACCATAACTCCTGCACTTTATTCGTCTGTTTACTGGCACTTTTCTATTCCTATTTCTGTTGTCTCCCTGTTTTTATTAACTATGACATGTGGAAGATCTTGATCTGTCATTTTTCTGTCCGTTATGTTTCAGATATACAGCGGCTGTTATGATGGCAGCGTGCAGGCTGTCAAACTCAACCTGATGCAGAGCCATGGCTGCTGGGTAAGATCTCAATTCAAATCTTCAGTGTTATCCCTTTCAAACCAACAATGATGCCAACAACTTAACTCCAGGGAAAAAGTAAACATAAAGTCAGGTCACTGGCGTTTGACTCACAAATCAATGAAAAAAATCAACGTTTTCACCAGGAAACTTAAGAAAAATCTCAATGAAATTTACAGTTAATATAACGCTGGTGATTTAAGGTTGACCGCTTCTCAACCTGTTTCCCCTTTTAACTAATAACTCCATACAAAGTGACATGACTAATGATTGTGTCCAACTAAAAGTGGACTAAAAATACATTGAAATTTGTCAAAGTGGGACAAACACAGTAAGATGTAGGTAATGGCTGTCGATTCTGCATGCGGCTAATATTAATACTACTACTAATACTAACAAGCTTAAATGGACAAGGAGGTTATTTCAACTGAAGGTGCATGGAAAGTGACTTAGACTTAGACTTAGAAAGTTATACCTGAGAAAGAATTGAGCTCTCTCAGTAATGTTAAAACACAGTGGTGTAAAGAGGCCGATTTATTCTCATCATCCTCCTCTTCCTCAATTATACTTCACACATACATACACTGGTACGCGATGGTACCTCGTACCACACTTTGCGAACCACGGCTTTAGAGAAACAGCTGTAAAACTCGGTCCGTGTCAGTTTTTCGATGAGGTGAATGTGTTCAGATCTAAACGGCGTCTCGTGTTGACAGTGGCACGGCTGTTCACTGGTCTTCGGGGTGAAGGAGCATCTGCAGCAGCACCTGATCAACGAACACACCAGTGCCAACTTCAAGACGCTGACCATGTGCCGCTGGAAAAACTGTCAGGAGTGTTTCTGTGTGTGCAACAGCAGCTCCAAACAGGTACTTACAGGAAACACTGATGTCTGAAAATGGATCACATGTAGACAACACTGATGTTTGAATGTGGATCACATAGAAAACACTTGTGTTTTAAAGTGGATCACATGTAGAAAACACTTATTTTTGAATGTACATCACATGTAGAAAACACTGATGTCTGAAAGTGGATCACTTTGTGTGAGAAAACACCAAATATGAGATGAAATGTTTGTGTTTTCCAGGCGATGCTGTTGCACTTGTGTAAACATGCTGAAGAGACTGACCTGGAGCCTTAAGAGCCAGTGGTGGGAACATTTTTTCCTCCTGAGCTCTCTCTTTCTTCTTCCCCCCACCGTTGTTAACCTCCCATATTGGGGGGGATGTTCGTGGGACCCACTTCACAACCTGTCAATGGTGATGAGCTCCATTCTTTGATGTTCAGCCATGATGCAGTGGTGCCACAGAGGGTCGTCTTCGTTGTCTGTACACTGACCAAAGTAACACACACCACTTTTGTTTGTTGAAGAAACGTCAGCGTAGCCAGGGTCA
Organism: Microchirus variegatus; assembly: GCF_963457635.1. Taxonomy (NCBI): domain Eukaryota; kingdom Metazoa; phylum Chordata; class Actinopteri; order Pleuronectiformes; family Soleidae; genus Microchirus; species Microchirus variegatus. The sequence continues at coordinate 28,727,442 of NC_139803.1, forward strand.
GAGGGAGTTGTTCTGCTTTTCTATTGAAACAGTGACAACAACAAAAAAAAAAACAAGAATCATCTTTCAATATGGCATGGGGTTAAGAGTGATGTGTCATTTTTGTTTTCTTTGTGGAGACATTTTCGTCACACGCTGAAAGTAAACGTGCTTTTACCACAGTGATGTTGGTGATGTGTGCAAAACTACGTTTGAAGGAGTTTCATTGAGTTGAAAGAGTTATTTAGGGTTTGGTTTTTATATCCAGTAGAAGCCAAGTTTCTTTTTTTTTTTTTCTTGTTTTTGTTTGACTTTTCCTTTGTTGTCGTTGTTTTTGTTCAGACGATTTCAAGGTGTTGATGGACTGTGGTGCAGTGATGCCTGAGGTTGAATTTTGCATTTGCAGTGAAGACAGAGCCAAGGCGTGGACACGGTTGTGTGTGTGTTTGTGTGTGTGTGTGTGTGTGTGTGTTTGTGTTTGTGCTCCTACATGTGTGTGGATTTATTCCTCATATTTGTCGACAGTGAGTGGTTTAAGATGTGTTCTCCATGTGTGAGTGTGAAGTAATGTTTTTATGACTCGACTGATGTCTGAGAAATTATTTTAAAGTATTTTTTTGTTTTTTGTTTTTTGTTTTTTTTTGAGAAATTAGTTTCATATTTGGAAAATGGAGCGGAAGCCGGCGAAGTTTAGATTGTATTTCTTACACAGTATGGAGGTGAAGGATGTTTAGAGGAGGTGTAGGTGTATGGAGGAGCTTGAAAGGGAAGAATCAGGATTTGTCTCCCATGCCATACCTCACCCCCCCCCCCCAGACTTTGCGTAGTTACAGCTCTCTTGGGATTGTTGTTCTCCTTCACTCTTCTCCCCTCACTCGTTATTTATGGCCGACAAAAGCGTGCAATTCACCTCTTACCTGGCATTCCTGAGTTTCTTCAAGTCTTTTTTCATTCATGATCGACGTTGTGACGAGATCTTTTTTATGAATGTGCAATCAAAGAAATTGTTAATTATAATAAAAAAACACAATGTTGCAACATTATAAAATCATTGACTGTGATATCGTGTCTACACCACTTACTTTCAGCTGTCACTCATGACATGTACGCGCCTCTTTTATTAAATCAGACAACTAATCCAAACAATAATGACGACAATATGATGCAAAGAATTTTGCATCTAGTTTGATAGTGGTTTTTGGTCGTACTGCTGCCAGCCACATGGGGGCGATAACATGCCATCCATCTTTATTTACGGTCTTTGGTTGTAGTAAGTTAAAGGTTCCATATTATACCGTATTTCTTTAAGTTAACCTAGTTCCCTGGCCACAGAGGCAGTTAGTATTTGGAAAAGTGATCATTTGCAGCCTCTAGCAGGCACATTGCTGTCGTATATAACATGTATCCACTGGACAGATAAATCCTCTGAGGCTGGACGTGTGTGTAGGACTCTGTGCTGCACTGTGAAGCCAAGAATAGAACGTTTCATGGACTTCCGGTTTTTGGATGCCGTTGCCCTCACCAGCACTCTTGTGTGTTTTACGGACAAACGGAGCTCCGCGAGACAACAATTCCAGGAATTTAGCACAATGTGACGTCCCAGTGAGCGCAGAAGTCAACATCGCATGTTTCATCTCCTGTACTTAGACTGAGGAGGACCACAAAAACATGAGTGAGTCATCTTTTTCAACACTTTGCTGACCTCCAGAGTCCCAAATTTATTTAAATGATTAAACAGTTGACTTTGCATAATATGGGACCTTTAATACGCCTCAATCGTCTTCTACAAAACAATGTCAGTTTTTAGCCAGTAAGTAAAGAAAGTAAAAACCAAATATCATAACAAATGTCAATAACTACAGCGGTATTCATCGTTTGTTTATTAGATTGAAATGGTTAAAAATTCAGTATACACTCATGAGACCAAAGCCTTAATAAGAAAAATCACAAAAAGCTGCAGTCAAACCCCTGTAGCCATATTTATCTCAAATCCATAGTTGAACCTTTAAAAACATCGGTGCTCATCAAAGGTTAGAAGTCTCAGCTCCATAGTTTTGGTTCTGGAGTCTCATCCATCCACGTGCACAGCTGAGTGACTGCCACATTGTCGCCAACATGCTACGCTAGGCCAACAACAAGTCCAGGTGTGTTGTTTTATTGACAGTGACCATGTGGATTCATGGTCCAGCAGAGACAGGAGAAGATGCCAGTGCTGCTCTGGTTGATGAAGAGATGAACAGTGAAGTGTGTGAAGGAGAAGCTGTGTGAGGTATCGTGACTGAGAAAGAGGAGGTTGTGTGTGTTTGATGCCTGAGAAAAAGTACGGTACATGGTCAAAAGAAAAATTGAAAATGAAAAACAAAGCAAAGGAGACTGATATTTTCATGAAGGAAATGTTACAGGCCTGAAAAGAGAGAAGGTAAAATGGAGGAGGTGAGTTGAGGTGGATGAGAGTGAACAGTGGTCAGATACACTGAATGTTGAGGTAAAAGCTGGCAGGTCTGGTCCTCGTGTGGAGTGGAGTTCACCTGGGAGAGGAGGAGCCTTTCTAGGTGTACATGGTCAACTGGAGCCACTGCACACAAGACACAAGACACAGGACAAAGAAAAGGTACAATCAATTTAGGGGTTGCAGGGTTGGTGTGTTTGTGGTTGTTCAGTTTCCTTGCTCACCTCCAGAACACTGAGTCTGATGGTACCGTCGCCCTCCTGATCAAAGGCCTGGAACGCTCCTGGAGACAAAAATCATCCAAACATCTTTACACCATTTCATCACCCTTCCTGGTGCACTACGACGCAACGGGGCACATATCCATAATCTCTGTATAATCCAGGTTCTATTGAAACAAAGCACAATAATCTGACAGCGCTGACTTACTGAACATGGCTTCGAGCCGCACCAGGCAGCTGATGAAGCTGTCGAAGTCGATGTTCATGTTCTCGTTGGCGTAGCGCATGGTGATGATGTCGTACAGCTGGTTGTTGAGACGGAAGCCTGAGCGGGACACAAGACACATGACTGTACAGTGACGAGAACATTCAGAGGGTGAGTTCAGGCTGTGGGTTCATCTGCGGCACAGAGTGAAACTTTCCCTACTGTTCTTAAGACTAAGCCCAGTCACACTGTTTATAATGGAACAGGATTTGTTTCTAATACGAGCATCTACTCAAACACAAGGTAAGATATTAATTAAAAAAAACTAAAAAAATGTGATGTTAAAAAGATGTGTCCATTTTTGTGCTCATTCATTCATTTTTATTTTTAATTCACCCTCATCAAACTATTTTCTGTTCCAACTATGATGTTTGTTTATATATATATGTATATATATGTATATATAATGGACTAAGTTGTAAAGTCTGTCTTTGTGTGATTTGGATGAACTGACCCTTTAAGATGTTTCATGTATGTGTGTGTGTGTGTGTGTGTGTGTGTGTGTGTGTGTGTGTGTGTGTGTGTGTGTGTGTGTGTGTGTGTGTGTGTGTGTGTGTGTGTGTGTGTGTGTGTGTGTGTGATTACCTGCGTCGTTGATGGCGTTCCTCATCTCGTAGCTGTTGATGCTCCCGGACTGGTCAGCGTTGTAGTGTTTGAAGATTCCCTGAAATACAGAAGGATTTACTTTTATATTATAATTATTTATATGTGTTTTACAGATGGATAGTGAAGCTGTTGTGGTGACCAGCGCCCCCTACCTGCCACTGTTTGATCTTATTCCACAGATGTCTGAACTCCTGCAGATTGAGTCGACCTGTCCCGTCCATCTGAACGCAAGCAGTTAAGACCACAATCGTACAAGTAAATGTCTTACCGTGTAAAACGTGGTTTAAAAACCGGATGGTGGTTTTTTATCCCATTTTGTTTCTATGCATTGTGAAAATAAGGCTCCTCACAGACACAGACATTCACAGTCTCTGACGACAAGACGTCAGACGACCGATGCACTCGATACAAAGGATACGTCCATCAGAGCAATCATGCTCCTGCAGCTCTCCAGACTGAAGCCCTCGGTGTTCAGGTCCTTATCTGGAGCACAGACACAGACACAGAGAGATTTTCATTACACTCCTCATCCTCATTTAATTCATTTGTATTTTTATGGTGAATTAATGAAGATTAATCAAGTACATCTATTCTACTCCTTTGATACTCATTACTCAGTGACAAGCTTCAAACTCACGTTTCCTGATCACTCTGTTGAGAACATTTTTCAGTTCATTGGCAGTGATTTCCATTTCCTGTGAGAGAGACAAAGAGATGTTTAACGTGTATTCTACTTCCATTTTTTTGGTGTATTTTCATCTTTTTTTTGCTGCCGTAACAAGAAATATCTCCAGTTTAGCACCAATAAGGTCTAATCTAATCTATAATCTATCATGCATATATACTTTTAGATGTAATTCATATTCATATTATTGTACAATAAAACTAATATGATAAAAGTAATGTAAAACATGCAGTGATCTAGTATTTTAGTATTATGGTCTCTCTCTCTGTCCATTTGTAAAAGCTGAGTTCATGTCCACAGTGTCGGGGACATCACTGTGAACTCACGTCTCCGGCTATTTCCTGAAAAATGGTCCTGAACTGCTGGTCGTCCTCACTCTCTTCTCCCGCTGACGCCGGCGCCGGCTGCAGCGTCACAGAGTCACAGAAGAGACAGAGACACGAAGACAGGAGAGAAAGACATGAATGTGAATATTTCATCTGTTATCAGCACAGGGAGCACATTTACACCTGCACTGGATTCATTAGAATAAATATACCATACAATTATAATTAGACAACATCTCTTAAAATAGTGGTTCCCAAAGACTGGGTTGAGACCCACAGACGGGTCACAGGACATTTCTTATGGGTCCCTCAACAAATTATCCCAACCTTTTAGTTCAGATTAATGTGTATTTGTATTTGTAAAATGTAAATTGTTTGTTGTTTGTCTCCCCCTGTCTGCCTGCTCCTGCTACTGCCAGGAAGTGGCTTGTGGAACATGTCACCATTTCCAGGTTTTGGAAACACAAAGGTATTTGTTTTTTAACCATTAACCATGTAATAATACTAATAATAATAATATATAACAAATATGTTTACGGTCAAATAAATAAATAATAATCAAAGAATAAAGACAGGATACTTACCACTGGATGATCGGCCTCGATCCTGTTCTCTATCTCCCTGGATGAAGACCAACAAACAGCGGTCACCATGGTGACAACAACATCACATCTGGACCACAAGCCTCAACAATCACAGTATGTCTATTTACTTCATCAATGTTTCAAAGCTGTGAATAAAATGTGTTTGGTTAGTTCAGACAGCGCCACCTGCTGCTTCTCTTCACTGACTTTCATTACATTTAAAGCTGCAGTGCGTAACTTTTGTTGATGTTTGTTTGTTATTTGTTGACGTTATTTGGATGATTTTTTTTGCTGCATCTGAAAAAAGGCTCTGTCAGAGCTGAGGGAGCATTAGTGTGTGTACAGCAGCAGAGCAGGGGCAAGAGGAGTCGAGAAGTGTTTATCCAATCAAACGTCACTTTACTAGCACAATACTGCTGATGCTTTCGTCTGTCGCGATGTCAAACAAATCACTTCCTGTGTGCAGCACGGGAATGTCACCAGGTGACACAAGATCAGAACTGAGAAACAGATTTCTCAGAGCACATTTGATGGTTGAAAAGTTATGCACTACAGTTTTAAAGCGTAAATGTTCGATCATATCTAATCTACTCTGTGTAATAACCGATACCTACCTGATTTCCAATTCAAAGTTAAAACTACTGCTATTAATGGTGTTGAATTTGCATAAAATGACTTGTGTGTGCTTTGTCTGATTCACAGCCAGGTCTCTGTCCATCAGAGCGCAGGCCACGTGCTGACCGGTCCTCCTGTGAGTGTCAGGGCAGTGGAGATGATGGATGTTTCTTGAATCTTCAGTGTGCAGCACTGAACTCTGAGAGTTTTACCGGATCGTGCCCGGATCTGAAGTGGCTTGTCCTAAAAAAGATTCCATAACAGCTTCGAACTGCGGCCGGTTTCTTCCAGCTCTACAAATCAAATTGCCGTTAACGTGATTTGCTCTTGGTGGCTTGTGTCCCTCCCACCAAGTACCCCAAAAACAACAACAACAACAACAACAACAACAACAACAACAGCAGCAACAAGAACAACAGCAGAAACAATAACAGCCACAACAATAACAACAGCAGCAGCAGCAAGAACAACAGCAGCAACAACAATATCAGCAGCAACAATAACAACAGCAAGAACAACAGCAGCAACAATAACAACAATAGCAACAGCAAGAACAATAACAGCAAGAACAACAATAACAACAGCAACAATAACAACAACAGCAACAGAAACAACAGCAACAACAACAACAACAAAAACAACAAACTCACCCTCAGAAACAGGCAAAGACAACTATGTCTGTGATAAACTTGGTATTTTCTGTCTTTTACATAAACAAACAGGGCTGGGTATTGAAGTAGAAGTAGTTTTCTCATTCTTATCTTTGAAAACTAAGAAAAGTCACTGAGGGCTTGATGTTTCCACAAAGTGTTCCTGTTTATATGAACTGTAAATGGCGAAAAATGTGAATTCTTATTTTGAAATTTTATGAGGAATGAAAATGATGTTCATTTTATGTTTATTTTATGGGTCACGGCAGATTTTTGGAGGGGTTCCGCAAAACAAATTTCCAGAATTTGTCCAAACTTTTAGCGAAGATTTATGTGTTTACATTTTCAACAACATGCATAAATGATGTTTTCATTCATTTACCAAACAATAATTGTGAATACCCAGCCCTGCTGAGAGACACAGGATCAATGGGACAAAATGAGCATCTGAAGCACACACCATGGTGATCACCCTCCCCCACTCACTCTGAGGTGTTCTTCTTCTCTGAGAAGACTCTCAGGATGAACTCTCCCTCCTGGTGTGGTTCGTAGGTGGAGGGAACGATGACGTACTCTCCCGGGCTCAGGCGGAAACGCTGGGTCACCTCGCGCAGGTTGATGTAGGCCTTGGAGCGAGCTTTAGACGCGTTGATGAGGAAGAAGTCCTTCTGCATGTGCTGCTTGTTCCCGTGCATCTGGAAGGGTGAGTAAAATCAGATCTTATATCGATAAAATATAGAGAAAGAACAAATATATATGTGAAGAAAGAGAAAAAGTCAGAATAGTGATTAAAAACTCCAAACTTCCCTCACCTCTTTGGGCACCTGTGAAGAGACAGAGACAAAATCAGGGTCAATAAAGAGGACATAAAATACAGGACGTATGTATTTTTACTGACCTGGTACTTTTAAAATCTAAACTTTACTTCAACTTTTAAATCTAACTTTTTTCTATTTTAAATTAATTATACACCTAAAGTAGCATATTCAATAAGCTCTTCTAAATCAGTCCATTTCATGTGGCAACCAAACATCATTCCATGTCAACACGAGACACTTTTATTTTGAAATTCTGTGAAATATCTTTAATTTTTCAATTGACTCGCCCCCTACTGGCCAGACGAGATGAGAGCCCTGTTCTAAATGGTATATACTGGACCTTTAAATGAAATTTCATATGAGGACATTTTGTGTCAATACTGTGTGGAAACATGAGAGGCGGCACCTCATAGATGGAGAATCCGATGGTAAAGAGATTTGCTCCCATCTTGCGTTCTTTCCGCCTGTTCTTTTGCATCAGAGCCACAACGAAGGTGCAGCCCACCTCGCTGTCCTCGGGATCGTCGTCCTCCTCCAGCAGACGGAGGCGATACTGAGGGTTTGTCCAGAAAGTGTCTGCAGAACAATGAGGACCAAATTCAAAGTGAATCACTAAGTGTGGTGTGGCCAATGATTGATGTCCCATCTTCTCTCAAACTCACAATTGGAAGTAAAAGCTGAAATGTTTATCTTATGTTTTCAGTCTATGGCAAACATAAAGGAATTGTCCTCACTATTCCAATACTAAAGGAGGGAACTGTATATACTTGCCCTGATGTGGAGGATAAAGCAGTAGAATATGGATGGATGGATGTTTTCTTGTCGTAAACTTATCAAGTTTTTGTTTCAAATCAAACATTTTGAACATTTTCCTGCTTCCACCCTTTCTGTGTCGCTGCTGCACTGCTTATTATTATTATTGTTTTTTGTTTTTTTTACCTGGATAGTTCCTGCAGCCTCCAGCGGAGCAGCCTCTCACCCAGCGTCCCTCGTTCATAGAAACCGTCCACTTGTGGATCTTGTCGTCCTCCAGAGCGTCAGGCGTGAGGTTACAGATCTCGATCTTGGTGTAGTTCTTCCTGAAATCCTCGAATGACATCCTGGATACAGACAGAAAATGAAAACGAACAATTGAAATGCAAGATAAATGAGTAGGTTATGTAAAGCTAGTTGTAAAAGGCTAATTTAATTTTCCTGTACATTTGGTTTACTTTTAAATGGGAAATCATCATAAAGTTGTTTATGCACATCACTGACCAGAACTCTCCGTCCTCGGCACTCTGGTGCTGCAGCTTCTCTTTTTCATCCTTGGACAGTGAGGTCCACTCCTTAGAGCTTGGAGGAGGAGAAAACCACAAATATCACAAGAAATGTCAAAGACCTGTTCTGGTGTCAACGAAAAACTAGGCTAAAAAAAAAATGAAATGTATTCATGCTCACAAAATCCCCAAATGACTCTAAACACTGCAGTATATTGATTGGTCTGTATGTGGCGCTGTAACTCAGAAATCATTTTTTAAAAATCACATTATGACATAAGTGATGGGTGAAGACGGTTAAAAGCTCGTTACTTGTCACTCCATGGACCGTTCCATTCCACTTGACCCCACGGGTTCCTGAGACGCACCAGACGAACTTTGGACGCCTGCAACGCTTTACACTGTCGTTAAAAAAAACAAGAAAAAAAACAGAGAGAACCAGAATCTGTTTATTTAGAATGAGTTTTTACATAAACAGACACAAAAACACAAACATGACTCCTGAGAGAAGACGATATTTTCGCAGCAGGAAAAGCAAATCAAACGCTCTGTTGAGTTTCTGTAAGTGAAGACAGTTTGACAGGCAGCTGAAAGTAAGGACCTGTACATCATGAGCACTAAAAGTATTATAATACTATAAAAAATATCATGTCACAACTATCCTGACCAAATTCTCTCTTCTGTCTCTACCTCTCCCCCCCTTCATCTCTCCTCTGTCTCCCAATTTCCTTTCACCCCAATCAGGCGAGGCAGATGCTGCCCATCTTTGAGTCTGGTTCTGTTAACAGGGAGTTGTTTTTTCTCTTCTCTCATTGTTATATAATATTATAAAGCAGAGTCACAAACTCGCAGACCCACGTCATTTAATTATAATGACGTCATTCTCCGTTTTTTTATTTTGCATCATGAAAATCCCCTACTGGCCACACTAGATACTCACTGGCCCCCAGGACATTTGGGTTAGGGTTATTTGAAATTATAGTTGTCTTAAAGAATTCTAGACAAGCAAACTTTTCTTAAACCATTTGCTGATTTTGTTTTCTTAAAAAGAAAATGTAAGAATATTGTCTAATATTTCAAACTTGATTGTCTGCCCCTCCCCAATGTGATTCACCTGTGTCTTGATTAACCCTCCCTGTGCTCCCTGTTTCTTGGTTTCAGTTCATCTTGTTCAGAGATTTCCATGCTGTCCTGGTCCTGTTTCCTGTGTTCAAAGGTATTTTTCCGTTTGACCTTTCTTCATGCCTTCACCTCCTCCTCTGGGTTGTCTTTCTTGTTTCAACCTGCATTTGCAACTTCCCTTCACCTGCTCATCCCTAAAGTTTGACTCTTATGTTTGATGAACCACCTGTTTTGGGAATAAACTGCTTGCCCGTTCTCATTTAATTCAGGGGATTAAATGTAACTATGGCCTTGTTTAGATTTAGATAGATTCAGATTTTGCTGACCAACTGTTTACATCATATATTGCAACCGAACCAATCCGATTTTTGTTTTTACCTGTCCAGACTGCCAAAAAAAAAAAGAATCTGGGTATGCTTAAAATTCCGATTTGGGCCTATTAAACCTCCTCATGTTTTACCTCCTCCACTGCCGTCACAGAGTAGGCGTGACCCTTCACAAGTCCAGTCGCGGTGCGAGTCTCAAGGCGAGCGGGAACCAGAGACTGCAAGTAAATCAAAATAACGATAACGTTAACGTCAAGGGCTAAGAACAATGATAAAACATAGATCCTGATAAATAAATGACTTTACCATGGCCATTTTTAGAATGCTAGTTGTTATTAGCTAGCTAATTAGCTTTGTCAAAGCAGACAAAAATCCTTTACGTTTCATGCTGTTTTGTGTGGACAGGGCCTAAATAATCTGCGGACCAGACACCAGCACAATACTAATCTGCATAGACTAGGATTGGGACCTAAGGAGAGGAAATGAAAACCATCTGAAGCTTTTGTTTTTGGTGCCTTCCAGTGGTTGAGGCCCGATGTTTTCTCTGAACGTGTTCACTTTCTGACACAGACTCACATCGATAGAACAGCCCATGAGGGAGCCTCTCTCCAGAGCTTTCTTCATGATTTTGTAAAGCTCTTTAGGAGCCTCCTTCATCTCGTAGAACTCTGTGACTCCACCGGTGAAATCCTCCATGGCCTCTGTGGTGTTTCCACCCTTGAGGGCCTCGTAGGAGCCGTGAAGCCTGGACAGAGAAGAGGTGATAACATTTACATCAATAAGTTCAATTCTGGCCTGGTACCTCAGTGTTCTTCTGCATGCTCTGCTGCATGTTTCGATTGGTGACCTGATGTGTTCTTCACTTACCCAATGTCCCCTCATGACTTTTGGCAAAGTGTGGTATAGCTCATGGATGGATGTACATCTCTTTTATTTAGACAAATCCATTCCCATGGACCATTTTAAATTCTGACAATCTTCCAAAACTTTTAATTATATGATATTGAATCCTCTGTGCTACACTGTAAAAACATGAAAAGTTATTTTTACTTCATTTTACCCAAGATTTGGAATTGGATTTTACGACAATTTCTTTGTTATTAAAACTTACACAAAAAAGCTTGAATAACTATAAATATTGTGTGATTATTATATACAAATTTGTCAGTTAAACGTTTTAATTGGTTTACAATGAACAATCTCTTGAAGTCCACCTGCAGTACTTTTACGACCCACCAGGGGGCTACAGCAATTTAAACAAATTAATTCCTGGTTATTTTTCAATGAATTAAATTGATAATTTATTGGTTAGCAGCTATTTTTGTCCATTACTTGACTAAAATAACTGAGGCAGCAACTAACAACTATTTTAGTGATCGACTGTCTATTTTGATGATGACTCATCCACACGCCTTTGCTTTGCTACGACAAATTCACAGCTAACGTCTTCTCAGACACAAAAACCTGCCAGGTCAAACTCACTTGGCGTAGGCCTTCTCCAGCAGGGCGCTCCAGAACTCGTTTCTCTCTGCGGACTTAGTGAAGACCAGCTGGTTGTTGACGGTTGGTATGCGGTCGTCGATGACGACATCCACCCAGTCGCCATAACGCCAGAACTGAAGGAGAAGAATGAAGAAACAGCATTGAAGAACATCCTGTGAGCCTTCAGAAAACAACAGTCATATTGCCTTTGACTCGTTCCATCTCTATAAACAGTCTATGTATGTCACACACTGGGCCTTTAATTTAGGAGTAACGTGACGTTAAGGTGCAGAAATGAAGGAATGCATGGAAGTTTATTATAATTTCCTGACCTGGAAGTGGAAGATGCCGCCGTATCCCTCTGAGTAGCTTTGCTCTGCAGGAACAACGCGGTACAGAAGCTTCTCATTCAGGGTGAGACAAGCGATGGCGGCCAACAACCAGCAGTCACCTGCACACAGGAAATCAATCAAATCACAAAAATGATGAATTACTCTATATACACATGGCTGTGAGGAGCTCGTCTACTCTGTTTATTTATTATTATTAGAATTGAAAAAAAGCAAATGTATTCAGCAGATACAGTGGACACAATGTCCCCACACGTGTCTGACTGGTGTTTTCTTTGATTTATGCACATTCTGTCAGCAATGAAATGGAAGCTGCCTCCAAAATAATTTGTGGTCCTGCTCTGGTGCCTTTTACCTCACAGATGTAAAGACTGACTTCACTCATGACTACATTTTGTTTTGCAGGAGGAAGAGATCGGCCCTGAGCGCTGACGACATCAGTTTTCCTGATGGTCCAGGTGTGTGTTTCAGCAGTGAACAGGTTAACAGGACCTTTGTCCCCTTTATTCTCACTGTGACCGGGACAACAATGAGAAGTGCTGCTGGATGGATTCCCTTCCAAAAGAGTAAGCAGATTATGGGGAGGCCATGTGCAGGGGGATCAGTGGGATATTCGTTCACCAAAGTGTCCTGCACTTTCTTTTAGATATTGAATTTAAAACCAAGTCAAGAATACATTAATGTATAATCAAGGCTTAGGATTAGGTAGATTGTTGTTTTTCTATGAAACGTGTAAAGTGAGAACCAGTGTGAAATAAAAATTTATTTTAGTTTTGGGAGAGAAACTATGGATTGAAATAACTGATGATTGAAACTGTGTAAATTTGAGGTTTATAAATTAATCAAATGAATGAATCATTAAAACTGAATATTTTTTGGTTTATGGACAAAACAAGACATTTGACAAACATAATAATTTCCAGGTTGAATCGAGAAAAGAATCAACAGATTCATCAATTATGAAATCCTTTACCTAATCCTTAGTTGCAGCTCTAATTTCGTTCCTTTTATTTGCTCCAAACAGGCCTTGAAACTCAGGTATTAAGTTATGGATGCAATGATTGAATAATTTGGCTCTGTACATTTTAAACTGTTTTCATTTCAAATATTTGTTCCAGAGTGACAGGTTCACACTTCACTAAAAGTTGAGGGAAATTTACCCAGATCTCCCTGGCAGATGTCTGTCCGACTGGCTCCTCCCACAATGAACTGAGGATTCTCACAAATTTCCTGCCAAACAAAAGACATAAACTCAAATCAGTTAGACACAAGTCTAAAGCAGTGACCCGCCAATCGATTCCATGCCACTGATTGTCAAATCATAATGAGGTATTTCTGTATGTTTTCTTATGTAATAGATTCATTTTGGTTAAAAAATGTGTTTTTAATGTGAACGGTGAATCATTCCACAAATCAACACAAACAAAAATATTGTTATTACGGTTTGTTACCGTAAATGTATCGAGGGCTAGCCATTGTAAGTAATATCAGAAGATAATAAAGTTCTACAATTTAGAACTTTATTATGTTTTGATATATTTTGATTACAAGTACTTTTTATTTGGATGTATTTATTATCTCGGGTAAAACTCAGCGTTAGTGATGGTGTTTTGAATTTGAGCGATAGTGTTCTAGGGTTAAGATGGAGCCAGGTATAACTCTTACTATTTAATGTATTATTATTATTTTGTTATTTTCTACCTCGCTCCAGTCACATACCCTGCTGTATACAGTAGAACAGTATTCATGATTACCACCAAAGGAAGCTCACGTACCACTAGTGGTACACGTGCCACAGTTTGAGAACCGTGGCACTAAATAGATATTTGTTTTACGTGCGACTGATTTGTCTATGAAAAATGATGACAGAATTTCATTTTAACAGTAAAGGTAGCAGTGTTTGTAGTCGCGGCAGCCATCGTGGATGGAATCGGTGTTGGTGTTGGTGTTGGTGTTGGTGTTGGTGTTGGTGTTGGTGTTGGTGTTGGTGAGGTTGCTCCGACTTTCTTGCTGTGTTCCATTTACATTGGAACTCGGAGCTGGGAGTGACGAGTTCACCATGTTCCAGAGAGAAGTTGCAAAAAACTGTATCCCAGGCTGGCTGTTGTTAACAATTCCAGTGGATAACAAGGCTGCACATGGTATTTCAGCGTAGCAACATGTTTATGGATATAAATCAAACCGTACTATGTGTACAAGCAGAAATCACATTCAACAGGAGTGCTATTAGCGGTAAAAGAAGCGATGTTTGGATTGTGGCTGCTTTCTTGGAATCCTAACTCGTACGTGAGATTGCGCCGAGTTTCCGAGTTGGAAATTTTAGTTCAGTGACCTCTAGAGACCCACAAGGTAAAGGTCATGTCAGCTTTTGAGCTTTGTACATGCTATTGAAAGTAGGTTTTGGTAATGACGACCTCACTTATTACATATCAAAAGTATACAGTCCCACCTCCCATGTGTGATCCACTCCCTCTTTTTTTTAACTTCCCTGTGCCAACCTGGCCAAACTCCCCTCCTCATACCTTGGGCCTCTTCCAGACGATGTTCTTGACCTTGGTGGACTTGTGTCCGAGCTCTTTGAAGCCCAGAGACTCCACAGTGGCCGGGAAAGAGTCATCCTCAAACAGACTCTTCTTGTGAAGACACTCCTGTCTCAGGGTGTTGAAGTCTTGACCATTGAAGCGCAGTGGTTTGTTCAGAGATCCTTCTCCGTCTCTCCTCTCTCGTTCCCGGATCAACCGGTCACAGAAAAAGCCAGACGGTGTGTAGGGCATCTCGTCTCAGCTGACTTTTTCTATTTTAAAAAAAAAATCAGACTTTTGCCACTTGTACTAAGGTCTTACAAGCCTAAAAACCCTGGCATAAATCCAAACAGCTTCCGTCTGATTGGCTGTCTCTTTGAGTGACGTTCCCTCACTGTCCCCTCGTCACAGAGCAGATGTTCAATCTCTCCATCGCTGTCCACATGTACACACACTCGCACATCACACAAACGTCCGTTTTCTGCATTCCCATTGGCCACTGTGAACAATGAGGCGTTCCCTGGCTGTGGTGCCGTGGTGCCATCATTGTCGGGTGACACAAAGGCCAGCGGGCCGCAGCAGAGAGCATGTAAAGAGAGGTCAGTAGATTCCTTGCCTCAGCAGAAGGCATTCAAGCCCTTTTAAACCTGTTGTGAATGGAACCTGTCATTGAGCAGCCTCAGCATAACCAGAGCAGGCCACTGTCACATAGAGGAGTATTAGGGCTGGGCGATATGAACCAAAAGTCATATCCCGATATATTTAGACTGAATATCGAGATATACGATATATATCCCGATATTTTTTTTTCCCACAAAGCGAGAGAAATGAAATGTTCAGTCAAAGCCAAATATGACATGTCACAATTCCTCAGCTGTTCAAATAATAACATGGAAACTGTTTAACATCAGGAGTACCTTTTTTGAAATCAAAGCTCCAGAAGGAACTATACTGATTTTTATAACAACTTCCATGATGAATAATGAGGTAAAAATGTCTTTTGACTAGGTTTTGCAGTAAAATAGTTTCAGTTCAAAATCCGCTCTGTCATTTTTTTAATTCCATTTGAATTCCGATTGGAAATTTAAAATTGTATTCCTCTGTCAAAGATCCACTACAAAGTGTGTGTAGATATCTTTAAAAATATGTTTTTCACTTTATCTCACCATTAGACAGCATTTTCTGACTGGAAGCTGAATGTTATTAACGAGTGAATATTTCCTTTGTTTTTGCTGCTGCTACATTTGTCAAATGTGTGTCTCTTTGAAAGAATGAAACACCAAAGACACGAGACATCACAACTGAACTGACTGATGGAGGCAACAATGGTTTAACAACTCCTCTGTGCTGTCATGTAAAATCGTTGATTTTCTCTATGGACTTTAGCAGGCAGAAAACATCACAGACGTGAAAGCCCTTACTGGGAAGGTGATTCCTTCTCCTCCTCCTCCTCCTCCTCCTCCTCCTCCTCCAGTGAGGACCTTCTCAAATCCCAACACCTGAGGAAACACTGACATTCGTCTGAGCATCTACACTCTACTTTCTGTGGAAACAGAAAATGAGGAGCACGCCTACAGCAGCTTGGAGGGAGCACACGGTGAGTGAAATGTACCTCTGTACTTTCTTGTGATTATCTTGTGAAAAAATGCTTTCATTTAGTGTTTTTGACATTTTATTATTCAACACTCTTTTTCGATTTAATGCACTTTTACATGCTGTGAGGGTACTTCTTAAAACATTTTTTGCTGGTTATTGTCTCATATAGAATTCCTGATTTTCAGATTCCAAATTTCAATCATATTTAAAAATAAATAAATATGCAGTAGAAGCTTTGATTCATATGGTCCTCTATTTATTTCAACAATTTATTTATTTCGAATCAGTTTCAACAATTAAGCAGCTTTGAATCAAGACTTATTCTATTTATTTCAACAATGTATTTATTTCAAATCAGTTTAAACATTTAAGCAGCTTTGAATAAATGTTTCCTCTATTTATTTCAACAATTTATTTCAAATCAGTTTCAGCAATTAAGCAGCTTTGAATCATTTCTTCCTCTACACGTAATGTCACTTTTGTCCACCAGAGGGCAGTTAAACAACATAACAGCTTTGAATCAAATCTTCCTCTATTTATTTCAACCATCTATTTAATTCAAATCATCTTCAACAATTTAGCAGCTTTTAATCAATTTTTGTCACTTTTGTCCACCAGAGGGCAGTTTCAACAATTTAGCAGTGAAATAAATATTTAATTAAGTGAGGTTGGATTTAGATGTTTATTGCATTTCAGGGTTTATCCAACACATAGAACGGTGAAAATACCAGTAAATTAATGAACTGATTTTAACTCACCAAGATCATCGTCTGTTCATAGATATGAGCTTATACATGCCGTTATTGAAAAATGCACGTCGAATTGGTGAATCCGCCAACATCAGATTGTTTGACATCACATTCATGTACCAGACTGTTTCCTCTCCTCTCATTTATTGTCTCCCTGTTGTCAGAGCAGATCTCTGAATAGTCTATCAATCATCTGTAATCAATGCAACACGAATCAGCAGTGCATTACAGAAAGAGACATCACTTTGAACACACACCTCTGCTAATGTTAATGCTGCAGGTAGCGTCTCCTTTAATATCACTGAATGTTGCAAGCATGTTGAAATGTCCACAATTAGGTACTGATTATTAACATTTTCCATTCAAATCAATGGCTCTCATGAAAGCATTAGCATTTTCAGTCGATATCAATGTGCACGGTTGACACTTTTTTTCCTTTCTTACTTATAGCATTGTCTATTTATATCAATGTGCATTGCTAGCAGTATTATCATGGTGCTCATCCTGTAAAGGAGCAGACAGTCTACAGAGATAATGGTCACCTGACCATCAGGTGTTTATAAACTGGTCATGTAAAGAATTGTCCAAGTGAAACCCGTCATATGAAGGTCAGGTGCTGGTCATCACTCAGGCCATAAGCGTGTTTGTGGTGCTCGAACAGGTCAGTCAAACTCTGAAGGTAACTCGCGTGAAGACACTCGATATCCTCACTGCTGGGACTGGGAGTCTGGGTGACTGAGATTGGCTTTCCCACTGAAAAGAGAGAAAGGAACAGCGGTAACAAAAAAATGTCCCAGGTGCCATACAGTATAAGGCAGTGTTATCTATCTATATTGTAAATAACTGTTGTTTCCTGGTCTGTGCATGTGCATAGTGTGACTACCTTCTGTTACCAATCATGTATTATGACAGTTGTGGAATGACTAACACTAAAAATAACATAAAAATAATAATAAGCCTCACGACCCTTATGTGGAGGATAAAGCTGTAGACGATGACTGAATGAATAAGAGTACTATGAGTACAACCAATTTACTGTGAAACAAGTACAATAGAAGCACTATTAATGGTAAATGACACAATATGTGCATGGTGGTTTCGAAATTTTTGTTCAGAGGGCGTTCCTTCACCATGAAAATTCCAAGTTCTGACTACAAATAGAATACAATAGAATTAGATTAGTGTTGAATATTATTATATTAGCATTTAGTGTTGTGAACATACCAACAGTGTGTATTGACTTCCTGTAGGGAATCAAGCCGAAGCTGTACTGGAAAACTCCTCTGGCATGAAAGAGAGGCATAGCTACTCCCATGACACTCTGAAGCCGGTTCTGTGGAAACAGGACTACATGCTGACATCCCATAATAGTGAGTCACACAGTCAGAGTTCACACACACACACACACACACACAAAAGCTGACCTGCAGTGTCCTTAGAGACGAGCCTGCTGGATTGTCCATCTGATCGAACAACTCATTTTCTCCAAATGAAAAGACCGGAACCAGCTGAGCTCTACACACATACACACATGGTTATTATGTGATTATTATGGTGTTTAAAAGCCCTGCTCCTGGCTCTACCCACCCATGTTTGAGAGCCAGTTTGATGAATCCCTTACGATTTTTTATCTGTAAAAAAAAAAAAAAAAGTCAATACATACATTAATACTTCTTTTTACCATTGTCGCTCTCCTCTCGAAATAACCCAATGTTTGTATGTTCAGTAAATATACAACACACATTAGAAGTGGCTTGGTTTCATGTCTGTTTTTGTTTGACTGTTTAACTTTGAAATCCTTTTATTTGTCTTTGTCCTCTCTTCTTTCTTACGAATCACTAATACTGTTCAGGTTTCAGCCACTATCACCCTGTCCAAATCTCTGACTGGCTAGGGTGGCTTTAGTCATTGGTGGCGTTAGTCATTACTTACTTGGAAGAAATTTCCAGGATGCTGGAAATGAGAATGGGCTGATCAAAAGACGATTGGGAATGTTTTGGTGGGTGGATTATTTGACTTCATAAATATTGTAGTGTAAACTAGTCTCAAACTAATCTCTGAGGTTGTTTTAAATGGACAGACACAAACATGAAGACAAACTAGACCTGCAGCCTTAAAGCTCCTGGCCGAGCGTCCAGAGCCTCTGTAGCTCCGCCTACTGCGATGACAGCAACCTGACCTCCCTCAGGACGACTGACCAGGTATGACAAGCTGGACTTAGAGCTGGACACCAGACCTGAGAGACAGTTGAGAGAGAGTGAGAGAGAGACAGACAGTTGAGAGAAAGACTCAAAAGGTGCACAGAGAAGTCAGAGACAGGCAGATGTCACCTCCACACATGATGTAATCTCTGAACAGTGGCACTCTGAACCAGAATGGCAGCATCAGCAGGTGAGACCTGAGTCCAGGAAATAGACAGGAGAAACCCGTGGACTCTGTACAGAAGTTTGCAAATGCTCCGGCAACCAGGACACCTGACAAATGGACATATGAGAGGCAGAGAGGGCTGCACGATTAGGCAATGTCTAATTACTAAAATTGGTCGATGCTGAATTTTATTGTCAACGCATAATCAACCTGTTTAATTAAATCACCACATAATAATGACCAGACTTCTGAGCATTAATATAGACAGATGAAGGATAATATCTGCCAGATCAGTATAAAGAGACAAAAAAACAGGCAGGTGTGCAGACAGTTTCTCACCATGTGGGTGAAATCCAAAGATGTAGTTTTTCTTTGGATCGAGATCAACAGTTTTAACAAGCTGGAGACACAAATGGAAAAGCAAGAGTCAGACTGAACGTATTCATCAGAACAAGCTGGAGACACAACTTAATAATCAATAGTCTGACTGCACTGACTGAGCAGATAACTAATGTCTCACCGTTATAGGGAAGTAGTCCCTGAAGTAGTCCCAGACAATCCAGGTCCTGACCCACTGTGACCTCCGACCCCCAGATGAGGGCGTGTCCCAGTCCAACCACAGCCAGCCAGCGTAGAGCGGAGCCAACATCCACCAATCAGAGAGCATAAGGAGGATGAACGCAGCCAGACAGCACTGAGCTGACAGAGCAACAGAGAGGGGTGTGTGCAGAGACGGACAGTGTGAACGAGTGTGACAGGTGTGAAAATGGAGGCAAGTAAGAATGCTTTCACAAATATAAATTGTAATTGTTTATATATATATATATATTCTTAATGAAATTGCAATGCGATGTGAGCTAACAGAATATAAGTCTCAATCAAATCATTATTTGTGACCAGGTTTTTGCCTTCAATCCAGCATCAATTCTTATAAGTACACTTTCGCAGGATTAGTCAGATGTATAATTAAGCAATGAACCAAAGGGGTTGATGATAATGCTAATGATCATTTTCACTTGTAGTTTGTAATGAAAGATAAACAGCTGGGTAGGAGCTTTAAAACTTGGTGAGGCACAGCCAGAGTACAGCAACAAGAAACAAGGTAGTTATACTGGTAGTTATACTAGTAACTCAGCAACATCTCACAAATTTCATTTTTATATTATGCGTGATTTTCGACCAGAATGACAGCTAGAGCTCATAGCCTCTCGGAGTGAGAGAAGAACCACCCAGCTTCTCCATAAACCACAATATCAACTGCCTCTTGCACTCCTGGACAAAATTCACACCATTTAAAGCAACTCAGCATGGCTTCAGCTTAGGCATTAGAAGCAATCCCACTGTAATGTCTTTGAAACTGCCTTTTGGTGGCTGGAGACCCAGCATCATTCATAATGTATAAGTATCATATAAACTATAGTGATTATTTGTTCACAGGATGAGTTAGAATGTATTAATGCAGTTGCTAATACATTACTTTAAGGACATTTAGGCCGAGGAACTAATTCATTGTGAAATAACCTACACGGAAGTGGTCAGTGACACACTGACTGCCAGTATGCATGCAGAGCAATTAACCTGATCTATCACATTTGAAGAAAATGTCTATTTTCATGCAGTGACTGCTGCTATTAGTTTAAAATCACATATTCTGGTTATGCACTGCTGAAACTGCAGAGAAAACCAGCTCTACTTTTAAAACATAATTTCAAAGATAGTTGACAGAAGCTGTGGCAAACGTGGACCATGCCAGATTGACTGTGAATCTGAATGTTTATGAATCTCCAGGGTCAGTAGATTAATCCAGTCCAGATTTGAGAGGTTTAGGCATAGTGGTTTTTGATCTGGACCCAGTCTAGTGTGGTCTATAATATATAATAAAGGTTTCACAAATCAGAGACTGTGTTTTTATGAATCTTCAGGGTCAGTAGGATCATCTAAGCCAGATTTGAGAAGGCGAGGTATAGTGGTTTTTGACCAGGACCTGGTCTAAATGAGGTCTAGGTATAAAAAAAATCTCCCTTTTAGCATTTTCACAAACAAAATAAAAGCTTCAAAAACACAATAGTGGGTGTCAGATAAAGTAAATGTCTTACCTAAAATGTCAAAAATGTTTTTACATCGAGAAGTGTCACCGAAAACAGACAATCAGTGCAAAAACAGTCGCACTGCACAACGTTAATTTCCCTTTAACTTCAGCGTCGTCCATGATCAACAGTTGGCATCTGTTGATTTTTCCCCCTAAATTATAAGTAAGCCAACATTAAACTTTGAGCCACTTTCGTAGAATATCACCAGTAGAAGGAGAAGAGCCACAGCGAGTGTTACCTAAAGCGAGGAAGGAGAACACCCACTGCAGCACAGCCGCAGTCTGCAGTCTCCTCCGCACGGGAAGATTTAGCGGGGCGAACTCAATCCTCATGCCGACGTTCGTGCTCCTCAGCCCGGCTGGTGCGCTGCTCTGTCTCTCCCTCCCTCCTGGAGGTCTCTGTGTTCAACAACGGTGACGGTCAGTCTGTCTGTCTGTGTGTGTTTAAAGAGTAAAAGTAAACTCCTACTTTTCGAAAGACAAATTCAGTGTGTGAATTTGAACTTAGAAAGCAGACCTTACTTTACGAACATGTTTCTCAGTGTCGCCCCGTACCGCGCATGCATACCAGACCCTTCCCCACGGGGTGGGTTTTTCTCAGCCAATCAGAGGCCGTGATGACACACGTCTCGAGCGAGACGCCCTGTGTGTTGAAATAAAGTTTTTGAACATGTTGACATAAGAAAGTAGGTGAGATTACAGGAACTTGATAAAAAAAAAAAATTAACATAAACTTAAAGGTCCAGTGTGTAAAATTTGGGTGGCATTATTTGCATTAGGCAGAAATTCAGGATAAAAAATTATACTTATTTCTTTTTTTCCTGTCCTGCCCAGTACCTGCTTGGACATGTAATATGGTTGACAAGTCTGTGATACTCGCAGTGTTTTCAGTGCAGTACCACTGCACACTTGCTGTCTAATGCCTAAGCTGAAGCCAATGCTGAGTTGCTTGAAGCATTTGAATTTGTATGAATGGATTGAAAAGTAGTCTTTCTGCATAGGGTTTGCATGTTCTCCCCATGTGTGTGTGTGGGGCTTTTCTCCTTGTTCTCCAGCTTCATCCCACAGTCAAATAAACATGGGGATTAGATAAATTGGACACTCTACATTGACAGTAGTTGTGAGAATTAATGGTTGAAAGGTTGTTTGTCTCTATGTGTGGCAATGGACTGGTGAACTGTCCAGGGGTGTACCCCGTCTATATCATAAATTGTAGAAATAGGGTATAACATGAGTCCTTTAAACTCAAACTTGAAATAAACTCATCGTTAAGCTCAGGATCTGTTCACTCTGTCACAATTATGACATCACTGGTTTGACCTTTATCCTCACATATTAGCCCCCTTTCCACTGCAGGAACTTTTGTAATCTACCCGGGATTTTGAAAAATCTTGGCAAATTTCCAACAAAATTATCAAGGGGATAAACTTCTCCTCAATCCCAAACTTTCACCTAGAGAAGTATCTACTTGCTGCGTGTGCGGATCAATACTGAGATATCTGTACCTCCAATACCTGATCTTTAAGCTCTAAAATCGATTCTCAAATCAAAATTTCAATACTTTTTAAGTGTAATTTTGATGGTGCCCTTACTCCCATTATTTTGTTAGACAGACTGTTGTTTAATCCAAGATAAATGGTACAACATCTCCCCGTAGCTGGATGTTATTGACCTCCACAATGGTACCAAACAAGTGATTACATTCTGGGTGTGATCTGTGGACGCCATCACTGGTTACAACACTCGCTGTGTGACCCAGGCGCTGGCAGGGTGTATTTTGTGGGCACTGAGCTGCCTTGGCAGAGGTCTGCGCTCTCCGAGTGCTTTTCTAGTTGATGATGAAATACAAAATGCACCAAGTCAGGAAATGCAGAGGGGTGATTCTGGGACTTCACCTGAACAGACTGAGAGCACACAGTCTGTTGGTGTTAACTGACACTGTAAACAGAAGGAATTCACAGCGAATCAGAAAGAAACCAGCTTACTTACAGTTACAGGAGTCTGAGAATGAGAATATGGTGGACAAACTACAAACATGCATGGACTCTTGTTATAGAGCAGTATGTGATATTCCTCAAGATTTCCAGGATGCTATAACTTCAACAAAGTCAAGGCAGTGGAAACATGCCATGAGAAAATGAGGCTTTCAGCCTCACCTTATTGCCACCAGGCAGACGAGCAGTGGGGGGCAGATAGGTCTACACACTGAAGAGAGACATAGATAGATCAGATAAATACAAAGTGAGATTCGAGGAGATGTTTTCACCCGCAGCAAATATGACAAGTGTGCGAGTAATAATGCAAAAGGCAGCACAGGAAGATCTAATTCTACATCAAATAGACATTAAAACGGCCTATTTGCATGCGCCAATTGATTGTGAGCTCGATATAGAGCAACCAGAAGGTTACAAGAAAAAGTCAGAAACAGGTGAAAAACTTGTATGCAAAGAAATATCTGAAAATAAAATAAAGGGGCATTTCACAGTTTTGGACCACTTTGGACCAGGTCCTGATCCAAAACCACTGTACCTAGACTTCTCAAATCTGGACTAGATTATCCTACAGACACCAAAGATTTATAAAAAACACAGTCTCTGATTTGTGAAACCCTGATTATATTTATGAAAATTCATAAAAGTATAATTTCAGTAATCAGTCATTTCAGTGATTTTAGCACTATATTCATAGCCCCAATGAGACACCCATTGGGAACAAGTAGGAAATTGATTTCAGTGTCTTGCCATTGTTTCGTCCCTTGAATTTTGTCGCAAAGCCTCATGGGTACTGCATCGGTTCACATGCCCCCTGGTGGACAAATGTGACACTTGCGTGTAGAGGAAGATATGATTCAAAGCTGTTAAATAAAAAAGAAACTGCTGATATTTATATTAAGGGAGGCAAAGCTATAACAATAACATTTTAAGACGTTAAGGTTAAAAAAAACTGTAAAAGTCAGACGGAAGGAAAATATTTTTTATTTTCAAAATGTCCTAAAACAGTGTTAGAGATAGAAAAACACTCATAATTCAAGTAACATTTAAAAGCAACAAATGCAGCTACAAATATGACAGAAAGTGTTTTCTTTAGTTTACAATTATAAAGATGAATATATCCTGTTAGGACATGTAGCTTATGTGACACAAAAAGGACAGTGTTTTGAAATAAAGTAGGACATACAATTTCGAGACAAAATATTCCCTTTAAACAATTACAAAATCCAGCAACAATTTGACCAAAGTTC
Source organism: Microchirus variegatus (assembly GCF_963457635.1). Classification (NCBI taxonomy): domain Eukaryota; kingdom Metazoa; phylum Chordata; class Actinopteri; order Pleuronectiformes; family Soleidae; genus Microchirus; species Microchirus variegatus. The sequence goes on from NC_139803.1 coordinate 28,751,743, forward strand.
ACATTTTCTCAATTGCAGACATCCGACTCACAAACTACATTTTATGTGCGTACAAAAATGCATCTCAATTCAAAAAAATAAAAAAATATGTTTTGGGACGTTGTTTGGAAATGAATTATTCAGCAGTTATGTTCAGTTAAAACGTATCACCCTCTGGTTTACTTTAATACTATCCAATTATCAATGATATGAAATGGAAACAGGTGAAAGTCCTGACCTAAAGACAGCACTGAGGAGAAGTTCAATACCTTAGATAATCTGACAGATTGTTTCATCGCTCTTTCAGTTGATTTCATTCAGTTCCCGTTCTTTATTCTTCAGATGCCTCTTGCGCATCCTGATTATCCACCGAACACTGAGTTTAGCAAAATTAGCAGCCTTGAAGACAGCCATGAAGACCCCACAGAGAATAGCTATGGAGTTCCAAGGGTTTGCCGTCACAATCTGTGTGGGACATAAGCAGCGTTGTGTTCACAGCCTGACCCTCAGTTACACACAGTTAAAGTCTGATGAGGAGAAAGAAACTCACCACTTTTATTTCTTGCAAAAATGGATCCCGCCATTCAAAGACAGCAAAGAAAAGCTGATTGCTTTGCTCTGGTTCAGGTCTTTTATCATTGAATTTCACCACCATGGACTAAAAGATTCAACACATATACTGATGTTAATTCCTCTAATATCTATTTTAATCATAAGCCACATATAAAAAAGTGGATGTAGTCAATTTTTGACATTTCACAGGCTCCTATTGGACAGCATAAGTGGTCAATCACATGCTGTCCACTCATATCTCAGACTTTATTTTCCTCCAAATTAGATGACAAAATCGACCTCACACTGACCCCTAGGTCCTCAGGAAGATAAACATAATTTATGTTTCTGAGAGGTAGTTTTGTGTACACAAATAGCACAAAATCCAGAAGGAAATAGAATATTAAAACATGACGTCCATGCTTACGCAAAGGACGTCATTGCCCTTAAAAAAAGAAAGAAAAAGTGAACTTGAAAGTAAACTATAACAAGTCACTCAGAGAATAACACAATAGACGCTTATGTTTACTTCCATTCAAAATATGTAGTTCTTTTTTCTGCAACCAGCAGTATTGCCCCCTGGTGGCCATTCTGTTACTGACTCACCCCTAAACTTTACACCGTCTATGATTTTGATTCTGAATGTCATCATGTGTACCTTGGTTGGATGTAAATACCTCTTGCCGAAACTCAACAGCTTCCTCCCTTCTTCCCGATGTCCTCACGAAAGACATCTTGACCCAGGTCCTGAATCCTCCAGAGATCGTCCACTTGGAGTAATTCCTCTCACAGTTCCTCATGAAGTCGGATTGATTCGCACTGCAGAGTCGGACAACACAGGAACGCTCATAGTAAGTATTAAACCATGTGTGCCATATTTTATGTACATGTCTATATCTATAAACGTGGCTAGTATGAAACTGGGTCAAATAGTTTTCGCAAATCAAGCTTTTGTTTCATTAGGACGACAACAGTGATCGTCAGATTCTTCATCGCCAGGTGTCTACAAATACTCTGTGACCTACGTCAGACATCACTGGATTAAATACCTCGCAGTCAGCTCACTAAAATTGGCAAAAAGCATGTAAGTGATGGCACTGAAGTCCTCCTCTGTTTCGTTGTGACTGAACTGCATGAAGATCAACTCATTGTTTCTGACGTCAGACGGACCGCGCACCACCAGAGCTCTTTTCTGTTAAAGAGCAGACAGACAGATGGACACAGGTCAATCTCACCACAACAGAGAAGTCAAAAGGGCTTTTTCCTTTATACAGTTCTAGCACGACTCGATTAACCATGGAAACTCAGAAATGAAACTGTCGTGGCGTTGTCATAAAAGCGACACAAACACAAACTAGTGACGGTCAAAGCAGTTGTTTTCAGTGTTTACAGTGACGACACTCTCTGACCAATCGGTGACCGGCAGTCTGCTGAAGTCACATTTTAGTATCGGCTTTTTTGAGCCTCGCCAGAGCAGGGACTAAAACAAGCATCAGGTCCAGTTCTTTCCCAAACCAGTTGAGCCAAGCAGAGCTGTGCTATAACTGTATAAAAGGAAATAGTAAATACAAGCAGACTGTGCAGAAACCTGTGAAACCAGTTCAAGATGTTTATGACTGACCTCTGTTTGATTTGAAAAAGGTCCAAAGTAAGTCACTTCCATGACCTCACAGTCTCCTTCCTGTGGTTTTCCTGGGTCCACTAAAGGTGGGATGTTGCCATGGAAGTGCTGTCTGCAGCTCAGCAGCTGAGCTCCTCCAAGATACAGAGCGATACCTGCACAAAACACACAACATAACAATAATAACGAACTCAAGGAATAATATCAAGGCACAAATAAAGGACACCAGATCGACTGGTGAGAAGTCAGTGAATAGAACAAATAATTAGTAATATTATTATTATGGGCCATAATAATGAATTGACACCTTAACAGAATAACAAAATATTATACAAAACATTAATACGAACCCGGCGGAGGAAAGGAGTCCACCTCTTTGTAGGTGACAGACATGACAGGGTTGTTGAGCTTGTACAGAAAGTCAGAGATGGTCTGATAAACCAGGAACCCAGCCACCGCCGTCAGCAGCAGGTAGATGGTGATGAGCACCACCGTGAAGACGTTCTTCAGGCAGGTTTTACTGAATCTCATGGATGGACTGCTCTCCATCTCCATGATATCATCCTCTGGATATAATCACACAACCGACCAAAGAATGGTCACATGATTCTTTTAGGGTTTTTAATATTATGTCATTGTATTACCTTACTATTATTCCTTTATGTAATACCTGGGAAATGTCGTTATATGCCTTATTAGGTGCTAATAAACACATTTTGACTTTTGAGATCGCACACAGTTTTTCACCTTGTGAGATGCTGCTGTTGGGCTCGTCTTGCTCGAGATCCTCCATGGCGTCATCAGAGTCCGGAGGGTCTGTGTTCCCTTCATTATCGTCATCATCGCTGAACTGTGAGGTGAAGAAAAATAAAACACAGTTGTAACTGAGACCTAGAAGTTCAATTTGTTATTCTGTTTTCCTTAACAAAAACCAAGATGATTCTGTCAGTCCTGACCGGAGGAGCCTTCTGGTGCTTTTCCATGATACTGCTCTGTCAATGTGTATTTATTTGCAGGACCACTTTTGCCTAAAGCAGCCACTTTAAAAATGCTTTATTGGTGCTGTAAAAACTCTGGAGTCAGCTCATTTCACTTCACAGGAAGCTGCTTCATACTGCAGTCACATGATGTCAGTCTACACACACACACACACACACACACACACATTGCGTGACTTCCATTCATCTGAACAACATAATCAAAGGGTTGATCATAATTCCACCACAATTCAATTCAATTCAGTTCAGTTCAACGTTAGCCCTCAGAAAATGAGGTTCTGTGTCATTATGACCAGGTTTTGGTCTCCATGAGGACTAGTGGCCCTGACAAGGTCATTGTTTATGCCAGAAAAGGACCTAACGAGCTGAAAAATACGAGGACAAGCACACACACACTTCTTCCTACCTCTTGGTATGACCGGGAGTTGTTTTTCCTCTGCATTCCTCTCAACAACAGCCTTTTCTCTTTAACGACGACGAGTCTGAATAAACGAACTGTGCATGTTCACTAAAAATCCACTGTGTTCAGGTCCCGGGTTCACTTAAAATCCACTGTGTTCAGATCCCGGGTTCACTAAAAATCCACTGTGTTCAGGTCCCGGGTTCACTAAAAGTTCCTATGTGTTCAGGTCCCGGGTTCACTAAAGTTCTACTGTGTTGAGGTCCCGGAATGATGGCTGTATTTTAAAATATGGATAGAGTTCCGCCCCTTTGGCTCTTTTCATTCCTATGGAGCTGCTCACCCAGCGCTTGAAAAAGGGAAAACTAACAAAAATACGGATATTACACGGGATTGACAATGAACGAAAAGTGACAATACATGTGACAACAAGCGTTCGAGTATTTCTTTTAACTGGAAAAGGTTGATAAAAAGGTGTCGAAACGTTGTTTACCAACTGGAGTTGCGGAAGTAGCAGCAGCAGCTAGGAGGCGGAGCAGCCACGCCCACTGCCAAGAAGAAACAGAAGAAGAGTTTCCGCATTGACGTCTCCAAACAAACTTTCTGTCATGGCAACAGCGCAAATGTCTGTCCTCTCCTTTTTCATTTGTGCAACTTTAGCGCAAGAGTTTAAAGTAAAGTACAAGACAGCGACGAAACCTGTGCGTTTGTTTACGGAGGAGGAGCTGAGCAGATACGACGGCAGCGAGGTGGTCAACGATAACATTACCATGTGTGTGTGTGTGTGTGCTAAGCTAACGGACTCTTCTGTGGGTTCTCCACCTGTTTTAGGAGGAGCAGCCTGTTTATATGGCGCTGAAAGGAGTGGTGTTTGACGTCAGCTCAGGAAAAGGTAAAAACATTTCAACCTGAAGTCAATGTAAACTCTATTCACTCATGTTATCTTCGTGAGATGTTATCCCTGAGAATAATAACAATTTAAAAAGTATTTACGTAAGCGTTATATTTCATATTCCATAACGTTTCATCCTCAAAGTTGTTTTGATACATTAAAAATCAGGTGAATCGTAAAGCGTTCACAATACACAAAATATAATTGGATTGAATACATATCTGCCTACAAGTAGGTAGGATAGATCATCACTAATACTTACCTACTTACTTAGCACTTACCTACCAACCCATCTTCTTGTTTACCTATTTACCTGGGTAAGGGTTAGTGCATACCTCACTATATTTACAATAATAATCATTGTTATATCTTCTTTAAGAAAGAGAAAATGTTTTGTATTAGTTTGTGTAATTATTGGGTATTGGGTATCTTTGGAACTGTGTTTCTCTCCGCTCACCGCAGAGTTTTATGGTAAAGATGCTCCGTACAACGCCCTCGCTGGTAAAGACTGCACCCGTGCTGTGGCTAAAATGTCCCTGGACTCTGCAGACCTGACATCAGATACTGTGAGTTTTTTTTCCTCATTCATTCGTCCTGACACCACCTCACCCACCCAGTTGTCTGGATTACAGGCTTTGTTGTTTACTTGTTTTTATGGACCAGTGACATATGACACCTGAGAGAGTTTTTTTTTGTAAAGGAGGAAATGATTAATGCAAAAACAAAACAAAGAAACACAATGAATGAATACATCCTAAATAAAACTGAATAAAACCTATGTAAACAATGTCATTAGAGAAAAACATGTTTTCCTGTTTGCTTCCACAGACGAGCCTCACTGAAGAGGAGCTGAAATCTCTGGACAGTATATTTGAAGGCACATATAAAGCTAAATATCCCATCGTGGGCTACACAGCATCGCGCATCCTCAACAACGACGGAAGTCCCAACAAAGACTTCAAACCTGAGGACCAGCCTCATTTTCAGATCAGAGATGAGTTTTAATCTTATATATTATACCCTTTTGTTTTTACTTGACCAGAGTCTCCATTTCTATTCATTATTTACTTGAACTGAAGGTTCACTTGAAGGTATTTAGCTTTTATGCAGTGAGTCTCAAAAACGAACGGGGCCCACAAATTGGTCGCAGACGTTTAAAATGTTAAATGTTCCCAAACTTTTAGTCAGGATTTATGTGTTTATGTTTTAAATAACATGCGTAATTTAATGTAATCATGCAATGATTGTAGTTTTTACAGCAGGGGTCTCAAAGTCATGTGACCCAGGAGCCAATCAGTGTCTTGTTTGGTCAGGAGGGGGAAAACTGTTCAACAGAAGCAGGTGATGCTCCAAAATAAAAGCCTGTGTGTTTTTTTGTATGGAATTGACAAAAACATAATTTGAGAATGTAATATTACATGGTGGGCCGCATTAAATTGATTAGAGGGCCACATCTGGACCACCTGCCACGAGTTTGAGACCTCAGTTTTACAGATATGGCTGTGAAGTAGTTGCTACAATCATTTAGAAAGTTTGGGAAACATTGCTTTAATGTACATAATTCTTAAGAAATGCCATCCCAGTGCTGTAGATTTTAAAATGCAATTCAGTTTTCACAGATTAAACACAGATTATAAAATATAAGGCAGATTGTAAATGTTATTGAACCACGATAATCATTAATCGATCATTTCATTTATCTAAAACTTTCCAAACAAATCAATTGCAACTCAATGTGTTTTACAAGTGATTTTAACTCAAATGAGTTTAACTTAACACACGGTAAGATGAGAGAAGATTCAGAAATAAAAATTAAAGGTCAATTAAATTCAATCTAGTGAAATAAATAATAATGACTAATACAAACAAAATAGATGTTTAATTAACAATAATAATAATTATCATTTGATTATATGAAATGATATTAGCAATATCAATGCAATGTAAAATAATATATCAGGAATACAAACGCATACAACAAAGTATGATAAATATTATCAAATATATATTTGAAGGCATGTTTACTCACTGACCTGATTTCAATAACTTTACATTTCTTTGAAATTGATGTCATTTTTTATACTGATAATAATCATAGTTTATAAAATGTTAGGAAATTGTTTGTTAAATGACATTAATGATGGTTTATTATTGATTTGTTATTTCACTGAGGTTTAGTGATGAGACGTCAAAGATTAGGATCTGGATCATTTGTTTTCAGCCTGCTTTTTATTTTTCTACATTTATCATTAAAGTCTGTAAATGTCAAATGTCTTCAGAGTTGATCTCTTTAGGACTTTCTACACTGTAAAAAAAAATATCACTGTATTAGACCAGTAAACAGCAGACTTTACACATCGTACATTATTATTATTGTTTGTAATATATCTATAATATTTACTATAAAGTGTGCTGCTGACCTCTTGACCTCTCGACGACCACATGCCCCTTGAAAAAGACATTTATCTCTCAGTGGGTTCTGTTTGGTTAAATAAAGGGTCAATAAAACGAGAGTTAAGACGATGTCAAGGTTCGCTCTGTTCACCTCTGAGTTCAGACCATCAAATACAACAAAGCAACATTTGATTTTAGCATTTAAAGGTGTTTTGTGTCTTTGTTTTGAATCCTCTCGGTAAATTGCCACGGGTATAATACACAACTCCTTATATGGACATCCTGGGCTGGTGTTTATCGGTCACTGTGACGTATTTAAAAAAAATTAAAATTCAATCCGATTTGAAAGTGAGGTTGTTTTTCGTACTTTTTGCTCATATATATGCTTGTATGTGCGTGTATGTGCGTGTATATATGTATACATACATACAAACGTGTATATGTGTATATGTATATACATATGTATGTATATATATATATATATATATATATATATATATATATATATTTATGTATGTATATGTATGTGTGTGTATGGTTGGTGAAATATTGGCTGAGAGAAAGTGGTTCTTGGTTCTGAGCGATGGCCGTGCACTCAGCGCCAGGCTGAGCACAGTGTGACTCACTAATGTCGTCTCTTAACAGCCAAGCATAAATAGTGCGTCCAGCACTCTATAACCTTATGTGCTTCGATCAAAGGTCACGGCAGGTGCTGAGACAGGTGATTGTCTTTGGGTGGAGCATCTTTCTGGGGCTCGGGTGGTGGTCCCACTGGAGCCAACGCTGTCATTCCTGTGTGTGTGTGTGTGTGTGTGTGTGTGTGTGTGTGTGTGTGTGTGTGTGATAGTATCCAAGTGGAAACCTCCCACGTTACTGTGTTTGTGAGTTCAAAGGACACACAAGCCCTGCCCTTGAGTGTGTTCCTGCGAGAGCACATCAGCAGCAGCAGCAAGTCGGCCACTGCAGCCTCGGTCAGCCTGGGAATCACTTTCTTCTGCTGGAGCTCGTCCACCGACCACAGCCAACATGCCTAAGACGGTAAGCTGTCCACACTCTTATGGACAACATCATGTGACACTGAAATGTCTCTTCTCCAGGTGTGAGATAAAAGACAAATGTGACGCGTTTAAAGGGTTTCTCTCTTGTGTGCACCGTTTAATCTCTTGTGGAACAAACTCTTCTTCTCTTTGTGAGTGCTTTCCAAGTGGCAAATATCCGTATTTACTCATTAACCAGAGGTAGAGTTTGACCCATGCTGCACATTCCTGGGAGAAGAAGAGCTGCTTCCTGGCTACAGCTCCACTGACTTGCTGCTTGTGTGTGTGTGTTTCGCTCTTGCATTTGTGAAAATAATCACTGGTAACTTCAGAGTCACTGGAACGTTTTATTCAAGCCTCCATTTGATCAAAGAAACTTGTGCTTCAACACAAATGCCCTCAGTGAATGTTAGTGAAGTGGTCAGAAGCATCAAACTGTGTGTGAACTGATAAGAAAGCCATTAAGACTGTTACACTGCATTTACTTTGACTCTCCAAGGTGAAAAAAAACACAGTGGAGAGGTCGTGTTGATGATAAACTAACCTCACTTAACTGAGTTAAACAAGTAGGAGTCATGGTAACATGTGTTGCCTTCATTATTCTGGAATATGTTAAAAATGTGACTTTTGAACCTAAATCTACAAGGATTGAATGGAGCGACCTTGTCGTAATGGATTGCTGCATCCATATATCAATAGTCAATGATTTTGTGAGGAGGTCAACATTTATGAAGTTACCTCACACATGGGATCATTGATGTTCGAAACCTTTGAGAAACTCTGTGGAGGAGGTTTCATTAATGTTATGCCCCAAGTTTCACTGAGTTTATCTTTATGACAGCCGGGGCGTGCTCCAGTGTAACTTCATAAAATGATTGTGTAACTGTCACAGCTCCATCTGGCTTGGGGTCATGCACTTTTTCTCTTTCTCTCATTCATTATCCAAAATAAGCTGAATGAGCCTTTTCTTCTTTTTTTTGTCATGTGGAAGTTAGGAGACGCAAAGAAGTCAGATATTTGTCCCCAAAATAAAAATGGCAACTTCAGGAAGGCTTTTGCCGTTTGAATCCGTGTCGGTGCAACCTTGTGACACTTTGCAAGGGCAGTCCAAAGTCTAATGAGATAGTGAGCAATTATGGTTTATGGACAATCCACCTCACAGCTCCACATTAATGTTATCCAACACACAAATGACTGAACTATTTCTCTATTATTTACCATCCAAAAAGTGGTTTTACATCATGCAATCACTAAAATACACAAGATTTATTCATTTATTTTCACTTTTTTTGTAAAATAAATGTGTAAAAATGTTCATTTGTGGAACTCTTTTTGAACATTGAAACATCATTCGTTTTAAAATAAACTAGATTCAGACACAATAAAAGCATACTGGGGATATCTGAATTGATTTTATCATGTAAATAATTGATTCTGTTCCATTCTAATATTGCTCCACAGCTGTTGAACCAAAACCTTAAACTATGACCATAAACAGGCAGAAAATAACATTGGATCTTTTATAATCATTGTTTATTCAGAGAAAATGCATTCAAAACAACATAATACTACATTAAAAGAACTGCAAATGACAAAAAGCCAACTATAATAAAGAGATATACAGGACAGTCCAGTCTGGTACTTATGAAAAATCAATTAAATGTAAATTACAAATAGAAACTAATGTACATGAATCACAATAATAATACTAGTTGGTTAGTTTAGTATTAGTTAACAGTTGAACTTAGCCTAATCCAAAGAAACAACAGAGAACCGACAAGTATGAGTGGAGTAAAAAAGAAACTTGCACTATCTTCTTGGCCCACCAGAGGGCAGCAACCCACAGTTTGGAAATGAGAAAACAAAAAGAGTTTAAATGTTTGAAATGTTTTTTTTTTGTGTCACAGGTCAACGTTCGCGTCACCACCATGGACGCAGAGCTGGAGTTCTCCTTCCACCCGGCCACCACAGGGAAGCAGCTCTTTGACCAGGTGTCACATTTAATGTCACTCAAAACCTATCAACTTAAAACTTATCAAATCTGAGTGATTATCTTCTTATCATGTTATCTTATTTCTATAGTAATCACCAAGTAATGGGAGGTGTGGTTGGATGAATTTCAACTTTATGATGTAATTATTCATACACTGCTCTCATGTAACATCGTTACACTGATAAACTTTTCTATTAAAGATCATCAAAGAACATCACAGAGACAGCGTTGGAAGAAATCAATAAAAACTTTTTAACGGTCATCTCCATGTTGTTGTGTTTCGTTGCCTTAATTTAAATTTATTCAGATAAATGAAACTGATACTAAAGACAAAATAAAGAGCCATTGTGTGAGGTCATGTCTCTGTTCTTCTGCCACTGCTCAAAGGTTACAAGGACCATCGGACTCCGTGAAGTTTGGTACTTTGGGCTCCATTTCATCGACACCAGAGGACTCACCTCATGGCTCAACTTTGAAAAGAAGGTCCGTGTGGATGCTATGACAATATATATATATATATACATATACACACATTTATAAATATTTATGTATATTTACAGTCATTGCAATATCATCCCATGTCACACACCCCTTACCCAATGTATTCCACTTGACCAGCCCCTGTCCTGTCCTGACTGGACGCTCAGTGGCCCTCGAGGGCATTTGAGTTTGAATTTAGGCCAAAGCTGTCCTGTTTTGTCCCTGCTGTCCTCAGGTGATGTCCCAGGACGTGAAGAAGGAGGTTCCTCTGCAGTTCAAACTGAAGGCCAAGTTTTACCCAGAGGACGTGGCTGAGGAGCTGATCCAGGACATCACCAGGAGACTCTTCTTCCTGCAGGTGAAGGAGGACCTTCTGACCGAGGACATCTACTCTCCTCCTGAGTCTGCCGTGCTTCTCGCCTCCTACGCCGTCCAGGCCAAGTACGGAGAGTACAACAAGTCGGTGCACCACTCGGGTTACCTGTCCAACGAGCGCCTGCTGCCCAAAAGGTGAGTGTGAAACAGTGTGTGTGTGTGTGTGTGTGTACACGACATCTGCCAGAGAGAAACTCCTTGTTTGTGTTCACTTTAATTTGCCAAATGTTACTATATGTGAAGTAACAAACTAAACTAAAGACTGATGGATTTATTTGAACTATTTGAACTTAAACTATTACCATAGTAATATAGGAAATGAGAGGAAAAGATGATGAAGAAGAAGAAAAAATCAGCAGAGTCATAAAAAGGCAGTTGATGTTATTTTTTCTATTTTGTTATTTTTATCATGTTTTTAAAAAAAGCAATGCAAACACATTTTTTTTGTTGGCTTTTTGTTACCTTCCATTCCAATTCCAAGAATTAGAGAAGAGATTCAGCCCAATTGGCCTGATCATGACTCACTTATTAACACATGCGCTGCTACTATTTCCACATCAGTGGAGAGGAAAGTGTGTGATTGAGCTGTGGATGATGATGATGATGATGATGATGTTGTTCACATCGCCTGTTTCCATGTCTGCTGATCGCTCGTCTCTCCCTCAGAGTTCTGGAACAACATAAGCTGTCCAAGGAGGAGTGGGAGGAGAGAATCCTGGGCTGGCACAAGGAGCACGGATCCATGCTCAAGTGAGTAAACGGACAGAATCTCCACACGTGATTATTTATGCACATGTTCTGCTATTGTGACTGCTTTTAAACGTTTGGATTCTACTTCTTTTTTACTGCTTCTAACTAATATAAAACTGCACAACTGCAAATCACGAAACAGCCAAGTTTTCTATTGCTTTTCTGTTTTTGTGATTTTTTCAGTTGTTTTCTGCTTTTGTAGTTTTGTTATTTGCAGTTGTGATTAGTTTGCCTTTGTGTTTTATTATGTATCCATGTGTGTTTTCCTATTTTTGGTGGTGATTTGCACTTCACAGCCACAGACTTTGGACATGCAGATCACAGATCAGTGTCTTGAATGCATGGATGTTGTGTTGAGCTGTGTCTCACCTGCACAGGGAGGAGGCCATGCTGGAGTATCTGAAGATCGCTCAGGACCTGGAGATGTACGGCGTCAACTACTTTGAGATCAAGAACAAGAAAAACACGGACCTGTGGCTGGGAGTCGACGCCCTGGGACTCAACATCTACGGGAAAGACGACAAGTACGTTTCTTTATTTAGGACGTGGTGACACACGGGTGTAGAGAGATTAGGGCAAAAACCTCGGTCACTGACCCCAGTCACTCGCTCAGGTTTTAAATAAATCTGAGGTCGTTCACCTCGTGTAGTTCCCTTGATTCTACTATGAGCTTTCATCTTAAAATAAATAAATAAAACATTTAGCCCATGCCCACATTCACATACCATCTGTTTGATTCTTGAGAAAGTAAATTGTGTTAAAATAACCTTTAAAGACTGAATACATTCTGTTTTTAAAGGATCTTTTAACACTAAATGAGTTGAATTTGATCCTCATTTTCTGACTCGTTTATGTAACTTTAACATTTCTGTGTCATGGACATTAAAAGTATATACGTATATCACGTGATGACACAACAAGGCCACCGTATCAGACAACTCAAAACATGTAAAGATCATCTCTGTTTTCCATCCTCCAGGCTGACTCCAAAGATCGGATTCCCCTGGAGTGAAATTAGAAACATTTCTTTCAGTGAGAAGAAATTTGTCATCAAACCCATTGACAAGAAAGCCCCAGTAAGTTTGTGCATAAATGTTCTGAAATATTACAGCAGAACTTCTTATTTACATTGTTGATTCGTGTGTAATGTCAGAAACATGTCAAATGTCTCATCAAACAAATTCAAATTCAGATTCTGATTCAGAAAACTTTATTTATCCCAGAGGGGAATTCAAGGGCAAAGAGCGGCACATTGTTGATCACATTTTGCTCCTGATTTGTAATCTGATTTGTAAATCAGATTAAGATTAAGAAGTTATCTCTCATCTGTATACAGCATGTGTTCTGCATACATAGATTTGAATCTTGTTAAAATGAAAATTTTCACCATGTTTTATCACTGTTCAGTAGCAAGACCTACGACTCTTCTTCTTCTTCTCAGAACAATGAATGATAATGTTCAACCTTCTTCTTTCGTGATGTCACCTTTCCTTTTTCCTTGGTCAGGATTTTTTATTCTACGCTCCACGGCTGCGAGTCAACAAACGAATCCTCCAGCTGTGCATGGGGAACCACGAGCTGTACATGCGCCGCCGCAAGGCCGACAGCATCGAGGTCCAGCAGATGAAGGCTCAGGCCAAAGAGGAGAGGCAGCAGAAGAAGATGGAGAGGTAGAGGAAAGGTCACTGAGTCACAGGAGAGGGAGCCAGACTGAAGCTCAGGAAGTGACTGAGATGTTCTTCTGTGCGTGCGTGCGTGTGTGTGTGACATTCAGGGATCTGCTGGAGAGTGAGAAGACGAAGAGGGAGCTCATGGAGAAGGAGAAGAAGCAGATGGAGACTGAAAAGCGGGAGATGATGGAGAAGCTTTACCTGTATGAAGAGACGACCAAGAGGACAGAGAGAGGTGAGACATGAGGTGTCCTCAGGACACGAGGTGTCCTCAGGGACCCAGTGCTCTGCATGATGTCTTGTGATCAGCTGGCCATTCAGGTGTGTGAGAAAAACTTCTGAAACATGCAGGGCACTGGGTCCCCAGGACCAGGAGTGAGAAAATCCTGCCTTAAACCTGCCCCACATTAACGACTACAGACACGATGAGCTTTTAATCCTGAGAAAGCACAGATACAGACAGGCAGGACCACACACGTTAAAATCCCACCTGGGTTAGGATTAGGATTACCCTACCGACTGTCACTCAATCAACATTTTCTCTGTAAAGTCTTGAGATGACTGTGTGCGAAAACCCTTGCAGATTAGCAGATTAACAGATTCCTGATACCATGTTCATAACGTCACTTAAATCCCCTTCCACTCACTTTGAACTTCAGCGGGTGGTCTTGACCATGTCCATGAGTTACTGTCATGTGATTGGCTGATGAGATATTTGCAGTGAACAGGCAGTTGAGGTGCATCAGCCTGTTTTAAAACTCTGTCCTGCAGAGCTTCAGGAGCAGCTGGAACGAGCCATAAAGCTGGAAGAAGAGAGGAGGAGGGTGGAGCAGGAGGCTGCCCGGCTGGAGACTGAGAGGATGGAGGCCATTATCGCTAAGGAGGAGCTGGCCAGGCAAGCTGAGGACCAGCTCAAGAGCCAGGAGCATCTGGTGAGTGAGAGAGCGCCGCGCACTCCAATCCTTCACGTGAGAAAACCCCAGTGAAAGAAGGGCGCACAAAACAAGCAAAGCATAAACACACATTATGCGAGACTAAGAGCTGCTTTTCCCTGCTTTCCTGGGATTAAAATCATCTCCTGAGAAAATGATTCAAAACTCTTTCTCACACTTGACCCAAAACAAGACCAACTTTATCTCAGTATATTATACTCAGAGTCAGGTGACTAATTTTACTCTCTGACCTTTGTTTTAAATGATATTGACTACTGATGTATTTTCCTTATATTATGTATCTGTCTCTCTCTTCATATATATGTGTGTGTGTGTGTGTGTGTGTTTGCGTGTGCGTGTGCGTGTGCGTGTGCGTGTGCGTGTGTGTATGTGTGTGCGTGTGCGTGTGCGTGTGCGTGTGTGTGTGTGTGTGTGCGTGCCCATTCATTTAGATATAATATAGAATCATTCATATTTGACCAGGCTCACTTCCTGAGCTTAACTGTCCACGTGGATGTTTTTATCCCTCCTCAGGCGACAGAATTGGCTGAGTACAGCGCCAAGATCTCTCTGCTGGAGGAGGCCAAGAGAGTCCAGGAGGAGGAGGCTGAGATATGGCACAGCAAGGTGAGCTGCAGTCACATGACCTCTCTTCACGTCACACGGATCAACTGCGTTATTGACCAAATTGACCATTTCCATCTTTTGGCCCTTTCATTTTCCTTCACCAGCTGCCTCGAGTTTATTTTTAGACAAATGCAAATGTGACACTGTCGTATTATGTAGTATTTAAAATACACAGATTTCACAGGTCAATGGTTTGAAAGTCACTGTAATGTGGTTTGTGTGAAGTTATGGCCAAAGACGGAGGTTGGTTTTCCCAAAACAAACACATGAATCTTTAGGGCTGCAGACAAACAAGATTTAAAGCCTGAGTTATCTTACATTTATTTATAGTTTTTCTTTCAGTGAAATATGAACCCTTTGAGTCACTGCCTGGATGTTTATTGAATTTGAGTGGAGAAGACAGAGACATTATTCTATATTTAATGTGGACAGACTTTATTGACACTGCTGATCAGATTGTCTAAAGTGAGGCTGTTCTGTGTGCTTTATTGTCCCTGTCAAACTTTAATCCCAGGCCAAGGAAGTGGAGGAGAACCTGCTGAAGACGAGGGAGGAGCTAAACTTTGTCATGACCACCGCAGCCGTGGCCCCCGCAGCCGTGGCCCCCGCACCTGCTCCTCCCGCTTCCTCCTCCTCCTCCTCCTCCTCTTCCTCCTCGGACGGCGAGAGCGACCACGAGCACAGCGAGGAGAACAGCACCTACAGCGCCGAGCTGCAATCGCAGGGCATCAACGACCTCAACCACCAGGAGGAGGAGGAGAGGGTCACTGAGGCCGAGAAGAACCAACGCCTGCAGAGACAGCTCATGGTGAGTTCACAGTCTCTCCCTATGTGTGTGTGTGTGTATATGTATATATACTGTATGTGTGTGTCAATGCCGGAAATGTGTTCCCTCCGCAGGCCTTGAGCTCTGAACTGGCTGATGCCCGTGACGACAACAAGAAGACCAATAACGATCTTCTCCATGCTGAGAACGTCCGAGTCGGCCGGGACAAGTACAAGACGCTGCGTCAGATCCGTCAGGGCAACACCAAGCAGAGGATCGATGAGTTTGAGGCTTTGTAGAAACTTCAGACACTCAAAGATGTCTATCTCTCTCTCTCTCTCTCTCTCTCTCTCTCTCTCCCTGAATTACCTCATCTCTCTGTCCCATTCCTGCATCTTTTCATTTAAAGTGTGATGTAAATGCAGAGAGCCAGAAAAACATGGAGCTGATATTTCTAATCGTAGGTTTTTATCAGTTAAACTTTTCATTCATGTTTTTTTTTCTGTTTAGCCCTCAAACATCTCCAATATTCTGTGTCGTCCATGACTGAAGTAACATCATTATTGTAACCACGTGTAGTGCTGCAACTAATTATTATTTTATCAATGTCAAATGATCTATTGATTTAATTTGTCTGATTAGAAAAGTCATCCTATATTACAAAAAACATTAACACAATAAAATACCGATGAACACCAAATGAAGACATTCCAGAGGCTGAAACAGAGTTGTTTCGTTTTTTGCTTCATAAATGAATACGTTTATGAAGTTAAAGTGATTCATTTTCTGTCAATCAATCGTCGACTGCCCTCAACCTCCAAACCTACTTTATAATTACATTTAAGTTAATTGGCTTTATGATTGATTTCACATGATCAAGTCTTTATATACAGATATATATCTGTTTATTTGAACTTATCTGCCCTATGTGGGATAAATATCATCTAATCTAAAGGAGAACAAGTGTTTTTACTGTATAGTACAAAGAATATTCTAGTTTTCTCAAAGAATAAACCTTTTATTCTAAGGCCTCAAAGGAGCAACACACTGGTGCAGTTTATCCATATAAACTACAATTGTTTGACTATTCTGAAGTAAAACATTCACCATAGGATGCTGAAGATGAGCACATGACTACATATTGTGACAATGATTGAAATTCCCCATGTGTCTTAATCTGATTACAGATTATCTATGGTGATTATTCTTGTACTGTATTTAAAACGGTGCCTTGAAGATCTCCACGGGCATCGATGACTGAAACCATTACTCAAGTTAAGGCAATGTCTCGTTTAGACTTTGTGCTCTTGATATCAGATTATTATGTTAACATTGGCTTATAACTGACAGTGGTTATAAGGTAAGAGAACTTCACTGACGACATCAATCCTCAGAATAATCTGATTCAGATCTTACTGAAGGTTTATTGAATGGTCAAAGTGTTTTACCTAATAACACATTTAAAAATTAATAAAATAGAGCCTTGTGGAGAAAAGTCCTGTCTTGACGACTATGACTGAACACAGTAATCACACATATCATAAAGTGAAATTCAAAAAGGTAAGTTTAAAGAATTGAAAGTGTAGCGTACACAGTAAACTGTTGTCCTAAATGTTAGGAGATTGCTGCAGTGAGAGTAATGGGATTATTGGGCTGTTTTAACAGGAGCTGTCAAATGTTTACTCAGTGACTGGATGGCCTTGTCTTTAGGTTGCTAGACAACTTGTGAAGCCAGGAGTGCTCGTCTGTTTAAAGAGCCACTGGGTAAATATTTTATCTGCCAATGAACACATGAATCGTGCGCAAGGTTGTATTTGCTGGGGTTAGCAGCCCTGAACCTTCCGGGTGTTCTTCTTCACGACTCACGAGACCCCTTTGTTTTGGCCTCAGGGGAGAAGAGGGAGGGGGAGGATGATGATGATGATGATGATGATGAGTGCGTGTCTGCGCTAAAAGGTGAGCGCTGGATTTGAGCCATTATATACTCCAGGACTGTGGGATTGCCCATTGAGCGCGCGCGTCTCTCTCTCTCTCTCTCTCTCTCTCTCTCTGTCTCTCTCTCTCTCTGTGTTGTGTGTGTGTTGTGTGTGCGTGTGTGTTCAGCAGGATCTAAATATACGCTGGTGACAAATAATCCAAATACAGTAGCAACCCAACTGTGATGTGTGGGTGGTGCTGAAGAGAACAGCTCCAGCTCCAAAGTCCCGCTCTGTTGGATCTGGAGTCGTCAGAAGGAGAAGGACGCGCGCACCGCACTCCTGCGCACCCGCACACCCGCACACCTCCAGGACTCCAGGACTTTTTTATTTTATTTTCTGTTTTCCATCGATTGTCTTGATGATCATGAAGAGACAAAACGCCAGGACTCTCGCGCTCATCATCAGCATCCTCACCTACCTGGTGGTCGGAGCCGCCGTCTTCGAGACCCTGGAGTCCAAACAGGAGAAAAGTCACAAGAGGAAGCTCGACGCCAGGAAGTACGAGCTCATGCGCAAATATAACTTGACCAAAGCGAACTTCGAGGAGCTGGAGCTCGTGGTCCTGCAGCTCAAACCCCACAAGGCAGGAGTGCAGTGGAAATTCTCTGGCTCCTTTTACTTCGCCATCACTGTGATCACGACAATCGGTGAGCTGAGTACAGTTGTTATTACTATTACTATTATTATTAATCCACATTAAAAACTCATTCCAACAACCACACACTCACACGCACACGCACACGCGCGCGCGCACACACACACACACACACACACACAGTTACAAGCAGAGATGTTTACCTTTGAACTGTCACCACAGAGGGAATCACAGAATGTTATAGCAGACAAAAGGAAGTCTTAAAAACTAAACTTGTTTTTTGTATTAATATTATTTCTTGAGAATAAAGTCGTAATATTATGAGAATAAAGTCAAAATTATTCAGGCATCAGGACTTTGAAAATACTGTGAAACATTATTATTACTATTATTATTGTTGTTATTGTTATTAATAACAATAATATTAATCATCATCATCATCATACATTTTATTAAATAATTATTAAAAAAAAAAAAAAAATTCTCCTAATATTTTGACTTTTATTTTCCAAAGATTACGTTTTTTTCCTCTTCACTTTGGGGCCACATACATAAAAACTGTTGTTATTATTAGGATTGATTTTCATTGATTTTCATTTAACCAGGTAAAACCAATCAGATAGTAAAACCCTGGCCAACAAAGGCAGCAGCAGCAGCAGCACGGCTGCTCATTTGCATTTTGGTGCCCAAGCGAGACTGGAATTCAGTTTATTGTTGGCCACCATAAACTCGGTTTATTCAGTTTCAGTTTTGTTGACGCCCCTCCAGTAGATGCCGCTGGAGGCAACCACCTATTGAACAAGGCCTATGCCTCGGGTCTATAGGTTAGGGCTAAGAGACTCAAGATACACAGATATACATAACACGTCATGTGTTTGAAAGATTTTTCAGTTTTAGATAATCAAGAAGGAGGCGTGTATTTAAATGCCCTTTTCTTCCTAGAGTCTTCAGTACAGACCGCTGGGATGGAAGACAGTAACACTGCCTTAGTGTAGAAGATCTGTGGGTTAGGGTTCATTAGAGCATCCAACACCAACATAAACAGCGATGTGTCAGCACTTTAAAATGAGTGAAACAGTCAATGAACGCTCATCAGTGCAGTGCCTAAACACATGCACAGCGTGTATATTCGTATATTCATAAAGCAGCATAAAGAGAAGTAGATTGCATCAGAGTGCATCAGAGTTCACTTCCCTTCCAGGGCTTTTAGCAAAACTACCATTTAAATTCAAGAAAAGAATGCAAGATATTAAGATTAGAAATTCATTATTAATGTCACATACATCGGGAAAAACTGGATTCCTTTATTTATTTATTTAATTATCCTTAATTTATTGGATTAAGGACGGTCACATCAGATAGTCCAGAGCCAAAACAATCAAAGCTCCAGGGCTTTCTTTTTTGTTTGAAAATAATAAAAAATAAAATATATAAAACTCAAATGTCAAATGTCACTACACACACACTACGTGTGTGTGTGTGTGTGTGTGTGTGTGTGTGTGTGTGTGTGTGTGTGTGTGTGTGTGTGTGTGTGTGTGTGTGTGTGTGTGTGTGTGTGTGTGTGTGTGGTTACAAGTTCTCTTCAGGCTAATTCAGGCTGAGAAAGTGACGCCTCTCTGGTTTATTTACAACATCCCAGCTGACAACAATGTGGGAGTTAGTTACTAATGCCCTATAATGAAGCTGAATACTGGGGTTCACTGTTGAAACAATGCACTTTTATTATTTATTTCATGATTTAGCAGCACAGAGACAGTAAATGTATTCATCCGTAGTCTTAGAGGTGACCAGAAAAACAGATTAGAAAGGTTGAATTACAGGCCTTTACAATGTTACTCAAGTGTGAAAAACAGAATTAAACTAAAGCAGAAAAAGACGAGAAGATAATCATGCAGCATATTCTTTAAATTAGCTGTAAATAAATGGTATGTGTCCAGTCTTATAGGTGTTTGGATAGAGAAAATGGATACGACGAGGCCTGGGGGGAGAACATGAACCAGGAAACTCCCAAGAAACCAGCAGCAACATGTAAAACAGAGAGTCTGAGATGTCTGTAATCTGTCTGTGAGTTCACTGGACGTCCACTGCAACTGAGATCATCCCATCTCTTAAACTGGAACTTCCTGTGCACCACAAAGTAGACACACAAAGGTCATGTGATCAAGCAGACACACCTGCAGAAGGTGATGCATGATAATGACACTGAATTAAAAATCCTGCCACTTCTGTCACACCTTTCATTTTGAATTGGTAAACGAATCATTTTTCATTGATGTATGTTTTTGAAAACATAAATCTGAACTGAAAGTGTCTTTGGAATCGCTGAAATAACGCCACGTGTGCTGTCCCTCCAGGTTACGGCCATGCAGCGCCCAGCACCGACTCAGGGAAAGTTTTCTGCATGTTCTACGCTCTGCTGGGGATCCCCCTCACCCTGGTCATGTTCCAGAGCCTGGGCGAGCGGATCAACACGTTTGTCAGATACCTTCTACACCAAGCTAAGAAGTGCCTGGGAATGCGCGAGACTGAGGTCTCCATGGCAAACATGGTGACGGTAGGCTTCTTCTCCTGCATGAGCACTCTGTGCGTGGGGGCCATGGCGTTCTCTCAGTGCGAGGGCTGGAGCTTCCTGCACGCGTTCTACTACTGCTTCATCACGCTCACCACCATTGGCTTTGGAGACTACGTGGCTCTGCAGAGAGACGACGCTCTGCAGAACGACCCGCGCTACGTGGCCTTCTGCTTCGTTTACATCCTGATGGGCCTGACTGTGATCGGAGCGTTCCTCAACCTCGTGGTGCTTCGCTTCCTCACCATGAACAGCGAGGACGAGCGGCGCGACGCCAAAGAGAAGGCCTTGATGACCGTAACCAAATCCAGAGGGGAGGTGGCTCGTCTCATACCCGTCTCCGCCTCTACGTCCTCCACTCCTGTAGCAGACAACACCAGAAAGGCTAAGGATTTCAAAGGTGTCTACACTGAGGTGCTTCATTTCCAGACGATCTGCTCGTGCCTGTGGTACAGCAGCAAAGAGAAGCTCCAGGGCTCCGCCATCATCCCACAGGAGCTGACCTTCTCTGATGCCCACATGCAGCAGAACAGCAACTGCCCTCACTACATGGAGCCTGTATCGTCAGGCTGTGTCTGCAGTCCACGTCAGTGCACCAGCATCAACTCCATAACAACAGGCCTACACTTTCTCTCTCCTTTCAGGGTGTTTCAGAGACGCAGCTCCGTCTAACAGCCGTGGAAACACACGGCAGTGTTCACAAGTGGACTTTGTCTTTGTGGTGCTATCATCCCAGCAACAGTAGGAGCCATAGATGAGAGGACGGAGCACATGCAGTAAACTGTGCTTTAGAGTGGAGCTTTGTGAAGCTGATGATGCGATGAAGACGCAAATACGTCATGTGACGTGTTTGCAAGTGCTGCAGGGGACCAGGAAACTGAGCACATAACCAAGAAACTGAGCACATAACCAGAGGCAGTTCCAGTTTTATGTTAATTAAGTCACAAGTTCATTTAGGTTTTATGTTGTTTTTCCCCATCATTGAGTTCACTCTTCTGTTCTGGCCTTACATAAACTGCCTTACATTTATTTATTTGAATTGATTTGTCAGAACTGTACTGCTGATACATAACTCAGAACTTCACATGACTCACATGTGTGGTTGCCCCCGTTATTGTGATTCTTCAGTGCTCTGTGTTTGTCAGAACAGAGAACACATGCTCTGTTATGTAACATCGCAAGTGGACAAAGTGACAAACTGCAGCAGTGATGTACAGTCATCACAAGTCCATTCTCACCAGCACAAAAACAATGCAGCAAAGCAGCAGCCTGATCCTTTCTGCTGGGTTACTTTAGATCTGTTAAAGCTGCAGTGCGTAACCTGATGATTGGCGGTTGTTCTCGGTGTAACGGTTTGGTCTTTGTGAACAGAAACAATAACTGTGTTTACATGGACACAAGTCATCGCAATAAAAGCCTGATCAAAAATCAACTCTGATCCCGCGCAGCTCGTTCAGCCTGGTATATCCGCGTGAACGTGACGCGAAAGAATAATGAACATGAAAATGAGACGGACGGTGGACAGCGAGGGGACGAGCAGACACAGGAAGTGGAAGTGAAGATTCTTCTTCTTCTGCAGAATTAGACTCCTCACACTCCTCGTATCACAAAAGTCCAAGAAACAATGGTCACAGGGGAGTGAAGATTTTCTCCACCCGTCCCGTACCTTTAGCCATGGGTTAGGGTTGGTTGGTTCCACCAATATTTGTTTGATGTGTCCTTCGTCTGAAAACAGGCTCTGTCAAGCAATACTACTACCAGACCTTTACAGCATATACGTTTCTGGCATAAACCCTGACTGTGTCAGGACCAGTCGTCCTCATGGAGACCAAAACCTGGTCCAATGACTGTGTAGTCTAGTTCTCAGCGACTATTTATTCCTATATTTAAAAAATATGGTGCTGTATTTTACAAAGACTGTGTGCACACTCTGGTTTCCAATAATCCAGGCCGACTGTTCTGCTGTCAGCCAACGATGCAGAGAAGTTCCACAGTCGCTGTCTGAGCAAGTTACCAAGAGCGTTGAGCCACCAATTATAGAATTTAGCGGAGGCTGAGCACAGAGGGATGCAGCAGTGCTCCACTTTGGTCTCCTAACCACGCTTACATTTAAACGCCCTTCTCAACTTCTAAAACACAAGGTTTTCAATATTGGATTTAAGTTTGAAGTTGAGTGGAGGGAAAGGGGCTGTAAGTGATTCGCTGCTTATTTCTGAGGAACAGGTTAAGTTAGGATAGGACTGAGATTTGAATTGTGGTTCGGGTGTATGTGTCTGTGTGTGATAGAAGTTACACACCAGAGCTTTAGAAATAATTTCATAAATCAATCAAATGAGTCTTAAATATCAAAGTTCATGTTGAGTTTTTCGAGGCAGAGAGGCAGGTTTTCTGTGTTTGGACAAAGCTCAATGAGTCACAGAAAGAAAACTGTGTGATTGATGGAAAAGTAAAAATTAAAATTGTTTTTCTGAGCCCATTTTGGTGTTTGGTGTTGTTTCAGTGGAGATCTTGGTCCCTGATGTTTCAGCTTCATTGATAGCAACTACTACACACTTAAATGATTCCGGACTCGATTAAATACGTAACGAAGGAGGAATAGAAAAGAGAAAAAGACCATTTTAAGTGTTTTAAATCACACAATGGAATTACGATTTAAGTCGAAGATTTAAATGACTCAGTGTTGATTACACGTACACATTTCTAACCCTTTGGGTTGTATATTTTAAATATATACTTAATGTGCTTAGATTAAAAATGTAAACATTTCAGTTTACGTCACATGATTCTGCCCCCGCCGTTTTGTTTGTGAGAAAATCCTGCTGAATGTATAGAAAAGCCTTTATGGCACAGATGGTTTCCCCTTAGGAATCCTGACTGAGCTCCAGTTCCGGACAACGTACAGCAGGTTCTTCACAGTCACCAGCAAACGTACGGCGGTGCGTCATCGCATCGTCGTCGGTTTGTGGCAGTATATAATAATATAAATGACAAAGTACAAATATGTGAATGTTGTACTTTATACTAAGGTATGAAGAAGGTGTGAACACACTTAAGCTGGAGTGCTGTGTACCTAATAAAGTGGCACTAAAGTAGTCCTCTGTAGTGATAGTGATTGGATCTAAAGTGTTGTGTACAGTAAGAACAGAGTGTTTTCTGTGTGAGTGCTGGCGTTGAGCCTGACTTTTGCCTCCAGACACGAGATGGTGTCCACTCCACAAATCCCTGTATCGACCTCCTGTGGCTGGAGCATCTGCTGTTTTCTCCTGAGGATATGTGTCAAAGACGAAAATAGTTCCACTGAGGTGAGGTCAGCTGAGACGCGACGTCACCGTCTGTTCTCTGTTCAAACACAAAGGTGTCGGCGAGTGTGGCAAGCCGTTTTAACATTAAATCGCTGGACTGGATAATACGTATTACAGATATCTGTATTTCAATTCTTCCTATCCACAATGTCATTCTTCCTAGGACAAACAACGTCACTTCAGGTAATTGTTATTTTAGTACAATTAGCGTAAATGTTATTATGACTAGTAACAATTGGATTGAAGATATCTGAAATGGGTGTTTCTCCTAGTAAGAATTCTATTGCAGATATCCAGAATGAGGTTGTGGATAGCTGAAATCGAAAGCCCAATACACATGAATGGCAAAAGCGGCGTCATTTGTCCTAGGAAGAATGACGTTGTGGATATCTGAAATGTTCCATTTGAATTACAGATATCTGTAATACATATCCAGTCGAGCGAGTAAATGTTATAACGGCCACTTATACTTTTTAAGGATTTTTAGATATCTTAAATGTAGTTTTGACTAGTACAATCAAAGTTGTAGTTATCTTGAAATAACATTTCTACTAGTAAGAATGTTATTGCGGATATCTTTAATTCCCATTCTGACTAGTGAGAATACGATTTTGACTAGGAGAAATGCTATGATGGCTGTCTAAGATGTATTTACAGATGGGAGTGTGGTTCGATTAAATGTTAAAACCATGGTGAGACACTTAAGCCCACATGACCCCAGTGTGAATCTGAGTGAGCGGGTGAATGACTATACATACAGATTATAGCACACATTCATCACATACAAGTTCTCCCAACACACATTCATCCACACATTCATCCATTCATCCACACATTCATGCACACATTCATGAACACATTCATCCACACATTCATGCACACATTCATGAACACATTCATCCACACATTCATAGATTCATCCACACATTCATGCACACATTCATCCATTGATGCACACATTCATTCATCCACACATTCATCCACATATTAATTAATTCACGCACACGTTCATGCATGAATACCCTCCAGTAGGTGGCAGTATTGAGTGCAAAGCTCCACCCCAGAAGAAGAAGATGAAGATGAAGATCTAGAAGAGCTCGTCAGTGCAGTTGTTTTTCTTCAGAATGGAGGTGAAGGCGTGGCTGGTGAACGCGTTAGCTGAGAACAAGAGAACCACTCTTCTTGTCCTCGGAGCTGGACTTCTGGGATTCGGACTCGCGTTTAAATACCTGCGCAAAGCGGAGAAGCTGCTGCGCGTTGGGGTCGTTTCTCAGCTGCTCGTTCACCCTCTCAAGTCCGGGAAAGCTCTGAGTGTGGAGCTGGCGGAGTGTCTCAAGTTTGGACTGACGTGTGGACAACTACAGGACAGGTGAGTGTAGGTGTGTGTGTGTGTGGGGGGGGGGGTGTCTCAAGTTTGGACTGACGTGTGGACAACTACAGGACAGGTGAGTGTGTGTGTGTGTGTGTGTGTGTGTGTGTGTGTGTGTGTGTGTGTGTGTGTGTGTGTGTGTGTGTGTGTGTGTGTGTGTGTGTGTGTGTGTGCGTGCGTGCGTGTGCGTGTGCGTGTGTCAAGTTTGGACTGACGTGTGGACAACTACAGGACGTGTGTGTGTGTGGGGGGGGGGGGGGGGTGTCTCAAGTTTGGACTGACGTGTGGACAACTACAGGACAGGTGTGTGTGTGTGTGTGTGTGTGTGTGTGTGTGTGTGTGTGTGTGTGTGTGTGTGTGTGTGTGTGTGTGTGTGTGTGTGTGTGTGTGTGTGTGTGCGTGCGTGCGTGTGCGTGTGTCAAGTTTGGACTGACGTGTGGACAACTACAGGACGTGTGTGTGTGTGTGTGTGGGGGGGGGGGGTGTCTCAAGTTTGGACTGACGTGTGGACAACTACAGGACAGGTGTGTGTGTGTGTGTGTGTGTGTGTGTGTGTGTGTGTGTGTGTGTGTGTGTGTGTGTGTGTGTGTGTGTGTGTGTGTGTGTGTGTGTGTGTGTGTGTGTGTGTGTGTGTGTGTGTGCGCGCGTGTGTGCGCGTGCGTGTGTGTGTGTCTCTCCCATCTCACCTGATCATTGTCAAGCAGGTTTTTTTACAGAGACTGTTTACTGGCTGTGTGTGTTTCTGCACTTGCACTTGCACTTGCACGAGTGTTGTTTATTGTTTATATTAATAATAATGATTCAGATCCATTTGTGTTCTCTTTAACAGTTTATTGAAACAAGGGTGCGTTTGTTTTGTTGACAGACACTGGCTGGTGGTGACGGCGGACGGACGCATGGTGACCGGCGTCCAGCAGCCTCGTCTCGTCCTGGTGTCTCTGACCTGTGAGGGAGGTCAACTTTGTTTGAACGCACCAAACATGGACGAGCTGAAGTTTCCCTTCAATCAATCCCAGCAAAACCCTGTGGTGCACTGCAGGTGTGTGTGTAGTGTAACGGCCAGTAGGAGGCGTTATGGGTGGGAATTCCCAGAGATATTATCACGATATTGGATATATGTATTTGCTCAATCATATATTATATTATAATAGCCAACTCTTTTAGTGAGAGAGAGGGCATTTGGTTCCCTCTAGTGGGCTGAACTGTCCATAGATTTTTTATTATTTTATTTGTAACATCCAAACTTTACAAAAAATGAATGTGTTAGAAGCGATATATCACTGTCTCAGATCCCGATAAGAGGACGTATTGTAGGAAGTCTCGTTGTCTCTGTTATTGCGGATGTTTAAAACTGTCGTCACTGTACCTCTGTGTAACCCTTGCTTTTGTCTTTGTGCTTGCAGAGTTTATCGCGGTGAAAGCCAGGGTCGGGACTGCGGGGACGAGGTGTCCCGCTGGCTCACTCGGTATTTTGGAGTTGACAAAACCTTCCGCTTGGTTCACTTTGAAGCTGTGATGAAGGGGAGACCATCACCAGAGCCTCTGTTCTCACCGTATGAGGTTGTCTTAAATGAGATTACATTTCTTTATTGGACTCTTTTTAAACAGTAACTCCAGCACAACCAGGAGTTCAAGGATGAGCTTGAATGTCACTGTTTTCTTGTTGATCCAGAGGTTGGCGTACACAGACGTGGGACCTGTGATGCTGTTGTCTGAGGCTTCTGTGCAGAATCTGAGCAGCAAGTCGGAGAAGGACTTGATCGCCAAACAGTTCCGTCCAAACATTGTGATCAGTGACTGCGAGGCATTTGCTGAGGTCAGTCGTTCATCTGCAAACACGAGTGCACTCTTCCTTTGTCCATGGCTACGTTAAAAACAGCATTTTCACCTCAGTTCTTCTTCTTAGATGATATGTGACTGATGGCTCCTGATCGCTCGCTGTCAGAATCGGCATCAACTCAATTTATCTCCTTCTTAATTTATCTCTTCCAACTCTGAAACCACCTGCCTCGCCTTTTTTTTCAGGATTCATGGGACGAGATCCAGATTGGCAATGTGCGACTGCAGCGAGTCATGTCATGTGGAAGGTAACCTCATCATTTATTGCATTAAACTGATGCAGAGGAAAATGAGATTGATTTATCCAGGTTTTAGTGAGAACTAGAAAAGCACTTGGAGAGAGCAGACCTCCGCCTAGGCAGCTCAGCAATCCCCGCCCCCCCCCCCCCCCGGACTTCTACTCTTAGCATTGATATTTTGGCAACATATAAAACAGGTAACAACTGTGTCAGAAGTACTTAACAAATAAAACTTATGATAAATAAAAAAGGCTGTGAAAACGTTGTAGGCACAGCGCCTATAAAATACACCTTGCCGGCGCGCCTGGGTCAGACAGTGAGTGTTGTAACCAGTGATATCGTCTATGGATCACGCCCAAAATTCAATCACTTGTTCCTGATCCCATTGCAGACATTTCCTGAATGTCATCCAAATCCGTCCATGACTTTTGGAATTATGTTGCTAACTAACAGACAGACGGACAAACAAACTCAAAATAATCAAAGTCAAATAAAGTGTTTTTGTTTCAGGTGTCTTTTCACCACCGTCGACCCTGACACTGGTGTTTTCCACAGAAAAGAGCCGTACCAAACACTCAAGAGGTAACAACATGGTGGAACAGCCCATAATATTACACACTGAAGATATCCTGCCATCACGGCCTTTTAGAACTGGAGCTATGTTGCTGTTGGTGTTGTTGATCTGACTGGTGTCGATGATTCCTCCTCAGCTATCGCCTGTGTGATCCGTCAGAGAAGCACATCTACAAATCCTCTCCGCTCTTTGGACAATTGCACACGGTGAAGAAGACGGGGATCCTGCAGGTGGGCGACGTGGTCTACGCCGTCAGCCGCTAACGGCGAGAGAGAGAGTCACACAAAGTATGTTGTTAGATTCCCCCTCACAAAGGTCGCTGGGGTCAGGAGTCAATCCCACTTCACTCTCACATGGGATTCAAACAGGTGACCTTGGTGCTGTGACATCACTATGATGATGACATATTTGAGCAAATGTATTCATGTTTTTTTAAAACAGTGCTGTATTTGTACAATGATGCTTTTTTAAGAACTGGACCAACAATGTATGACAATCCAGGGTAATCTGTCATACAGTTAGAGACCAAGAGGTTTTAGCAAAAAAAAATGATAGAATTATTCATCAGATGCACAGACGGAAGCAGCAGTGATGCACTTTTGTCCCTCATAATGCTTCACTTTTAACACCCTTTTTATTTTTAATCTATAATTTTTTTTGAATTTTTAATCTCTCAGGGCAATTTAACCCTAATACACACACACACCACTGCGCCGCTCTCTCTTGCTCGCTCAACCACTCATTCTCAACATGAGCAAGCGCTCAGCAGCGCCACCTCTCTCCAGCTGTGAAATGTTTTTGAAATTCCTGCTCATGAAAACAAGAATTTCTACACTTTTTTTTTACCAATGACAGGGATTTGATATTTTGTTACATCTGAATGGAAATAATGTGACTTCTATGTTGCACTCAGTTGTTTTTAATAACGGTTACAACAGAATACTTTAAAGCTGCTGTCAGTAACGCACATGTTCCTATCATGCTACCGGTTACACTGTTGTATTAAACATATTTCTGATCTCATGGAATCCTCTGGTTATTCAAGTTTTTTTATTATTATTATTATTATTATTATTATTATTAAAAACAAAAACATCACCAGTATCTGTGACCTCCACTCTCTCACACACGCACAAACATTAGAATCGTCTTTCTACAGCGCCTCACTCTGTTGTCTGATTACCCGGGGACACTCGGGTAACAGCAGCAGCTGAATCACATCACAGAGGGAACACAGTTTCTCCGGTGTTTCGTTCTGCTTCCTGCCTCCATCCATTGACAGAAATGTCAAGGAAACACTGACACCTGTGAAACTGTCAAAGTGTGGACACTCACAGGTAATGACATACACAGCTCATGGCTCCAGGGGCCACTTCCTTCCAGACAGAATCGCCCAAGTGACATTTAAGCTCTAATGTATAGTTGTTACTCTGTCATCAGAGAGGCTCCTGTGGTTCAAAGACGACGTACACTTTGTACGGGAAAAATATTATTCTGCCTTCTCTAAAGGTATCAGCTCCCACTCTAAGCACAAGCCTAAACAATTCAGGACAGCGCCTGCCGAAACTGTTGTTGTCACAGGGACCTCAGTATAGCACTGTTGTCTACAGAATTCGTCTCTTCATGTTTTCGCTGAGCCTGACCAGAATGGGGCAGATGACTGACGCTACTGCGCAGTCCTCGCCAAGGTCAGCTCCATGTATCAGCAGAGGAAGCACCTTTAAGTATCCTAACTCTGGGACTCACAGGCAGACTGACAGAGGATGAGGAGAAAACCCCCACACACACGGGGGAGAACAACAACCGCGACACCAACCATGTGACCCAGGGATTAGAAGAGCATGTATTTCATTAACGATTTACCTGTTTTCAATTTGCACAACAAAAACAAACCTCAAAAGTATTGAAAGATGGCTCATGTGACTCTACTGTATCAATATATACACATTGTAACATATAAACACATTTGTTTGTATTTTTCCAGGTAATCCAGATCCTCAAATCTGCATGTTTTTGGACTGTGGGGACACACGAGGAGAGCATGTGACCTCGACTGATGAAGACAGAGCCTTGTTCTGACCCCAGATCTTCTTGCTGCAAAGGTAAGAGTGCTAATCACTACACCAACCATGTGAAAAGGTATTTAGATGATCAGCAGCAAAGAAAATGCCGTATTGTGAGATTTATGTCGTGCGTGGACGTCTTTATGTTTACAGCAGTCTTTATACGAGGATTGGTGACTGTGGTTTACACTTTAATTACAGACACACACACACACAGAACACTTTCTAATGTTTATTTTTAACACTTTATTGTAAAATTAGACCATGCTAACAACACTGGGGTTGGATATACTGTGCGTGCGTGTGTGCGTGTGTGCGTGTGTGCATGTGTGTGTGTATGGGGGGTGTGTGTTGTAAAAACATACGGGGTCAGTGATTAACTTAGGCCGATCATTTTATGACAGTCAAAAATAAGATGTAAATGAAGCTGTGTCATTATGTGCATGACTGCATGACTGCATTAGTGCGACAGCTGCATGTTCCTTAAAGGTACAGCACAACATGTTTGGGGAAATGTCAGAAACACTTAGCGCAGGCCTGGCATGAAAAGGAGAAGGAGCAGGAAATGCCTCATCTGGACTTAATATGAAAGCCCATAAAACGTGCATCTACATCCTCCTCCTCCTCCTCCTCCTCCTCCTCCTCCTCATCCTCCTCCTCCTCCTCCTCACGAGGAGACATAAAGCTGTGAATTTATGTTTGACACAAACAAGCTAAAGCATGTTAGCTGGAGTTATGAAGGTTTTTCCCTGCTGGCTCTTAGTTTATTGGAGGTGACACTCTTATTAATCATCTTACTCTTGGCAGGAAGCCTTTGTCTTCCTCCTTCTTCTTCCTTCTGTCTTTGTTTTGTTCGTGAAAGCATGATCTGCTGCTGTTGCTGCTGTTGCTGCTGCTGCTGATGATGATGATGATGATAACTCTTTGACCTTTATGCTGTTCTTCTTCTTCTTTGTGTTAATGGTGTTATTCTTTGGGCCATTTGAAGCCTTCAGATGATTCCTTTTTAAATGATCTGACACAGTTTTCTTGCTCTTTGGTTTTGTTTTATCTTTGCTTTTGACTGGCTTTGACTTCTTTATCACTTCCTTGGATTTCTTCCTCAAATTTGCCTCCTTCATCTGTACTTTGGCCTTCTGCTTTTTCCTTGTCCATGGTTTTGCTACATTTTTCTTGCTCGGTTTTGTTTCCTTCTTCGCGGTAGCTTTTGTCGTCAGGTTCGTCGTCAGGTTCGTCGTCGGGTTTGTCGTCAGGTTCGTCGGCAGGATCGTCGTAGGTTGGACTCGGCTGCTTGTCGCTGGCGGTTTGGTGACGAGTTTGAATTTTCTTGGTGGTGGTCTCGTGGGTTTTTCACTTGTGTCCAGCACGGTCACTGAAACGACACAGAAGCCATTGTTCTAACTTTTATTGATTCATCTCTGCAGCTACATACGAGTCTGTTGAATCAGCTTCCATCACCCCAAACACCTACTTAATAATGTAACTTTTCTGGCTGTTTAACGGCTATTTCTGTTTGATGAGTTAAACCAAAGATGTTTGGTAAATTATGCACAAATCTGTCGTTTGTGACCCAACACAAAGATCGTGCATCTTAGTTTCTAAAAAATGAGCGAAATTGAATTAAAGAGGTTGTGTTTTGTCCGCGTGTGAGTTTGTCAGACAAGCTCAGTCAAAAAAAAGAGTCTGGTATGTGCAAACCATAAAAAAACTGACACTTTAAACTATAAGAGAAAAAGGAGGAGACTTACGTTCCTTGGGCACAAATGGAATCTTTATCCCTTTCACTTTGACAGACGCTGGCTTCTGCTTACATTTCCCCGGAGGAGCTCTCCTGCACAGATTCAAACACCCAGTTTGTGCACGATATGTCCCCAAAATAAAAATAAAAACCTCTACTGATCTCCATCTTGTTTCATTACAGCCACAACCCAAGCATCGAGCAATTAAGCAACCATGCAATGGCAATGTTTGCATTTTTTGACATAACAACACATTTATTGGCTTCGTGTGGTTAAAAGTGTGCGGTGTTTTTACCATTTTAACTCCAAAATCTAAGCGATGGAGATCCTTTAAATGTGTTTGCACAAATAGAATCAGGAGACTTTACGCTTGTCAAACAACATATAATTAGTCATGGTTGTAGACTGAAACCAGGACAGGGCCAAACACCTAAAGAGCCACTAACAAGACCAAACGTGGTGTATTTTTAGTTCTAAATCTATGACAACCACTCAGAATCGGAGTGTCAGGGACATGTTTCACTATCGGTGTTGGCTCTAACATCTTCCTCTGATGAAGACAGCAGAGTCATATCAATCATATGATGGCCTTCAGGGCAGAATTACAGGTCATTACCTTGCTGAATAATTACGCAGACTCCTCTTGTGTTAGTAACTCACCAATCCCAAACAGTTAAACGCATTAAATCCCTGATATTACCTGGAGGGATCCATGAATTTGAAAACCGTTCCAAAGGGAGAGGAGGAGCTCGGGTAAGCGGTGGCCAGGAAATACAGTTCCCCTGAAAACCACAAATCAGAAAAAAGGCTTTTCATCTCCAGCACATTCATGGAATCACAGTAAGAGGCGGAGGAAGTGTCACCTGCTTCATCCTCAGCAAACGAGATGATGAACTTGTGGTGATGATTGATGAGTCCAGGAAAAGAGCATGTCTTTGTTTCTCCCATACACACACTTCTTTCTTTCCAGTTTCCCGTTGCCTTGTCTTCTTCTAACGCCATTATTCGACTGCAACATTCAAACAAAGACGTCTTTAATTCAAAGATGAGCGGTCATCGGCTATATAAATACAAAACCATGGACCACACAGTAAATCACAGCCACTTAGCTGAGCTTAACGTAATAAACTAAGTGATGGTTTGACTCCCTTTGTACAGTTTTTATACAAAGTGATTTGAATTCCTTAGTTTCTCAATAAAGTTAAAAACAACTTTTCTGTCTGAGAGAAAGGAGAATCTTACCCACTCATAAAGTCTCCAAATATGTACAGGCCGTTGAGATTGGGTGATTCACATCCTCTGTACACATATCCCCCTGTCACAGACTTCCCAACATGATGACTGTAGGCAAATATAGGCAGGACGTCGTCTGTCGAGGCACAGAATGACTCGCTGTTTGAACTCAATAATAGACAGAAAGAGCAGGTGGTGAGAGAACAAATACTCACTCAGTGTGGAGTTGTGGCACAGATTCACATCGTAGCACTCGAAACCCTCTTTGGCTCTCCAGCCGTAGTTTCCTCCTTTCACAATAATGTCGATCTCCTCGTAGCGGTTTTGACCGACGTCTCCACAGAATATCCTGCCCCGGCCATGGAGGCTCACTGGGTCACCGCGGTCCACAGAGCAGCGCCACATGTTTCTCACCCCGTATGCGTACACCTCTGGTCGGGCGTCAGGTTCACCAGTGAAAGGGTTATCATGGGGGATTGTGTACGGTTTCCCACTGAGGTCCATTCCATCCACATCAACCCGTAGGACTTTTCCCAGCAAAGCACTCCTGGACAGGAAAAGGTTCATGGCTATGACTTCATTTTACTTGAACATATTCCATACTCCAGGTCCAGTCCTTACCTCTGATCTTCTTGATCTTTGGACAGGTGCTTAACATTTAAAGGTCAGGTGTTAATCTGACAAACCTGTACCTGTTTTGTGCGTTTCCGTATTTCCCAAACGGATCGCCAGCTTTTCCACCATCTCCAGTGAAAATGTACAAATATCCATCCAAGCCGAACAGCAGCTGTCCTCCATTGTGGTTTGCAGCCGGCTCCTCAATCTCTAAAATCACCCTGAAGGTAAAAAAAAATAATTAAATCTTTAATTCTGCTCTGCAGAATTTTTTTTCATCATTCTTTTACATTCTCAAGTTAAAACAATGGCAGGTTTGTATATAGTTTTTATAACCATCTCTTTCATCACACTAAGTCCATGGAGAAGTCACATTTCAGGGGCTACAATTCACTTTTTGGCACAGGTGGATGTTTAGATTGGACTGAAACCACTTCCATGTCAAGTTCTGTCAGCAGAGGGTTAACCCTCAGCAAATGTGGCTTCGCTTAGCACAAGAAAATGACAGAAAAGTTTGGCATCTGGCTTTGAACCAGCAACACCACACATGCATGTAGAGAAAAGGCATGAGACATTACCTGTAACTGTAAAGTGTTGTGAACCACCTGTTTCTATAGAAGCTGAAGAACATTTTGAGGAAATCTTTGATGAAACTGCAGTTTGTGCTTGTTTACATATAAAAAAGAGAAAGTACCTCTCTGAGTGTTGATCAGCCACGTTCATATCGTGGGCAGACACATTCATCTCACTGATTCTGATTTTCTGCAGTTTGCCATCAACCAGGATGGAGTAGTAGATGAAGAAGCGTCCGTTGTGCCTGTACTCGGGGTGAAACGCCATCCCCAGGAAACCTCTCTCGTCCCCCAGCCAGGGTGTGGTCATCACCTCCCCACTGATGTCCAGGAACGGCTGCTCCAGCCGACTGCCGTCGCTCAGGTATACCCACACGAAGCCCACCTGTTCTGCGATGAACATGCGGTGTGTGTCATCGCCGCTGTGTAACATCAGGACAGGGTTCCTGAGACCGTTGGCCACCTCTGTCAGGCACAGCTGCAGACAGCCTCTGGGGTCCTGCACCACCTGTCCCAGGTTGCTGTTGAGGTCAGGCGTCTTCAGAACGTTGGGGTAGCAGTAGTCCTTGTCAGAGAGTTCGAATAGGCTGCAGAATGTGCCCACATTTCTGTGAGCAGTGTCCTGCAGCGGCTGGTCCACAGTCAGGTATTTCAGCACATGAACACAGCTCCTGTGCAACTCTGAGCAGAAGTGGAAGCAGAGGCCGGGGAGTTCTCTGACAGGTGTGTTTGGGTCCTCTGCGTCGTAGAGGTGAGCAGCATAAGGAGAGCACTCCTGACAAAACATGACACACTGCTATCAGGTGTTATTGTGTATCAGAAGGTGCTGGATCTGATTCCCAGCCTGGGGTCTTTCTGCATGTTCTCCCTGTGCATCGTTGTCATGTAACAAAGTACAAATCCTTAAATACATTCATGTACTGTATCTAACTCATGTACTCTGTTATTTATATTTCTTCTAACTTGTACTTTTACTCCTTTTCAAGTCTTGAGCTGTTTAAGTGGCTGGGTTACAGCAGATATATATTATTTATATTCTTCTGCTCCCTCCTTTGCTAAGTTTGTGTCACTGTGATGAATCAGAACAAAGATGTTCAAACACAGAAGTCACAGAATAACACATTTGAAGTTAGTAATGGAGCCTGTGTGTCTTGTTGTAAAATCACAGATTGTTTCCCTGAGCTTTGGTGCAGAGAGTGAGCACTTTATACACAAACTGCAGTTTCTTGTTGGAAAAGACTAGCAGACATGTTTTCACTGATGCTGCAAACTTTCAGCACCACCTTCAGCCTCACTTCAAAAACTGCAACCATTAAAGAAGCACTTTGGTCATGAACGGCTCCTCAACCCCCATCCTGAACTCCCTCTTGCCTCCCCCTGCAATCTAAATTTAACATCCCGTGCCTCAGACTTGCACACCTTCATTTGTTTTTTTTGGTTCAGGACCCGATTCATGTCATAAAATCTCTCTTTACATTTTGGATAATTCATATAATTATCAAATGACTTTTCTAAACTGCCTTCACTCCAACTATTCATTCAATGTAATTCAATAGAAAACGGTTCATTAACATTTAATTTAATAGAAAACTAATGAAAGTTTCATAGTCTCAAGACGTTGATCATTTTACAAATGTAAGTCTGATAATGAAGCTCAAAGATAAAAGTTGAGAGTTGTAGACTATATTTAAATATAAAATTACATTTAAATAATTAAATCATCATAATTTAAATATAACCCAAGAAAATGAGTCAATCTGAAAGGGAATAAAAACTATAAACATTCTCCACAATTAGAGCTGCAACTGATCATTATTTCGACAACATTCACAATTAAGGTAAGAAACTGGAGAGAGGTCATTTGAATTATTAATACATATATGTATATAGTCAAAATCCGTGTATACCTGGCACATGATTTCCTTCAGCATGTCAGCACAGAGGTCGTGACCCGCCACCTCCAGCTGCTCCACGATGTCCCAGTATCTCTCCGCGATCATGTTGTCTGTTTTCTGGTCACAGCATCCGAACTCCTCGTACTGTCTGCAGAACTCCAGGTGCCACTGAGGTTTGAAAGGCGGTTCGAAGTCCAGACACTGAGGATGAGCTGAAGCCTCCTGGACCAGGACCTGGACCAGGACCAGGGGCAGCATCACTGACACGATAAGTGGGATGGACTTGGGAGTCCTCGGCTTGTTTCTGGGTGAGCTCGTTCCTGGAGCCGCCGCGCGTAAAGGCGCACAGCCGGTTCCTCCGTGTGGATGGAGCGCGGTACCCTGTGTGCGTGTCATGTTGTGTTCCCACAAAGATCTGCATCTGTCCGCGCTGCTTTATGTGTGAGCCAGGGGTGGAAGAAAAGAAAAAAAAACAACACACGACGCATGACGCGCCCAGTCTCTGCCCCGTGTGTGTGTGCGTGCGTATTCACCTGACGCGCAAACAACAAGCTTATAATGTAGTTAAGCTGTTTATGGTCGTTTTTTTGCTTTGTTTTTTTGCTCTTCACCACAAATTTGACTTTGACTAATTTAAAAATGAATCACAACTTCAGAGAAGAAAAAGATGATAGGAACACAAACAGTTACATAAAGATCACGAGGAACGAATATATGAGCCTTCAATTATTATTATTATTATTATTATTATTATTATAACAATAAATAATAAATAGACTGGAAAGAAATGAGAAAACAATAACACGCAGACTCAGTTATCCTTTAAAAACTTTACACACTAAAAAGTTAACCCGAACCTTAACCATAACCAGTTAATGCCATAACCATAACCCTATTAACCTCATGGGTTAGGGTTATCTTAGGCCAAAACTTAACCAGAGCCTCAGACATGAGGTTCTGCCTCATTAGGACCAGGCTTTGATCTCCGTGAGGACGACTGGTCCTGACAAGGCCAGTGTTTATGACACAGAAACACACACACACACACACACACACACACATTCAGTGTGTTGAGGCAGGCAAACATCACACAAACAGTATAATTTTGTCTCACATTCATGTCAAAGTGCCTCAGGACAGCAGCAGTGTGTGCGCTCTCTTTCTCCCTGTGTGTGTGTGTGTGTGGGGGGGGGGGGGGGGGGGGGGGTGTGTGCAATGACTTGGCAGCAGCTCTATGATGACAGTGTATGTAGCAGAGGCATCATCAGGACACACAGTTACTGTCCTGGCACGCCAACCAACACATTTCAATTTAAGTGTGTAGCCTTCAGAAAACCTATGTGTCATCATTTTGTTCCAGGGCCAAGAAAATCTTCCAGTATAAGCCCCGTGTCATGAGCAACATAAATCTAAAGCTTTGTGTTACTTTGTGTTCTCTTCTTTATATATATGCACTGCATTAAAGGTATGGAGTGTTTGGTATTAGCTGCTGCCCATCTTGGCCAGGACACCCTTGAAAAGAGGTTCTTAATCTCAATGGGATTTTAGATTAAATACAATTTAAAATTAATAAATAATAATAATTGAATGACTTATTTTATTATTTCCCAATAATTAAATACATTTAACATTTCAAAACTTGCATTTATTTTTAATGACCTCGTGATCCGTTTGTAGTATCTTCAGTGCACAACAGAGGGAGTCCTGTTCTGAATAAATAACTGACTGACCATAATAATGTTCCACATACTTCAAAAAAATAAAAAATAAACTCCTCTTAAGAAACGTTTTTTTAAATACTAGGAAAACACAGTGATTTAAAAAAAAAAAAACAGGTTATAATAACAGGTAATAACAGGTTAACCGACGTGAAAACTGAATAAACAATGACCGTTGACGATGTAACAAAAAGGTTACGCGCCTTATCCAGCAGATGGCAGTAGCCGGTCTAGTCGTGCATCTGAAAGTAGAAGCGGAAGCGGAACTTCGTAACTTCTTTTTAATCTCGCGTTTGTTTTGACGGGGAGAAAAAACTGTCAAGCTAATGGAAATGAACGCAGCTAACTTTCGTTCAAACACTTCAGGTTAAGTTATTAATTGAGTAAAATTACTTTTTCGTGAGGTTGTTTCACTCGCAAAAGCCAAATACAACTACATTTAAGATAATAAATAAGTTATTTATTAGTTTTTATTCGAGCTAAGTTGGTGATATTTTCCTGAAAAACTAAACGTGTACTTTATTTTGAAACCAAGATACAATCACTTCCTGTTTGATTCATTGCTCACTGCGTTCTACTTGATGTACGGTGATAAGGCGCTGCTTCGCCTGGCATCAAAATAAAATGTGTTTTGTGTCACAAATGCTGCTCAAAGCCACTGCTATGGCGTCTTAAAACACTGGATGAAGAAGCGGGTCCATGCTCGGAGGGTGAACCGAGTTCGTGCACTTTTTCACCGCTGAGCCGAGACGCTTGTACCCGAAAAAGCCAGACGGCTTCTGCGGTCGCTGCTACAATGAGCTCGGAGCAGCAAAGCGCCAGCGAGGACGCCGACGAGTCGCAGGACAGGCCCGATGGCGACAAAGAGGCAGACCCTGACATCGAAGACTCCGAGGAGGACGATGACATCGCCCGGGAGGATACAGCTTCACTGTCCGGGAGCGGTGGACAGCGGCCGGAGCGCAATGTGAGGTCCCCGGCGTCGGAGGAGCGAGAGTCCTGCTCTCAACCGAGCACAGCGCCGCAGACGGGGCGCAGCAGCGACGTCGTTATCGGGGGGAACAGACTGTTTTCATGGCTGCAGAGCAGGACTATTAGACGAGGGGTGTTTGTAGATCCAGCCCGGGACAACTTCAGGACAATGACCAGTTTGTACTGCTCTATGAATCCGGCAGTGGAGTCTGTCAACCTGAGCACCCAGACCCACGGAGCGGTGTTTAACCTGGAGTATTCCCCGGACGGGTGAGACATTTTTAGGCCTCTTGCCTGGAGCTCATGTCCACAGGTTTTACAAGGTTTAGAAAAGAGTGTAAAAATGGCCCAGGAATCAGAGCCACTGATCAACATGAATGTGAAAATAGCTATATTTAACGTTACTTCATTTATCTGCAAAATTGCGCATAATCGATGTCGCGATACCAGTTTTTTCTATACCGATATCACTCCGGTTTTACCCACATTGATATCAATTCGATAAACGTGTAGGAAAAATTTGAGGCCTGGGTCAAAATTCTCTGTCCACTATGGTCCATGTGTCTGTAGATGTCCACTATGGTCCATATGATTTATTGACCATTATATCTGGTGTGTGTGTGCTTTATCCTGCTATCACATGAGTCCACAAACAGCTCTTACAGTCTGAACGCAGCTTGACCTGGTTTGGCTGCAGGATTTATGTCCTACATCTGTCGCCTACTCACTCACTGAGGCTGGTAACCTGTGTGTGTGTGTGTGTGTGTGTGTGTGTGTGTGTGTGTGTGTGTGTGTGTGTGTGTGTGTGTGTGTGTGTGTGTTCTAGCTTTGAGTCCAGATATTATTGTTTATCTGCAGTACACTTCTGAACCACACGAGAACCAGAGAACCATTCTCTGCTATTGTTCTATCATTGATGAAGAAGACAAACAGCAGGTACCAGGTTCTATCACTGATGGAGAAGAAGAAACTAAAGAGCTGAGTCGTGATACAAGTGTATAATAGAAAATCACCATGTACAAATCAAAGGAGAACAACATGTTCTCTGGTATGTGAAGATATGTTTATATCATTGGATGTCATTAATTCTTACTCACAGGAGCTGACATGGAGTCAATGAAGTTGTGAAGGTCTCGTGATTCAAGCCTAAACCTAAAAGTCCTCTGTGGCCTTGTTTATGTTTTCTGACTGTGTTCAGGTCTGTGTTGACTGTAGCCTGTGAACAGACTGAGGTGCTGTTGTTCGATCCCATCTCATCCAGACACATCAAAACCCTGACTGAGGCTCACGAGGACTGTGTCAACAACATAAGGTGCTTTTCTGACATTATCTTTCTCTTCACCACTTCCTGTTCCACACACACGTCAACATGGAAGAAAGCAGTGTGTTCTCCTCTCTGTGCCATCGCAGGTTTTTGGACAACCGTTTGTTTGCCACCTGCTCCGACGACACCACAATTGCATTATGGGATCTGCGTAAGCTGAACTCCAAGGTTTGCTCGTTACACGGCCACGCGAGCTGGGTGAAAAACATCGAGTACGACACCAACACGCGTCTCCTCGTCACGTCTGGCTTTGACGGCAACGTCATCACATGGGACACTAACAGGTGAGTGAGTTAGTTAGTGTTACAGTGAGAGGAAACCCCGTCAGCTGATGTTTGATACCACAAACATCAGTACAGTGCAATTATATACAGTTCTATGCAATATAAACTAAACCAAAAATTACTTTTGGACAAAACAATAATATTTTAAACATTTATAAAGTTTGTGAGAACAATAATCCATATTCTGTAGTCTGTAGTAATTGGTGGATTGGTAAAAAATGAGGTTCTTGTGATGATGATGATGATCGACTCTTCTCTTCTGCAGGTTTACAGAAGACGGCTGTCCGCACAAAAAGTTCTTCCACACCCGATACCTGATGAGGATGCGTCTGACGCCCGACTGTTCCAAGATGCTCATCTCCACGTCCTCCGGGTACCTGCTCATCCTCCACGACCTGGACCTCACGCAGTCGCTGGAGGTCGGCAGTTACCGCATGCTGCGAGCACGACGGACTCCGCTCACCTCAGGTTTTCACAGGGTTTTATTCCTGAATGATGTTTGTAAGTGATCGTTGCTCTTGTTTCTAGTTTTTTATTGTGATGTGGTTGTGTAGATGGAGGCACCTCAGCCTCCAGATCAGCTGCAACTCCACGTCAGGGAAATGACTCCAGTAAGATCCACCCTCACAGAGAAGGTAAGACTATCCTGCTGATAAACCTGAGGAAATGTCATGGAGTTATCAGACTTCATAAAACGTTAAACCCCTCCCCCCTCGCAGGTCTTTCCCCACGCAACAGTCTGGAGGTTCTGACACCTGAGATTCCTGGAGAGAGAGACAGAGGGAACTGCATCACCTCCCTGCAGCTCCATCCCAAAGGCTGGGCCACGCTCATCCGCTGCTCCAGCAACATGGACGACCAGGAGGTGAGAAATCAATCAATCAATCAATTAATCAAAGCGCAGCTCCACATGGACGTCATTATGTCACATTTGTGTTGAATCTCTCTCTGTCCTTAGTGGACGTGCGTGTACGAGTTCCAGGAGGGGGCGCCGCCTCGCCCGCTTGTCTCCCCCCGCTGCTCCCTGCGTCTCACCCACTACATCGAGGAGGCCAATGTGGGGCGGGGCTACATTAAGGAGCTGTGCTTCAGCCCAGACGGGCGCCTCATCTGCTCGCCGTATGGCTACGGCGTCCGCCTGCTGGCCTTCGACGAGCACTGCGGCGAGCTGGCCGACTGCGTGCCTGTGCAGACCAGCTGCCTCAGAGAGATCCGCTCCATCTACTCACACAGCGACGTCGTGCTCACCACCAAGTTCTCCCCGACGCACTGTCAGCTGGCCTCAGGCTGCCTGAGTGGACGCGTGTCCCTGTACCAGCCTAAGTTTTAGCGTCCGGTGCTAAAATGGCGTCCTGCAGACCTGGGCACAGAAGTACGAAGTTGAGGTTTGAGAATTGCACAATGGTTTAGTCAAATATTGCACTGCCCCATAACATTGTTTGTACAGCTGTGTATTTCCTATGATTTTAGACTCTTTTCAGGATCATTCAATATAAATACATATAATATAAAGTCCCACCAACAACAGTAACATCATCTTTGTGTCATCGTGCTGTGGGATTAAATCACTTAATCCCATGGAGATATTTAGATACTAGAGCTTATTTTCAAATTAAAACAAAGACTCCAAAAATAATCTTTGTTTAATTTTGTTTATTCTACATTTTATGCCAATAAAAGAATGACATGCATATAGAAGTTGAGATTATATCTTTATATCTTGTGTTAAGGGATCCTTGTTTGAAATCTATAACACGGCTGAAACGTGACATGAAAAGAATAAGCACAATAAGTTATTTTATTTTATTCAAATCTTTCAACCGCTATTAGATCACACTGCAGTGGACAGCCTTGCTTTGTTTTTATATGTTTTTTTATATGATTTAAAAAAAGACTCAAAACAGATGAATCTATAAATTCTCAAGGCTGTGATTTTGATATTGGTTGTGAACAGACTTCCCCAAAATGATCTAAATATCTGTATTAACTCCACTCACCTGGCATCTAATAGAGGCAGCGTAAACTTCAAATATCTATTTCTAAGCTCCTCGTGACCCAGGTCTGCTGGTTTGTTTGGGGAGGAAAATTCACAGACGAGGAGCAGTGGATTTAAACATTCAGCCTTTTCTGACCCTGAATGTAAGAAAAATCATCAACGACAGATGTGAGGAGACATTTAACCTGGACCTGGTGACTGCAGGACGTCTCTGGCTTTTTCTCCCAGACTAAGTCTTAGTTTTGGATTCTACAGCAGTAGAAACTGGGCTCATTTGTTTGTGGTCGTCTCGGGACAAAAACACTAAGGACGCAAGTGGACGTGAATCCATGAATTCTGGTGAGACAAACGTCCACTAATGTGTCGTTGACTGTGTCCTCTGCTGCAGGACAAGACGTCTTCTCTGCTCTGCTTATGCCTTTTTTTCTATTGGTGCTGCTTCTCTGCTCATACAATCTGAACTCTTTTTCGCGTCCTTCACCAGCATTACAGCGTCTTATTTATCTGTGTCCTCTTCTCACCTCCTGAAGCTTCTGCCTTCTCGCCACATCCAAGAACCTGTGAATTTGCTCCAGGAAATGTTTGTCCAAACAAAAATGGATGAGTTGAAATGAAATGATGAATGATTGTTCCCCCCCTCCCCCAACCCAAAACAGGAAGTATTCACATTTGTGATTTTGGAAAAGTCAGAGAACCTCTTTTAACCATTAAAAAACACTGATTGTTTATAAAATAGTTCATTTAATAATTGATGAATGGCTGCAGCCCTCGTAGAGAAGTCTGGTTTTTAAAGCTCACACGAGAGCTGCTCCATATGAGCAAAACGTATCAAACATTTTAGAATTTTGATAAACCTCTGCTCTGGTCTTTCTCTGTACCAGGAGAGCACCAGTAACGCTGTCTTTGCCCTGGAGTTATTCTCCCAGTTTGTTCAGGCTCTGGAACAGGAACAGGATCACGGGTGAGGTTGTTGTTAGGGGACAACTTTTAACAGCACATTTATACACACGTGTGGTGCAGAGAAATAAACAACATTTTAAAGTTTAACTGAAGCCCAGGTGTAAGCCAGTGTCTATGCTTCTATAATAATGTTATTTATTGATCCAGGTACTTTTCCTCTTGACTTTCACTGGCACAAACTTTCCTTCCTCTCTCGTCCAACCAGTGCATGACTCGTTCTCCCAGACTCCCCCGTGCACTCAGTTCAACATTGACGTCGCTGTTGTCTTTTTCAGTTTTGCTTCATAATGAAAAGGAATCTTGAAAAATCTTTTGTGTGTTGACTTTTTTTTTAAATTTCGCTTTTGAAGAAACATAGAGGTGTGAGTGGGTGTGGCCAAAAAATATTATATCAGTCAGGATGGGTTATGATCACGATAAAAGTCGGCTCATTAAAAACCTTTGAACTTTGGTTTCACAAATCTGACAGAAAGCATTTATGTGCTAATAATAATTCTTAATGTTATGTTGCGATGATTGTTAATGTTTTATCGCCCAGCCTTTTTTGTCCACTTTGTCTTTGATCTCCATGTGAGCATGAGAGCTTATAATGTGAATAAAGAAAAATAAGAATAATAATTCTGATTCTCTGCCTTTTCAGGGGCAGGGGGAAAATATCAACAAATGTGTATAAACTGTTTTCTTTAAAACCCCTTTTATTTCAGAGTTGATGGTCCTTTTGTAGGACATCAGTCAAATAAACATAACAGATCAGACCAGCTGACACTTGGCACCTCAACTTCGCCTCTTTACAGGAAACAAACACTTCACGAGGAACAGTTCCATAATAATAATAAAGGTTAAGTGACATGAATATGTAAATGTGTCCTGTACAGAACAGGATTCTTTCATCACTGAGAATCGCTTTGTTTCATGGAGTCATTTGTCTTAAAGGGCCAGCTCACCAAACACAAAGCACTTTAACCCTCAGCCTTACATTGGATGGACTGAGCCTTTAATATCCGTCACAGTAGAATCGCTTTTTCACTTGAACTTTGTTATCCAGCTCGTCTGTGAGGCTCCTTCAGCCCCACATCCCGTCTTCCCATCATACCCTCTGGGCTCTGGTGTCTCTGGCAGCGTCCCTGGTGTACCTGGTGTCTC
This sequence comes from Microchirus variegatus, assembly GCF_963457635.1. Lineage (NCBI taxonomy): Eukaryota > Metazoa > Chordata > Actinopteri > Pleuronectiformes > Soleidae > Microchirus > Microchirus variegatus. The sequence goes on from NC_139803.1 coordinate 28,796,189, forward strand.
TGGCTTTCCTCCTCTGCAGCAGCTGCTCCTGCTGTAGTCGCTGAGTCTCCCTGCGCTGGTTGATGGCCTTGGTGCTGGCTCGAAGCTTGCGTAGCCTCAGCGCTCGCAGACGCAGCTGCAGGTCCTGAGGGATCTTCCCTCCTTTGGCTCGGATGTCCTTCAGCACCTGCATGGGTGTTTTGGTGAGGCTGAAGTCGCAGATGGTTGCATGTGCTTCCATCCCCACGTGGCAGGTGCGCGTGGATGGTAAGTAACCCAACGCCCAAACCATGACTTTGTAGTCACCAGGGTTCAGGAGACGCCAGTAGTCTCCATCAGCAGCTGCAGGATGTTAAAGAACACCTCTGTTATATTGTCCTTATCTGACCTGATGATCACAGTTGAAATAGAATCACATCTACTGACCTGATCTAATGTCATGATTATGATCCTCCACTCTGATGATCGCATCTGCAACTCCCTTTCTGGTCATTTTGTCCCTCACCACACCTTTGATCCCTCTGTGGACCTGAAGAAGACAAAAGACACTGATAGAGACAGACACAGACAGACTAACACTGACACTGACACTAACAGACACTGACCTGCTCCATGTAAACCAGCAGAGACTCCTTGTTGTTGTCCCACTCAATAGGGAGCTGACTGGCGTGAGGGAACTTATCACAGGACAGCTCCACCGTCACCTCGAAGCAGTTGGCGTGAAGGTAACTGAAGTCGTTCATACCTGAACAAGTAGTGACAGTGAATTTACCCTCTGCATTTAACTCATAATTATTATTTTTTTTACAGCTTTTAAACTGTACACAGAAGCAGTGAGCAGCACTCCAGTCCTCCACCTGTCCACCTGTCCTGGGATTAGAACGAGCAACTCTCAAGTTTCCATTCCCTTCCCCACTTGGCTATGGCAATGGTAAGACACAGACAGATACACACATGCAGCAAATGGTCTCAGATCAGTTTCAGGCCACATAAATCAGATATGATGATGTGAGTGGACAGATCAATGAGACACGTTGAGGTTCTAACTGATGACACTCACTGCCGGGTACAGTGTGCCAGGCTCCACCGTTGATGATGTTGTTGTGTGACTGGAAGTCCTCGTAGTGGCAGATGCGTCGGTTAGGGTTGGCCATCACCAGGTTAGTGGAGGCGTAGACGGCCGCCAGCCAGCGGAAGAAAGCGTCGTCTGCTGTCGGCGTGTTTTCCTGAGGCGCCCAGTCACGAGTGCAGTCGTAGGGATAAGTGACCACCAGTTCTCCACCGTGGAGGTTTGCACTGAGCACAAAGGGAATGTCCTGCATCCAACTGATGACAGCTCTGGTCTCTGGTGCAACCTGGACAAAGTCTTCATTTCACTATTGTGCAGTAGTAAAACTCAAATTGATGTCAAAGTACAGAAATATCATTCAAGTTCACTTAAAAAAGTACTAATATTTTATATAAATGACATGATTAGACTGTCAATACTCCAACACACTATATTAACAAGTGGTGTCCATACTTTGGGTGTTCAGTCAAATATTCATAAAGTGAAAAAAAAAAGTTAATTAACAAAAATAAATGTGTTTTTCAGTATCAAACGAAGTTAAATACATTTGTAATAAACCACATGATTATAAATATGCAGCAAATTAAAAAGGTGGTGTTTGCACTGAAAGAGATGAAGATAAATTAGTCCAATGTTTAACCCTAACCCATATATTTCATAAGCTTAAACTGAGTGTTTTCATGTAGATGTCAAATGTTTTTTTTAACTTCTTGTGTGTATTTACATCGACATACTGTGACTTTAATGCCAGCGCTCAGAAAAACCTTGAAATGTTATTCAATGTAAGCAGACGTGTGTCTTTCAGCAGACACCAGTATTAGAAAGAATATCTTCAAAGTGCATTTAAATGTGTGTGTAAGTAGGCTTTTAACATATGTAGGAAAATGTGAGGAAACGTTTCCTTTAAATGAAGGAGAAAACCTTTAACAAAAAGCTTGAGTTCAGTGTGACCTCCACTTTTCTGTTGAATTCTGTGATAATATTTTCTTCGTTATAAAGATACCACCAGGTGGCACCACAGGATGTTGCTCACCATGGCGTCTTCCTCGGTGTAGTACTGTGGCATGGGGATGTAGTGGTTGGGGACTTTGGCTGGATTGGCTGCCTTTTCCTGGGCGTCCCACATGATGTTGTTCAGGTCTGGAAAGTTGTGATTCAGGTCAATTCCTTCAAAGGTGTAGCGTCCTTCAGCCCAGCCCGCCAATTCTGAGCCCTGCAGCAGGTCAGCCAATCACAAACAGAGTCAGAAGGTCCATCATATACAGTGTGATCGTGTGATCACTGAATAACAACATGCATTATCAGAGTTTGTTTGGGCTGTGAATCACAGAGAACTTCACCATTCATGATTCATGATTCACGATACAACGATTCTGCGATCATCAATACATTGCAAGACAATCATATAGCAATGCATGATGATATCTGTCTCAGTGAGGAAAACAAAACGTCTGCGAAAAGTTTAAAGCGCAGGAATTCCCTATGTATTCACAACATAAACTTTTTACTGTCACTACCTTTCATAACAATTCAGCATGTGTCAGAAAAGTGCACCACTCCAATCAGACATCAATGACCTCCTCAAAGACACAGCCCAAATGAATCACTTTCAAACCATCAGACATAAATATTTGAAGAAGAAAATGAACATATTTATTATTTACTTCAAGCTAAACCCACCTTCTCATAAGCGACTTCATATCCATCTGGGTTCATGGAGGGCAGGAGGTGGATTCGCGTCTCACTGACCAGTCGTACCACGCGCTGGTTTCCCTTCTTGTATTCTCTGCACAGATACTGCATGAGGTTGAGGACCAGCTCTCGACCGAGGACCTCGTTCCCGTGCATCCCCGCGACGTAGCGAAACTCTGGTTCACCTGGAAAAGGTCAAATTTAGAGAGTCACCTGACCAACAGGCCATGCTAAAAACTGAGTTCAGGTCAGATTTAAATCTCAGACATATGAGGATTAGGAATCCTTTGAATCCTTTTGCGTTGTGTTGGGAAACAGCGAGGACTTTGCCAATGATCACACACACACGCCCTGGCGATCCACAATATTAAGTCTCTAAAGACACAAGGTCTGCACTTGATATACTTGTGTTTATTGTCATTTAAAACTCAAAGACACACTTCAGCGATTGGCTTCAAATCAAACCATGAAACCTCAAACATTTAAATCAGCTGTGGGCACTTTAAAAAAAAAACCACCCTGACTTTCCATCGTTGTCCCTTAGGAAGCAGCTTTGAAATGGGTTGATGCCATTTGTCTGAAACAAACACGTATTTGATCTGAATTTACTGGCAGGCAGAGCCAGAAGTTCCTGCACCTGAAGACAATATCACAAAGAAATCTGTGTGGTTTCAAAAGCATTATCAGTTTGTTTATGTAAGAGAGGCCTCCTCTGAAAGTCTCTCCTGCCTCCCAGGAGGAGCAAGCTGAGTAAACACAAGAGGACACTGAGCAGCTAAACTCCGGTTAACTCTTGCAATAAGATGAACTTGTTTCAGTGTTTATTACCGAGTTCGTGTTTGCCAGGGTTATCTGAGATCTCCATGACGTAGAGCTTCAGGCCCATGTAGCTCTTGCCGATGGTGTAGATGTGGGTGATGTTTGGACATTCCTCACTCACAGACTTCATTAGCTGCAGATTCAAGAGATAAAGTTTGGAGTAAAAGCTTTCAAAGGGTTAACTCTGAACTCTGTTGAGACAGAGCCAAATTTTTGGCTTTAGCTTCAGGGAAACAGAAGTTACTCATGGTCCATGTGTGTTCTCTCACACATTCATCACTAACCATTCTCATCTCTTTGTAGTTGTGGTGTCTGAAGTCCAGACCGTCCTTTGACTCTGGTGCTTGCTCCGAGGAGTTGATGTTAGTTTGATCTGCGAGGAAAGTGTTAGCACTACGGTGACCTTTAAAAGAGTTTATGTTAATCACTGTGTGAACATCTTTGCCTACCATCCACACGACAGCCCAGAATCTCAGCCCTGAGACAGATGGTGCCGTTAGGATACCAGGTCTGTGGGTTGATTCGGATGAAACGGGCAACGGTGGGAACAGGAAGGCGTCCGAGAACCGGAGTCTCTGGGTTCTGATTTCCTTGAAATATCTGTCAATTCGATGTGATTTTACAAATCATTTTTTATTTAGATATAAAACAAGATACATGTTGAAATAGAGTTTTGCTATGATGATGATGATGATGGTTGAGCCACCATGTGAGTCCATGTTTTGATTTAGTTATAGTTGGTCATTTGGTGGCTGACATATGGAAGTTAAGTTTTATTTAATTATTACTTTATATAGTGTTATAAAAAATAAGCTTCATGTTCTTCCTCCATTGTCCTAATATGGTTTTATTTTAGCTTCTAAAATGTGTTTTACAACGGGTCACAAAACAAAGGAATCATTTCTTACCGCCTCTTGTGTCCCATTCATGCAGGGTTTCCAGGTGACAGAGTCATTACTCAGCTGCACCTTATAGGTGTGGACCCAGTCCCAACTGTAGTGAACAACAAGTGCATGTGTTAATAGACTTGAGTTCAGTTTAAACCGCTAGTATTTAAAAAAAAAAAAAGAATTATGACTCTAAATCAGTTTAGACATGGATAATACCTGACCTCCAGATGGAGTTTCGACCTTGCAGGATGACTCCAGTGAACAGGGTCGTGTGGATGGCGTCCACCTCGAGCCACTGATGCCGGTCTTTATACTCTGCACACCAGGCTCCGTCATACAGGTCCCCGTCTGCAATACCAGACTATGAAAGAAGAATAAGAACAGTTTTTATTCCATTATTGTCCCAAACTGCATGACTTTACGCCACACAAAAAAAAACATATTCATAAAAAGAAGGAAAACAGAGTGGAAGCAGTAAGCACTAAATAATATATGCTTTGAGATAAGTGATAATGTGGTATCAGAAGACATTTTGTCCTCACATTGAAAACATGAGTAATCTCATCTGTTCACATTCCAACGTTAAAAATGGGTCATATTCTTTATTGTGGATTATATTTACATACGGCTATGTTTTATACAGGATAAAACTACCTTTCACAGTCCTCAACATTTGACAATGACTCTGGAAAGGATATAGAAGAACAATATTTACTTTTGTTATCTTTAGACATGTTCAGTTTCTTGGCCTCTTATCTCTTGACAAAGTCAACATCATAAGTCTTTCGTTTATTGGATTTTACTAAAGATAATGTGTGTGATTCGATGTCTTTGATCTTGTTTGTGTTCTTGGTGATTGCAATAATAGTCATCCGAGTCATCCAGACGAAAAGACTGACCTGGATATTCAGCCTCCCCCTGTGAGGACCCAGGCCTGTGCGCTGGTACGAGGACGCATGTATCTGGCTGTCGTCGACCTGCAGGGACTCCAGTCCCAGGGGAGGACACTCTGGAAGAGAGAGGAGATACGATCTCTTGTTTGTGTGTAATTGTGTGTAATTGTGTGGAGATCCTGGAGTAGAAACAGATGTGGGAGTGAACACTGAAGGGTTAAACGTCTCTGTTTTTCCTGAGTGAGCAAAAACACGGCTGATGTAACTTGAGGTTATTTGGAATAACCCTAATCTGCTTGGGTCAGGGTAGAATGATTGGAGGCCTCTCCTTCTCCTCCTCCTCTGTGTGGGGGGAACTGCAGAAAAGTGAATCTTTGGAGGGTTTGGATGTAACCTGAGATGAGGTTCAGGGGCCTGGAGAGTAAAGTCGACTTCGAGAGCTACAGCTGCAGGCTATTTTACAGCTTTCGGGAACAAGCGGTAACATTCCCATCAACCCTGAACCCTCCGGACAGTGGCAGCTCAAAAACATGTTTACACAACAAACGTGAATCTGAGTTCATCTGCTTTAATTTGATGTTTCATAATCTCAGCGTCTTCGAAATGTCTTCTCCACAAGAAACATCTAAGCTGTGGTTCAGAACTTCTGGTTGTGATTTTGCTGCAGTGAGAGAACAGTCTGTTCCTTGAATTTAAACGTAAATCACCTTTCTTTTTTTTTAATCCAGGAAGAGAGCTCACTCTCTGAGTCGGAGTTAGAATATTGCGCAAACAGTTATTTTATGAAATCAATCCTCTTTAGTGCTGAAATTACTATTCACATGATTTGTAACTTGTAACATTTGTCATGTTTTATGTGAGTTTCTCAGTCATCTGTATTAGAAATGTGCTCTCTGACATTTTACAAACAATGAATGTGCAAATAACAAAATAACTTTTTGCTCCTCTTTAATTTGGAAGACTGAGGCTCAGTGGGTCCCTGAAGGTATCATTCATTCATTACTGCTTAATTAATGAAGGAAAATGATTGGTTATAATTTGCTTGTATATAAGAGTCTTCAAATCATAAAAGTAGTGTGTTTTTTCTCACCCAGTTGAGTTTTCTTATCTTCTGTCTTGCTGTCATCTTTATCTTTCTTGTCTTTGCTGTTGTTGACGTCTTCACTGTCTTTGGTGTCCAGCTCTATGACAGCGTTGCTGCTGCTGCTCAGACTGTCCACAGTGACAGACTCAGAGAAGTCTACACTCCCGTGTGTGTGGTTGACCGATGGGCTTCTCTCAGTCGTTGCATCGTGAGTGAGCGTCAAGACTGTGTCTAAAAAACCTCCCAGAACAATTACTGCAGCCAACAAGCCCAATGACTTCCCCATGTTGCTCTTTGTCTGCTGCTGCTGCTTCTGCTGAGGGAGAAAAGCATTCCCTGGCCAATTTATGTGGAGATGACAGGGCCAGACCTCCATCCACATCCCTCCTCCTCTTCCTCAATCCCACCTCCCCTCTTCCTTGGAAGGGCTGGGAAAGTCCGTAAATTTAGAACAGATTTTGTGAATCACTGCACGTTAAAATGTAAAGTGCATGTGTGACTGATCTTTACAGTGGCCAAATCAGGGTCAGCACAATGTGTGAATATATCAGCAATAAACAGAATTGTTTTAGTCATAAATCCCATGGTTTATGTTTGTGTTTAACTTTGGTCTTTGTTTTCTTTTTCCTTTTTGTGTGTTTATAAAAAGAGAAAACACACTCAACACTAATGTTTGTCAGTAAATGCTGTGTTGTTTCACTTGTTTATGTCAACATGAACTTCAAGTTCTTTCTTGATCCATACTTTCTCGAGAATCCTGTAGGTTGTTTCAAAGTCATGACTCCGGGAACTGCGGGAAATTTCATTTCCGGATAAATCTCACACACACATTTCCAGAGAACTCTAAAATGTGCTGACTTACATCCACAGCTCATGGCTTTCAGGATTTTTGTCATAAACATCTGTGTTTTATTCATAAGTTTTATTGTTATGAAACTCACACTGTCATCATCCAGTAAATTTGTCCAACAAACAACAAAAACAAGGACTCACAAGTTTGACCATTTCATCCTATTTTTAAGTCCCATTTATATCTTTTTACACAGTTTTATTTCTGCATGTCTTCGGTTACCGTGTTCATGGACAATTTTCAAACGATTATAAGACAATATTTTATTTTATATTACATTTTATTTACTTGTAAAGTTGTTGACGTTTATTCCGTCTTTTATTTTGAAATCCAGAGTAGCTGAACCTGATTGGCTCCCGTAGATGTGACGTGTACACGGAAAATGGCCACGCAGGCGAAAGGAATCACAACATTCAATGTAAAATCATTTTGCTCTTCGTCGTATCGTTTCATTTATGCAGTCTATCGAACTTTCACAATGAAGTACGTTTGAAAGCGCGCATGAGAAGCGGGACTTTGTGGAAAACGTTCATATTTTGCGCGAAGCAACACGAAAACATGTTCGTGGTCGCAAGGGAAGCTAACAGTTAGCTGTCAGTCTGTCAAGAGTGCGGAGTAAGTCATGAAACTAAGTCTCTGTATTCACCAAATGTATTAATTTAATGAACAACGCAACTCCTGTGCTTTCCTATGTTTAATTCATGTCGAACACTGGACACGAACGTTATTACTCACAGTCAAACGACGGCCTGGTAACCAGAGTCGCAAGGGCGCTGTGAGAAATATCGAATCCTATGAAAGGAAATACTGCTGACTCCCCCCTCACCCTCCACAATGGATAAACTGGTTCACTCAAATCTTAGCTCTATGTTATTAGTCCATTTGTTGCAGTAAAAACAGTAATAATCTTTGAAAATAGATGTGTAATTATAACTGGGCGGGTACTTGTACCCTCAGGGGTTACACGAAGACAAAACATGATTTTTAAACAGCCTGAATCTCGCATTCAAATAGAACAATACAGCTTGTGAACCTTTACTCTGCTGTAGATGATATTTTAGCATGATTAACCTTCCTGAGTCACAGGAACTAGCTCATGAAGTCCTACTATGTTATGTTGTGGTGATTTTCCAATACACAGTTCTGGTGCGGCACGTTTTTTTTTACTTTTCCATCGGTGATAGTACCTGGTGCTTGTACCTGGTGCTTGTATTAGTACCTACTCTGACGAGGTTCAGCTGAGCTGAGCCAACACTCAGAATGGCGTCACTCTGAACTGAACGGCAAACTGTAGATCAGTTCAAAAGACTTAAAAAATGTTGTTAATCTCAACTGAATTGTGATTTTGTGTGTTTCAGATGACAAGAAGACGATTGAAATAGCAGAGAAGAGGCTGGAAACTTGTTTCCTGTGCTTTGAGTAGACAGCATCATGTGACACAGACAGAACTGTGGTTTAAATCAAAATGCCTCGTCTGGAAGAGTTGGCCAACGTTGCACTCAGGGTGCCCAGCATCCTGGTGCTGGACCTGCTGTATAAATGTGACATTGAAGGTTTGACAGAGCATCTCAAGGCCAAAAATGAGGATATGCTCTTCAAATACAAATATGTCATCTGGAACCTGTACTACCTTGGTACGTATGAACACAGTCTAGTATGATATTATGATAAAGTCTTCCAGCCAAAGTATGAACAAAATGGGGGAAATGTGATAAACTTGGTGCTGTGATATTTACTGAATTGTACAATAGATTTGCTGTGTTATATCAGCAAAGGGTGATATACACAAGAAACTCAAGGAACTATAAAATGGAACATCCACAGAGATGGACATCGAATGCCATCCTGTAATATATTCTGTGTATCTTTAATCTAATCAGTTAAGGTTAAGATGTGATTTATTAAACACAGGACAAAAACATGTTTGGAGTAACATTCCAAAAACGGAAACCAGCCCTCGTAAATGTGAGAGGAACAGAGAGGAGAAGACAAATGTTTACATCAATATTATAAAAAGACATTAGTATTAACTCATTGGCTGCCAGCCATTTTCAGCACTGAACTGACAAGCGTCAGTTACTTCTTCTTTCATCAGACATCATTGGCAGTGAGTGAACAATTGTATTTGAATTGATGTCTATAGACGTCATTGGCAGCCAATGAGTTAAAGAGAGTGGTCAGAGTGTCCAGGTTTATACAAGAGTCGTCACTGTTAAATAAAGGGCTTTTTCTTCTCTGTGCAAACAGTCTGTGAAAAGAGTTTAGATGATGTGACTCTTTTCACTCGAAGCTTTATCACACACGTGTTGTCCTTTGTCTTCCAGGTCACCTGATCAATGTGGTGGTTTTGCTTCTGCCGCTGAGACACATTGTGATGCTCTACCTCCACATCCTGGCTGCCCTTCTCTTATACATGGGCCATCAGATTTCCAAGTGAGATGTTGTACTACCGTTACAACGAGCACACATCACAGTTTTATCTGACCAGTGTCATGTTTCTGTCTTTGGACTTTCCCTCAGATTCATATTGTAACATGAGAACAGTGAATGAGATACTATTTAAAAATACAACATAAGCTTATCCACAAATACATTTGTTACATAATGTTTTATGAATTACTAGTTGAAATAAAATGAAGAGTGTGTACATTTTATGCCTCTTTAGGCAGTATATGCCCTTTCTTAAATTAAACCATTTATAAGGGATCTCAACATAAACACCTTAATGTGTTTTTAGTGAAATATGAATAAAATACGAAGACTCTGTTTTACAGGGACTATGTTCGTGAAGAGCTACACTTCGGTTTTGAAGGAGCAGTTTTCCGTGATTCTTCAACCTTCAACAGATTTGTCTCTGCATTGACCAGTGAGTCCTATATATAATATATTCTCAACACTTCACACACATTTGATAAAGCCTGCAGTTGTGATCGCAGTTGACTAAGTTTTAGTCATTGTATTTTCATTCTGCTTAGGTCAGATCATTCTTTGCACACTCTGTGCCTTCCTGATGAAGACAAGGAAAATGTGGCTGTTCTGTGCTCACATGCTCCCCCTGCTGGCCAGACTCTGCGCTGTCCCTCATGCCACGCTGCTAACTGTCAACACTTTTTCAATGGGACTGACTGGAGCAGGGATCGCTGTGTTTCTCCTCTCTCACCTCTTTGTGCCATATCGCCTCGCTAAGGCTGCCTACTCAGAGCTGCTGCAGGTGGAGGTAATCTTATTCTGAAATTTCCCTCTCACGCTTGTATGTATGTTTTGCATTGTGTGACCTGATTTGACCCTCCTCATCCCTCAGGTGATTGAACTGTACAGACTCCTGGCTGTAGGAATCTCCCTGTGGAACCAGTTTGCCGTCCCTGTGCTATTCACTGTCTTCTGGTTTGTTCTCTTCATCGTTCAGCTGGGTTCTGATATCATGTCCAGTAATTCTGCCTCACCAGCTCATCAGGGAATCATGTTCTTCCTCCTCTCAAGGTGTGATGTGATTATGTAATATGGCAAGTTGACAGCTAAAACGTTAGCAACTGGGCTTGTTGGAGATCAAATGAAGATGTTTCACCTTCTCATTCAAGAGACTTGTGACTTCATTGGAACTCAAGCAAATCCAGTTGCCTGTGTCTGCACCATAAAGACACAGTGACCTGCATGACTGACATGAATACATGGATGTCATTTCAGTGTGTCTGAATGTTGTGCCACACCATACTCTCTTCTGGGTCTCACCTTTGTGGTGTCCTATCTGGCTCTCGGGCTGCTCAACCTATGCAAGTTCTACCTGGGAGGTTATGCAGCTGTTCAGAACGAGAACGTCATGCACAGGTAATATGTTTTATATTTAACACCAGGTGTTTGATTTGGTACAACACATACTTCCATTAGGAATAGTACCAAAATAACCGTCCCCAACCGTTCCATTTTTCTGTAACCTTCCCTTGGGTTACCAGAGTAATGGTACGGTATGGTACGGGTGGAGCTAGACCCACAACAGTCAGCTGATTGGGTGACATCAAAGCGTCACTCCCTTGAGACTGGTGTTTCTTCAACACCTGCAGTTTATTCTCATCTCTTGTTGAAGTCCTGTGGAAACAAAAAAACAAGCTGCTGCGTTTTTATATACATACGTATAGATGCTATGTTTGTTAAAGTAAAGATACTGTTCTCAGATCTCAGTTGAAATGCAAGCCTTTGGTTCACCAAACCATGCCGTACTGCACCAAACCCGGCATAGGTGGATGGAAGTAAATGTCTTTTTGTCTCAGAGGTGTGACTGAGGGCGTGACTCTGCTGCTCCTGGCCCTGCAGACCGGTCTGTTAGACATGCAGGCACTGCAGCGCACCTTTCTCCTCAGCATCATCCTCTTCATCGTTGTGACTTCAACTTTGCAGTCCATGGTGGAAGTTACTGATCCAATCATTCTGGCTTTGGGTGCATCACGCAACAGGTATGGACAAAAATCGGGACTTGTGTTTTTGTTTGAGGCAGAAGATGAATTCTCTTTTCCTCTGTCTGTAGGAGTTTGTGGAAACACATCCGTGGCCTCAGTATGTGTCTACTTCTGCTGGTTTTCCCAGTGTTTATGGCTTATAGAATCTCCCACTTCTTCCACATGGACTTCTGGCTCCTCATCCTGGTGTCCAGCTGCATGCTGACTTCTCTTCAGGTACGACTCTGAGCAGAGACCGTGCAGATTTCACATTTAAAGATCGGCTGTTAATATAATATTTAATAACATAATTGAATCCTCATCAGAAAGTAAGACAATTTCTTCTTAATATGGTGTTTAAAAAACAGGACATATTAGAAATGTTTAACTTGACTGACAAACCACTTCTCCAGGTCACAGGCACCATGCTGATCTATGGCCTCTTCATGGTGGAGCTGTTCCGCAGTGATCCCATCGAGAGCCTGGACGAAGTCATCTATTGGGTGAACGCTATCAGCAGGGTGCTGGAGTTTGTTGTGGCGCTCTGCGTGGTGGCCTACGGCACCTGGGAGTCGCTGTTCGGGGAGTGGAGCTGGATGGGTGCCTCCGTCATCATCATCCACTCTTACTTCAACGTGTGGCTCAGAGGTCAGTCTGGCTGGAGGAGCTTCCTGCTCAGACAGGAAGCAGCTAAGAAAATCAACTCCCTCCCCAGAGCCACGGCTCAGCAGCTGCAGCAATACAACGACGTCTGCTCCATCTGCTTCCAGGTCAGTCACTCAGTCACACATTCACTCAGTCATGCATTTACTCAGTCACACATTTACACATTCACTCAGTCATGCATTTACTCAGTCACTCAGTCACACATTCACACATTCACTCAGTCATGCATTTACTCAGTCACACATTCACACAGTCACACATTCACTCAGTAACACATTCACACAGTCACACATTCACTCAGTCACACATTCACACAGTCACACAGTCACTCATTCACACATTCACTCAGTAACACAGTCACACATTCACTCAGTCACACATATTCACTCAAAGTTTTGATTGAGTATAAATAGACAGTCTGTATTTAAAATAACAAACATTGTGATTTTCATCATGATAATAATACAGGTGTCATTATTCATCTCAATATTCAATAATCATATTTCTGTGTGTGATTGATTGACTAAACAAATGTCTCTTCACAGGAAATGAGCTCTGGTGTGATCACATATTGCAGACATTTCTTTCATGGAAACTGCCTGCGTAAGTGGCTGTATGTGCAGGAGACGTGTCCCATGTGCCACCAGACAGTCCAGCCAACCACAGACCATGCTTCAGACAGTGCTCCACAACCAGTCAACGACACTTCCCAGGAATCACAGGGAAACAACGTTACATCTGATGGCACTGAGCAGCAGCAGCAGCAGCAGGAGAGAGAAACATCTGAAGATGAAGCTTGTGGTATAGTTGACAATGACCAACCAGCTGAAGCTGAGATTAAAGCTGCTGAAGGTCTCCGTTTTAGCTCCAATGGTGACTTTGTTGGATTTGTGGAGCCAGTGTCGAGCTGCACTGAAGAGGGCCTTTCTTTATCCTGTAAAAGTTCTCCTCGCATGCACAACAACGTCGAGGAGAACGGCAAGGACTCACCACTGCCAGCGACCTCTAATGAAGTAAAAGAGAACACAGTGGAGGACCAATGTGACTGTGAAGAGTCTGGACTGGAGGACAGGACGACTGTCTGTCCGAAAGTGATAGAAAACAGTAAACACGACAGCTGTGAAGGGACACTGCAATCAGAGAGCAGCCTTGATTCACCAGGATCAAACAAGTCTGATAAAGAATCAACAGACTGCCTCACGTAGTACAAGGTTTGTTGACGGCCAAAAATCACACAGTACAATATTTTAGACTGAATGGAAGAAATTAAATGTTGGGACACTGACCTGGACAGGCTCAGCCTTCATCCATACTACTCAGTTTTTGTTTCAAAAAAGGCATGAATTCTGCCCTAACCCTGGCATGTTAGAGCTTTAAAGACAGAGAAGTGGCTTCATTTTAATTTGATAACTCTGAGCACACTTTAACTTCCTGACTGGTTCTTATCAGCCATGACTCCATGCTCTTACTTTGCACCAAAATCTAGAAAGGTTAACATTGGCATTGTCATGTGACTTGCTTTTTTTAGGTGGATTAGTAAGGATACAGATTTCTGTCAGAGCTGTAATGTTCGTCTGGACTAGAGTGTGACTCGGGCCCAAAACCATGTGTCTTGTATTTTCTGTCTAGTCCCGACCTGAACCCGTCACAGTAATGTGACTGTCACTGAAATGTGGGTCAACACTGGGTCAGCGCTGATCAGTTTCTGCTTATGCTCCATAATTTTTACTCGTTATACATCTATTTATTTCAGGTTTACACCATATGATCACTTCACTTGATGTAACTGAGCCCGATCGAGTCCGACAATCATTTCTGGATTTTTGCTCCAGTATCTACGCTCCCGCGGGGACACAGACACAGATCTTTTTAAATGAAAACATGGTAATATGGATGGCGCTGCAGAGTGGCTGAAACTGTCTCTCACAGTCTGTCAAAGCACAGACAACAGAGACAAAGACTGCCCTGAATCAGTGCCTTGAGGGGTGGAGAACAGAGACTGGGGACATGAAGAGAGACAGACTGTGACCCACTATGATGGGGACATGAAGAGAGACAGAGAGACAGTACAGTGAGACCTGCTATGATGGGGATATGAACATGTTTGCCTTCTTTGTCATCCAAAAGAAAACAAAACGATCATTAATCAGTGTAATGAATGTGCTTCACTTAAGTCAATTACCTGCATCTGGAATTTGAATTTGAAATCAATGCCCTTATTGTACAATTGTAAAAGAAAAAAGATATATAATTAATATAAATCATGTTTAACCATAAAGCAATTATCTTGCATCATTATTTACCACATTCTAGCAGGTGATGACTAAAAATGTATGAGTTTACTTGGCCTTTGATTAATTATAATTATCTGTTCACTCTCTGGGTCCTGTGGACAGAATAAATGATGTCTCCCAGTATTAAATTACAGCTGTGAACATGTAGTTTGTTTTTTAACTGTAGTCACTGACATTGTGATATGTCGGATATGTCGGGTCTAAACAGAACTTTACTTCTAATAAAAAGAATTGTACAAAAAGGCTGCTTTTTTAAAAATCAGTATTTGTGATAGATAGTTGGGCGATGCAGTAATTACATCAAAAACAAGGAAAGAATTAGAATAGAATGAAGTCATTAATGACACAATTTGTGGTGGATCTGTTTGTGGTCAATTTGTGGTGGAGTGCAATAATTTGTTGTCTAATGATTTAATTGCACACGTTTTCAAACAATGTAAACTTCTATAACAAAACAATACAAGAAATACTGGTTTTCTTGTGCAAAATTTCCAGATTTTACAAATGTTTCCACAACAGGCCCTGATTCTCTTCTGTAATACTTATGTATATCGTACAAACAAAACAGCTAATAAGCTAATATATGATTAATATAAAAACAGTATTGTTCACGCCATTTTTCACTATCATTTTTAAAATAAGTGTGGGGGCCGCATGGGGGCGACATGTGGCCCGCGGCCCGCGGCCCGCGAGTTTGACACCCCTGTTCTGCAGTTAGACCTACTTGGGCTTGGTACCAATCTGTCGTCACATCCGCTTCGTCACAACTCCGCCTTCAACATAAAGCGTCACGTACAATTAGGCAGCCACCAGTTGGCTAACGGCAACGACGGAGAGCAGATAACGGAACCCGGGTCTAGCTCGTATTCCCCCTCCAGCTTAGCGGTCGGAGACGCAGCTTACACTGAATTCTCCACGGTGTTTGAAAGCAAACCTCAGGGAGAAGCGAGTTTTATCGTAGGACGACGTGACGCCCGTGGATCGGTGGATCAAAGGCAGCTTTGTTTCGAACGTAGTTTGAGCTCGTCTGGTCGGTTAGCTTTGCTAAGCTAACTAGAGAAGGAAGAAAGAAGGCCGCCGAGTTGACCTCGCGTCACACATATATAATAGGCAGTGGATTGTCATCCTGGCATATCAAAGTTTACCTTCTTCTTACCCTTTGGATTGGAAACGCATCGACCTGAACCCAGAATGGCTCTGAAAAGGATCCACAAGGTAAATATGCTAACGTCGACAGAGCGTGAGCTCGCGGCGTTAGCCTCCCACAACGTTGCCGAGCGCTGTGCTGTGAGAACATGGCGGTGAAACCTGGTTCCGTCAAGTTTGCGACAAACACTTCTGTTCGTGTCTCTTTGTGGGTTCATATTCGCATATTCATATGCGAAGCGGCGGTTTTTGTGTGATATTGTATTAGCTTAGCTGTCGGTAGCGGAGTTCACGCATATTAAATAAACATGTTTAAAGCTTTCCGTTAGGCCTGCTGTCTAACAGGAGGTACAGCTTATATAAAATAAATATTTATGTCACGATTTTACATTTAAATGTTAAACACCGTCTCGCACACAAGTCACTAAATGTCAGTTAATTAGTGGGACTATTCCTCACCACATTCGTACAACATTTTGAATAGATTAGAACTCAAATGTCATGTTACGTTTTAAATGTAATGTATAATTACGGTTAATGACCTATGGGTTATTGATTGATGAGCAATTGACCGAGTTAATCGCTTTGAAATGAGTTGAATAAAGCAAACTTTTTATTTCACTTTCTTAAATTGGATTGTTTCCTGGTTGCTTTGCTCCTGCTGTGACGGTGAATTGAATATTTTCGGTTTCTGAACGAAACGAAACAAACTATTTTAAGTGATCGTCTTTTGGGAAACAAGCCATTTAGTATCCTTTTCTCAAGCGAACTGATTTAACCACCAATATAGTTGGACGCCACGCTTCTATTAATTTATTGTTTCATGAACGCTATATGGATGTGGTGAGCATCTTAAAATAAACAGTCCACTGTTGCTGTGAAGCACTTAAATATTATCCCATGAAATCAGTTAAATGCCCAAACATTCTCACAGTTGATGTTATGAGAACTCGTGACTCATATAATTAACTGAATCTGAAGTTCATGATGCATTACCTTGGTATGTGTTTGTAACCTATTTGTTCTGAGCATATCACAGGGTGTGTGTTTTCTGGCACTCGATGGAGGAAGTTGGCAGCTGTGGAAGAGACTGGAGAAACACCTTTTTAAAAGATTTCTTTTACCACCTTCTGCCATTTACTAGAATCTTCCCCCAAGGAAGTCGTAGACTTAATTGTGAAATGGTGTATGTCACAGAAGGCCAGGGTGGGGCAGTGGCTTCCACCTCACTCTCTAAAATAGTTGTAGACCTAAAAATAACAGCAGTGGCTGTGGTGTCTCTCTCTGTGTGTGTACATATGCTTAGGTCTCATCTTGCATTCACTGTAGAGCCGATAACTCGGCGGCCTCTCTGACTCTCCAGTCAGTGCACACTAGTTGAACTTGGGCTAGGCCCCCCAGATAACATCACCAGCTGAAAGGGAGGGTGTTGTGGAACAAACAAAGCAGACAACCTGTCCGGTATTGTCTCATGCCCCACAATCGACTCCATGTTGACATTTACACGCAGTTTGTTTTAGTTCCTGCTTCTCCCCTGCACATCCATGTCAGATTGTGTCTGTTTGTCTTTGCAGATTTTCTGTGCTCTAATTGGTTATTGTTTTCATTACAGGAGCTTAATGATCTGTCTCGTGACCCTCCATCACAGTGCTCCGCTGGCCCAGTTGGTGATGACAGTGAGTGTCCAAGAGTTCATCAAAACTTTATTTTACTTTACTTTTAATAAAACTGCTGTGACACCATAAATCCAAGGTAGATTTGGATTCAACGTTCACTTTGTTATTGTCACTGTTGTCATTCAGAATAAATTTGGAGCTGTCGGCTTTCGTTTTCAGTCCAGAATAAGTCTTGAATCGTCATATTTGATGAGGCAGCAGTTCTTAACTCATTGGCTGCCAATGAAGTTTATAGACATCAATTCAAATACAACTGTTCACTGCCAATGACGTCTGATGAAAGAGGAGAGTTCACTCTTTCTTTTGGTAGTTTTGGTGACCCACAAATCGGTAAAATCGGTGAAAATGCTGTAAAACACTTGGCAGTATGGGGCTCTGTGCTGAAAATGGCTGGCAGCCAATGAGTTAAATGCCTAAACGAAGAAGTTGTTGATTTAACTGAATAAAATCCTGTTGGATCACATACCTGCAACATGTTTTGTTTTTATAAACCTTTTGCTTTCTCTTCTCTGCAGTGTTTCACTGGCAAGCCACAATCATGGGGCCTGTAAGTGTATATTTAACTTGTTTTAATATGCAAATCAAATTTTTAATGAACACAGTTTGATCTTGTCAGCGGACTTGTGTTCCTAGCCACTTTGAATATAGTTGTATCAGATAAAGGTCAACATTTGACTTGAAGCTGTGGATGTGGGTTTAGATTTTAGGTTTTTGTCTGTAATGTGTAAATACATTTTGTTTTCGTTTCTTCTTTTTCTTTTCAGCCAGACAGTCCATATCAGGGAGGTGTTTTCTTCTTGACAATTCATTTCCCAACAGACTACCCCTTCAAACCACCCAAGGTGAGAAGATGTAGTTGATCACACATGAAACAAAAATGTAGGAATTGAATTTAATATGTGGCCAAGAGCTCACAGTGCTTTTACTGCACCCCCCTCTGACACACCCAGTAACTGAAGAGATCGACCTGGTTGTCGTGTGTCACTCCACCGGTCTGTCCTCTTATAATTCTTTTCAGCAGTTGTGTTTTGTTTGCCTTCACCCACATGAGACTGAGAGGAAGAGCAAGTATCACTGCTAAGCGCTAGGCTAATCACTGTGCGAGCACGTGTAATAAGGGATGTCTCATCACCTTTTGTGTCTGATACCATATCACAACCTGAAGTGTCTGCTGTTATTGGTCTGATGGTCATTTAACACCTTTTTAAAACACATTTACCACTGACCAGGCCTGTAACTAACCATTGTTTTCATAATGGATGAATCTGTCGAGTATTTTCTCAATGAATCAAGTACTGGTCCATGAAATGTCAGAAAATATAGAAAAAAGTTAATTGTCGTTTCCCAAACCTCAACCTGTTGATTATTGACCTAAGAAACCAGAAATTGCTCAATTAAAAAAAAAAGAAGAAATGTAAACACTGAAAATCTGAGAGGTTTTAATTGAAAAAAAAAAATCAATTCCAAAAATAGTTTAGGAATTAATTAATGGAATAATGGTTGCAGCCTGACCACTGAGCTATTACAAGCATTTCAAAGATATAATACTTCAATACTTCAACCCAATGATTTAATAACAAGGGTCTGAGGGCCGTGATGGATCATGCAAAATGAGTGCCTGTCCACCTGATGGTCACAGTAATTAACAACTGCATTAGTTGAGTAATGGTGACCAGTGTGAACAGTGAATCGACGATGTTGCTCTTGTTGAAGGAGAAACGGCTCGTGCTCGATGCAGTGAACATTGGTTGTCTGAATACCAGGTTGCGTTTTTTGTTTTTTTTACCTTTTGTATGTGTTTGTGTGGGTGGTTGTCATTCTCTGCACTGGTTCCTGCACTAAACCCATTTTGTTTTTTTCTTGTCTTTAGGTTGCATTTACAACAAGAATTTACCACCCAAATATTAACAGTAATGGCAGTATCTGTCTGGATATTCTCAGATCTCAGTGGTCTCCTGCACTTACTATTTCTAAAGGTAAGTAGAATTATCAAAGGATAAATGAACAGAATCTTTCCTATTGGCCAATATTACAGTCTACTGTAGATTTATTCTTTTCTTGTCAGTTGTTTCTGCACACAAACGGAATACAAGACCAATCCCAAAAATCTTTCTCTCTTTGGCCACAAATACTTGTACTCTAGTTTTTCTTTGTTTTTTTATTATTACACAGTGAGTCAAGCAAACATGAAGAGTGGAAATTAACATGTGTGTGTTCTGTTTGTTGTAGTTCTTCTTTCCATTTGCTCACTCCTATGTGACCCAAACCCCGATGACCCACTAGTGCCAGAGATTGCACGAATCTACAAAACAGATAATCAGAAGTAAGTGAGTTTTAATCTGTACGCGTGAAACTAATCTCAAGACGGTTTTGATTCCCAGAAGGAAGATGGCCGTGTACGTGGGTTTTATGCTGTGTCATCCTTGATAAGAACATTTTCTTCACAGGAATAGTTGTATAACGGTCGTAACAAGCATGTAACCTAGTTTCACTCTGTCAGGTACAATAAACTAGCTCAGGAGTGGACGGCCAAGTATGCCATGCTTTAGGGTAAGAGAGTCCAAGAGGCTGCGCTGCATCTTGCAAAATGCAGTGGGAGTGGCTTGTTGGTTGTGCTGTGATCTGACGCTCTGATGTCAATGACATAACCAGAGTATGTGGAATATTACTGCGAATAAGCAAGTTAATGTGTCTCTGGACAGTTGTGGATCAAACCCACTATCGTAGCCGTTGCATAGATGAATTCTTAAAGGTTTTACTGCTGCAGCACAAGGATGGATTCATGTCTGTTCATTTATTTACTGAACAGAAAACATGACCACAGGAATACATGAACACATGACATTTTATCCACTTATGTGTATACCCCTGCTTATTTCTATCTTACATAATGATCTATTGATGTTATATGATGAAATAAACTGGATCAGATCTGATGAAACCAAGTCTGATCCTGCATACACACACCAGATTGTGTATTTGCACAATTATGCCTATTACATTAAACATTGCTAATGTTTTGTGAGGTCATTGGTGAGTAGATTCTTAAAAACATAGTTGTGTGATAACCTCCCATCACAATAAAATTCAGAGTACTTGATGAAAAACCCGAGACCGTTGCTGACAGGTCAAACTTACATGTGGATGAAAATACAATCTCCTTGATGAAGGTAATCAACCTAAACGTTCAAAGTCTAGCAAGGGAAATTAATCTATGTGAACTTCACCTTTACATCCTTTTTCATACACATTACAAGTATGCCTGTAGAATGGAAACGAGATCCACCTCAAATGCAGTTATTTATAATAATAAATAATTTAAGATGTAAAATGAGTCGTACCAATTTTAATTGTAGTACATGTCAGGTCAAGTAATCACTATATTTAGATTTGAGCAGCTTGTGCAAGATCAAGTAAACAAAGTAAGTTTCAGTCATGGCCTTCTAGTGACTCTTTTTTGTAACTGCACTCAGTTTGTGGTTCTACTTAAAGACCAATTTCTGCTTTACAGTTGGGATTGACTGTCACAAGTCATCATTATGTCTTGCTTTTAAAGGGAGAGTTGAGGTTTTTAAATTGTTTGTATCGAATACACCCCCACCCCCACACACGCACACACATCAAATGAGTTAAATAAATAGGAAGCAGAGATGTCTGCATGTAAATGTTGCCACTAACTTCAGCATGAAGACCGGTGTTGGTGTGTAAAGATGATGCCTGACATGTTTATAATCTACTAAATGGAGACTTGTGTCGCATCTATGGTCTCATTTTGTCAAGAGTGCTTGTGTTGTCATTTAAAAATGCTCAAACGCATGTGGTAAAGTAATCTAGTATCAGAATGTGAATGTGGATGTTTTTAACGCGGATCTGTTGTCTTTGCAGATACTCCAGACTGGCAAAAGAGTGGACAACAAAATATGCAATGTAATGTCATCGTGTGGAAAATCTGGTCTACAACGTTGCTGATTTAAACTCAAAATTCCAGGATTCTGTTTTTCTTCACCCTGTTTTTTATTTGTTAATCGGAGCATTTTACCCCCTGACTCTTTTGCGTGCTCATAAGAAGATAGTGTTTTCTCTCTAGGACACATGACGCTTTCTGTCAGGTTTCTATTCCCATTTTGTTTGGAGATTAAAAAGAAAAAAAAATCAACATGGTTTTCAGCATGCACCAGTGACAATTTTTTATTTTTAGCCCAGAATTGGTGATGTTGGTCATTTACTCTACACACACTTTGTAGAATCTGAGGCAACTGGTTATTCTGAACAGAACTTCAACCCCAGGATGATCCACTTGTGACCACCTGGCCGGATCCTGTGAGGTTGATTCTCTTTACCTGTTCTGTTCAGCCTTGGCTTAGACTCCAGAAATGTTCCATTTTAAAACTTAAAAATTGGCAAAAACAAATGTTGAGAGAGGTCAAATTAGAATCTTTGATTAGAGTAAGCGTTGAAGTGGTTCTTGGACTGTTGTGGGATTTCTTACCTGAGGAAAGAAGTGCAGCTTCTTCCACTCATGGTCAAAGTGTGTGTACAGGGAAGTACAACAGTATATATAAATGTTAAGGAAACAAAATATAATAAGAAGTTCATTGTTGTATTTTATGCATGATAATATCTGATGTTTCTGCAAATTAAATGGATTGTAAGGCTGAGCATTTGGAGAAATTTGGTTTCTATTTATCTTTGTGTTTTAGAAGCCAGTAGAATGAGCAGACTTGAACACTGTCTTCTTGTAGCCCTTAAATATCAATGCAAAGCTAATGGTTGATAATCAACTTGTGGCCACGTTTCTTTTTAGTTTTCCCTCCAATAAAGAAGTTACTTAAACTAAAAGAATGAGACTTGTGTTTTATTGGAGCGATTATGAAATGACACGAGTTTGTGTTGAGTTTTCACTCGCAAGTCTTGTTTATGTTAATAAGACTGAATTATGATGTGGTAAAAGATCAAAAGATGACCTGAAAATAAAGTCTGGAGAAAGAAAATACACCATATTTACAGCTTGTGTTGGATTTAAATTTAAATATAATTCGATCCTACAAATTGTTTTATTGAGAAAATGTGACGCATTTAAATGATAATAAAAAGATTAATTTCCGGCCTTAATGTTCCTCCTCCCTTCCTCGCGCCGACTCTCTGGTCACGTCAGTGTCACGTCACGGGCACATGAGGAAGTCTTGTATGTTCCTGTTCATGGTTACACTCGTGTATTAAACGCAACAAAAACTACAGCTTATAAACATTTTAAAAATAAGAATGTATTTTTCCTGTAAAGTGTGTGTCATGTATAAGGCCAGAAGGGGCAGCAGCGCGCCACCGAAAGGCAAGAAGAAGTAAAGGAGACGCTGAGGATTATTACGTGAAGTCATGACGCCTCTGCGTGGGAACGTTTCTGCTCTCGGTTGTTTAACGTGTTTGTTTTTATCGGGACTTTCCTCCTCTGTGGATAATAATATCGTGAGTCTGGACGGTAAATGGAGTCTGTCAAACTCCAACGGCTCACTGTCTCTGCCTGCGGAGGTTCCCGGATGTGTCCATTCAGCTCTGTTCAAACAGGGATTCATACAGGTGAGATTCATCACTGAGATTTTGTTGCTGTGAATTTGTTGTTTTTACTATGTTAGAAAACTTAATTGGTAGGAAAGTGAGTGTAACATTCCACCAGGGCCGTTTCCAGCTTTGTGGGGGGACCTATTGTGGCCCCTAGTTTGCCGAACTACAATGGAGTGATTTCTAACGCCTTATTAATCCATGAAGATGCTACAATCTGTGATGAATCGCGATAACAATCTCTCATATTAAAATACTCTTCTGTCATCATGTGTTCTTCTCATGACCCTCTGTGATATCTAGAATATTTCAAAAACTATGGTCATGTGGTCTGTCCAGGCTGTGACTCCGCCTTTCACCCTATGTCAGCTGAGATCGTCACAGCGCCACCCTGTGGAACGAGCGTCCAATCACAGACTCAGTCTGTGTTAATGTTGTGCACTCTTTCTTTTTCAGGATCCATATTTTAGGTTCAATGATTTGTCATATCGCTGGATTGCTTTTGATAACTGGACGTACACGACCACGTTCACTGTGACCCGTCCACTGAGGTGAGGTGAGTGTAATACAGGGTATTATTCTGTTTCGAGTCTTGGTTCTGACTCATTTGTGTGTGGATCAGGACCAAACAGAAGGTCGTCCTCGTCTTCGATGGCGTGGACACCGTCGCGTCCATTTGGCTGAACGGAGTCAGCGTGGGACGCACGGACAACATGTTTCGCAGATACGTACGTGTTCACAAGGTAAAGATGTCTGTCATTTATTATTTTATTTTTTTATTGAAATGGCGTTTGATTTGGTATGTGCAGGACTTGTCGGTCAGAGACACGCTGAAGGACGGGGACAACGTGCTGAGAGTTTGTCTCCAGTCTCCGGTCGTTTACGCGTCTGAAAGAAGCAAAGTTCACTCTGCCTACAGAGTTCCTCCTGAGTGTCCTCCAGATGTTCAGAAGGGATTTTGTCACGTCAATTTCATCAGGAAAGTAAGTCCAGAGAGAAAAGCAGAGGGTTAGGGTTATTTTTTAATTTATGTCACTTAATTCAATCCAAAGCTGTGTAAAGCTGAAAACTGAATTAATCTGAAGCCAAAATCTGGAACAGACTGAGAGTCGATTGATCGTGAACATTTAAAAACAAAATATCTGTACAAAAGATAAATGTGAGCTAAGAGAAAACAAAACATCTTCAGTAAAAGCCATAGATATTAGAATAAAGAAGATTTATCGTTAAAGTCACTGTAAACCACAGCGCAGAGTTCAATCAAACAAATGAAGAATCTGGATGTGATTTATTTCACTGTTCACTGTGTAAATATTCAATCGCTGCTGTGTCACAGGAGCAGAGTTCTTTCAGTTGGGACTGGGGGCCTGCGTTTGCCACCATGGGTCTGTGGAAAGGAGTTCGAGTGGAGGCGTTTGACGTCCTGCAGTTCCTCCAGGTTTCCGCTGTTCCTCTGTACAGTACGTCCTTTTCTAAAGCCTCATTTAACCATGGTTCTTGAATGAATTAAATGTTATGTAAATGCAGAGATTTAAACCAACCTTCATGTGTCTTCAGACTCCAGTCTCTCTGAGTGGAGGCTCCAGGTTGAGCTTCTTGTTGATGCAGTTCAGACAACAAATGTCCAGATCAGCGTCTCCGTCCCTGAGCTGGATTCAGAGCAGGACTTCCACACACAGTTTGTCTCTGGAAAGACCACAAACACCTTTGTCTTACACATAAACAAGGTTCATTATTCAACTTTGTTTGCATATTTGCACACTTTTGTTTGTTGAGAAGCTTTGAGAAGGTTTGTCTTCTCCTTCCAGAGCAGTGAGGTGAAGCTGTGGTGGCCTCACACTCATGGTGAGCAGCCTTTTTATCAGCTCAGTGTCTCTGGCTCACAGGACAAACTTCTCATCCTCAACTCAAAGTCAAAGGTCAGAGTGCACCAAACTGTGTTGGGCTTAGAGTTTAAAGATCACATTGGTTTTGATGAGCTAAGACAAACCTCTTGTGCAGGTGTATTTCCGTACAGTGGAGCTGGTCCAGGAGCCCATCGTCGACTCTCCAGGACTGAGCTTTTATTTCCGCATCAATGGGAAACCAATTTTCCTCAAGGGCTCCAACTGGATCCCAGCTCATGCCTTCCAGGACCAGATCTCTCCTGCTGTGTGAGATTGATTTCAAAGGTTTTGTGCTCTGAATGTGAAAAATGCTGATGCTGATGATTGTTGTTTGTCTTTGTCGTGCAGTTTGAGGAACTTGTTGCAGTCAGCGGTCGACGCTAACATGAATGCCCTCAGGGTCTGGGGAGGCGGAGTTTATGAGCAGGATCTTTTCTACAGCATCTGTGATGAAGTGGGAATCATGGTAGGTTTAATACGATCAGATTCAAACTGTTCTACACCAGGGGTAACAATTGTAGAATACATCTGATCTGAAGTGTGGGAAGTTTATGTGAGGAAGAGGACTGACTTTACTCAACTTTTTTACATTAAAGTGGTCAAAGAAAAAATTTATAAATGTGTTTTATTGTTCCCTAAAAAATGTGAAATGAATGTTACAGCAGCTCTTACCTCCTAATAAATCTAAGAAATAAAACAATTAGGTAAAAGCAAACTATACATGAGTGAGTGAGTGAAATAAAACTTTCTAGAGAAACACAGTCAGCTCTACAGGAGCGTCATAATATTACAATAAGTCGTGTTACAGAGAAACATAAAAAGTCTTAAAAAATTCATTTCATTGTGGAGCATTAGAGTCTGCACAGATAAGATAAATTGATGGAAGTGAAGCCTATGTCATCGTTAAACTTTATTATAATCCTGAGATTGACCGTTTACTGTGTGTGTGTGCGTGCGTGTGTGCGTGTGTGTAGGTTTGGCAGGACATGATGTTTGCGTGTGCCATGTATTCCACTGAGGACGACTTCATACACACAGTGAGAGAAGAGGTGGTCCAGCAGGTGAGTGACAGCCAGAGATCGTTCACTAAACAATCATGGCTCATGTGTGTTTATATATAATATATTTATTTGTAAATGTGTTGTTTCTGGCCAGGTAAAGCGTCTCAAGTCTCACCCTTCTATAATAATCTGGAGTGGAAACAATGAAAACGAGGCTGCGCTGGCGACAAACTGGTTTAATATTCCAGCCGCTGAGAGGCCGATGTACGTCAAAGACTATGTGACGCTGTACGTGGAGAACATCAGGGAGGTCGTGCGAGAGGTGAGAGAGAATTCCGTCGCTAACACATCGTTGGTTTATTCACATGGAAAGTTTCCAATATAAAAAGTAAAGGGTTGTGATTATTATTATGTATATATATTATTATTATTAAATGAAACCACTTAAGAGTGACACAGTGTTTTCTGTGTCCAGGAAGACCAGAGTCGTCCCTTTCTTGTCTCTAGTCCAACAAACGGTGTAGAATCAGAGCAGGAGGGATGGATTTCACAGAATCCTTACGATCCTCACTACGGTGACACTCATTTCTACAACTACCTGTCTGACTGCTGGGACTGGAGGACGTTTCCCCGCACACGTTTAGCCTCAGAATATGGCTTCCAGTCCTGGCCTTCCTTCTCCACCCTGCAGCCGGTCAGTGATTCTTCTGTTTTAACTCTTAAATGTTCACGTCTTTTCTGGTCTTTTTTCATCTTTAATGATTTTGAATTAAATGTTTTATCCGTAATTCTTCGAGGAAAAATGCATGTATCATTTAAACCCATTGATTTAATAACAACTATAATCCCCAGTGTTAATAAGACTAATGCACCTAAAATTTATTTTTAAGGCCAAAAATTAGATAGAAAAACAAATAAACAAATGTTCCCATTAAAGGGTTATATATGGAGACCGGGCTCAAACGCGTGGATCACATATTCAGAACATGACACATTCATCTGTTTTTGTCTCAGGTTTCCATAGAAGACGACTGGAGCTACAGCAGTGACTTTGTGTCCCATCGTCAGCATCATGAGAGCGGGAACCAGCAGATGTTAGAGCAGGCAGCTTTGCACTTCAACCTGCCCAACTCCACCGATCCACTCACAGCATTCACACACACTCTCTACATCACACAGGTAACAGGATAGCAGCTTCAGTATCATTGCAGTGGTTCTGTGGTGAGACCAGTAAAACGGGTTTGTTTTCAATGATGTTTCCTGTGTGCAGGTCATGCAGGCTCAGTGTGTGAAGACTCAGACTGAGTTTTATCGCCGCAGTCGGACCGAGATCATCAGCGGCAAAGGTCACACCATGGGTGCTCTTTACTGGCAGCTCAATGATATTTGGCAGGCGCCGTCCTGGTCATCGATCGGTGAGTGAAGGTTGAACGTCGATATTTTACTTTCTTCTGCTTTTGTTATAAAATCATCTCACGTCATTTCCTTCTTTTATTCCTGTGTTCAGAGTTTGGTGGGAAGTGGAAAATGCTTCATTATTTGGCAGAGAAGTTCTTCGCCCCTGTGCTTCCTGTTGCTTTTGAAGATGCAGACACACTGTTCATCTACGCTGTCTCAGACCTGAGTCACGACCTGACGCTCAGCGCTGTGGTTCGTTTGTTTGATTACATTTCTGTTATAACCACTCGCAGTTCAAAATAGAAGAAAAGGCCTTTAACATGACATGAAATGCACACATCCATTTACATCAGTGATTAAGGGAGTATTTTATTTGAAATGATGTGTGTGAAGGTCAATTTAACACACTGAACTGAACACACACTAAAGTGAACACACATTAAAGTGCGTGTCCTCTCTCTCTCTCTCTCTGTGCCTGCCCTGCTGGGATTGGCACCAGCAACCCTGTGACCCTCATGTGGAGGATGAAGCTGTAGACGATGAATGAAAGGTTAATGTGTCTGTTGTTCCTGCATCGATTGTTTTTGTGTTCCAGGTGAGCGTTTACTCGTGGGCTCAACTCACTCCTGTGTGCAGACTGAAGTCTGACGCGCTCCTGGTCCCCGGAGGCAGCGCCGTGTCCATTTTTAAACAGTCAGTTGCCGCCCTGCTGGCAGGATGTGGACACTGCACCCGCTTCACCTGCGTGCTGACGTTCCACCTGGAGGACAGCAGCAGTGGTTTGCAGCAGGGTCCGACCAACCACCACTTCCTGTCCTCCCCTAAAGACGCCGAGGGCCTCCAGAGAGCAAACATCACAGTGAGTGATGATCACTCACTGAAGTTTGTCTTAAATCTGTTTTTCTCTGTTTATAGTGAGACAAACTGGCCAGCAGGTGGCATCAGTTCCTACAAGCACACTTCATAAAACCTCTCTCAGTTTTAATGTGGCTCTCGGGTTATGGGATGTGTCTGTGATGGATGTGTTTGTGTCCCTGCAGGCCAAAGTGCAGGGGGACGACACCGGCATCAGCGTCACCCTCCACTCTGCCTGTTTGGCTCCGTTTGTGTGGCTCGACGTGGGGGAAATCCCCGGACGTTTCAGCTCTAACGGCTTCCTCATGGTGTCCACAAACATCACGCTCACTTTTGACGCGTGGCGTCCGACCAGTGCTGCAGAACTCTCTGCGTCACTCACTGTCACGTCTTTAACTGACGTTTACTGACTCACTCCACGCTCAGGTGAGTGTGAAGTTCTCATGACTCTGATGGTTGTGAACGTTTGAAGAGCAGCTGACAGTTTTTATCATTGTTTATGGGATGATGAAGATGATGAAGTCTCTATGTTCACGCCTCTTATTTCTGATGTCGGTGGAACACAGATAACAATAATAATACATGATAAGATGATCAAAATGGTGAGATATTGCTTTATTATATTTGCAGAGAGGTTTACAGCTCCATTTGCAGTTTGCATTTCTGTTTCTATCACACACAGACATAGAGATTTGGTAGGTTCCCTCAGGGAAATTAGAAATCAAAACACACAATTAAATTTAAATATTAATACTGTGAAAACAATTAGTCTTCTTGTTATTATCTGCTCACAGCTCACTGAGTGTCCACATGTTCTTTCTTCTTGTGATTGACTCATTGATTCACTTACAGTAGGTCCATAATATGTCTATTCTTTTTTTTTCTAGTTAAAGAATCTGAAAAACAGAAGCTGTTTTTAAGTCAATTGAAATTGATGAATAGTGGATGAATAATCAGTTTAAATAATGTTATATGAACACTATCTCATTGGAATGTTCAGCTTTTTGATGATGCATTCATTAGTTAATTGCTTATCAGTGACTGAGACTCAGTGAATCCATGGTTAACCATTAACAGATAAACAGTAGATCTTTATTTCATCAGGAGATTCCGTCCACTGAGCGTCTTCTGCAGGACGTCCGGACCAAACTGCGGTTATTGACGTTTACAACCTCCGATATATCACAATAAAATTATACATAAAGTGTGGCGAACATCTCTTTTAAAGCTTTCTTCTTCCTGTGCGTTCTGTACTTTGGAGTCCACTCTTACAAACTTAGTTATTATCACATAAATAAAGTCACTTCTCCATGCTCTATCTGCAAAGGTGTTCACCGGCAGTTATAAACGTTAATGAGCAATTTATGAGCTGATTTAGGGCTCGGACGTCCTGCACAGGTCAGAGAGTATATGAGTGAGTTTAAAGGTACAGTCTGTAGGGTTTAGCAACATACAAGGCTGAGATTTCTTTATATATAAAAATATGTGACATTACAGGGAGATGCAGTTGCACACAGGTTGTTTCTCTCCCCCATCAGATTGATACTCAGTGGCCTCCAGGTCGTTTGAGTCTCAGACTCCTGGGGTCAAGGGTCAAGGGTCAAGGGTCAGGAGTTAGTGAATGCATTATGTTTGAGTGTCCGAAGAAAGAATGCTGTGTGATAATGTGTGTGTGTGTGTGTTCTTGTATGGCTACCTTTGCGAGGACCAAAAACTCACATTCTGACACCCCTGAAATGTCTTTTTCATGGTTAAGACCTGGTTTTAAGTTTAGGGTTACAATTAGCTTTAAGTTAGGGTTTGCGGTAAAGGTTAAGGTAAGAGTAAGGAGCTGTGGAATGCAGTATGTTTATTAATGTCCTGCGTGTGTGTGTGTGTGTGAGAGAGAGAGAGAGAGAGAGAGAGAGAGAGAGAGAGAAAGGACACAATAGAAATCTCTGCAGTGAGTGCACGCGGTTGTTCGGTAACCTCCATTTTCCTCCTCCATGACTGTGCAGAGTGATCTTTGAACCTGGTCCACACACACACACACACACACACACACACACACACACACACACACACACACACACACACACACACACACACACACACACACACACACAGAGAGACAGAGTACCCACACAGTGAGAGAACACAGACGCAAAGAGAGAGAGGGCACACAGAGAGAACACACACACACACGGAGAGGGAGAGAGAGAGCTGCGGCAACAGGAAGGAAAAGTTTGAAAACACACGCGCACAAAATCCAGCAGCACGCGCCCATGTGTGCCATGGATGTGATGCTGCAGTGGGAACAAACTCCACCGGGAGTTGTCGCGTGAATCGTCTTCAGAGGAACACACGGTTGGATCCACAAGAGGAAACAAAGTGACACTTGAGAAAAGGCAGAGATGTTTCCCTCCAGATGCTTTCGTCTTCTTTCTCCTCTTCCTCCTCTTCTTCTTCTTTTTCTTCTTCTTCTGACGTGGATCCACAGCACGGATGCTCGTCTGTTCCTGGAGAATATTTTGACTTTTTACGGTGAAAACTCTTCCATCTCCACGGAGGATCTGGAGAATCTACTGGGGTTGATCTCAGAGAGAAGATCAGAGTCCGTGTTTGAAGGAAACCCTCTGTCAGAGCAGGAGGTGAACTCTACACTTCTTATTTACTTTAAATTGTAAAAATATAGTAATATTTTAAGTAAATGCATCAGTTATTAACATGAGATCATTAAGTCTATTTAAAGACTACATTGTTATTAATGAGATTCTTTTTTGAAGCTTCTTGGTTTTTGATTTGATGAAGTTATAATAAAGTATTTTTTTTTTACAGTAATAACAATAAATACTGTTTTAGTTGATGCTGCAAATGTTAATATATGTTCACTTAAAATGAGTCTCAATAAGAAAAAGAGTTGATTTAAAGGTTTTAATTTCACTTTTATTTGAGTTTTGCAGCTCTTGTTTTTATGCATTTCAAAATGTACTAATGCTCATAAATAACATGATATTAATTAATTTGGAATAACCTAACCTAACATAAAACATTTTTCCTTCCTTTTGCATGAATTCCTTTGAATGAAAATCCATCGATTGATTCTAATAAAGATGTTTGTCTTCTTCGTCCTGTTGTACAGTGTCTCTCTGCTGGACAGATCTTGTCCAACTTTGGACTTGCTAATGACAGTCAGCTGACTGTGGGACATCTGGAGTTGATATGTCCTGCCGTGTTGACCCAGGTGCTGCTGCCCTCCTGTCCCTACGTCCACCCCACCCCCCCGTCCACACTCGACTACTCTGGTGAGTTGCTTCATATACACACACAAGGTCTGCTCTATTATATCAGTGTTCGTGGGGGTTTCGTTGAATCCCGTCTTTACTTAACTTTTCCACTGTCACATGAACAAGGATTTATTTTGCACAAATGAAATACAGAAAAGATGAACCTCATTTATCTTCAATAATCCGAATACAATACATAACTAGAATGAATGAATGAATGAATGAATGAATGAAATGAGGCAGGAATGACTTCTCATGTTTGATCCTTGGGCAGCAGAGCTGTAACCGGAACTCTGCTGTCTGTGTCTGTCTGTCTGTCTGTCTGTCTGTCTGTCTGTCTGTCTGTCTGTCTGTCTGTCTGTCCAATGTGAGGTGGACGAGGTACTCTGGATTGTCCACCATGGAGAGCATGTATATATACTGTCCTGTGTCAACGAGCAGAGACACTGTCCTCCTGTCCCATGTCCCCCTGACTGTTGACACAGTTACACAGAGCCAAGTGTGACTGTTGTTCAGTCTCATATTCGTGGCACATGCTGTTTCCTCCACTGGACGTGGACACAAGAACTCCTCTGTAAATAAATAGTGTTGTGTATTTGAGCGACACATCTGTTTGGTTGCTGCCATTACAAAAAAAGATTGTGTTGTTATAAAATAGAAAAGTGTATTCACCACAAAGCTTCGGTGGTTGTCTGCGCTCAAACGGAAGTGTGCGTGAATTACAGCAGCGGCAGAGCTGTGTGTTCAACAATATCTGTTTTTTTTACATTGAACATCACTCATGCAACAGGAAGTACAACAAACGGAGATCTCAAAACCACTCTTTCACTTTGTGAAGAGCTCAATCTCCCAAACCAAAGTCAACACAAAGAAAACACACATTTTTAGCTCATGGAATGTGATGTAGTAGATTTCAATCAGTGTCCAGATTCGGCCTCGTCCTTGATAGTTTTCAGGTTGAGAAAAGTGTTAGCTGGATGATGTCATACAATCGGTTGATTGTTGATTTTTCCTCTATACTTTGGTGTGGGGGAGTTCTTTTTCCAACAGTGACATAAAGCTGCAAACACAGTCTAAAGATGTCAAACCTTTGTTCAGGTTTGTCATGTTATCTTCTGAGAACAGAATAGAAAAACACAGTTAACAAAGTTCTAATACGAAGACTGCAGATGATGTGCTCTGCATACAGATTTTATATATTATTATTATTATTATTATTATAATAATAACTATTGCTAGTTTGCATTGCTCTCTCCACTTGAAGCACAGTGTGAGCGATGAAGAATGTGTGAATGCCCTCCTCATCCGTGGAAGATCAATCACCTGCCTATGAAAGCTCTCTGAAAGTCCTGTCCTTGTCTCTCCTCACAGTGTGGGGCTATGGCTTCCTGGCGGTCACTGTCATCAACCTCGCGGCTCTGCTCGGCCTGCTGCTCATTCCCTTCACCAGGAAATCTTATTTCCCTAAAATCCTGACCTACTTCATCGGCCTGGCCATCGGGACGCTCTTCTCCAACGCTGTTCTACAGCTCATTCCAGAGGTGCAGAGATTGAACCAAAGTGAAACTGAAAACTAAAACAGTGGATATAACTGTTGTTTTGTTCATCCACAGGCTCTGGGTTTTGACCCCAAGTCTGATAACTATGTGTCCAATGCAGTTGGAATATTTGGGGGCTTTTACATCCTTTTTGTTGTGGAAAAGATTCTGAGAATTGCTCTGCGCATGGACCATGAGGTAATTTTATCAACTCTATCAGTGATCTGCCCTGCTTTATTGCCTCTATTCCTATTTATGACAGTCATGTGTTTCTAATAGAGTCAAAGTTGCTACTGTCAGATATTTTTCACCTTGACCTAATTTTTGAAACGGAAAAAAAAAAAAAAGGATAAAAACTGTTGAAACAAACACTTTCACCTGTTAAAATCTCCCAAAGAGTCTAATGTTTTGGTCCTCTGATGTGATGTGTCGTCTGTCTCGTCCTCAGCACGGCCACAGTCACTTCGCTCCTGCAGAGATGCCTCAGGAAAACGGAGACGTGGTGGAGAAAAATGACTCTGTCATTCTGACCAGGATCAGCACCGTCAGCATAGACAAGAGCAGCCTGGAAAATACAAATTTGACTTCTTCTCAGGTACAGGAAAACACCCCGTAAACTTCTCTCTGTCTCGAAGGTGTCGTCATGATTTCTGTGTTTAAAATCTTCCATTTAGATTTAATGTGGGAGGGAGCAGTAGACTATTATCTCCTCTGATGTTGCTGTCTTAAATCACTGGTTTTCTTTATGGAGTTGGGTGTAAAAACTTTATTTTAGAGATAAGAAAAAGTGGTAAACATCAGGTGTAGATTTTTTTTATGCATCACATAATCAGTGCTGACCTCTGTTTTCATCTTCATGTACTCATCATATATTCAATGACGATTGAACTAAGTAGCTTCATGTGGAGATAAATAACAGTGAGTCTCTATCTTTACACTTCAGGGATGATAAGTTGTAAGTGAACGCCTGTGAGAGTCATCAGGGCGTGAGCTACGACGTGCAGCGCGCAGAAATCAGCAAATCAAAACATATGAAGCAACACAGTGATTAGAGCTTCTGTTAATATTTAATGACTGAGAGAGGATGAACATGTCTTCATGGCCTCAGATCCTTCCTCCTCTGGTAAAGGAGGACATTGTCTCAGTCAAGCACAAGGACTCCTTGTTTGGCTCAAAGAAAGAACATTTTGTCACTGCAGGCTGACTCCAACTAAGTCTGCTTCTTCTCTGGTTTCCCATCAACAACACTTGTGCCTTTATATTTGTAATTAAAACATTTATTTAGCAGGAAAATGACTTTAACTGATTAACCTGTGTATTTTACATTCAATAGATCAAAGGGTGGAGTATTTTTAGTTGATTAAAGACTTTAGTGAGTTCATGGTTCTGTGAATGACTTTGATTGGTTGGTTCAGTCTCTTTTACACTGAGAGACACTTGCCAACAGGGTTGGTAAGGCAACCTCTTTACTGGGGAACAGCTCACTTTCTCTAAGAACATGGCCTACATTTCAGCCACAAAAGGCTCATCTAATAAAACCTACACCTGCTGAAGTGTGTGATATCTCAACATATGAAGATATCAGTCTCTGTCAGACAGAAAACTGATGTTTGTGTCACTTTTCTTCTCTGTTGTGCTTTGGTGTTTGAAGTGACACAAACATATCAAACGTGGCAGCAGTAGACGAGAATCTTCTGTGTCCCTAAGCACTAAATACAATGATTTTCTCTCTGGACTTTGGTTTGGGAGAGTGAGCTGCTGAAGTTCAAATGATCTGAACTTTGGGTTCTAACCACAGAGATACTGCAGCATTGTGTTATCTTAGCTGCTCACTAAATCCACATCCTGTGTGCCATTATTTGTGTTTCACTGTTGCTTTGGCCCTATAAACTCCTCAGGATGACAACACGTCTCCTGTCATGTGCCACTGGCTGCGAGGGAAAAACATCTCCGGCATCAAGACGGTGGCGTGGATGATAACTCTGAGCGACGCTGTGCACAACTTCATCGACGGCCTGGCGATCGGCGCTTCCTTCACTGTCTCCATAATGACGGGATTCAGCACGTCCACTGCAATCGTGTGTGAGGAGTTTCCTCATGAGCTGGGTGAGTGGTGGACACCATCAGATCATGCATCACGTGACCTCCTCACAAGCTCACAGCTTTCTTTTGTGTGTGTGTGTGTGCGCAGGTGACTTTGTGATCCTCCTGAACTCTGGTATGAGCGTCCCTCAGGCCATTTTCTTCAACCTGCTGTCGGCGGTGTCGTGTTACGTGGGCCTCGTGTTTGGAATTCTCCTGGGCAGCAATTTTGCCCCCAACGTAATCTTTGCCATCGCTGGAGGAATGTTCCTGTATATTGGACTGGCAGACATGGTGAGTTACATCACAGCAAGTTTTTCACCTGGAATCAGTTCATTTCCATCAGTGGATTCACAGGATAAATGATTCAGTTCATCAAAGCAGAGCAGCAAGCAAACGTCTTCAAAAACTGAAGAGAAATCCCAATAGAAAGTCAAGTGAAGTCAACACTGAAGTCAACATAGAAACTGACATTAAAATCTTTTCTTCAGTTTGATTAAAAATAGCTTTCAATGATAAAAATTAGGATTTTTTTTATATATATATATTTTTAGCATTCTTATTCAACCCAGGATAAAGAATTTAATGTTGATTTACACTCCTCCTCTTTATGTTATGTACACACAATTTAATTCTATTTTTATATTTTTATTCTATGAACATTGTGTGTTTTGCTGCCATTACACTCAAATTTCCCAGTTTGGGATTAATTGAGTTCTATTTTATTCTATTCTATTCTATTTCAGTCTGAGGTCCCACCTACAATACCATTAATGCCCACCAGAGGGCCACTGCCCACACTCTGTATTAAAACTGTTTAAAACATTGACCTCTGTTTGTTTGAAATATAAAATATTTCATGACTTTCCAAATTATATAAATTCACCAGTGATGCACAATCAAATCTGACTTCATCAATCAATAAATATTGTGTGTATGTGCGTGGTTTCTTGTGTGTGCAGTTTCCAGAGATGGACAACATCGCGCGGGAACAGAAGAAAACCTCCACTAAGATCGTCTTCTTCCTGATCCAGAACGCCGGTCTGCTGTCAGGTTTCACCATCATCCTGCTCATCACCATGTTTGCTGGACAAATCCACCTGGGCTGACACACACACACACACACACACACACACACACACACACACACACACACACACACACACACACACACATGGATGAGGAGGAGGAAGAGACACAAACTGGAAAGTGCTGAGCTGCTTCTGATTGTGCTCACGACATAGACATGGGCAACATAAATGAATGTAATGTGAATTTTTTTTATACAAAAAGAAAAAGAATATTTTAAGGAGATGTTTTTCATTTATTTCAGTTCAGTAGAATGTTTATTACTTCATAACAAAAGGGAAAATCTTTACAATCATTTCAGGTATGAAATCTAGACAAATTTGTTTGAATAAATTATTTTGTCAGTCTTCATATATTGTGAAATATGGTGGTATATAATGTGGTGCTGTTTTGTAAACTAAACATGTTGTGACAACATTTACTTAGTTTAAAGCTGTTATGGCAGCAGAGTTTGACCTCAGGGTCACAGATGAAACAACAAAACGTTTAAAAGTCATAAAGTCCGTTTAAATATATCAATCACACCAGTCATGATAAACAGGACCTTAAAAGTGTCCATATGCACATAGACTTTGTTCTTATGGTAAATGTTTAACTACACCTTCATCTGGCATTGAGATAACCTGACGTGTCTAAAGTTAAACAACTTTCGATTAAAACGCAATCATTTTTATTACAACAATCATTTTTACAACCAAGCAATCACTATATTATTTTCTCAATATCAATCGGTCGTTTCATCCATAAAACCTCAGAAATATTGAACCAAAATCACCTTTTGTACACAAACCAAAGATATTCCGTGTCATAGAAACTCATTCATGAATGTTGACTTGGTTAGCAGGTAACTCGGTAATCGATTAGTAAACAATGAATCGTTGCACCCTTTTTGTGTGTTTTGCGTGCACCTTCATAATGTGCATTTTAAAGTGTTGCTCTTTTGTGTTTTGTCAGGTTATACTGTAAATAAAACAAAATTATACTTGATGTTTCTAAATGTGAACAATTTATTCTGAATTGTGCAGAATAAACAAACTAAAAGGCAGAAAAGGGATAAATTAAAGCAATTCATAAAATAAAATAACAAAAAAAAAACAACGTCATACAGACAATACAGTGGCGTTCACGTCACATGGTAAAGTGCGTAAATCATATAATAAATTGGACCGACGCCTTGGGGTTTCGGGTGTTTACTTCAAGTACATACAGGTATATGTTAATAAATATATAAATATTAATCGGATACATTGAGAATCTTTTGGGAAGATTTATTTTTTTATAAAGTAAAAACAAACAAACATCCAAAGTAACCCCCTGTCTGAAGTGAGTTTTCTTTTCCCCACACCCCCTGAACGCAGCATGTATCAGCAGCCTAGCCCCGGGCTAACACGGGCTTCACGGACAACCACAGACGAGCTTTTTGACTTTGACACACTCCTGTGCCCACAGCACATCTACACGGCGCTAAAGCGTCCAAAGAACACAGGTGAATAATTTTCTGTATTAAGTATAAATATGTTTTTCACTCGTTAAAGCAAATGTGCCCTCAAATCCGCAGCTTTATGATGCTAACGCCAGTGCTACTTGGTGTTAGCTAACCAGTCATCCGTTTGTATTTGTTCATAGAAGAACAAAAAGACAGACTGATCCTCATAGGAGACATTCCGGTCATTTATGCAGAATATAATTTGTTTCATATCTGTGAATGTAGTGTGTGTAGAGATTTATGATGTCACGTTCATCGTTTAAACTGTCTCGCACTGATAAAAGAGGATATAGTTTTACTTTATCGATATAGTTGAATAATCTCGTCACTGTCTGTTAATTATACACTCTTTATTAGGAGTGTTCAGTTTAGAATTTAAATCATTTAAACACATCACACAAAACAAATCTGACAATATCAGGACTAGAGCTTTAGCTCCCCCTACAGCATGATTAATAACCATACACTTAAATGGGTTTAACATTGTAATATTTATGACACTGACTCTTCATAATAACAAGGTAATGAGATATTCTACATATATAGAAACAATGACCTTATCAGGACCAGTAGTCCTCATGGAGACCAAAACCTGGTCCTCATGAGGCAGCACCTCAGGGTCAGGGACATGGTTTTCTCACATGTGCACAATGTATTTCCACGTTAATGTAGAGATATTCATCTAAATAAGATAAATATTCATTCTTTTCACATTGTGAAAATCACTAATTTGTTGCAGTTTGTGTCTTCTCATATTTTAAAGCAGAGTTGAGCCATGGCCGAATTTCACATCCGGAAATATCGTGACGAAGACGCAGAGGCAGTGAAGGAGACCTTCACTTTGGGGATGAGTGAGCACGTGCCTTCATCCTTCATGCTTGTCCTGAAACAGCCACCGACGCAGATGGTGCTCATGTGCGTGTTCTGTGCTCTCCTGACCAGCTCAAAGTCCTTCCTGTTGCCCATCCTGGCTGTCACTCTGCTGCTGGCCGCAGTGCGACAGTCAGTCGTCTACATGTTTAACAAATACATCGACACCTGCCTCAGGATTGACCTCAAGAACATCGGCGAGACCTACCTGAAGCAGAAAGACTCATGTTTTTGGGTGGCTGAAAGCGACGGCCGGGTGGTCGGCACAGTGGGGTGCCTCCCTGCTGAGATGGTGTCTGGATGCTTGGAGCTGAAACGCATGTCTGTTTGCCGCAGTCACCGCAGGATGGGCATTGCTAAGGCTCTGTGTCGGACAGTGATGGACTTCACTCGTGAGAGGGGATATCCTGCAGTCATCCTGTACTCCTCTGTGGTGCAGACAGATGCTCAGAAGCTCTATGAGAACATGGGCTTTGAGAAGATCAGAGAGTTTGCTGCGCCTGAGCTTATAGCCAAAATCATGAACTTCACTTTGTTTGAGTACAGACTGGATTTACAGAGAGAAGGTCAAAGAAACTGAATCTGGTATCAAGAATCCAGGGGAACTGTGACATTAATCTTCTTGTTTTTTCATTTTCCTGTTGACTCGACACAACTAAACACTCAGGGCAGAATCAATCCCTATTGTTTTGAAACCCGTTTTCATAAAATGTTGAAAAAGGGTTTAAAATAGTCTGCTATGCCCATTACCAGACATGAAAGTATACATAAACATTTTATTAAGTTCCCTGTGGTTGTATGAGGCACTGACACATGGTGCTGCCAGAGGTGGCACAAGGAAAAAGAGATTTAATCCTCTTAACCTTATAAAATGCTTGCCAGCTTAAGTCTATGATATCTTAAGAATAATAATTATGTCTGTGGCTTTTTATTTTCATTAGGCAGCCCTTTCTGACTGGAAACTGATGTGTGTGTCACAGTTAACTCACACTCTCTTACACCAAAGCCCACACATAAAATCATAGATTTTACAACACGGCACACAGCAGTTTATCCACCGCTGCCTCCATCATTAATTTTAAATGTGTTATTTTGTGACTTTGGAGTTTTAAATCTATTTGTTTGGATTTATCTTTGTGACATCAACTCACTGAATTAATGGTGTTGTGTTCACTGAGGCAGTCGAATCTAATGAACACATTAGATGGCTCCAGATTATGTTCCATACTGTGCATCCCTAAAACCTTTAAGTGCCACAAATGTTTAACATTTTTACTTAATGCTTGTTGTGTTTTGCACTTACTTTAAAGTAAATTTGATAATGAATCTGTGGATTATTACTTGGCCTATCTTTGGTCTGATGTTGGGATTATAATCTGCTCCTGTATTTCCACAATATTTTTTGTTACTGTATTGTGGACATAAGAAAAACCTTGTACTTCACCCTTTCTTGTAAAATGCGACCAAATCTTCACCTGTTTTCTTAATTTATCTACATTTGGTGGAAAATGTTGAGATTAAGGAAAATATGACAAAATAATAATTTCACATGTTTCATTGACCTTTTAAAATAAAAAATATATCTTGAACAGAATGTTAAATTGACAGTCTGCTCACTGGTGAATATAATAGTATATTATAATTATTAGTAGTAATATAAATGTGTGCTAATGCCATGATCCAGCGGGCTCTGAGCGGCTGTGTGGCCGACTCACTCAGGCAGCAGCTCGGACACCTCAGCCCGTTGCGTCCGGTCCGGTGGGTGGATGTCGCCGCCTGTGGTCGGGAACGAAGCTGAGCCGCTGTTTGCCGGATTGTATCCCATAAACGGTAAGATTAAACTATTGTTTGTGCTTGACACTGTTGAAAACAGCGTCTAAACACGGACACGCGTCTGTTGTGGTGATATATGAGCTTGTCGTTTTAAATATAACTCCATAACGGTTGTTTTTACGATGCTAACGGCTACCGTTGCTAGCAGGTGTTCGGGGAGTGTCTCACGCGCAGCCTCAGCAAGCACCATGCAGCGTCCAAAGTGATGCTTTTAAATGTTTGAATGTAATTTTATTTTTGTATTTTATTTCTATTTGTGAAACAATTATTGTGGAGGAAACAACGATGTAAATGTTTAATGAGGGTTGGTTGCATCTCAAAAATCCACCGTGTCCCCGTGGTCCTCTCCTAATTAATTAAAAATATTAATAATAATTACTTAGATTGATGTTTCGTGTCCTTTAAATGTGCCAATCTCTGATACATATGTTCACTTTTGCTTTTGTTCCTCATCTTTATTTTAAGTTGCTTCATTTGTTGGAGAGAATGTGATGACAGGCGTGACAGGGCATGGAGCCACACCCATGCTGTGATTTATTTTGATTCACTACAGTCATGAATTGGCTGAAAATATCAGGATAGTACGATATTATTACTGTACAGCCATATCGTTAGGATGTTAAATGACGGTAAATAATAACGGTATTGTGGTCGGTGTGTGAGCAGTCGTCTCTAGATGGCACCAAATGACACGGTGTTGATTATTAATTACACTCCCATTGGAGCCACGGCTGTTTTTAATTGACAGTAATAGCGTGTTTTGTAAAAGCTAATCTGATGCAGACTGGAGAAAAAATCCATTTGTAAAAAAATATAATTTTATCAAATAAACAATTAGTCGACTAATTTCTTAATTAATCCATTGAGTTGTTTGGTCCTTAAAATGTTGAAATGATCAGAAAATG
Source organism: Microchirus variegatus (assembly GCF_963457635.1). Taxonomy (NCBI): domain Eukaryota; kingdom Metazoa; phylum Chordata; class Actinopteri; order Pleuronectiformes; family Soleidae; genus Microchirus; species Microchirus variegatus. The sequence goes on from NC_139803.1 coordinate 28,837,442, forward strand.
TACCAATGTTAGTGATTTCTTTGTTTTATATGTTAATTAAATATTCACATGTAAGAAGCTAAAAAATCAGGGAACTTGTATTAATTACTACTACTACTACTACTACTACTAATAATAATAATAATAAAATACTCGTAGTAATTGAACAATAGTGGATATAGATTCTGTTTTCTACAACTTTTTTAGCAGTTGTCGTGGTGATGATGAGACTCGGCCTTAATATTGTTAGTATGTGTGAAGTTAGCTCGGGCTCCAATTTAATCCTGATTTTTCAAATATAAATACATCTAAATTATTATAGATCATTATTTTTATTATCCAATCAGCTTTATTTTTCTATGAACTTTCTCAGAGGCTTTGTGTAGTAGTTCATATTCAAGTGGTATCGACAGTTAGGTCCATAAATATTTGGATATCGACATGGTTATCTTTATTTTGGCTCTATACACCACTACAATGGATTTGAAATGAAACGAACAAGATGTGCTTTAACTGCACACGTTCAGCTTTAATTTGAGGGCATTTACATCGGAATCAAGTGAACGGTGTAGGAATTAGAACACTTTCTATATGTGCCTCCCACTTTTTAGGGTACCAAAAGTAATGGGACAATTGACTGAAAAGCTATTTCATGGACAGTTGTGGGCTATTCCCTCATTATTTAATCTTCAATGACACAGTTAAAAGTTCTGGAGTTGATTCCAGGAGTGACATTTGCATTTGGAATCTGTTGCTGTTAACTTTATATATGAGATCCAAGGAGCTGTCACTGTCAGTGAAGAAGCCATCATTAGGCTGAAAAATCAAAACAAACCCATCAGAGAAATAGCAAAAACATTAGGTGTGTCCAAATCAACTGTTTGGAACATTCTTAAAAAGAAAGAATGCACCGGTGAGCTCAGCAACACCAAAGGACCTGGAAGACCACAGAAAACCACTGTGGTGGACGACAGAAGAATTCTTTCCCTGGTGAAGAAAAAGCCCTTCACAACAGTTGGCCAGATCAAAAACACTCTCCAGGAGGTCGGTGTATGTGTTTCAAAGTCAACAATCAAAAGAAGACTTCACCAGAGTGAATACAGTGGGTTCACCACAAGATGTAAACATTAGTGAGCCTCAAAAACAGAAAGACGAGATTAGAATTTGCCAAACAACACCTAAAAAAGCCCTTATAATTCTGGAAGAACATCCTCTGGACAGATGAGACCAAGATCAACTTGTACCACAGTGATGGGAAGAGAAGAGTGTGAAGAAGGAAAGGAACTGCTCATGATCCACAACATACCACCTCATCAGTGAAGCATGGTGGTGGTATTGTCATGGTGTGGGCATGTATGGCTGCTAATGGAACTGGTTCCCTTGTGTTTAATGATGATGTAACTGCTGACAAAAGCAGCAGGATGAATTCTGAAGTGTTTCCAGCAATATTATCTGCTCATATTCAGCCAAATGCTTCAGAACTCAGTGGACGAAGCTTCACAGTGCAGATGGACATTGGACAATGACCCAAAGCAAACTGCAAAAGCAACCAAAGAGTTTTTTTAAGGCAAATATGGAATGTTATCAGTCAATCCCCTGACCTAAATCTGATTGAGCATGCATTTCACTTGCTGGAGACCAAACTGAAGGGAAAATGCCCCATGAACAAGCAGGAACTGAAGACCGTGTCAGTAGAGGCCTGACAGAGCATCACCAGGGATGGAACCCAGTGTCTGGTGATGTCTATGCCTTCCAGACTTCAGGCTGGAATTGACTGCAAAGGATTTGCAACCAAGTATTAAACAATGAAAGTTTGATTTATGATTGTTTAGTTTGTCCAATTACTTTTGGTCCCCTAAAAATTGGGAGGCCCATATAGAAAGTGTTCTAATTCCTACACCGTTCACTTGATTTGGATGTAAATACCAATACTCAAATTAAAGCTGAAAGTCTGCAGTTAGAGCACATCTTGTTCGTTTCATTTCAAATCCATTGTAGTGGTGTATAGAGCCAAAATAAAGAGAACTGTGTCGATTTCCAAATATTTATGGACCTAACTGTATATGTATGTGGCAAATAAGGCCCCACCCTGTTTCAAATGTATAACACCGTAAATATTGAACTGAACGTGTGTTTGTACAGTGCGTAAACATCGCAATGATTTAAGAAAGAAGAAAATGACTATATCAAGAATTATATTGTTATTGAATTATATGCAAGTTAAATATTGAGACTTTTTTATTTTTGTGCTCCAAGAACAGCATTCATGAGGTAAGTGATATTCACTAGGTTAATTAATTATAATTGGCTGCTGCCGATTAAAAAAAAAAAAAAAGGAAAAATATACACACTAATACACAGCCTCCAATAATATAATGTATATAAGCATATGTGGGATAATGTTGGGCTTTTGTTTTGGTTGAGACTGGCTTTTGTAAATCTTGATGAGAGATGGATGATTATTTCCCTGAAAGTATGTTTTGTTCTCCTCTCACTTTTTTTAACGCTTTTACTCAGAAACACTGCAGCCTTTTTGTGCTTCTTTTGCAAAGAGATGACTTTACAAAAAAGCCCCAGCCATGCAGTTAACTGATAAAAGAGAATAATCCTCACCACAGCTGTAGACAGTGCAGTCTGCACAGCATCACCTGGACCTTTGTGTTCCAGCACAATGAAACGGCATAGTTTGACTGGTTCTCCTATTCCTGTTGGGAAAAAAGGATTTCCTGTTGTGTTTTTCTCTCTCTCATATATATATATATATATATATATATATATATATATATATATATATATATATATATATATATATATATATACGTATATATATGGGATATATGGGAAGAAAACTGACTCAACTGATCTTTTGTTGTTGTTGCAATAATTAATATTAAAAAAAAAAAAGAAAACAAGCATGGCAATATAATCTTCAGTAAATAGAAGGTTCATGTTTTGAAGTGTGCAAACTTGAACTACACATGGTTGCTATTAAATGTTTCTCAAGTGACCACAGATCATTTTAAAACTCTGACTGATATTGAGACTTTAATATGGTGATAACATTTTTGACTCTATTTCTCAGCCGTATGTGATTTATATTGTTACTGAAATATGAGTTATTTTCTTAAAACTCTGCGTCATGTCATTCTTGGGACAACCTGAATGTGCCTGTCAGGTTTATATGTTGCAGGCTTTAGGACCCAGCACCTCTGTCTGGGCCTAGACCACCCTCCCTCCTGCAGGAGCAGAGCAGACAGCAGCGCAGCAGCGCAGTGCTACGACTCTGCTGATGCACTCATAGCAAACCTGGATGTTTTCCCTCTCCTTTTATCCACTGTTTGCCTTTGGTCCTTTCATCGGAGGGGCGGATCGCTGTGTCCGTCCATCAGAAACTTCCACACTGAGCAAAAGGCTCTTTTTGAGAAGCGCAGAGGAGAACAGAGAGTTTTGAATGCCCTCAGCCTCCTCTGTAAGGATAAGGAGAGGGATGGTGTGATTGTTGGGGAGAAACAGAGGGGAACAGGGAGACGCTCCAGCAGCATCACCAAACCCCCTCCACTCCTTTGCTTGACCCCCTCGGTCTGCTTCTTTCCAATAACACCATCACAAGGTTGTGGGGTTCGGTGACCAGCAGAACATGTCTCACACTCGCAGGAGCACATACACACGGGTGAGTGTGCACAGGGTGTTGATAAACACTGGTGAGGTGAATGAATGAACCAGATTGTGATGCTAAAGTTAGTCTGGTTTACCGTTGTTTTTGTCGTCGTCTCTTCAATTAGTTTCACTCTGTCATCTCCTCCGTCACCATGTCTGCTGCTGTGAAGAGAAGCAGGGGCTTCTCATCCACATCATCGCTGTGTTTCTCTCTCTTTGTTCGGCACTGTGCTGTGACGTTGGGCTTCATGACTTCACGCCGTCACCCTGTAATGTAAAGATGTGATTTTGAGACGGGCAGGTGATTGTTGGGTTCATGAGATGATTTTTGTTATCAGCCGATACGGGACACTCGGACTTCCTGTTTGTCATGTGTCTCTGAGTCAGGCAGATTCCCTGTCATTGGAAGGATGACATCAGGCTTCTTCTTTCCTTCAGATCACACAAACCCACTTCCTGTAAATACTGTAAATAGTCCTTCCATTGTAGACTGTTTCACATGCACCTGACATTTGTACGTTTAGATTTACTGGATCTGTATAGAACTTTACTTGCTTACAGCTATTACCATCTGACATAAGCATGACCTGATCTGCTGAGATATAATGATCATATAATTATGTATCTGAATGCCCTTAATGGGAACAAAATATTCAGATTGATCCAATAAAAACTAGAACACAGACAGGGAGTCTAACAGAAGGTGAAACATATGTCGTCCTTGGTGAAGCTAATAATATGAATAAGCAAGTGCATAACACATTTTTTTTTTTTCCTGGTTAAATAAAATGAATGTATTTTTAGGAAAACGTAGCCAAGTTTTACCAGCATAGTGATTGTTGTAATGCAGCAAAGGAGACTTTATCTTTGTCTTTTTAAACTTGTTGAAGTTAATGTGAGAGCTTGTATGGTTGTGTGATAAGAGTAGCGTGGCACTAAATAATTCATCATTGTGAACAGGTCATAGCAGTGACTGCTTTAATACTGATAGTTAGCAAGGTCACATTTATTTATGTGTTTAAATTTAAGATCACTGACAGTGGCTCAACATTAACCTAACAAAGATGACAATATAATTATATTATCATGAATAAATGATTTGATTTTGATGAAACCTTTGGTAACTATTGTGGTAACTATGTCTCTTGTTGCTTATAAATAATACGCTGGGTTAATTAGATTCTAAGCCATGGTGAGAGCTGGGTGTTGTGTAACAGATGAATATCTTAACACTGATGTCATCTGCAAATGTTTAAATGATGGCAAATGGAAATACATTATTGATGTTGGTGTCAACATAATGTTTACCTATGGCTGCAACAAATCATCGCCATCTAGTTTGATGATGAACTCATCAGTTTGAGTGAAGTATTCATCTATATAAATGTGAATATTTTCTTCCTGTAACAAGAAATCCTGGAAAAGAAACATTTTTCAACATTTTCTGACATTTTTGGTCAAAAGAAATTGAATAATCGAGAAAATAATGAACAGATGAATCTTTTTATTACAATAAAATAAAATATAGAAGGATATCTAGGCTTTATGTTGTCAATAACTATATAGGATGATAGTTTTTTCCTTTCTTTCAGTTCTGGGACCATTGTTTAACTTTTTTAAAATGCCTGATAAAAAGTGACATCATCTTTGAGCTTATATGTGAATATTTCCCTCAAACCATGGATTCATAAGCATTCCAATTTTTTTCAAACAAGAGAGGTAGCTTTATTTTTAGACTTGACTTTCCACTGATATAATGAGAATATATATATATATATATATATGATATAATGAAGCACATGGAGCGTGTACTTTTTACAGTGAGCTGAAAGAAGACGGTATTCTGTGACAGAGAAATTAAATGTGCTGTTCTGCTGAGTCACCCTCACTCTCAGGACATCACACTGTAAATTGGGTTACTGAGGACGATTTAATCACAAACTGACGCAGCTCAAGTCAACTTGCTCCCGTGGAGAGGTTTTGCTGTGTAATTCACAAATGGGTTGTTATGTCTCCGGTGATTGTTGTCATGGAGTCTTGAGAGAAATGTTTAAGCATGCGTTGACATTTAGAGAGGACGAGGCTTTGCTTTTCCACAGCTCAGTGAGTCTGAATGACTCCAACACCACTGTGCACTCACATCATCCTATACAAGCATATTCTATGGCACTGTAGTTTGATTCTGAACTCTTTTTCTTTTGAAATCTTTTAGATTGTGTTTCACTAGAATTCCTGCTTAACACGTTGGGTAAAATACCTTCATTCATTTCAATTTTTCTGTATATTACAATTGCAGTTTCACTTTTAACATTTAGTCCAGCTTTGAGCCATAAAAATTACTAAATTAGCATTGAAGGTTGGGGATGTAATTTGCTAATTGTAATGTAGAAAATGTGGAGCATGTGCCTAAAGCTGGCTGGATTTAGGGTTAGGTTAGGTTTCCATGTGGTTACAAGTCATATATAAATAATAATAATACAGTGTTAGATTGAGCAGTGATGTCCGCTTTGACTCTGGTGTTTGTCCCCACTCAGACAACGAGCAGTGGCAGCAGCAGGATGAGCTCGGACGGCGGCGGGCGTCCCGTCAAAGTGGGCTCCCTGGTGGAGGTGATCGGGAAGGGGCAGCGTGGAACGGTGGCGTACATCGGCAACACACTCTTCGCCTCGGGGAAATGGGTGGGAGTCATTCTGGACGAGGCCAAAGGCAAGAACGACGGCACGGTGCAGGGCAAGCGCTACTTCACCTGTGAGGACAGTCATGGGATCTTTGTGAGACAGTCACAGGTAAATAAATGTCAAAAACTACAGGCACAGATCTTATGTTCAATAAGATCTGTGCGTATGATGATACTGTGATACTGTGCCACTTCTCCTCTACCTGCTTTTCTCTATCATTGTTCATCTTATTCTATGAAAGGATAAGAGATTTGATTTGACGCAGTGGCTTGTGTGGGGGTTGATATTTCCCTCTCCTGCATCTTCAGTTGCCTCAGGCTGCTTGGTGTTTGGATGAAAAACAACTTTATTTTTCTCCCACTAAACAACGATCAAACAGTGTTCCAAAGTGATTTTATTTAGGGGCAGAAAACACCATTTTAATGATGCTTTTTTACACAAAGAAATGTATATTTTTAGTTTTTTTGTGTTTTTATACTAAGTTTATGTCATTTTGCATTAAGAATATGTGGTTCATATTTTTAAACTCTTTTGCCTGCACCAACAACAAAACCTTTCAAGAAGAGTAATCATTAAGTTTTTATGTTCAGATCATGCATCATGTTAAACAAGCAGTCATACTTAAAGGTACAATATGTAGTATTTATGGGTTTATATAACCCAAAATCCACTTTTTTATACATATTATGTGCTCCTGCATTGTCTAGTCGCTGTATAATATTTTTTGTTTCATTTTCGTAGTGTTTCAAAAAGTCATGTAAAATAACATGACCGCGGGCCGCGGTTGCATAGCCACTGTTAGCAGCGAGACGCCATGTTTCTACCGGAGCCTGTAAGGACAAACGCGAGAGAACAAAACAAGCGTCTCTTTACTTGTAGCGGAAGTCCCGCCTCCTCTCTCTCCGCTTCGTCTGCTACGGCCGCGGTAGCTCGCCCTCTCCCTCACCTCACGAACCTCATCTGCTGACACGGAGAAAGACAACGAGGACGACATTTGACCAGCTGCGGATACCGTAGCGCTCAGGGAAGGGAGGGGGTGAGCAGAGCAGCAGGTCTTTGTTGTAAATTTCAGCCTCTCCTCTAGATGGCACTATAAACTACTTATTTCCCCTTTAAGGACTGCTTTTAGAACAATGGCAGTAAATATGATGTCATGTGAGAAATCTCTGAACTATTAAATCTTTCACATCATACCATTTTAAAAAGCACTGAACAGAATGTTATTTAACTTCTGTCAGTAAAGGACTGTGACTAAAATGTCTCTCACTGTCCGTCTTCTGTGTTAGATCCAGCTGGTTGACGACGGAGCAGAGACCACGTCGCCAGAGACGCCGGAGCCTGGCACCGGCAAAGTTCCCAAACGAGGTGAAGACACTTTTCATCTCAGATGATCTTCTGCACTTGTCCTTAACCATGATTCAGCAGGTGTTCATACTGAGACATTTAAAAACAGATGGTTGTGTGTGCTGTACATGAAGAAGACAGACACCTATTAGTGTCATCAATAGCACAATATTAATGAAGAATCAACTCATGTAGTGAAAACCAAGATATAATCTTTATGTGAAAGGAGCCGTGTGTGTGTGTGTGTGTGTGTGTGTGTGTGTGTGTGTGTGTGTGTGTGTGTGTGTGTGTGTGTGTGTGTGTGTGTGTGTGTGTGTGTGTGTGTGTGTGTGTGTGTGTGTGTGTGTGTGTGTGTGTGTGTGTGTGTGTGTGTGTGTGTGTGTGTGTGTGTGTGTGGCAGCAGCTGATATTGTAAATGTCAAACTAAACTTCACTGTAAACAGGAGATGTTTGGACACGACACACAGTATTGTGATGGACTTTAAACTTGTTTCTGAGGTTCTCAGTCCACACAGACGTAGAAATGAAAATAATTCGGATGATTCAATGCATCTATATGAAATACATATTTAGAAACCTGACTCATGTGAAGACTGATATAAAGGTACCATCAATGAAGTTGATGATTTTTAATGTGAGATTGTTATTATTTTTTCTTCCACATCTGCTCACAGGGATTGAGCTGTAGTCTGTTTCCATGGTGACGCTTCATTGCCACTTCATCAAATACGGGGGTGCAATGTTGAGTTTGTAACTTCCTGATGCAGAGAGGAGTTGAAATGGCTGCTTTTTTGGGCAGCTAAAGAGAGACGGAGGGGGAGGGGGGGGGGGGGCTAATTTAGATGTAACCTGGCAACGAGGTGTTTCAGGTTAATGTGACAGATATATGAATGAAAAAATAGATTTTTATTATGTTAACACTTGATGCTGCTCATTTCCACAGCAACTTAGAAAAGTCAAACACTACGGAAATCCTCGTCTGAGGATCACTGTCATCATCACTGTCGCAGTAGATGCAGCACATATACATACATATACATATATATATATATATATATGTAAGGCAATAAATCATGATTTTGCATTGTTTGCACCTGGAGCTGTGGGACTTGTATGTTGGAAGTAAGTCATAATAAATACTGATTATGATGATGATGTGATCATTTGTTTCTTTATCTCCTCAGAGATCCTGGAAACGCCCAAGTCCACCAAACTGGTGAGTCAGAGACACACACACACCCCCACACACACACCCCCACACACACACACACACACATACACACACACACACCCCCACACACCCCCACACCCCCACACACACACACACACACACACACACACACCTGTCCTGTCAGTAGAAAGTGTTTGTGTGTGCGTGTGTGTGTGTGTGTGTGCATGCGTGCGTGTGTGTGAAGATGCTCAGTAACCTTATGGTATATTTTTTTTAAATAATATCATATTTTCTGGATGAATATCGTGTTTAAATTCAAATTCCAAACTGACATTTTTGAAGTGCATACAATCCAGATTAAGTAAATCAATCTGAATTTAAATATTGGTGTGTCAGATTATTATTATTATTATAATATTTTAGATATGTTAATATAACCCTTGAGCCAAGTATCTAAATGTTCAGCTTAATCTGACCAGCAGGGGGCAGTGTTTACTTACAGCTGCATAAAAGTGCATTATGTCATTATGTTGCCTAATTATTGAATCATTAAGATGAGGAAATTCCACTGAGATCATAAAGTAAAGTTAGGACCATGTGACCTGGTTTTGTAGCTGCAGAGCTTCACTTTTAAATAACACTCTCATTCATTCATTCATGCATTCATTAATTCATTCAGGATGTAGAAACACATTGTGATTATGTGCATACATTTGTTCATTTAACATAAATCATGCTAAAGATTTAAACATGGCACATAGATGAGAACAATCTCTGTCACATGTTTTTCATGAGTTTGACGTCATAGTTCAGGGATTTGTTTATTCATATTCATTCATATTCATATTTCTGTTATTTGTTAGAGTAAAAAAAAGAGTAAAAGGTCGGAGGTGAAAGAGTGGGACACAACAAACCCTAAGTTTCTGTTAATCCATTTTTAAAAACCTCATCATCATGGATGAGTCACATTGAGATGTCAGGTGACCCAGAACATTTTTCCAAAGAAATAGTAGAAAATGTGACCTCTAAATCACTTCATCACCATCACAAAATGAGTTATTCTACAGAATAAATGTATAGTATTTTATAAAAGCTTCTGGTTTTTATTTATGTGAAGGAACTAAAATTAAGGAATGTGTATATAATGCAGCGGGACTAAAAATATGTCAGATAATAATGAAAAAACAAGCTTGTTATAGGATCATTTAATATTAGAGATGGCAACGTAGCATACTTTTATATCACAAACAGAATAAAAGGAATAAACAGCTCACAACATGACTGTTGTGAAGGAGTGAAGGATCACACGTTCATCCCTCGTCAACATGTATTTAGATCAATATTCCTGATCACCTGAGGTCTTAGTTTTTATCTTTCAAAGAAAATTACCTCATTAATGGTTTCTTAATTATTCTGATTCAGATTTTTTAAACATTTGACAGTGACTTGTGTTGGTGTGAGCTCATCAGTTCATCAGAGCATCAGCAGAGAGCAGCGATCACCTCCTCACCCTGTCACTGACAAACTGAACCTTTAACCTTTAACCATCACCCTCCTTTCCTACTCTGTTTCCTTCCCTTGTTTCCTTGTATCACGCAGCGAGGAGTGAAACCCAAAAAGGTGCTGCATGTTTCTCTAACCTCGGTACAGTGGTAATGTTATAGTAACCATGGTCACAGTGGTAATGTCATAATCCATGACTGGTGTGGTAACAATGGCCCTGAAAGGCCCCCTGTGCTGCATGAGAACATGGCCTCATCCCCTGGTTTTATTTACCCATGATTCCTTGCAGCTCTCCTCACCTCCATCCTTGGTTTTTATCTTTAATGCCTGCTTCATCCGAGATCGTCAATTTTTTTGAATCCCGAATTAGACGATCCAGTCGAGACGCAGGACCACAGACTTGGTGTTGAATCAATCGATTTCACGTGATTTAATGTGACTTCAGAATATAAACAGATGTGGAGGCAGACTTGTCAGTTCATAGCTGTTTGTGTGTGTGTGTGGATGAGGTCATGACTGAGAAGAAGAAATCAACTATTAAACAAAAGTACACAGCATGTTTCCCGGTCAACTCGCACTCATTGGTTATTGTGAGGTTTTGTTCATTCAACATGTTTACCCTGACCCTGACTCTGATGTGTCTGATGATGTTAGAATCACATCTGTTAATCCCTCACACGACAGGATAATCTGGCTAGATAATCTGTTCAAATCATCCTAAAATCAGAGGACACTCACGATCAGGCCAATTATAAGACAATGTCAGTGCCACGCCCACCTGATCTCTGACACTGGCCAAGCTCTTTGTGCTGTTTGCTCCAGTTCAGCTGTGTCGCTCACGTCGTTTTTGTCTGTCTGTTCTGTGCATGTTGAAGTCACAGTGATTCCTCGGCTTTGTTGCTGCGTTGATGCTTCATGGACAGTTACTCGATCTGCTTTTGTTCAGCTGCAGAAGCAGCGATGATCCCCCAGTGTCTGCTGTAAAAGCAGAAAACTGATACAACTCCACCCTTCCCATCATCCTCTCTGTCTGCTTCTCTCTCTCACCCATTAGACATTAGTGTGCGAGAGAGAGAGAGAGAGAATGGATGAATATTTGAACAGGACAGATTTCCCTCTGCTGCTGTGAAATGGATACACATAAAGAGTTTTTAGCAGCCGCCATCTCTGCAGCGCTGTCATATTTTTAGATGATCATTTTCTCAGTGAAAATGTACCTTACAAAGTTTCATTGTGCTCATTTTCATGACTGTTATGTAAATGTATTTTGGTTTTTCTAAGCAAAATCGTCTTCCATCCGTCTCTTTGCTGAGATGAATGGAGCTGAAGAAGATGCTTTGAAAGCTGCTCAAAGGTTCCTGGACATTTAGGAACGTACACTAACTCATTTAATCCCTTTATTACAGCAAAACAACTCTCTAACTTCCCTTAAGATTTTTTAAAGACTTATTTTTTAAATAGTATTCGTTTGGTCTCTTTTCACAAAAGAAACTAATACTTTGCAAATGTGTTTTTGAGCCTCTAGATTCTTTGAAAATGGCTGGAACTAAAACTAAAATGACCCTTAAAATAATACATGCCCTGAACATTATTTTAGTTATCTAAATAAACTAGCATTTTACTTATATATGACTATCTCTGTGTGCATGCTATATAAGTATAGTATATATAATTGGACGTAGTTTTCTGCTTTTGTGATTGAGGCCAAATCACAAGTAAGTATACATTGAATTCCACTTCTCTCTTGATTTATAACATTCAGTTAAACAGAGTTCCAATGATGTCAGTGTTGTAAATCATTATCCCAATGAGAGTAACAAAGATGATAAAGTAGTTCAGTAGTTGTGTCATTTGCCAACCTCTGCATTCAAATACCCTGGTAAATGGTATCACTTATATGGGCTCTACAGCGTGTTGAGCTTAGAGGAACGGTTTCAAAATGTGTTCAAGAAACCACATAAATGATCACTTCTGCAAACACAAATGCGCTCCCCTGACTTATTGTTGCTGTTGCTGCCAACTTTTTGTGATGGATGCATCACAAATAAGACAGTCACTGGAGTTAGAAATTATTATTTTTTTCAATAAATGCAATCATTGATAAAACCATTGTTTTGTAAGCTTTTAATATATCACAGATAATCACAGGAAGTGATCGATCACAGAATGAATGATATCAACAAAGAATAACCTCATTTAAATCCACACCAGATTTTTCTCTGCCTCATTATCATAAAAACCATGGACGCCATCGTCTGTGGTGAGCGTTGCTAGGAGACGAGAGAGGCTTGCATCATTTTCTCCCTCTCACCTCTGTTTACAGCCCCCCCCCCCCCCTTTCTCTCTCTCTCTCTCTCTCTCTCTCTCTCTCTCTCTCTCTCTCTCTCTTTCTCTCAGTCATCCCCATGTCTTTCACAGACAGATGGGTGGGAGAGAGAGAGAGACTGAGAGAGAGGAGGAGAGAGAGAGAGGACACACAGTGATGTAATGTAGGAGCAGGGAAGTGTCTGTGCTGACAAGCCACAGTAAATAGATGTGGGTGGGGTGAGGGAGGTTAAAGGAGGAGAGACGTCTCCTCTGAACAGAAGCAGGTCGGGGGCTCAGCAGGAACAATGTCGGCGCTGTGATCAGAGCAGAAAAGGATAAAAAGGGGAGGCAGTGACGGACGGAAGGCTCGGGAAAGTGAGCTGAGAAAGGAGGACAATATCAGGAGGAAAGGACGAGAGAGAGCGAGCCTGGGGGAGGAAATAACAGCGGCCATTTGCACCACTGCAGCTTCTCTGCCTCAGCGGCTGCATGATCTGCTTTAGTCGTCTTCGCTGAGGATCTTGTTCTTGTTTTATCACCTGTGTGTCTGTGTGTTTCTGGGTCTGTGTGTGTTTCTCAGCCACTGTGTTTGTGTCTTTCTCCTCTTGCAAATATGATGAGACAGACTCCTGCTCCCCGGAAGGTACAACTCCGCGATCGTCCTTATATGTTGGGGTGTTGCTGTTGATGTTGCTGTTTTCATTTTCCATTTGACTTATTGGCAGAGCAGCAGCTGCTGCTCATGATGATGCTGCTACTGTTGTGAAGGTCATGCTGTGAAGTTTCAGTTATTCCTCATGTTGTGTTTTGGCTTCCTCCACTGATATTTATTGGATTCCTAGTGTGGAAGCAGGAATGATCCTGCTGCTTGGCTTTAATCATTTTAAACCCCTCCCCCCGTTCATTTAAATTTAATCCCCAAAAGCCTTCAGTTATTTCATATCTGCAGTATATTTAAATTTCCTGACCTTTACATCTTTTATTTGACCTCATTTGTGGTGTCATGAGATCATTTCACCCTGAGCTGATGCGAGTTGAGTTACTGTGGATAAAGAGAGGAGCTGTCAGATGATGTTTGATCTCATTTCAGTTGAACTCTAATCCAATCATGAACAAGTGATGGCAGTGCCTCACAACTATGTGACATTATTAACTACAACTGTTGGTTTGGTGAACTCATCAACATTTTGTCAACATTGACAATTTATGGACCAAACAAGCAGTTATAATGATAAAATGTATTATTATATTATATGAAGTATAAATGATAACATGAAAAGAGCCACAGAACAACCAGAGACAACACAACACAACTCAACAAATGAGTCTCCAGTGACACAAAGCACTGATTGAGGTGACGACAGCGGCACCAGTCACTGTGTCCATGTTGTCTGTGAGGGTTGTGGTCACATGGGAGGAGGGAATGAGGCCCTGGAGGCCGACGTGGACAAGCTTTAAAGTCAATGGCTTCACTTTCATCAACCCATTCTGTCATTTCCTGTTTATTATCAACTTTGTCTGGAATCACTAACCCTGCCTGTTTGTTTCCTTCCCTCCTCTCCTTCTCTTCTGACCTTTTCCTGCTTCCTCTCCTCTGCTGTTTCTCCTCTTCCTCCAAAGACCACGGCCAGAAGGCCCAAGGTGAGCTCAGACCTCAGGGCGTGACAGTTTCAGCTGCTGGTTATAATGGAGTTCCATAAAAGATCAGCTATAAATACTTATTTATATTTATTTACTCATTTAATAGTCACTGGAAACTGTTTCTATGGATCAATTCACAAGTGAAAATGAATGTTGGTTATTTATTATCTTTCAAGTGAAGTCCGAACACTGAAGATTGAATGAACCCAAAGAAAACGTCAGCGTTAAACATAAACATAGAGATTCAATCGTGTAAAATCATGTTGGTTTGTTTTTATCATGCCTTTATTCTGCTCACAGTCACAATGGTTTCAGGTGAATCCACACATCTTCATCATCGTCATCCGCAACCATTTTTGCCCTGGTCATAAGTTTTTATTCTCCTTTTGATCTCCTTGTCCTTGTTTCCTCTCAGCAGCCCAGTCGTCCTGCAGGCTCCGGTGTGAAGGGAGCTGCGTCCGGCTCGGCCTCGGCCTCAGCTGGAGAGATGAGCAGCAGTGAGCCCAGTACCCCGGCCCAGACCCCGCTGGCTGCTCCGGTCATCCCCACCCTCCCCTCCCCTGGAAAACCTGCAGCCCCGCTCCCCAGCAAGGTCAGAAGTCTGTTCACTCTGCAGCTGCACACAGCTCATGTTTAGCTGTGAATGTCATGGATTCATTCAAATGATCATCAGACTGTTGAACCACAGCAGCACATGTGATTTAAATCTATATTTATTCACTCAGCTGTCAGTTTGTGTGGACGTCATCCAACTCAAATATATGCTATATACCAGCTGTCACATTTAATTCAATCAAATTACAATCAAATTAATTGCTTCATCAGAAACCACAGAGATATTATGTGGTTTAGATTTTACAGTAGTACACATTAGCTCTTTGCTAATAATGATCAAGGATAGAAATGTGTTATAAATCGATCTTTGTGGTTCACATGTGACCCGCCCACAGGAGGACGTCACCATGGAAACACAGGTGCAGTCATGCGGTTTGATGTGGAGAGTGTTGTTTCTCTCACTAACATCTGAACAAACTGTGAAAGGTGTGAAACTCACACTGCATTAAAAAGATGTGATTATATTATATTAAGTTACTTTATCTCCTGCTCCTCACTCTCTCTCTGTAAACACTGAACCTGGTTTAATTCTCTTTTTTTAATAATTACTTTAGTAATCCATTAATAACGGATTCATTATTGCAGTCCTAAGGAGAAGAGCTGCACAAACCTGTGTGTGTTCTTATATGGGTCTCTTTTTTTAGGACCAAAAAATACAGAAAACTAAGGGAGTGAGGACATTTTAGGAGACGGAGGACATTTTGTCTGCTCCTCATGTTCTTAAAGGGTTAGGTTTGGGTTCTTGTTATTGTTGTTAGGCACTCAGTTGTGAGGGTTAGTGTGTGTGTAAGTGCCTGTGTCCTCCTCACACTGATAAAAAGGAGATGATTGGCAAACTTGTAAAAAATACATGAATTGGTCAAATGTGAGTCAAGTAATTGCCAACTTGAATTCATGAAGAGCCATTGAAGTCATTCTTAAAGGTTGTCGTCCATTTTTTTGTGTGTGTCTGCACCGATGTTTTCTTCTCTGCATGAAGAGTGAAATTATGAAAACATGAAAGTGACAATGATCTGACACTGAGATGATTTTAAGGAGCATCAACATAAGTGAAGGAGCAGAATCTCATTTCGATTTCACCCTCACACACAGGAGGAGGAGTCTCTGCGTGCTCAGGTGAAGGACCTGGAGGAGAAGCTGGAGACGCTGAAGATGAAACGCACGGAGGACAAAGCCAAGCTGAAGGAGCTGGAGAAGCACAAGATCCAGCTGGAGCAGCTGCAGGAGTGGAAGAACAAGATGCAGGAGCAGCAGGCAGAGCTGCAGAAACAGCTCAAAGAGGCCAAGAGGGTAAGCACTAATGAACTGATGACAGGATGATGATGATGATGATGATTGGATGTGGTTGCAAAAAGAAATGAGTGACGGTCAAGATGAAACATGTAAACGGACAAATCCACCCAAAGAATAGTACAGAGAATAGCACAATAAATATCCATACCTTTCAATTATGAAGTCACTTTCACATAAATAGATAAACATATTTTGTAAGTTAATGATATTGTTATTAATGCATTTCATTTTGTCTTTACACCACAAAATCATTGATTGCGTGCGTGTGTGCATAGGAGGCTAAAGAAGCTCTGGAGGCGAAGGAGCACTACATGGAGGAGATGTCGGACACTGCGGACGCCATCGAGATGGCCACGCTTGACAAGGAGATGGCCGAGGAGAGAGCGGAGTCTCTGCAGCTGGAGGTGGACTCCATGAAGGAGAAAGTTGACGAGCTCACCATGGACCTGGAGATCCTCAAGCATGAGATCGAGGAGAAAGGTAAAGCCTGACTTCTTCTGCTGAGAGAAAGTAGACAGAGATAATGTTGATGTTTGTCTGCCTCAGGTTCAGATGGAGCTGCGTCCAGTTATCACGTGAAACAGCTGGAGGAGCAGAACAGCAGACTGAAAGAAGCTCTGGTCAGGTACGTTTATTCTTCACCAGTGTGCTCACATTCACTCACAAACATTACAGTGTGTTTATTCTGTTTATTCTGCAGCAATAACCCAGGGTAAAGTTTGTACTTTACACTTCATGTTCATCCTTGTATTGTTTTTCTTATTTCTTTTTTTTTTTAATTAGGCCATTAAAAGTAGAAAAAAGGAGTATGTGGGTACTTTAATGACGAGGGTTAATGGGGTGTTGTTTGTTGACTTCAGGATGAGAGATTTGTCAGCGTCAGAGAAGCAGGAACACGTGAAGTTACAGAAGCAGATGGAGAAGAAGAACGTGGAGCTGGACTCTTTGAGGAGTCACAAGGAGAAGCTGCAGGAGGAGATGTCAGCAGCAGAGAAGACCATCGACGAGCTGAAAGAACAGGTCAGTGTTTAACTACACCGGCTGCAGCTTTTCAGGGACATGAATGAACCTGCACATCGACAGTGTGATGATGAACTCGGTGTTTCAGGTGGACGCAGCCTTAGGGGCAGAGGAGATGGTGGAGACTCTGACAGAGAGAAACCTGGACCTGGAGGAAAAAGTCAGGGAGATGAGAGAGACGGTGACGGACCTGGTGAGTGAGAGGAGTCACCAAAATAAGCAGATGCAGATATATATATATACATACTGTATATATTTTAAGAAGAATTTACTATTTTCATTTTCCATGATGCAAAACACCTCACACTAATCATCTCTGAACGTCTGTCTGTCTGTTCTTCTGTCTGTTAATATTAATGGTCGTGTGTGTTCCCTGTGCAGGAGGCCATCAATGAGATGAACGATGAGCTGCAGGAAAACGCCAGAGAGACGGAGCTGGAGCTGAGGGAGATGTTGGATCTGAGCGCATCCAAAGTCCGAGAGTCTGAGAAACGAGTGGAAGCCGCTCAGGAGACTGTGGCTGATTATCAGCAGACCATCAAGAAGTACCGCGAGCTCACCGCTCACCTACAGGTACAATCATTGATTCATACTGATATATGATCATCCTCGTATTTACTCTGTGTTTTGTGTGCAGGAGCTGAACAGAGAACTGACGAGTCAGCAGGAAGCTTCAGCAGAGCTTCAGCAGCAGCAGCCGCCGGCTGAGATGTTTGATTTCAAAATTAAGTTCGCAGAGACCAAGGCCTACGCCAAGGTCAGTGACCTCAGACCTGATCTCACTGTTTACTTTAGAACAGAGATAAATACTGTAGTACACAGATAGATACTTTATAAATACTGTAGTGAACAGATTTGTCCTTTCTTGATGGTGACGGGGTTAGGGGTCGCCTGTGGCTTAGAGACAGATGTTGGTTTATGCGTCAGGTTTGTTTGGGTGTAGCTGTTGGCTCATGATGCCTTCAGTACATCATGTATCAAGGCAAACTCTTTTTATTTTTAACAAATACAAAGTTCTTTAAGAGCTCACTGACAGAAATGTATAGGCCAAAGTTACAAAGTGTTTCTCCATCCAGGCCATTGAGATGGAGCTGAGGAAGATGGAGGTGAATCAGGCCAACAGACACGTTTCTCTCCTGACCTCCTTCATGCCCGAGTCCTTCCTTCGTCACGGAGGAGATCACGACTGCATCCTGGTGCTGCTGCTCATCCCCAGACTCATCTGCAAGGTAAGCACCAGACCATTATATAGAACAAGATTAATAATCATCTAAAATAATCTAATCTTAGATTATTAAAGCTTGGTTTTTCCACAATGTTTGTGTGTTCAGGCAGAGCTGATCAGCAAACAGGCGCAGGAGAAGTTTGACCTGAACGAGAACTGTGTGGAACGAACTGGACTGAAAGGAGGCGTGGGTGAACAGCTGAGCTTTGCTGCTGGTTTGGTTTACTCTCTGAGTTTGCTGCAGGCCACGCTGCACAAATATGAGCAGTACGTTCATCTGTCATTCATGTTTGTTTGCTCTATGTTCTCCAATGTTCTACTCGATGTAGTCATCAAATGATGCTTTTGCTGATGTAAAATTAGACTTTTACTGAATAAATGTGTGATCAAATTCATAAAAAAAACAACTCATTACGAGTTAAAGTTAAAAGTTAGTCATACATTCCTGTTTTTTTTACTCTACAATCTGTTATCTATTCAACACACTTGACTTCATTTATTCTTTGTCATGGAGAATCTTCTGTATTTATACACTCACTGTGTGTGTGTGTGTGTCAGGGCTCTGGCTCAGTGCAGCGTGGACGTCTATAAGAAGATCGGCTCTCTGTACCCGGAGATGAGCGTCCATGAACGATCACTGGATTTCCTCATCGATCTGCTGCACAGAGATCAGCTGGACGAGACGGTCAATGTGGAGCCGCTCACCAAAGCCATTAAATACTATCAGGTACGTACACCTGACATCCATTTGATCTTACCTTAATGTAATCACAATTCTAAACCAGTTCAGTGTTGACCAGAAAACAGCATTGGTAATTATTAAAAAAGTCATAGTAAAAAGTTACTATATAAATACTGTCACTATATAAATAATGAAAATATCATGGATGCTTTGCGATTTTTGCAGCACCTGTACAGCATTCACCTGACAGAGCAGAACGAGGACTGCACCATGCAGCTGGCTGATCACATCAGAGTGAGTATCAATAATCAGTCATCAGAGTGAATATCAAGAGTAGAAACACTTATGACGGGATAAAGTATGCGTTCATGTTACTCTTTTGTCACAAACGGACACTGTGAATGTCTCTTGTCCATTCCCAGTTTACCCAGAGTGCCTTGGACTGCATGGCTGTGGAGGTCGGGCGTCTGCGCTCGTTCCTTCACGCTGGTCAGGAGAAGGCCGACCTGGCCGTGCTGCTCAAAGACCTGGAGACGTCCTGCAGCGACATCAGACAGTTCTGTAAGAAGATCCGCAGGAGGATGCCAGGGACAGATGCACCTGGCATCCCAGCGGCGCTCAACTTTGGCCAACAGGTAACCAACTCACCTTAACTTAGCAGCTGGTTTGTTCTCGAGCCTGATTTATACTCGATCACATGACAGTTTGGATCATTTGGGATTTTGGATCATCATCCAGGATAAATAAAGGAATCCTGAAGTTAATTTCAGCACACTTTATAAGACCTTAATCAGCACCACATATTTAACTAAACTAAAAATCTATAGAGCACAACTATACAGAAGCTCATAAACTGGAAAGAATAAATTAAACAAACGCCGGGAATAAAATAAATACATTCATACATACTTTTTGCAGTCAACTCTTTAAAGGGCCTTGATTTTCCCAGAATTGATTTATCAACTTTTAATACTTTTTAAGACCCCGCGGACACCCTGTTTCAGATGAGCTTTGATGTCAGATTGACTTTGGTTCAGGTAATAAACCACCTGATGTTGTTCTTATACACAAAAATTACAAAGTTGTTTGTAATTTGTGAGATTTCAGGCTGTGGTTTTCCTCCAAACAAAATATAATTATAGTAAAGAAGAATATAAAAACATTTCAACGGTGAAAAAGCTGAAAATGTATATGTTTGTACAATCAGGTGATTTAATGTTGAAAAAAACCCAGACAACAATACTTTGAAAATGAAAATGTTTAATATAATTGTACCCTTGAGATGCTGAGCTGTAATGTTAATGTTGTGTTCTTGTTGTGTTGTGTGCAGGTGTCGGACACACTGTCAGACTGCAGGAAACACCTGACCTGGGTGGTCGCTGTGCTGCAGGAAGTGGCTGCAGCAGGAGCTCAGATGATGTCGCCTCTCGCTGAACAGGACGGACTGACAGCCGTCAAACTGGAGGATGTGGCGTTCAAGGCCGGAGAACAGGTGCGTACATCAGAGAGATTAGATTAGATTAGAATAGATTATTGATCCCACACTGGGTTACAACAACAGGATTAGGATCAAATCAAATAAATTAAGAAATATCAATACACAAAAAACACAAATGTTCAGTCACAAAACTAGAAGTGAACAAACAGGGATGTAAGAAAGTATTATATATACATATATATTACATTAGTATTATTTATAGGTTTTAGTCTTAGGTTCATGTCTTTGTCATTTCAGATTTATGGATCTCAGGGAGTCAACCCCTACGAGTATCTGCGACAGTCCTGTAGCATCGTCATAGCAACCATGAACAAGATGGCCACCGCCATGCAGGAGGGAGAGTACGACTCTGAGAGGCCTCAGAGCAGGGTAACCATTGATGTCTTTGTGTGCGTGTGTGTGTGTTCTCAGTTGATCAGATCGTTTACATTTCTCTCTGTCGTTTCCCAGAATCCTCCACCAGTGGATATGCGAGCGGCTGCTCTGCGAGCAGAGATCACAGACGCTGAAGGTCTGGGTCTGAAGCTGGAGGACAGAGAGACGGTCATCAAAGAGCTGAAGAAGTCGCTCAAGATCAAGGTCAATACACACGCTCACAGGAGTCCAACTTCATGTTCATGTCTTAGTTTGGACACAGTCATGGTCTTCAGTTTGTCCTGTCGATAATCTTAAACACCTGCTTTTGTGTGTGCGTGCATTGTTCAGGGGGAGGAGCTTAGCGAGGCCAACATCCGCCTCAGTCTGCTGGAGAAGAAACTGGACAGTTCGTCCAAAGACGCAGACGAGCGTGTGGAGAAGATTCAGACTCGACTGGATGAAACGCAGACTCTGCTGAAGAAGAAAGAGAAGTGAGAAGGAGCACGCTCTTCTTCAGCTCTTTTTCAGGCTGCTGTGACGTCCAGAGGTGTCTCACTCTGCTGTTTTTCCCTGCACAGGGAGTTTGAGGAGACGATGGACGCCCTGCAGGCCGACATCGACCAGCTGGAGTCAGAGAAGGCGGAGCTAAAGCAGAGAATCAACAGCCAATCAAAGATGACGGTGGACGGACTGAGAGGAAGCGGCCAATCAGGAATCGCCTCCATCGTCACAGGAATGACAGGAGGTGAGTGGAGGGGAAACTCTGCTGTCACTGTGTCGTTACCTAGCAACACAGACCATAATGTCATGTCTCACTTTGGTCCAGTGAGTAAAGAACAACACGTGCTCTCACATCAGTGTCAACACAGTGTGCACTGATGCAATTCTAGTTATAAATAAACAATAAGAATATTCATTTGGGTTTTAATAATCAACTCATCTGTGATTCTTTTATTCTGGTTTTAATGATCTTTTCTTTTCTTTCTAAATCCCTTTACCTTCAGCAGAGGAACAAAAAGGTATCCATCTGTCCATCAGTCCTGCATGTGACATTGTCATGGTTTTAATTCTGCATGATTCAACAGAAGTTCATTTGAACTTGTTATTTCCTCAGCTTCTTAAATGTGAATCATTGCAGTTTCTTTGCTCCATGCAACAAAGAAATCATTCAAAAATATTATGGTTTGTGGTTTTTGTAAAAAAAAACACTGCATGTGTGTGTGAGTGTGTGGTTTTAATCTCTGCTTTGTACGAATCACAAATATCTCATGGTTCAGATTATTCTAGCAGTGGAGGTAACCTCATTCTATAAAGTAGCATAAAAGGATGTAGACGATGTCTGATACCTGTACCTGTCCTCGTCCACAGCAGCCATGATGTCTGGAGTGAGTTCAGCCTCAGGAGTCCAGGTGATCGACTCTCCTCTGCTGACTCAGCAAATCCACGCTCAAAGACTCTGCATCAAACACCTGAAGAACGATAACAACAGGATGAAGGTAACAATCACTTGTTTCCTGAGAAGCCTGTCATGCATCTGTCTCTGACTTGTCCTGAATGAAGTTGTAGGTCCTCGAGGTAACAGACATTTGTCTGTTTCAAAGTAATTCACTGTGTAACTTGTAACCCTTCTAACACTGTGTCCCTCACAGGCTGAGAAGATGCGCGCTCAGCTCGCTGCTCTGCCTCCGCTCCACGTGACCAAACTTCCCTCCAGAGATGGAGGACGTCCTGAAGTGCTCTCCAGCGCCCTCTACCGCAAGACTGACCAGCTCCTGGAGACTCTGCTGCAGATGAGCTCCAACATGAAGGTGGTGGACATCACTGGCAAATCTCCAGGTACAAACAAGACACCACGTTTAAATACTTAATCATTTTATACATTACATTAAACATGTAATATATTTGTCACTTGTTCAATGTTCTGAGGATGTTGTGGCGATTCTTTTGTCCTGCAGTGACACCTAGTGCTCAGCTCCTGGAACAGACTGCTAGATTACAGTCTCTTAGGGACACGCTAGACAGACTGAAGGTAAAAGTGTCTGAAACTCAAGTTTAAAATGATTTATGACTTCAAACAAAGTTCTCACCTCAACTGAAACTTTTCTCCCGTCAGGACGAAGTCGCCGAACACGTCGTCAACCAACAACCTGGAGCTCGGGTCTCGTCCGACTTTGCCACGTTTCCATCCACGTCGTTTGTTAAGGTACAGTAGAAATGTATACCTTTACCTTAACCTCGTACTAGTACGACTGAGCTTTAACTTTACAACTCTGTTTTTCAGGTGAAGGAGGAGAAACAGGGCGACACGGTTCTGGTGGGTCGGGTCATGGTGCCGTGTCTCCGTGGTCAGGAGCAGGTCCACCGGCTCGTCATGTCTCAGTCTCAGCTGCACAGAGTTCACAGTCTGCTGCGAAGCTAAAGCCTCACTGCTATTTCTACCCTGCTGCTACATCATCTTCATCCTCATCATCAGATCGAGAGCCACAGCAGCGTGGACACTGCCTGACGTCTTATGCTGAGGTCAGATTACACAATCTTTTGTGCAGTTTTGCAAGTTTGACTGTAAAGAAACAACAGCACCTGTAGATGCTGTTTTTAAAGATTCCTTTGTTATGGAGCAAAGCAACAAGCTCTTAAAATTTAAACGTTTGAACAATACTTCAAATATGTCAAAATAGCTGCTGATATAATTTAGTAATTGATTAATAATCGATTAATCCTTGCTTATGCTCTTGATGTGACAAAGTTTACCGTAGATGTCAGGAACAAAGGAATCAAACACAGCAGATTATTTTTTTGTGAGGGGGAGGAGGCACAGACGTGGTCGTGGTCACAGACCACGTGGTCCCTGAACTCGATAATCTGACATCAGCATTAAACCTAAGTTTGTTGTGGTTTCAGACGATCATGGTTCCAGAAATATTGATGACTAATGGTGACTTTATTGGTTTTATTCTTTTGCTGAGAGATACCGAATTTCGACAATAATTAGAAGCTAAATTCTTTATAGCAGTAAGTTGAATTTTACTTTATAGAAGGTTTTAAAGCAAAGTCCTCTTAAGAGTGTGAAAATGTGATTAACTCTATTTACTTGTATATCATGAAGTTCATATAACTGAGGTGTGAAATTCTGCTGCATGTCCACATCCACTGAAAACTATTCTGTTTGATGTTGAATATTTGATTGAGCACTGGCTCTGGTGTGGAAGCTGCAGTTCAGGCTTGAACCACTAGATGGTGCTCTATAGTCCTGTGTTAAACTCTTGGCTGTTTTAAAGGGAAAAGAAGAAACTAAAAGTGTCACTGATGACAAAGTTGCTACAAACCACTGTGTGTGTTCAGATTAAAGCAGATTAATTTACTTTACTGTGTAAAAAAAGCTGAAATTATTTTGCAGATTTATGCACTTTAGTCTGATGAAACAGTAAAATATGGTTTAAATGATTTACTATTTATGACTGCGTACTTTGAATGACAGTCTTTGTCCGAGCCTTGAACCTTAAACCTGTCATGTGACAGAGCGATGGTCACATGACTTATTACTCCATCTGTTTTCAACCAAACTTTATTTAAAGCAAAACTACATCTTTGCCAAAGAATGTGTTTCTCCTCATGGCGTTTGTTTGAGTTTATTTATGATATTTATGTTTGTTTGTTAATAAAAGGGCAGAGTGCATTTACCTAACTGTAGCTCCAGAGGGAAAATACAGACTTTGTTTTCTGTCTTCATGATGTTTTGTTTTTTAATCTGCAGCTAACCTGTTGTCCGTGTTGTGGCTTCCTGCTTGTGTACAACCAATAACTGATCAATAAAGACGGTTAAAGCCACTTCATCACTGTCAGCCTCATGTCTTCAATCAAATGAATCTTTTTCGGTGACCTAGTTTATTTTTCACATTATCTTCAAAACATTTGTCTGCTAATAATAAATATGTGTGTTACAGGCTGCTTTAAAAACGTTTCCACATCACTGATTTTTGGTAAAACTTCCGTTTGATTATTGCCAGGCTGTTCGTCTGCTCAAGACGTGGTTGGTGATTCTCTGAAAAATTAAAATAAAGAGGTTTGTTCATTACTTTCCATCAGCTACTGTCACATTTTCTCTTCCATTCTGATCTCATGGTCTCTCTATTCTCTCTCAGGTTCATGTTGGGATGAGGAATTGTTTGTTTGTGTGTACCTTGTTGTAGAGTTGTGCGTTCAGACGGTAAGATTTGTACTCTGCTTTTCTTCGTTCCTCCTCTTTCCTCCTCTGAACCTCGGGCAGACTCTCATAGATCCTGGAGGTGAAACATGTTTTAGACCAAAAGTCTGAACACCTAAGTCTTCTCACCATCTCTGAACCACTTTCACAAAATAAAACACTACTGCGATTCATCTGCTTTTATCACACAATAAATGTGTCTACTTTAAATAATTTCAACAGCCATAAAGGCACTGCATCACAGCACATCATGTCCTGGGAAAACATGTGCATAGCAATGAAGTAAAGGAGAGTGTGGTTAAGGACATACAGTCGGTGTTCGGAGTATAAAATGCCATTTACTATTGTTACTGCTGTTAAAGAAAGGACTCACAGTTTGGATCTCTGGATCATCTCCTTCCTGGGGACAGCTCTCCTGAGCAGAGCAGCACCTGAACAAAGTTAACAAAGCAGTCCATCAGTCAGTGAGTCAGTGCACTTACTGAACCATCACATAAGAAACCAGGTTTAAGTCAAG
The DNA here is from genome assembly GCF_963457635.1 of Microchirus variegatus. Classification (NCBI taxonomy): domain Eukaryota; kingdom Metazoa; phylum Chordata; class Actinopteri; order Pleuronectiformes; family Soleidae; genus Microchirus; species Microchirus variegatus. Next base: position 28,863,133 of record NC_139803.1, read on the forward strand.
TGATCGGAACCTAAAGAAAAGACTGTAGTAAAACACAGTTTCCTCCTCTTGTCTCTCTCGTACCTGCAGGCTTCAGCAGCCTCACTGCTCCTCCAGCCTGGTTGAAGATCTCGTCTCTCTCTGTGGTGAAGACGGTCTGCAGCTTCCTCTCCTCCGCCTGCAGAGCCAGACACTTCAGACGCTGCGTGGACCGTGAGATGAAGTCTGGACGTCGCATCTCCAGCGCCTCCTGCAGGATTGACACAGTTAAGGGTCAGTGAAGAACATTTACAGTAAAACTTAATCTGAATGTCTTCAGTCAGTGGTTAAAGTCATAACCAGGAACTACAAACTATTTGCTCGTATCATTCAGATCTTCAAAGACAAATTATCGTTCACCAACAAAATACTTTTAAATATCCTCCAAAAGTACCATCACCAGGTCGCTGTGTGTTCTAAGGTTTAAAGGTCCAGTGTGTAAGAAAAGAATGTCTTGTATCTGCAGGTACCTGCCACGGAAACCATCCATCAAACAAACTACTATATAACCTGCCCTGTGTGTGATGTTTGTGAAAAAGCCAAAAGTAACCTGTAAAGACACTTGTGTGAGACCAGAGGACGTGGTCTTGGTTCTGGAATGTTGATGAGGTTCATGCTGCAGGTTTTTGTCTTCATGGACTTGTCTCAATCTGAGTGGTTCCCTCCATGGTCGTGTTCTGCTGTACGGTACAAACATGGCGGTGCTCGGCCTCAACCTCCACTCCTCCTCCTCCTGGTTCTCCTTCCTGGCCTCTGACCTCAGGTCGTCAGCAGAGATGAACCATGAAACACCTGGAGGAAACACAGATCCACATTGATATCAGTTAATTCATGAGTTAATGAGTTAATGCACTTGGCCAACAAACCTGCAGGGTAAAACTTTGACAGACTCCGCTTGTTCTTTCTCGGTTTATATGACAACTGACTCTTTGAAGGAGTCTTCTTTCCTCCTCTTGCTCTCTCTGCTCTGGATGATGAAGTTAAAACATGACTCAGCGCTCTGGATTCATGTGGTGAGGGAAATGTGGTGCCGACGTCTCTGGTGTGGCGGCGAGTCCCATTACGAACAATCTCCAGGTCACTGGCTAAAAAAAAAAGAACAAGATGTTCTGTTGAAAAACTTTTATCATTTGTCAACAGCTGGGATTTCACATACACATCAGGAGTTGTGATGCATTTTATAGCCTTATATAAAGGGCTATTTCAGTAGACATTGTTTGATCAATTTAAATAAAACAATGTGATAATTGAAAAAAAAGAAAATTGGGTCCAAAATTTGACAAAAACAAACTATAAACTAAAAACTATACGATGCAGTATGTCATGCTATATTATATTGTCCAAAATCTGACAATTTCTTTTGAAAAAAAACATTTTATCCAAAATTCGACAAAAACCTCAGACTATACTATGTCGTCCAAAATCTGAATTTTTTTTTGAAAAACATTGATTGATTGATTTAAATAAAACAATGTGATATTTGAAAAAAATAAAATAATAATTAGTTCCAAAATTTGACAAAAACATCATACTATACTATTCCATGTTATTATACTATGTGGTCCAAAATGGGACCATTTTTTGAGAAAAAAAATTTGGTCCTCAATTTGACAAAAACGTCATACTATACTATATCATCCAAAATCTGACAATTTTTTTGAAAAACATTTTTTTGGTCCAAAACTTGACAAAAACATCATACTATACTATGCCATACGTTATACTATACTGTCGTCCAAAAAGTGACCATTTTTTGAAGAAAGAAATTTGGTCCAAAATTTGACAAAAACGTCATACTATATACTGTCATCCAAAATCTGACAATGTTTTTGAAAAAAATTTTTTTGGCCCAAAACTTGACAAAAACATCATACGATACTATGCCATACGTTATACTATACTGTGTCGTCCAAAAAGTGACCATTTTTTGAAGAAAAAAAGATTTGGTCTAAATTTTGACAAACACGTCATACTATACTGTCATCCAAAATCGGACAATTTTTTTGAAAAACATTTTTTTGGTCCAAAACTTGACAAAAACATCATACTATACTATGCCATACGTTATACTATACTATGTCGTCCAAAAAGTGACCATTTTTTGAAGAAAAAAATGTGGTCCAAAATTTGACAAAAACGTCATACTATGTCATCCAAAATCTGACAATTTTTTTGAAAAACATTTTTTTGGTCCAAAACTTGACAAAAACATCATACTATACTATGCCATACGTTATACTATACTATGTCGTCCAAAAAGTGACCATTTTTTGAAGAAAAAAAGTTTGGTCCAAAATTTGACAAAAACGTCATACTATATACTATGTCGTCCAAAATCTGAATTTTTTTTGAAAAACATTTTGTTGGTCCAAAATTTGACAAAAACGTCATACTATACTATGTCATCCAAAATCTGACAATTTTTTTGAAAAACATTTTTTTGGCCCAAAACTTGACAAAACATCATACTATACTATGCCATACGTTATACTATACTATGTCGTCCAAAAAGTGACCATTTTTTGAAGAAAAAAATTTGGTCCAAAATTTGACAAAAACGTCATACTATATACTATGTCGTCCAAAATCTGAATTTTTTTTGAAAAACATTTTTTTGGTCCAAAACTTGACAAAAACATCATACTATACTATGCCATACGTCATACTATACTATGTCGTCCAAAAAGTGACCATTTTTTGAAGAAAAAAATTTGGTCCAAAATGTGACAAAAACGTCATACTATACTATGTCATCCAAAATCTGACAATTTTTTTGAAAAACATTTTTTTGGTCCAAAACTTGACAAAAACATCATACTATACTATGCCATACGTTATACTATACTATGTCGTCCAAAAAGTGACCATTTTTTGAAGAAAAAAAGATTTGGTCTAAATTTTGACAAAAACGTCATACTATACTGTCATCCAAAATCGGACAATTTTTTTGAAAAACATTTTTTTGGTCCAAAACTTGACAAAAACATCATACTATACTATGCCATACGTTATACTATACTATGTCGTCCAAAAAGTGACCATTTTTTGAAGAAAAAAATGTGGTCCAAAATTTGACAAAAACGTCATACTATGTCATCCAAAATCTGACAATTTTTTTGAAAAACATTTTTTTGGTCCAAAACTTGACAAAAACATCATACTATACTATGCCATACGTTATACTATACTATGTCGTCCAAAAAGTGACAATTTTTTGAAGAAAAAAATTTGGTCCAAAATGTGACAAAAACGTCATACTATACTATGTCATCCAAAATCTGAATTTTTTTTGAAAAACATTTTATTGGTCCAAAACTTGACAAAAACATCATACTATACTATGCCATATGTTATACTATACTATGTCGTCCAAAAAGTGACCATTTTTTGAAGAAAAAAATTTGGTCCAAAATGTGACAAAAACGTCATACTATACTATGTCATCCAAAATCTGACAATTTTTTTGAAAAACATTTTTTTGGTCCAAAACTTGACAAAAACATCATACTATAGTATGCCATACGTTATACTATACTATGTCGTCCAAAAAGTGACAATTTTTTGAAGAAAAAAATTTGGTCCAAAATTTGACAAAAACGTCATACTATACTATGTCATCCAAAATCTGACCATTTTTTTGAAAAACATTTTTTTGGTCCAAAACTTGACAAAAAACATACTATACTATGCCATACGTTATGCTATACTATGTCGTCCAAAAAGTGACCATTTTTTGAAGAAAAAAAGTTTGGTCCAAAATGTGACAAAAACGTCATACTATACTATGTCATCCAAAATCTGACAATTTTTTTGAAAAACATTTTTTTGGTCCAAAACTTGACAAAAACATCATACTATACTATGCCATACGTCATACTATACTATGTCGTCCAAAAAGTGACCATTTTTTGAAGAAAATAATTTGGTCCAAAATTTGACAAAAACGTCATACTATACTATGTCATCCAAAATCTGACAATTTTTTTGAAAAACATTTTTTTGGTCCAAAACTTGACAAAAACATCATACGATACTATGCCATACGTTATACTATACTGTGTCGTCCAAAAAGTGACCATTTTTTGAAGAAAAAAAGATTTGGTCTAAATTTTGACAAAAACGTCATACTATACTGTCATCCAAAATCGGACAATTTTTTTGAAAAACATTTTTTTGGTCCAAAACTTGACAAAAACATCATACTATACTATGCCATACGTTATACTATACTATGTCGTCCAAAAAGTGACCATTTTTTGAAGAAAAAAATGTGGTCCAAAATTTGACAAAAACGTCATACTATGTCATCCAAAATCTGACAATTTTTTTGAAAAACATTTTTTTGGTCCAAAACTTGACAAAAACATCATACTATACTATGCCATACGTTATACTATACTATGTCGTCCAAAAAGTGACCATTTTTTGAAGAAAAAAAGTTTGGTCCAAAATTTGACAAAAACGTCATACTATATACCAGGGGTCACCAACCTTTTTGAGTCAGAGAGCTACCTTAAGGGTAAAAAATAATATGGAGGGCTACCATATAATATTTTTTTTTTGTTTACCATTTAAACGATTAATATTATGCATTCAACTGCATACACATTCCTTCCAGTGCTTACTCCTAACGATTACCAGTTTTTATAAACAATATCAAAGATATTTTACTGACAGATCATACGGATACATGCAAGTGAGGTGAAGTGAAGTGAGCCCGCGGGCACCGTATTGGCTGCCCGCGGGCTACCAGGTGCCCGCGGGCACCACGTTGGTGACCCCTGCTATATACTATGTCGTCCAAAATCTGAATTTTTTTTGAAAAACATTTTGTTGGTCCAAAATTTGACAAAAACGTCATACTATACTATGTCATCCAAAATCTGACAATTTTTTTGAAAAACATTTTTTTGGCCCAAAACTTGACAAAACATCATACTATACTATGCCATACGTTATACTATACTATGTCGTCCAAAAAGTGACCATTTTTTGAAGAAAAAAATTTGGTCCAAAATTTGACAAAAACGTCATACTATACTATGTCGTCCAAAATCTGAATTTTTTTTGAAAAACATTTTTTTGGTCCAAAACTTGACAAAAACATTATACTATACTATGCCATACGTTATACTATACTACGTCGTCCAAAAACTGAAAATTTTTGGAAAAAAAAATTTGGTCCAAAATGTGACAAAAACGTCATACTATACTATGTCGTCCAAAATCGGACAATTAAAAAAAAAAATTTAATTTGATCCAAAATTCGACAAAAACGTCAGACTAAACTATGTAGTACGTCATACTATATACTATGTCGTCCAAAATCTGACAATTTTTTTGAAAAACATTTTTTGGTCCAAAACTTGACAAAAACATACTATAATGTCATACGTTATACTATACCATGTAGTCCAAAATGTGACAATTTTTTGAAAAAAAAACATTTGGTCCAAAATTTGACAAAAACGTCATACTATACTATGTCGTCCAAAATCTGACAATTTTTTTGAAAAACATTTTTTGGGTCCAAAACATCATACTATGATGACATACGTTATACTATACTATGTCATCTAAAATGTGACAATTTTTCCCCCAAAAAAATTTGGTCCAAAATTTGACAAAAACGTCATACTATACTATGTTGTCCAAATTCGGACAATTTTTTTTGAAAAAAATAAATTTGATCCAAAATTCGACAAAAACGTCAGACTAAACTATGTAGTACATCATCCTATATTATGTCGTCTAAAATGTGACCATTTTTTCGAAAAAAAGCTTTTGGTCAAAAATTTGACAAAAATGTCATACTATGTCGTCCAAAATCGGACAATTTTTTGAAAGAAAATAAATGTGGTCCTAAATTTGACAAAAACCTCATACTATACTATGTCATACGTTATACTATACTATGTCGTCCAAAATGTGACAATTTTTTGAAAAAAAAAATTTGGTCCAAAATTTGACAATTTTTTTGAAAAACCTTTTTTTGGTCCAAAACTTGACAAAAACATCATACTTTAATGTCTTACGTTATACTATACTATGTCGTCCAAAAAGTAATCATTTTTTGAAAAAAAAAATTTGGTCCAAAATTTGACAAAAATGTCATACTATACTATGTCGTCCAAAATCTGACAATTTTTTTGAAAAACTTAAATTTGATCCAAAATTCGACAAAAACGTCAGACTAAACTATGTTGTACGTCATACTATACTGTCCTCCAAAATCTGATATTTTTTTTAAAAAACATTTTTTGGGTCCAAAACTTGACAAAAACATCATACTATAATGACATACGTTATACTATACTATGTCGTACCAAAAAGTGACAATTTTTTTGAAAAACATTTTTTGGTCCAAAACTTGACAAAAACATACTATAATGTCATACGTTATACTATACCATGTAGTCCAAAATGTGACAATTTTTTGAAAAAAAAACATTTGGTCCAAAATTTGACAAAAACGTCATACTATACTATGTCGTCCAAAATCTGACAATTTTTTTGAAAAACATTTTTTGGGTCCAAAACATCATACTATGATGACATACGTTATACTATACTATGTCATCTAAAATGTGACAATTTTTCCCCCAAAAAAATTTGGTCCAAAATTTGACAAAAACGTCATACTATACTATGTTGTCCAAATTCGGACAATTTTTTTTGAAAAAAATAAATTTGATCCAAAATTCGACAAAAACGTCAGACTAAACTATGTAGTACATCATCCTATATTATGTCGTCTAAAATGTGACCATTTTTTCGAAAAAAAGCTTTTGGTCAAAAATTTGACAAAAATGTCATACTATGTCGTCCAAAATCGGACAATTTTTTGAAAGAAAATAAATGTGGTCCTAAATTTGACAAAAACCTCATACTATACTATGTCATACGTTATACTATACTATGTCGTCCAAAATGTGACAATTTTTTGAAAAAAAAAATTTGGTCCAAAATTTGACAATTTTTTTGAAAAACCTTTTTTTGGTCCAAAACTTGACAAAAACATCATACTTTAATGTCTTACGTTATACTATACTATGTCGTCCAAAAAGTAATCATTTTTTGAAAAAAAAAATTTGGTCCAAAATTTGACAAAAATGTCATACTATACTATGTCGTCCAAAATCTGACAATTTTTTTGAAAAACTTAAATTTGATCCAAAATTCGACAAAAACGTCAGACTAAACTATGTTGTACGTCATACTATACTGTCCTCCAAAATCTGATATTTTTTTTAAAAAACATTTTTTGGGTCCAAAACTTGACAAAAACATCATACTATAATGACATACGTTATACTATACTATGTCGTACCAAAAAGTGACAATTTTTCAAAAAAAAAATTTGGTCCAAAATTTGACAATTTTTTTGAAAAACCTTTTTTTGGTCCAAAACTTGACAAAAACATCATACTTTAATGTCTTACGTTATACTATACTATGTCGTCCAAAAAGTAATCATTTTTTGAAAAAAAAAATTTGGTCCAAAATTTGACAAAAATGTCATACTATACTATGTCGTCCAAAATCTGACAATTTTTTTGAAAAACTTAAATTTGATCCAAAATTCGACAAAAACGTCAGACTAAACTATGTTGTACGTCATACTATACTGTCCTCCAAAATCTGATATTTTTTTTAAAAAACATTTTTTGGGTCCAAAACTTGACAAAAACATCATACTATAATGACATACGTTATACTATACTACGTCGTACCAAAAAGTGACAATTTTTCAAAAAAAAAATTTGGTCCAAAATTTGACAAAAACGTCAGACTAAACTATGTAGTACGTCAATACTATATTATGTCATCCAAAATCTGACACATTTTGGGAAAAAATTAATTTTATCCAAAATTCGACAAAAACGTCAGACTAAACTATGTAGTTCGTCAATACTATATTATGTCGTCTATAATGTGACAATTTTTCCCCAAAAAAATTTTGGTCCAATATTTGACAAAAATGTCATACTATACTATGTTGTTCAAAATCTGAACATTTTTTGATAAAAAAAAATTTGGTCCTAAATTTGACAAAAACGGCAAACTATAGTATGTCATCCAAAATGGAACAATTTTTGGGAAAGAAAATTTGACAAAAATGTCATACAATACTATGTCATTCAAAATTTGACAGTTTTTTCAAAAAAAACATTTTGGTAAAAAATTTGACAAAAACGTCATACTGTAGTACGTCGTCCAATATTTGACACATTTTTGGTCTAAAATTTCACAAACACATCATGCTATTGTATGTTGTCCAAAACGTGAAAATATTTTAAACTAAAATCTACTCTAAATAAAAATCAATTTTTAAATCTTTCTGATTTTACAGCTTCTTAAATGTTTTCACAGACCTGCGCTCGCTTCACCGCTGATCCCGGGGAGGCTGCTTTGTCTTATCATCACCATCTGTTCATAAATTTACTGATGAATGTGATGAACACGTGAATTATTGTTGAAGATAAACATGTTGAGTGAAAGAATCTGGAGTTATTAAACTACTTTTAACATGTTGTTATTGTTCCTACGTTAGCGTCTGCAGGTTTGTTTTAATATTTTATGATTATTATATTAACCATAATAGTAAATATTACGATGAGTTAGCTTTATTTGGAAGCCACCTCTACAAAAACGGTTACAAATTTGAACTTTGAAATTTAAACCAAAGTATAATGAGACAATTAGATCAGAATCCTGAGCATGTCTCATGCAGTCTTCAGTAAAATATCTTTTAAACTAGAGAGGTTTATTTAGAGACATAGTAATAATCATCCAGCCCACAATATGACTCATGTGATATGTAGGATTGTTGGATCAGAATCAGATCAGTTCTGCTAAAAAAAAGTAATTTGTTAGTGATTGAGAGAGGAAGAATAAATGTGGTTAACTGACCGGTCTGGATGCCTTTGCTGAGCAGTTTCACCTCCTTCTTTGTCCTCCGAGTCGTGGAGGGTCCTCGCTCTGACGAGACGGTGAAGGTCGATGAAGTAGAATCAGGGACAATCTGAAGAAAAACAGTGACATCGTAACTTCAAAACTGTTAAATATAACTAATAATCATGGCATTGTTTTTATTTACATTAACTATATTTTTCACCAAGGAAACTTAGCCCAAAATGTATTAAAAATAATAATAAAAGCATAATAAGTTTATTTTAAAGGTTGAACAATATTGAAATATCTATTGCAATTGTAACTTAATAGAACTTTTAAGTCAATCTCCACAGGACGTGGTACATACTGAGGACTCGTCTGTCTCTGATGGTGTGCGTCTCCCTCTCCTCTGCGCTCTCCCTTCTTTCTGCTTGTCGATGGTCTTGTAGAGTTTACTGAGGCTGGAGCTGCTTCTCTGGTTCTGGACTCTGTGAGTGCCAAACACTTGGACCAGCCGGTCTGTGTCGATGGTGGACATGGAGCTAGACCTGGTGGACGTGGTCTCAGACTCGTCTCTGTCAGCTGGAGTGAAGCGCAGACTCTGGGAGGAGCTGTGGGATGGAGCCGAGGTGAAGGAGGCACGACTGTCTTCTTCTGCAGGCTGCAGCTGCTGTGTCCAGGCCTGACGGGGGACGGGAGGTTTCTCGTCAAACTTCCTGCTGCTTCCTCCTACTTTCCTCTGCGTTCCTCTGACCTCACTGTGAAAACAATTTTTTTCTTCCCTCCTTCCTTGCTTGTGTTTTGTACTGTTACCATCACAATACTCCTCCTGTGCTCCTGACGCATTAGCCGCCCTCTTGCTATTAATGAAATGAGACAGAAGCTCCAGCCGCTCCAGCAGCGACGCCTCTCTGTCACTGGTTGGACGAGACTCCTCCACGGTCCTCTGGTCACAGAACCTTTGCCACAGCTGGTCCAGATGGCTGCTGCTCTGTTGGGAGGCAGGATGAGGATCATCACGGTCTCTTTCCTGCTGGTCATGTGCTTTTAGACAGACAGAGCTTTGGTTCATGTGACGGCTCGTCTTGATAAAGTCCACCTGTGAACGAGCAGGCTGAAATATCTGGTGGCTTTTTTGTGGATCATCGTGATGGGAGAACTGCAAAGGGCTGGTTCCCTGGTCTCTCCTCGAGGATAAAGACGCAGACACCTGCTTTGGAGTCTGGTTCACACTCGTTTGTGAACTTTTATCTGCTGTCACAGAGACTGATATGAAAGGAGAGAAAGTGTGCGTTAAGACTGAACGTGTAACAGATTTCCCTCTACCCATCATTTTTTTGTTCCAGTTTCAAAAATACACTTTTTCAAATGTACTATTGACCTATAAATATTCAAGTTTGTAAATAAAAGAATACAAATGGACATGGAATGAAGAGAACTCCAAACTGTCTTCAAACTGAAGAAGAGTCTAGACTTTATTGATCCCACATCAGGGAAATTACTACTTGAACATTGTAATGTTCGACCTCCACTGGAGATTTAAAAGTTCTTCTATCCAATGTGTTTTATCTTGTTTTTCTTTATCTGTTCTTCTAATTGTGTTATAATGGTTCTCCTTAGGAAGAGTGCGAGTGTGTACGTGTCTGTAGAAGGCTGTAAAGTCAAACTTTGATTAAATTCCATCTTTGTGAGGACATTTTATCTTTGTCCTCACAGCTTTAAAGGTCTTGTTGAGGGTTAAGTGGGGTTGAGGACGAGGAAATGCATGATGTCTAGGAGTGTCCTCAATTAGAAAGCTGAACAAGATGTGTTGATATATGTATGATCTGTTACTTAAGCACCTTTTCTGTTATAAACACTGACCTAGCCAGGACCAGTAGTCCTCAAGGAGACCAAAACCTGGTCCTAATGAGGAACAACCTCATGTCTGAGGAACTGGTTAAGTTTAGGACTAAGATTTAAATTGTGGTTAGGTTAGAGATAACACTTTGATGAGGTTCTCCAAATGACAGAGGTAGTGCCATGTGTTGCTGATTCTCAAACATGTTTTATTTTTCTGTAAAGATTAACTACAGCATAATTACTTAGAATTAATGCTTTTCATTTTCTGTTTATTTATTGTTTTTCTCACATGTATTTAATACATTCAAACCATGAGGTGACAGCTTTACTGTCAGTATTTGTGTGTGTGTGTGTGTGTGTGTGTGTGTGTGTGTGTGTGTGTGTGTGAACAGACTGTACCTCTGTGTCCATGCTCTTGCATTTTGAAGCTGGCTGTTTTTAACCTCTTGCTGTAGATGCCCTCTGTGTGTCTGATGGTGACGCCACGGTCCAACCCCGGGTCCTCGTGCCCGAGGACGTCGCTGCTGAAGTGCGGGGGCACAGCGTCATCTGAGCCTGGACAGATTTCAATTCAATTGTGTGTTTTTTTTGAATGTTTAAACAAAAACTGTCTTCATATCTGAGATGATAGACTGATAAAACTGCAGAATAAGTCAGAGAAATCCTTCAATTTCTATCACAGATGAACAGAAGCTTTTGCCTGCAGCCCCCCTCTCTCTCTCTGTCTCTCTGCTGGCCCCAGCTCTGCCTTTGTCTCTGGAAGCCCCTGAACATGAATAATTAATGCTGTGCCTGGTGTATGTTACAATAGAGCAGCTGCGACTCACTCTGGCACAGGGGAAATGAGAGTGGAGCCTCCTTATTCATCACTGCTTCAACTGACAATTCAACTCTCTGGACTCATAAATTCATGCTTTTCTAATTTGCCATTTTCTCTGTCCTCTATTTGCTGAGTTTAAGGCAGTTTTTAATCCTGAGACTGCAGCTGACTCCACAGAGACACAACACTGATGTTAAGTGAGGACAAACAACAAATAAAGCATTGAAATTAATCAGTAGAGCTGGTTAAAATCCCTGCTAATGAGTCTTTTGTACACAAATCACAGTGCAAAAAGCACAGTGTCTATGGTAGAACACATTCCAGGAAAATGTCAGGGGCTGAGTGCAGCAGAATATTGACCCCAAACACATTTAAATAAATAAAATCCAGCGATCTGTTAGGAGGTTAATCAGTATAAGCTAGGACTAAACGATGTCAAATGTAAAATATTTCTGACACATACTATTGTAATTGAAATTTGAGTCAAGCTTCAACGATCTTTATTATTATATTTAACCACATACTCTAATGCAAGGATGACAATTTTAAGATATGATTTGTTCTTTTGCTTTCTTTACTTTCAAGCTCAGAAGGGAAAATAATCTAAACAATGTTGTGATTTTATTATATATAAAACATTAAAAACACAAGATGTATGTCCTTAATTGTGAAGAATCCTCCACTTTGTGCAGTCATTTCATAATGTGCCTAAATGTGTTTTGTTTTGCAAATGGAGACTAAGGAGATAATTATAGAACTTATATCTGCAGTGTATTATTTCTAAAATAATTTACAGCTAATACCAGAAGGGCCACACAAAAATAGGAATAGGAAATACTCCAAAAAACAGTATAAAGTAAATAAAACTGTGCTGTACCTGTGTGTGAGCTCTCCATTGTGGTGTCAGAGGTGTCTGAAGGGGAGATGTCAGCTTCTAACTGAGGGACGTAGAAGAACTCCTCGCTGCCGTGAGGTTTGTACGGCAACAGAACAGGTACGGCTGTAAGAGGGAGAATGAAAAGGTCTTGTGTTACAGACACACAAATGTTCCATGTGATGGCCTAATCCTAATTTGTCTTTTTTTTTATCTGTAAATCTCGTTTTTTTCGTATGAAGCTTACCTGGTAATTCACTGGTTACAGGTCTTTTGGAAACATCAGGTCTACGATGTGGTGTAAACGATTGTTTGGATGTGGAGGTCATTCTTTCTTGGGGTTCCATGGTTTTAAACAGGGTGGATGTGTCAATCCTCCTATGTCTTTGTGGCTCTCTGATCTCATGCCACTCTGGAGGACTGGACAAACCGACACCTTCATCTGGACTGCTGGCAGCAGAAGGAGAGTGTCGGAGGGAAATAAATTCTCTATGTGTCAGCCCAGAAACGAAACCAGCCTGAATGGAGTTCACAGCAGTGGCTTTGGGGGACAGGGTAACATGGACGTGCGAGATATGACCTGACCTGGTGGGGGAGGTTTGTCCAGAATCTGAGGTGTTGTGGATGGATGACTCATCCACTCTCAGATAAGATAGTGCTTTGTTATCGTTGACATTCAGATCTCCTCTCCTTAAAGCCTGAGAAGGTAGAGGAGGTTCTTCATCATGGCCTCCCACAGCGTCTGTCCTCTTCTGATTTCCTGACATTACATGAGATTTTATGTTTCTGGAGAAGAGACGACTAGGTGGCTCAAACACTAATGTTGGATCTCTGGCTGCCTTGTCTTCATTTTGAGTGGGAGGTTTGTTAGTTTTAGGGTGCTCAGCTGCCTCTGTGGAGAGCTGGTGCAGGTTGAGTGGCTCTGGGGTTGGGCTGATTGTAGGTACGGGTGACGTCGAGGGAGAGGGGGAGGTTGAGCGCCGGCAGGTGGAGATGGAGATGGATGTGAGGGCCCGTGGAGTTGTTTTAGTGAGGGTTACTCCTTCTCTAGCAGCTATCTTCTGTACCTGAGCTTCTAGAGTTTCTGAGGAATGGGGGATGCGAGAGTCAATAAGGTCTGTTGTGATGGCCAACAGAGGCCGAGCCAGCTGCCCGTTTAAATCACTGGGGTCAGTGAATGTCTCTGCAGTGGGAGGTGGAGCCTTTTCATTTGGGACTCTGACACTGGATACTGCACTGCTCTCTGTATCTGTACTCAGCTGGCTCTGGGAGGACAAACAAACAAACATGATGAGATACCACAACACGGAGCAGAGTCCCAATTTAGCTTGTTAGTTAAAGCTATAGTGTATAGTTTTGAAATATAAACAAATGTCCGTTATATTCAGACCAACTACACAGAAGTCTCTACCTGTGAAAAAATACATCGTTTCAGATGTATGATGCTCTGAAAAATGATGCAGTATATAAATATTGTAACATCATTTCTGTTCATGAAAACCATCAACAACAACAACAACAAAAACATCACTGAAAGTTACACACTGCAGCTTTAAAACATCGGTCAAGAGGATTTGCATGAAAAGCATCAGCACTGCAACCACTCCTGAATACAGAACAGGAAACAGTTTAAGGTCCAACATGCATGAATAAAGCCAAAAACAAGACCATTCAAAGTTAATATTTGAACTTCAGCGTCACTGACACACACAGCAGTTACCTTCACCATGAGATCTGTACTGTCCAGACAAGAAATATCAAAAAACAGAACAAGATCATTTTAATAAAGAAAATAAAGTTAATCTAACTTTTGTTTTCTAAACTGAACTAAACTGTGATTGTTTAATATGCTACAGATGTTTTTATTTACCTTCATAGGATATTTCAGCAGCAGATCTCTCGTGATATCTTCAATCCGTTTTTTATCTTCTTCGTCCAACTCCAGAGGCTCACACTGCTGTCCTGAGAGCTTCTGTTTAATCCACTCTGCAACATCAAAATGTAGTTTTACCCTCACTTTGAAACCTCTACCACCTCTGTAAGGGTCTGTAAATTCTCTCCTTTTGCATACATTGTATTTGACAACCACATAATCTCTAAATCTGCAAAGCCAGCTCTGACTATTTTATTCCAAATCTTTTTGTGTCTGTTAAATGTTTCAGGGGCATTTCCTGTACATCAAATGATGGGAAGTACCTTGTTTCTTAAGTCAGTTCACTGTACCACAGAATAAAACTGAACTGCATTACAATAACGTTTAAAGAATGTCATGGAGAATCAGACTGAATTCTACTTTTAAAACTGAATCCTCATACCTCTGGCTTTGCGCTCCTCTTGGTCAGTGGTGCTGGCTGTGCTGGACAACATGGTGACTGGAGATTCCCTCTGGAGTAACTCGGCCACTCTGACTGCCAGTGAGCTCTCACTGCTCCCATCGCTCATCACTCCCTGATCCGTGTCCTCAGGGGCAGGGGATGAGGAGTTACTCTGTGAAGCATCTCCAAGTGCGGCCTGTTCTTCCTCCTCTGAGGCGTTGGCTGGCTCTGTAGTTATAGGCTCAGCTGGTGGAGAATGGATGACTGCAGGCTGTGTTGGCAGAGTATTGTCAGGAGGTGCAGCGCTGCAGCCCTCAGGTTCTGCTCGACGGGCTGATTTGGAGAGGATAGAACCTGCAGAGGGTGCAGTAACTACAGCCGATGTGGATGGATTATCTGGTTGCCATGATGAGGCCACACTCTCTTGACCCATAGAGCTTTGCCTCAGTTTCTCTGAGGTCAGCATGGAATCGGACGAGGACCTGGTCCACAGCGAGGAATATCGAGTTTTGAGATCTTCAGCTGCAGAGGAGGAGAAAGAGGAATCCTGGAGATTCCTGGATTGCTTCATTGATGAGAGAAAAATGTCACCATCTGACAGCATGTGGTGCTTTGCTGCAGAAGACCGAGCAGACACCATGTTGTCTGCCTGACAGAGTAGTTTTTGGATGTCAGACAAGGCCTTGGAGCTGACAAAAGAATCCTCTCCACTTTTGTCCAGACTGCAGCTTGCCCGTAAAGGTAACTCAAAGTCTTTTTCTGTACACCTCGGCTTAGTAAATAATGACAGGTCAGACCTTTTGCCCAGCTGGACAGAACTCTGACTGCTCATTAAACTGCTGTGCTCCTGTTGTTGTTGTTGCTGCTGCTGCTGCTGAGTGGGCTGCAAAATGGAGGCATGATGGAAGTTGGCTTCTTGTCTGCATTCACTCTGGAAAGCCTCTGCGTCTGTTGAAGGAGAAGCTCGCCTGGTCTGATCTGGCATTGATAAAGCTGGAGCAAGACTGTCCAGACTTAAAGGTATGGATATACTTGAGTCTACCGACAGAATACTGGACCTGGAAAACGCTCCTTTATCAGGACTGTCAGCTGAAAATACAAGTATATTTTAAATGAATCACATTCATCAACATCTGACAATAATCCATGACACCACACATCCATATAAGAAAATACATGACAAATAACTGTAGATGAAGTAAAGTCAGTACATATGCATGTAGTGTAAAGTTAACTCTTCTCTCCTCAAGGAATACTCAGTTTTAAGGTTACTCACCTTCAGAGGGTTGTGTGCTCTTGGTCGGTGTTCCAATAGATCCTTTAATTGTACAGATGTCAGTGGGAGAGAATTCAGGTTCTCTAATTGGCCCTCTGGGTGCAAATGGAGTCAAGATTGTTGATGGAGACTGGTCAATACCCAAGTTATGGAGATACAACTGTGAAAAAAGAACACCATATTAGGATCAGACATGAGTTGATTATGTATACATATACTTTAACTAAATATTTTGTTGATATTCAGGCATTAGCTGTGGGAATTAAGATGTTTCACTTATCAGTTATTCATAACATATTCTTTAGGTTATGTTTATGGTTGTTTATGTTATGTTTGTTTTCAGTTACCGGAATTCGGTCTTCAATGTTGAGCTCTCGAGGCAGGGCAGCAGGCAGAGGTGGTGTTGACGGTGGTTTTGAAGTCCAGTACGGAGTGTAGTTATCAACCTCAAGGCTGATGATGGATGAAGCTCCAATGGAAGTTCCTAACTTCACCCCACTGTTGTAACTTTCTTGTGAACTTGAAAGTGTCAAATCTCTATCATCCGACACGTCACTGAAGCGACCAAGGCTCAGAAGAGGTGAGAGTTGAGCTTGGGCACTCGGTCGTTGGACATAATTCTGACCGGTTTCCTTGTCTTTCTGGCTCGACATGACGACAGTGTTGAGAGAGGAGTGGGACTGCGACATACCAAAGGGTGAGGTGGATGGTCTTGCTGCAGACCCGGTGTTATCTTTGTCACTGGGAGCACGACCTACTGCCTCCCCTCTTCTAAGAGAAACAGGGGTAGAGGGAGCAGCAGAGGGGCTCTGTGTGACATCCTTGTTAGCAGCACACAAAACAGGATTCTGTAAACTCCTTACATGCTCACTCAGTATGTGATTTAGGGAGTCAGAGACCGCTTCATAAGCTTTCTTTTTAGGAGACACACCAGAAAAACCTTGCAATGCTAAACTATCAAACAGTGAAGTTTTGCAGGAACTGTGATTGGCCCTCCAAGCGTCTACTTTCTGGATGTAGTTGAGACTTGGAAGCGATTGGACTTTTTCAGAGGTGTTTTCTTCTTGGCACTGACTTGCTGTGCCTGGGTGATGGACATCACATTCAGAAGCAGCTGGCTGTGGAGAGATCCTGGAAGTTGATGGATTAGAGTCCTCTTTATCAGATTCTATGGCAGAAAGTCGGCCTAATGTCCCCTTGACACTGGATTTAGGTGGGGCCTTAAAAACCCCTGGAGTTGACTGAGACTGTGGCAGGAAACCCAGGTAGGACCCATCAATCCCCGTTTGGTTCCCTGAGGACGAGAGGTCTTGCTCTCTGTGAAGTCGTTCAACACCAGCTGAAAATGGCCCTGTTGATGCCTGCAATGTTGCACAGTTTTTTTCTTCAGATGTTTTTGTGGGATATGGAGTGAGACACGGACCAAGAAGTGGAGGTTTATTTTCCTGTTCATTTTTCGATTCAGCTTCAAGGTTGCGATGCCTCTTGACATCAGACAGCAGCTCCCTGTGTAACATTTCACTGCTGGTGTCAGGCTGAGTGCTGCGGGAGCCCATGGTGATGTTGGAGACCTCTGATGATAGTTCTCGTGATTGGTCAGCTTGTTGTGTCTGCTGTTCCGGCAGAGAGGCTTCACCTGGAGGTCGTTCTCTTCTAAACTGGCTTTGGCGAATGTCTGATTTAGAAACATTGCTGCTTTTTGACACAGTTTTCTTCACAGACGCCTCAGAAGCAGAGGAAACTGCACTACTGCTGATGTTAGGCACGCCGACATCTTTCTGAAGGAGCTCCAGAAGATGCTGGGCAGGAATGTCCTTACTCAGAAAGTAGGTGTCATCATCCAGTGCCTCTTCTGCAAGTTGATCAGATTGTGTCTCCGAGTCTTTTTTTAGTATTTCCTGTCTGTCAGTGATGGCAGTCAGCAGGGAGTGATCACTTTCTTCTTGTCTGGCTTTGTCAACTGGTGGTAAACTGCATAGTGTCAGAGAGCAGCAGCTGCTTGCTGCTTCCTCAGAAAGAATAGTTGTCTGAGCCAAAGGGTGTTGAGACAGCGAGCCACTCTCCGAGGCCTGAGAGGTGCGACCCTGGTGTGAAGAATGAAACCTCTCTGATGCCATGGAGATGTCAGGATATGCCCTTAAAAAAACAATAATTTAATAAAAAAAGAAATTGGTTGTTCAAATACAGACAAAATGTGTCCACTGGGCAAATTATGAATATTTATGAGGTTTTGGGGTTTTTTTACCTTAAAGGGGCAAATTCATTGTCACTTTGCTGGAATAAAGAATATTCAGTGAAGTTGTGTTCCACTCCTGAGTTTACAGGCATCAGGAAAAGGGCTGGAGACAAGTTACTGTCCTGAAATTCTAATAGAACAGATGAATGTCATCCATAGGCACCATGAACAAACATACAATTTAAAATGAAAATCATGCAGTCAAAGTTAACCAACCCCTTAGTCAACCCTTAATGTTGTAATGAGATCCAATTAAATCAATTAATTGTTAAACATTGAAATTAAATTCCTACTAATAGTACATAGAAAGTACAAGAATGACATGTACATGAATGCAAAATATATTTCATGAATTAAGCCAAATCAACCAATCAATATAAACTATTATGAAAAGCACAAGAAAGTGCAATTCTATTCAACAGACATACCCAAGTCCAAAGAGTGATGCCGTTGATGCTCCAGATCATCCATCGTTAGACTGGGACGATTCTGGTCCTGACTGGTACCAGGTTGACGAGAAGGATCCAGCTGATTCATAGATGAATGTTCAGACTGACCCTCATCTTTATCTTCTGCCATGTGAGGAGAGGCCTCCACTCTCTGTGAAATAATTAGTCATAACTTCATGAAAAACTGGACTGTTTCAAACAGGGCTGCACAATTAAAAGCATAATAATCAAAATCACAACACCAAGAACATGAATACATTTTAGACGAACAAACAGCTGGCGAAATTATGCAGCATTACATCTGTCGCATTTCTCACCAAACACCACCAAAATCAGCAATGCACACACTGGTATGTAGGGATGCATGATATTGAATTTTTTGACGATATCCGACAAGCTGATATATCGGGAGTGTTGGACACGTATATTTTTCCCTGTGCCCAACTGCAGAGGTCATTGAGTCTCTTCTGTAGTGAAATCAATATAAAATTAATGTAGCCAATCATTTTAACATTTTTTTTTTTTTTAAATCGTCAAGGTAGATAGTTCAATCATACGACGTCAATGTATCAGACAACATTGCTAGTATTATGAAGGATAAAACATTTTTTCGACAAGGTTGCGCAAGCCAGTGTTGAGGACGTTGCTCTCACTTTCAGATGACACATCTCCTGGTGTAGATAACTTGGACGGAAAAATTCTTTTAATCAGATGTTTAATCATTTTAGTAAAAACGGACCCCTTACTAAAGCACAGTATGCTTATAGACCAGGGGTCCGTTTCACAAAGCAGGTTTAGTGAAAATTCTGAGTCTGTTAACCCTGAAATGAGGGAAACTGAGTTTTCTGTTTCACAAAGGGAGGTAAGTCAAACCATAGAAAGAGGAGTAACTCTAGCCTGTTTCACAGAGAGAGGTAACTTAAGCTCTCGGTCAGTTACCATGGTAACATTCTCTATGAACCTAACCTGGTCGGGACCAGGTTTTTCGCAACAAACCTGGAGTTTCTCTCTGTCTCCGCCCTCTTTCAGCCACACATTTGATTTCCTCATTCATTCAGTCAGCAGGCAAGTTTTGGCGTAGTATAGTTCTGCCATCTGTTTTGCCGTCTACATTAGAAGTTATATTAGGTGGTGACAATTTTCACTCACCATGGCATGTCCTTTTGACAGTGATACCGTGGATGAAGTTGCAGCATTACTGTGCAGAGAATTAAATATTTGTCAGGAGATGATTATCAGACCGCGCATAGATGTTCTTGCATTTCCAGACACTTATCTTTTTGAGCAGTTTCACGTCACAGTCCATCATTTACATACACAACCTGATCCGTCCATACATCTCCAACATTACCAACTAAAGTCATTCTCTGATGCTGTGTTTTTAGACTTGTGGTGCACACGCTTAACTCGAGGTGAAACTACTCCGAGTTGAACAAACTAACTAAAATCAGCTGTTCTGAAACTGCAAAATTCAGTTTCCTATCTCAGAGGAGATCAACTCAGAGTTCAGGGTTAGACTGAGCGTTTGTTGAACCTGCTTTGTGAAACGGACCCCAGGACACTCAACTAGCACCGCATTAGTACACATGACGGTTCAATGGTTAAAACATATGGATAACAGGAAACTAGTTGGGATGGTGCTCTTGGATTTTAACGCTGCTTTTGATGTCATTGACCACACCATTTTGATTGCAAAGCTCAAATGTTATGGTTTTTCATCCTTAGTTCTTGATTGGATAAAGAGCTACCTTGGTTGCAGAACACAGTGAGTATTTTTTTAATGGCAGCTTTTCTGCCGGTAGAAAAATCTCTTGCAGTGTTCCACAATTTGATTTGATTGATGATTTACCCTACGTTGTTAAAAATGCTGATGTAGTTACGTACACTGACGACTGTACTTTGTTTTGTGCATCAACAACTTCAGCTGAAGTGAGAATCTTCAGGTGGAGTTAACATTTCCAAATGGGTGAGAGCAAATAGATTAGTACTAAACATTGTCAAAACTAAATCTATTGTATTTGGTAGTAGGAATGTTCTTGCTAATGTAACTTCCCTTAATTTATCCATAGATGGGATATTAGTTGAACAGGTCGGTAAAACCCAACTACTGGGTGTTAAGTTTGATAATGTGTTGTCTGACCAGATCGATCATATTGTTTCCAAGATGGGCAAAGGCATTGCAATCTCAAGGAAGCGCTGTGCATGTTCCAACTTATGTAATGAGTCATGTTGTCCGTTCACTTGTTTTATCACACCTAATTCTGCCCTGTTATTTGGTCAAGTGCTGCTGAGAAACATCTGAAAAAACTTCAGATTGCACATAACAGAGCAGCTAGATTAATTCTTCGTTGTTCTTTCTGTGCTAATGCGTGTGCATAAACAACGATCATGGGTGTCGGTGGAGGATAAATTACATTTATGTCTCCTGTTATTTATGCATAATGTTATTTGGAATAATTCACCTCAATTCCTCTGTGAAGAGCTTGTTTACACAGGTTTTTGTCATGGACATATCACACGTCAAGTGAGTACTGGTCATCTGGTGGTTCCAAGTCCACGAAAAAATTTAATGATGACAACTGTTCTTTATAGGGAATCTTCTGCATGGAATAAGCTCCCCGTCAGCATTAGACACACAAAAAGCAGATCTTGTTTTAAAAAGTTAATTAAACATAAATTAATGAATCCCATTTACATCTATAGTAATTGTGCTTGTTGTTTACTATTAGTTATTATTGTTTGTTTAATGTGGCGTGTTTTCACTTATTCACTGGTTATTTATGAGGTTTTTGCCGTTTGTTTTGTGAATATAGCTATCTTGTTTTTTTATATAGTTGCCTTGTTTTGTTTTAATGATATAGTTTGATTGTATTATTGTTTGTTTTAAATTGCTATCGTTCCCTGTGTGGATCCCAGGAAGACTAGTGACCACTTTGTGGAAGCTAATGGGGATCCAAATAAAGAACATAATACCTTTCATACTCACGTATGAGATGTATAATTTTTAATTATATAAGTTAAAGATATTGATATATATTTGTTCATCCCTAGTGTTACGACCCCAAAGTCGTAATGCTTTCCCCTTGTGTGTATGTGTCTGCATGTGAGTGTGTGATGGGTTGCACGTATGCGTGTTTGGGTGAATGACGTGTGAGTGAGTCTGGGTGCATCCTGGGAGCTGATTGGTCCTGCACAGGAAGTACCAGTATAAGAGGCCTGATTATACCGGCTGCAGGTGACTTCCTTAAACAGCAGACATTTTGTGCTTGGTTTTAATAAACCTTTAAAAATGGTTTGTTATACCTGGTCATTTAAAGTTGCGTCGAGCTCTGCAAGCCATTGTAGATTAGCTAGGCTTAGCTACATCCTGATATGTTGGGTGTCTCTTTACGTTTTCCTCAGTTTTTGCGCTTTAGGTCACAATTAATACTTTGTTTATGGTAACTTGTGGTTTGTGACACTTTGTTTGGGACACATGTGTTACTATTGTGTCAAAGTACAAACTTTATTTTGTCTTGTAATGTTACCTTGAGGGATTGGCACCCACTCATGTAGCTAATGGTGTGGATTCTCTTAAATGCAGTTCAGATATTTTGTAGCTTGTTTGGAGGTACAACCTAAGCGTGCAACATAAGCATTTTGATTGTATCGAACATTTGTGTGTGAGATGGGTTGCAGGTGTGCATGTTTGAGTCTTGGTGGATCCTAGGAGCTGATTGGTCCTGCACAGGAAGTACCAGTACAAGAGGTATGCTCATCCCAGCTGTAGGTGACTTCCTTAACCTCACAGCCAGGCTGCCGGCAGACATGTTGTGCTTATTTTTAATAAACCTTTTAAAAATTGTTTTACTTGTTGCTTCTTGGGAGTTGGGAAGAGGGTGTCTTCTTGTTGCAGGTTTCCCCCTAGGCTTGATAGTAACTAATAAATAAAATAAACTACTTTAACAAGAGTTTTTTTTTTTAAATAATTATGAACTCATTGACCCGTCTTTAAAGTCCGGTTCCCCAACCCTGGTCCTCGGGGGGAACACTGTCCTGCTTGTTTTAGATGCCCTGCCCCAACACACCTGATTCAAATAATCTGGAGAAGCCGGATAACGAGCTGTTCATTTGAATCAGGTGTGTTGGAGCAGGGCAACATCTAAAACATGCAGGGAGGACAGTGAGTCCCCAGTTAGTTAGCTTGTGGAGAAACGCATGACAATGTTTGGGACAAACTGCACACGTACATTAAAATACAACCGCCAGACATACACACAGCCGTCTTTACGGACAATGGAAACTCTGTATTATAACCGACAGTCGCATATATGATGAGAAATTAATCGATTGTTTTACCCGTGGATAAATTAGCTAACAGTCTCGTCAAGCGATTAGCAGCTAGCTAGCCGCAAACAAACGCCAGCGCGAAGTAAACTTCAGCCGGGCTTTCGTAAAAGCTCACCGAAGCAAACGTGTTGTATTGTATACATTTTATCAACAACACAAAGTTTCAGGAATCACCTGTGGAGTCTCCATGTTGATGTTGTTGTCCGTAATCCGCCACTGTGCGCGCGCTTCCGCCAGCTCGTATCCAAGCGAGCGGCGTCGCTATGAAATGAAGTCGCGCGAGAAGGGATTTGAATTGAGGGACAGCTCAAAGATCGTATATTGAACAGATGAATCACTCTATTATTGATGGCCAAATAAGACTGAAAATAATAATAATGAGAAAATTTTGACTTTTATCTCTCTTATTATTATTATTATTATTATTATTATTAATAATAATAATAATAATTATGCATTATATTTAGATATATAATTTTGGCCTTGTGACCACAGGTGAATTATATATTTTTACTTACTAGTATAATTCTTTACATTTTTATTTTAAAATCGTAATTTCTATTTTTTTGGTCACTGTCTCCTAAGTTTTTCCAGCCAATTCCAAAAAACATGTATGCGCTGGGTGAGCAGATACATAGGAATGAACGGTGCCAAAGGCGCTCTGTTCATGAAACCGACAGGTGAAGAGGTTGTATTTAGTTTGTATGAATCTAATAAAGAAGAGCAACATGGTGCCGTCTATAGAACGTCAGTGGCAGCAGTAACCAGTATTGTGGTTACTGGTGTATCGCATTAAAACGGGGGCACTGCATACATCTGAAGCGGAACTGCACAGCTTCCTCCTCTACTATGATTGACAGGCGCTACATCCAACCAGAGCCCCGGTCCACAGCAAAGCCTGCTCATTGGCTGAGATTTCTTCGAAGGCGGGGAAAAGCCTGTAAGGTAAAAACCAGGGCAACCCAATATTACATTACAGACACGGAACAGGAATCTAACAGACGTTTTAACATAAAGACATAAACACAATGTCGAAAAGGAAGAACATAGTCAAAGGTAAGAACAAAGCAGTGGCTGTGGTTTGTTTGATTGTTGTCATTAACTTAGAACGTGACCTGCTTTCAATTAGTAAGCTATACAGCTAGCTAGAAGCTAGTTAGCTTAAAAGTGTCATAACAGCTTGAGTCGTGGCTTTGAAATGTTTTTGCCAAACTTTCAAAGCTAGTCTGTATATTTAGAATCCTCCCTGTCAAGTAAACATTTCAGATATCCACAATGGCATTCTTCATTTTTATTATTTCTGTGATAAATTACCCAATTTCCCCAGATTTCTTGTATTATTTAGTCATTTCAGTTCCCTTTAATTCACTAAAATATGATAAGCCATAATGTCATCTTATAATAACTGTCCCCATTTACATTGAACTGGTAATTATGGCAATTGGTCAGAATAACATTGTCATAATCTCACACTTCTGTTATATTTTTTTAACAGGCAAATAATTAAGTACAAAATATATATTCATTACGATGTTGCCAGGAAACACTTCTTTTGAAAGAATAAAAAAACAAAAATATCAAACGCATTCATCAGTGTATGAAGTCTTGAGAAACTTTAAAACAGTGTCAAATCGTGGTAAATAGAGACAATTGTGAATATGGAGTATGTCAATGTAAATATGTGAAATGTTAATAAATGCTAATAAATGTTAAGCGTTTTACCTACCTGAACTACCCTGAACCAGCTGAAGATTCAGTCAAATACCTTGATTACATTTTTATCTTATTGTTTTTATTAACTATTTGTTGTTTTATTTGCTGTTACTTGCTTCTGTGTTAGTTCTATATAAAAGTATTATTATTAAGTAACATGACATTGTTTTTTTTCCCTACATTTTAGCTCCTATATCCAGAATCAAAGAAGACTCCAGATTAATGTTGACTCATGTGAGTATGATGCAAGCACCTGTAAACCTCCTTTATTGTAAGTACTCAATAACTGATCTTTCAGGTTGAGAGAGTGCTGGCACAGGTGCATGGCACCAGGTCCGTTCTTCTTCAAAACAATGCCATGAATCATGTAGTTGGTATGTGACTGTGAGCCACTGTGTATGGGTGGCAGTTCTGTTTCAGTCGGATCATAAACTGGTATCCCGTTAGGAGAAAGACACTATGTCATTAAGATAGAAATCATAATCAATGCATTAAATTAGTCAGTTTATTAAGTACATCTACCTAAAATTGAAATATTCCTGTAATCATCAACCTTTTTCCCCTTACATTGTGTTTGGTTTGTGTGATATCAAATCATTTGTATAGAGCTGTAGTTTGTGACACAGTTGAAATTATTCTATTCTAATTATGTATTATTTTGGTCACATTATTTAAATCCATTGTGCCAGGCTCACAATATCAGTCTTAGCTGGCAGCTCTCACAGCCTCTGTGTGTTCACATCATAAACACGGTATTGTAAGAAATCATATCTCACCGAACATTAGAGGTTGTACCAATATTGTCCAACTTAGGGTTGCCTATGATCTGCCCTTTGCCTTCTGCTGTAAGAGCCAGTCCCTAGAATATAAATGGAGTCAACGACTATTATCAATTGTAAAAGAATGATGAAGAGGCGCCAGACGAATTTAATTAAATCATCGGAATCCTGTTGGAGACAAAGGTGATCACATGTTCATTCTTAGAAGAGACTTCAGACTCAGACCTAGAGATGTGTGTGGTGATAGTTTGGCATTCATTGTGACGCCGGCATTTCGAAAGGTTCATTGTGAACCTTCTTATTGCTTACTATTGTAAGCCACAATTGTTCGTATAGTATATTTCAAGATTAAATGTAGTTTCATATCATAAAAAATAAATAAATAATAGTTTGAACAATTTCTTAGGCTCAATTTGACACAAACCCTTTGATCTGTCAAACGAATCACTTGAGCTTTTTTAAATTGCTGATCATTTTGCATTTCAGCAATCTATGGTGAGTTTTATCAAGGCCACGGCCGACCCCATGCATCAACACCATGCTGCAGATGCCTTCATGAATGTCCTGGCCTCTGGCATGTTTGGTAAGGCCTTTTATAGACACTATAAAGATATGAATAGCTCACGTTATGTGGCTTTAATTGTATTTGTTTTTCAAGGAGTGCCACCTTAGACCGTTGAACTCAAATATGTGGTATCAAATAATTAGTAAGTTAATGTAGCACCAGCAAATCACTGTGTTTCATGTAATAAAACATAAATGCCATCATCACCTCCAATACGACATGAAGAACGACAGCATGTGATTGTTAACTGTTAACGAGAGCATATTCTTAATTTCTCTGTCATTTACAGATTTTGGGTCTTATAACCTGGAGGATGACCTCATATATTCAGATGATGATAATGATGATGAAGGTGTTGCTGCTACAAGGCCTTTGGCGCCACATCCACGAATAAGACAACTCACTGACGAGGTAACACACTTGTGTTATGGAAATGTTTTACCACATGAAAGTTAGTTAACTGTTAGTTAGTTAGAGTTGCTGTTAGTTCATTTAAAAGTGTTTTCCATTTTTAACATAATTGTTTTGACATGTTTTCTGTCGAGCGTTGCCTCAACATGATTTTCTTTTTCAGGAGGCTGATAAACATGCAGCAGAGTTGATAGCAGAAGAAGAGCAGCGTAAGGAGAAAACGGAAAAGAACAAGCGTAAAAAAATGGTCAGTGTTGACACACGATACTGACTTTTTAAAAATTCGTTTTTCAGCCTCTCACAACAGATTTTTTTTATTCCTTCTGTTTTAGCGTAAAAAAGAAAAGAAGCGATTAAAAAAAGGGAAAGCAGTTAAAAACAATTTACCTGTAAGTTATATTTTACATGAATTGCATGATCCAAAAGGCAAAGCCTCTTCTCATGAGTTAACTTGTGATTGTTTTCACATTTTAGGAGGAAGAACAAGGCAAATCTGACTCTGACTCAGAAAATGAAGAAGAAAATCCTATAAATGAAAGAAACTTAGAAGCGAATGAATCTCCTGAAGAGGAAAAAACTCAACATGCAATGGCAGCCTCGGAATGTGATGAAAGCAGTGGTGATAATAATAATAAAAAAACAGAAGAAATCCAGGTCAAGATAATTGAGGAAGATGAGGATGAAAAGGTTGGTGGAAAATTGCCTCTGCTACTGTTTTTTCTGCAAACACGAGGTCCACTAACTCGCTGCTGTCATCATTGAAGTAGAAAGATTTGTTTTTATAACTGCAAACATTGATAAAACTTTAGATTTCTATCTGTTCAAAATACCGTAACTGATACCGCACTTTTTACTTTTCAATGGGGGTTGAATCTGTTATTAATCAATTACTAAATAAATCGCTTATAATTATAATCATTAATTAATTCACTGAACATTTTCTGGCCCAAACGATGACTCTAATCATCACTGCAGCTCTATTATTAATCCAATATTAGCTTTTATTAGGAGCGGTGTTTCAGTAAGCATTTGAGTGTGTGTTTTTAATGATAAAACATTTTAGGACTGACCTGACTGAACTCGTCCACAGGAGTTGGTTTTCAATAATTCATATGCTCGTTTGCCTGAATTGGAATCTGAGGCGACGAGTAACCAGAAGCCTCCAGAAAAAGAAAAGGATGAAAATAATGAATTAACGGTGGTTCAGATGCCCAAAGAGGAAAAGCCAAAGATTGTGGGAAAAAAAGTTAAAAAGAAAAATGAACCTGAAAAAGAGGTGAGTAGTGGCACAGTACACATGTATTATAAATTATCATTAGCTCAGAAACAAGAACATTTACCTATATATTTGGGATTAGGTTGTTTTTAAAGTCATTCACAGGTTATCATGGAGCTCAATAAACTCATTCTTTGACAGAAATCCATTGATTCCACTCTGGAGGAGTTGGCAGAAAGAAGCAGAGAGCTGGCTCGTAAGTTAGATGTTTGTGATTGAACTTTAGAAAAGTGAGTCTGTGAATATAAAACAAACACAAGAAGTGTCCCCTCCTTTTCCCTCCAGGAACAGGGAATCGTTTGGCGGCCTCTGGTCAGTATGGGATGGCGGTGAAGTGCTTCACTGATGCTATTAAATTCAACCCAAAGGAATTCAGGTCAGAATGCAAGCCTCCACTGATTTCAGCTTTTTATGAAAGCAAACAGAAGCCATGACTGTGATTGACTCTTGTTTCAGGTTGTTTGGAAATCGCTCCCTCTGTTATGAAAGAATGCAACAGCATGAAAAGGCTCTGAGAGACGCTGATGTGGCTCTGTCCATGGAGCCAAACTGGATCAAAGGTTTATTCAGGAAAGGAAAAGCTTTGTGTGGGCTCAAGGTAAATTATAAGAAGTGATACTATTTCGAATAATTAGAAAGGTTTTCCTGTCATTTGTGGTGTCTGTAAATGTTGTAATGAAATAAATTGCCACTCACTCCCTCCCTCCTGTGATTCCTCCTCCTCTTCTTCTGCAGAAATACTATGAAGCCTCATTGGTTTACAGGGCAGTGTTGAACCTGGAGAGTTCAAGTGCTGAAGCTGCACAAGAGCTGAAACGAGCACAGACATTACACCTCATGGTAAGTGTTTCCTGTCTTCCCCATCCCGAGAGGAACAGGGTTTATCCACCTCTGTTCACTTGTTTCTCCCTGGAGATGTGAAGGTGTGGTGTTTCAGAGTCTCTGTGGTTTAATCTTAGGAAATGGGCTTCTCCTGGTCTCAGAGCAACGAGGCCTTGAAAGTTCACGCTACATTAGAGGACGCTGTCGAAGCTCTGTTTGGAGGCGTCACTCATCAGGATCCTGGAGGTAAATGTCACTCAAGGTTTAAAGCTGCTGTGAAGATGAAGGTGACGTTACTGAGGTTCTGGTGCTCTCTCTTCAGATGCTGGTGCCAGCAGAGACAATGTGGTCCAACCCGTGGTGCAGGAAGCAGGGATGGATCAGGATGGAGAATGGACTGTCCTTCAATCGAACCGCACAAGAATGCAGCACGCCAAAGAATTTGATGCTCTGGTGCAAAGCAGATCAAAATCTCAATCACCTACCCATCCTGTCAAGAATTCTGGGAAACCGTAAGTCCAACTCCAACAACTCGATGTGTGCTGGAGTTTCCATTAGGGGGCGCAGCACAGACCCCACACTGTATATATTTAGCACTTATCTGTGCCCTGGAGCAATAATTGGTTACTTTGACCCATACTGAGATTTGAGCCTGTGACCCTCCAGTCCAATTCCTTTACTCTCGGCTCTGCGCTGCTCCTCCCCTGAGAGTGAAAGGTCCAGTGTGTGCTGAAATTGATAACATACAGTAATTGTATAAATATATGAGTAGCTGGGTCGGCCCACAATCATTTGATTATTTCTTTTGCCTTTTGTCTTCCATAAAGGGAGCATGTCTCCATCTGGGTTGGATCCTTGTCTCCCACCGTCACCTACCCAGCACTTCACGAGCTCTTCAGCAGGTGAAGTACCACAGTCTGAGCGTCTTCACTCAAACCACCACCACCACTTTGCTTTGTTTGACGACCTCTTTGTCACAAACAGATGCAGCTCAGCTATTTACTGTGCAGGAAAAAAACAACAACAACAAATCACCATGAGCTAAACATGATTTCGTAAATGTTTACAGATATTTAAAAGCTGCAGAAACAAACGTGTCTTCAGTCAGGTTAAATTAAACCATTCTAGAAGACGAAGAAGCATTTGTTTCATATCATATCTGATATTCTTTTAGTGTAAAATGTGTTGATGATAAAAGTAGTCCCTTAACTGTGCAGACTCTCTCTCTCTCATCCATTATTGCAGTTGAATTGATGAGTGTAATTTGCCATCTCTGTCTCCCACTGTGAGAATATTACAATGATTACTCTTTTTTTCTTTCATCACCTCCACGTACTGACACTCTTTCCTGTTTCTTTCCCAGAGTTGGAGCAGTTCACGGTATTAAGATGTTGCTGGAGCATCAGTGTGCTTTTGTGCATTACCTAAGGAAAGAAGACTGTGACAGAGCCATCCAGACTTTTAACGTATGTTGTCGTCGTTAAATCTGTCGTTTTGTTTTATAAAGTGACAGAAACGGACTGAAGCTCAGTGTCTGTTTGCTCTACAGGGAATTGTGTTTGAGGGAACTCCACTGTCTGTGCGCTATCCCATTAAAGGCCACAACGACTCCTATTCACGCGCTGGGTAAGAACGAGCATGTCATTCTACACTGTACTGAAAAACTGTGTCAATCTACAAGTGAAAAACAAAGTTAACATGGTTAAAATAATAAGGTATATTTTGTCCTTTTTTGTCCTAGTCCGTACAAGAAGGAGTGTTTTTTCTGGAGGACGTCGGGCTGCACGAGGCAGGACTGCACCTTCAGACACGTCCCTGAGAACAAGAACATCGACCGAGTCAAGTTCACCAGCAGACTGGGACATTTTTAACATGTAGGAGGTCAAACACGAAACCCTGATGGCTTCTTCTTCTTCTTCTGTGTCATTGTTCATGTGCCTTTAAAAAAAAAAAGAAGATGATTCCTTTATAATTACTCTAGGGATTATTTGTGATCTAATCTGTTTAAAGATTGCATCAAACCGCTTAGTAGTTTTTATTCTGTTATTTTAATTTAATGTAGATTTTAACAGATTTTTCTGTTTGACATTTTAGTCGCCACTTGGTGGCAGTGTTCAATAATAATTATAATAATCTCTTATCCCTCAACTTTGGGGCAACAAACTGATCTGCTTTCATTTTTAAAGGCTGTGATTAAGTAGTTACACTAAAGGCACATTTAATATGCCATGTTTATGTTTGAATCTTGTGCTGTGATCAGACTGCAGGGGGCACTGTGCTTGTTTTATGTTATGTATCAATACTGGAGTGTTTTGGGAGAATGTGAGGTATGCTTGGACACAGACCGTCAGACAGTAACTGTAAGTGCCTGTTAGTTAGCAGAAGTTTATCACAGGTAAATCACACCATTATACAGAGCAGGAGCACAGAGTGGGAACGAGTCACCACAGAATATTGAAGGCAGTGTGCAGGCTAAAGCATGATTCAGGGTTGTTTAAGCCTCACTGTGTCACGTTGTGTGTTTTTCACTGCTCAGTGAGATGTTACAGAATAATCCCAGCAGCAGCAGCTGCACATCCTTGAGTAAGAACCTCTCCACAGGCGGTGATAAAGTGCGAGGAGTAACTATTCCAGGGTCTTACTGTCTCCCTGGCCACGTCTCTTTGCCGTTTACATGGGTGGGATTTTTCCACTGATCCCGCTCAGTTAAAGCTCAGCAGGTTTCAGATCAGTGTCACTTCTGTGACTCCTGTTAGGCAAAGTTTGAGGCATGAATTTCAAAACTCTTCCAACTATTTGGGATAATTACATTAAAAATGAGGCAGCAGAAGAAGAAGGAGAATTAAAACTAAATGCTGAGAAAACGTTCCAGGCAGAGAAGGACTTGTGGGCATTAATTGGCTGCTGGTGGAAAACCTGACAAAGCCCTTTTGATCTGTGTGAGATGTGAGAGCTTGAAAGGCTGTAACACTAATAACGTGAACTCTGGCTGAACTCAGAGGCAACGCTGGGACACATTGGTTGATATATTACCAACTTACAAAATGGCTTCTATATTTAATCTTACTTGCTTTTCCCCATTAGAAACCTGTTCAAATGCAGATAAAAGAGTGATAAGAGCTCAGGCTGGAATCAACATCTCCACCACTCTATGTCCGGACAAAGCCAAGTCCTTACTTAACTAAAGCAAACACCACAGAGATTAAGTGTGTCTTGTAAAAAGAGAGAGGCTGCCTGCTTTGTAGAGCTTTTAAGGGATTTCTCTCTTTACTTTCCTCTCTCTCTCTTTACTTTACCCCCATCTCTCTCTCTCCCAACAAGAGGGGAAAATAAAACAAGGAAAACTCAACAGTAACACAAATTATCCAGCTGACATGGCTTGTTGCTCTCCCACTCTCTGCTTTTTGATCTATGGCTATGCAGCAAAAAAAGAAAAGAAAAACCCTGCACACACACACACACACACACACATATACAGAGAAGTTTCCAGTCAGAGTAATTGAATGTGCTTCTTTTAGTGCAGATGCTCACAATCTAATTTTTATTCTAATTTTGTGCTTTCTCTTCTCTCCGCTGGTAAATAAAGTATTGATGTGACAGGAGGGAGTCGCTGAGTCATGCTGTATGTCAACACTCTAATTTGTTTCTCAGGAATCCAAGATAAATGCCCCGCTGCAGCATCATCATCATCAGCAGCATCAGTGGCTGCCTGCTGCTGCTATTTTGCTCGTCCTCTTTTAAAGGAGTGACAGTTCAAACTTGTCAGTGTGTGGAGCAAAACACCAAAGTTCCATATTTATTTAATCCTAAAGGGACATTGTTTATTGGATGACTTTATTTCTAAGTGTTGTGTTTGTTTTTGGGTTGAGCAGAGGAACTCGTTTGTGTCTGAACTGCAGGTTTTCTTCCATTTGAAAGTGACAATAGTCAAAATAAAGAAGCAACGTACGAGTGGTTTGTATTGAAGATGTTTAGCTGGGATTTGAATGCATGCTTTAAGGGTGTTCTTTCCTTATTTCCTTATTATTTCTTTAAAAATGAAGTAATGTCACCGATAAAGAGCAATATTACCTGTTTTCAGCAGATGTTTATGTTAGCATGCACCAACGTGACTTCAAGACATATTTTCACAGCTATCCTCAAATGAACCCCAATCAAATTCATGTGAGAGTTCATTTTATTAACTTCTTTTTTAAAAAAGAGCTGTAATTGCACTTTATTTTGGAGCAAAGTGTTGTGTGGCAGATAACTGAGATCAACATGATGTGAAGAAGGTAGACTCACACAATGGCTCTGGTCTCTTGTCTTTGGTCTCAGTCTCTGACTGCAGGCAGATTCCTTTGTTGCTCTGTGAAATGAATACAGTAATTGTCACAATGAGAAATTGACCTTCCCTTTAATCGAGACCGAGGCCACGGTAACAAGTTAAATAGCGCAAACCCAATTAGGGAATTGATTGCTTGCTTTCATTTTCCTCATCTGCATCAGGGTCATATAGAAGATAAATGAACGCCTCGTCTTTTGTCCACGCTGTCACTCACTGAGCTCCTGATGATGTTCTGTTGCTGGGAAATGAGCAGGAGAAATGTCTTCATTCTGATGATCTGCTGCTCAACAGGGAGGATTAAAAAGTGTGAGAAACACAGGTCACAAATTCCATCACTGAAATTGAACTGAATTGGAATAATATGCGTCGAATAAAAAAAAAAAAAAACTCTGAGTCATCTTTTATGATGTTTTTATCTATATTTATTCTTTGTTTTTCGTCATTTTCTGACGTTTGTGGACCAAACAAGATCAGAATCTGATCAGACGTGCTTATAAAATATAAACAAGTCGACTTGCAGCTGTCAACCTTCTCGTCTTCTTCAAATTCATGCGCACGGTCTTCATTTTCCCTGTCTACGACATTTAAGTCGACATGTGGAGATTTAAGTCGCCTCCACACGTCCATCAGAGAACCTGCTGCTGAATCCGGACAGTCACTGTCAGACGTGCTTGGACTGTGAACCTGCTCAAACTCTTGTGATGACTGAAGTGCTAAAATAACGACTGATTCACTGAGATTCGGCGGCAGCTTTTGTGCAGAGTGTGTGTTTTTGTCCAACTTTATTCTCCAAATGTCGAGGTTTAAAGTAGAACATTTTGAGATGAAGCTCGTAATTTTTTTTTCTCTGCGTGGCCTCAGTCCTCGTATGTCGTATTATTGTATACTAACTGCAGCTTCAATAGATCTTTTTTTGTGGCTTTTGCTCAGTTTATCTGACAACAATGAAGCTGTGAAAAAAACGGTGTTTAGTCACAGTTCTCCTCTCCACAGCCATGTTTCATGCTCCTGCACAAACTCCGAACCATAAAAAAAAAAAAAAAAGTATGCACACCCCTGTGTGTATATTAATTTGAATGAATTATTCAAGTGTGCAGCTCTTTAATGCACAAATATATATATGTATATATGTTCACACACAGACTGCAGGGCGAAGGGAGGATAATGGCATTGACTTCCTTTTGTTGTCTCCCCCCTGATAAATGGAGCTTTAAAGGTTGAACCTCACATCTCTCTCTCTCATCTCCGTCAGACGTGCACGGGCACAAATTGTGAGCCGCGTCACTTTATTTTGGTGTTTGTCAGTGTGATGGATCAGGACGTGGTCCGTGTGGGAGCACGCTGTCATTAACATGATTAGAGGCTTGTAAACAAACAGGAGGCCGTTGGGCTTTTCCAGGCAGCTCTGCGCACACAACGTGATGTAAAGCTGGGACATGCCTCAACTCGCTTTTCCTTTAAACTATTTACGTGACATGATGGGGGGGGCTGTTAACATCAAATCCTTCAGTCAGGCTGTATTTCATCTTGCTATCGACCTACATATCTGGAGGTCACTTGTACAAGAGCATGACAAATGTTGCAGCCTGTAAATCCTCTCATTGTTGCCTTGAAGGAGTTTGACTTCTAATAATTGACGTCCATTTCCAAACATCACCAGTCCTCACAGTCCTGCTCTGGCCTCTTTCACACACTGTTCTGTTTTGTGAGATTAATTTCAACAACAACATAAATTAACCTCTTTCAACACCAAGAAAAATAACCTGGTCATTAATCTACAGTCAGTGATTTATAACAGGAGACACTTGTAATAAAACAAGCTGCCCTCCAGGCAAACTTCACCAAACTGTGGCTTCCTGTTCAAATGAAATCTGCTTCCTTTAATACAGATAATGCAGCGCGGCCATGTTTATGAACGGGTGAGTGATTCTCATCATTTAGTCCTTTAAAGGCATCAACCTCATATTCATCTTCATTACTTGAGCGGTTTGTGCCACGTTGAGCTTTATTGTTTAATCACCTCGTGCATGAGTGAGACAAGACAAACAAGACAAACACAGCAGACGGGGCAGTTTGTTGTGCGGTGTTTATCGGTCATTTAAGACGCACTGAGGAGGCTGTTTATCTCTCTTCTGGTTAAAGTGTAGCAACCAGGATGTCTGGGACAATTTAAGACTTCCTTCTGCTCTGCTGCTCTGTTTGAAAATACTGCAGAGGATCCATCTCTACCTCGCGTTGTAATGAACCTCCCCGGGGGCCCGGGCGAACCATGTGAAGACGACTTAGTACCAGAGCGATTCATTACCTCGGAAATGTGAGCTTTTGTTCCGTTTTCAGCAGAGCCCCATTAATCTTGGGCTGCCTCCTGGCATGCAGACCCAGGTACTGCTTAGGTAATTACAGTTAATCATCATTCAGTGGAGCACATGGACTGCGGGCTCCTCTGTGCCTTCAGTGTCCCCTCTGATGCTGCTGCTCTAACTCTCACTCTTATTATTTAATTCCCCTCATTTTGTCACCAGAGTTTCCTGGTAATATTGTGTCCACTAAGATTCGGCTCCTGCTGCATTTGTGACAAACAAGCGAGTTAACATCCCAGCTCTGCCTCCTGATAAACATTTTACACTATCCAGCTGTCACTGCTGCTGCTGTCACTGACTGCTGCAGTTAGTGGAGCAGCCACTGTTCACCTGACCATCATGACTGTGATTAATGGACAGATTATGAGAAGGACAATTTTCAGGAGCAACAAGCAGAAACAGACCATCTGTGTGTGTGTGTGTGTGTGTGTCCCACAGCAGAGGAACAACTTCATCAGCCACTCTTCCTCCTCCTGACTATGAAAACATTAATACATCTTTACAGGTAACGTAAAGGTACACTATTCAAATCTTAGCCTTAAGCTTAACCAGTTCTGCCTCATTTGGACCAGGTTTTGGTCTCCATGAGGACGCCTCCTGCCAAGGTCAGTGTACACACGCATGCACGCACACACGCACACACACACACACACACACACACACACACACACACACACACACACACACACACACACACACACACACACACACACACACACACACACACACATTCCTTTAAAGAGCGTGGTCCACAGACTTGTGGGGATATTGATGAACATCAACAGCAAAGAAGATAATCAATGTGTCCTGTTCTGAGCTCAACGTTGTTTGTCATGTGACTGGCGATAAAGTCTGCAGTAAATGAGCTGCTTTCGTGATTTAGACCTGAGCTGCTGCAGGAGAACTTAAGCCAAAGATCACTGTAACGACAACAGATGAGAGGAGAGAGGACAGCAGCAGCAGTGTTATCTGATGTCTGAGGAGGAAACAAAGCTTTTCTCTGAATCCTTGTTGTTTTTTTTTCTTCCACCTGTTGGATTCTGTGTCGTATATGAAGTCAAAGAAAAAGCTGGAATGTAGTGATGCACACAACACACGCACACACACACACACACACACACACACACACACACACACACACACACACACACACACAAGAATATACAGAGGGAGCAGATTTTTCTGCTCTCTATTATAAGACACTGTGAAGACACTGTGAAGACAGAGTGACTTGTGGACAGACCGAGGATTCAAGCAACATCTTGTCTGGTCAGGAAGGGGACATGTAAAAAAGTAATAGAAAAACTTTCTTGTGAAAAAACATAATGTTTAGTAACTCACAAGATATATATAACAAAAACAGATTTCCTTTGCTTCAGATTAAGTTGAACTTTTTTCTGCCTTGTTTGTCCTTGTTTTACAGAACATTAAAGAGTCTGAAATATTTACAGGCTAGTCTGAAGTGTTCTTGCCATTCAGAGTCAACTTCTTAAAACAAGAACATTTGAATTGATTTATGAACAACGGATTTATATCTAGCAGAGCTGACTTTGCAGTGGGATATACAGTAGACTCTCATTTTCTCATAGACTTCCACTCAAATTCACTTCTTGAACGGCTCATGAGCTTCAACTGCTACTTCTGTCGTACTTCCTGGCTTTTACTTAACAAACCGGAAGATGGCATCCTTTTAATACACAGTCCATGGATTCTTTTTTTACTTCTATAATATATAAGCAAGCCTTTCTCAGGGAGACCTAACCTGTGTCCCTATAACTACTGTGAATACTGTTACTACTGCCACCTTAGACCTCAAGACACCTGTCCCTTTGTGTGACACACACACACACACACACACACACAGACACAGATTGAAATCCTCTGGGGTTTTCTGCCCAGTCATTTGGCACATTTTTGATGTTGAATCAAAAAAGACAAAATGAGAGAGAGAGCGAGGAGGGAGAGGGAGCAATCTACGCTTTCCACTCCAGTGAAAGGCACTCTTTGTTGAGCACTCCTGTGTCGACCCCCACCACCATATCCACCCTTCATCCCCCTCCCTCCCTCCCTCCTCCCCAAAGCCCGGGTGGATTTTTCATTAAATGCTATCAGAAATGTGACTGGTCCTATTCATGGGCAGATGGAGGCTGGCTGTGCGGCTGCAGACCAATACCTTAGCTTCACTGGAGAATGACAGGAATCTGGGCTGTAGGTGAGGGTCCGGGTGGACAGAGTACGCTGACTTTATAGGAACTGACAGAGGGAGAAGAAATGAAAGGAAGGCTGCATCACTTATTTGCTTTTCATTTCCTCCTCACATTGTTATTTTCTTTGTGAGAAAGAGCCTTTTTTCCCCCCATCCTAAATATGTTTAATATATTCCATTGTCTTCCTGCACAGATCCTCTCTTTCTTTCTCTTTGTTTGCAGAGAAAAAGAAAAACAACCTCACATTTGTAATAATCAGCGTTTGTAAGAGCTAACAATAAAGGACTTAAAGAGTTAAGAGCACTCTGCCTAAACAATGCAACACAAACAAGGTGAGCAGATCCATGCAGATCCATGCAGCACAGCAGATAAACCTCTCATCATATTGTTACAGACTGCTCGATTATGTCACAGCACAATGCCTCGGATGGAAACACAAACAATGATTTCCGCAACAGCAATTTAATCCTCTGGCGTTAAAACCTAACACAAAGTGGACAAAGGCGAGGAGGCTGGCACACACATAACCCCCCCCCCCCATCTGAAGATTAGGCAAAAAAAAAGAAAAGAAAAAAGGAAGAAAGAATTTGAGGATCTTTTGTGTAAAAAAGGGCCTTTATCTGCTTTTGAAGTTGCAGAGAGCTGCCAGCCTTCCTCAGCCTTCCTCAGCCTTTGTAAGCAGCCCCCATGTCCCACAGCAAACCACCACCTCACTTTCATCTGCCGTCATCTCAGGGGGCAATTAATGCCATTCAGGTGAGGAGGAGCTGCTGCTGCTGTGTGGGGAGACTCATGGACTTGTTGAAGCAGGGACTTGACAACAGTTTAGCGTAGCCTAATGTGGTGCAGATACAGCGAGTGACATTTCTCCAATCAAATACAGTGCGACGCTGCTCTCGGGGTTATTATTTATATTTGATTGGGCTTGTGTTTATAGGCAGGCGGCTGTGGAAAGCAGCCAGGCTGTTGCTTAATGAATGTTTCACTGCCTTCACACAATAAGCCTCCCATGATAGCCCAGTGAATAAGTGCAGCTCTGCTCTGCAGCTCTGCCGTGCACATGAGCAATAACTCCAACTCCTACTTGATAACAGAGCGAGGAGAAGCTCTGGGTCTTTTTTTTTTTTATTGTTGACCTTTTGGGTCCCTGCTGTAGTTCTTTTAGTCCAGGGACTCCCACTGTTTGTCCTCTGCTGCTCTCATACAGCGGCCCCCGGTTCCAAGAGGCAGGGGAAATAAAGGCTCCATTTGCATGACGTAATTTCATGCATTATTCAGAGGTTGAGAGAATGATTTCAGCAGGACAACTCCTCAGAGGGCAGTGAGGAGATAACTGTTAGTGACAGCAGCGGCTCATGAAATGCAGAGTGACTTAACCACCCAATCTGCAGATATTACACCGTACACACACACACACACACACACACACACACACACACACACACACACACACACACACACACACACACACACACACACACACACACACACACACACACACACACACACACACACACACACACACACACACACACACACACACACACACACACACACACAGATATCAGATGCTCTTTTCATGTCAGGTCTGTTTCACCGTGCTCTTGATATTTCTAAGGATTTCACAGAAGATGAATGTTTCTA
This sequence comes from Microchirus variegatus, assembly GCF_963457635.1. NCBI lineage: Eukaryota > Metazoa > Chordata > Actinopteri > Pleuronectiformes > Soleidae > Microchirus > Microchirus variegatus. Next base: position 28,902,291 of record NC_139803.1, read on the forward strand.
TATAACAAGAGACTCACACACACTCACAGAGTTCTATTTCTGCTTGTGTCTGCTCTTCTGCAGCCTGTTATGTCGCATTTATGTCATTATAGGAAAAGTGTAAAGCTGTTATTGTCATAAACTGTTGTTTTTTCACTGGTTTGGAGGCAGAATTAGCAGCAGCAGCGAGTTTGACAGACACCGTCAGACCAATTAGTGCAATCAAAGAGCCACTGTAGCACATGAGCTGCATAGCAGGGCTGCTCACAGCGACTGGACATTGTTGCCTTATTGTCTGAGGCTCACAACAGAGCAGAGCCTGAAAGAATCCACAGCTTCGACTGTGCTGCAGTTGTTATCGCAGCGAGGGAAACACAGCAACACCAGGCCACGGAGAAATAAGAGCTTTCTTCAGTGCTCATCATACACAATAGAGTGGATTTCATTAAGCCAGATAATGGTGTGTGCATTTCATTACCATAGATAACTAGGAATATTTAGATGAGGGATGAGGTGCTAATAAAGCGCCAGTGGGTCGCCATGGTAACCTGGATCTTGGCAAACAAAAGAGTCGGGGAGAAATGTTTGCTAGGGGACGGAAAGAAAAGGGGAAGCAGAGAAAAAAGAGGGAAGGAGGCAGAGTGAAAGGAGCTGAGATCTCAGCCAAAGATTCCATGTTGTTTCATTCTGAGATTCAAGCGACATCATTTTCCACCACTACTGTTCATTAAAAAAAATATATATATATACATGCTTTCCACGGTTTCTAATGCAGCACTTCAGAGACATAAAACTAGACAAATCTGTTTTCATTTGAAAATGGTTTTACATGACAGTTACACTCCATCATCAGTGATTCTAACTCTGCTAACCAGGTCATATTTTCCACATCCATGTGTCCACAGAGGTCAGTGTGACGCTCGTGTGGACCCCAACACAGACGACTGTCTGAGTGAACACATGTCTGTAACTCCACCACAATTGTTTTGGTCAAAAGAGACAATAGAGAAGACCATGGTAACCATGGACACTGACTTGAGATTATACAAGGACGTCTTGCTGGTACGAAGAATACAAGGACGTACAAAAGAGGGCAAAGTCCTCATGAGAAATCACTGAGTACGCATGTGTGCAAAGCTAGACTGATGCAGACCGTCCTTTACGAATGAAAGTAACTGCGTGCAGGTACGTGCATGTGGAAATGTGACGCGTGACACTTTCCATGTCTGCATGTGTGCAGATGGAAATTTGTAACCAGGCCATTTCCATTCCAGATTCAGACGTGGTGTGCTCTTGTTTTGGTCAAAAGACACAACAAAGACGACAGTAACCATAGAAACGCGCTTGAGGTCATGTGAGAAAGTTTGCTATATGGACCAAACATGCGACACGTGTCCTGTATTTTTTGTCTGAGCCAGATCTTGAGTAAACTGAAGCTTACTATGACTGATGGTTGAAAACTTCTGGAAACATCCAGGAGGAAGCTAATACTACAACACTCTCTGAAACTATGAAATCACATCCTAATGTTTCCAGGCCTTTAGTGTGTACGAGGGTCATTTCTGTCTGAAAATGATGTCTTTAAATGAAAATGTAGTGTGGCTGTGGCCTCAGGTGACCTCTATAATCCTGCTTTGACCTCAGACGTTAAATATGCTCCTCTCTGTAGGAGACCAAGGATAATCACATGCTAATGCAGCAGCGAGCCAAATAAAAAACTTAATCAGCCACATGTGAAAATCACTGCGCGCAGTAAGAAAACCTATCATCCATCCTGCTCTGCTGCGGTGAATATTACAACCCCCACCTGCCCCGGCCTGCGCTGCCACTCAAACCTGAATGAATGTTGAGCCGATGCTTTCTGACAATAAGAAGCAGCACTGAGCCTAAATCAGAGCCAAACTGTGACCTTGACCTTGGGAGATGGTTCTCATTCATCCAGGTTCAGAGCTGTCAGACTGGGGACAAAAACCTGCCACAGGTCATATTACTATGGATGACTTTATGGCAATGGATATTTCTCATTTCTTTTTTGGCAGCTTTGTGCTTCACATATGAGTCCATCTCTATATATATATATATATATATACACACACATATATATTCAAGCTCCTTTACTCTGTGTGTTTTCATTGAACAACATCTCGTCATAAAGAGGTGGAGAAGGAAATGATTTTGGTTCAATTAGATTTGTTTTCACTCAAAATCAACAATGTAAAATTGGGCTATTGCTCCGACAACAATAAACATCCTGCTACTGCTGTGACGATTCCATAAATCATGATATATTAGGATTTTTCTTAGCAAACCAACAAAAACATAAAATTATGTCTTTGTCAAGTGAGAGGAGTGGTTGCAAGGGGAGAGTGAGTGCTGCTAACTAGTGGTCGGGCAAAACAACTATAAAAACAATATTTCCATATTGATGCAGCATGAAATATTGCAATAATTCAGTATGTAGATATTTATACAACAGCCAGGGCAATGTATTGTGATTCTTTTATCAGTTTATCAGTTATGAAAACAGTGCAACAGCGGTAATTGGATCCTCATGGTATAAAGAGAAAGTTAACGGATGGCCAATGTGTGTAGGATTCATCCTCTGGGAACATGAATGTCTACACAAGAATTCACGGCATTCCAGTCAATAGTTATCAGAGTTATTTCCATCTGGACTAAAGCTGTGGAGAAACAGATCGTCTGACATTGTCTCACTACAGCACGACGAAAAAAAACTCTGCAACAGATGACACAGACACCAGAAAATAACTGTGACTGACCTGCACACTGGGGTTCAGCCATTATGTGAAAGCAAATAGGAAGCCATATGGACTCTGCTTCAACAGGAACAGAGAGGTGGTTTCAGACCTTTGATGTGAGTGGAGGAGGGGAAAACGTCAACTTTTAAAACTTTAATTTATCCTGGGAATAGTTTTTCAGAGCAGACTGAGCTTTCATCATATCTACCAGCACTCATCCACTCAAACTTCCATTTTTAATGATAAAAGTGTGTCTGTTGGTGAGATAAAGCAGCAAATATACATTTTATTAGCTAAGCCTTTTGTTAAGTGGCTAAAATCAGTTTTTACTGCAGTGACCACACGTCTGAGAACAAACACATCTATGTTTTGGTCTTCAATGACTATGAAACAGTGAACTATTCTGGTTGAACATCCAGCGTCTCCCCCCCTTCCTCCCCCTGTCCCCAGGAAACTTGAGAAGACACTATTTTTCCAGCTTTTGTCATCTAAACACAGGAACCCACATGGAACCTGATTTTTCCGGTTTGAACAGCAATGGTAACACCTGACAAACCACACAGGTGAAAACACACACACACACACACACACACACACACACACACACACACACACACACACACACACACACACACACACACACACACACACACACACACACACACACACACACACAGAGGAGAGGGTGAATCCAGTCTGTGACATTCAAGCATGATAATGTGGATTCCCCTGATGATGTCTATAGAGTGTGTGTGTGTGTGTGTGTGTGTGTGTAATAAGATCAGCCTGTTTGGGCCTGTGAAGCAGAGCCTCTCTCTCATGGTGGCCCATCTGGCCTGTGCCCAGGCTGTGGTGCCAGGCCTCACTGTGCAGGGACCCATCTGTGGTCCTGTGTGGCAGCTACCATTACCCTGCCAGGCTCGTCTCAATCTGTGTGCGTGTGTGTGTGTGTGTGTGTGTGTGTGTGTGTGTGTGTGTGTGTGTGTGTGTGTGTGTGTGTGTGTGTGTGTGTGTGTGTGTGTGTGTGTGTGTGTGTGTGTATGTGTGTGTGTGTGTGTGTGTGTGTGTGTGTGTGTGTTGTGCAGATGGGATCGTTGGGTCAAGTAATAACAGGAACTCACTCTCAGTGAGTGAATTAACCTGCTGAGGTGAACGGCCAGGGTCCATGACAGCTACTGTTTCACTCTGTGTCAGTGAAGTTGTTACTGGTACTGGTAAAATTCCTGCTTTTGATTTGACATTCTTTAACTGCTAATAGAAAAAGTTATATAGTTTATAAAACCTAAAACCCCCCAAAAATTAAATGTTAATTTTCTGCAGAAACTGAAGTTGCTGTCACTTTGTTATCTGCTAACTCTCCCACACCAAAGCCCATAGATAAAATCAGTGTTTTTAGCTCACAGGGACACAGGAGCTGCTTCTCTACACTCTTAGAAATAAAAGTGCTAAGTAGAACCAAAAAGGTTATTTGGCTTCTCATAGGAGAACCCTTTTTGGCTCCAGGTAGAACCTTTTTATAAAGGTTCCACCTGGAACCCTTTTGGAGGGTTCCACCAAGAACCCATTCAAAACCCCTTATTCAGGAAAGGGGTTTTAAAGAGTTCTCTGGATCAAAATGGTTCTTACTGGAACCATTAGTGTTACCAAGAACCCTTGAAAAACCTATTCTTCGGGAAAGGGTTTTTCATAAGCAAATGGTTCCAGGTAGAACCTCAGCCCTTGTAGAAGGACCATTTTGGAACCCTTATTTCTAAGAGTGTACCGTTGCCTCATTTAGTAAGTTTGTGTCACTGAGGTGAATCTCAGAAATAACATATTCCAACTTGGTGAAGGAGGCAGCAGAGAATTAAAACTGATTTTGTCTATGGACTTTGGTGTGAGAGAGTGAGTGGCATAAACTTCAGCTGATGACAATAGTTGACTGGAAAATGTTTCATTACTATAAGTATAAGTTTGATTACAACATATTGTAAAATACACGCACCCTGTGACCGAGAAGGGGATTTTCATTCAGAAATGCAGTCACTATGTTTTTTCTATAAATCTTCTCTGGAAGTCTACTAAGGTTTCTTTGTAATTCAGTTTCAGGAAACTGAAAACGAGATGAGAGATTGTTGACATGACAGAGGCTGCAGCATCGCAGCAAGATCAGAAGAGACGGCCGAGTGTGGGCTAACATGAGACGAGACACATCTGCCTCTAAGAGCTAATCGTCTGTGTGGTAGAAGTGGACACAGAGTTGAGCACAAACACAAGTGTAAGTGGTGAGTGAAGGAGACAACAGAGCAACATTCATAAGAAAACATCAGCTGCAGCTTCACTGAACTATGGCCAAACACTGATGCAGAATATTTCACTCCAGTATAAATCCAAAACATGGTTGTCAGCCAATGTACTAATAAAATCTGCATTATCTTAAGTATACAATGATTTTCACATTTCCTCACAATTAAAAACCCTTTTCCAACTGTAGAAATCCACTTGCTTAAATATATGTTCTCTGAGTTTGTTCATCATCATGCTGTAGTTTGGTCTGTTAAATATGAGTATTATTATCATTATTATTCAGTCTGCAGCCACATAATAAACATCACAAGGACAAGGGGACAGTGTCACATTAGTTAGATTGTAACTATTAAATCTTTTACCTTCCATTCTCACACTGGACACTTTATAGCTTCATGTTACGAACCATTAAGCACCACACGACTCATGGCCACTGTAGCATTGTTAGTGTTATGCTTCCACCATAAAGTAGATGTAGACTGTTTTAGTGAAGGTTATTTCTGCTGGGCCTCGCCTGACGGTGCTCTCACCCTCGCCTGGCTGCACAGTTTAAAAGCTGGGCTGTGTGTGTGTGGGGGGGGGGGACAATGGCGGATCTCAACAGCATGGTGGTGATCGGGGCCAATGGAATTCTCCCTGCATCATTAAAAAGGGATTGGTGCTGTTCTCTGCGTTCATGGGAAGTACCGTTAGTTAACCCAACAAAGGTCCACTGGCTGTGGACCCCCAGAGATGAAGGGCATGGTAGGGGCTCGGCCAATCCACCTCTAATCCTCTCCGAGCCATTGTAGCGATGCACTTTAAGCCCTTTGACCACTTCCCGCTCTAATCTCTACACGTTTGGCTGATTTAACAAGTTTGTGATCAGTGGCTCCACAAACTTCCCTCGTCACCTTCCACTCATCTGCTCTCTCTGCACAGTAACAGACACTGGCCTCAGAGGTCATCAGAGGTCATCAGAGGTCATCCTCCATCTCTTACAGTAGTAACAGCTGCTAATTAAAGGTCCAGTGTGTGTAATTATGGTGAAACCGTTTAATTTGTCAGAAATTTCATTTCTGCAGAATGAGCCTTTAACACTTACATCAGGAGATTTGGACCCCAGTGTTTTTACAGAAGTGCACAAAAGATATTTAGAGTTTTGATGCTAACTAAAGGTTACACAGGAAGGCTGAGGTGACTTCTTAAAGATGACAAACCACCACAAACTGATTTACAACACAAGTCATGATAAAATCTGTCTCTGATAATATTATTTTGAACAACAACAACATTATATAGCACGTTTTATTTAATCATTCTTAAATAAAAGCAAACAGATCTGGTGCTAAAACTGTGAGGTGATTAAACAAGTGATCTTATCAACTGATACAAAGGATGTGCTTTAAAGTATCAGTAAATAAACCAGACACAGAAAACCCTAACCCTGTACAAGAGTTAAATGAGGGTGCTCAGGTTCCTCACTTATTATTATTACAACTATAAAATGATCAGAAAATAATGAAAAATACACACAACAGTGTCACTACATTGAAATTACCACAGTTACAAACCTAAGGTTTCACACTTATATCCTCATATCCTGTAATTGTTATTAAATGTGTTGCTATTTCATGGTTTGAATAATGATTAATGCATTAATAAACAAACAAAAACAACCTCGTCTCTGTTGTCATCACTGAAACAAACCAATGCAGTGATTTTGCACATTGATTTAGAATGATGATTTTTTTATCTTGTTTACTTAGGGTGTTTTATTAATTTTTATTAGTTCCTCCAAAGAAACTCTTTATCAGGCTATGATTTGTCACAGTTTAGTTTACGATGTAACTGGTCGTTCTCTTACTTTGCTGCACAACAACAATGAAAAGGATAAAAATGAAGAATGTGACCCAAATAAAGAGCTCAATAATATCCAAAACATGTTATGTTTCCTGACACAGCTCTGCAGGCATACATGTGTCCTCTATTGTGCATATGTGTGAATCCATGAAGGAGGGGGTTTGGGTTAAGTAATAGCAGTAATAGCAGGTCGCTTTCACGGAGCTGCTGCTCGTGACAAAGCACTTGACAAAAACTCAAAACCACCCGTTCATTTCAGCTTGACCTTGGTTTGTTTAGCATTCCTCACTGCGGTGGGTGACACTGACACGTGTCTGTGTGTGTGTGCAGATGGACGGACCGTTGGGGATGCAGTCTCACATTCCCAGGAGAGGTGACAGAGGTCAGGGATCAAAGCCTCCACTGACTCCCTCGCAGCTCAGCAGAAGCAGCCTCTGCTAAGGCTGACCACATTATACACTCAAATTATACACTCAAGCAATTAATGCAGGAGCAGGGATGGCAGGGGTCTCTCTGTGTCTGTGTGTCTGTGTCTCTCTGTCTGTATGTGTGTGTGTGTGTGTGTGTGAGTCTCTTGTGCCAGGCTGTTGCAGCTTGCACAAGGAACACACACACACACACCGACATACACACACAGCAGAGTCGAGGGAGGTCTTTTAATTAAGGGATTTGTTAATTTTCTATTCAACTTGACAGTGATGAATGGGTGAACAGCGCCTGCCCATCTCATCCTCTCCTCCTCCACTGGCTGTGCTCACACTCTGAAACTGTACTCACACAAAGATTTTAATCCACAATCGTTGCATTTAATGAAGCTGGAAAAGAAGAAAAAGAAAAGACCTGCGTGAGGCAGATAAAAGTGAGACGTAAACAGAGTTAAGCAACAGCCGCGCAGTACGCGAACAAAGAATGAATTACTGCTGTTATTTAGCTGCAAATGGAAGGAACTCTTAACTCTTACTCGCCGCCTGTGCCCTGTTTAAAAAAAACAGCAGCGAAAGAACAACCATGTAAATTATGGCTTTCATTCCTACGTTTCTTTTTTTTAAGGGATTGTTTTTTTATGTGTAGTTTCTATGAGGTATGAACACATTTGAGAGAATAGTTTAAGAGAGAGTTTGATGCTTTTTCTCAACAGCCTTTTTGTCTTTTGACTGAAAACTCAACTCAGTCCCATGAGACTCTGGTGTGGAGGTTGTGTGGGGTTCATATTTGATTATTGTTGAAATGTAAATAGCAGCAGCAGCACGATGCTGTGAGACTGAGCCTCCATTTCTAGTCTTTTACAGTCAATTCCAATTAGTTATGTATATATTTTAAAGTTCTGCTGCTGGATTATAAATCACCTATTTCATCAGTGCAAAAACGTTAATATGCTTTAAGAATATAAAAGTTAACGTCACTGGTGAGTGTGAGCAAAACAAAGATGTGAAGTCTTCTCTCCCAAGGTCATATATAGATGAGCAGAGCTCGGAATCTAACCCACAACCTTCCAGTTGAAAGACGACAAGCTCCACCACTGAGCCACCGTCACTCGATTTTCGAACAAATACGTTTACTTCTAAAACTTCAGCAGTTAAGCACTTAAACTTTAACTTCTACCAAAGTCATTTTCTGGTCACATACTTGTACTTTTACTCAAATATTACTTCAAAGTACTTAGTACTTAGGACTGGGCGTTCCTGTGTAAGGAAGTGTTCCATGACATTAACAGCACTAGTGTTGTATTTGCAGATATCACACCTAGTTCTGACTTCCAGCACAACTTTAAACACACTTTAACTTTTGCTTCTTTTCCATTTTAATGAAAAAAGTGTCTTTGATTAATTTTTATCTTCTGCTCTCATTTTCCTTTATTAAATTGGGGGTAATTTATCACTGTAAGTAAAAGGGTTTCATCAATTTTAACTATTATTAGTCGTAATATTATTTAAATGTACTTTTTGAACTCTGCGTGTGTTTATAAGACGAGTCCCGCCCCCGTGCACAGGATCAGCTGCAGTTTTCCTCTAAGTGATTGGATCTGAATGTAAACGTGAATGTATTTCCTCTTCATTATCAATAGTTTCTTTGTTGGTTTGCGTTGAGCGCTGCAGCAGCAGCAGAGCTTCATGTCACATCACCTCTTTGTCATTTATCTATTGTCATATGGCAGCCATTCATCTTTTAAACGCTCTCTCATGATTTCCTTTGTGCACGCAGAGCTGGAGGTGACCTTGAGAATGGACAATGTGGTGTTTTATGAGGATAATTTATTCTCACACAGAACATGATTTTTGCCATGCTATATATGCCAGCGACACTTAAAGGAAACTTTTCTTTCAGAGGATTGTTTTCTGGATTTAGAAGACCAAGGTTTATTTGTTTTCTCTGTGAGACTAAAGTCAGATTCTTTCCCTTGTGACACCAAATACATACAAAATACAAAACCAAGAAATAAACACTAAAAACAAAAGATAAACTGGGATAAAAAATAAAACTGAATCCAGGTGACAAAATTAAATATTCTACTGTGATTTTACATGTCCTGAAGTGCTGAATTCTAAGCACATTTTAATGAACTCCACTGATATTGATTTAGTTAATTAATGTAAACCTCAGGATTTTATCTCCAGTTTGAAAATGTAACACAAAGCCAAAGTTTAAGTGTGAAAAAATGGCGATGAAGTCATTATCATCATCATCATCACCACCCTGTGCAGTCAGGTCAGGTATCACGCTCTTTTTCTCCAGCCTGCCTTTGAGTGACACACACACACACACACACACACATGCATATGAACACATGTGGCACACTCTGTTTTAATGCATATTAATGAAGTTAAACGGCTCTCGCTGTAGACAATGGAGCAGAGGAAAAAGCTGGTTGTGAGCACAAAGCCGTGGACTCGGGGGAAGCAGAACAGGTGCAGGGAGAACATGGCAGCCTCTCACTATAGGTTCATCAGAGCAGGAAGGAAGTGCTTAAGTGACTCGAATAAACAATGCAGCTTTTTCTGCTGCCGTTATTAATGTGTTTATGCACGACACCTCGTAAATTTAACATCAACCGAACAAAGACGAGATGTTTTTACGTAAATCAGCAATTTGTGAGTTGTTTGCACCAAATTCCAAAAACTCCTTTGCAGAATATAAAATCTGACGTCGTCAAATAAAAACCATGAGGATTGTAACTACAGATTATTTTCTTGTACATGATCTCTTTGTTACAATAAACTAGTAAATATTCACATTTAAGAAGCTTGTTTTAATGATTCTTTCTTATTCACTTCCTAATTCAGAATGATATCGTTTCATAGATATGGCTGTAAATTACAATTTATATCCACATTGTGATTTAGGTAATGCTAGTTTTCCATCTTTAAAAACTGGGTGAGCATAAAGAAAGATCTCGAGATTGTGTTTCCAGTGTGTAACGCGTGCTTAATGTTTGTTTAATGTGTGTTTCCAGTGTTTAAACTTGTGTTCCTCTATAACAGGTTGACTATTTCATGCCACTAACTACAATCTATTTTCAGATTGTTGTGTTCAGAAGATATAGTCATGGTTCCTGTCTGTGAACACAGATCTTGTGTGTCGTTGCCTCTGAGATAATTACCCAGATGAGGTAACCAAGGTTATCTGAGCTTATCCCTGCACCAATATCTGGCCTTGGATCACATGATGTAAGAAAACTGGCGGTGCCAGCTGGAGCATGAGCTGAAGCAGAGTAAAAAAAAGGTCAAGGTGTCTTCACTCCTGACTGTGAAAAAGTCATCTGCTGTTGCTTTATTCTACCCAACAACCTCTGTGTCCTCGTGGCTCCTGTTAGTCATTGTTAAACAGATGCAGCAGTAGAAACATGTTGCTAAGAACAAAGGTACTTTTGTTGTGTTGTGTCATCATAAGCAAAAACATGATGGATTGCAGGTGAACAATATTCTCTTCTATTGTTTTGGATACAGGATAATGAAGTTTCCTTTGTGCTGTAAGTGTGTGGTGGTCATCATTTTTCAGCAAAAAAGAGAGAAACACAGTGAGGCATAAAATAAATGTATATAATAAATATTATTCTGCCAACATTACAGTGAACCCTCAGTTTTAATGTCACCTAATTCACAGTTTGGAAATGTGTAAAGCAGAGGAATCAAACTTCATTTTAGTCAGCTTTGATTTTGCATCACAGAATATATGCAGTAATATGAAGACAACTAACTTAAATGTTACTTTTTTCAGCATCTATTTCTAAACATCAAGTCAAAAACCTGCATTAGATACTAGTCATTTTCTGGGCTCTGTAAAGCCTCCTGTATGACCACTGTGTGTGAATAATAATAAATGAGCCTGGTCTGAACATCTAAACACAGGTTTGAGCCTACAAATCCTCTATTTCAGCTTTAAAAGAGACAAAAAAGACGACAAACAGAGAGTGATTTTGTGGTAATAGTCAGGTTTCCCCAGCTGAGTAACTCCCTGCTCTGCTCTGAACCAAACCACGCCCCCTATTTTATTATGGGTTTTATATCCGCGTCTCCATGTGGAGTGATGCTCATTCTAGACCCAGCGACAGAAGAGATCACATCACCTCCACAGGTTCCTCATGCTGACGAGCACATCTTCCAAACATCATCATCACCATCATCAGACTGCGCTGCTGTGACACCATGGAATTTTTGGATCACGGCTTCCTGGGCACGCGCTCTCCCTATGATTACACTTTTAATTTTTGGAACGACTACCTCGGCCTGTCCACACTTGTCGCCAAAAGCAAGATCCACAGTTCGCCCTTCAGCCCCAACTCTATCACAGAGTCCCTGAAGGCGACGCTGGGCTTGGAGGACGATTCCCCGGATTGCTCGTGCGTAATTGGCCACGGCAGGGACAGCGACGCGCACTCGGACTGCTGCTGCGCGGCCGCAGCCTCCCCGCCGATCTCCATCTACGATCTCAAGGAGCGCATCTCGCTCCTGCAGCCCTACGAGCAGCTGAGCAGTGATTCACCGCTGGGAGACAGAGATTCTCCCTCCTACAGAGGCAGCTTCGCGGGCATGGACCTGCTCTCCATGGAGCGACGGCGCAAACAGACTCAGAGAGCGAAACCGGAGCCCAAGGTGTGCGTCTTCTGTCGGAATAACGGCGCACCGGAGGAAGTCTACGGCACTCACATCCTGAAGACAGCGGAGGGCAGAGTGCTGTGCCCGATCCTGCGCGCCTACACCTGCCCGCTGTGCAGCGCCAACGGCGACAATGCGCACACCATCAAGTACTGCCCGCTGTCCAAGGAGCAGCCGAGCCACAGAGTGGGGGCGAGGGGGGGCAGGGTCATCGGGAAGAGGCTGAAAATCTTCTAACACAACAAAGACCACATGGATCGAGTTTGAGTTGCACTGTGTGAAATGACTGAGTGTACGTATGTGTGTGTGAGTGCGCGAGTGTGCGTCATAAACGTTGCCCCAATTCATGCACAAGACAAGTCTGAGAACGAGAGAGCAAGATTAAAAAGAAAACATTGCCCGCCCCCCAAATAATGGCCACATACCATAATATCTGTGTGATATTCTCCAGCCTGTGTGAGCAGCAGTGTTCTGCTGTGACTTCATCTGCTCAGATCTACGACTAAATCCTCAGAAAGAGCAGCTTGTTCAGGCTTGAGCTTTAAAACTCACCCAAACTTAAAGCAAGTTGACTGTTAAACTCCTGAAATGCATTCATTTGTCAGATTAATTCCACAGTGGAAAAGCAGTTAATTCAACTACTCATATATTGAAGGGTGACTTTGCTTAATTTCTAATGTTTTCATCAGAGTTTACATTTGAACGCATTGTGCACAACATACAGTTTATCATTTCGTTGCCCAAACAGCACCCTGAACACTTGGTGTAGAGTGATTCTGTGTTTTTTTTTTTTTTTTTACAGCTTCTTAAATGTGAATATTTTCTGGTTTATTTCAAACAGAATCATTTTTGGTTTGTGGTTTGAGAAAAATCATCACTCATTTCTCATTCATGGAGAAAAATAGTGGCCAGATTAATGGATTGAGAATAATGCTTGTAATAAACTATATTATAGTTTACATATGAAGGTCACTTTCCCCACAGCACTCTGAGGACTTAAAAAGAGCCAAAGTTACTGTATACATGGACGAGTGAATGCGACTTTCATGCTGTGTTTGAGTGCCTGTCAGCACAGCTGCTCTGAGCTTCTCTCTCTCATGCCAACATAAATGAAAACACGGCGATGCTGATGTGAGACAGTGACACAACATTTGCTGTGTGGATGCAAAGAGTGGGACAGGCCACGCAGAATCTGGAGCACATTGTTGTTGTTTTCTTTTTCTCTTGAGATGAAATATTTTCTACCAAAGGAATTCACTTTTGTATTTCGCCCTAAAGGCCATTTCACTATGTTTATATTTGCTGGATGTCTTATATTCTTTAGTCTATCAATGTGAGTTTAGTACTTTGCAGATTTTAACTGAATGTAAAACATTAGGTTCATATGTAACTGCAGTTCTTGTAAATGTATAAAGTTTTAGCAAAGACAAGCCTGACATTCCAAAGTCTTTATCTGTCAATACAAATGTTTTATGTACTTATTTTTACCCGATGTATCACTGGCAAATATATTCACTGTAAATAACCTCTGAATAAAGAACTCATTTGCATTTTCTTCCACTGTTCACTGTTACCCTGAAAAACTGGTATGATTTTACATGCAATGCAAACACGCCACCAAGTGTTCAAAGCCTCCAATGACAGCATCACTAAAATCTAAAGGTGTGCATTTATTTAACTACCATCTGCTTAGTTATGCAAAAACTAATCATCATATAAAATTCAGTGTATATCACAGTTTAAATTACGTATAGGTTTAAAAAATAATGAGCTCTATTATTCTTCCTTCTGCAACCCTGTCATTGGTAAAATGCTGGGAACAACTTCACTGTTTTACATTACAATTTTATTAAACTGTCAAAACAAAATAAGTAAATATGTTTTCAGTAAAGTCACAAAAGTTTTGCATGAAAACTGGTTTTAAAAATAACTACATTTAACTAAATCAGCAACAACTGCATAAGAAGCTCACGCACAACAATAATAATTAAACATCTTTATAATTTATCACTGACAAAACCACTACTTTGAATTATATTGTGTTTCTGGTCTTTATTTGAATTGTTCTTTGACACAAACTGCACTTTTTCTTAAATATTATAATCATTTTTAAACGATTGTACTGGTGTTTTAACTTTTGTTGTTTATTTGTAAATATTGCAATTTTATAATAAACCATAACAATTATTTGTATGATTTATATTCTATAGGCAATCAATGACTTTAATTGACCTCTACTGGCAGCAGCTGGGAACTGCAACAACATTAGCTCCACCTCATCCTGCTCTATAATATAATGTATAATATATAAAAGCCTCTGGATGCAACTGAGAAGGCCGTGTCTGCAGTACACAATAGTATGTAACTGCAGGCAGCAGTTTCAGGCCCGCAGAATAAGTCCCCTTCATTTTTTCCACGACAGCGCCACCTAGTGACTGCGGAGTGGAATTGCAGCACCAGAGAGCAAAAGTTTCAGGACTGCATTCAGGAGATGACTGTCTGTCTGTGCTGCCTGACACTACTGTCTCCACTACTGCACAAACAGTCTGTTTCACTGACCTCTACTGTCAGCTGCTGGGAACTGCAGCAACATTAGCTGGACCTCATCCCGCTCTACAATAAATATACAATTAATTAATTAATTTATTTACTTATATTCTACTTCATTCATACAATAAAAGCACAATACAAACAATCAATACTAAACATATTATAGCATTAGTTTCAGTTACATTGAATTCAGGAATATTTTGAATCCCCAAAGTAAAATAAACATTTGCTGAAACTGAAAGAAAGAAGTAGATGTTTTTGATAATTAAAGGAGAAAAATATTAAATGATTCTGTGAATCGCCTTGATAGAGAGGTGTGTCGTATTAGAACGATAAGGACGATTTATGGATTTACTTCCCGTGTGAGTGATGAGTGCTTCTGCTCTGATGTCAATGGCCTCGTGTTCCTGTAACAGTTGGCTGTAGTAGCAGCAGCTTATCTCCTACTGCACACACAATTAAATCTGGATGTGACACCAGGTGAAGGTGAAGCTGTGAGTAAACAAGTGTTTATTTTTGGAAAAGGAAAAAGATCTGATGCTTTATCCACAGTTTACACTTTTCTCTTACTTTATTCTAAAAGCCAAGTAAGACACTGCGGGAACTGGAACATTTAGATTAATATGTGCTTCCTCAAATGCAACATGTTTGCATCATCCTAAAAATATACTGTATGTACTATATCCATATATATGTGTATATAACTCTCTAAAAGAATGAAAGACTGAAACACATGTATTTAAAGGTGCATTATGTAATAAATCTAAAGCAGCTGGCCATAAAATCCTCCTAATATGTCACAGAGACTCAGGAATGATGTTCATATAACAAACTGAACTCACCAACAACAGTACCGCCAAAATATTTGCATTAAAAAAAATATTTTGCAGACTGCAAATCATGTTTTGGCATGTGGCGCCACCTACCGCCGTCTACCAATCATTGCAGTGGGTAGAGTCTCAGCTGCCGGGCAACCACGGGTTGCCAGTTATGTCAGAAAACCAGAAAAGACCTCGGTATTTTGAATTTGAATGTAGTAACCGTTTTTGGCCACATTTGGCACGCACGCACGCACGCACACACAGATATAGAATATATACTTGTACGTGTGCAGTGGTATTGGGACTGAAGGCTAAAACTAAAAGACAGCAAAGAGCCAGGAACAGGTGGAATATGATAAGTACAACATGGACAAACATGTTGAAACAAACAGATGACAGGAAACAGCAGTGACGTACACGCTGCAAACAGCAAGATTATAGATGGCATAAAAGTCAGAAGCTTAAATGTAGGGATTTAAATGTCGTGATATACATTTATACTGTGCTGCATGTATGTCAACATAATACCATAAAGAGAAATGAAAGCTGGTGTGATAATAAAAGAGTCAGACAGACAGACAGTCAGTCAGTCAGACAGTCGTAAAATGCTTTAACACGCCATGACCTCAATGCTATTATCAAAGATGATCAAAGCAGTTTCTGCTCCTCTACAGATTTATGCTTAAAAACCATGGCCCACTGTGAACCTGCAGATACGAGGCCTCTCTCTGTCTCTGTTAAGTACTTTGCTGTCAGTGCTGTTGTAGTCTGTGTTGTGCTTGGATATGTGCCAGCATCAATGTTCCTGCCCAGGTGTTCACTTTATCACCTGAGTGAAGGTCTATCATTTCAAAGCATTAACAACTGAAGACGCCGGAATCACTCTGTTCGCTGGAAAACAGCAGAACGTGCTGTATTTGTACTTATTAATGTTGATAAGATACACGAAAACATCGACACCAGACAAAATAAAGACATCAAATTAGAGTTGTAAGTGAATACAGATCAGAGATCAGCGTGTTCTCAGATCCCACAGCATCCACAGTGAATCACTGCCAAGTTGTCCTCACCTGCCCTACCTGACTCACAGGTGGCTGAGAGCCAACACTGACAGACTACTGCAGGGAAGAGCTGTCACTGTGTGATCATCACAGAGCAGCCACAGACAGCTCCTAGACGTTCCCTGGCTTTTCTGTGAAAACTGATAGTCAGTGACTGGGACTTTTAATATGTGTGGGAAATAAAAGGCTCATGCTTATTGGTAAACGTTCTCCTATAGTATTTATACATTTACTACCCATAAGTACATTTGTTTACGTGTATAATTGCTTTAAAATAAGACTTGTTTGGTCGTCATAGCGATAGAAAAAGCATGTTCTGTACTTGTTCTGTCACATGGTTACAGCAGCCTGAGAAGATAAATCAGCTTCCTTCCTATGGTATACAATGGCCACTGCTGGATGAGCAGAGGAAGAGGTCATATGTAGATCATTTTAAACAAACTAGACGGTAAAGAAGATGACGCCATCTGCAGTTTAGGGGGAAATGTTTTCATCATCCTTCAAGAGGAGAGATCACTGCTGCAGAGTGAGAACTCAATGTTCTATTCTGCAGAGAAAAGGAAACATCCAGGGTTCTACACCTCTGTAAGGCTAAAGCTAAAGGTGTGCCTTTTCTTGTATTTAGATTTTGGGAATATGAGGACATTTAGGCTTAAAAGGGCTTTCTGAATGACGTTTAGGTTACAGTGTTTTCCTTTGTCAATTCGAAATATCAACAGATTTCTTTTCTTGTAGTTCTTAAATTTCACAAATGCAACAAACTTAAGTTTTTATATGTTTATATATAACATTTATTTCATATTTTATGGGTGGAGAGGAATCAAAAATGTCTCTTCTGACACTAAATACCTGGGCTGGGGAATTCATTACGTCTATGAGCGCTCTCCTCACTACAAATGTGTATGTGTGTGTGTGTGTGTGTGTGTTCATTGTCACTTCACACACACTCTGCATCTGTGCACTAAACACAAACTATGTGCAGCCTGGGAGCACAGTGAAGTCTAAAGCTCACTAAAGCTGTGTGACAGCAGGGAGAGGAGGTTGTGCTAGATTTATTCTACACTACTTTACGAGTCCAGCCAAAACTCACAGATTTACAACTATCGATAAGAAAAAACAACCATATTCTTGTGCGATCCATTTTCGAGAGAAAAATAGTTATTTTAGAGACTATAGTTAGTATATATTTGCATAAAGGCAGCAACAGATTGACTAAATCTAAGACCACAGTGGCACCGTGTGTCAGTTACATGCCTGATGCCAAATAAATGGGTCGTTATCAGGCTTCAGCAGGGCTTAGTGATGAGCTGACCATTACAATCGGGTGTGTTTGAGCAGGGGAACATCTAAAACATGAAGGACCAGGAGTGAGAAACCCTGCTCTAAAGGTTCCGAGGATGAAGTCCTGCCTTGAGCCTACAGGGGGAGGTGTTACACTGCAGGGACTCTAACACAAGTGTGGGACAGAGAAAAGAAGAGCGCAGCTGAGGTGAGAGGCAGGGTGGTGGCAGCAGCCGCAGTGCAAAGCCTCACCACAGCCCCAGCACAGTAATCTTATCAGCTGTTTCAGAGACTCCAGGCCCTGCATCACTCCCTCACACACGCACACACACGTACATGCACACTACCTGGGAATGGAGAAGCCACATTTTCGAGTGATTTGCCTCATCTCATCTCATTATCTTCAATCAGGTCTGTAGAGGTTTGATCACACAATGATTGATTCCTCTGCACGGTGCCACAGTGAAAGCGTTTCGTGTTGTTGGTTGATTTGGATGTTTGCTTGCCTTGTGTCATAGAATTCAGGTGATTTTATTATACTGCTCTTTCCTAATAAAGCATTTGTTACTGTTATAAATGGAAAGCAAAAGCTGTGATGCTATGAGATATCGAGTCATTTCATTATGAGTGTGCAGTTTTCCAGCAGAGGGCTTAAAGGGCTCTAGACTGCAGTGTGAAAACACAGAACTGTAACATATTACTCTGTGAATAAGAGCAAAATACAGGTGCCTAAGAGGCAACACGGTCATAAATATTTAAATTGTAAGGAGAAGACTGGAGTGACATTGGTAAAGAAACCATTGAGTTCTGACAACAGTCCTATTCAGGACTCCTCATTCAACGGCTCCTTCACATCATGTTTAGACCAAAAACAACAACTGTAACACGTGTTCAGTTGGCATCACTGGCTGTGATGAGACTGAACTGTTGAAACAGAAATAGCTGACGACCAGCTGACCATTACATGACCAGTATTTATGCATAAGATGTATGTTATAAAAAGGAATATTAACTCTCAAGTACCAATCAATCAAGGCAAAAGTAAAAAAAAAAACAGCACATTATGCAGAATAGCACATTGCAAAATGAAATGTATTCTATAGAATTAGAGTATACTTAAATGTCTTGATAGAATATTGTAATATTGCAGTAGGAGCTAATTATATTAAACTTTAGGTCTTGTTTTTCCCAAGGCATCAATAAAGTGATTTCCAGGATGGGAAATGTACTCTTAATCATATCAAAGAAGCATGTGAACACTGCAAAACCATTTCAATCATTTTTGTCAATTTTTTTCATTCCACTGACAAAATTGTGATGCTTTAGCCATCAATCAGTCATTCTCACATCATCCAACGTCATCATGTGGATGATTCAATTCTGAGTTATTGGCAGTGCTTCGGAATGCCACCAGAGCATGTGATTTAGCTTAGGAACAGTGTTCTGCTTAAGTAGGAGTCCTGAGACAATAAAGAGATCATGGAAAAACAGTTTGAGCAGGTGACGTTTTGATTTCAAAAAGTCCAATTCCCTTTCTTCAGACTGAAACCACACCTCCAGAGCGAGCACAGGTAGTTTCACTACTTTTTCAGTAACTTTTTTGGACACTTAAGTTCAAATGACAACATGACGCCAAAAACAATAAATCCTCTGAAAAGATCACAGACATAAAGTGAACCTTCCTGTCCATTTTCAGTCGTCACCAGCATTCAAACGCAGCACCGATGTTCACTCTAAGCTTGCTCTGCAACAGACTTTTTCGTGGCAGGAGCTTTCCCTAAAACTGTCTTTAGTTTGTGACTTTTCTGTCATTACATTGCTGAGCATTTAGTGCACGGTGAGGGGTACGAGCATGAGGGAGGGCAGACGACAGTGTGACTGATGCATCACCATCCAATGAATTAGCTTGGGCCGTTCAATATGATTGGATGCAGTTTTTAGAGACCTGTTTGTTCCACAGCTGACTGACATTTTTAATTTTTGTGACAATGCATTCATGAACTGGTTATAATCAGAGTATGAAGAGGATTTTAAGAAAATGATCTCCCACCCTAACCTTTAAGACGCTCCACACATCTGGATTCAATCATGTGTGTTTTAATTGAAAAAGCTTAACAAAACCAACTGCTCAACGTGCGTTTGCTTTCTATGTGGCAGCAAAATTTAGCACAAATAAAAACAAGCAACTTGAATTGAATCTTTCATTTCTGTCACTTTTCATTTGCGTCACTTTGAAGTGGAAGTGGAAATCCTTCATTGATTGCAGCTGAAGCGCTCAGCAGCTTTACTTAAAGCCATCGTAGAGTAAACTGTTTAGATAAAGGACGACGCTGACCTAATGTAATCTACTTACAACATCACCCAGGATGCACAGTGCTTACATAACATACACTGTGCTTTTTCTCCGGTATGTAACCTATGGCTGAAGGTTCTATGAATCATCACAGTGGCTTTATGATGTGTGGCGTGTTCTGTATGTTTCCTAGTATGGAAACATTCCTGCAGAGGAAACAATGAAATATCAACCGACAGCTTCAAAAAGTCGCAGCGGTGACACAGGAAAATTAATCTAATAAAAAAGAGTATTGTGCTCTATAAGACAGCGATTTTTATTTTACAAATAATTGATTCATTGTTCAGTAATTGAATGATAATAATCAATTTAAACGGATCATTTCTGGTTCTTAAGTGGTTTCTTTGCTCTGTAGACAAAACAGGACATTTGTCATTTTGAGGACTGTGGGAGAGCAAAGAAAGATTTTCCACCAGGGTTTTGAATGAGTTCTTCATCAGTTTATCAAGAAAAGAATTGACTGGTTAAAGGATGGTGAGAATAGCTATCATTACAACCCCAATCTACATCAACACATTTGGAAACTATTTAAATGAACACTCTTTATGTGTGATAACAGGATTTTTTGTCTTTAATAATTGGCCACCATTGTGGTGACTGCTCCTTTCTTGATGACGTTTTGAGGAATCAATGAAGCTCTTGAGTTGTTTTGCTGTATGCCAATGAAGCTCTCCGCCGTTAAAGACTAAAGCACTGGAAATGTTGTACGAGTAGTAGAAATAATAAACCTTGACATCACAGGTAATATTTTCGAAGTGATTGTGAAAAACATGCAGACTAATGATCATCTGGCTTTTTGCTGACATTTCCCCCTTTACTGCATCCATGTCTCCTGCTGATCTCTCCATATGTTCCATATGTTCGACGACGTACACACACGTTCTGCTATTAACTCCCCCTCTCATATCTCACTCACATTTCTCAATCAATTTCCAGGACGAGGTGACACAGAACGTCAAAGGGGAGCATATTTCAAGGTGTTTAAATGTGTAATCATGTGCAGGCCTGCAGACCTCACCAGAGATTGTGTGCGCAATATAGCTTAAACATGGGAGAATAATGGTTTGAGCTTCACTTATGACGTCAATGTTGAGGCAACATGTTCATACCGACACTTCAGTAACAACCATGTTTGTTGAATTATGTCCACATCGCACATGGTGCAGCATAGCGACAGGTTCTGTGAGGTGTGAAAGTTACTTTTACTACTGAAATATAAGGATGTGGACTAATTGGTGCCTTTGTGCCAAGGACTACCATTTTCTTTCTGAAAATTTGAGCCTGCTAATGATGGGATGGAGTAGAAGTTAACTGTAGTGCAGTGTGTAATTATTATAGGTTTATCCTTGAAGAAGACATGACAGTCAGCATAGGAACAAACTATCTGACTGTAACTGCTGCGTTCTACCATCAGTACAGGACACCGACAATGTACAGAATATCTGCACTGACGTCTCCTTCTAATGTAAACAGGAACATGCAGAAAACTATGATGAACACTTACATATACACTTCTCTTTTGGGTGGTATTAGAGTGGGAGAACTCATGTTCCTGCAGTGTTCGTGATGTATATGCTGATGTCAAAGGGAGTTGAGGAACTGGCGTGTTCATGGACAGCTGTTAAACTTAACACAAGTATGTGCACACTCTGTGCAGCGTTTAATGGTCCAGGACAATCAAAACCTCATGTGTAAATGTGTGAGAGTGAATGGTTGTTTGTCTCTTTGCAAATAACTAAAATATATATTACATCTAGATGCCAACTATCGACTGTTTTCCAATACTTACCATGACTGTGGTGACAGTTAAACCTAATCATTGTATCTGCAGTTATCGTGGTATTCACTTTTATCTATGTTATGTGTAACTTTAGGACAACTTTTACCAATAAAATAAGTAAAAAAAAAAAAAAACTCAAAAAAGTTGTTTCAAGTCTTGATTTTCTCAGATGTGCAAAGCTATCTGTAAATGTTGGAAGATGTGTGGTGCTTCAGAATTCAAATTAGGTTCACAGCAGCAAAGCTGCCTCTTTCTGCAATGGAGCCATCAGCAGAACAGCAGGGGTATTGAACAGATATTCATTCTAATTATAAATCAACCTCTTGCTGCTCAGCCTGCTCACATCGCTCACACTGCTCTCTCTCTCTCTCGTCTCGCCCACATCTACCCGCAGCCAAATAGGCTTTGGTTCATCCGAGGTAAATCTGCGCTGGATAAACAATCACCACCATCGGGGTTGCAATTTCGACCGCTATTGTGAAAAGTTCTTTCACTCTGATAAGTATCTGATGACACTTTAGCAAAGAGTTTAAATGCTATGTAACCTTTAGGGAAGAAAATCACACGTGATATAGTCATCAAAATTAGTCAAGAAATACTGATTAAAACGCAGCAGGAAGTCAAACACACAAGTCATTTATCCACAAAGATCCCTCAATTAGTTTGTTTAAAGTTGAACTTCTTTAACCTCAGCAGTCACTAGTTTAAATGTGGGTTGCCTTTATGTTATATGTGAGAAAAGTCTATGTGATGAACCAAATTATGAAATAATGACGTCATGTATGTTTATTTAGCCTGAAGTCACAAAGGCACTGCAATTTGATAGTGATTGAAATGTTTCAGTTAAAAACACACTGATCCATTACCAAAATGTGCACAAAACAAACAGAAAAAGTCCTTTGAACTTTAATCTATACATGTTTTTTGCAGAATGTATTCACAAAGCTTTCCCACTGACATGGCAGAATAAACAGGACAATATGTCACATTTTAAAGCCATTCAACTGACGCCTTTTCCTGAAGATACAAATCTGAAACCACCTCCGTGATCAGCCAATGTCTGATTAAACCGCTTAACTATGACAAAACTCAGGTATGCAGTTCTATGTGAAACCATGACAAAGGATGAATTTTGATAGAAAAATCACATGAGTTAATTGTGTGGAATTTAAACTCATGTCCTGATGCAGGTTTCCTCTCTGTTCCACATGAACAGTGACTCAAGTAGAAGAAGTGTGGCTGTGATGGTGAGGTTCCATAGAACATTCAGATCAGACCTGTGTCTAATATCTGATCTTTAGTAATGATATGAACAAAATTCCCCTGCTCTGCTAGGATTTTCTCCATACACATGAATATAACTATTGCAAGCTCTCTCTTCTTGATGAAGTTTATTGTTTATCGATGGTTTCACAGATGGATGATGCACACTAATGATGTTTTATTTTATCGACATGCGTCATCGCCTGTAATTCCTTAAATCCACAAGCATCAAACATCAAACCTAATTCTGTGCGCACTTTTATTAGATCCATGTGGCTTGGTGTGATGGATAAATTTACCATTGCTGAAGTCTGTCAGGCAACTTAAATCAAGATGACCCTGAACCTTGATGTGGAGCTCTGGTAAACAAGGTTGGCTGCATTCAAACAGGACTAAACCAAACATTCTAACAGGACTAAACCCAATATTCTAACAGGACTAAACCAAAACATTCAGGACTAAACCAAACATTCTAGCCTGACTAAACCAATCATTCCAACAAGACTAAACAAAACAGGACTAAACCAAACATTCTAACAGGACTAAACCAAACATTCCAACAGGACTCAACCAAAACATTCTAACAGGTCTAAACCAAAACATTCTAACAGGACTAAACCAAACATTCTAACAGGACTAAACTTAACAGGACTAAGAGCGCTTTCACACCACTAGTTTGATTATTTGATCCGCACCAGGCAATACAATTGTTATTCTGTAACATATGACTCCAGTGTGGTCCGCTTTCACACCAGCAAATAAACCAAAATTGGCCCGATTGACGTTTCATCAATGTGTATACATCTTCTGGTAGAAAAGCGCCAATTTTGACTCACTATGGAGCAACACATTCGCACATTGCTACTTGCTATTGCTACTTGCTCTGATCTTCGTTTATTACATTCTCGGTATTGGCCATTTTTGGCAAAATATCCAATTTGAGAATGAGTCGCGGCTCCGTCTGGAGAACAATCGGCTGATGCGCTGGAGTCGGCGAAGACGTATAGCGCGTCATTTCAGGCACAGGAGACGCGCTATTTTCATGAATGTGGTCGTGCTAACTATGAGACGAAGATTGCTCCAAAGACCTACAAGGTAGGCTATGTCCATGGCATTTAATGCAGAATATGGTTTGGACCCGAGTTTGCGTTCTCACCAGAGGGACCGCACCAGAGTCTGACATTTGGTGCAGAGTCAAGCGGACCGAGACCACCTCTTTTTGGCTGTCTCGGTCTGCTTGATTTGGTGCGGACCCGAGTGCGATTGATGCTTTCGCACAAAACGAAAACGAAACGAACTAGAGTTTTTGGTTCGAATGGATCGTTTGGTGCGCACCAATTGCTGTTGGAGTGAAAGCGCCCTAAATCTAACATTCTAACAGGACTAAACCAAACATTCTAACAAGACTAAACCAAACACTCTCACAGGACTAAACCAAAACATTCAGGACTAAACCAAACATTCTAACAGGACTAAACCAAATATTCTAACAGGACTAAACCTAACATTCTAACAGGACTAAACCAAAACACCGGTTCTTAATTATTCTGAACATTTCACAAGAAGAGAAGAGCAGCGTCTGCTCAATATCAGTGCTTACTTTGAACTGTGATGTTAGATTTTGCTGTGGGCAGCCTTACCCTCGTGGTGGGTGTGTGTGTGGTTTGTAAAATTGCCTCATTAATATAATCAAGTTCCCCTTTGGCATTTACGTAAGTCTGAAATGGTTCCAAAGTCCATTTTCAATTTATTGATCACCTCTTCTCTCTTAAAATTATTATTTTTTTATCCAATCCAATCCAACTTTATTAATAAAGCACTTTCCAAACAACGACAGCTGAAACAAAGTGCTGTACGTCAGAGATAAATGAGGAGTCATCGCATTATGCAGGTATGTTAGTCCGATTAAGACGCGCTCGATTTTCCGTCGTACTAACGTGTTTACGTGATATTAGAAAACCAAATTATTGCCTCAGCATTCGACTAAAATCAGGCTTTTACCATGCATGTAAACTCATTGACTGACTACAGCAGAAAGCCACAAAACATTGACAACAAACCACTAACTATTCTGTAGGTAAATCAAATATGGGCTAGCATGTGCTTTTGTCATCGTGGCACCCTGAGGTGAAATGAGTCCAGTAGGGTGAAGGGAGCGCTGCATTGTCGTAGCTGAGCTTTGGAGGGATTTAAACACTACTACTTAGCGACTCTTAACCTCACTGTCCTCTAATACAGATCCTGTTGTGCTAGAGAATTACATTAAGCCGTAAGCCCTTTGAACCCAGGCCGTAGTGATCACATGGACTGGAATATTCATGTGCTCTACTGGGGCTGGATTGGGATTGACTGGTTGAAGATGGACCATTATTATACTATTTTAATAAAGCTTTTTCAAATGTATAGAAGTACAGAGAACATGTAAAATGATTTGTGCACATCACAGAGTTATCATCCGTCTGCTCATGTTTTATTTCTGTGACTTGCACACAATCTAAACAGTTAACTTCAGTTCCATGATGTCATCCTATAAATGTTTCAGTCTCACCTCGTTTATTTTTGACTTGTGGAGTCTGTGCTGCAGGTGCTGGCTTTCTGGGTTTGTTTGGATTTTCTTTTTCCTTCTTTTTCTTGTCTCTAAAACTGATCTGGAGCTCATTTGGTCAGTGGGTTTAAGTGAGCAGTGAGAGGGTATGTGACAATAACCGCTGACATGATGACACTGAATCAAACTGTCAAACACAATCCTCTGATTCTTCCTACAACTGTGCTTTTAGTTTTTCCCCCACATATATTTAAAATATCATAATTCAATTTTTGCCTTGAGTTTAAATCATGGTTCCATCTGACTTTCAGGTATTTATTCCACCAGTTATTAACTATACTATACTATATTATACTCTACTATACTATACTATACTTGAAACCTTGAATTTTCAGTTGGGGAGAAGCTGTAAATGAAGAGCTTCAGATTTTCAATTTACTTTTCTAATAAGCACTCAGATTGTTCATGTACTGCATGCATTGCATTATGTCTTAAACATGGTGAATCTTTAACAAGCGCTCTACATGTTATTAAAGACATACACACACACACACACGTACACACAGGTGGGGTTGAGATACCTGACTGATCCAGAATCATTCACTCGCAGGACAAATCAACAACACCATATAAACATACATGACGAGCAAAAGATTAACTGTGCCATAAAGAAACGGTGAAATAAATTCCAGCACTCACATAAACGTCTACTTCTCATTATGGGACCAACAGGTTGTAAATCCAGGCCACAGAGAGTCAAGTAATCAATAAGATCTTCTAAAACACAGAGGAGGCCAGGGTGGAGAGGCTAAAACAGGGATGTTTTGTCTACACGTCACAGTCGACTGTCAATAGATGTTCATCCCTATGTTTACATTCTGTGCATCTCTGCAGATTCATTTGAGCTTAAATCTGTCTTTACCATGACCCCAAAACCCAGACATGAATCTTCTTCTAATCCCAACGCAAAGATTAAACATGGCCTAGACATTCACAAGCAGGCAGACACTTGATATCACTGTATTTTCTCTCTGTATCTCTGCATTCAACTAAAGAATAACAAGTATTCATTATTACACTATTACATAACTCAATTATCCGCTTTACAGAAGAATGAATGAATGAATGAATGAATGAAGAAAACCCATCAGTATGTGCTGAATAGGTTTTCAGGAATTAATGAATTTTAATGTTCTTGTTTTTAATAAAAAAAAGCAGGTTAGTGTTAGACTGAGTGAAGACTGAACCCCCCCCCCCCCCCAGAAGCAGTGTTATTTTAGGTGAACTTTGGTGAGTCAACCATTCTTTGATTCTTCCAGTAAGAGAATCTTAACTGGTCCCAAGCATCTACTGGAAATGCATCACGTCTGCTTGGTTGTAAGCTGAGACGCTGCTGATGCAACAGCAAATCACAAAAGCATGGCCTCTGTATCATTGTCTTCTTACAAATAATTTCCTTTCGACTGTAAAAGAAAGAAAAGATCAGTCATGAGTTAAGACCCTCTGTGTGAAATTTACAGTAAGTACTTGACAAAGGAGATTAAAGAGTTCATACAAGTTAACTTGAATTTGAGCTTTATAGCAGTAGCTGGTGTCTTTTTTAAATCCAGGAGGCCAGTGTATTCTTGGCTCGCGCTGGCTGTTGCAAATTGATTTGCATCATTCTTTGTTTGTCCTCCCTCACATTTGACAGCTTCTAACTCCTTCTTAATATCCATATAAAACCATTCACACAGGGAACAGAGCAGCAGACTTTAGACCACGCTGTACTTCTCTAAACTCATCTCACATATGAAACATATACACATCTTTGGGGGGGGGAGAAGACTAATGTGGAAATCAACGAGTTCTCATTCACCAGGCTCTGCTGGGCTGACATTCAATAGTTCTTTTTTTGGCAAGGACAAGCTGTTTTACGTTAACACCCCCACCCCCCATCTCCAGGGAATCTTTGAGGGGTCTGTACTGTAGACTATAGAAAGAGGCCCTCTACGCATATTTTATGGAAACCTAATGGGAAAAAGCTTGCACAAACGTATGAGGACAGAACAGAGGACAACGGCCGCAACACAGAAGAACCTTTTTTTGTCAATCTGGATCAACGTTTAAACACAAAGGTGTTCATCACATGTGCTTTTCAACTACGTGTGATGAAGAAAAAGAGCAAACACAATCTGAAGGAAGTAAACGGGGTCAAACTGAAGGTATATGCCGGCCCTAACACATGCGGAGCACGTACCATGATCCCCCCACATACATTCTGCTTCTCATTGTGCCTCCGTATGGGAGGCACCCCCCCAAAGTCCTATAGCCTTTTATCCATTTATGTGTCAACAGAATTACCACGGAGAATCGTCTCTGTCTCCAAATAACGTGTCCCCTAACACAGAAGACAAATCTGTGACGGGGACAAAACATGTTCAAGAAAACAGCCACGTTTTTCCATCAGGTAAGAAAATGTAGTTCCGTATTCAAAATAGGATGCATTTTGTGAGGTTGAAATTCACCCTCTCCTCTGCCATCTGCTGCCAACCCTACAACCCCCGCCCCTGCCCCCCACCAACCACAAAAAACTCTGGCTAATCTCAAGGCAGTGAGTCTACAAGTCTGTCCTCATCTGAACTTGGGTGGATGAAATTGGCAAAGCTGAGACCTGAAGCGTCTCTCTCGATCTCTCCCTCTGCCTGTCTGTGTCCCTCTGTCTGTCTGTCTCTCCCCCTCTGCCTGTGTCTCTGCTCAGCATTAAGTTGCTGTGGTCCATTGCCTCCCGCCTGCTCACAGCATGTCAACAAGTGAGATCTGAGATGTGACTGTGCAAAGTTGGACTTGTATCAGGTCTAAATATGCAAGAGAAATGTCATTTAGAATTCACAGCAGAGGACGGCGAGAGAGGGAGAGGGAGAGGACGGCGAGAGAAAGAGGGAAAGAGAGAGAGACACACACACAAACACACACATGCAGATGAAAACACACACACAATCACTGACGCAGACCTTCTTCCTATAAACAGTAGGATGTAACAAGTTATCTGTTCATCTCACTCCTAATGAAAAGTGCACTGATGATGACATGGATGCAGGAACAGGGCTTTATTTCCGTGGCAACCGCGGTGCAACCAAAGGAGCAGGGAAACCAAAAATACTGCATTGCGTCATAGACTTTAATCCCAGCTAGTTGAGTTTTGTACGACCACAGCCATATCGTCCTGCTCATCCTTCACTCACTCACTCACTCACTTATCCTCTCTTTAAAAAACTTAAAACTGAACTGGTTAGTTTTTCAGCACCTCATGCTTGGAATAACAACTGCAGAATTATAATCATCCTGAACAAGTTTAAAGACTGTTTTATATAGTCATTAATGTATGTGTTGTGACTTTAAATATCACTGTCTATCCTATCCAGGTCTCATAATAATAATAATGAGTAATAAATAATTAATGACTGATGACTAAATAGAAATGACAAACTAAATAGAAATACTAACTAAATTACTAAATAAATACATCTAACTTTCTCTCCTCCTAGTTGAGCATAAACAGTTGCAAAATTTTTGATGATGTTTAACTATTTATCTTAGGCCATATCATTTCAGATTTTTCATTGTGTTTTTCACCTGCTCCTAATAAGAAGTCTAAATGCAGATCAGAATATCACACAGTCAAACATGTTTCCTGGCACACACACTGAGCACTGGACATTTTATCATAATATATAACCTGTGTTTGCTTTTCATGAAAGGGAAGGAGTTCTGTTTTTATGGTTTTTGCAGAAGGCAGCAATTATGAAAAATTATTTCTTGCAACATTGGAGTTTTTGCAGCTGCAGGTCCTTCAGTGTGGGAAAGAGGAGTGAGTTATATGACCTGTCTGCTCACTTTGTTACAAATCTAACAAACACATTGAACGGATTACATGAAATTACAGCTGGCAGGCAGTGGGTGAGACATGGTCAGTGTGAGCCAGAGAACCTCTGGACGTCTGCTCGGCCTGATCACACACACACACACTGTGATATCAGGTGTAACTGTGTTTTTTCATAGCATTCCCTCTGTTCTTCTCACATGTGCTTTAATTGACTGTGTCGGGGATCAGTTTGTGATAATGACCATGTTTTGTTGACTCTTCTAAAAATAAACCGGTGAAGTTAAGTTGTTTTTCTTGATTTTAAACTGTGATACAGGACCTGAACGTTGACACACAATCTGCTCTAAGAATTGACTAAACTTCTGAGTTTGCACACAGACAGAGCTCTCACACATTGGCTGGGACGTGGGTAGGTGTTCACTCCTTAAAAAACCTCTCACCTCCCCCACAAACACATTAAATATGGAATCACAAATTGAAAGTGGACTCGCGTTGACTCCTTATGTAACCAGACTGTCAGGATGTGATGATTTGAACAGAAAGTTTCTCTGTAGACGGCGTAGGAGGCTGAGGACATGGACGAGATCTTATGCCAGACTGAAACTCATGGTGTTTTTTCTCATTCTCTCTCTCTTTTGTAAGACACACAGTGGAGATAAGGTTTGTCAGAGAGCTTCTACATCACATTGTCTTATGTTTTTAAAAATCCTGCAGGTTGTTGAGTCACTGAACTGACCGCCTGTGTGCTTATGTGACTCCCGGAGAGCAGCTGAAGGAGTGTTTGAAGATAACAAGCCAATAATGCTACAGCTGCATTGAGGCTAAAAAATTAAATTGAGTAAAACAAGCAATTGTGAATATGAAAATATTAAATCAATTCAATAGAATACAGGTTTCAGGCACTTTCACACAGTCTATAATCGTGAAGACTGAAAACACTCATCATTATTTGCAACAATAATTATCACTTTTCACTTTACCACTACAGTAACATCGCACTCGTATAGTTAATTCATTGAAACCATGTCGTTTTAAAACAGTTTTAGGAACTATATTCACTGTTTCTCCTTCTATTTTCATCATAATCGACTAATGTAGACATTTCAGTGGCTCAGTCCATAATCTCTTTTTTAAATTCTCCATTATTTTGTACATCAACACAAAACACACAGCAATGGCTGCTAATTTTCTGCAGGTTTTCTGAGAATCTGTCTCACCACAAGAATCTTTTTGTAAATGTGTTTCTTTGTTTGTTTGTTTTTTTTACTTTAACAGCCTCAGCTAAACATGGCTCCTCACGTTTAGTCAAAATGATCACCCTATGCCTTGTTGGAATTTTACAGTTTATATATATAGAGCTTATGTTCTTGCTTTCCTCAATCAGTTTAAATATAAATACTTTAATTTAAACAATAAAGAACATTAACTAAGGTCTGTTTCTTCAATCAGCATCTCCACCACCTGTCATTTCTTATAGGTTAGTAAGCTGTGAGTATGAGTGTGTTGTGACCGACTTACCTTATCTTCAAACTGCTCCATTTTCCTGCTGATGTGTTTGATAGGGTTCCTCCACTCTGCTCCGAGTTATGGTCCAGTCATCACACACAAGTTTTGATTTTGATTTCTCTGCAAATCAAAATCAGGCCTTTAGATTTGTGTCCGTATTACGGTCTGTAAATGTCCTCTCAAAGTTATTTCCAAACAGTGGATTTTAGTGTCTTTACCCCAGAGTTTGTTGATTATGTCAGCTGCTGCTTTTATGTTTTTCTTCACAGCTCTGTCATCAACTCTTATTTCTGAGCAGCAAAGAATCATTTATTTTGGGGGGGAAATTGCGGGCCACATAGTTCAGTGCAGTGGTTCACACTCTTACCTTTGCAGCAGGAAGATCGGGGTTCACAACCCAATCAGAACAACGCTCTTTCTTCATGGAGGTCACACGTTCTCCCCGTTCTCCCTGGTTTCCTCCCACAGTCCAAAAACTACAGAGAAATATACAAAGAAATTTGTTTATATGTTACAATGTGTATAGTTTTACAGAGGAGAGTCACATGATCCATCTATCAATACAGTAGAGTCACATGATGAATCTATCAAGACTTTTGATGCAACATTTCAGGCTTGTTTTTCTGGGATTTTCCAGGTCATAGTTGGTGTAGTGGTTGTTGTTCTCCCCATGTGTGTGGAGTTTTCTCTGCTTTGCTCCCACATTCAGCAGATTTGGGGATTAGGTCACTCTAAATTGACCATGAGTGTGAGAGTAATTGGCTGTTTGTCCCTATGTGTCCCTGTGATGGACTGGCGACCTGTTCAAGGTTGTGACCCCGTCTTTCACCCTATGTCAGCTGGGATTGGCACCAGCGCCCCCACGACCTTCATGTGGAGGATAAAGCCGTAGAATATGGATGGATGGAAGGGATTTGGCCTTGCTGTCGGAGGCACAGGAGCACTTTGTGCACTTGAAATATCTCGGCGTTATCATAAGTGATTCGACTATCACAACACAAAGTGAAAAATAAATGATAGGCGACTGGACGAACCTTTATTTCCAGGAGACAGAATAATGATTCATGCTTACTTCTGCTCTCTGAGTCACAATAGCTGTTTAATGCTTGGCTATACCTCCTTTGTAAGTGTGGTCAGTGGATTCACAGAGTCACAGACACCTGATAATTGTCCTTAGAAAACAAGGACACCAAAACAACAAATACACTGTCCTCAGAAAAACATGCCACATGGCCTCTGCTTCTCTTTCACTTTCAAGTTGTGCCTCTGTTGCCTCTCATACTTACTCTGACATAATCTCTCTCTCTTTGCCTCGTCTGAGACGGCACCTGAAATGACCAGCACACGTTCCCACTGGGGGGCTTGGACTGATTCATGTGGGAGCGACTGCAGCGCTTCACATTTCTTGTCTTAATATGTCCGGGCAGATGAAAGGAGAAACAGAGCAAACTGATGGCACAGACCGGTGCTGCATTTTCATTCCTTTGAAATGGGAGTGCAGCGTGATGCCAGGATTCAGTGGGGGGGTCTCACAGGCAATAATGAAGAGGAGAGGGGAGTGAAGGGGGAGCAGGAGGTGTGAGGAGGTATGAGGCTGCAGATTGTTGAGAGTGAGGGAGACGAGACCATGGAAAAGACGAAGGAAATTCTGAAATAAATCAAACTCCACAAAGAGGACAAATAAATCTGAATAACACAACAAATCCTAAAGCAAGATTTTTTTTAAACACAGATATTTTACTGAACAAGAGAGAAAAGTGAAATCTTAGGGCCAAATTAAGATTTTTTTTCTTCACAAAATGTATACAGTCCGTCACTCTAAGACGTCCGTGCACAACATGAACAATGACAACAATTCTGATACATGCCGGCAGTACAGTACGACTCTATTATATTATTATTCTCGTAAATTAAGACTTTATAGTCAAAGTCTGTGACATTTTTATTTTTTTTTACTTTTTCCTGCTTGTTTATATTTGACTGAAAGATGGAAAAGAAGTACTGAAGAGACCATGTTTGTCATTCACCCTTTAGACACAAATGTACCCCAGCTGGGGTATTTTATATTACCTCTTTTAAATGTGACAAACACAGCTCAAATAACAACTATTAATGACTAGTCAACCCATTCGCCATATTTCGGAACACTTTATCCAGAACACACAACATACAGCTGAATGAAAGTCAAAATACTGGACACCAAAGCACCACGGGGATAAAAGTCAAAGAATAAAGACAGCAGAAGTCGCTTTTCTGAACGGCTATTGTAAAAATGTCTCTTACCTTTGATATTTCGCCGTCAACATTTTGATTTTAACAGTGAAAACAACACTGTCGGACAATGCTGTCAATCTCATTTTGGCGACGATGGCGTTCTTATATTGGCTCTAATTAGCTGTCAATCATTCAAATCGGCCAACCACGCAGGATATTTAGGCCTGCGTACTGGGATCAGCTCATTGCAGCCGCCTGGTGTACGTTTTTGGAATGGAAAATATATCTATATATAAGTCTGCTGAAAAGTTTGAAACAAAGCCATAACGTGTTTTATTGAACACTACGACAGAGTATTAGGCTAAAGATGTACATTTTCGAGAATAAAGTCGTAAATTGTAAAAACAATGACAACAATTCCGGTCCATCACTCTAAGACGTTCGTGCACAACATGACAACAATTTTGGTCCGTCACTCTAAGACGTCCGTGCACAACATGAACAATGACAACAATTCCCATTGTTACATAAGGTGTACAGTACAACTTAATTCTAGTAAATTTACGATGAAATGTACTTTCTGCACTAAAACCTCTCAACAAAATTTTTGTTTGATCAAAGTCAAACTTTGCAGAGATGATGTTCACACTTTGATTTTATAGAGGTTTAGAGCTGCAGTTGCGTCATTCTACAGAGATACTCATCCTGAATGTGCTTTTCATTTGTGTTGTGTGCCACCTTCATTTACTCTTCACCACTAACATATGCAGTGATATTTACACATCTTAACAAATCTCTCTCAAGTTACTATGACACACAAAGTTCCAGTTCCAGTAGACCTACTGTACTCATTACATTATGAACTGCAATTTTCATAATACTGAAAAATTTGCAGAGAAACATGTTTTTGTAAATAAAAATAATTTTCTACCGCTTTATTCTCCACATGAGGGTTTGCGCTGATATCCCAGCTGATATTGGGCATAATACAGAATAAACATGTGTATGTCTGAAATTCATACAAACATTTCATCTTCAGAGTCACAAGGACTTGATTTAATCCTAACTTGTGTGGATTTTTCATTTGCTGTATGAGACTAATTACATTATATTTGTAAGATTAGTAATAAATAATCATGAACAAAGGTTGTCAATACTTTTTCAGTTTGCAGCTGATTCATGTTAAAAATGAGAGTCAAAATCTTCCTCTCCTTCTTCCACTACGTGATCAGTGTTTCATAAATCAGCCACTTCTTACCCCAGACATCACCATCATCTGAAAATCAATGATAAAAGCAAAACCTGCGCAAATCTAATAAACGCATTAGCAGAGAAACTTGGTTGATTCAGTTGATGTTCAGTTGTTGTTGATCTCGCCTGAACTGAACATCTCGCTTCACCTTCCTGTCCAGCATCACAAATGCTGCCAGTTGATGTTTGTCCCACAACGCAGGACACAAAACACATCCTATTAAACACTGGTGAGTGCACAATGACCTCATGAGGACAGCAGCGCTTTGATTCTCCTCTCAGGGATTTGGGTTTTGGCAACACACAAACCCATATTAACGTTTTCTGTGCTGATAAAGCAATAACATCTCCCTTCTATTTTATACTGTATTTTACAAACATTTATTTGCACTGCAGACAATCATTATACTGTATATATACATGTGTGTGTGTGTGTGTGCGTGTGCGGGACAGGTTTTCTCACTCACCGTCTTGCCACCATCTGTCCTGTGGACTGGCATCAATGACTGTACAGACGGGCACTGACTAATAAGCTCAAACAAGCAGCAGTGGCAGAGGCCACATGAGGACACATGAGGACACATGAGGACATGCTCATCATCATCATTACTCGCCGAGTGCAAACCAGGGCAGCGACAATTGGAGACATTAAGTCGTGTGAAGGATTGCCAGAAACCGCACCATTACAGACGGAGCTTTGAGAAATAGGCACTTTTTTTTTTAAAATCAGGTTCTTGTGAGTATTTCTGCAAACATATGTGGAGTCAGTCCATTACATTCAATATAATACATGCATATTGTTGAATCAGCTTGCATAGCTTCAACATGAATAGGCTCATTTCTTCACAGACTCCTTTTGTTTTGAGTTATTAATGCTGTGTCATGTCAGGTTATTCCAAAAGACAACGAGAGTCAACGTTCAAAAAGCATAAAAAATCACTCATCTGTGCTCAGACATGGAACTAAAGACAGGAACAGCAAATGTAAAAAGATATGTAAAGTACATATACATCATCGTCATTATTATCATTATATATTATTAGTAACAATAGCACATTTAAAAACATAAGAAAACACATTGTAAGAAATCATGTCTTGCCGAACAGGTTGGTTGTACCAATACTGTTCAACTTTGGGTTGCCTATGAGCTGCCCTTTGCCTTCTGCTGTAAGAGTCAGTCAAGAATACAAAGGGAGACGACTACTATCAATTGTAAAAGAAGGAGGAAGGAAGAGGCTCCAGACGAATTTGATTAAATCATCGGAATCCTGTTAGAGACAAAAGATGATCACACGTTCATTGTTAGAAGAGACAAAAGGTGATCACACGTTGGAGGAGACTTCAGTCTCAGACCTGGAGATGATGGGACCGATTGAGTCAGCCAATCTGCACATGTGGGTGGGCATACTCATTGACTGTTTGGATACAAATATGTATGGCTATGTGGAGTTAAAAATTCACTGTGAGGAAGTAGTGCACTCAGACAGGACCAAAGAGACCACACCAGATAGAGTATGCCTAAGCAAGGCATAGGGTAAACCATGTTTTCATTGAACAATTGCAATCTTTGTAACTACCTTTAACGCAATAAAGGAATATATCAATCCGAAAGACAAAGAAGACCTTCCCGTGTTTTTTTCTTACAACAGGCAAAGATGAACTGCTTACATAAATAAATAAGGATTTAGTAAAGAAAGAGATTCAATTCAAATAGATAAAACATATGTATTAAACTATGTGAAAGGTAGAAAATGAGAGGAACCTTCCTCCTTAGATATAGTGTGATGTTCCATCATCATCATCATCATCGCCAGTGCATAAAAGCTAAAAGCCCTTTGTCCTCTGGGTTTTTCTCCCCTTGGAAAAACAGCATTAGTAAACCTGAGTGGAAATAAGGTCAGAAAAGATCTGAGATGAAAGAAAGTGCAACATTGTTAAGAGTTTTGTGAGTGAGTAAGTGGACACGGAAAACCAATTCTGAAAGAAATAGGAAGCTGTGCAGGGAAGGTAATTCTCTCTCTGTGTGTCTCTGATTGACACTGATGCAAACCACCAGAAACTAGGCCAAGCCACACAGCAGCAGCAGCAGCAGCAGCAGCAGCAGCAGCAATCGTCCTGTCCACCCTTCTCCACCTAATCACGTTTTCATCACGTCAATATAAAAAATAGATGTAGGTGTCAGCCAATAACATTTTTAGTCTGTTCAGTTTAAATCCAGATTGGATCCAACTCAGTCAGGACATCGAACACACGAGACCTGATTTATGCACAGCTGACTTCAAACCACATACAGAGGTGGTTTTGAATTATTTCTGTTTCAATCTGAAACCATTCGCTTGGTTAGGATTTCAAAATGTCTTACCCCAGGATTACGCTGAATCGGAAGTGATTCACATCCACTTTAGTCAATTTGTCCAATGACTCAATTGTGTCATGCACTGGCTCCTTCGTTGCTCCGTCGTTGTTCCATCAGTCCGTTGCTATCCTGCAGAAAATACGCCAGTGTTATATTTTTGCTGGGTGATGGAACACAACGCTTCAATTCAGTCAAAATGATCTGTAAGTATAGAAATCCATGTGAAAGACCTGACGATGTCAGTATGGACACATGCAGATCAGAATCGGCTTAGATATGAAACTTGATTTGTGCTGAAGTCTAAACAAGGCCTAAATGTCTCCATGATGGGGACAACTCAGGACCATGAACCTGATCGGTTAATCACAGCTTGCAAAAGTGTGACACCTAATGTTAAGGACAGTAATTAGTTTCTCTTGTCACTAAATGCTGTGGTGAAAACAGTCACGCGTGCTGTTTCTGTGCAGTCGGTGTTGATTCACCCCAAACAGCCGAGCAGCAGCTGTGCAGACATTAGTTTAGGAGCAAACTCTGTGTGTGTTTGTGTTGAGCTCAGACAAACTGATCTCAGAATTAATACACTTTCTCTCTGTGTCTCCTTCTTTTCCTCCTTCAATTCATGAAGCTGCAACAAAGTTTTCTGTGCAACTTTCACTTTGCCTTTACACTCATCAAGGCTGAAGAAGCATTTATTTAAACATAAAGCCTATACGTTACATTTTTAATCTGCAAATGTGTTAGTATTTGAATGTTCCATGAGATGAAAGACTGATCTGTGTCATAACAGATCACAAATGAATAGCTTTCGCTGTAACTGTAACTCTATCATGAAGCCTACAGCTAAAGTACAGAGACACAGATTGAGTGTCAGGATCACTCACACCTTTACAAGTCTCTCTCAAGATATTTGGCAACATTTACACTTTCCTCTCTCAGATGAAACAAATGTTTGGTGCAACCTCTTCACGTCTTTATCAGTGATGTGACTCTGGAGATGAAATAGACTGTTAAAACACGTCAGTCCACCCCTTAGAATCCTGCTAGTTTCTGAGATACAAACAGCCCCGAGGGCAGGCAACAGCGACTCATTCAAGTTGAGCGTGAACACTAGTGCTCTTTGATTTAGACGAGGTCGTGGAAGGTGAAGCCGAGAATGAGAAAGAGGTAGATTTTTATCCTCTATTCTGTTCAGCACGAGGAGAGATATCCGTGACTTGGAAGGGAAGGAGCCAGCATTGAAACTTATCATAAATCTGTTTCTGGTTGAGTGTTTATGATATGCCATCAGTTGTGGTGTCTGGATCCCTGCCATCTCAATAAGTAAGCAGCAGGAAAAACGGGGCCGTTTTCCCACATTGGCATTGTCCTCAGATGAACCTGGAGCTGCTGCCAGGAATCCAGCAACATTTATACCAGTTAAAGTAAGCAGGTTAGAATTCTGCTATGAGCCACAACAACAAAGGAGTCATTCCGCTTTTAGGCACAGCAGGTGAGCCTGTTTCCATCAGTGCAAATAAGAAAATAAGGAGGTTTAGACAATAGATTGTTAACACAGTTTGTGTGTGGGGAGGAAAAGGAGGGGCGAGGACATGGGAGGGGAAAAGTGCCCTGAAATGAGAGAAAAAAGAAAGAGAACACAGTTTAAAAAAAAAAGAGAAAATGAGGATGAGGAATGGTGAGTCAGCTGTGGAACTCATTACAGCCACATCATTCATCTCTCTCTCTGTTTCCCAATCTAAATGAGCTGCCCTCCATTAAAAAAGAGGTCTGTCATCACATGTACTAATGGTCATACTGAAACACAGCAGAGCCCTCATTTATACTGTGGAGAGTCAAACACTACATTTTTATCACACAGATGCTGCAGAGCGCACGCACCCAACAAGCTGACTCATATTTCTATCTTCAGCTTATATAATAATGGAAATAACAATAATAATAATAACTTTGATTTATAAAAAGCCTTTCACAAGGAGAAAAAAGACGCTTCAGTGTCGCTTCAACCCTGATTCAACCCTCCCGCCCACCATAATAAGAATAAAAGTCTTCTCATGTGGTAAACTGCTGCTGTCATCATACACTGTGATCATTGTAGATTTCTGATGAGATAAAGACATCACCGTCCCTCTGTCTGTCGTGAGTCACAGTCACATGACGTCTTCTCGAAGTGTGCAGTCAAATATGACATGCGTTTACTGTAAGTGGAAATTAGGGCTTCACCAATAAATGACAGTGGAATGCTCTCCAGACTCCAGTCATGTGTGGCCAGATGTTGAATCCCCCATGGAGCACAGAGACAGACCATAAACACATCACTTTTAGTAACACGCTGATTCATTAACATCTCAGTGTGTGATAATGATGAGTCGCTGTCATTATCTAACGTAAAGTTAGTGTTTCTGTTTGATTAGAACTATGTTTTATTATTTCTTTGCTCCTTCTGACGTTTCTTCCATTTTAATTTGTCTCTTCTCAGACAGCGGGAGTCTGCAGCCTCACAGCTTTTTTAGAGATCAACTTGATGTCCTTCAGAAATGCATTTTAGATTCATATCGAAAAGCCTTGGATGTTTGTTTTTTGCTAATTATCACATGACTGTGAACTCTGCGTTCACACAGTAACAAAATAACCTGAGTCTAGTGTGTGATTTATCGTCGTAATCTGATCTACATACATAAAAGTGTTCTCTCTCCTCTGTGCCGACACAATCAGCCTCAGGAAACCTGGAGGAAATCATTTGCAGAATAAAAGAATTTGAATTGGAGCGGAGCCACGATAAATACCTTTCATTCACGGTAAATGATGAACGACTGCTCACAAAAGTCAAATTCAACAGCTGTCAGTGCAAGAAATATGACTTCTTCATGCCTTTGGCCAAGCAAACAATAATGGTTATGTTAAACCATAAAAGACTCATTTGATTCCTCAGTGAAGCATTTCTGCATTTAGATTTTATGATGTGTTTATGTTGTGCATGTGCACATTGTTAGAATTGATATACTTATTTAAAGAAATGGAAGCTGTCTTCTTCTGGAGGAAAGTGGCATTCATGCAGGCGAGACTGTTTAAAGTCTATTATTGCTCCTAAAGCAGCACAGACACATTCATTTCTGCAACCATTAAGACACAAAGACAGAATATAACTTGTTAATATAACTTACTATAACTTATTAATATAACTTACCAGTTTAATGCATCAAACATGGCCGTGACGTCATCATAAGAATCAGAATTTTTTTCAGTTTGGCCGCTGTCATGTTGAGGTTCACAGACGAAACGTCACAACACAGAAGAGACAGAGACAGGACTCAGCTGTCCACCGTCATCTAAAGGACAAGGGAGAAGACACAGAGGTCAAAGAGCTGTTAATCAGAAGTGAAGAAGCCTCATGGACTAGAGGTGAAACAAATCCACTCAGCTACAGATCATGAGAGAAGAAGAGGAAGACTATGACCTGGATGACTGACAACCAGGAACCTACTGAAGATCCCAGCTATATATGTGTGCGTTATGTTCTTTTGAATCTATTAATGTTTCTGATATAAGAAGAGGCTCAGACTTTACTTCCTCTGTGATATTGAAATAGTTTGATTGACGATTGAAGTGTGGCTGAGAAGCTCGTGCATCAGAGCTACTTAACATATTTCTGTTTTACATAAAGTGTCTTTTATTATCGTCCGTAACATATCAAAGTCTCTCCAGAACCAACGTCTGCTTTCTTTACCTGACTCAGCCAGTGAGGTGAGAAGTAAAAAGAAACAAGACATGTGTTTGTGTGGTTGGTGTCGTCTATCTGACCTTTCCCAGGTTGTTGAATCAACAAAAGCTGGATCTACAAGCTTCCAAATGGATATCTTTATGATTCTAATGCCATGGTACACGGACAATGAAGCGGCTGAGTGGAGTGATGCTTTTCCATGCACAGAATTGTTTGAATAAAAACACAAAACAAATACTGTCTTTCATCTAATGAAAAGAATCTGTCAGATGAGCCCAGAGCAACAAGTCAGCAAAAGAATAATGAGAAGAGAAGAGTTAAATGAGCTGTACACACCTGTTACACACATGTTTAGTCATGGTGCTCCTGAGTTTCACAGGCATATCTTCTTTAGTTCAGTTTCTCCTCCTGATAAACATCCTGAGGTGTTGGTGAGTGATCTGAGTCATAGACAGAATACACGCACATCCTTTCACCTCTGAGAGATTTCGGTCTTTCTTTATTTGACATTATGTGGAGGAGATTCTGCTGGACAGCAGTGATCACAGCTGTTTTTCCATAAACGTATAGGGAACACATATGAAGCGTCAGTGCTGTCCAAACTGCGCAGCCCTGTGTCTTTTGGCTGAGCCTCAGAGCCTCGGAGGAGTTGACAGAAGGTAATCCCCGCCATGTGAGGCCTCGGCCCCAGTTTGGAGGCGGGGTGTGATTCATTCAAATCTGCCGGTGCTATAAAAAGAGGGGAAGTTGCAAGTAACCCAACTTCAACCCACAGGATCGAGCGCAGCTCAGCAGCATCAGCCTTGTTATGCTGTGATGATGAATACCATTAAAGCTCTTAAAAACACAATAGTGTGTCTCGTGCTGTTGCCTCGTTTCCTGATGACAGCAGTCATGTTCTGGCTGCTGGACTTCATTTGCATCAGGAAAGGAGTTTTCTTCAGGATGAAGGAGCAGGAGGGGGACGCCATGGATCCTCCTCTCTGCATATCAGACTCCAACCGTTTCTTCAGCCTGGAGTCCCTGAAGGCAGTGTGGCACGGACACAAACTGGACTTCTTGAAAGCAGCGCATCTCGGACACGGAGCGCCCAACACTGAAGTTGTCCAGCTGGAGGATCAGCGGCGCAGCCGCATCCTCGATTACGCAAAGGACAAGAGACCGCTCATCCTCAACTTTGGCAGCTGCACCTGACCACCGTTCATGGCGCGTCTCAAGGCTTTCCGGGGAGTTGTGCAGCAGAACGCAGACATAGCGGACTCTGTGGTTGTGTACATCGAGGAAGCGCATCCCTCAGACGGCTGGATGAGCACTGACGCGCCCTATCAGATCCCCAAACACCGGTGTCTCGACGACAGGCTGAACGCAGCGCAGCTGATGCGCGCGGAGGTGCCGGGCTGCCCGGTGGTGGTCGACAGCATGGAGAACTCCTCCAACGCTGCGTACGGAGCTTATTTCGACAGACTTTACATCCTGAGAGAGGGGAAGATAGTTTACCAGGGCGGGAGAGGACCTGAGGACTACCGCATCTCAGAGCTCAGAGACTGGCTCAACCAATACAGAGATACGCTGGAGAAATCCAATCATCTGGTGATTCACGTGTAGATTATATGATATTATGTGATATTATATATTTCTACAGATGTGAT
Organism: Microchirus variegatus; assembly: GCF_963457635.1. NCBI lineage: Eukaryota > Metazoa > Chordata > Actinopteri > Pleuronectiformes > Soleidae > Microchirus > Microchirus variegatus. The sequence continues at coordinate 28,944,463 of NC_139803.1, forward strand.
TTAAAGACAAACCGTGCTGCAGCTCTTTCAGTATTATAATAAATCCATTTAGATTTTCTTCACTTATTATTGATTTAAGTGTATTTATTATTATTTTTAAAATAGCTGGATCAAAGTCATTTGTTGAGTTTTGTCTGATGTTCACACTGGACATTTACGTCCTGTTAGACATTCACAAAGACAATCGTTTGCCCGTGAACAAAAGTATTTGTGCGTCAAAAGTTGTTTTCTGTTCTCTTCTCCGTGCGTAATGGCGCCTTTAATGGAGCCGTCAGGATCTTGGGTTTTTACGCATCACTGTGTTCATCAGTATTGTTGTGAAGTTCGGTTTTTAAACGGTTTTTAAATCCAGAGAACCGGTACTGATGTGTTCTGATGCTGGTGACCACAGTGAAGCCGCTGCTCTCTGTCCTGCACGGAACAAACTAACTGTTGTGTAAATATGGATATATTTTTCATACAATAAAAATACTTTCATCTACTCGGCCTTTTTTATTTATTTATTTATGGATGTATTTGTTTATGTTTTATTTTTTTGTGTTACAAGTTCTCTATAAGTTGCATTACAGCTCATGAGTTGTTATTTAATCCCATGTCCTATATATTCTACAGACATGTGGTCCCTTATACATTACAGGGACTTAAAGAGTGAATGTTTAATTTCCTGTGGAGCAGCACAGACCTCCACCTCTCACCCCCTGGATTCCTCTATGTCTTGTTGTCTTTACAGTGTTTAATGAAAGCCTGGAGAAAAAAGGAAACAATCATCAAATTTCACCTAATATATAAACATTAAATTAGTGACTAATCTTTTTTTTATTTGTCAGAGTCATTTTCACACAGTAAACACTCGGCTGTGTCTGATTAGTGCTCAGCCTCTTTTAACAGTGTATTGATGGTGATTATAAAGCTCTAGTTGTTCACAGTCCTCAGCCATAATACTTTGACCTCTTAAGTGAGGATAATCACACTTGATCCTGTTATGCTGAGTGGTATCTCCACCTATGAGGATCGAAACACAAACGTCTTCCCAGCTTAGCTCGACAAAGGCACTTATCTGTGAACAGAATGAACATGCTATGTCTTCAATCTATGTGAAATATGACCAGAGTCATGAAAATCACAGACTTAGTAACCTTCACAGGCTTCAGGGTGGTGAGGACACAGCAGGGGGCCAGAGCATCACAGGCAAATGACTCATGGAAACAGACAACGCCAAAACCACCTGTGTGTGTGTGTGTGTGTGTGTGTGTGTGCGTGCAGCAACATCTCATCAGATGTTCCGCCTCTGTGCTCCCCTGCTTCCACACCATCATTATTCATGGTCGTCTTCAAAGAATGGAGCAGTTCTCTCCCACAGCAGGGAGCAAACACACAGTTCTGTTTTCACCCTGAAAAACTGTTTGTCAATATCATCTGGATCCTCTGCTACAACACGAGATCTTTGTATAGAGTCAGGAGTCATGATTTTCACTGGACTGTGATGGAGGACGACCTGTGTTTAATCAATCATGAAAACAGGAAACAGCTTAATTATGAAGATTCAATTTCATGTATTTTAATATTTCACTGTTTGTAATTCAGTCCACTGAAGAATCATCTCAGGATCTAGGAAATCCAAAGGTTTTTAGGTAAGACTTTACAATAAGGGTCCCTTAAGTAACGTTAGTTAGTATATTATTATTTATTAGTATATTATTAAGCATTAAAGGTAATTTTCTGGTCACATACTTTTACTCAAGTATTACTTTAAATTACTGGAAGAAGGTCAACCCTCACCCTTATCACATAATATGTAGTGGCATCAATATATAGGCAACTGAAGATAACTTTAAATTATAAAGTGTATTTCATAACAAAACAATAATATTTATATACAGTATACACACATATATGTATATGAAGCAGTAAGTAATGACAATGCTGCTGCTCAGATTTCCATTTGTCAAATATTTGCTGATTTCAGCACATTAGGATCCTTTTACCTATTTTCTTTTTTCTTTTTTTTTTACCTCTTTTAAACTTCCACATAAATCATTTAAAAAAGAAAACAATCCACCTTTCATTGACCTGAACATAAACAATAAGTCACAAGCTGACGTCACTTCATTTCCAGGACTGCAGATGAAGAGAAAACCTTACAGTTTATCCACAGAAAACAAACCCCTGTGGAATTGCTTGAATCTGGATTCTTTCCATGTGTGATTTTCCATGGAGATCAAGTTTCATTTGTCAGAAGACACAAACCAGGGGTTAAAGGTGTCAAGGCTTGGGAGAGAAGTTTAACTTATGCTATGCTTTTTTCTTTTTTCTTTATGACTTTGGAGGAAGCAGAAAGTCCTCACTCATTTCGAGGTAGTTGTTTGTTAGCTCTGAAGCTGAGGGCCCCTCGCCCTCCCTGGGCCATAACTCCACAAATGAATGTCTAGTGGAAGGAGGTCGAGAGGCCCCAGCAGCCACAAAGTAACCTACATCAGCATGTTGCACGTTTAACTTTTAACCAAGCTCCATATAAGTTTATATAATAATCTACACACTGTTACATAAAGGACTGTGCAGAAGTCTCAGGCACCACCAGCCTTCACTGCTGTTTGTATTAGAATGAACACTGATATATATATATATATATACACATATAAGATTGGGTTAATTTAAATGTTACTTTAGGTTTAAGAGTCAGGCTCATTGCTGTTGTTCAGGCTCAAACATGAGGAACAAGGACACTGTGTGGCCATTGCATGGTACTGCACTGCACATGTTTCAAAGGTCAGAGGTCATACTCTGAATAATAATCTGAATAAAACATGAATCAACATAATACACATGCAGTGTAACATGTTCACCTGCCCCCTTATGGATGGTCGGTTTCCATAATGGAGTTTCTCTGTGGGTCAGGGACACAGCAGGACTCCTACAGACCATCATCCAACAAGGACGTGTCGACCTGTCGCGAGAAATAGTTTGATGTAGAGCAGGAAAATAAATAAATATCATTCAAATTGAGAGTGTGTGTGTGTGTGTGTGTTTTAAATCCAATAAAATGACAGGGTTTCTCACTACTGGTCCTGGGGAACCACTTACATCAGCAGAGCTTACTGACGAGCTGAGCATTTGAATCATAGGAGTGTCTGAAACATGCAGGACAGTGGCTCCCCACAACCAGGAGTGAGACACCCTTTGAGTTTGTCATTTTTATTGGATTTTAACCCTGAGTAAACCCATGGACAGAGGGTTAGGGTTAGAGGGCAGTGCAACAAGTGACAGCTTTTTCTTCCATCTTCCTGTAAATGGGTGACACCTTGTGGTTACAGTGTGACACTGCGTCTCATGACAAACAGCTGCATTTGTACATGGATAAAGGTCGTTTAACATCTGAGTCTCAGCAAATGTATTAACTATAGACTAAATATGATATTTCTGCCTTTGCCAAAATGAATCTCATCTTTCAACAGAAACCTGAGGCTGTCACGTCAAGGTTAAGACAGTGTTGATATTGCCTGTGTTCACTCGTCTCTTTGTGGATGAATTATTCTCTCACACACACACACACACACACACACACACACACACACACACACACACACACACACACACACACACACACACACACACACACACACACACACACACACACACACACACACACACACACACACACACACACACACACACACTTTCTTTTGAGCACTTGTTTGTTGTATCTGAGTAACAGTAACTGACATCAGCTGTGTTTCTAATGTTTCTGCACAGATATCAGTGGAGAGCATAAATATCTGTCACCACAAGGAGGCGACACAGACTGTCATGTTCGAGGTGAAGACAGTGGACGTGAACAGTTCTCCTTCAGTTCATAATCAGTGAAATCAGTTTTATCTTTCCATAACCATTAATACACAATAATACAATAATGTTTGTTTTGTGAAGACAATCAGAGCAGGACTAGATAAAAACAATATTAATCTTATTTTTTTTTAATATCCTGAATTGCACAAAACTGACAAAAAAAATAAATAATAAATAAAATAAATGAAAATATACTGATGGACATCATTTTCTATCAGAGTTATGATCTGAAAGATTTTAAAATACAACTGTTTAGGTAAAACACAGTTTTATTACATGTTCTGTTGACTTCACATACTCACGTCACACATTTCTGACTAGTTATGAAATGAACAGTTCACAGTAAGTTGAATGATTTAAAAAAGTCATCACTTTCTATATGAAATATCACAAATATATATATGTATATATATGGAGAGAGATACGTGTATATATATGATCCAAAAGATTGTGTTTGATATTCTAGCTCAAATAAAGTGATAAATGAATGATGAAAATAGTTTGCAGCCCTGTGATGGTCGTAAACTCTGAGATTAATTAACAAATAAATTATAATCATTACAAAATGTTAATGCAGCGTTGACTCGTTCAAAAGTGCTTTTTTTAAAATAATATTTACATCATTATTGTTGCCAAATTAATAACATGATAATATTTTGGATTTAGAAACACATTTACAATCCAGTGTCGTATTTGACTTCACATTCGACGATGGTCCAGAGTCTCTCACGTTAGAAACACGACGTACAGCTGCAGCTTCTTTGTTGCTATTATTAGACATTCATATTGAGGACGAGGCGATGCCATCAGATGGAGGTGTAGTGCCTCCCAAAACTGGTGAGTCGAATCTTCTCTGGCAGAATGATGTTTACAGAGTGTTGGGCCTCCTCCTGGTGAGTCCCTTCAGTCTCTCTCAGCAGGTGCTCCCTCTGCTGCCTGACCAGCTGGCTGTACTTGGCATTAGCCAGCCACGTCTCACAGCGCCCAAAAAACACAATGCCTGTGGTGCCCAGGATGACCAGGCAGGTGAGCAGGGCCAGTATGCCGAAACACACCAGCTGACCCTGAGTGACAAGGACTCCGGAGGAGTGGACGGTCTCCTTCAGCGTGATCTTCAGCAGGTCTCTGTCGGGCGGTCTGAGCAGCCTGTGGAAGGCGTGAGCAGGAAGCGAGTAATGCTGCGGCGCCAGAGCAAACACTCTGTGGTCTGCAGGCCTGGCAGCGCCTGGCTTTGGCCTGCTCTTGGGTCTGTGGTGCAGGGAACATGTGGGACCTGTAAACCACTTCTGGCAAACACAGCGGAAGGTCCCGTCAGGCTGACCCACGCACGTGCTGCCGTTGGCACAGGGTTGGCCGGCGCAGGGCGAGAGGCTGCTGGTGTTGTTACAAGTAAATCCAGGGAAGCCCAGTGGACACGCGCACTCAAAGGCCAGACCGTGGTTTGTACAGTTGCCACCATTGAGGCATGGGTTAGGCTGGCAGCTGTCGACACTGAGCTCACAAAAGTCTCCAGAAAACCCAGGGGGACATAAACAGGAAGAGGAAGCTGCTGATCCACTGGCATCTGGACACGTTCCACCATTGTGACAAAAAGAGCTGCAGGACAGAGCAGCACAGTGTGAGCAAACACACAGGGCTGACAATGATGTTCAACTCAAATCTAAATACTTTCATCTTAAAATGGCCATTTAGTCGTTTCTATTAGAAAAAAACAAATTGATTGAATGATTAAAGAAAGAACCCAGCACAGTATAAGAAGTATAATAAAAGATTGAGAATGATTTTGGTATATACAACATCTACTGACTAACAAACACTGAAGCTTAATGAAAATTAAAAAAACAAGATAAATAATCATGAGAAATGACAATTTAAAAATATATAACATGCATTTCTTTTGAGGCTGTAAGCAGAGAAATAACGTCATTAAATAATTATCTACTCCTCATTGTTTCAGCCTTTGAAAAAAAAAGGATCTCATTACTATTATGGTATGGATTTGAGTCGTGACACTGAGTATTAATGAAAAACAATACCACAGTTTCTGCAAATTGAAGATCTTTACAGTTAATAAGACACAGAATGAGTGTGCAGTACAATCTGAATGTGCTGGATGTGGACGATGACTTCACTGATAAAAACAATCAATATTTCTAATAGAAGCTGATGTAATGACTCAAGTGAACGTCACTCTCTGTTAAGTCAGAAGAATAATGGCTCTGACACTCTGTGGTGTCTCGTTTTTCTCATTTTAATGGAGATGAATTCCTCAGAGAGATCTCACTGTAAGAATAAGAATAAGCCGGAGAATATTTAGTGATGGAGGAGAGCTGCCACTTCACTGTATTGACTTTTGTTGTCATTCAAGTCAATAACAAGGCAGTGTGTGGAGAGAAGGCGTTCACCCGTGTCCGCAAACTCTTTCATATTCATGTGACGGGAGCAGGAGGATCCATCATTGATCCACTGATCCTGTCTGTAATCCAGGACCAAACACCTAAAACATGCAGGACAGTGGCTCCGCAAGACCAGGAGTGAGAGACATAAGCAGGACACTGCGCTGTGCTCTCTCACTGAGGTTTGTCTCAGACGTCAGGCTAAAGTAGATGACATCGATAAAATGAAAGCGACCTTCACCTTGAAAAGAAATACGGATTTGCATGGATTTGAAGAGTGCCAGAGAGACAGAGAGACAGAGAGACAGAGAGACAGAGAGACAGAGAGACAGAGAGACAGAGAGACAGAGAGACAGAGAGACAGAGAGACAGAGAGACAGGTGAGGTGAAATCTAACTCATGGACAGTGATGAAGAAGACATCTGCTTTAAATTCTAACCCAGGGTAAAATAACATAATTTTTAAACTGTTTGACATGCAGCAGAGAGACACAGAGAGACAGAGACACAGACAGAGACAGAGACAGACTCAGAGAGACACAGACACATAGATACACAGACACAAAGACACAGACAGAGACACACAGACACATACGTAGACACACAGAGACACAGAGAGACACAGACAGAGACTCAGAGAGACACAGAGAGACTCAGAGGACACAGATCTGAGAGGGAAGCGATCCATGAAGGAGCTCTGGATCTACAGTAGCCTGACTGAATCTGTCCAAATGAGGACAGAGCTGCTGGTGCATTCAGCTGCTCAGTGTCTTTTCATCAAGTCAAACGTTTCATTGACTCAACAGCAGTGACTTAAGTAGCAGGAAACGCCTGAAGCAAATGTGGTCTCCTGATAAACAGATTTCTCATTACATGGCTCAACCTTTCATGGGGTCTCTGGTTAATGTGTTCACCTGTGTTCATCTGTGATCCTGTTATAACTGTAACTTAGAAAGAAACAAATATCCTTTACATTCAAATAAACAAATATCCTTTACATTCAAATAAACAAATATCCTTTACATTCAAACCAACAAACATCGTTTACATTCACATAAACAAACATCCTTTACATTCACATAAACAAACATCCTTTACATTCAAACCAACAAACATCCTTTACATTCACATAAACAAACATCGTTTACATTCAAACCAACAAACATCCTTTACATTCAAACCAACAAACATTGTTTACATTCAAACCAACAAACATCCTTTACATTCACATAAACAAACATCGTTTACATTCAAACCAACAAACATCCTTTACATTCAAATAAACAAATATCCTTTACATTCAAACCAACAAACATCGTTTACATTCACATAAACAAACATCCTTTACATTCACATAAACAAACATCCTTTACATTCAAACCAACAAACATCCTTTACATTCACATAAACAAACATCGTTTACATTCAAACCAACAAACATCCTTTACATTCACATAAACAAACATCGTTTACATTCAAACCAACAAACATCCTTTACATTCAAACCAACAAACATTGTTTACATTCAAACCAACAAACATCCTTTACATTCAAACCAACAAACATCCTTTACATTCAAACCAACAAACATCCTTTACATTCACATAAACAAACATCCTTTACATTCAAACCAACAAACGTCCTTTACATTAAAATAAAATATAATATGAAAGGTGCTTAAAATTTACTATTATTTTATCATTATATATAATTTTTTTTTTTACCAAAGTAGCGTATTCTTTGTCTATGTATGAAAACACAAGGGCGGCTTTTTGAGATTTTCCATAGTAAACATGAGCTGCATCGTTTTATCATTCATTTTTTTGTGCTGTGACGTTTTACAATGATGGATTCAGTTCAGTTAAATCAGTGATCGATGACCACCTGAAGGCAAAATCAAGACAAATATCTGAATTATGTCATTAAACATTCTGCCTGGGGAGCAGTGGATTATGGGATGCAGCGTATAATATATGGAGGAGCTTCTGAAATGTGACAGCCTCACTCAGAGATTCTGATGCATTGACGTTAGAGATGTTGCTGTAGAATGATGAAGCCTCTGAACTGGGATGCACCTCATACTGATACTGTAATGTACTTTTACAAAGATGTTATATGATCATGTTAGAGTCTGCAGGTTTTCTGGCCTGACTATTTTAATATTTTATGATTATTATATTAACCATAATAGTAAGTAAAACAATAAGTTAGCTTTATTTGTAAACTAATGCTACAAAAACAGCTACAAATTTGAACTTTGAAATCAAAAAATCCTATTACTTAACATGTTTATCTTCAACTATAATTCACGTGTTCATCACATTTATCAGTGACTTTATGAATAGTGATGATAGTGACGATAAGACAAACAACCTCCCTGGGAATCAGTGGTGAAGTGAGCGCAGGTCTCAGTGCATCACACAGTCACAGATCAACAGTCGACACCGTCATCAGTGTCACAATGTCAGTCTCCTCTAAGTCAATGAATCCACACAGCATCGATAAGTTTGAGAATAAATGCTAAGGAGCGACAAATAAATAACTAAAACCTGCTTTGTCGTAATATTAAAAAACAAAAAAACCCTCATTGAAATAGTATCAGGGGATTTCTTCACACAGCACGATAAAATGATCTGCCATCCATTTCCACAACACTTTCTCTCACACACACATTATTCTTCTCTCACAGACATATCTTTCCTACACACATGCATACATTTTCTTCTTATACACATAAATTATTTAAAGCTCCCATAGAGTGGTCCTATCGCACATATATGTTAGTTATGGAGGTCTACTTACATACATTAACTTGTTTTTATGGTCAAAAACCTCCGAGTTGCTGTAAATGACCCAATAGAAATCTCTCCTCACTGAAGCTCTCGTCAGTCGCGATATTTCAGACTGAAATCTAACCCACAGAAGACAAGACAGAGTGTCTTGTGATTGGCCAGCCAACGACAACTTTCCCAACTGTCTTGTGATTGGCCAATACCTGGAAGTGACATGTGTTTAAAAATAGCTTCTTCACGACTCCCCGCCGCAGTCCCTTTTATGACTTTGACCCGGAGTCAGACCCAGAGTCAGAAGACACTGTCGCTCGTGAAACACCTCCACAACGGACGTTATTCTTCTTCTGCGGTTCAATGTAAGCAGCCGGATGTGACTGGACTAGTGCCCGGAGTAGGAGGATCTCGCTGAGCCCGAGATTACAATACATCAAAGCGTTCTCAGCAGTGGCTGAACTGTTTGTTTTGAACCTTCAGGGCTTCATAAACGAGGTAATGACGCAGATACAAACCAAAAAATCCAAGCGTTAATTGGAACTTCCGTTCTATGGGAGCTTTAAACTGTTACTATTACTAATAGTATGACTACACGTGCCTTAGATCAAAAAAGTATGAATATGTATGTGAAAATATAGAAATATGAGCGTAAAACGTATGAATTTGTGAGTTAAAATATATGAATATGAAAGTAAAACGACTGAATGTGTGAGTTAAAATTATACCATCATGAAAGTAAAAAAATCTAGGTCCGTGAAAGGAGAATGTATGTATGTGAGAGTGCCAGAATAATATCTTATACTGCCCCTCATACTTAATAGCCGTTCTCTACAGTACAGCTTTTTGGTTTTGGTTCTCTCTCCGCGCTCAGCACTAAAGCAGAATACTTTGCTCAGCACTAAAGAGCAAACACGGCTAATATGTAACTGGTGAACGTTGGTGGAGCATTGAGCTGCTGAACGAGCCTGATATTTCCCTCAGGAGGTGACAGGAATAAATATGAGATTTTAATTTGTCAGGTGGACTGAAACGTGTTTAAAAATAAAACGCTCAGAGGCGCCGCTGCATGTGTCTTTGAAGCTGGGGAAGCTCATTTCAGGCCCACTTATTTATACATACATTATTCAAACGAACAACCAGAACAAAGAAAAGTGATAATTATGCCAAACTGAAACATGCTATAATAGTGTTTTTATTTACAAACGAAAATGGTCAACGAGCAGCTGAGCAAACGGACTCTGTGTCGTCTCAGAAACAACAAATGAAGCTTTGATACAGAGGCTGATACGGGAAGAAGAAGTTTCCCTTACTGTCTGAGAGCAATCACCACTGCATTTGCATACATACAAGGGTCCAAGTCATTGTCAGGTTCCAGACAAACGTCCTCAGTCTCTTATTCCACTCCATAAGAGAGCTGTACATGTATGTGTATGCACTGGGTAAGGCTTAGGGTAGAAGTAGAATTTCTGGCTTGAAAAAAAATTAATGGAACTAAATTGTTTAAATGTGCAAGTTTGTGGCTCCAATTCATCACAAACGCCACATCCCCTCTTACAAGTCACAGCAGCCTATTTGGAAAGAAGAACATCCAATACTTTCTCATTTAACCGCCTGCCATTAGCAGCTACATACACAGCGGCCTGGGCTTCGGATGGTTTCGATTGGCTGCCTTGGTAATTCAGAGAGACCGGACAGAAATGATTGATTATTCTTCCTAATGATGAACACATGGCGATGGAGTTTTCTTTTACTTCAGCAGAAAGTCAGACTAAAGCTGCTGTTACCTGTTAGTGTCGCAGCCTCCGGTCTTCAGGTGGCACTTTTCTCCAGCGTAGCCATGGGGACAGACGCACAAGTATCCCCCCTCTCCTGTCTCGATGCAGGTGGCATTCACAGCACAAGGCCTGGAAGAGCACTGACGGATTTCTGTTGTTGAAAGAAAAACAAAGCAGTGCTGTTTTTAGATCAGCTTCTCTCACACATCGCAGAGCCGTGTCTCTTTTTTTCTCACTTTCTCTCTCACACTCTGAGACAAACTGAGAACACAATCACACACAGTGTTCCTCAGTGAACAGTTCAACAGTCTGCTGCTGCTGCTGCAACACAATAATACAAAAAAAAAAGAAATCATATTTTCTCTTTCTTTTCATTAAAGGAAACATGATTCCAGTCAACATCAGAATTATTCCTTAAGGGTTTCATTTGAATCAGGACATGCACTGAAATGGACACATGACTTTTGATTTTCAAAACCTGGACTCGTTACATCTGAGGATTATTATCTGCACCTTTCTTAACACCAGAATAAACAAAGAATGGTACTTTATAAAAGGGATTTCAACATCATTATCTTTTTTTTGGGATAATTTCTACTGAAAAGGAACACTTAGTTGCAGTCTCTGAGTCCCTGAGGCTTCTGTGTCCAGAGGTAGGTGGAGATAGAAGTGTCAGGGGAGCGTGATAAGCCTCACCTTGGTCACACAGGCTGCCCACCCAGCCCTCCTCGCACGCACACTGCCATGCCTTTGCACATGTGCCATGCAGACAGCCAGGGAAGGGCAGACACTGGTCACAATTATCTCCCTGCCATCCAGGTTTGCACCTGAGGGAAAGGAGATGAGAGAGGAACGATCCAGAGCTATTAATAAACTGTCCCCATAACATCTGCCCCCTTTATCCTCACAGAAAAAGATCATATTTGAACAAATAGTTTACATTCCCATAGTGGCTCAAGAGAACAACAGTGGGAAGGTTTTCAAACCAAAAGCTTTCCAGGGACAACAAATAAAGCTCTGCTCTGGCAGCAACAGATCGACAAACACACATTTCTGCTCTTTAGAGTCATTTATGGAAATAAGGTTGCAACCAAACCCACGGGATAATCTCTGTGATACATGTCAGTGATAATGTCAGTGTTGGTGATAATGTCTGTGATAGATGTCTGTGGTATACCTGCACTTCCCCGGCTTTTCACAAAACCCATTTTCTGTGCTGCAGCGTGAACTGCATTCCCAACCTTTGGTCAAGAAGAGAAAATAAGAAAGAAAGAAAGAAAGATCAGTGTTTATATTAAAATAATTGTTTAATACTGTCTGTGCAAACAGATTAAATCGGTGAGGTTTTTTAAGGTTCAGTAAATCAGTGAAACCTTGATTAATCTGACTAAATTAAATGTTTATGTGTAGCTGTGAGGAAAATCTCAGATTACCTTTGGCGATGTCTGTCACGAGCAGAATTAGGGGCAGCGCTGTGAGATGCATTGTTTGTTTCAGTCAGATCTTCTTTTGTCCTGCAAAACATGAAGCGAGTCAAGTCTGTTTTTTTTTTTTTTTTTTTTTTATCTAAAAACGATCACAGAACTCAAAAGTTCATTTTGCTATAACGTTAGTTAAAAAAAAAGGCACACAAAGCAATATGAAATGTTTACTATAATAATAGAATAAAAGTGGTGCGCCTGTCTGCGCCTCATGCGTCTGCTTCCAAAAATAACCATTACGCACAAGCATGCAGTGACAGAGAGGAGAGGAAAAACGCATTTTTTTTTTTGCTCCAAAGAAAAACATTTCATTATCAAATAATCTTAAATCGTCTGATGAAGGAGCTCACCTAAGCCGCACCGGCGATCTGTTTCCATGTGGATCTGCTCATATTAGAGAGATTTTATTGATCAAATTAAATCCAAACGTGGTTCTGGTTCTGTTAGAAGTGAGAGCGCATGGTGAGATCACGGGACCCGGAGGTTTGGACCAGAAGGTTCGGACCCGGAGGTTCGGACGGTCCTGCTGCATCGACACGCGCGTCCCACTGAACACGCTCCTCCCACTGAGTGCTGGACTTGTACAGTAATGTTAACAGAGGCTGCACTGAGAGGCTGCGGTGTCCCGGTGTGTGTGTATGTGTGTGTATGTGTGTGTGTGTCAGTGCGGGGACAAACTGCATGAAAAACATTACATAACTGTTGAATGTTGAATGTACACACAATGAGAATCAGAAATTGCTATAAACATCAGTAAATATCACCAATAACGTCAACAATGACACAGTTTAAGTTACAGCTGAGCATTAATAACAATAATAATAATGATCATAATCTAATATATGCTGTGTATGACTAATAATAAGAATAAGAATAAAGGCTCAGTAGAATGTGTTTGGGAAATATTTGTTTTATATTTCAATGGTTTCTTCTTCAGCTTTTACACAGGAAGAAGAAAAAAAAAACATCCATAATTATCAGTATTGATAAAAACAACCATACAGTCCCTAAAGGTTCTCAGGGATTAAATCAAAAATGTGATTATTGTATTATATATTATTATATTACACATGAATGTTGATTTACAGGACGTTAACTATGGTTGACCTTGTGTCTTCTTGTTGTTTTGTTCAGTATTTGCTGCTGAGGTTTTTGTTGCATTGAAGCGAGGAAACATTCAGGTAACAGCCTGGACATGGGTGACCTTTAACACTATGTCAGCTGGGATTGGCACCAGCGCCCCCTGTGACCTTCATGTGGAGGATAAAGTGGTAGAAGATGAATGAATGAGTGTGTCACTAAGACACGGAAAGGGGATTTCAAATAGTTACTAGTCTGATCTCCTTGAGGATGGATGGGTGGATGATGGATGGATGGATGCGTGATGGATGAGGAGAGGAATAAATGAGCTGAAAGTACATGTACTTGTCGTCTTTGATCGCATGATCACATCGTATGTAGCGTCGCTGTTGTATCGTGTGCGTCTTCACACTGTACACATGTGATCAAAGCTGTTCCTCATAAAGAAATTGAATCAACTTTAAAATAAAAGTGATGGATTTGCGTCCACCCGTCACAGATAATGAGTCCACTCTCTGCTGTCACTGCCGTCCTCGTTTATCCTCCCCTCAGGCAGAGGGTGGCATTTCCCTGCCCACAAAGATTATGGCTTATTATTATACATCTAATGATGAGTTTCTCTTCACTCTGTCATTATTAGCTCAGAGCAGCCACCAGGGGACATGTGAGACACTGTGTCCCTCTGTCTCATCGTCTTCACCTGCGCATCTGTGTCCTGAATGTGTTTATGTGATGACAAATACTGGAGGCACCGTGATGAGATGTTCATGGATGAAGCAGGTGTGTGTGTGTGTGTGTGTGTGTGTGTGTGTGTGTGTGCGTATAGCCAGGATATGAGGAGGAGCACAGGGGACACACACATGCTGAATAAAGAAGACACGGATGGTGAGAGTCTCCACTCTGACAGACCCTGCTTCAATCTGGGTTTCGAGTTTATTTTCAAACCACCTGAGGTGAAGCTCACGGTGAGGGAATAATAACAGCACTGACTGTGAATCTCTCTCTGCGTCTCTGTGTCTCTCAGTCTTGTCCTTTTTAATGAAATATCTCAGGTTTTTTGTGTTAGTTTAAGATGAAGTGAAAAATTCATCCATTACATGTTTGCCTCTCCTAGCTCGTAGAGTCTGATCTTATTGCTCATTTCCTTTTATATGAGCTACTGTTAACACACAGACTTATATCGTCTTATGGGTTTGATTCCCTTGTTTGCTGGACTGCTGCACAAAATGAGCCAGGATCTAGACTAAGGTAAAATTCAAAGACTTTTTCTTTATGGTTATGAAAACCGGACTCGTTTATTTTAAAGCTACAGTGTGTAACTTATGTATCTGTTCCATTCAAACCACTGTTACATTAGGACACACAGTATCAGCAGTTACACACTGGCGCTTTAAAGCAATCGTACACATATGCACCTGTATAAGTAGTATATTCTATACTGAAAATAATCACAAGTTACAGTGTCTCCAGTGTGTGTGGGTGTGTGTTATTACAGTCCAACCTCATTCCAGTGAATTATGCATCAGGAGCTTTAACCTGTGTGAAGGTTGGAGCCGCGCTGCTGTTCCCACAGGGGAGAACATATTACGCATCATAGAGGCACAGTTAGGATGGGATGTGGATGATTTCATTTCAGAGGCTGAAGCTATTGCAGCAGCAGCAGCAGCAGCATCCTCATTGAAGTCTATGAGAACACTGATGAAAGATTTCCCCGCTCAGCGGCCGTGCTGCTACTTTTGATACCGATCATTTCATTTGTGTTCTCAGGTGGTGAACGACAGTGCACAGGAAATGAATCCTGAGCATTGACTTCTAAACATAATAAGATGAGGAGCAGCTGAGGATCACAGCAGGGAGAGTGTTTCTCTGACAGTCCATCTGCAACATTCCACAACCACCGTCTGTTCTTATATTATATACAGTATATTATTAAATGTATGAAGGATTTAATGACTTTTGAATGTTGTTCACAACATCTGCTTATTCTGTGCTTTACAGCTGTTTTATGTACAATGTGAAACCTGCAGGGAACAAAAGACAATTGTCATATTATATTATTACTGACTATATTTTTAATGAAGAAGAGTTAAACTGCTTTATATCACACTCTTGCATTCTTTGTCTTCATTATACCTTAAATACATTTATTATATAGGTCCATCTTTTGCACTTTAATAAAAGAATAGTCTGAATTAATTTGTTGATTGACATAATTACAGGTGGAAGGACTTAAGGACTCAAAAGTGTTGTGAGCTTTTTTGTTGAATAATAGTTAATTGAGTCAGCGATGAAAATGCTATAATAACCTCAGATGTTCAGCTCCGTATGTGGCTTCAGAGAACTCAGAACAAACAGATGAGTTTGGGCTCATAATCAGGAGGACTTCAGGAAACGACCTGATTGAAGGATGCTTGTCTTTCCTCTGTGGGAGACTCACACTTTCACAGAGAGAGCTCGGGTTAATTCTATTTCCTGGCTTCCAAACACGTACTGTAATTAGTCACAAAGGAGAGGCCTGCCTGCGTTGGACTGGATGAATTCCTTGTTTAATTTCATCGCGAGATGAAGGGAAACAAACTGTATTTCTTTCCCATTCCATCGCCTTCATCAGCCAGGAAACTTGTGGTTGCCTCAGAGGATGAAGGAGTCCAATCCAATGAGAACCTGAGGCAGTTTCAACAAATGCTCCATTTCTCAAGTACAAAACACTCTACAAGAACAACAATGATAAAGCCGCATCTGGGCAGCACATTAGTCTCTTTATTCTCAGCATGACGAGCAGAACTCCTGCATAAATCTGGGTTATTGGCTGGAAACTGAGAGCTCATTTCTCTCTTTCAAAGACACCAATTAAATCGTAGTGGCAAGAGGTAGAGACGATGTGTCTTTTGCTGAATGGCAGCGTGGCGTGTATTTTACTGCCGCTGAGTTAAGGACAAACTGCTCTGCCTCAGTCTAAGTGTTGGCAGAACTTCAAGCACCTTCAGCTCCTGCTGTCACACTCGTGCACAATCCTCTCCAGAATCTCTTAAATTAGCAAACAGAGGTGAGAAGAGAAAATATGGAAGGTGAAAGATGTTTGCTTCATTTCTCGTTAGTGCTTGATAGCGAATTGTGTTGCTGATATTTCAGACTCATTAACAGGCAATGAGCCGTTTAATGTTTACGTGCCTTTGTTTTGTGCTGCCCTGTGGTTTGACTGCAGGTCAGATCTACGCTCGTGTTGCTGTTAACAATCACTGGTTTGTGCCTGGATTCAGCTCATTTATCGCTTTCACTTTTCCCGCAGGGCAGAAATGCCAGGCTCACCAAAGTGTGACATAAACTCAGTGTTTTATTCTGAATATCATTTGTCTTTTCTTAAGTGACTTTCTTTCTGCCTTTCACAGAAGAAACCGCTCCTCTGACTCTGGACTCTGGAAACCAGCTTAGATTTTTTCTGGTGCAGCACTAGAGCACTAAAAAAGGATCAATAATTACCACTTAAAAATGTGCATTGATACAGCTCAACACTGTTCTTTGACAGAACTAAAGGTGGGGATTTCAGTCATTTTTCGTTTGTGTGGCCTCGACGCACTCCACCATTTTATTTTATAGCACAACTCACTAATGCATCACAGTTAAAAGCATTGATCCAAGGACAAATGAAACAGAAGTAAGCCACAGTTTTTTCAATGCTTTCAAAGTCCTGGCCTCAGTGATGTGTAGAAAACAGTCTCCTGTAGACCACACTACATCAGTGACGCAGATATAAATTCAAATACAAAGTCCGTCTTTTAAGCGGCCTTAAAAATTACAAGGGAGTAAATAAAAGTTTCCCAGTGTTTGTGTGGATAGTTTACACATGCCAACACTGCTGTGTTAAACTACAGGCCATTTGAAGAGAATTGCTTTTATTGATCTAATTCATTAAGAACAGAACATGAATGTAACAGCCGTCCGATCACATCATATGTAAATGTCTTGTAAACACCACATCTGCCATCTGCTGCGAGGACATCAGAGCCAGAAAGTAGAGATGTTGCCTTAATTTCATTAAAGGAGATAGTGTGGTCGTTATCTCCATAGCAACTGTAACCTCTCATTGTCGGGAAAGGTTGTGGAGGAAGCAGATGGACAAGCCTGATAGTTTGCAGGAGGGAGGGAGGGAGATAGGACGACTTCACCTGATGCCAGTTATCCCCTGTTACCATGGGATACGTGAAGGTGATGCTGTCTTTGTGCGAGCGTGTTTGCATCATCCACACACAACACAACACAACACACACAGATCACTTCTCCACCCAAACTGTGACCCAGACACAGATGCTTATCAGAGGTGAGAATTAAGACTAAATCCTGCTGCTGCTGCTGCTTCTGTGTGGGTTTTAGTCACGGTGAAAATTGATGGAGCGTTAACAGTGATTTAATGGTTCACTTGTTGCGAGCTAAGAAAGTGATTCCCCCGCGCTCGGAGAGTTAGTTTTACACATTCCATCACATGTGGTTTTAGATTCCTCTGCCTGAAATCCTCGTTGACTTAGTGAAGTCTCTCTTACGTGACCTGTTTACTGATAAAGTGATTCCTCCATCCAGCACAGGTGAAAGGCTGGTGTATATCGGGCTGAGAATCACACCTCAGTACATTTGTGGTCTCAAACTGGGTCTCAAACGTCCTCTTTATCACCCAACATTGATTGTGGTTAATCTCTAACATCTAACAGTGCTTGTGTTGTGAGGTGCTGGAAGTTCAATTACTCAAAGGTGAAGAAGAAGACACACGATCTGTATGTGTCTGTATGTTCGTCTCCGAGGACTCTTTACAGTCCCATCGACAAACTCAACACTTAGAGCAGGATTGCAGTGGTGCTGCAGAGAGCTGATGTCAGGCCCTGAAGTAAACACAGACACAACAACAACAACGACACTGACGGACTGAATCTCCCCAAGTCTCACATTTAAAATTGCTCTTAAACACAAGCACAGATCACAGATGTGATTTATGTAGCTGTTATGTTGAGGTCAGTTTTTTTGTTGGTGAGTGTATTAGAAACTTTTTTATGACTCAGACTCCTATACTACCTGTGTCTATGTAGCTGCTGCCACCACTGTGCTTTTATTTTAATAATGTGTCCTGGAGCTGCCCTGCCTTCACTGCTCTGTCCATATGTTAGATTATATATGTCTTATATTATATAATCCAGATGAATGTTGTATCGCTCGTCTTGTTCTCCCCAACTCTTTGTCTTCACGTCTATTCATTACAACCACACACACACACACACACACACACACACACACACACACACACACACACACACACACACACACACACACACACACACACACACACACACACACACACACACACACACACACACATACAGTATGTATAGCAGCAGATAAGGAGCAAAGCAGACAGAACAAGACTCACTTACAACCTGCTGCTGCTGCCTGTCTCCTTTTCTCACATAGAATCAATGGAGCTTTGTTCAACCTGACAAAATACATTATTGTGAACGCATCCTCGAGCTTTAGAGACCGTGATATAAAGCAACAACAACAATACTACTATTAAGATTAAGATTAAGATTCCCTTATTAGTCCCGCAGTGCCGCTGAAAGCGCCTGCATTCAGCGGCGCTCGGGGAGCAGTGAGGGGGTCAGGTGCCTTGCTCAAGGGCACTTCACCTGCGGACAGGTCGGGGTTTGAACCGGCTACCCTCCGGTCTCAATCCTCTTCCTCCACCTGTCACTCATCACAACCTGACATCTGTGAGGATGTTTAACAACAACTGAAAGTCTCAAACGGTCTGTTATTGTCTGATTGTATAAGCTAAAAATAATTATTAGCAGTAATTAGTGTGCAGTTATGAACATTACCAGAAAAACACATTCCCAAAGTCTTTGTGCGATATCTTTCCTGGAAGCTTTTTGGGCCATAAGTGAAATTGCCTTATTGCGCAAAAAAGGTTTTGTTTGGCCATTATTAAACAGCAGGGGTTATTTAAACATTTATGTTAATTATACATAAGACAATAAATACTAGAAGCTAAAACCTTTTCTTTTGTGACCAAATAACAATGTTTAACAGTGATTTTTAACGATATTTAATAAATAATGTTTTTTTTTTTAAGATGTTTAAGCTGCTCGTCCTGTGGTACACACTAAAATAAAAACAAACCTCAATACAATGATAAGAATGAAAGAAAATGGAAACACGGGAACAGACAGTAACGTAAAACATGATTTGAAAAAGACATTCATTACTGCATGTCTCAGGTTATCATTACAGTGTAAACTGTGTGACACGTTAATGTAAAATACCATCACTTAGATGCTCGATGACCTGCTGCTCCACTGAGACTAAATATGATATTTCTGCCTTTGTCGAAATGAATCTCATCTTTCAACAGAAACCTGTGGCTGTCACGTCAAGGTTAAGACAGTGTTGATATTGCCTCTGTGTTCACTCGTCTCTTTGTGGATGAATTATTCACACACACACACACACACACACACACACACACACACACACACACACACACACACAC
Source organism: Microchirus variegatus (assembly GCF_963457635.1). Taxonomy (NCBI): domain Eukaryota; kingdom Metazoa; phylum Chordata; class Actinopteri; order Pleuronectiformes; family Soleidae; genus Microchirus; species Microchirus variegatus. The sequence continues at coordinate 28,964,355 of NC_139803.1, forward strand.
ACACACACACACACACACACACACACACACACACACACACACACACACACACACACACACAGTCACAGCTGAAATGAGGCCAAGGCGAGGGAAGATAAACTCACCCTCTTAGATCACAAAACTATAAAACTATGAAGAAAGGCACAATCAACCCACGCATTTAGGCTCCATCTTCTGTGTTTTATGAGCCTGTTACACCACATATATGAATAAAAGGATTGTTTTTTTACACCAAACCGCTGACATTTAAAGATCATAGTCATCATAGTCATGACCTTGCTGAAAAATGTCCATCACTTTCTCTCCTCACACAGATAATGAAAGTGTCACAGTTCCTCCAACTATAACCAATGCGATGGAGCTCATTTTCCCGCTCATTTCCCATTTCCCATGTTGACTTTGGACATTCTGTCCACCGCTGAGCGAGAGCAGATCCGTTTTTTTTAACAAAAAATGATTTCATTTTTCAGCTGATCCACCTGTGCTCGGCAGATACTCGCAGCACACACATCTTTGCTCGCGTAATAAAAACTGCAATCACATTTGGAGGAGAAGAGTCATCTGCCCTGCAGTAAATGTATAATTTCCTTACTTTTGAACACTCTCTCAATGTGCTGTGATCAAAAGCCCAAGGTGAAAACAGCACGAAATTGACAGGAAGAGACAAAGAGGAGCGAGACGAGCAGAGCAGTGCAGACACAGCGTGATGTTGCTCTGTTTATTCTGATTCCGTCTCCTGCTGTTTCCTCCTCTCTCCTCTCTCTCTCTCCTCTCTCCTTCCTCCCTCTCTGTATTTTTATTTTCTCACTAACAATTTCTTTCACCTCTGCCGAAAAAAGGAGGAAGTGAAAAAAGACAAATGGGATGAAAATGTGCAGGAGGAATTAGGATGATGAAGAAAGAAAGAAAGATAAATGGGAGAGCGATGGGAGGCTGTGGTGACTATAAAGCTGGTTTAGTGGAATGTGGTGCAGTCACAAAACTGCAGGAGACAAAATACAATTAAGAAGAAACAGCACAAAGACAATGTGGCCAAAAGCAAGACATGGAGGCAATAAACAATTACACCTGGGACACTAAACACTCTCCTCTAACTCCTCCATTTTACTGAACATTTATCGGATTTGTGTATTAAATTTGGAATAAAGCTGAGCTCTTGCAAAAGCGTAATTTCATCCAAGAAATATAATAAACAACTTTTCCAGCAACTGTAGTAACAAATCCGACCAAAGCTTTTTATCCTCTAAGTCACAGACGCGAGTCAAATATAGCAATATATATATAACAAAGACAAAAATTCATGTCCAACCAATCGTTCAAAAAAGGACAAAAGAGGACAGAATGAATGAACTGATTAAAACCATGATTCATGTACTTTTTTTAAATTAACTTTTCAATCTTTACATTATCAAACAGTAATGACTGAGAGAGATGGGAACAGAGATTTGACCTCCATGGTTTTATCGATGTGACACAATCACTCTTCATCACAACTGCCTCACCAGCTTTAATGATATGATCAAATGTCAGTGGGGTAATTTTTATATTAATAATGAGATGAAGACATAATATAAACAGCCAGCACAGTTACAGTTACAACATAACTGATCACTGATGGAACTACGAGCAGAGGAGGAAAATATCTCAGCGCTGACACGCACTGGCTTTTATGTTCTGTTCCAAACCATCACTTCCAAATAATATCTCCATTTGGAAAGCAAAGCTTGTGAGTTTTGCTCATTCCCCTCCTCATTAAAGCAGATTTTTGCAGTACGGCCTCATTGGTTATGAAGAGATCATTTCAGCGCTGGTGCATGCAGGCCGTGTTCACGTCCTCTGTGAGCGCTTTGGTTCTGCTCTATGCTCATGTGCTCTGCACTTCGTGTTTTCTCTTCACAGTAAGTGGTGCATGGCTTTGGCAGCGAGGCCCCACTGAGCGACCTTTGAGTGTTTCCTCAGCATTGGCACGGAAACGCAGATAAATCACAGACACATTTCTCCCATCAGACAAAGGGGAGGATTGTTTATAACATGCCAGCACTTTTGTATGTTTTCATGATCATTTTGAAAACCTTCAGAGGATGAAAGTTGTTTTTTATCCAGTAACACTTTATCTCTATTTCTAATGTCATTTTAACAAAGTATAATGGTTATTTCTATACAATAGCTTGGTAATGAGCTTTTCAAAATGGCATTAATGTTACTTCCGTTTTTCACAGTTGTTACTAAACCATCACCATGTTATTGTAGCGTAAAGATTTACCTATAGTAGTCTTCTTCTTCCTTTAAATGTAATTCTTATAATCACAGACAGCAAAGACATTCTGTGATTAACGTCTAGACAGAAGAACAAAAATTATCATTTTTGTCACTTCCTTTGACGTATCCTTGTTTCTCCAGTGAAATGAAAAGACAAGTTTGATTGACGCATCACCTAATTATAATCCATTCAATAATGAAAAAGTCTGACTTTGTTGCTTGGAAACAGCTGGCACTGAGAGCCAAGGGTGCCCCTGTCATCTCTAATAATTATATAAGCAGCAGAGATAATTGTGAAGGTTACAAACTGCACCTGTGTGGAGAGACAGAGTGTCACAGTGGAATCTCCTGAGGGCTTTTAATTACACTGTACACTGAAGGTTAGAGCCTCACTCTGCATATCATTACACTTAAAACCTGCTAAGTATTTGGAGTTAGTCTGCAATGGGTGTATCTGTCACAGTACAATGACATGTACAGGTATTAGTTTCATCATGATTCACTCAGTAAAACACAGAAACTGACCTCCTCCCCCTCCTCCTCAATACAAAGTATTAAATATTGTGTGTGTTCATAGGTTCATGTGTGTTCATGCGAGTCCTCTCCTCTGCCCACATGGAGAAAACCACACAGCGTGACTCACTCACAGCAGCAGGCTGAGGAGATTTGCATCTGAATCATTGAATTTCAAAGCCAGAGCTGAGAAATCACGGGCATTAGTCGACAGATCTTCACTGAACATTAGTGTCTTGTAAATTGAGCCAGGCCCACGGTGCTGTGAGTAATATACCACACAAGATAACACAACATAGAGAGAGGGATGCAGTGAAAAGGTTGCTTAGAGACTAGTGGTTTTATGCGTGTGCCTCACAGACACAGCATCACTGCTCTGCACCACTCAAAGAATTTTAATCTGAGGAGTGCGATGTGAAATAATTGTCTCCATTCTTCAAGAAAGTTCTCCCCGTTTCAGTGCTGCGACGTCGAGGGACTGTAAAAATATGGAAAGACAGTTCTTCTTCTTATTAGACACAGGCATCAGTCACCAGTGGAGATCAGTGGGTTTATCCTCGCACGTCAGTAACAAAGGCGGCTCTGTCGTTCCTTATAAATAATTGATCTAAGCTTGTTTGATTTTCCATCAGTCACAGTGGGAGACGAGGAGGAACGACGATGTCAGAACACTGTGCCGATGTCACGGTCACTGCAGCTCAAACTGCAGCTCAAGTTTACTCCACAAATATCAGTGATAATGGGACAAAATCCAGTGATTGTGGTTTAAATATCACAGCGTTAATGAGAGGTCCAGTAAAACTCTAACCTCACTGGTCATTTAGCAAACACACAACAGATGAATTAAGTTTAAAGCCGTCGTGCATAACTTTGGAATATAAATGTCTATAATGAGTATCATGTTGCCTGGTGACATCTCCACGCTGCACACAGGAAGTGATTCATTTATGTTTTAAGACAGACAAAGTCAACATTGCACTACAGAAAAAACACAAAAAAAACCCACAGAGAAGCTAACTAAGAGAAGTTTCAAAAGTGAAATCTGCTGCTCCAAAAACCAGGAATCACTTCTGCACTGCTACAGGTCTGATAGTATTGCTTGACAGAGCTGTTACAGATGAAGGATAATGTTGCACATTTTCTCTTCACAAAGACCAAACTAAAAAAATTTATTGCATTGTGGCTTTAAACTAAAATGACGGTCACGTCCTGCTGTCATGAACCACAGCGAGATGAACCTGCTGCTGCTCTGCTGTACAGAGGATGTCAGTGATTGCTGAGAATGGCCTGATCCTTTGCCTGTGTGCTCCTCTCCTCTCTTCTCCTCTCCACCACTTTTCCCACAGAGTCCTGTCTGTGAGTGCTCCTCACTGAGCCAGCCTTTCTAATGAGCCTGTCCCTGTGTCTTTGTCTCTCTCCGTCCTTGTCCTCTCAGTTACCTCCCAGCAGACAGCAGCAAAGAAAATGGCGCTCACAGCCACAGACTGATAAAAAAAACATGTGCAGCATTTTTCACTGCACACTTCACACGACCTGAGCCTGCAGAGGAAAAAAAAAAAAGTCCAAGGGGAGTCCCCTTACGTAAACTGGGTCTGTCCATTTCGGAGGACATTTCTAAATAAATGCATGAAACCTCTAATGTAACATTTAAATAAACTGTATTTTATCGATACAAACACGTAACAATAATAAAAAAAGAATCTTGGTCTATTTCTAAAGCTCCATCCGTTCCCTGCAGATTGATGCACTGACATTATGGCCTGTACGTGTTTGTACACTGATGCAGACACTGGTTCATCTAGTGCAGAGAAATGAGGTCCAGTTTGGGGGCAGCTCTCCTGAGCCCTGCGTCTCTGTCCCTCTAACAATCCACATGCTCCTGCTAGCCCTTTTAAAGATTGTGTTCTTCTCTATCAATCAGGTAGTGGAGGTTTCCTGGTAAACAGTAATAAAGTTTGTTAGCGAGTTTTCTGCAACCCTGAGGAGGAGGAATGAATCGCTGCTGTTCATTCCCTGATTCATCAGAGTGCTGCTGCAGCCACATCCCTCTCAAAGATAGAGGTCAGAGTTCTCTCCGCTGTCCTTGCATTTATCACAGGAGGCTGAGATTGATCATTTGCACCATGACATTCCAGCTCCTGCTTTTCAGTGTGGAAATGAGAAACCAGGCCAAGACAAGGAGAAAGCATCTTAATTAGAGCTTTCTAAGCAGAGCAGGCAGTGACAGCAGTCGAGCAATTACAAAGGCTGTGTGTGTCTGTGCGTGTCTGTGCGTCTGCGTGTGTCTATGTGTGTTTACGTGTGTGTCTGTGTGTCTCTGTGTGTGTCTGGGTGTGTCTCTGTGTGTCGCTGTGTGTCTGTCTATGTGTGTGTGTCTGTGTCTGTGCGTCTGTGTGTCTATGTGTGTCTACGTGTGTTTGTGTGTCTATGCGTCTGTGTGTGTCTGTGTGTCTACGTGTGTCTGTGTGTCTCTGTGTGTGTCTGGGTGTGTCTCTGTGTGTGTCGCTGTGTGTGTCTGTCTGTGTGTGTGTGTGTGTCTGTGTGTCTCTGTGTATCAGTGTGTATCTGTGTCTCTGTGTCTCTATGTTTGTCTGTGTATCTCTGTGTGTCTCTGTGTGTGTCTCGGTGTTTGTCTGTTGACTCTTTGTTTGTCTCTGTGTTTGTCTCTCTGTGTGTCTCTGTTTATGTCTCTCTGTGTGTCTCTTTGTGTCTCTATGTGTCTGTGTGTGTGTCTCTGTGTGCCCCTGTGTGTCTGTGTGTGTCTCTGCTGACTCTGAGGACATGTCTTACTCCAGATGACCTCCAGGATAAGTGTTGGTCTGGATGTTCCAGTGAATCTGGGTGTATTCATCACTTCTGCTCCTCTGAGTTGAACATTTACATCGCACACTTTGTTCAACACTGACATATCTACACAACAAATGTTGAGTTCCCTTTTCCTCCAGCATTTAAATTTAAATGAGTCCATTGTCCTTAGTGAGATTGAGAGCCAATCACAAGACAGCAATGCCAATGAATTAAAGTGTGTATACAGTACATGGTCAGGAGAAGCAGCTACAGATCAAACCAAGCATCAGAAAGGGGAAGAAATAAAATGCAGCTTGGCTGCCGTTTTCAGACAGGCTGCTCTGAGTCTTTCCAGAATCTGTTGATTTACTGGGATTTTTATGGACAGAGTTTACAAATTATGGTCCAAAGAAAGAAAGAATCCAGTTAGCTTCAGTTCTCTTGGTGAAAATGCCTCGTTGGTGCCAAAGGTTAGAGGAGAATAGTCAGACGATAACAAGGTAAAAAACTCTTAGCTCAAATAACTTAGTACTTAGAAGCAGACAGAGGACCTCACTCAGTGTAGGAATAACTGAGCTTTGTTCGAGGTAATATGAATCATCAAGATTTACATGATACAGGTTTGTGTCGACAGAATTTTGATTCCTCTGAATATTAAGCGAGGACGAGGTCCAGAGGTCGATGTTGGAAAAAGAACCGACTCGGCATAAATTAAACGTGTACTTGAGCAGATTCTAGAGGCGTATAGGTCCATTATTTACAGACAAGAAGCTGAAGTGAAGCCGCTCTTCTGAATTAGCCGCGTGTTCCCCACAGCTGTTTATAACACAGCTGTCAAAATGTGACATGTAATTTTCTGCAAATGCCCATTGAGATAATTACACAGACGTCTCCACCTGAATGCTTTGTGTGCTCTTCATCGTGTTGCTGTTTAATGAGGGTTGATGATGAGAGTCTTTGAGTTTAATGTGTCGTTTTCTATTCTGCGGGGATTAGTGATGGGAATGAAGAACATCATCTTATTCACCAGTGAATGAATACATCTGCACCAGATTTAATCAAAGACATTATGAACATGTTGTGTTCCTGTTTCATCACGGTATTCATTAAACCTGATTCAAACACTTGTTTGTCCAGTATCTCTCATATCATATCATTATCAAGGGAAAAGAGTCTGTTATTATTGTCTATAAAGTTGGATGTAGGATGAATGTTTATGAGTAACAACTGAGTTCTGTTTAAAAAGAATAAATTGCTGATAGTTGACTAATAATGTGATACATTCCCACTTATATATAATCAGACTCACACTCAGAAGTGCTAATGAACCAATGAAGCCTTTTTAATGACTACTACCCTCAGTGTCCAGCAAAGTTCATCTAATCTGCAGGATTACATAAGATTACAGTTTATGAAACTTCACCTTAGATGTTTCTTCACAAAGAAATAATTGGTCCCTCTGTGTGGCTTCACACCAGTCGTCACACTGCATATGCACAGCGAGGCTCTGCTGTCGCCATGGCAACCCAGAGTCACATTGATGCACCGATTTTTATTTGCACAAACATACATCAATGTCTGCTCGAGCCATCGGTGTTTGTCTTAATCTGCGCGTTCGCGCACTCACCGTTTCTGTCTGCTTTGTCATTCGTTCACAATAATTATGAACAACGACTCCAGTATTATCATGGTGGAATCTGGATATTAACGACTATGAATATACAACAAACAACTATGTTCACTCCAGCACTGAAGTTAGCGAGATTATGATGTCAGAGTACTTTAATCTGATTATTATTATTATTACTACTACACACAAAACTCTTCAGCCTGTTTGATGTATCTCTGAGTTTTGAGGAAGTCGTTTTAATGCCATAGCAAAACTGTGTCTGACTTATGGACAGTTATGGTTGACAGATTTAGAGTCAAGATATGCAATCGTTTTGTAATTGCTGTATATTTGTCGCATTGTCAGCTGAATCATTCAGTCAGATTTTGTCCTGTGGACTTTTTGCCTTTTTTCTCTGCACTGCGTGTATTTATTTATTTTTATCTTTGACATTTCCGTGTATTTTAATGTGAAAAATACTTCAACATCATATTGCACACCTGAACATATTGTGTTTTCTTTTCTGCAAATGATGAAGAGAATACACTAAAGAGAGAGAGAGAGAGATTTATGTTAGAGCTTCTTGTGTTGCATAGCTGCGTATTTATCATCCACACACTCACACAGGAGAATAAGTGTGAGATTTTACACTTTTCTTTCTCTCTCTGCTGTTCACATACATCTTATACACACACACACACACACACACACACGTTATTGTGAATGTGTGAATCTTTCCAGTTCACAGTTCAGTAAATCACATCTGACATCATATGGGAGACACATGGTGTGTTTCCACCAGCTCGACTCGCCTCGGCACAGCACGGCACAGATTGATTTCAACAACAATCATATCAGTGGACCGGAGTCTCTCCCTCTTACCAGACAACAAACTGAGGCTCATGAACACAATGAAGCTTCACTTGTGTGTATTGGAATGTCCAGTTGTACCTCTGACGGCCACTAGAGAGCAGTGTTGCATACATAAACTGTGGGCATGCATACTAACAGAAAGTACAGTGAGTATGTTTATCATGTAAAGTATGAGCTTACTTTAATTACCTTAATTTCCTGTGTCATCTGTGTCAATTCTTTTCTACGGCCTCTGATTTTCTCTGTAAAATAAAATAAAACAATGGAGATGGGACTGCCCTTGACATGGAAAAGAAAAAAATCAGTCTTAGCACCGGTGTCAGACTGCATCTCCTCACTCAGACAGCTCTGCTGACATTTCCTATAGGTGTGGCTTTTATTGCCTTGGCATTTAGAGGGAAAGCTGCATGGATCTGGCATCATAGCCAGAGGGGGAAATGCATCGAGATCACAATCACTGTTTCCATGACAACATCAATGTTGACACCAGGGGGAAATGAGTGTCTGACTTTTGTTTGAGTGCTTATTAATACGGAGAGAGGCAAACGTGTGGGTACTGAATGAATGCTAAAAACCTTAGAGTTGAAATAGTGAGTGATGCTCAGTATGAACATGTACACAGACTTTACAAAGGTTTTCCAGAACTACAACAGGGGACAGGAGGAGGATGGTGAGGATAAAACCAAATACATGTTGATAACACCATGTCATTTTCATGCACAGCAGCTGAATTAACTATTAATGGCCTGAAGGCAGAGCTCATTTATGGAAATGTTAAATTCACAGTGAATAGCAAACACTCAGCAGCACTGTCCCCAAACACTGAATTTAAATTGTTAGCGAGATGCAAAAGCATATCGTTGCAGTGGCTTTAGGGGATGGAATAAAGCATTTGATCAGATTTTGTTTCAGTGTTGGAGTTCTTTGGGGGAATGGAGATGTTCTCTGAGGAGATGTTCAGTCAGCAGAGATCTTATTAGCAACCAGTGTCTGTTATTCAAAGTGCTGTGTTGCTGCATCTGATTAAATTATTACGACGCTCTTTAACTTCATTTTGGTTTCGACAACTAGCAGCGGGAGTTAAATGTCAGAACACAGTGGGAAAACAGAAAGCCACAGATTTACCATCACATGTACACAGCGATAAAGCCTGCAGAGTTTCATTTAGCCTGAGAAAGTGATGAATATTGACTTTATATACATTACACGTGTAAATAAAAGCCAGAGGAATCCCTGATATGAAAAGGTTCATCAGTCATTCCTTTTTTTATCTGCTTCATCATAACAACGCACAAACATAACGATGGAAGATAAAGATAAAGACATTTGTAGTTTCACCACAGCAGAAACAACAAAACTAACAGGAATCCTTTCATGATTGAGCTTCAGATCCACAAATGTAGATTTGTTCTCATTGAAGTCATATTACATTTCTAGTTATCATCAATTATATCATCATCACTCTAATGAAATACAACATTCATGAAAGTCATTTCATGAAATACCAAGACCCGCCACCGCAGGCTCTATCTTGGCTTCATCAGCCATCCTTCAAATGCTCCATTTTCCACTTATTTCATTAAAGACGCTGCAGCTGTTGGGAGTGGTGTTTTTCTTTAATGTTCCAAAGTGTTCACTCACAATCAGACAGACACTCGTCTTCTTCCTCTGGCTGAGCACACAATCAGTCCCAAACACTTACACGTGGAAGTCAGGACAGAGAATAAATTCATGCTTTCATTGTGATTCTAAGGTAAACGCAACCTCTTTTCTTTTTAACATTTTTAACCCTCAGCAAAACACATGTCAAATCATGGGGGGAGAGACTGGCAACCGTGGCAATTATCCTGTGACTGGACCTGTATCTGTAATGACCAGGTGTTTGGACGTGGTAACATCTGTTGGGGAGGCTTTGTTTTATGCAAGGAAGAGAAAACAGATGTTGTTTCTGCAGCACATGGCCGTGTTAGTTGAAAGTGAGTTAAAGTTAATGAATATAGTTTTTCTGTTCATCTACATAAAAACACTATAAAAACTATAAGTACACTCTGTGTAACGGTTCACTCAGTGGCCATTTTTGCTCGCCTGCTGCCCACAAAGCAGATTTCATGTGGCAAAGTGGTCAATATCTCTGACCTGGATACGCCGCTGCTCTCCAGCTCCATCCGTGTCGATACACAAATTCATTACAGATGATGTTCACAAGCCAAGCACTGAAGTTAAAGCTGTTGATCTATAAAGCTATTTTAAAAAGGGAAAGACATAAAATTGACTGTGTCAGCATATGAATGGTAATGAAACTTGGTTGGTCGACATCCAAATGTTAGACTCTGAGCTCTGACTGTGATCGCGTTGACAAAGTGTGTCACACTGCAACAACAGCTTGTGTGGCCTGGACAACTGGGGCAGACAGCTGAGATTGAGATTGGGCAAAGTCAGAGGACAGAAAACATCGGAAATCATTTGTGCTGAGCCTGACATGGTTCACTTGTGCGTGTCCATTTCAGATGATGGTGTCAGGCTGGAGTCTGTGCAGAACGGTTCACCAAAAACAGTGCAAAGTAAGGGAAGGCGGGCAATCGGCATGGCGACTCTGCGGCACCAAACAAGACCCAGAACATCCTCAACCCGTCAGGATCGTGGCTCCTGTTCTTCTACCGCTTCTTGCCCCGTCTTCTCTGGACCATACAGTGACCAAGAGGAAGAGCCTCTACTGCGCCGCCAATCCTCACCTTTACTCAAAGGATCTCTTTCTAGTCTCCACAAATGTAGCAGCACAAGCCCCAAAGGTTCCCTCTCTAAAGGCTCTATTCCCTGCTTTCAAGGGTCATTACCATGTCTTCAAGGATCCCTCCCCAGTTTTCAAGGTGTTTCACCCAGCGTGGGAGGATCAATTTCTCAGATGAAAAGGCGGTCTCTTGGCAGCCTGGACAACTCAAGCCCGAGTCCCAGTGAATGGAGCACGAGCTGCAGCCAACAGAGTGGCAATGACAGCTCCAGTGATGACGACAGGAGTTGGGACACAAACAGCTGGAGCTCAGGGGCCACCTGCCTGCTACGCACTCCTGTGAAACAAGATAGCACGGAGACATCAGAGGATTCAGGCAGGAAGTCCTGCACCACTGTCCAAGCTCCTGTAATAACTGAGCCTGAGATTATTTACCAGAATCTCATCTTGTCACACCCTGCTGCTAAAACTAAAAGCAAAGACTGTGCTCCTGAGAGGGATTCTACATCCACAACACCAAGGAAAAGTGCAGGAACTCAGAGGAATGAAGCTACAGTCTCATTTCAACAACCAGAGGAGAAGAGCAAGGACAGACATAAGTTTACACAGTTTCTGAATGAGGTGACCCACAGGGTGCTCAAGTCTAACGGTGGACCTCCACAACACAAGTCCACACTCAGATATCGCTACCAATCTCCACCACCAGCAGCATCAGCTCCATCTCATCCATCACTGACAGCTCCACTGCATCCAACACCAGTGAATCCTGCTCTGACAACAGCATCAGCAGCAGCAGCAGCAAACCTGTGGTACAGCCCAACAAGTTCAAACCTCCACACCATCAGAGAGTACGATTCAAAGGACATGAACTCTTCTATCCACCAGTGGAGCAAGACATTACCCAGCTGTAAGATCCTGGAGCCCAGGGACATGCTGAGGACATCAAACTCATACCAAGAGCACAACCTGGAGCTGTGTACCAAGGTCCAAGCACAGTCGTCCACTGGGAGACTTTACTTAGAGACAGATATCGACAGAGTCAGGAGACTTGATGAAATGGTAGCTAATGGCACACTGGGAAAAGGAAGGGACGAGAAAGGTATGGAGAAAGGGAAGGACAGAGAAACCAGGGATGATCCTTTGGAGAGAAATGGAGGCTTTGGGACGGAGAAAGGGAAGGAGATGGAGAAGAGAAAAGAGAGCCCCTGGGAGAGAGACACAGGCATGGAAAGAGGACGACAGAAAGAGAAGAAAGTGATGCACATGAGTCATGAGCCCCCTCCTCCTCCTCCTCCTCAGTCAACCTGTGGTGGAAGGAACAGTCCCTGCCCCATATTCAGGTGGCCAGAGGGATTTCCCAGAATGTCCTACAGGTCCAGCTCACTGCCCAGGCCTGTCAATGTTCACGTGAGTACACGTCCAACATCGCTTCACCTCACTTTACTAAAGACACACTGTCTCACCTCAATACAGGTAATCTAAGAGATTATTTCAAAGGGAAACACACAGTGTGCAGCTGGCTGTCATGTGACCATGTGATGCTGTAAGAGGACACTGTTGTTAATTATGATAAAAGTGTTAAACAAGACTCAGAAAATTTCATTCAATCTTTATTTAGGGCTTTAATCCAGCGTGTTGCATCACATTTTCCTCTTGTTAGCTGAATAAGGCTCCTCTCAGGCTGATGAGATGTGAATCATTCATGTTTTTTGTTTCTTTTAATTGCGTCTGTCACGTCGCCCGCGTGCTATACAAAATAAAATGTTCCAACATGATCATTCATCATGTGAATTCAAAATCTGACTTTCCATTGTGCCGTTTCATTTCACATGAGCATAGATGTTTGAAACGTGGTTCGCAGAGGAACACAAATATAAACTACAGCAGAAGAAAAGAGAAAGACTTTTGAGTTTCACATGTAGCCACTGTTGGTTAATTAGATAATGGTATTTTGGGGGAACTGCTTTTGAAATACTGGTAAACAGTCAATGTTTTACTAAGAAGGAAAAGAAGACGTTGCAAAGTGTCTCACACACGTGCATGTGTATCTCTGGCTCTAACCTTCAGCCAACATACAGAAACCACTGTGACGCAACCTGCAGCATCAGCGTTCAACAACACCGCTGTTGACTGTGGTGTAGAACATGTCCTCAAAATGAAAGTTTGAGTTTTTCCTTGCTATATTTGCACTTCCACCATTTCAAATAGAACTCTATAAACCTCTTTTAAAAGCCTTGGTATCTTTCTGCCCCCAAACATCCACCACTGAGGTGCAGAAGGAAGTATTAGTCCCCTCGGCGTGAGCTCTCCACCTTTATTTACTGTTTATTTACTCAGAGCCTGGAGTGAGAAAAATATCCTGGGGTTTCAAAGACATCTTATGATGCTGCTTGGCTGCTTGGCTGTCTGTGTATTATATTAATATTTTAAGCACCTCTCTTCATCAATTCCTCTTTCTTTTTTCTGAGCACAGGTCTATAAATGCTCTCGTATTTGACAATGCACTTTCACAGCACGCCACGTTTCACTAATACTGCACTGCTAATGGATCTTGACACAGGGACACAGGGATGCAATGGCCTGATTAGAATGTATTCACTGGGCTGCAGCTCCCTAGCAACTGTTGAGCTGAGTGTTTGCAGTGAAAGGAGCACATTTTCAGTATGAAGAGAGAAAACTGCTCAATGGCAGCTTTTCACACTCTTAAATTGAGAGGCTTTCAACAAGCTGAGGAAAACAAGTTTTCCATTGCACTTCACAAAGAGACAAAGAGGAAGAAACGGTGCATAGAAGTTTCTATATGAATTTATTCAACATGTGCAAAACACCATGGAGTAAAATAAGCACGAGATATTAAAGGTCTAATACCTAACGTTACTCCCATGTCCTGATATCTGTGTGACAAGGTCTCAAACCTATAACAAATAATGTCTTGATTCCACAATGACGTCAAAGAACTGTGTTGCATGTCGTGAATACTCAAAGACAAGAAAAGAGCAAAATAAATGTAGTCTGTTTATCATTTTGAGGAATATGTTGGTATTTTACAAAGCTTACTAATGAAAGCCTACGAGCAACACACTTGACACTTCCACAACAACATTCGTACATTCCTAACGTAGGGCTGTGTGTGTTGCCATTATACGACGCCTTCCAGGAATGCCAATTCTCTAGGCTTGCCCTCCTGTGAGGGGAGGGCTGCTGGGATAGAGGCACGGACAGAGGGGATTACTGAGCGTTGTCTCATTCAGCAGATGTATGAGTCATCACGCTGTATCACCAGCACTGTTTGTAACGCCCACACACACACAACACAACACACACAGACACACACACACATACAGATTTGAATGGAATGCATCTTAAAGTGCTGGTAAAGTCACATTATTATTATTATTATTATTATTGTTATTATTTGTCTGTTAGTTCCTGACACATGTACTGCGGCTCTGTAGCACAGATTTAAACCTGAGTGAAAATGTGAATGGCAAATAAATTCACAACATGCATAATTCATTTGAACATTAAGAGCTGTGATCTCATTCACCTCTCTGTCCATATGAAGATGTTTTTATTATTATTATTCAAACACTTGTATTTATCTTCTTGCCTGAGTTAGATGAGAACTTTGCTGCCACATTCGTGTGTGCATGTTAAATATGAAGCATCAACACATCAAGCTCGATACCTTTCATACAAAAACCATCTATTAATGTCACTGTATAATTTTTACACACAGAAATAAAGAGAATGAGCTTATTAGCAGGTGCTGCTGGGCAGATTTCTAGTCCCTAAAACTACTTCATTTGCACCAAAAGTGAAACTCTTCTTTTGAAACGTCCTCGTTGTTTACCTTCTCCTACATTTCCCTGTGGCCGTGTCCATGTTCTGTCAGTCATCATCGTCTGTTTCTCTTCCCTGATTTCAACAAACTACAGTATGTAAGTCTGCTCCTCAGCCTTAGGCACTTTCTCTCCATTTCTGCAGCACGCAGCAGTTTTTCCTTAGCTCTGCTAATCTGTCATTTCTTCCTCTGTCTCTCCCTCTCTCTCTCTCTCTCCCTCTCCCTCCTCCCTCTCAATGCTGATATAGTTTGTGTGCCGAGCGTGAGAAATAATGGATATATTTGTTTGCCACAGTGAGAGCTCGTTAAACACCAGATAAGAAGAACTCCGCAGCGTGCACTGGCAGCACTGACGCCAGATAAATCTGCTTGATGAATAAATCTAATCATTTAATTCTTCTTCTCCTTCTCTTCGTACCAGGAGTCTGATGGGGAGACGCAGCGTGACACAAGGTTGGCCACTTTCACTTTGACTCCTGCTCTTCCCTGGCTGTGACACCTCCACCACGCCTCACTCTTCTTCATCTTCTTCGTCTTCTTCTCTCCATCACTCCCATGACCCCTCCTCTTGCCTAACACCTCCTCCTCCTGCTTCATTCACTCCTCAGCTCTCCCTCTCCCCCTCTCTCTCTCTCTCTCTCTCTCTCTCTCTCTCTCTCTCTCTCTCTCCTCTGCCTACCAGCTTGTCTCCAGTCAGAATTAGAGGAGGCTTTTTTCTAAATGCATACTGCTCTGAGGGGATGCACAGGCACATGAATATTGTGATCTTATCTGCTGAAAATGAGGCGAAAAGCATATCAACGGTAAGGCAGGAGAGCGGAGAAGTGCATGCCTGGTGTGATTAGTGGCTGAGAGGCAAGTGTGTGCCGTGGTTTTGCCTCACTTATGGAAAGAATGACTGTTGTGACTTCCCTTTGTAGCCGTTGTGTGGTTCTGTCCATTTGTTGCATAGACTGTGAGGTTTGAGGAGAAATGGGTTGGGTTGAGAGTTGTGCATTCAACAGTGGGAGGAATATACGTTGTGTAATGTGTGTCAGTAAACTCTGCCATCTCTGCAAGATTGATATCTGAGATTTAGTTCAAGTCGATCGGGGGTTCCTCGCTTTGTTGATCATTGAATCATTTCTGAATGTTTCCACAGCCCTCGGTTAACGCTTATATAATATTATAATTGTATTATAATATATTATTAAGAGAGAAGAGATGATTCATGCTGCTGTTGACTTTGTGATGCACTGGTAAATCATGTGATGCCTTCAGGTAACTTTACAATCTGCATGTCAGCAGAACATGATCACAACACTCCGAAGTTAATTGCTTTCACCTCCGGGTTTTAACCCCCAGCAAGACAGGAAAACCATTTTTATTTCATTATTTATTTTCATTTTATCTTTTTTCCCCCTGTTTCCTTTGAATAATTAAAGCAAATCTGATACGCTTCTGTCCAGAGGGACACGAACATGTCTTTGATAAGAGTTTCACATTTTCTGCACAATAGAAGGAGCTTAAGTTAATATTGTGCAGTGGTGAAGGAAACTTTGAGTTGTGTTGGCTTGTAATTAACGAGTTTAACTTTCTTTGTGTCTTGTGAATCATAGTAGAATAAATATAGTTTCATATTATAAGTGTTGACTTGTTCTTATGTAAGTATTAAACATAAATGGAGTTAAATATGCAGTCATATAAAATTAGACCAGACTCTTGAGTGAATGTTAGTGATTTAGTATTTTCTTATATCTGCATCATAAATACTCTTACTGGTACTGGTGTTACTGGTTGAATACTAATCAGTACTCATGAGTAATACTTGTACTCATGGTTCTACACATGTGTTAATAAGTGTTGAAATCTGTCCAAACAGATCACCGGCTTTACAAATGTTTCCTGTCATAGTTTATTATCGAGGGTCCGTTGTGTTGACGTTAGCATCCAGGGACAAATAATAGCGCACAATAAAATAGAACAGGAGTCAAATACAAGTGTCCTCTTTGTGAGATTTACAATAATAGATGATTGAAACTCCGTGGTACGTCTCACGTTTTACATCTTGTGTTAATTTTCCGCTTCAGAGTTCCATGCACATGGAAGATTCTTCATCTCTCTCATTGTATTATTTAGGGCTTCATTAGGAGGTGACGTGCTGAGTTCTCTGGTGTCAGTCAGACACAAGAAGAGCTGAACCGGCTGAACTTTAGCTAGAAGATTGTGTGATGAAGCTCATTATGTACGAGGACATGTTACAGTTGAGGTGTTTATGTTTTTCCTCTTTCAAGGACAGAGAAGTAATGTTGGATATATCATTTAAAGACTAAAACAAGATCTATCTGCGTCACCTGAACTCTTGTGACTTTTAATGCTTTTAATTCTCCCTTCATCAGTTATATTCCCCCTTTGCCTTGAGCTCCAGTCACTGACTCTGCTTCACTCTCACACTTTGCAGAATATGAATTTGTTGCATTCAAAAACAAATGCTACACAAAGTCTTTTGTTTATCACCACAACACAACATCATTCTTCTGTCTAATTATGGACAAGAGACTGAAATCAAGAGACTTGTGCAGGGAGGACGACTGTAACACCTGGAGGTTGATGATGATGATGCTGATGATGATGACGGAACTTCCTCAGAGCATGTGAGGAAGCAGGGTTGTCTTTGTCATTGAGAGCATAGACGTGCATTTAAAGCCCCTGAGAATCACATGTCAAAGACTTGAGACTCTGTTTCTCTTTGACTTCCCACACCTCACCAACCTCACGGCTCCTTGGACTGTTTGGAGACACACGAGTCTGCCAGAGACAGCGTTTAAACACAGCTGCGTCAAAGCCGAGAGGACGAGCTCAGCCGAGCTCAGCCGAGCGGCTAAGCCTCAGGAGCACACGCACACTAAAGAGCGCCAGTGTCAGCAGAGAAGCACGTGACTCTGAGAAAGTACACAGACATCTTCTAATCAGCACGTTTCCATTGTTACGATTGTTTTCTATTGTGATCATTTTACTCTTTGGAGTCACGTAATAAAATAGAGAAAGTAAAGCTCATTAAAAACAAGCTGTAGCTCAGATTAATTATGCTGGTCTGGTTTGTGCGGCTCATTAATGCATTAGCTTCCTCTCGGTTGTTCAGCTCCATGGTTCAGAGACGACTTCTATTACAACAACAACAACAATAATGTGTTGACACAGCGTTAGTTGTTGTCGTGTCGAGCTGCAGAAGACAAGCAGAGGCTTTTTGTCAAACACATACAAACGCGCACACGGCACTTTTATGAGCTACAAGTCGACTGAAACTGCACCCATTACACCTCAGTAAATACTTGACTGCACCCTGGAGTGTGATGCTTGGTGCCGTATGTTCAGCCTTACTCACTAACCACTGGTTACTCCTGCTGGAGAACGCATGGTAGATCTCGAATTGAGAGAAAATGGCTCAAAGATGACGTTCAGGACATCATCATCAGATTTGTAGCTGACACTAACTACAGGACGGACGGTTCACTTGATTCATGACATTTTCCAGAGGAGTTAATCACCGCTCACTAGTTTCAGGTCTTCTTCAATCGCACATGATGTCTCTTTTATAAATGACGTTACGATTTAGAGGGAAATACGAGTGGACACAGTGTGAGGGACACATGGTGACGTCCATTGGAGGTGAAGTCTGTGATCTCACAGTTTCAGAAGACTATGTCAATCTTTATGAACATAAATAGTGACTTGATATTCTTAAAGCTGCTGTAAGCAACACAGTGAGTTAAATAAGAACTAAATCACGAGGTGAGGTGAATTATCAGCCGACACTGCAGATGAAATGTAAATGTTTCAGAACGAGCCACTGCAGGTGTGAATAACTACGTTCTTTACATACATGTACCAATGAAAGATGATGTATATAAAGATGAAGATCTATAAATATCATCAACATTAGACCAAGACGAGATGTGTGGTCTACATTTTACATTCAGTGTAAAGTCTCTGTGTCCCAGCCTGGCTTATTCCATGTTTCTGTCGCTGTTATTGTTGCTTCTGATATTTCCCAGTTTAAGTCCTGGGTCTGGGAACTGTGGCTCATGAGCAGAGCCCCTATAGTCCAGCTTAAGTCCGACCAAATCCATTCATGCAATTGTCATTTAACAATTCCATTGTCCAACTTTGAGAAATGGGACTCACAGTTTGTGCAGCTCTGTGAGGCTGAATGTAAGCACAGGGCGACTATGAATTGAGTGCAATTGTCTGAAAATATGTGAACACGATCACAGTAACAACGCTAAAATAAGAACAGGATGTTATTTTGCAGGTATTTGAAAATGACTGATATAAACGTGAGTGGAGATGAGGCTAAAGGAGGATAAATGAAAATCTCGCCACTTCACTGTCATTTATTTTGTATTTGTAGACCATTCCACAGCAGTCCTTTCCATATTTGTCTCCACCAAAGTGGGAAGTGACACAAACCAGATGGAAATCAAAGTGCGCTTCTTTTATCTCCGTGTGTCGCTGCCATACATTTACTGTAAACTCTCATTTAAATGTATTACTCATGGTGTCGTGTTTGAACAGTCTGTGAGGCCATCGCTTGTGTTTCACAGCCAGGGTAACACAGGTATGTCACGACAGTGTTGTTGTGGCAACGTGAATGCGAACTCAACTCATTCTCTTTCCTTGAATTTTAACAATGGAGAAACTGAGAGATCTTAACCCAGAATGTGATCTGAACACACTTAAGTAAAGACTGCATGAATCATCATCATCATCTACTACTCTCTCTGTGTCTCTGTGCTCTATGCTGTGTAGCTCTGTAGTCTTAATATTCACCAGTTAATGTTTCCTACAGCACAACAGTATGAACCATTAACTCTGATGAGTCCCAAACCACAACCCTGTTACATGTGTGATCGACAGAGGGAAACATTTTTAATACGTTTTGAATAAACTGCCAAACCGAAGTCTAAATACACTACACTGTCAAAATAAAACAGTTAAGTTAGATGAGAACTATTTGTCAGAACCCCCCCCCCCCACCGTCTCTGTAGCTGCTGTTCATGCTGAGTAAACAAACATGTCGTCCAAACTTCCTGCCTCTTTAAAGTGTGCAGTCAAACAAGTCACGACGTTTGTAAAAAACCCACAAATCTTTATCCCGTGTGCTGTGTCAAACTTGATCCAGTCATTTCAAATATATACATCGAGCTTTGAGCTGCCAGCATCAAACTGTATGAAGGACTTTACACAGCTCTTCTATATTTAGCGCTCACCTATCGCTCAGCACAGCCGTCAGGGGCAGTAATGAGGTTCAGGCGCTCATTCAAAGACAAACTGAATCAAACGAACAGCCTTTAGAGGAGGAGGACGTCCCGTTCCGAAAAAAACTGCAGCCTCCCCAATTCCACAACTATTTAAAGGTTTATAGTCACAGTGTTAATGTGTTGAGCTGGCACACAGAAAGCACACAGACCACTGTATGAGGTGAGAAGGACCCCCTGCTGTGATGTGATGTGAACTTCTCACAGCAGGAGGCAATCTGTGGACAGATGTCATCATTCATGATCAGAAACAGGTTTCCATGTCCTCTGAAACTTGATACACACACAAGCTTCTTCTCACACTAATAAACGGATAAAACCTCTGTGATATGACCAACATGCTTTGTAAAGGGCGAGGATACAGGAAGTGAAGGTTTGATGAGTCACAGCCCAGCAAAAAGTCTCCATTATCAGCTCATTAATATGTGCTGGAAAAACGGCAAAATCAAAATGTTTGAATACAAACAGTCTGTGATTAATGTCACTGATGTTATGACACGGTCACATGAGATACTTCTGCCATTACTATATATTTACTTCCTGTTTCTGTGATGACATTTTCTTACATATTTAATTAAACTTGGT
The DNA here is from genome assembly GCF_963457635.1 of Microchirus variegatus. Lineage (NCBI taxonomy): Eukaryota > Metazoa > Chordata > Actinopteri > Pleuronectiformes > Soleidae > Microchirus > Microchirus variegatus. The sequence goes on from NC_139803.1 coordinate 28,984,850, forward strand.
TTTAGTGGCTTAAGTACACTGTTGTAATGTAACAAAGTACAAATACTTTGTTTCTGTAGTACTACATTCACATGGTGTGTACTTTGTTAATTATGTATATTATTAAATATATATTATATACTTTTACTCCACTACATTTCCTCTAACTCTCTTTGATACTCGTTACTACCAAATTAAATGAGGAGAAGAAGAGTTGCTATTATGGTCTGTATTCATACAGAGCTTTTCTAGTCTTGATGAAGCTGCTTTACACTACAGTTTTCACCCATTCACACATCTTTCATTCATACTTTCACACACTGCAACATGAGCTTAAGTGTCTTTGCCAGGAATTGAACTCACAACCTTCCAGTTGAAAGACAACTGACCTCACTTTTAAATACTTTTTTCTTTTTTGATACTCAAGTACAATAAAGGTCATAAACTTTAACTTTTACTCAAATATGACTTGAAGGTACTTCATATAAGACTGCTTATGTAATAATGACCCTGAAGACTTCGGGGTTGGCAGGGGAAAAGATCCATTTGTAAAAAAAAAAAAAAAAAAAATGATGGGAATAGTTTCTAAGTCGTTATTGTTGGATTCACAGTCCATGCCCTGAGGTTAGAAAACTGCACCCTTGAGTCTGTGTGTGCTTATAGAACATGATTTATGTTTAAAGGTCACAAAATGCAACGTAACCCAATAAAAGAGGTGAAACATAACAAGACAACGTCGCTCAAAACCTGGACGTGTGTGTGTGTGCTGTGAAGAGGTTCGATGGATGAGTGAGGAATGAGCCACGGTGGCTCAGTGGTTGGGTTTAATCTATGTTTGGTATGTTATCTTATTCTGTGAGTGGTGTGAATAGTGTATGTGGTGTATATTTGGCAGGCTGTACCTGTGCCTCGCTCTCCTCCCATGGCTCATTACTAGTAAATCAGCCCACAGGCAACATAAGGGCTCCTTGGTGTAGATCCCAGATTGATGCTGGCTGGTACTGAGTGACCTTTTCTAGTTTTTCCATTAAGATTTTTCCCTTTCTCTGAATTAAACCAGAGTCCCTGGCTATGATATGTGTTTTAATGAAAGCGAGAAAGAATATGATTAGAACAGCATTGCTGTATTTTGATACACTTTCGATTTAAACAGGATTGACTTATTTTTCCATGCAGATTTGCTGAATCCTAAACATGAGTTTGATTGACTTTCCATCTTTGACTGTTTTGAGTTTCCCTGGCAAAGCAGAAACAGCAGTGAGTTTATCACGAGCTTCTCTGAGGACCAGAGCCTCTTCTTTTTCTTTGTTTACCTTTGCCAAAACAACACCTGAGGCTCTAAGATTCTCTGTTTATCTCCCTGGAAAAGTGTTGAGATACAGTGAGGGTACAGTGCTTCATCCCCACTGCACTGTGTGTGTGTTTGTTTTTGTGTGAGAGGATGAATTCTGTACAACCACACTTCCTCACCAATTCAGCAACTATTTCTTTTTTCTATTTCTCTTCATCTTCTCTCCCTCGCTCTCCCTCTGTGACCAGCAGATAAGAAAATTACTATAGCAACCGTTACAGTGTTTCCACAAACTGTCATTGTTTCCAGAGCTACTGTTGAAGGGAGATTAAAAATAATAAGCAAACGCTGCCATTAGAAAATGCAGCAGGCGACAAAAACATTCATTCCAATTTGTTCTTGAACTCTTATCCTGCCACTCTGCAGGGACTGATAAAAAGTCACACTGCAGGCAACCCCTGTCTGTATTCATGCATTTATGCTTACTTAATGGCCCTCAAGAACACGATATAGTGGCTTTTAAAAGACAAATATGTGGACTTACTCCAGGTACTATGATTTTTTTATGGGGCACTTGGCACTTTATCAAATGAGGTGTTGCCAAAACAGCAAAAAGACCGAGAACAAAGAAGAGGAGGAAAAACATACAAACTAAAACAAATAAGTATAGGTTCTTTAAGAATCTATACAGTATGGAGACAGCTGTAGAATAAGAATGAGTTGAGCTTGATGAACGGATTGTTTCTGACAACATTATTAGGGCAAACTGCTAAATCATTACAATAAATACAATGATAATTAAAATACGCTTCAGCATCCTGCAAAGACCGGGTCAAAGACATAAAGAGAGCGATCCACACCTAGAAAGGGTTACTTTGGCGTTTTCTGATCGCCCGTGGCAGGTTATTAAGCTGTTGTGATTCAGACGAGACCCGAGTTCAAGCCACATCACCGCGAAAACAATGATGAAGGATGGAAATGGAAATGCACGCTTATTCGTCACGAGACTGATTTATAGAGGAGTGACCTCTGGGTCAGCTGCCAAATAACTTGCTCTTCTATAGGTTGCTGATTTCACTTCCCAAATAAAGAGGGAATGTTTCTACAGTCACTGTCACATGTTTTTGTCTCAAACTGCTGCAAACTATCTGAGATCTTTTATTTTATTTTATTGGAGTTAATCTAATTGATCCTCAGTTCTGCTCCAGAATAGCTTTCTGTTTTCTTTGTTTTTTTTGCCCCCTGGAGTCAATAGAAGTAAATGTGCTGCTAAATCTGTGCGCCTTCAAAGCTCTTCTTTCTCTGCTCTCTTGCCAGGGTCAACACAGATAGACAACTCCTGTCTGCCTCCCCAGGCAAGACTTAGAGCTTTGACTGTTGCTTTGTGCTTAGAGTCGGTCAGCCATCGTCATCATCATCATCATCGTCGTCGTCTGCAGCAGCAGAGGCAACAACAACGATACACACATGAGAGCTGCAGCAACGATACACACATGAAAGCTGCAACAGAGAGAAAAACATGAAAAAAATATATATTGGCAAAACTGCCCTGAAATCCCAGAGAAATGGTTGCAAACACCAGAAAAGAAGGTAAGATGAGTCAGTGTGTGTTAAAACCTCATCGGCCTCATGAGTGAATGAACGAATGGGAAATTCATTCAATTCATTTTGACTAACGGCTATTGATTCATATTCAGAGATCACGGCCATTAAAAAGCTGTTTTCATCTCCATCATTCATCTCCACATCAACTCTAAACACGGCTCAGATTATTGTCTGTCAGTGTCCAGATACAGACTCACTGTTCCAGCCCTACATGTTCTTTACTCTAATCCTGACTCCAACTCATTCTTATTGGAATAAAATGATAATTTGACAATAAAAAAAAAAGTGAACCTGAGAGCAAAAACACCTGTAAGATTCCTGATAACTCATGTTTGTGGTTCTTTAGTTTGATTTGTCGTTGGAAGCCAACGTGCTGACTACCTCCTGATTTATTCATCGACAGAGAGCTGAAACCAGGTGGCTATAAACATTTAGGTTAGCCCTGCCATTCCTGTCTATTGACATAAAGCTATATCAGTGAGAAACAGTTCCTCCTCCTCCTCCTTCAGCAGCAGCAGCTTCTTAAGTGAGGCTGTAGGCTGAGGTAAAGTTGGCGCTGCTGTCATTGTGTCTGCTGTAAAGCAGCGCTGAGCCATCAAACCTCTCAAACCTCTCAGTGAGGCACACATCCATCAGTCTGCAAACACGCTCAATCTCCCACAGCACACAATGGCCCTGCTTCCCATTTCCAGCCTTTCATTACAACAGCATTCCCTGAGTGTGTGTGTGTGTGTATGTGTGTGTTCACCCCCCCATGCTCAAACATGCTTTAAATGTAAGTCAAATTTGCTTCATATCTGGTATTCAGTTGTTGATGACGATGATGGTGACGTGGAAACTTTTGCAACTCTTCTCTCCGTCACTCTGTCTCATGTTCCTCACTCACTCACTCACTCAGGTCCATTCTATATTTTCACATCTTCTTTTACAAAAGTCTCTGCGTCTGTGTCCACAGGCAGAGAACCATGTCTTTAATGAATTCACTATTACTCCGATGGGAGCTGCAGCCTCCCAGTGAATTAGAGACGATCAGTATTCCTCCTCCATCCATCCATCTTCTCCTCTCCATGGAGCTTCCTGGAACTTCTCTCACTACAAATTGAATCAGCAGCTGTTCTTAATCTCCTTCCCTCACTCTCACACAAACACGTGCACAGTTTACTTTCTCCTCTCCTCCATGTGTTTTTCCACCTTGTTTTCTCGCCTCCTCCTCCCTCTCTCTCTCTCTCTCTCTCTGAAAAACATCATTGTTGTGACCCTGTTATAAACTCACTCTGTCATCTGTGACATCAGCTCTCTCCACGACCACAAGGACGACCTCCGTAAGCGCCTGTCCTACACCACACACAAACTAGAGATGGTGGAGACAGAGTTTGAATCCACGCGGCAGTACCTGGAGACGGAGCTGCGCCGTGCTCAGGAGGAACTGGAGAAATTTACAGAAAAACTACGCAGGTGTGTGCATGGGATTCTGTGAGCTTTTGGTTTTTATTCCATGTGTAACTCAGCCATAAAACTAATGTAGCTGGAGCTATGAAGCTGAAGTTAGATGAAAGTGGATGCCTTTCTTTCCAAACCATGGTGACCTTCACCGACCAGAGAGGAAAGTGTTTGCTTGTTTGTTTAATTTAAAAGGCTTATTCTACGACTATACAAAAAAACCAAACTATATTCATTTTTATCACTTATACAAACACTGTATTAAATCTCTGCCAAAAAAGTATTTAAAGGCTGTGGCAGCTCAGCGACAACATGGAGGCTCAGGTATTCCAGGTAATTATTATAAAGAATGGCTTTCATGGTGTTGTGTTGTTTGTTGATAAAGTAACTGGATGCATATTAACTTGATGTTGATATGATGCCATGAGCTTATATATTCTAAACTCATATGTTAATATTTATCTTGGCGAAGCTTTGTCTGCTAATGTTTGAATAATTCTTAGTGCACAGAAATGTATCCATAAGAATTACAACAGTATTTGATAACTAATCCTTTTTTCGGTGCAAATTTTCAGTGTGCACAGAGTTTTGCCTTGGACTAAATGGTCATGTATTATTTCATGAGTGAGAGGGAGCTGAAGTTTTCAGCCTTCAGAACCCTGTTGTCACACTGTGGACCATGGTCTAAATACATTTGGTAAACAAACCTGAAACTTTAGTCTAAAACTCTGGAGAGAAACATTAAAGTCATGCACAGGAGACTTTAGGATCTTCTCAAGCTGTGCACAAATCCCACCTCTGTGCTTCCCCCTCTCTTTTATGATAAGCAGAAGCTCAGCCTTTGCTCTCTGCCTGATTTTAACGATGTGAGTCATTGGCAGAGCTTGTTAGAGCCTCTTTTCTTCTCCCTCACATTAGGATCCAGAGTGGCTACGCAGCTCTGCAGAGGATCAACCAGGATTTAGAGGACAAGATGCACAGGACGGTAAGAGACTCTCTGTCCTCCACTTTACTCAAACACCTCAGTGACACAAAATCATCAAAAAACCTTTGGGTTTCTAAAGGCAAATATGGTAAATACAAGTACTCTTGTGTTCTGTTGTTCATGGTTATTTCCACACACATTAATGATGATAGAGGAGCTGTGGTGAACAGATATTCTGCTGCAGGCTTGTTGAGCCTTCAGGCTCCTGCTGCTCACACAGACTTCACCACAGTTCATCACTGCTGTCACAAACTGCATTTTCAGCTCCTTTCTCTGCGAACACTGCTGTGCCTGTTTGTGTTAATATTTAGTGAAACACGCTGAATCCGAATGGTGTTTGTGAGTTTGATTTGGAATCAGTTATTAGTCCTGTAGCTATTAGGAAAGCATACACGGTTTGTGTTTGTCTGAAAAGATCCATCATCGTCTTCTAACACAGTTTATGACAGTTTATCAAACAAATAAAGACTGTTTCTCAAGAATTATTATGTTTTCAGTCAAAACAAACGTTTGCTTGTTTGCGCCGGGCAAATCAGCAATGTTACAGCAGAACATTAATGTTGTAATGTTCTGCTCTCTTATTCTTCCTTCTCTGTTCTCTGTCTTCTCTTGCATTTTAAAAACATGGTAAAGAGAAATCATGTCTTTCGCGCAAGTGCTGCAGAGTTGTCTCAAACATGTACTGAGAGATAAAACTACTGGAATAATCCGTTTTAGAAGTTTTTTTATGACATGAAATCCTCTCGACTTCCTTGGAGCAATGAGTAAATGGAGTAAACGAGTAAAAGACATCTCTGAAAGCTGAAGGGCTGCAGAAAGCTTATTCAATCATGGTTTTCTTCCTGTATTAAATGATTGGTTGTAGGCTACACTCTGCACTATTGCATGCACTACTGATGCATATACGACTGATGCTCAGTGATGCTGCGAAGGAGACAACAGGTCTGATGTCATTTGCATAAACAAAGATAATTAGAGTATAGATGAAGCATTAGCTCGTTGAAATGGAGATGAGTGAAAACATTTGAGTGAGATTAATCCTGAGAAACAGAAACATCCTCAAATACAGGGATAATAATAAATTGCATGATGATGAGCTATGGTTTCACACACACAAGAAGATTTTCTCCCTCTCTCTCTTGTTCCCTCCATCTTTCATGAGAGAAATGAAAACTGTGCTGAATCGATGTGAACACACCTGTTTAGCAGCAGAAGCGCTCCGTATTCTCTCTCAGAGCAATTACATGATCAAAGACAGGGAGCGCAATCAATGTCCAAAGTAATTGGTCTTTTCTGCCGTGCAACCCTGTTAGAAAACTATTAGAGCTAACTGCCATCCTGATCACCTCAGCTGCAGCTGTCCAATCGCATCAGGCCGAGAGTTTTCCCCTCGCTCGCTGCCTCAGCTTTGGGACTCATCAGTCAGTTAGTGAGGAAGATGAGGGCGGCGTTACGGCGAGGAGCGCTCTGGTAACTTACAGTACTTTGATTAAAGTGGATCATAATCTCATCAGACGTTTGCCTGCAGCACACACACAATCATGGGAGAAGATGACCAGGGACAAGCAGTTACTGAACCTTTGTGAACAACAGCAAATCTGCACTGAGCAGATTACTTTGAGATTTCCATATCTAAAAGCTGCTTACACTACACGTCTGCCATTTACCCCCATGCACCAGAGATGGGTAAGTCACACATATGCAAGTCTCAAGCAAGTCTCAGGTCTTAGCCTTACCTAACGCTAACCTACAGTCAGGTCATATGAACATAGAAGATGGAGATCATTTCCCAGATATTCCACTTCTAAATCAACTAAAAAAAGACATTCAATTCAAATTATTGAGCCAAAGTTTCCCGTGTTTGAAAAACAAATCACAAAGTTAACTCCTCAATATTTCAGTAAATGTAAATATTCCATAAAAGTCTTGAAAGTCAAGTCGTTTACCAACGCTTCGAGTGCTCAAAACTGCTGCTGAATTCATGTCTGCATTCACTCACACATTCATGCAGTGTGCGTTTATGTCATGTGCTCATAACTTATTGAGGCTTCTTCACCACCATTCTCTTTAAAGTCTTTCACTCATGTATTTCCTCTACAGCAGAAAATCTCCAGTGGTTAAAGTCAAAAAATAACAATTACATATATATATATATATATATACACACACATATATATAACTGTTTGTGCCCTACAATCAGATGAAAATTTGCTTTTATTTGCATTTTATTTACTGCTAAGTTAATTTATTATCATTTATATTTCATTTATTATTTATTTATCAAATAAACAGATAAATAAATTGGTTTGAATTCTCTTAAAGAAAAAAATTAATGTGATGTTTTGAATAAAACACTTTTTTTTTTTTACAAAATTCTATATTCTTTTAGACTCGACAAACACTAAACAAACACAGTATTTGTTTTCGGCTGTCCAATCACTAATCCGCTCATTTATCTTCTCCACTGTTCCACTGTGGTTTATCTTCATTCGTGGCAGCTCATTGAGATCTTTTTCTCTGTGAACTCATTAATGTGACAATTGTAATAAATCAACATAGACGTAAAATAGCGTATGAAACATGCAGACGACAGCCATTCAAAACACAATCTGCCTCCCAGTGTAATCCTTCATGCTTTGTTCTATTAGGAACAAACTGAGAATTTCAAATGTCCATTAATTTTAAAGGTTTGTCCGTGGAGAGAGAATGCTTGTGATGTCACACAATGACATTTCAGGACTGAGTGTGTGTGTTCCTTTGTAGACAACAGTGCAGCCTGTGACAAAGGCAGCTTCTTTCAAATCAGACGAGTAATTAAAAGTTGTGAGCGGCCTGAAACGACAAGGTCAGCTGAAAAACAGCCCAGAATACAAGTATTTCATAAAGAGCCAAGCAAAGATTAAGGAGGGGATGAAGCTTGTTGTGATGCTGACGTTGGAGGACTTTTTCTGATCTGCAGATAAACGTTTGACAAAAGACAGCTGCACTTCGATTTCTGCCAGGTTGGTCTTTTGTCTGCTCATTAAGAGATGAGACAAAAAAAAAACACAGGCTGCTATGGACCAGAATAAACAATAACACAAGTTATAAATCATTCTCGCTCTATTATAAGGGCTTTTTTCTGTTTCGTTTTTATTTTCCCACCAGAATCCATCCGTTTAGAAGGAGCTGTCCTTGGTGCTGAAATCTAAAGTTTTAGTTCAGGGGCCACAAACGGTGCAATAACGCTAAAATAATACCATGACAAACTATAAGAACTCTAAATGTTTCTATCAACATGGATCTTTTTCAAAACTATTATGAACAACCAAGTACAATTTTAACACTATGAAGTCTAATTTTACCATTTGAACCTACAGATCACAGTGGATCACAGGAAAAACACATTTAGTCACAGGCTGTTGGAACTGAAAAATATAGCATTTAACATTATTATTAGATTCTAATCATACTGTGAAATGTTGACAAATTCATGTTACGAGCCGGATTGAATCTGAAGTGTCAGCTCTTCTTCATTTGAGTTCATTTTCATTTTGTCTTTGTTTCATTTGGTAAATCTTATTCTTAATCTTATGTTGGTAACATATAAACATGTAACTGCATCAAAATGTAGAACTGTTTTCCTCAGGAAGCAAAATGAAACATGAATAACTAAAATAAATAGATTTGATAATAATTGATATAATGAGATTTAGAGTTTATTCCTTTAAAGCTTTAAAGTGGTGGATATTTAATATTTAATATTTATTCATTAACACAGCTTTTAACCACGTTCAGGGGACGGATTATTCATCAGAGTTAATTATTTTAAGACGTCACTTTGGCTCAATCTGTGGTTGACATTTGTTGTTATTTTTCATAATTTAGAGAGCTTATTAGATGAATTAATGATTTCTCAGTTGAAGGATTAATGAGTCAGGTCATCAATAATAATGAATGATGACTGTGAGTTACATCCCAGAGAAGATGCACTGCATTCCATTTCTCTCCAGATATATTGATCTGTTTCCTGTCATAACCAATGTGAATAATTGATGTTTATGTAACACAGGCTCTCGCTTAATCCCCGAGGCTCTGAACGACTAAAGCTCTGCTGTTGCGTGTTTAGACGTTTAGAGCAGTCATTGTTTGCAAAGCTGAAAATCCAATTATAAAATATGAAAACATGCATGTTCAAAATAGACAAAAATAAACAGACTATAAAAGCATTTGTTGTTTTATAAAATGGCCAAAAATTAACAAGTCATGGCTCGTTTACGTGTGTTTGCCAGAGATTATTATTATTCACAGATTAGTGTCATTAATGTTCCATATGTTCATCACATAAAGGGAAATGGAAACACATGAAAAATGCAGACGTTTACTATGATAGATGATTTACAATTTACTATTTACAAACCATTCTTAGTTACAGCCAGTGATGAGTTTACATTTATTTGAAACAAAGCTTAGATATAAAGCTACAGTTTCTGTAAATCTGCATAAAATAATAGATTTAACTTAACTTTGTTGTATTTGTTTCTCAAATCGGTTCAACTTTGTTCAAAGGGAGTCGTTATCGTCGCTGTGTAGATTTGAAAATCCTTTTTTAATTAGGTTAGAGTATCTGATCTTACCCTCCACGCACGCACGCACGCATACACACACACACACACACACCCCTTCAAAATAAGACCCTGTTTAGCTGGAGTGCAGCTTTCTGTTTCTGTTCTCTGCTCCAAAGCAAAGTTTTTCCGTAATTGCATCTCCGGGGATTTCGGCTTCATTTGTCCAGTGAGGAGAGAGAAACTGCAGCAGAAAACATTTGTGTTTGTCACTTACTCCATTCAACAAATACATACTTGAAAAGCTTTCAGAGCCTATTTCTACCTAGCAACCAAACCAACTAACCACCAGTTACAGACAATGACAAAGTGATCTCTTTATATTCGTTTTCTTTGATGCTATTGAGTTCATCCTCTCTTATGCCTGCTCCACTCGTCTACAAGTCCTCACACCATTCTATATATTGTTATTATAGCTGAATGTAAAGTGTTACCACTGACAAACACTAAATACTATTATTACAAATTACACTATTTACAGAGCAAGAGACCAAAAGCTGCAAAATTCTGCATAAATTAAAACATGTTTTCTGACTCTCTTATACACATTCATCATAATCACAGATAAAGACATATTTGAGTTATTAAACTCATCCTGATGTGGTCGTGTGTACGTTCAGACTCGCAGAAAGTCATCCAGAGAAATGAGCTGCACAGTGAGTGAGTGAGTGAGTGAGTGCCACAGAGCCGTGTGTTTTGACAGCTGATTAATGAGATCCTCACAGAAAATCTGACAGTAATCACCACCTCTTAGATTGGATCCTGTAGCTCTGTGAAGCCCTGCATTTCAAAACAATCGCCGCTATTGAGAGATCAGAGGTGAGGGGAGTGGGAGGCCGAGCCACTGCTCACAGCCGGGTCATTTGTCAACTGATGCTGCTGCTGCTGCTGATGATGATGCTGCTGTAGTGTGCCGGCTCTCACAATTACCAAACTGTGTGTGTGTGTTAACTGCAGTCTGATGATAATCTAATGAAATAATCTCTTGTGTAAAATACTAGATTGTTGTAAATATCGTGAAGAAAGAACAAATCTGACAACAGTGCAGATGAAGGTTTAATCTGCATCTTTATGTTTAAACTTAAACAAAGCACTATTTTATTTGATTTTAATAAACAGTAAGTCGTTATCGCTGAGCCACACCCTCTGTAGTAATACACCCATTACACCGAACAACTGCTGTAAACACAAAGAGGAAGTCAGTTCTGCTGTGTTTTTCTTTCTTTTCTTTTTATAACCAATCACACTTCATTGTACAATTATTTCAACACCTTGTGTTCGTCGTTGTGTTTCAGCTGCAGAACAAACAACGCGTGATTATTCTGAGTAAGAATTGATTATTGAATTGAATTCCCAGTTCATCTTTTCACAAATATTGATTACAAATAATATTTGTTTGTCAATAGATATTATCTATTGTACAAATTAAGACAATGTTTATGGTACGAGTTATGACAATGGTTATGGAAAATAAATCACGGTTTCACTATATTATAAAGGTTATTTACACTGAGGTAAGGGGATTTTATACTGCAAACCTCCAGGCTCTGTATCGATACACTGAACAAAGTGGTTTTCAGTTGATAACTGTGGAGGAAAGCTTGGGGTCATCATCATCATCATCATCATCATCATCATCATCATCATCATCATTCTAATGTTGATAGTGTGAGACTCACAGGTGCTGAGACAAACGTGGACACAGAGACAAACATCAAGGTCTCTGTTAGTGTCTCTGACTGTGAAAAGTCATTTTGCATTTCTGTCACAGTAATAATTGAAAATAGGACGGGTGTTTCATGAGTCTTATGTCCCTCTTTCTCTCCCTCTCTTTCTCTCCCAGAGTAATTGATATGATATGAACTCTGGCAACGTAATCTTCTTTTAATTAAGACCTGCTGCTGGCACCAGCTTCACACTCTTCTCATTTTTCTTCTCCTCCTCTATCATCTTGTTTTTTTTTTCCTTCCTCCCTCTGTTGCTGCCTCATCTTTCTCTGGTTATATCTCTACGTTCCACTCTTTCCTCTCACCCTGTTCACCTGCTCTTATCATCTACTCCGTCTACCGCTCTTTTTTCCTCTCCGCTGCAGTCACAGCACCATGAAGAGGAGAAGAGAGCCCTCAGCCGCGAGATCATCGTCCTCAACAACCACCTCATGGAAGCGAAGATCACCGTTAATAAACTCAGAGAGGACAATGTGAGTTCTCACAGCTGCGTCACACGCACTGTAAAACAGTTCTGTAGTTAAATATAAGTGTATGTGGAGCAGTTTTCAGGTGGAATTAAGACAGAGGAGGCCATGCGTTATGAAACAGACGCTAACGACGCAAATGGAAAACACAAGCCTTAGACACAAAAACACAGGCATGAATCCACAAGGACGGAGGAGGAGTGAAGAGAAACCATTGTGTTTTTATCCTTTCTGGTTTGCAAAGGCCGCCGTAGTTTCCTGAGGTGCTCGGGAAAGGGAGGAGTCAGTTTGTGGCACCATCAGATGAGAGAAATACAGTTCATCTAACGGATTTATGGGATGTTCTTACGTCTCGTTATCCAACTTTGTGTATCACAGGTTAATGAATAAACCTCATGTTCTGACCTCACACAAAAGTGTGGTCATAAACCGCTCCACTAACAATGACTAAGACTTCACTGAGCTTTCTAATGTTCATTATGGTCTGTTTGAAACATCCACAATAACTGCAGGGAAGCCAAACGTCCCCAGGCGACAGAATAAAACAATACAAAGATTGAAAAAGCAGTGATGGTTAACATGTGGGGGGAGTTTATAGCTGTCAGACAGAAGCCTTTGATATTATTGGATGTATTGTCAGGAGGAGACTACAGTGCAGCAGTGGAATGACCTTTATATATATATATATGGATGGATTTAAAAGAACACCAGGTTCTCCTCGCTCTCTCTCTGCTCAACTACAAATCTGAAAAGCATCCAAAGTGGAGAGAAAGCACCGAGACGGAGAGAAATGACACGACAGCAGCTTCCAACACTGGGAGGTGGAGATAAGTGAACGCAGCTCCATTCAAATGAGCACAGACTATTATGGGAAGACAGAGGAAATATTACCAATGAAAAAGAAAGGTGGTTATTAATAACGTCCGCAAGGTGAGAAACGACATGTTAATAATTAAACTGCACTATATTCCCCGGATGATTTCAGACACCACTAAATAATGAATCTGCCTTTCTTTTACAAAAGATTCTGCAGGTTTTACATTAAAATGATATGAAATATGTTTTATGTTTAACTCCTGAGCCCAGTTTACGCCAGGTTCTCTTTGGTTCCCTTGTGACTATGATTCATTGACGAGCAGCTCATAAATAATGAATGGATCGGTTTTATTTTTAGATGTATTGTTCTCCACATACACACACACACACACAGTAATTAAGCCTCATTTAGAAAGCGCGATGATATGATGTCACAGATTTTCACCCGTGGGTTTGGTGATTAATGTCTCTGTCTCTTCCAGGACCTTTACAGGAAAGACTGCAACCTGGCTGCTCAGCTGCTGCACTGCTCAAAGTCTCACTACAGAGCGCACAAGATGTCTGAGGTGAGCGTCGAGCTTCTAAGCACCAACTCACGCCAACTCAAATCTGTGCTGCAGCAAAATCTTTGCGTGGGCATTTAAAATCATCTTTGTGTAATTTAAAACCTCATAAAGACTTATTCCAATGTCTTTTGACAACATCTGCTTACATTTTACTATCTTCAGGCCTCATAAAAATAAATTAAAGTTCCAGTGTGGAACCTCGATTGCCCTGCTTGATGATGAACTATCACTAATGCTGCAGAGAGACAGGAATGATGAGACATCTCCAGTTGTTTCTACAGCACTCACATGTTACTGATCCTGAATACAGACGGGAACCCTGCTGCTTAACATTTAACTTTAACTCTGATGACATCAGAGTCTTCATACACAATCCTTACTTATCACTACTTCTAAAGTTCTACATCACTAGAACAAACCAGTGGATTGTTCCTGTAATGCAGAGCTGTTTTTCTGTCAAAGCCTCTTCACTCAGACTGATGAAGGAGTGAACCAGTGAACGAGAGATGGCCTGAAAAGAATAAAAGCACGGCTGAGCGCTGTTTAGGGATCAGCAAGGAACTGATGCTGAGCACCAAATCTCTTACACACATATATATATATACATATAAGACAAAGAGTCTTCAAACAAAAACCCTTACGTTGTCTTTAATCAGCAGCTTGATGTGATGATGACAAATGTGTGTGAGACACCTGTGTCCTTGTCCTCCTTCATACATTATACTCTGCATCATTTCAATGTTATGAATTACTGCTTCTTCTGCTTCTACTCCCAAACCTGGCTGTCTCCATGACAACAGCACTGTTTTCAATTCTAGCAACAGAATCAGTTCACATTTTTTTCCAAAATAAAAGCTCTGAATTCTCTTTTTTTTTGTGAAGATAAGCAAATCATTTAAGATCACATAAGCAAATCATTTGCCGGGCCCACATACTGATGCTGTTGGGCCACTTTTGGCCCACGGGACACCAATTGCTGACGACTGTTTTATGTGCAAATCAATTGCCATTTAAATATCATATGTTAAAAAAATAGTCTGGGAAAAACGTTCGCTCATAATAATAATAATAATAATAATAATAAGAATAATAGTTAGTGACGTCATTTTCATACTCGGTTCTATAAAAAGATGCAGTCACGTGGATTAACTCTGCAGAACTGTGACAATTAAATGGTGCACACAGCAAACTGTGAATTAAAACCCACTCTCACTCCCTCCCACACACACACACACACACACACACACACACACACACACACACACACACACACACACACACACACACACACACACACACACACACACACACACACACACACACACACACACACACACACACACACACACACACACACACACACACACACACACACACACACACACACACACACACACACACACACACACACACACACACACACACACACACACACACACACACACACAGCTCCACCTACTTTCCATAGAGTCCCTCTGGAGGCGAGAGCTGCTAAAAATAGCCCTGACTTCAAAGATATAGGTTATTTTATGATGAAGTGAGCGTCGATTTCTTCACAAAGCCAAGCCAGTATTTTTTTTTATTTTTTCTATTCCCAGCTGAAGAACCTGGTTTAATTTGAACTGGTGCTGTTCCCTGTGGACCTGATGTGTGTTTGATGGTAGAAAGAAGACCAACGCTTAGAGAAAGACAGAAAGGGAGCGAGGAAACGAGGAGAAAGATGAAAGATAAAGAAAGAGAGGCGAGAAAAGAGACCCTCACACACTTTCTGTTCAAACGTGAGCCAATCAAACCAGGTCATTGGTCACGTCTGTGTGACGATAAACCACAACAGCAGAGATAAGAAGATCAAGAGAGAGGACTGAGATATATCTAAGACATCTCTATTTTGCAATTGGCAAAATTACAAATCCGGAAAGAATGAACAAAACGTACAGAAAAAAAGAAAAATATGATAGCATTTACATGAACTGGACTGCAAGAATACACACAGATTCACTGATGAGGAACAGTTCATGGTGAATGAAAGACAAAGAGCTGATTGTATACATTATTAAGGAAAAGCTCATTTACTTTGATTACTGAGATTCACTGGCAGAAGAATCTAACTAAAACAAAATTGTAGATGAATTTAATTTCCCGTCTTCTCCCCACTTCTTTTGTCTTCCAGCTGCCTCTGGATTTCCAGGAGCGCATCAGTTCTCATATGGAGAAACAAACTCGGGGCAGCGGAGCCACCATTGCTTTGTGCCACTCCGCTTACACCGACACTGTGCCCACGTCACTGATCGCTAAGGTCCTGGAGAAACCTGAACCAGGAAGCAGCTGTCCAGTAACGCGCTCACCGAGCCCACAGCGGGCAGATGTGGAGTTTCTGACAGGAACAGGAAGTAGTGACCACCTGAATCGTCGCGTTGCTTATAAATCCTCTGACCTGTACTGCAGCGACACTGCCCTCTACTGCCCTGAACGATGGCAGGAAACGGAGCGCAGGCAGAGCGTGGACTTACACGGCACCGCGCTGCTACAACTCCACGCCCACAACTCCACTGACAGTAACCTAGAGGAAGAGGCCTATCACTCTGGAAGCTTCTCTCACCACGAGCCTCCGTCCTCCTTCCATGACCATCATGACTTTGGCACTGGCAGCCTCCCGGCGTCCAGCTCCTACTCCAGCTTCAGCCTCGCTTCAGATGATAAGGGTGCAGTGATTGGCGGGTGTGGACGCACGGCCAGCAGCACCTTGTCCTCCTCTCATCAGGGGCTCTATATGGAGTGGAGAGATGGTGGCAGTGGTGACTACGAACATAAAGGCTTGTCCTCATATGACAAAGACAGTCCAAGTTTCCCGAAGTCTCACAGCATCCAGCACATGGCCGCTCCCAGGAGTCCTCAGAAGAGCAGCTCACCAGCGTACACGAGGACAGCTTCATGCTTCAGTGAGCCGTACCACCCCAGCTCTCCTCGCCTGGCCTCCTCTCACAGCATGGGCTCCACATCTGGACTGAGCCAAGCTCGTGACAGAGCTGTGGACGTCCATGTCCCCGAGGACGACCTGAGCAGCCGCTGGAGACAGCTCAGCGTGGAGGACATCAACACATTCTCCTCTTCCTATGGGAACATTCCCGGCCGTGTGTCTCCGTACAGTTTCTCTGAGCACCACTTTGCCCTGGGCTCCTCCAGTAAGGTCAAAGGTCCTCTGTACAGCAGCTTCCCCGATGGGGATGAAGTCTTCCACAGCCGCATGCTTGACCAGTGTTTCGCTATCGGCGCGGCGGCGTCGCCCAGCCGTAAGCCCAAAGCACCAGAGCATCACAAGCAGGAGAAAAGCTCTGTGCTCTACAGAGCCAAAGACGACAGTCAGGACTCTGAGTGCAGTCTGTTCCTCTCAGGGAGCTCCAAAGACAAAGAGAGCAGCGTGGGAGCCACAGCGTCCAGCAGCACCAAGAAGGACTACGTCAATCTGAGCGCAGACAGCTCAGCGGAGTCTTTACATCACAGCTCACTGGAGGCCTCGAGTCTTCAACACTACCCCAGTCCACGGCCCAGCGTGAGGCCTCGTCCCAGCTCCAGCTCTGCTCTCAGCATCGGCCCCGCACTCCCAAAGAAAACTTCTCCAAGATACCAAAAATTTGGCAGCACGGGACTGACGAGGAAAGACAGTTTGACCAAGGCTCAGCTTTACGGGACATTACTGAACTGAAACTGAGAACCAGAGCTTTTCATTTTATGCATGATGATTCTTTACTTACTGTACGTCTCCTCACAGCAAAACATACTCTGTGATGAGGGATTAAGATGTGTTATCTCTTAGCCAAGGCACGTTCCATGCAGCCTGCAACTATTTTTTATTGTGTGTCACACGCTGTAGCGAACTGAGAGCAGCTTTTCACTGTGTTTGGAAGCGATGGTGATGATTAGAGGCGATGATTCATCACATACACATGAACATACTGAGCTACAGCAGTCGAGGAGTTTTACTAATATAAACACAGCACAGACAATAGACTTAAAGTGCGCGTGATAGACATAAAATAAGTCATCTTTTGGAGAATTGAAGTCGAGACGACCCCGTTGACTGTAAACTGCCAAACACACTTATCCACTCTAATTAAATCCATGCAGTAAAATGCACAAGGTGGAAAAACACATTTCTGACTAAAATGCTTTGAGCACTGAATATAACATTTAGAACAAGACTTATTGAGTTTCTCCTGATGCTGGATTTAACACAATCATAAACCTCTGCTCGTGAAATAAAACATATGAACATAGAATATTAGCATAAAATGTCCAGGACACATAATACACGACTAAAGAATCCAGATATGAGCTGCCAAGATTTTTAATATTGTTTTTCTTATTTTTTATATGAGAGCAGGAAATGAAATCAGAGCGAGTTGCGCCACAGTAGCGACGTTACACCAGGACACTTGTGAAACTGCCTTAAACCTGACGACTGTGCACATGTCGATATCTGCTCTGTTGTTTATGTACGTACACCAATGATGCTGCTGTCGCTACGGTTACTACATGCAGTTCTTCCAGTCGCACACAATCACACACACACACACACACACAAACAGAGAGAGAGGAAGAAGTCTGTTCTTAGACCGAGGATCATTTTCAACCATTTGAATTTTCTGGTCTACAAACCTGGCACAGGACGCAGCACAAATCTCCACAAACCACCACAGTTGGCATCAGTCACACATACCAAAACAAAAGGGCTGCATGTTCTAGTTTTCAGTTTAATTAGGGAAAAAAAATGTATCCAGGCAAGTTAGCAGATCTGCACAGTACGCACAACACAGAGGGGAGGGGGAGAGTGAACAGGTAGAAAAAGAAGGTGTACAGTCAGTGTTTTTAAAACAGCATGCTCAGTTAGGCTAGAGAAAACACTGTGTAAACAGACAGTGAGTATGTGTGTGTGTGTGTGTGTGTGTGTGTATATATGCAGTATATTTATATACAGTGCATACATCAATGTTAAGAGTTTGCCCCACAACGTCTGTGCTGCGATAAACCTGGAGGAATCTCTTCTGTCTGTGCAGCTCTATAGATCTGTGAGGGATAGACAGGGATAAGATGACACGAACTCAGCTTTGCCCTCACATGGTCATGCCAAGACTTCTTGATTTACGCCATGCTTCTACCTCTCCCATTCCTACAGATCTGGGAACTGACTTACAGCTGTTTTTATAAAAGATGTATTTCTTTTGCCTTCCTGTTTTGAAGGTGCAAACTTCTGCCAACACAAAATCTCCAATCATATTCCTTATAAAGTAAAGTTCTGGAGTTACAAACTGTACAGAGAACAGGGGGCAGTTGGGGAGGGTCTATGGCTCTTTTCGTTTTTTTTTTGCTGGATGTGAAAAAAGAATATGTTGTTCTTACACGATGACACTATTTTTTAATCCAGTTTTCAGTTGGTGTTCTAATCTATTTATTGAATGTTTTGACCCTGAATGAAGAGGCTGAAGTGTTTGTGTCCTACCTCCAGCTCTGTTCCATGAACAACAGGTCAGCGTATGTGTGTCTGTCTGATGCATGGTTAGATATTTTTGCTGTATGTTTATTTAAATAATAAAGATGGGTGTTGGGAAATACATCACTGCCTTCAATATATATTATTTTATCTATGGATTCAAAACCCTGACCCTGATTAAAGATCATAGAGAGTAGAAATGAGGTCACTTAAGTCACAGCCTATGTCAACTATCTCATCATCAGACATTAGGGAGCAGTGAAGGATGATGGGTATCTTTGTCACCACCATAAACACAAGGGCTAGTTATAAAAGACACACTATAAAATGAAAAAAAACTAATGGTAACTAGCAAATGTCCTTCCTCATATAAGAAGCTATATCAGACAGGTAAAACAGACGACAAAAACAGATATGGATTTCAGTGAATTTAAACTGTTACACGTTATTTCTCAAAAAAAGGTCAAACACAAGCGAAAAAATGTCGATCCACTGACTGAAGTTTGTCTGATGAGTAAACAAAGAAGTTTGCAAAGAGATAAAACATTAAAACATTAGGAATATTGCAAACATGGGCATATTTCTGCTGTGTGAGACAGTTGAAGGTCCTTTACAATGGTAATTTACTGAAACGTTGACTAACTTCAGTAAAAACAACCACAGGGACTGGGAAATGCTCAGCAATTTTTACTAAAAAAGAAAAGAAAAAAAAAGACAAACACAAGCCTTACTTTACACTACACCGTTATGTTGTTGACTTGCAGAGTCAGCGGAACTTAGACAGATATCAGACAAATATCATCGTACTTTAAGTTTGTGGTCGTCTCCATGATGCTCTAAAAAAAATCATTCCATAGCCAGGGAGAACAAAAGTGATGTTCATGCAAAACACTTCTGATAGAAATGCCAAGACATGATTTCATTTTTATATTGAAAAAATG
Organism: Microchirus variegatus; assembly: GCF_963457635.1. Lineage (NCBI taxonomy): Eukaryota > Metazoa > Chordata > Actinopteri > Pleuronectiformes > Soleidae > Microchirus > Microchirus variegatus. The sequence goes on from NC_139803.1 coordinate 29,004,759, forward strand.
AGTGCGTGGGCACAGCGACACTGCTCTCCCACCACTGAAGATAAAACTCACAAAAATCCACTCTTCCTTTCATCTTGTGACTCTCCCTGATTTGCAAGACGAGCAGAATCTGAATAGTATGTTTATATGGACTGCTGTTTTTTATCAAATGGAATGAAAACGTGGGAGGTTTTGAAATGAGATGAGCTATCACAAAAACACACTGCAGTGTTTTTCTTTCCAAAAGCATGAGATAAGGGTTCTTACATCTCATTTTCTGCTCAGAGATAACTAGGGGATGCCGTCTTTAATATCGTCTTTATATGTGCAAACTTATTTCCCTTCATTTATCCTGCAGTCATCAATGCCAGATCTTGATCTCCCCGGCCCAGTCACACGTGGCCGCAGTAGCAGGAAGAACGGGATGCTGGGACACGCACAGACACGGCTGGCTGTGAGCGCGGAGTGTGTGAAGCGTCCGTGTGTTGTGGTAGTCAAAGAAGTGAGCAGAGCCGGTGGAGCTGCCCGAGGCCAGGATACTTCCATCCTGAGAAAACTCGCACTGAACTGCGTATCCCTCCACCTACAGCAAGGTCAAACATATACAACACTTTCTCTTTACTCAATCATGACAGCACGTTACTTTTCAGGAGGAAAACTGTTATTATTATCACTTCATGCTTCTCTCTAAAGACTTGTTAATGAGAGAAAGGCTGAACTTTCTCAGGAACACTTTGCACTCATGTGAAATAGATATATTAAACTTTATATATATCAGGGTTCTTGCTGGTGTAAAATTTGGAAAAGTGATCATTTGCAGGCTCTAGCAGGCACATTGCCATCATATATAACATGTATCCACTGGACAGATAAATCCTCTGAGGCTGGAAGTTTGTGTAGAACTCTGTGCTGCACTGTGGAGCCAAGAATAGAATTTTTCGCCAGCACTCTCGCGTGTTTTACAGACAAAGCGGAGCTCCGTGAGACAACAATTCCAGGAATTTAGCGTCTTGTGACGTCCCAAGGAGAGTGGAGGTCAACATGGTGTGTTTTATCTCCTGTACTTAGACTGAGGAGGACCACAAAAACATGAGTGAGTCATCTTTTTCACACTATGCCGACTGATAGGGGCTCCAGATCTCCCAAATAAAAGTATTAAAATGAATAAAAAGTTGATTTTGCATAATATGGGACCTTCAACGATATTTGGAAGCCTATGTATCAATTGTCAACAAACAATTTCAGAAGCATGCTTCACCCAGTTAAATGTGTCAACACTCATCTCTGCGCCTCATCCTTACTAAACTGCGTTATTTAAAAGATAAAAGAAACAAACGTGTTTGTTTGACTCTCTTTTGAAAGATGTCAAATTCACGAGTGCAGTTCTTTGTGCAGGTTTCCACACTGCCAGGATACAAAGGTATAACAATTACACATCAAGAATATATGATGTTAAAATAACAAAGTTCCCCTTTGTCCAATTTTCACCTTAAATTTTCAAAAGCTCTGCACCACAGAACCTCGCTGTTACCATTACATTGAAATATAATCCTGTCTCAAACTCTGTTTCTGTCCAGTCAGAAAACTGTATCTGCAGGACAAGGTTTGAAGTATACTTGAATTTGAATGATTACGAATTTGCTTTTTCAGACAGGATGTCCTACAATAGAAATACAACATACACTATTAGTTAGCATTAAAACATTTACCAAAGAGCCAGTTTCACACTGGGGAAAAAAAGACAATGGTGGTGTACTGGTAAGTCATCAGCTTAATAATATCACACATACATTAAATGTAAAACTATGGTTGAAGGACATGTACAGTTCAGTGCTCAGTTGAAGAAAAACAGTTGAAATAAATGACAAGCACATCTTTATCCTCAACTATCAGCTCTGCAGTGACCTTGACCTTCGCCTCCTGAGCGGTTCACATGTGTGTGGAACAGTGTGTTCCTGGTAAAGAGACCAAATCCACAACATGATGTCGAGCTGCCGGACGGTGATACTGTCACTTTACTACACATGAAACTGAAGGAGACTGAAATGTGCTAATGAGAAGATTTAAGTTAGAGAAGCAGCCACAGACGCGTTTATGGTCAACGCTGTGCATCAACATGCTCCGAACTACAAAGTGGAGAACAAAGAAATGAGTCTCAATAAACAGGAAGTCAAGAATCTGCCTGCTGATGCATAAAGTGCTCACATCAGTAAATAGATCAAGGTAAAAAAAAAAACTTTTTTCAAACACTTTGAATTCAAATGACTTTGGAGTTTTGTTCTCACATATCTAGTAAGTTTAAAGTCGTAGTGGAGATATCTGATGCCAGATGCACGGTAGTGAGGATAAACCAGGCATCATTTCTGCCAATATCCACCAACTCAGACGGCCAAAGCCTCACTCTTTGAGTGCATTTTTCAGTGCATTTGTGAAGTCACAGAAGTAAAGAGTATATGTGGGGCTGCTGCTTAAAAGAGGAGAAACAATTACAGGGATCACTAAGTTTCCATGTAGCAATGACCATGTGAGACAGAGTGGAAAATAACACTCAACATATCCTTTGTAATATGTGTCACCATCAACTTGACTGACTGTTGCTTTCAAGCTGCAATAAAGCTTTTTGTAATCATTGTAGAAGGCTGTGTGAGACGCTGTCTGAATATAAACACACATAAACACACGCAGGTGTGTTTGTTTCCATGTAAAATATAATGGAAAATAACTAATAATTAAAATGTTTTAAATAGGTTTGTTGTTTTCTATCTCAGGGTCACAGACAGAATGAGAGATGAATGTGTTTGACAGACTCCACGGTAACATGTTTACAATCCACAGACATATTATGGTCTGTATGTTTGCCTTCTATAGTCAACACGTTGTATTGTGCCGTGTATTTAGAAAAGACTGTGGGATACAAGTCTTTACATGGTATGCAGATTGTGTGAACATTCGACTGTGATACTTTCTCTGTTGATCACTTAAATGGCCATCCCAGTGGCAGCAACCATTACTGACCTTCTGTCCTTCGTATCGCCGCCTCTTGTTCATTCTATAAGGTCGCTGAGATGAAAACACCGCCATGTAGTTCCCGTTGGTCTGGGCGACGAAGGACTCCTCCAGAGGATGGAGAGCCAGGCTGGGACACGTGAATCGCTCCTGGGAACCAAAGGAGAGGAGGGAAATTAATTCATTATCTAACATTGAAACAAAACATTGATTAAGCTGCACATTAACTACATTCTTAGAAATAAGGGTTCCAAAAGGGTTCTTCTACAAGGGCTGAGGTTCTACCTGGAACCATTTGCTTCTGAAAAACCTTTTCCCGAAAAAAGGGTTTTTCAAGTGTTCTTGGTAACACTAATGGTTCCAGTAAGAACTATTTTGATCCACAGAACTCTTTAAAACCCCTTTCCTGAATAAAGGGTTTTAAAAGGGTTCCAGGTAGAACCTTTGCCAAAAGGGGTTCTCCTATGAGGACAAGCCGAAGAACCTTATATGGTTCCACTTTTATTTCAGCACGTTTATTTCTAAGAGTGTAGTCCTCATGTTCTCAGATTTTTCAGGTATATAGTGTATGTAATGTAAGTATATTCCCATCCCGAGGGTACATTCAGTAGCAGCCTCACTGCAGGTAGTGTCTGTGAACACTCATGAATCATGAGGCTTCAAAAAAGGAATTCAGATTCTCATGGGTGATACCATGACCACTTCCCACTTGGTTATGAAACATTATCAGTACCCATTCCATGAGTATAGATAAAGTGTACAACAATCTAACTACACTAGTCCTCTGCCTCACAGGTGTCAGTCACTACCCTCACACTCACACATTTTAACGAGCCACACCAAAAAAGATGGACATTTTTATAACTATATTAAATAAGGAATGTTCATCATAAGTGAGTAGGTTTTTTGAACAGTGATGAAATCTTCTGAAAAACACCTGAGAACATTTTTACCAACCGCACGCAAAAGCCCTTTATCTGCACGCCAGGAGGGAAACGGGTGTGACTGACAGCTCGTGGAAAACCTCGCTCTTGCTCTTCCACAGAGGCAGCGACTCTCTATACTCTTTACATATGTTACACCAACCACAGCCAAAGCTACAGCATTCAGAATGTGTCTGCTGCAGGACTTGAGGTGAAGGGAGACCACAGCAGTGAGAGCACTGGTGAAATACAGATTCACACACATAATGGTTTACGGTGCATTCAAAGACCAAAAACAAAAAAAACATGGTCTATCTTGCATGTGAGAAAGCTTGCTAAAAAGAAAGTGGAGACTTAAGAAACTGTGGAGCAGCGTAAGACAGATCACGGTGACAGATTCAGATTCGAGTCTCTGATTGCTCTGCTTGCTCAATAAAAGGAAATAAATACATATAAATGTACATAAATGAAGGTAGTGGGCCATGACCTGCTGTAAAGGTTTTAATTAAACTAGTGTTTAGCAGGTATATGCTGATTGTTTGTGTTGCTACGCAACAGTCAAGTCATTTGTGTTGGTGGAGCCAAATAAGTGGTAAACAAAAATCTGTTCTTTCTTTCAACTCATAAATGCAATATCACTCCACGTTGCACTGAATATGAGCACAGCTGTCATATCTTTGATATCTGATGTCTTATATTCAGTACAACAGTGCAACATCGAGTGTGATATCGTATAATTGTTTGTCTTCTATCGCATGGATAGTTATTTTGTCAATCTTTGAGAATCTTCGAGTCTTACTGTAGCAGACAATCAATTCATCTGCAGGAAAAACTAACTGATGCCAAGTTATTCGGCACAAAAACAATAAGGTTATTAAAAAAACATTTTTAAATAGAGTCAGTCAGTGTGAGCGCACGCTGCCTCCAGCGCTGTTCAAACTGTCGGAATATGACACACATTTTTTAAGAATGCACCTCAGATGGGACCTGGGATTTCAAAGTCAATTCAAACTGCTTTCATTGGATGATCTCATCTAAGAGTGCAGTAGCAGTCAGATTATCTTACGTGGTAAATCTGGTTGGAGACCTTGGCTGTGGTCTGGAAATCCCAGGCGATGAGAGTGCGGTCTGCAGAATCTCTGCTCACGCAGTCAGAGCTCGTTATGAAGTCAACGCCACCTCTCAGAAAGAGGATGTCCAAGGTCTGCTGGACCCCTGCTTTGTATGTTTTAACCATCTGGAAACACACACACACACACAAACACACACACACAGAAATAAATAATGTTGTTCAGGTTTGATTCATTTATGAAAGTGTATCGTGATGAGGATCTGAAACAAAAATACAGAAACACACAGCATGAACAAACAAACAACACTTTCAGAAGATGTGAGATTCAGTCAGTGGACATTTCTGTCTTTAACAGTCTGATCTAATCTAATCTAATCAGATTGTCGGGGTGTTTGATCAGATTAGGTTTAATTTCAGAGCTGCTGAGCGAGTCACAAACAGCCACGCACGATACATGAGGCAATTTCACTTCTGACCCTGAACTGAGTGAAACTACTGTTGTTCTGCTTTGTCAACAAATACTCGGATCTGACTCTGTACAAAACATGTTTGACCAATCTCAAACATCCAGCTCTACTACTGTAATCTACACCCCCACCCTCCCACAGCCCAGGGTTAAGACTGACAGGCAGCCAGGATGCAACAGAATGAACAACCTATTTGCTGAGCACTGGTCTGTAGTCAAATGGCCCAGGTAATCCCTGCTGTATTAAACCTCAAACCCTGCTGGGGAATAATTCAGTTTGGCAGTAAAATGACATGCAAGCATCCAGATTGTGAGGCTGTGAATAGGATTACCATATAAAACAGTCCATTAGCCGTAATAGCAATATTGGGTTGCAGGCTCACATGTGAACAATCAAACGTGTCCAGAATCAAATAAAAAATTAACTTTGGATAATTAGCGAGATAACCTGCAGCGTTACTCCTACATGTGATCCAGTTAGTGCAGCACGGCACAGGTCAGTGCACAGGGCTAAAATGTGCTCTGCCTTGTTTGTACTGGAGCGGAGTGAGGAGTGAGGAGGATGAGGGAGCTGTGAACCAGGAGACGTTTAAAGCCACCATACGGTCGGTGAACTAAAGTCTATAAGAATGGTAAAGTGAGCGAGGTTAATAATCCTGACCTTGCAGCTGCGTGAGTCCCAGGCTTTGACCGCTGCACTGTAGCCTCCACACAGGAACACGTCTGGACTGCTGGGATGCACAGCCACACACATCACCTTGAACTGGTTGTCCAGCTTTGTGATCTGCTGCCCTGCACACGTGAAGAAGATGGGAGAAGAGTTATGTACAGTAAATGTTCAATTCAGTCGCCTCAGAAAAGGTTGTGCACTGTGTTGTTTAAATTTAAATTTGCATTCATGACTTAAGAAAGTGAATTTCTCAGGGCAAAGGTCTCACAAGTCCCACAGTGACAGGTCAGTGAACACCACAACCACAACTGGATAACTGGATAAACCACAACAACTGTAAGTCTATAACAACCGAGATAATAAGAGTGACCAAAAGAACTGCATGGCCTTGCTTATTTGTAGTAAATGTGTCATTTCCAGACAGCAGCACATGATAAACGAGTTTCTACAACAGCGACTTGATTTAAAGACCACTCACTCACTCACTCACTCACTCACACAGAAGCTTCATCTAGAGTGACACAGTGAAATAGGAAAGAGAAACCTCTGTTTAGGCCAGAAGCAGCTTCATCTAAAACAAAACAATAACTGTTTATATATGAGGAGATTAAATATAATTAAGCCTGACAGGGTGCAACCAAAAATCACTTTCCCTGGGAAACCACAAAGACGACGACATGAGAGACCAGAGGCAGACTCTGAGGCAGCAGCTGTGTGGAAGCCTCGCAGGGTTCAACAGCATCGCGTTGACTCATCAAACAAAGACCACATCCAAAAGTGCACTTTATTTGCTCTAGGATTTTCTTACCAAGTCATTTTAGAAACACAGAATGAGTCACGGTGGATAAAACAAAGCAAAAGTTGAACTTCCTTCACTAAATGATGGACGAGCTCACTCCACAGTCTTACACTGCTTAACTTATCCGTAACGATTGGTCCACGATGGTGGAGAAGATCCATCATCGACGTCTGAAAGTCATGTTTGGCAACATGAGAAATCCACATTCTCCTCATAATAAAGTGGGCCTTGTCATGTTTTCATTAAGTAAGATTAATTAGTTTGCTTGAGAGGAGGAGATAAGTGCGCACTGCTGATGTCCCTGTAATTTACTTTAGACTTGAAAGAGCTGTGATCATCGTGATGTCGAGACAACAGTGGATGAGTGCACAGAGGAGGAGGAGGAGGAGGATATTGGGGTGATGGGGGACATCAGGGACAAGTGTCTTAGAGCAGAGGGGAGCAGGGATGAAATGGCTGTCTCATTACCACATCCATCAAGGCAGAGGCAGTCACTGCACATAAAGAAAGTCTATGTTTTAGAAAGGGCTTGAATAAGCCATGTTTGTATCTAATGTAGGAAAATAGGGAATGACATTTTCACAACACCAAAGATACTAAAAGAAATACAGACAAAAAAAACATTGCTCCAGGAAGGCAGAAAACTACACAACCATGTGCTGTATTTGAGCCAAAAAATGTGTCTGAAAGCTTAAAAATACATCATAATGGTCCTTTAATTTGCTTTGTATTGTTTGAATCCCTGTGCCGTTTGTATAGTGTGTGTCGCACACATCAGTATTCTACTGTAGGTGTACTGGAAACGGGCATCTTGAAAACATTGCATGCACAGACCTCTGGGAACTCTTCCTTCATGTGTCATGTGAGCTGCTTTAAACGAATGACTGCACGAGCACAGTAAGTTATTCCATGAAAACATAGCACATTTTAAAAGATTGATTTTTTTTTCCCTGTCGCAAACGATTTAAACCTGCACCCATGAAGCAAAACCTTTACCCATAAAGCAAAACTAATAAAGGATAGTACTAATACTAATAAAGCATAGGTCAAATGCAGATATGTTTTCCAGTGGCATTTGGAGTAAATGCTGCTGCATCGTCTCATGGTGAATGTATCGATTGTTACAAATGAAATTACTTAGAACAACATATTTTTATACGTTTTTATAAATATATTTGCACTGTAATTAAATCAACAGTCTTTAGCTGCATTCGTGCTGTGATTGTGAGGCTCCTGTAGGGATGTGGGCAGATGACACCAGTCCAGCATACACACATGCATGATCCGACACACACACACACACACACACACACGTGTGTGGGAATAGGTTTTTCTTATGCCAACCTCCACGAATCAGCTTTCCCAAGGACAGCCATGAAAGCATCGGACAACAGCTGCCACTTCACACTAATGCCCTCCAGATGAAATTCATTTATTCCACTCTCCCCACTCTGCCTGTCTCTCATTCTTTGAATTTATTCCAGTTCTTTTGATTTCTTCCTCTAGTATTCTTGCTCTCCTTCACTCCTCCTCCTCCTCCTCCCCCCCAACACTTGCTATTCAGCAGTGACAGCCTTCCTGTGGTCCAGCGGGAGTGGATATAGCAACTAAAGTGGACACAGAAACAACCGTAAAGATGGCCAAGGAGAATGCAGCCACACATGCACGAGCTGCCCTGTAAATCAATCTGTGCGTAAACATATGGAGTGAAAATAAGACCCTCGCTGACCATTAAACACCTCTCCAATCACAGCTCTATCAAACACAATTGGCCAGGCTCCCTTCCTTATTAAATTTAATTGACAACGCATTACAGTGAAGAGTTTAAAGATGAGATTAATCCTCATTACACGACAAACACGCTCTCCCCCAATAACCTGCAGCGTGAACACATAAGCTGTGTGAATACCTGCAGCCTTTTTGTTAGAAACGTTAACCAGAGCATTATCTTACCGTGCTACGATGAGACCCACAGTCAGTTTTTAAACTATTATGGGTCTAATCATACTCATACAGCCTGTGTGATTGCTTTTAAAGGGTCAGTGTCTTGGTCGAAGCTTCACCGCTTTCATTTGCACTAAAGCTGAGCACAAACCGCTGCTGGGACATAAAATACAACTAAAGCTAAATTACCAGCGCATGATTATTGCTCTGTTGTGTGTAACGCACATCTTCATGAAACATGAAGTTTACTGCATCTCAAATAAAAATGTATTGAGAGTATGTTGAGTAGCCACTAGGGGGAGACTCTCCTGACTGTTTGAATGGAGGTCTATGATTGATTTATAAGCCCAGTAAAGCCTTTTCCTTCGGAGTTCTTCTTTGATAGCCCATAATAATGTTGCACAGGAAATTTGAAGAAAAAGTCACATAAGTGAACACCAGTGTGACTGACAGCTGAAGTGTGGTTGCAGATGACGTCTGGTTCTAAAGCGTCAACATAACGCAGGTAAAATGATGATTCTGGAGGCTTCAGAACGGCAGTTCAGATTCTTACAAGTCACATTTGGTTGCTTTTTATTAATATAACAATATTATCTATCTATGAAGCAAATTGAATGTGTGTGTGTGTGTGTGTGTGTGTGTGTCTGTGACGGGCATATCTCACTAAGATTTTGGATATGGTTTGAGCATGGCCCGATGGTGTGCATCCTTGATTTTCAAGTTTTTTGGAGTAATTTTAGTTTTCGCTGATTTATCACGCTACACCGTGCAGGGGCACCGTCAGGATTGTCTTTCATAGTAAGCACAGTCCCTCCCCCCCACCACCACCCCACAGGCTACTTTTAAAACAATGCATCTACAAACACTGTGTCAAAAAAATATGTGTTTGTTGTGAGTGAGTTGTTTAAAAATGCATGGATGTGGCCGCAACGAACACGGTTCTACAGGTCGCGAATAGCCTACTGCTCCCTTCATACGACTACCTACTACATCTTCTCAATGCACACTTTTCTGTGTCTCTTTATATCTCAATGTACATCGATGTCTTACCCAATATACACTTTGTATATTAACACTACACAAGAGTACACCTCTTTGTACATCCAACCTTCACGCACAGCCTCATTTGGCCACAACTGAAAAATTGTCTTCAGCTCCCAGTATAGGAATACATACTTCCTACGGACACTGCATTAGTAATATAAATGAGAAAAGTTAAGGCCAAGAGGCAAGAAGACCCAGGCTGTGAGAGTACATGTTTGTTCCGTCTCTCTCCCACCTCTTGCACTATGACTGCTGGGACTGACACCAGTGCCTTTGTAGAGGATAAAGGATAAAGTAGTGAACGGGTGGAGAAAAGTTATGTATCATTATAAAAAGGATTGATGAGTGAGCGTGTGAGCTTACTCTAGGACTTCAAAGCTGAACGTTTTAGGACACACACTGAGCTGAACAAAGTGTAAGACTGAAATAAACATCGGTTTGTTGATGCTTGTGGTTGATGACGTTTCCAGTCTAAGGTCATGGCAGCTGCTCCTGTGGTGATGTATCCATTATTGATCTCCTTCCCAGAGCTGCCTGTGTGTATAATGGGCTGGCCAAGCTATTATCCCGAGGCTTTATTGACAGTATTGACATGCGCGCTGAGAGGGGAAGTGCTAACGGCAGCAAGTCATCACAGCATTGTGTTGACCCCCTAACAATGTCTATGGTTACTGTTGTCTCAGCCTCTGAGTGTGTGTGCGCGTGTGTCAGCATCAGGGATTGTTCAGATTATTATCAGAAACTCTTTTATCTCATCTTTTGTTTTGTGGTCTTAATAACATTTTTATTTTCAGTGATTTAGAAATTCAAAAATTGCTTATTTACTGACTGTTTTAACAGCTGCTGTCATTCATGATGTCACTACTCATTATGTCACCCATAAGTATCTGGACTCCCATTCCCAGAGGTCACCTGCAGCCAGGCTTCTACTCTAATGGATCGTACTTTATCTTCTCTTTTCCTCTTAATGAGAACTTCATTCTCAAACCTCCAGTCAACCTCCAGTCAACTTGTGCAAGCTCAATATACAACCAAGAGAGAAAAAAAATGTCTACAAAATAAAGTAAGGATGCCTGTTTTGTTGGTGAACGGGGAGACAAAGAAAGAAAGTGTGTCACATTTTTTCGCTTTCATAGAAGCTCATTATCAAACAGAGAACGACAAAATGATATTCCTCATTTCAAATTGAAGGTTTTTTCATAATAACATGAAAGCATTACTTTAAAAATCTAAAACTAAATTGGGAAACCAGAGCAAACTTGTGTGAAAAACAAATGTTTCAAAAAGGCAGCAATTATTTCTTGGCTGCATTTGAAGGATGTGTTTGGAATGGAAAGTTAATGTATTTACTTCAGAAATATGGTGGTGCTGCTGTAAAGGCTCATGACTACAGAGAGTGACAGGGAGCTTTGCAATTTACAACACATCTGTACCAGGTTCTGTGGCCAGAGGCAATTTAAAAACACTCCACGCATAAATTGCTGCTGGCAAAATATGAAATGAGCTGGAAGTAAGGTCGCCAGTAAAAGTATTTGAGGAGAACATAAAAGGCAACTGTGACCTCAGCACAGGTGAGAAGCACTCGACTGTAGCCACATTGTAAATTGTACCTGGAGTTGAGAGCAGCTGAGGGCAGGGCTCACACATGCAGACCTGCAGAAAGTCTCTGCGACGTCATGTTGTGCCGAAAGTGTTGCTGCTCACCTGTCTCCACATCTGTGATCACGCTCGTGTTGTCAAATGACCCGGTGAGAAGGTGTTGTCCACAGGGAGTCCAACAGGCGTCACGCACCGCTCCCAAATGACAGGTGTAATCCCTGAGACACCGCCCACTCTCTGCTCCGTCCCACACCTGCGAGAAATAGGCAACAACTTCAGAACTATGTGCTTTGACGTGACTAAGAGGTGACACACAACCCTTGCATCCATGACAGTAAACAAACACCTGAAATAAGGACATGTATACAACAGAGGGACAGAGGAGACATCATTTGGATCAGCAACATGGTGACAGATTTCACTACAAGACCATGAAACCTCCTCTGCCCCCAACCGGTCGAGGCAGATTCTGCACATCTCCGAGTCCTTCTTTTCTCCACTGACAGGGATGAGTTTCTCTTCTCTATTATAATAATAATGTAAGGTCTCTGCCTTATGATGCAACGGGCCTTGAGATAATGTAAATCAAATTTGATTCGAGTGAAAATCACTTGTCTGGTCAACATTGCAGCATGTTTTCATGAGACGGCCATGCTGTTACAGATAAATGACTTTCTGTCAAAAGACAAAGTATTCTCCATGAAGCCCAGGCTGAGATCCAGCAGGTGGTCTGATCTGATGCCCCTGTGAGGAGCAGAGATACAGTATACAGTAATGATGAAGGGTGGGTGGGTGTTTTTTTTTTTTGCCAGTACCACAAAGAAACTTTGAAGATCTGTGCTGCAGATCCAGCTCTGCCTCTGTCTGTGTTTCATTATTAAAGAGGACTTCTCCATGCAGCATATGAAACACACTGAGAGACACTGTGGCACAGGAGAGACAGGGAGGTAGACGTGGGACAGTGGAATATCAATTCAGCAGGAGTTTAACAAACAGAATTCCAGAGATGCCTTCAGGAGGAAAAATAAAAACAGAGCAAAACAGAGAGCAATTTACACTTTTCATTGAAAAAGTGCAGAGTATTAGAGAAATACATCTATTTATGCTGTTTCCATTCACTGTGCAACCAGACCACTTCACTGTGTGTTAGACTTAGGGAAACACTGCCATCTCAAGGTAACACAGCAGCTAACAATGGATTCTGTAAAAGCCTGATAGGAAAAGAACTACAACATTACTGATGCGCACACACACACCACTGTAATAATCCTGTACAATGTGAGAGCCCTGTGCACGGGTGAGCACGAATGCTTGTTTATTTGCATTCCCCCTAATTTCACCGACCACTTAACAGACATGCAGAGCGGATCCTCACAGATGACTCATTGGGATTGTGGTAATCTGCTTCCTTAATGACTCCCAGTAATTAAAACTAAATTGGTATTCGTGTTATCAACTTAAAAGTGCTGCCTTACACCTGCCGTAGCCATGGCGACAACAGCAGCAAACAGGCTGGAATAATAATGGTCCGACTCTGTCTCTGAGGAGCCGACAGACAGGAGCGAGAGAGAGGACGTGGAAGCCTGAAGGATGTCGGTGAAAAAATGCAATTACAAAGGAGACAGTCATTCATAGACTGAGCCTGCCCCTCCACTCCAGCCACAACAGATGATCTGTAGCCAAAGTGCTGCAGACATCATCACAAATCCCAGCGCGGTGAGCCAATAAAGCAGCTACAGTGTACAACAAGCTGTCACAATACGAGAAAACAACGACACGTTTTCTTAACCAGTGAACTCTGGAGTGCATTAGTGCTCTTTTACTGAAGCTGTGGAATTATAAGACTGTGTCTGAATTATGAGCCGAAACAAGAAGTTATTTCTCAACCAGTCAGCATTTCAGGTATAAAAAAACAAAAAAACAAGAATGTTCCCATATGTCAAGCTTCAAAGCAGTCCCACAGAAGTGATTTATTTTTATCTTGTGCACAACAGATAATAAAAAATAACACTTTCTGGGACTTCAGGAGAATGTGCACACACCAGGGGACAGAAATGTTCATTTAAATACGAGACTAAAAATAGAACCAGTTGATTCATTAGAATAATATATTAATACTGATTATATAATACAGTGAGTCTCTGTAACTTAATAAACCAATCAATTATTCATCTTACATGAATCCATCATGATGACAATTTGTAATTCTACATTCTCTACATGTTTATTTGCTATAACCAGTTTATGGACTTATTAGTAAGAGTAAAGTGGTTGACAGACACAGTGAAAGCTCAAATACTGTTGCCATGGTTACCTGTATTTCATTGTGCTGTATCTTTTGCACTTTTTTAAAAACATTTCAGGGCTGAATAATTATTAGAATGACATTAAAGTGCAGCATGTTGGATTCTGGCTGAAACTTCAGTGAAACTTCTGAGCCGAGTGAACTTTCAAGAGGATAAAATACAAAATGATGACACGTGCACAGAGAAGTAAGAGCATTTCAAATGCTCCTCCATCAACTGCTTAGGTTCACAGAAGCCTGAAACAGAGACAAAGTGAAATCCTTGGCATACAAACAACCAAAGTCTCTCCTTCGTCGCACCATCTGCTGCAAACAGGTGCCAGAAGAGGTGTCTTCATGCAAAACAGCTAATGCATATTTTAAATTATTAAATATTCAGAGCCCTCCACGCATTTTGGTGAGGTGGGTAATTGAAATATATACTAGGAAATAAATAGTTAACCACAGGCTGACACCAGCACTGTTTCACCTTTTCAGTAAAGCAGGGTTTTTTTCTATGTGAAATATATAAAAAATAAAATAAAGAGAGACAGAGAAGGGGAAACAGGTAGTCCCATGGCTCTTGACACAAATTCAACTGACAATGACAGATATGGTATTGTAAAAGTGGTGCATTGGTGCACTTATAAACTGAGACAACAGGGTAGATATTATCTCCCTGCCAATTACACTAAATATCAGGTAGTAAGTAAGTGATCATCACTCACACATCCCTGGTGCACTTGGCACCTGCCTGAGACTAGAAACTGAACTGAGAGAGAGATGTTTGTGTTCCAGAGTCAACCATGTGCATATATTAAGTAGCATGAAAACACGGAGTTACTGTACAAAATTACTGAAATGATTTTTAACCAGTCTGGTGATTCTCCTCTGTCATCTATAAGGTATTTTTATACTCACCTTTTTAGACCCTTGTCTATGAACCCTAAATGTGTGAAAATCCCTATAGATTCGCAGTTTCTGAAGTACTCAGACGTGCCCGTTTCACACCAACAACCAGGCAAATGTTAAAGTCATTTAAATCTCCTTCTGATGATCAGTTTGTTGAAGCTAATAAAGTTATTGAACTCTTAAACTCCTGGTTAATATACATATCCTTTGTGAATGCAGCTGTCATTACCTTGAAAGTCTTGTCCATGGATGCAGACAGCAGCAGGTGACTGAGGTGAGGCATGGGACACCACTGCACCGTGTTGACTGGACCTCTGTGGCCCTCCAGCTGCATCAGAAGCCTCCTTGGTATCCCCGCTGTGTCAGGCTTGCGAGCAAGGTATGGCCTAACTCTCTCCGACACATCCAAGAGAATTTGGCTTTCCTTTGTCTGACTACCTGGGACTTGCTCTGCTGGATTCTTTGGATCCACAGTCTCTGCTGTAATGGAAATTCTCTGTCTCTTGGGGATGTATGGTCTGACACCAGAAGGGACACTGTGCTGTCTTTTTGCTGGGTTCATCATGTGAAAAAAAGTTTGCAGAGGGGAGCTCTTCCCCTGAGTCTCAGGTGAACTCTGATGAGCTGCAGTGTCTTCAAATGGCTTGTGTTTTGCTCCCATGCCGCTGCAGTAGTTTCTCTCCTGATCAACACAGCTCTGTGGCTGTGACTGGACGTGTGCTGGGGAAGTGCTTCTTCCTGGAATAGCTCCATGATTTCCCAGCTGTGTCCAGTCATAGTCTGGGGTTAAAGGTTGAGCTCTCTGTGTGACCTGAGAGTTAAAACACAATTTAAATTCTTGATTGTGTTTCAAGGATCCAGTTTGGACAGAAGTTTGATCCAAAGGTTCCTCCTCTGACTCTGAATCCTCATAGGCCACCAAGGAAGACATAGTTCCATGACACTGCATAAACATAAAGAGACAACAGCTGATTTCAACAATTCATCAAAACAGCACAGCTGATTTGTGAACCTTTTAGAAACCTTACTTTTTCTTCATTTTCTTAAATAAATTGAGAGGGCAGATAAAAGAGCAGGTCAAAGTAGATCCAGCAGAGACATCAAAGGCAACATGTAAAGATATAGACACACTTGTTATAGTTCTACTAGACACCCAACGGTGACATCTAGTGGTTGTTTGTATTTATGCACCTACATGTAGCACACTCACGTGAAGATTCAAGGAAAAGTAAACATTAAAGTCACATAAATGTAAACTGTTTCTTGGCAATTTTACTGCTGTTGTTCAAAGCAGCATGTAAGAGAAATATAAAGGGTAAAATCAGCTATGGGTTTTATTGTAATAACATGTGCAGATGAAGAGTATGATCATTTCGTCAGTCTGTCATTTCGTGTTGCGCATTAAACGTTATTTTACTCAGTCCTAACACAACAAAATAATAACATTAAGAAGATAAATAGCCAGCGAGTTTAAATTAGCTTTAAACACCGCGTTGTTAAAACAAACGCTATCTTTATGGCGAACAGCGTGTGAGTGCTAACAGTATAGCAAAGTTAACGTCGGTCACAGGCCTTTCTGACTTGGCTCGCTGTTTGTCCTACAAACACAAACGCGTTTTTAGTGAATCTGTCATTATTGTACCGACAGGCCGGGCTAAAAACGAGATATATATCTGACTTATGAGCCCAACAAAATAAAACACTCACCTCCCATCAACATCCTGCAAAACCACGAGTAAACAGCTGCTTTCAAAATAAGAGTCATGTTTAGACTCCTCCATTCAGGCCAGCGTCGTCTCTCGTGGATAAACTTTTATCTTGAAAATAGTCGGAAAGGACACACTGGCTGTTCCGTCTCCCGAAATTGTGAATATTTAGTAAAAGTGTGGTTATGAGTCTCTGTTTCGTGTAAAATTAATCAGATGATACACAATAAGTTTTTTGCAATAAAAAGGATCAACGCAGTTCATACAGTGACATGTATTTTGTTTTGTTTTTTTGCCACACATTATCGAAATAGAAGCGGAACTATTGAGGAAGCCGGGTTGCTTGGGAAGATTTTGACCCGAACACTACCTTACTCAGGCTGATGCAAGCTGTCCAATAGAATCCGTGTGAAGACTTGACGGTAAACCGGCTGTGTTTATTACATATTACATACTAATACTCTGTTATTCACCATAATATTAAACGTATAATTTACAGCATCTGCCACGCTAAAATAAATTTGAATAATAGATATTATCAGACTGTTCGCTGTTCAATGGCTAGCCTGTGTTGACATATGGGAGTCTTCTTAAACAGCCGTGGCAGCAATTAAATGCTTTGAAGTACAGGTCTTGTCTTTAATGATGACGCATGTTGTGTAACCAGTCATTTCACTCATTATGTTGTTTCCTGAGCAGTGTGTGAAGAAGATGGCAGACTGTCAGGGTGACAGGGAAGGGACGGATAGTCCCATGGAGCTATTTGAAAGACTGAATGTTCAAGGAGACACAGTCAGGGCCTTGAAAACAGCCAAAGCTGATAAGGTAAGTGCTTGAAAGCTACTTTGTAAAATCAATAATTGTATTATTTGTTGACTAAAACTAACACCATCTCTACAAGGCCATGTAACGTGGGTCAAATGATCCTTAATAATACAGCGAGAATATAATCCAAGTGACTGTGACTGGGTTCCTCAGGCTGATCTTGATGCTGCTGTCCAGTTGCTGCTAAAGTTGAAAGTGGATTACAAACAGATGACTGGTCAGGATTACAAAGCAGGAAGTCCACCCACAGAAAACTCTGCTGTCCCCAACAATGGACCAGCAGCAGATTGTGCTGATGGCGAAGACTCAGTTGACCCATGGAACGTCTCTACCACTAATGCCAAGGGGGTGGATTATGACAAACTCATTGGTAAATTGGACAATTGTGGCTTAAGATGCATTTACCTAAAGTTAGATAAGGTTGAATAATAACTCATAATGTGTCATGTCTTGATCCAGTGAGGTTTGGCAGCAGTAAAGTAGAAAAAGAACTTGTGGACAGAATAGAGAAAGTCTCAGGACAGAAGCCTCACCGCTTTCTAAGAAGAGGAATCTTCTTCTCACACAGGTCAGCACTTTAGATTTTATTACAAAAAAGCAACAAAGACTGAAGGAATTGGTTCTTTTCCCTGTTTAACAAATGAATGATGGTAGATTCTAATTGAATATGACACTTCAATAAATACCTGGTTTGTGTGTGTTTTTTGGGCAGAGATATGAATCAGGTCCTGGATGCATATGAGAAACACAAGTCCTTCTACCTTTACACTGGCAGAGGTCCATCCTCTGAGGCCATGCATGTTGGCCACCTCATTCCCTTCATTTTCACCAAGTGAGTGCTCCTTTGCCAAATGATCACATTTTTCAACCCTAAGATTACCATTTTGTTTCTACTGAACTGAAACCTGTTTCCATTTGTCAGGTGGCTTCAGGATGTGTTTGACATTCCTCTGGTAATCCAACTAACTGATGATGAAAAGTATCTGTGGAAGGATCTCACAGTGGAAGAGTGCCACCGCTTTGCAGTGGAAAATGCCAGGGACATAATCGCCTGCGGCTTTGATGTCAACAAGACGTTCATTTTTTCAGACCTCGACTACATGGGGTAAGACATGACAGAAAATTATTCATCTTACAGTCCTGTCTCCACAGTGTTTTTTTTAATACATTATTCTTCATTTATGTTTTTACAGTGCATCCCCAGACTTCTACAGGAATGTGGTAAAGGTCCAGAAGCATGTCACATTTAACCAGGTCAAAGGCATCTTTGGCTTCACAGACAGTGACTGCATTGGTAAGAAGTCTGCATTGACTAAAATACCCCCACAATAGTTTGAAAAATAATACTTTCTGATACTTATTTCTGATATTATGAGTTCTTGTTTATCCATTCAGGAAAGATCAGCTTCCCAGCCATCCAGGCAGCCCCATCCTTCAGTAACTCGTTCCCACAGATCTTTGGAGGCAGAAAGGACATACAATGCCTTATCCCCTGTGCTATAGACCAGGTCAGGACATCACTGCACTTATACTACTACTGTATATAGTGGCATTCATAGTTTACAATGACACTGACGACCTGTGCTCTTATTCATGCAGGACCCTTACTTCAGGATGACTAGGGATGTAGCTCCAAGGATCGGCTATCCCAAACCAGCGTTGCTGCACTCCACCTTCTTCCCTGCCCTGCAGGGGGCGCAGACTAAGATGAGTGCCAGTGACGCCAATTCATCAATCTTCCTCACAGACACACCCAAGCAGATCAAAAACAAGGTAATGCTTGTAATTTACCTGTCAGATTTATCCATGTCTGTGTTTGCCTGATCCCACTTGTGAAACGATTACTCACAGATCAACAAGCACGCGTTTTCTGGAGGAAAAGACACAGTGGAAGAGCACAGAAAGCACGGTGGAGACGCGGATGTCGACGTTTCCTTCATGTACTTGACCTTTTTCCTGGAAGATGATGAGCAGCTGGAGAAGATCAGACAGGTGAGAATGGAGAGAACGTTCCTTTGACACTGTTGCTTTGTTAATGGCTGTCTGCACACTCACCCTCTCGCCTCCTCTCACTGCAGGACTACACAAGTGGAGCTCTTCTCACAGGAGAACTGAAGAAGATTTTGATTGAAACTCTGCAGCCAATGATTTCCCAGCATCAAGAGAGACGCAAACAAGTCACAGAAGACACAATCAAGCAGTTTATGACTCCAAGACCTTTGAATTTTAACAACTAGGCCGCCTAAGCATCTGAGATGTCATGATCTCATTCTCGAGACAAGAACAAATAAGTTCTCCATCTTTTGTATTTAAAATCGACGTCAAGCAGTTTGCATCAGAATTAGAGGCAAATCATGAGTAACTGGAGATGATGGACGTCTTTAAGCATGGCATTGGTCAGTTTTCTGCTTACTTGTTATACCATTTGTTAAATGTGTAAATGGGTGTTTACATCTTCAGTGCTACTGTAACATCTCTGAAGTGGAAGTACAAATTAAGAGAAAGTGAAGTACAAATTATGTGTGTATAAATAATAACACATCTACACATCTACATACCTACTGTACAGACTGTTGGATTAGAATTTACAATCACTGTCGTCAACTGTAATTAGCCCAGGGTGTTGGCACATACCTGTATGTCTTCATCTGTCTTCTGTTCACAGAAGGAACCAAAGCAAATGTACTTAAGCATGGTCTGATCGGGAACATTAAACAACACTTAAGTAACAAAAAGATCCTCCCTCATGCTTATTTGTCATCGCACTAAAGCGTTTTTACAAACATACTTAGGTTAGTACACACGGATGTACCAATCATACAGGATTATGCTGGCTTTAAATCAGTCATGTTATCAGTAATGTTATCCCTGCACAATGACGAAAATGCATCTGCTGCAATATTCATTCATCCATTCATCTTCTACCGCTTTAAAGGTGGGGGTCACACCCTGGACAGGTCTCCAGTGGGAGTGGGACAGTCCATCAGTCACAGTGATGATGACGACTGTGTCCACGACGACAGCGATAACACTGTTGGTTTTTGACTCTAAAAACTGGAGGCTCAACACTGACTCGCTGCCCTGCAGCCAATGGACGTGAGGGGCGGACATGAGCCGCTGGGAGTTGTCTCCCTCTCACTGAGGCGATTGGTGCGTCTTAAAAAGGCCAAGCACGCTTGTTCTCCTTCTTCACGTCCCGCTCCCCGCCTCTTCTCCACGCTACAGAAATAGAAAGGTTGGACAGAAAAGCTTGTCCTGGAGTGAGCGTGAAGAGGACACATCATCATCATCTGTAGTCAAGGATCCTTCTGCCACATATCCAGTCAGGGTTTGAACTGAGTCTGTACCTTCAGGAAGCCTCTGCCAGTAACGTCCTAAACTAAAAGCTAAGCTAAAAAAAAAGCCTCTGCTCTTGTCTTTATTGGCCAGACTGTGAACACAAAGTTAGCCCACTTTAGTTTCTATCTCCGTGTTCGGTCGACACAGGGTTCTTTTTGAGTGGAATGGCATTGGACTTCGCTGCGGGCTGCGTGGGAGGTGAGTACTTAGCCACGTTAGCATCCAGGTTGACAAGTGAACGTTTTTTTTTACGATTAGCCTTTAGCATTAGCAACATCCTGTATTTTTCCATCAGCTCGTGCTGCCGAGATTTTAATCGATACAATAATATGAGCCACGTTGATAAAACACGTTTGAGCCGAACAGCTTTATATGGATTACGCCACTAAGCTAACTGTAGCCTGGAGGTTTTCCTGATTTAACGTAAGGTGAACATTCCACATCTCACCTCACCCAGGGAGTGGAGTCTGAGATTGTGGAGTCACAAACCCACGCCCAGCTCACTCCAAAATCTCATGCTTTTGTGTCGAGACTGTGCCAAAATGATCATCACACATCCACTTAGATATCATCTGTCAAATCTGTCATTAGCAGAGGAATAGTTTCACTCAGGTTGACTGAAATGATGCTCACATGTGTTTCCAGTGAAGCTCCATTCAAACCCTGGGAGTCCTGACACCTGTTGTGTCTTTGTCCACAGACATGTCCTCCCTTAAACCTCAAGGACCCCAGATAAAAGTCACTGAGGCCATGGCGTGATAAAAGTCCACAGTCTAATAGAAGAGTCACATTGTGTTTTACTCTTAAGATTTATAATAACTACAGAAAACACTGACGTGCAAACATCTGCCAAGGCTTCTCAATATCTCAGTGTCAATACACTTCACTATCTTTTAGGATATACTTTAGATCTCAATAAGCGTCTAAACAGAATCTACATTCCCATTCATCTATAGTTTCTCAGTTATTCTCACAGTCAGACACAGTCCAAGGTGCATTACATTCAATTCAACTGTCTGTTACAGAAGTGATCTAAGTAATAGCTATTACAATTGCTATTACACATGTTTAAAGGACGAAAAAAGGAACAATAATAATGTAATAACAAACTGAACCAAAAATCATTGATAAAGCACTTTAATCTCTGGCTCCATTCAAATACAGTCTGTTCTCATTGTCACTCACAGATAACGTTTGGTCCTGCTGTGACGCTGTAACTGGGTCCAGATTTGTAAATAATATGTTGATGTGATTTTCCTTCTCAAAGGTGCTGCTGGTGTTTTGGTTGGACATCCATTTGACACTGTGAAGGTGGGTGTCTGTTCAATTCTTGTTACTGTTGACTTGTGTGAGGCAATGATCCAGTGCTGTTCTGTTTTGACGTCAGTGTGCAGTCTGTTGGCAGCCTGAGTTTGTTTCTAGATAACCTTTAGGTTACTCAGTCAACCAACAGGAACGGCACCATTGACCTAGAGAAATGGGCCCAATGGTTACTTACTTTAGTCCTTTTTATTAGTGGATAATTATGAATCACATACAAGTGTGTTTACAAGATTGTCATTAATAGCATAACCTTGGCCCTCCCTAATCCCTAATAAAGTATGAACTGCTCTAATATTTAAGAAAGCACTCTGAATGTAAATCTATTAGAAATACTGTTCTTGTGATGTCAGTTTTTTTTTCACTTGCATGATTTTATAGTAAAATGATGAGGAAGTTTTTATAAATATTCTATAAATCTAGCATACAATGCAGCATGCACACACAGAGATGGTGAATGGTTTGGTTGTAGCTCTTGTTTACGTTGCAGTCAATGTCATTTCTGCCTGAGCTGGTGTCTGTTTTGGGGGCCGGGGGGAAGCTGTCTTTAACAGCAACAGTGTCACTGTGTTGTAGATGAGAGAGAGAAATAAACAACCTCTCCACGGAAATGTGACCTAGTAAGTATGGTCCAAGGTCTTTCTTTCTCTCACCCAATGTCCTGTCTTAAGATATAAGAAGATTTTAAACATGTTTTCTTTGTTTTGTCTCCCTCATTTTGCACCCCCCCCCCAGCATCCCCTTTGCCCTGAAAAAAAAACTATTTATAAAAATACTTTTGCTTGTTTGTGTCCCCTTCTATAATAAATGTAGTAAATCTGTGGTTTGTACATGTGTCTTATGTGGACCCACTCCATCGTACAAATCTAACACGAGCCCTGTTGTCCTCAGGTGCGGCTTCAAGTCCAAAATGTGGATCGACCTCTTTACCGTGGAACATTCCACTGCTTCCAATCCATCGTACGCCAAGAGTCGGTAAGCGTGTGATTGTATTAAATAGCATGTGATGTTTTCCCACTTCATAATCACAGCTTTCAGCATGCGCACGTGCTGTGTGATGCGGAGAAGGGTCAGTGAGTGTCCAGTTACTGTGCCATGAGCCCTGCGTTCCTAACATGGGACGTTAGGGGTGAAAGTGTCTGTAAGCCAGGGATATTGAAGACCTGTGTGAGCTAAATAAAGATTTGGACACCGTGCCCTTTGAGCTAAGAGTAGTGTGCTTGGTCTTAGGCGAGGTCGTCCACATGTTGACATTTAGGCGGATATTTTTGATGATCTCACGTTCTCAAACTTGTCAATCAGGACAGAGAGAGAGTACATCATCACCTGGTCCAGCAGGTGTGTGTGTTAGCGTGTTTAAAGTCCAGATAGCAGATTAACACAAGCACGTCCAGTCCAGTTTAACACGAATGACCCCACTGCATACCGCGCCTCATGTAAACAAACGAATTTCCGTGTCCACACTAACACACTGAACAGAACAGGTCAATGTTCAGACACTTAATACACTCACAGTGAACGTCTTACGAATGTTTAAAGTGCTCTTTTGCTTAATTTAAAAGTCAGAAGAGGTGAACAGGCTACACCTTTTCACTCTAATGTTTAACAGTGTAGAAGTAGAACAACCACTGTAAAACTAAACTAACAGCCCAACAGCTGCTCCTCTGTAACCGAGACCACCCCAAATTCTAAAATTTGAAAGCTTGGTTTGATAATTCAGTAATAATAAACTGCTCCTTTGTATTAGTATAGTTTGTCAGTTAAACTGCAGACAGATCATCAAAATCTAAAACTTGAGGGTTCTGCTGAGGGTTGAGTTGATGTTCACTTCAGTTTCAGGTGTGAACAGGTTAGGGTTAACCTGAGGGTGTTTCTTCTGAAGTTCTCCAATGGGTTTGTCTTTGTGTCTGCAGACCATGGGTCTGTATAAGGGCATCGGCTCCCCAATGATGGGACTGACCTTCATCAATGCTATAGTATTTGGCGTCCAGGGCAATGCCATGCGTAAGCTTGGTCGCGACACACCGATGCACCAGTTCCTGGCTGGAGCGTCCGCCGGAGCCATCCAGTGTGTCATCTGCTGCCCGATGGAACTGGCCAAGACGCGCATGCAGATGCAGGGGACTGGAGAGAAGAAGTCTAAGAGGAAGTTGTACAAGAACTCGTTGGATTGTCTGGTGAGAATCTACAACAGAGAGGGCATCCGTGGCATCAACCGCGGCATGGTGACCACGCTGCTGCGCGAGACCCCTGGTTTCGGCGTGTACTTCCTCACGTACGACGTGTTGACGCGCTCCCTGGGCTGTGAGCTAGGAGACACGTACATGATCCTCAAGCTGCTGTTTGCTGGTGGAATGTCGGGCATCGCGTCCTGGATCTCCACGTATCCCGTGGATGTGATCAAGTCACGTCTGCAGGCCGACGGCGTCGGCGGCGTCTACCAGTATAACGGCATTATGGACTGCATCAGACAGAGCTTGAAGAAGGAGGGGTGGAGGGTTTTCACCCGCGGACTCACGTCCACTCTGCTGCGAGCATTTCCAGTCAATGCCACCACGTTTGCCACCGTGACTCTGTTTTTGATGTACATGCGTGAGGGACAGGAGTGCAGCGTCCAGGACTCTGAGCCCCCGTCTGTGCAGCTGCAGCCTCTGCCGCCACAGACGCAGCCAAGCAGCCTGTAAAACAGTGTGTTAGTCTCAATCACTACAGTCCTCAGCAAACCTGTCCAGTATAAATGGAACAGGTCTGATTTGTCAGCCAAGTGACCATGTAGTATTTAAATAATATATATATATAATACATATATATATACTGTATTTTGAGATGCAATCTGCACTTGTAAATATGATCTCTTTTTAAAGATGCAGGGGTTTTGTTGAATTTTAAGTAATTTGGGAGACTTTACGTGTTCAGGTCATGAGTTTTTTGTGTAACGACCCTTCAGTTGGAGTTGGGTGCATTAAGTTACAGACAACTAAAAGAAAAGGGTTAATGCATATGTATATTGTGCCGCTCCATAAAATCAATCGATGAAATTAATGTAATTTAAGGTTGTTGTTTTTTACAAAGGTGATTAATCTGTTATTTTCTCATTGGTCAATCAGGCTCCTCCCCATTTATCTTCACATGAACTCAGTATTCCAACTTTGTTTTGTTGTGGTTACACGTTAAAATTATAGTATACATAAATACACATGTACATTTATGTAGATATAATGCCATATTTGTTTTCTGAACTGTGTGTGTAGTTAAACTGTATGAAAGTCGGTCAGCTCAAGTCTGAGGTTACATCTTTTTTTTTTCCTTTTCTTTTTTACTGTTTAACATAATTTAAATGACAGGATATGACGCTGCAGCAAACGCAGTTTAGTTTTTTATGTTTTAGTTCTCGACACGGTCACGTTGTAGAAACTGAACTAATGCAGTGAATCATGTTGTAATTGTGGATATTTTTGCAGTGTCCAAACATGAAAGCACCTTATATTACAAACTATTATTACATACGGTTACATTTTCAGCATTCATTTTTACTGTAAATGCAATAGATTTTATATTCTGTTCAATTCAACTGTTACAGTGAGCTCAAAGAAAGGCTTATTTTGTTTTTTAAGTTTTCGAGCGCAGTGTTGAGGATTCATTTGTCCACAAAGAGGTGCTGTTAGGCCTGTTTTATACCAACTGTGCCACTTACATGTACAGTTGCAGATGTGGTGGGTTATCGATCCAGCAGCTGCTGCTTAGTTTGTCATTTGTTGTTGATGCTTGTGAATTTATGAAAGTACAGCTGTTTTACCTCAATAAGACGGCATGTCCATGTTCACCTAAATAAGACATTATATGTCAACCTAAATAAGACAGCATGTCCAGTTTACTTGTCTTTGAACACTTGCCCAAAGTTTCAGCACCAAAGACAGAATTAACTACTTTTACAAATAGTTGTATTGTTTTGAAAGATTTGTATTTTTTTTAATCTTTTAACAAAATTGGGTTCAGGCTGCTTTTCTTTCCGAGTTAACCTCGAATACCCAGGTCACAGACGCACAAACACACACACACACTCACTGTCCCTCAGTGCAGTGTCTCTGAAAACCCAGTTAATTGCACTCTTAAACCACTTTGACTTTGCTTAAAATGCAAACAGTGACACATTAACTGACCACGCGCAAACACCAGCTGCCTGCAGGTGCCTGCACAGATTTAAAAACCTATTTATTTTCCTGTGTATGAAAAGGACTACTACTACTGCTGCTGCTGCTGATCATGATGAGTTTAACTTTCTTTACCAGTGAGTGTCAAAGTGTAGATTGGGATTTCAAACCCAGATAAACAATGTTCATACTGTGAAATCAGCGCTTATATGTTACTCTTATCTTGGGTTTGCTTTGTCATAATTGGTGGATAAAATTTAGTTGCTAACGGTGTCTCTGTGTTGTGTACTTGTCTTGTACCACATCAGCATGTCCTCTAGTTTTCTTTCTTTCTGTAGTTCTGAAGATTAAGTGAAATAAAAGCCACTTTTCCTCTCACGATCTCAAAGATGAAGTTCTTGCAAAGTCCAGTGGATCTTATTATTAAAAACGGTGACGATCATATACAAAAATATGGCTTTATTTAAGAGAATTAACACAATGTCAATTTCTAATTATAGCTGTAAATGAATATTTCCATTATTTTATTTTTTTAACCAAATATGAATAAGTTATTCAAGTCTACTGTACATATTGTGTTATTTTAATCACAGACAGGATCACTGCAATGTCTTTAACACAACTAAAATAAAACTAATAGTTTTAAATAGCCTTATATTCATTTCCTCTGCAATTTCTAGTGCAAAAAAAGCAAACCCAGTATCCTGATGATGTCTAATCATAAAGAGACAAAGTAAAATGAAGCAGAATAACAATTCACCAGTCGAGTGGCTCATTTAAGTCCTAAACCCTGAAGGTTTTCCCTGCCTTTGACACGTTCATCAGGAAGGAGTCGCAGGAGTAGCGGAGGAAGCGGTAAATCTCCTCAGCTCTGGATGAACTCATACATCCTCCTTTCTGTATGGCTTCAATGGAGCTGCAAGAGGGAAACATGGAGGAGAAGGAGGAGGAGATGTTAGAATGACCTCCAAACCAAAGCAACATGGTTTGAATCGTGCACACGTCTGAACACACTTTCAATTCTTCCTCACATCCAACAGAAACCACATTTGGAGGTGCTTTTAATGACATATTTGTCCATATTCCTGTTCTTAAATGTCTTATTCTTGTTCTTAAATGTCTTATTCCTGCTCTTAAATGTCTTACTCCTGTTCTTAAATGTCTTATTCCTGCTTTTAAATGTCTTATTCCTGTTCTTAAATGTTTATTCCTGCTCTTAAAGGTGAAGTAAGTACGGTAGTTTATAGTGACATCTAGAGGAGAGGCTGAAATTTACAACAAAGAACTACTCCTCTGCTCACCGCCTCCCTTCCCTGAGCGATACAGTGTCCGCAGCTGGTCAAATGTCTTCCTCGTCTTTCTCTGTGTCAGCAGATGAGGTTCGTGAGGCGAGGGAGAGGGCGAGCTACCGCGGCCGTAGCAGACGAAGCGGAAAGAGTGGAGGCGGGACTTCTGCTACAAGTAAAGCGACGCTTGATTTGTTCTCTCGCGTTTGTCTTTACAGGCTCCGGTAGAAACATGGCGTCTCGCTGCTAACAGTGGCTATGCAACCGCGGCCCGCGACCATGTTATTTTACATGACTTTTTGAAACACTACTAAAATGAAACAAAAACTATTATACAGCGATTAGACAATGCAGGAGCACATAATATGTATAAAAAAGTGGATTTTGGGTTATATGAACCCATAAATACTACACAGTGTCCCTTTAAATGTCTTACTCCTACTCCTAAATGTCTTATTCCTGTTCTTAAATGTTATATTCCTGCTCTTAAATGTCGTACTCCTACTCTTAAATGTCTTATTCCGGTTCTTAAATGTCTTACTCCTGCTCTATGAGGTCTCTGAGACCTGCAGAGAAGCATTGAGTTTTGTGCAAAACGAACCGGGCGCACCTTTACGTTGATGTCTCATCACACTCTGACTAAACCAGGGAAAGAAAAACACTGTCGTTCTCTTACCTGTCCATTAGTTGTGCGATTGAGCCGAAATTGTGGCACATGTTGAGAGCGTGGACGTGGTTGACTGAAGGGAGGCTAAGGTACAGCTGCAGCACCTGCTCCCTGTGCTGACCTTTGACCTCCAGCGGCACACTGATGCCCTGACCTTTACGCTGCTCCAGCCGCGCAAGCTCAGCCAGCAGGCGGGCGCTCTCCTCTGTGCCGTCGCTCCACAGCAGGCGAACCCCGCTCTGCACCAGGCCGACCAGCGTGCTGTCGTAGAAACGCGTTCTCTGAAAGGGCCGCGACACCTCGCCTGTGACATGGAGAAGAGGAATAAACTTCATCTGAGATTAAGCATATAATCTGTGTTCTCTGTGTCCGTATAAATGACTATAACAGATCAACCTCCAGCTAAGCTGTACATTTATGCTCACATAACTCATAACATCAGTCCCTAAACACAAAAAAACTAAAACATAGTTGGATTTCCACACTGACCTGGCTTGGTCCGGTCCTTCTCCACTATCAGACAAACGCGCTCAAATAGTCGCTGTAAGCCGCTCACTCTCTCCACCAAGCGCTTCCTGTTGTGCTGCGCTGACAGATCTGATTGGCTGTGCCTCTCCACTGCCATGCGGTTGCTGACGATGAAGTAGCTGCCGTCCAGGGAGCAGACGTGGACGGTGGCTGCGTGATGCTGACGCAGGCTGCTCATCAACTCCACGCTGGCACTGAGGCAGCGACCGTCGACCAGGATGCACACAGACACGGGCGGAGCAGCGGACTCCCTGACTGACACGTCCTGAATGACTGACCTCTGGACCTGAGGCTCTGAGGAAGAGGCAGCTGAGGCCTGGAGAGTGAACATTAAATGTTTAATGACAGGAACATTTATTTTTAGTCTCTGTATTGAGAGACAACCAGAAAATCGATTTATTGAGGATTTGTTTGATGCATAAAATTTCAGTTTAACTGGGACAAATGCAGGTCATGGTCATGTTATTGTTCAAGATTAAAAGTGAGGGAACACTTTCTGAAAATGTTCTATTTACATAGCTCCTGTATTTTCTGGTTGTATTGATGTATAATTATATATATATGATCATGACGTGTACCCATCCCATCATGTTTGCTTTCACCTTGAGACGATTCTTGGAGGACACAAAGTCCAGCTCATCAGAGAGGAGATGTTGGTCTTCAACTCTCTGGCACCACCTGCAGGAGAACACAAACAGTGTTCATGTAGTTAGTATGTGTCAAATAAGTTAGTAATGGTGTCCTGTGTCTGTTTACCTCTCTTTCTGCTGTTCTTCAGCCTCTGAGCTCCTTTGTGCTTTACTCAACAACGAGACCTGAGCTGCTGTGGTTGAAGATGATGAGGAGGATGAGGATGAAGCGGAGGGGGCTGTGTGCTGCCTGCTGGGCTCCAGCCTCACTGCTGTAACACTTGTCTCTTTGTCTTCATCACTAGAGTCATCGATGCGTAGAACTCGTCTCCCCTTCATCTTCACATCTGTTGGAGCTTTAGCCTTGGTCTTGGTCTCAGTCCTGAACCTAGACTCATCTCCTGCTCTGACTTTGTGCAGAAAGACGCGCCTCCTGGTGGCGTACTGTCTCCTACCATCCACATACGAGTCCTCAGGCATGAGTTCAATCTCGTCAGCCTCTTCCTCGCTGCTCTGCCCCTCTTCCACCTCACTGCCCACGACGAAGCTGTCCTCTGCATAGGTTTCATCCACCTCAGGCACCTGTGCACACGACAGGAGCAGGGATTGTTTCTTTGTTTGTTTATATGCACTCAGTAAGAAAATGTTGGGAGTTTACCTGGGAAAAGACGTTGCTGCAATGGTTCCTATAAGACATCTTGAACTTGCCACCGACTGCAGGGCTTCTCACAGACTTCAGGTAAACTCCATGCATCTCTGAGTCTGTAAAATGCACAACAGGAAGGTTAGGTTTAAAGC
Organism: Microchirus variegatus; assembly: GCF_963457635.1. NCBI lineage: Eukaryota > Metazoa > Chordata > Actinopteri > Pleuronectiformes > Soleidae > Microchirus > Microchirus variegatus. Next base: position 29,034,706 of record NC_139803.1, read on the forward strand.
TATCATTTCTTTTTAAATACTTGAACAAACTTGAATTTGTTCATTTCAAATGAGCCCTCTGGTGGACATTGGGAGTACTGCAGATGGGCCTCAGACCAAATTTTGGTAACATTGTAACACAATGCATGGAACAATTTATTCTTTTCTTTTTTTTTTTTATTAAATATATTATGTCTTAGGTTGCTGTTCACAATTTAATAAAATATTAAATATTAATGAAATCATTAATCACTTGTGTGAGTGTTGTACCATTCAGTCCCTGGGAGAAGTGTGTGTTGTCAATCACAAATCCATCTAGAGAATGGTTCTGTTCCTCTCCATCGTCTTCATCAGACGACACGTCTGCCCCGTCCGTGTCCTCGGACAGCTCCGCCTCCTCGAGCAGGAAGTGACGCCCTTTCTGCTCCATTTTGACAAAGGAATGATGGGAAATGTCAAAGCTGCTGAAAGTGTTCATACAACTGAAGACTGACAGAGACAAACACTATTTGTAATCGAATGCATGTAGAAACAAAGATCTGATCACGTCATAAATCATAAAGAATTATCTGTTGCAGTACAAAACCTTGGCTTTGGGTTGTGGCGCTCGTTTCTTCTCAGCTTCCTGCGGCGTGGTTTTGCGTTTGAACAAACACTGAGTCTGGAAATCATCGCCAGAATCAGCCTCGCCTCCCGTTTCGTCCGACTGGAGAGTGATGATAAGAGCAGTGCGTTATTGACCCTTCATGGTGCTGAATATCATAAAATAATGAGGATTTGACTCAGATCAGCAGTGTTACATGATCTCACAGTGTTGAGAGGAGCTGCTCGTTTCCTGTTCACAAACAGTGGAGAGTCGACGTCGCTGATCTTCGGCTGCAGAGAACAAAATGTCTTTTTAATTTTCATGGACACAAACACTTCTTGTCTACAGCCTCTACAAGTGACCAATGTCAATTTGTTGAGGCTTTGCAGGATCTTAAAGCGGACATAGTGTGTATCTGCATCATTACCTTGCTTAAGAAGCCCTGAAGGTTCAAAACAAACAGTTCAGCCATTGCTGAGAACGCTGTGTTTTATTGTAATCTCGGGCTCAGCGAGATCTCTGAAAAAACCCGGTCCGGTTACGTAAACAAAGGTTCTCCGGAACAGCAGATCCTCCTGCTCCGGGCACTAGTCTGGGCACATCCGGTTGCATACATTGAACCACAGAAGAAGAATAACATCCGTTGTGGAGGTGTTTCACGAGCGACAGTGTCTTCTGACCCTGGGTCTGACTCCGGGTCAAAGTCATACAAGGGACTGCGGCGGGGAGTCGTGACAAAGCCATTTTTAAACATTGTTAAAACAATGTTTTGATAATGAGTAGCAGTGCATCCACCGTTCCAGAGGGGGGAGCTGAGCTTCTGAGAGCGGGTGTGCTGAATATGTCACTTCCGGGTATTGGCCAATCACAAGACAGTTGGGAAGCCGGGGTGAGAGTTGAGTCTGAAATATCGCGGCTGGGGAACAGCGTCAGAAAAGAGGATTTCTATTGGCTCGTTTACAGCAACTAGGAGGTTTTTGACCATAAAAACAAGTTAATGTATGTAAGTAGACCTCCATAATATATGTGCAACAGGACCACTCTATGTGAGCTTTAAATGCTTCTTCTCTGGTTGTCATGACAACTGCATGCACCATGGAAATGATGGACAGAGGCAGCCTGAGTCACCTGCAGTCACAAGCTCATGATTAATGTTTGTTGTTAGGGTTATGTTATTTTTCCTCAAGTTTCTATGGTAAACAACTAAATGTCTCAGGGGGTTGGATTCTACCTTAAACAGGGATTGAATTCATAATTATGGAATGTTTTATGGACAACAATTAAGAATGCAAACAGTAAAATATGAAGTAATCACAGTTTTGCTCACCACATCCGGAGAGGACAGGGGGTTGACCATGTTCTGGTGTCTTTTCCTAGGAAGCACAATGTCCTCTTCACTGTCACTGTTGATAACCACTAAGAAAGACATGCAGAGATTAGGTTTTAGGTTTAAATCAGAATATGGAGACACTTCATGAAACCAACCTGTATGAGGAGGGGAACTGGGCACACACACAGATTCCTCGTGGGATTTGCTGTCATTGATGCAGCGCGTCTGTCGCCTCTGTTTGGAGCTGGAGAGGAAGGACGGTGTGTGAGGCCCGCTCAGATCGGGCAGCAGCAGCGTCCTCCTCACTCCCAATGACATGATTGGAGACGGCAGTGCTCCACTTGTAGACATCATAGTCCGAGGGGACATGTCTTTATTTCTCTGCTGTGAAAACATGTGCGGTGTGGACAGTTCAGACTGATTTAGGCAGCGCGCAGGCATTCTGGTGATGCGGTTAAATGGAGTAGAGGAGTTAGAGGCGGCTTTCAAAGACACTGGAGGAGCTGCTGCCTGCTCTTCAGCCTGTGGAGAAGTCACCAGACACGGCGCAGGAACAGACTCTTCATCCTCAGAGGAATCCTCCAGGGAATAACCAAGGTCAAAGTTGACAGGGAAGAGATCATGGGAACTCTCAAAGGACTCGGCTTTGTGTTGGACCGTGGGAGACCTACACTCACTCATCTCTTCTGTCATAGAAAAGTCTGTTTTGGGTTCACTTGGTGCTGCTGTGTGCGCATCATGTTTGGCAGAGTTATCATTGGTTATCAGCACACATGGGTTTGTTGGTTTATGTACGTTTGAGGTGTTTGACATGTTTTCTGTGGTAGGAGGAATGTCTCTGACATTTGGAGACCTCCTGGGTGTGACGCCAGGAGTGGAGATGTCTGGAATGCTCACCTGCAGGAAGGCTTCGTCATCTCCAAACAGATCCATGCTCTCGTTTGACTGAGAGCCGCACAGAGAGGCTGCGTCGTTGCCATTGTCCTTGTTCACGTTGTCATTCTGTCTCTTCTCAGCTCCCTCTCTGTATATATCAGTGTCTGCCTCCATGTGATGATCATCATTTACTTCTTCAGCCCCAAAAACCTCATCCCAGCTCGGACTCTGAGCTGCCACATCGAGAGCCTGCTGCTCCACTTCAGCCAAATCACTACAGTGTGAGGATCTCATTGGTGAAGCATTGTCATCATCAGCCATCATGTCTTCATTGTCATCTTCATCTACACCCAGGGTGAAGCTGACCTGAAATGGATATTGGATCTCCTGGTGAGAGGGAGGAAGTGAGCGAGCAGCCGCGTCAGCCTCTAAACCTGCAGGAGGTGAAAGAGGAGATCGAGACAGGAGCTCCGCTACGTTGGTCAGGATGATCTTCAGGCTCTCACAGTTCCCTGGCAGGAGGTCTGCAGAGGGAGGTGGAGGCGCTGAATCCCAGTTAGGTAGATAAAACATGGCCTGTGTTTCAACATCATAAACATCTTCTTCATCATCTGTTTTCAGAACAAGCTGTGAAACACTGACAGATTTCATCGACTCTCTCACTGTATTTTCATCTTCAATAATCATGATGCAGTCATCATTCACAGCAGCTTCTGGACAAGGAGGACACAACGCTTCAGGTCCTGCATCATCTATGAAGTCATACTGTGTTTCAGTACATCTGGGTTTTGCCACAGCCATCAGAGAAAGTGAACTCCTTCTCTGCGCTTTCCCCCTCTCTGCCTCGTCTGTGATTCTGTCCAGAACCGACAACGTGGAGCGAGCTTTGGTTTTGTTATTGGTTGTTTTGGTGCCACTCTTCTGCTTCTTCTCTCCATTCTTCACATGGCCAGCAACATCGGTTTTGTGTAGATAAGGAAGAAGCTCCTGTTCGTAACGGCACTCCCCCTGAACACAAACAAGATAAACACACAGAGAAGGAAAACCAAGGTCAAGGAGCTGCAATCAGCCTCTGGATGAGCCAGACCATGTTCAGAGCAGCCGAATCACAATCAAACAGTAATACAATCAGGAAGTGTCCTATGACAACATTAACCCTAACCCCAGCTACACATGAAACGCATACAACCTATATTTGTTTTTAGTAAAGACTGGCATTGTGTAATGGGCAACAAAACTACAAATACAAACAAAAATCTCATCTCTCCATTCCTGTATCTCAGCACCTAAGCGTCCATGTAACATCATCTAACATCAGCTCATTTGACCTGGAAATGATAAATCAAGAGTGAAATCAAATCAAGTGAGAAAAATACAAGTTTTACGTCACAAGACGGTGATGAAAGTGATTAAGAGGACACCATGTGCCACTGTATCAAATTCAGTTCTGCACTTCAGAGAGGAAATGGCCTGAGGCGTTGTTAAAAAAAAAAAAAAAAAAAAGAAGCATGTGAGTAAAAGTCAGTTTTTGGGACAAGGAATTTTGTCACAGCTGACCCGCGAAAGTGGAGTTGGTCAAAGCAGAGACAGTGAATCTGAGACCTGCATTGTCTCACCGATTCATCTTATTCTCTGTTTGCTGCTGACCTGACCACTGCAGCTTTCACCTCCCCGATTAACAGAGTTTTACTTTAAAGACCTGGTGTCAAAAACGCTCAGAACACAACTAAATCTAAACTGTTCAAACATGAATGAGGTGCAGCCTTCATTAAGACTGTAGAAAGTCGTATATTATCATTAATAAGGAGGAAGGAAAATATTAAAAGTATGACAGCTGTGTGTGTGAAACACTCTCTGCAGAGTGAATAGTTTCCACAGGCGAGGCAACGTCACCTCTTTACCTTTCTGTTCACTTCACAAGCTTTAAATGCTTTTAAATGATTTTCCATTGGTTGTGGTTATGCTTCATGTTACCGCAAATTCTTACTGCTGTTGTAAAGCTGACAACTCCAATCAAAGACAAACGCAGACACACCCCCTCTCTTGTCCTCAGTTAGTACAAGGTACAAGGTGTTCTAACTGAGGTGCAACGAGAAATAATTATATCATTTTAAATCAGTTACTGAGGACACAACATAGAATAAACAGAAAAGTATGATTCTATAGGAAAATACTCTAATTTAAAAAGGATTCATTTTATTTTGTAGCTTAAACACACAAATTACAACAAACTGAAAATGGGGAGAAAAATAGCTTTGAACACAATGCTCACATAATAACAATAATAAAAATAATAATATAAATAATAGTAATGAAGAGTGAGGAGATAAAAACAAGCCAGGGTGTACGCGAGGACAAAAAAAACAAAAAAAAAAAATTGATACAAACTCTTTCAAGAAAACACAAAAAAAGGTCAGTAAAAATATAATAACCTCTAATCTGTGTTTCATGTCTTGAAAAGATAAAAACAATTTCCAGACAGAAGACATTTTAGTCACATGAAGAAGATTAGAAATGTGTCAAACATGTAATCACATGACTTTATGGACAATAACAGAAAACCCACATTTAGTCTTTCATTTGATGTCAGTCAAGAAAAGTGTCCTCAATTAAGAACAAACACTTAAGTTAAGTACTGGGCTGAAACTCCCTGCTGTCACTCAACACAGAGCAGAATGAGGAAAAACAAGTTTTACGACAGTTTCTTCTTCTGAGTCAGGTTTGCTTTTCAGTCTCTCACATTTACATTTATAGTAAGTCTTTTTATAGAGATCAAGGCGTTAAATTAAAGTGGTTTCATTTGTTTTTGTCCACTGAAAACCATTTGGATCCACAGAATTATGCAGCAGGTTTCCTCAAGCATGAACTACGGATTTCAAACTGAACAATCTTAAAGGGTAAACACTGGAACAAAGGCCGTTTAGATTCACTGAGGGGAAATTAAGGGAAATAAATGTTTCATCACCATTTCAAGCTGAAAAATAATGAATGCATTTCAGAGAGGATTGAACGGAATCATTTGTACAGGATTAGATAATAATCAGATTATGAGAGAAAAAGGTCATGGTGTTGTTCAGTGGAAACTTTTCTCACTTTTGTGAATTTGATGCACAACAACACATCTAATCTAATTTGTCTGTTTCCAAACGTTCTGCCTTCAACATTCCTCGCCGTTCTTTGTCCTTAAATTACTGACCGAATTCAAACCAAACCTTTGCTGCAAACTTCACTGTTTAGCAGTGTTGTTGTTTTTCTCTCCCAACTCCGGAAAGGTCTTAAATGTTATTATGTGTTATTATCAATTGAATTAACAGCTGCTGTGGAACCATCTACACAGAGGAAAAAACAACAACAACAACTACTACAGGCTGTGAAAACATGTAGAGTTTAGCTTGTCTCCAATAAAACAACTAAATATGAGAAGAAACAAGTTGAAAACTACAATTATCAGCCTGTGATTGTAAAGATGCAAAAGCATAAAAGTCTGGGAGGTCACTAAAATGCAGTTAAAAGTTCATATTGTCTTGTTTGGGTTAAAGGAGAGAATTAATCGATTGTTTAGAACTTTTTAAAACTGACACAAAGTTCAATTTTTGGATTTCCTCCTCAGCCATGTGTACATCTAGGTCACTGCAGCCCGACCTACTTCCAGCTTGGTTATATAAGAGTTGAGAGAACAGTTGCATAATCACAGGAGGAGACCTGCCTCCCTGTCTGTCTGTCATGAGTCTCCTCATCATCACAAAGAGCAGCAGCAGCAGCAGCAGTACAATCAAACACAACATTCTTTTCAAAGCTTTCAGACACAAAATGGCCCTGAATTAAATGAATGTTCATTGTGTGTGTTTGTGTGTTCATGTTTGTTTTGTTCTCTTCTCCTCTCAAGTTTTTGGAGGAAAAAGTTAGAAATCCCCAGCACAGATGTGTGATAAATAACCACTCAACTATGTTTGGGAAAATCAATATAAAAACATTATTTTAAGACATATGTGTAGGATGAGAAAATACGTTATACAATATAAGTACAATAAAAGTACACAAGCACTGAAAACAGACTTGCTTATTTAATCAAATAAATATTAAATATTAAAAAGCATTAAATTCTTGTTCCTTATATTTCCAAATAATAAAAATTCCAGATTTGATTCAGTTCACAAATAACATTCAAAGCAAGAAATAACCTCATTCTAAATAATGTTTTCAAAAGGGAAGGGGATATCATTTATGAGTGTGTCAGAACAACTCTAAAAACAAATTAAAGCAAAGTAAGAACATAAATCATATAAAATATTTTAATTTAAATAGGATGAAGTGCAGTTTAATCGGGACAATGATGGAACTGTCAGCATTTAAAGTATTGAGAACATTGAGAACGTTGTTTAAAGGGTATATTGTGTAAATCATGGAGAAGTAAAGTCATCGTTTAACTGAGTTGTGTGCAATATGAGAAGCAACGTAAGTTTATATACGTTTTAAATAAAATGTTTAGTCATTTATAAATATATTGCTGTTACCTTTAGACGACCTTTACGTGTGGATGAGGAGGTTTGTGTACAATTGACTGTGTTTCAGATTTAACACAGAACCTAAACAAAATACTTGACTTGAAGATGCACGATTCATGAAGAACAGGCACCTGAAATTACTAGAATAGTAGCAATAACAAAATAATTGACAGTATCCAACTGGCTTAAAAGAAGCATTCTGGTTTTCCAATACTGGAAGCTGAACCCACTCAACATAATCTCTGACCTAATTTCAAAGATTTGGACAAATCCAGAGGCTTTATCAAAGACACGATCGTACAACAGAACAGATGGGCCTCATTCTTCAGTTACCCGTGTGATATTGATTATTACACCAAACTATAGCAACACAGTGGCTTCACTATAGAGTCCATATTATTATTATATAAGCAACTGCAACAACAAGATCGCCATCGACTACGACTACAAAGACAGCAAATACAGCTGAATTATGAACGATTCATAAGGAAGGAAAAGTGTGCATGTCTCCATTAAAGTTATAACAAATGTTGATCTCATCATACAGAGAACAAACTATTTTCTTTCAGCTACAGCAAATATTTCCCCACTGAATTGTTTCCCACCATCATATTGTCACATGCACCTCAGCTGACTCCTTTGAGCCTAGTGGTTATTGACTTGTTATCAACTGGGTTTTCCCTCATGTCAACATAGAATACATTTGTTTGTTTTTTCTTTTATGCAACTATGCTAAGTTTTGGAAGGAAGTTTGACGTCATTCACCAAACACCAGGGAAGTTTGTGTGACTGATGCACAGCATAGTCGTCCTCTCACCAGGTTATCATTCAAGCTGCATGTTGAGATATTTTCCTTCATGAAAGTGTAAGAATCAGTGAAACTTTACCTCATCTTCCTCTCTCATGCCGTCTATGAGCTCCATCACCTTGATGAAGTGCTGGCAGCGCAGTGAATGATCCACAGCGTGAGTGGGAAGCACCTTATGCTGCCAGTGTCTCCACTCGCACAAAGACAACTCTCTGGACGGACGTCCACTTTGGTTAAGTTCCTGTTATTTCAATATTAAAAGACATCATAGAAATTAACACAATTCAGTGAAATATAATACTCAACATGCTCTCGTTGCAACCAACGTATCATTGCTTTAAGACGCTGTAAACTCTTGTCAGCGGTGATTTTACTTTTCCTTTGTGTTTGGGTTCAATCTCAGATCATGATTTTTATTAGAAGATATCACTGCCTCAAGCGAGGTTTGTTGCTCAACTATTGTGTTTTTTTTATTGTGTAGATGAATGTTATTGCTACTTTAAAATATGCTTAAAGCAGCTTATATTTGTTTATATTCTCCCAAATTGTAATTCAAAACCAAGGCTGTAGAATGTTGTAGATATAGAAAGCTTTAAATTATCTTGGAATAAGATGGACCATGATAGTCTATAGACTGTTTTCTTTGGTATCAACTCAAACTCTGCTATAATACTTGAATATACAGTATATATATGTATATATATATATATATATATATATGTATATATATATACATATATACATATATACATATATACATACATATATACATATATACATACATATATACATATATATATATACATATATATATACATCAGTACAACTGGAGCTCATTATTTTCTTCTTCATCTGTGCAGAAGTACATTTCCTCATATAAAGAGTTAAAAGTCAGACAGGGAGACAACCTGAGGTGGAGCATCACTGGGTATGGACATGAAGTGCGACTTCTTCAGGGTTGGATGAGCATCATCTTCTCCGAGTCTCAGCGTGGACGACCACAGAGAATATTCTGCACTGCTCAGAAAGCCGTCCGACGTTGCCTTGCCCTGCCGAACTAACACAAGCTTCAGAGACACAGGTCTGCTTCTGCAATCAGGGAATACTTTTCTCTCTTTTGCAGGTAATACTGTACACTCACCGGCCACTTTATTAGGCACACTTGTAAATGCAGATATCTAATCAACCAATCACACACAAACTATCCAGTGAGGAGCAGTTATTTGGGGGGAAAAAATGCTCTGATGATACCAGAGGTCAAAGGAGAATAGCCAGACTGATAAGACAACTGAAATAACCACCTGTTACATCCAAGCTATTCAGAAGACCATCTCTGAAAGCACACCATGGCTACAATAGCAGAGGCCACACTGGGAGCCACTCCTGACTTTATATAAGATGTTCTGTGTACCTAATGAAGTGGCCAGTGAGTGCACACTCCTGCTGAGATTCTTACTCAGGTTCTGAGGGTGGATGAGTGAGACTCGTCCCTCGCTGTGGGACCGCCGACCTCCAGCAGAGGACCTTCTGTTCTCCCGCTGGTCAAACTGCCCACACGTAATGTGCATCTTATGCAAGGTGGGGTTAAATCCGTCAGGCAGCATGCGAGGGCTGCTGGGGTACATGTGGAACCCACTTTTGTTTCCAATGATGGACTTGTACACGCTGCGCTTGTTGCTCTGGCTCTGGTTGTACGTCTGAGGGTTACAAAAGCTGCCATTTAGATCATTTTGGGTTACAGGTTGTTTGAGTCAGGACATGATTGGTGCATCAACACTCACCCTCTCCTCACGTCCCTCAGCCAGGATGACGACAATGCGTCCCTCGCGCTTACGTCCAGTACGTCCCATTCGCTGAACAAGACGAATGGGATTCTTCTGTGCATCGAAGCAAACAATGAGGTCCACCTCTCCGATGTCCAGCCCCTCTTCACCCACACAAGTGGATACCAGTGTGTTAAATCCTCCCTGTCTGAACCTGTGCACCACCTGAAGCATCAAGAGTGACAACAGAAACAAAGCTATAAATACACTGGTTCACTTAATACAAAAATAGAGTCTGCTCTATTTTTAGCACACGCATGACAAGACTTTACATACAAGCACATTCCTGCGTTATTTATTCGGGGGAAATAGAACATGAAGAAAGAGCAGTGAAATCACAGACTTCCTGATGTGGTTGGTTTTAGGTGGCACAGCACCACAGATGTATTTCAATCTGTCAAAAACTGTGAAGTAAGAAGGTAGATGAAGGCATGAAAAACATCTTCTTTACTATAAAAGGAAAAGATGAGGCTAAATGAAGAAATCATAATGAGTCCTTTGTCCTGCTTGACTGTGTCATATCTACATCTAAATACAGTATTATAACATAAGTGCTGTGGTTGGTTTCATTTCAGCTTTACCTCCAGCTGTTCCTTTTGAGTGAAACCTTTGACCCCCTTCCCCGCTGAGGCCTGGCCCATGAAGGTCATGACCTTGATCATCGGGGTGTGGCGGTTCAGCATGTCTGCGATCTCCTGTACACTTTCCCGGAACGATGAAAATATCATCACGCGTGTGTTTTCTGCCCGGAGACCTGAACCTGAGACAGAGAGAAATGAACAAATAATGATTTCTTTAACACTTGAACAGAAAGTGCATCTTTAACTGAGTAGTGAATGGTTTCTTGTGCGCATTCACAAGGACAAGGATTTTCAACTACGTCAATGCAACACTGGAAACTTTTTCAGTGCTGTAATTAGAACACAAAGAGAATTATACATTCATATAATGTCAGAACAATCATTCCACAGATGAGTCACAAAGTACATCACCATTATTGTCTGCTGAGCTCTCAGCCCACACACTGAAGTGCTGCAGTACGACCCCCTCCAGTTTCTCCAGTTTGGGGTGACTGTAAATGAATGGCTCATCTGGACCTAGACAGACAAATCAGACAGGATGAGAGTCAAACGGAATTAAAACTGTAGATTTTAAATATGAAAAAATGTCTTTGAAGATTCAATCCGTGTCAAGTTAGTGCACACAATGCTAATTCCACTCTACACAACTCTGTGTGTGTGTTTCTCAGTATAGTTGTCGTTAGATCTCTTGTTGCCTGGAGACGCTCGTGCACTAATCACAGAAAGCAATTTATTTTGTCAAAACAAACCGAAGCAATACTGCGCCAGTTAAAGGAGGCAGCTGCAAAAAGAAGGTTGGAGTATGAATGAAAACACAGCTGCTGGCCCCGCCCACCACTGTGCTGCCAGTGTATACACACAGAGGTCTGATAGTTTTCTGTTTTCAGATGAAAGGCGCAGAATACAAATAATGACATGGTCCTTTCTGTTCACGTAGACCGAGCAGAGGAACAATAATGACGTCACAGCCACTGTTACGTACTTACTTCCATAAAAGTGAGTGAAATGTTGTGAGAAAAAAGCGTTCTCGTACCAGCAGATGGCTTCACAAACATCGCTTCCATCTCATGGTAGAGGTCCATGAAGACGGGTGTCCTCTGCAGCTCGCTCCTCGCCCTGGACATTTCTGAAGCAAACGTGAACAGATTCACTCACTGTATGAACTCAAGGTGAATATAACATCAGGGAAACCAGAGAGTGACAGTAAACATGCAAACATGAGGAGACGTGTCGATAACGAGTGAGAGGTAAACCCAGAGGTAAAGTGACCGACCTCTGGAACCGTCCATGATTCCCTGGATGTAAAAAAACAGTGACCGCAGCCCCATCTGCATCAGCAGCTCATAGCCGTGGTACAGACTGATGCAGAGGGCAAAGTCGCCCTCCAGCATTCCCAACTGTTCTCCCTGTGGAGGAGAGGAGGACAGGACAGAATCTGAATGTTACAAAAACATTAATGACTCCAAGATGTCAAATTATCTCATCAAATAATCCTTACATGTTTTATTTAAACATAACAATATTCTTGCTTTCTTTTTGTTTACTGGAGCACTTTGATCACTATGTAGCTTCTTTAATGTTCTGCCATTTTTCTTTTCTCTTCTTCAAACAATGAAAATAAAGCTCTACGACGACAACTATTACTTATTAATGATAAGCAATGTAACCTATGCATTTAAGCGTTTTAATGTTAGGATTTTACTACACTACACGCTAAATGCTTTGTTGCACAAAACCCCATCATTCCCAGAGTGCGTGCCTTAATGTTCGTAGGTGGGTTTTTGCGGAACTGGTCCCTGGCCAGTATGAGCTGGTATTTGGTCAGAGTCCTCAGGTCTTTGTGAGACATCACCCGGTTCTGGACAAGACGAGATGTGAATTTCTCCAGCACCTGTATGGAAAAACACAACACACCATGTAGGTCATCAGTAATTGGCCATTTCCTGTGTTGAGGGTAATGTCGCGAGCATCCTGCAGCAGTCAATTAAGATTCCCTTATTAGTCCCGCAGTGGGGAAATTTCCAAATTCTGCATTTTAAACCATCTGTGAGTTAGTGAACATTCACAGCACACAGTGAGGTGAAGTACATGCTAACCCAGAGCAGTGAGCTGCTGACAGGTAGGGGCTACCCTCCGGTCTCAAGCTTGAAGCCCTAACCACTAGGCCACAGCTGCCCGATTGAACACACACACACCCCCCCACCCCCACCCCCACCCACACACACGCGCACACACAGAGAGATGTTGCTAAAGAGACCTGGGCAGACAGAAAAAAGACCCTCACTTCAACAAAAGACAGTGAATAACACAATAATGTGTTGGATTCATTCATTCAGCCTCTCCCTGGCCTCATTTCTTCATAATGGGAGCAGAGATGGAGGCAGTTTATCAAACAGGCAATTTTGACAATATCTATTCATCCTTTCCACTCCATATAATGGGAGGCTGGAGTCATTACAATTTCAATTACAGCTGAGAGGAGCTGCTGCTGCTGCTGCTCTGGAAGACAAACACAAGAAAACGCTGCCCTGAAAGATAAGAAAAGAAAACAAAAGGGCTCACAAGCACACAAAACTTAATTAGGTTGCACAAAGAAGGGCAAATTGTGTAAGCTTCAACACAAAGACAGTTGTAATAAAAACCTATTTAACATGAACTATTATTATGATAATTATTCAAACATTTTTAATACAAATAAGAACACTAAACTTTGACATTTCCAAATCACCACTGAGGATAAATGATAATCAAAAATAAGAAGAGAAGTCTGTTTTCCTCCCAGGTGAAATGAGAGCTTCAACTTCACGAGGCTTAAGAAGACAAAAGTGAGGGTTTATATAACAACCTGTAATTCCTCTGACCTTTAAGAAAACATCAACAGCAATATCATCGCCGCGTCCAACATGTCCTGCTTAAGCCCATTTTTCATTTCACATGATATGTCTTAAGCCTCAAGGTGGATCACTTACACTGATCGCCCGAGAAGACAACTTTCTCGTATCAATTCATCAGTTTCTGACACAGAGAAAGTGAGAGAGAGCTAAACACATCCAAGTCTTATTGTGTAGTGAGTTATAATTTGACTTTGAGGACAGAAACAAACTGGTTAACAACACACAGTCCACCCATCATCACCACTCATATCCCTCTCTGGTGAACTGACCAGTGGTGCACAATGTGTGGATGTGTATACAGGATTCAGAGCTGGATTATGAGATTAGAGAGGTCAAAGTCTGGTTGGACTGAAAGTAGAGTGAAATAAAAAAAAGAGAGAGAATAAAACAGTATGCTGATTCTTTGTGTAACAACCTTTTTGTAACATTTGTTTCCCAACGTATTCCCCCTCTTTTTTGTTAGATTACTTCAGAGAAACCCATGAAACCAGAAAACCACAACGTGATGGAGTTCACACCTACTTCTGAAGTCTTTCATACAAAGATAATGTGACAGTACAATGAGCTTTAGATCAGATGTCAAAGGAGAAAATATGAAGTGGAAACATTATATACATACTATATAAGATGAAAGAATCACTATTTATGAGGTGAAAACAGAGGTGTGAGTGCAGGCCATTGAGCTGGAAAATCAAAAGTGGTGGACAACAGTTTCACAAACACTGCTATGAATGGGGATGAGGGTATTTTTCATGAGTTCACAGACAAGTTAACACATGAAAAAAATGATGGTAATTATTACAAAGTTCTCCAGAGGAAAGGAGACAGAATGAGGAGATGAGATGAGAAGAGGAGACAAGATGAGGAAAAGAGGAGACCAAGTGAGAAGAGGGAGATGAGATGAACAGGAGACAAGAAGGTGAGAGAAGAGGGAACAAAAGTAGAAGAGAGGAGATGAGAGAGGAGACAAGAGGACAACATTGTACTGAGCATGCTCGGTAGACGCTGACAGCTGAGTGGCTGAAGGGCATGGAGCTAAGTGACATGGTGAAGTCAGTAAATGGCTATTAATAACTGAAAGTAGACTAAGCTGAACTAGTCAGTCCTGTATGCTGGCATTAAAGGGTCTTGATGTGTGTGTTGTGGTAATAATATAGGGTGAGAGGCAGTCAATAGGGTCTTTTTTCCTCTTGTTGCCCCCTAGCGTATCAATGATAAGGAATAAAGTGTTTTTTTCATGACTCACTGTTTGTGAGGAGGATACTGCAAATCAAAACTGAATCAGTGCCTGCTTGTGTGTGGATTTACAAGGACTGAACATATCTGGCCGTGTATGATGGATGCAGCCGTGCGGGGGGGGGGGGGGGCTATTAAGCCTGCCTTACCAATAGAACACACACACACACACACAGAATTATATAACAGTCTGTGGCTACGTGCATGTTGAAGGCTGCTACATGGTGGCTGGATGTTGCAGGAACACAGACCAGACTAAATCCTTCCTCGTCTGTTTTTATTATTATTATTATTATTATTATTCTGTCAAACATGGGAGAGAAGACTTGATCAGAACGGCACAGAAAGGTGATTTAAGTGACTTTGTATATGACAGGCTGATTGGAGTATTTCAAACACTGCTGATTCTACTGCTGTGTTGGTGTATGAGATGAAAGAAAGACAACGTGACTTAAATAACTAAAGCATCTCTGATCGTGCAACATGTTGAAGCAGCAGAAAACCTATATTAGGTACACATGATGCCTATGCAATGGTGAGTGAGTGTTTGTCTTTTGCAGCATGTACAGTATTTGTGCACGATGACACATTTTCAATGTATTCTGCAGCATTAGTCGTACCCTGGACAAGGTCTCCTTTCCCTCACAGGACCACAGAGAGACAAACAACACGAATGTGAGTGTTAGTTCTTGTTCCAGTTGAGATGTGCGGTGTTGTCCAGCAGGAGAGGAGAGGAGAGGAGGAGGAGTCAGATGATGACGCGGCGTCACTTGTCCCGCCCTCATCTCCTATAAACACTGTAGTCCCCTCCGGTGGAGACCAGGCGAGTGGTCGCGCTGCTCAGCGGAGGCAAAGCTGCCCGCCTCGTTTTTTCTTTTGTTTTTTTTTGTTTTTGACACAAATACAGAGTCCGGTGAACACATGCGTCTGTGCCCTTAACGTCGTATTTAACGCAGCGAAAGTAATTGTGCCTGGATGCGTCGAAGAAAGCTTTGCTCTACCCGTTTGTTGACCAGAAATAACCTGTCGTCCTGCCGTGTTTCGAAGAATTGTGAATAAGTGAACCCTACTTTTCATTTAAGTCAACACATAATTCTTCGTAAGCATCTATATCACGAGCAGAAATGGACCGCGGTGGCTGTCAGATGAGCGGCGGTGGTGGTGGCGGGGGTGACGGAGGTGGGATGATCACCCTGGAGGACCTGGAGTCTTTCTCCGAAGAACGGCTGTCAGACTCGGGCAACGGCACCCTGGAAACGGAGGCAGAGACCATGGAGGAAGACGACGACCGGCTGCTGCATTACTGGCAAGACGTGGCCAGGGGACACCAGGTGGAAGTTGCTCAAGGTAAAACTAAGTCAACAATAAGCTAAATACTGAGATATAAACAGCCACACATACAGAGTAGTGACTTCGCTTATCTGTAAAAGACTTATCGTAAAGAGTTGTCTTCTCAGACAAGTAAAAAACAACTAACCTTTGGGTTATCGTGGGCTACTTTAGTGTGCTCTCCCTCAAAGCTAACCAACGTGTACATTGACATAGTTACTGCAGAGAGGACAAAGTTAGACCCGCACACTGTCTATCACACTGCCGTGGATAAACTCGATCATTATCACTATATTCAATGTAAGGTCAAAGAATGAAGTATCGACTTGACAAACAGTGCAGCAGTACGAGGTAAACAAAGAGTTGTTTGTCGCCTGTTCATGACGACACTGAGGGGGATCTCCCTTTAAATTACACAAACATTACAAACAAAACCTCTGTTATTAAAACTGGAGACAAGTCTAATAAAAGACAACAACCAATAACTGATTATTAATCACGTATTAAGCATGACATAACTTTAAAGGTTTGGGAAACCTCAGTCTACGTCTTTTAAACGTATGCTTTTGCATTTTATTGACTTAATTACTGGCTAATAATGGCTAATAATTCAGATTTTATATATATAGATATATATATATAACAATAATTAGTTGAAAAATAATGCAGATTGATTGACTTGGCCTGATTATAAAGCAGCATTATAGAGTACAGCAGTTTGTTGTCAAATCAGATAAAAGTGCTTTCAGAATGGCTGTTTTGTGTTATTATCATGTATATAGTTGCAATGGCACAGACATCATAATAAAATAGTGTAAAAGTGGTATTACTGTAGGAGAAGGGGGAAATAACTCATCGCTATCTTGGAAACAACCCCTAGCAATTAGTTGTGCATAACAACATCAACAGACTCTCATCTAAACAATAGAGAGGAACAACTGAACTCTTTGTGGTCACATTGACATAATTATGTCACACTTCAAACCTGTTTAAAAATCACCAAAAAAGTGTGACTTTGCTTTTAAAATAATTTTTGCAGTGGAAAAAGTATCACGAATAATCTCCCAAGACTTGTCTACTATCGTACGCTACATTGAGAAAAGAATAGAATGGTGGATTGGTTTGTTTATTTTGCCTGATCTGCTCATTCAGGTGGAAGACGCAGGAGATTACAGAGACATTTAGTCTGTGGTATGCCTCACATTTGCCTCCATAACTGTGGAGACAGCAATGTGTGGGTCCACTGGACCATGTGTTTTAATGTCCGTGCACACGTGTGATCTATTAATTGTGACCTGAGCTGCTTCACCATGAACTGAAAAGATGACCAGTGTGGTATCTGCGTCTGAAGTCGGCATGCACCGTCAAAGCAGGGCAAATGTCTGTAGGCTATATTCTTTTATTCAGAGCTTCTGTGTTTGTTGTGTTTTTGAAGAAGCAATATTGCTTTTCAAAGAATGGATTTTACTACATATGAAAGAGATGAAAGTAAGAATAACTTATAGTTCCACAGGCTGATCTCCAAATTCTATAATCTTTTCAAATATTCTTGACCTGTTGATACCTGAATGAAATGTCAATTCTTCTGTAAATGAAAGTATGAGGAGTCCTCACATCCTCACATCCACACAGACAACTGCACTTACTGAGCACTTCATAAATTAAATCACTTGCATGGGCTTTTTGTCTCATGGGGGATTATCTACCTGGCCTAAACGTGTGCTCGGGTTGTAGCTGCTAAATCCTGCACTACAATAGTGAAGCTCACCGAGCACCGGCCAAGACCCTTTTGCTCTAATTAGGATAGAGTCGGTTGGAGATGGGTGCGGTTGATTTTCAGCTGTTAACATGTAAACACCTACTCTACATCATTGTTTACGGTGAAATACTGTCAAAAGATGCCACCAGAATGATTTTTTCACATCCAAGGCAAATGAGTATTGTTGCAGGACTAAGATACTTAAAAAAAATATCTGTCCTTGTTTGTATCATTGACTTTTGCAAACAAAATATTGATGGCATTCTTTCTCAGTAACAGGATTTATGGACACAAAGGTGATATTATTTGCCAGAGCTTCTCATAACGGCTCATTGTAAACTAAAATGAGGACAACTTAGCAGATGTCATCAGCTGATGTGAACACATGGATGCCTTGTTGCTTGTAAACAAGGTGGAATTTGTTTGTCCAAAGATCCAGGACAAGAGTGCTCTCAAAGACTTCACATCAGATGAACTTTGAATGTTCACCTCGAGGACCTCAATACGCCCTTATTCTGTTATTAGTAAACACTCAAACACTTTCACTTTGTTCATGGTCAGATCATTGATCACCTCAGTACCAACGATTCCTATGTCAGTTCTCCTCCATGAAATAGTTAACACAAAGTGCTGCTATTTTATTTTTGTGGTGACATAAATGTGTAGTATTATGCAGGAGAGCCCACATTTAAATGATATATCATATGAAAGTAACTAATAAGAATCTACTTGTGTCACACCTTCACTCACTGTTAATTAAGGGAGAACATTACAAGGTAGACATGTAAAGTACAGCAAAGACACTCCTGTTAATGCCAGTCTATATCTGGCCTTGGGCAGCTTCCATTGGTGTTCAATCCAACAGCTCTGATAAACAGTGACATCTGTCCGTCTGACAGCCTTCTCTCACACAAACGATCTACATCACCTTAGAGCATTTTACTGGAGGTGTACATGATATGGTGTGAGTGGAGATAAGTTGCAGTAAATGTAGTAACTGTAAACATGTAGGTGTATCATGTATCATTATATTCCAACAGTCCTGTGGCTAAAAATATCTGCTTTCACTTGTATATTCTCCATGTCAACGGTTTATTTTTTTTAGATCATGATTTAAACTGACGGAGCACTGTTTGTGTGTCTTCTGACAGAAATGTCACAGCCCATTCAGCAGCTGACCAGCAACAACGAAGGACGCAGCAACAGAGAGCACATCCCTTTCACTGTCCTCGGACGAAGAGAAAAGGTATCTACTGCTGCTTTAACAGTGACAAATAAATCTCTCTTGAAAAATGTGATTTGAGACTAAAAAGCCCTTGGGGGGGGGGGGGGGGGGGGGCTTATAAATAAACAGTGCTAATTGGATTGACTTGAGTTCATTAGTTCAGTAAAATCTGGGTGGACACCCTGGTTAAAGAACGGATAATGACTATTCTTAAAGTAGGTTCTAGTGCCGTGTGGCAAAATGGCAACGTTGACAGCAAGTCAAAATTTTTTATAGACGAGCTGCAGTGACCACAAGCATATAGGATATTAAATATCCTGTTATTTCAATTTCAAATAACAGGAATTAGATTAAAAAATGTTAATAAATGTTGGTGTGTTTACTTCTATACGATGGTAAAACTGAATATCTTTGTGGACAACTGAAAACATTTAATCAACAGTGAAAATCATGACAGCCTCTAGTTTTCATCACATTGCTTGCTTTTTCTTTTTTTTTAGTGTGGGGAACTGCTTTATGAGAAACGCCACTATGAAAAGGGCCACTGGGCTTGTATAACCCTGCGTGAGGACACTTATGAGCAGAGCATCTGTTATGGTTTTATGAGGATAATGAAATATATCTGCCAGCAGAATTCTTTAGGTGAGTCCACAAACAAGGAAGCATCAGCACACGCAAACCCCCAGTCTGAACTTTTAAATCCCAGCTTTGTCCACTTTTTATTTTCCAAGGAAAATCTCCACTCCAGCACAAGTAATAATGACGGCGTCTATTTTCGTCCCATAGGTGACTACTTGGGCATGACCCTCCCTATCGTGACAGTGGTGCGCACTAATGAGGACCATTCTGTGATCTCCCATGAGGTCACTGTGGCATACTTCCTTCCTGTTGAGCACCAGGCCCAGCCCCCACAGCCGTATGACGGCGAGATCTTTATAGATGTTTGGCCCCCAACAATCGTATACACAAGGTAAATGGAGAATGTCATAAAAATCCCTCTTCTGGGATATAATGGATTAGTGATCAGCAGAATCATTATTGTTGTTGTTGTTGTGCTTCCAGGGCCTTTACTGGTCCAACCAATGAAGTGACCATCATCAACCAGATCGATGCCCTGGCCGAGCTGCTGGACACTCCTGATGCTTGTGTCAACGACTCGTTCATGGTGGCAGGCTACACCAACCCTGCTCACAGCAACCGTCAGAATGAGATCTGGTTCCTGGAGCGACACTGATGAATAACCGTGACCTGTGACCTTAAAAACCCATAAAAAACTCCCTTAACACTGCCCCAGGTCAACTACAGCCTGAGGTGTGATGTCACCACATCAACCTGAACCAAACACCAGCCCATCACACTTCACAGAGGCTGGATCTGAGCCATTATTCTGATCTTAGTGAATTTACATACATCACCCTTTCATCCATAAACCACTGGCATCACAGACTTAACCCAAACGCTAAAGTAAAGTGTAGCATTCATCTCCTGCTCCTACACTGAGATGACTTCAAACCATTCCTAAGCACAGTGTTGTTCTCGTGTTACATTAGAAATAGTGAGCAATCTGTGAACTCAGTACTCATTGAGCTTGAAACATGCAACAGCGTGTGTTCTCTACAGCAGACACAGGCTCCAGTCGATATGCACACACTTTGTTTGTTGTAATGTGGGCTGATGTTCAATTTTCAACACAAGAAAAACATTTCTCTGTCATTCTATAGCTTTTCTGAAATGTCTCTGAAACTGCGTTTGTCTTCACTGCAGGGCAAAAGTCTATGTGATACAAAATTGAGTGTCAAACTGTTGGCTGGAAACATAAATATCACAATATTGTAGACAACAAACACGCATGAACATAACCTGCTCATGTGTGCTTTTATTTGAATGTATAACTACAGGGTGAAAACATATGAAACACTTCAAGAAACCAAATGTTGAAATCTTCTACTGCTGAAAGACAATCATTCAGTTTTTAAAACGCGTGTAGTGAAAATGCCAATGCATTCCTCATGTTTTAAGACACACACACACACACACAGGAATAGTATATATACCTCTTTCTCGTGCTCTTTCTACTGGCTTCTCTGAGTCTATGTTAGTGAGTATGCATTCACTGCTGTATTAAGAAGACTGCTGCTTCTGTGTAGTAAGAACATCTG
This sequence comes from Microchirus variegatus, assembly GCF_963457635.1. Classification (NCBI taxonomy): domain Eukaryota; kingdom Metazoa; phylum Chordata; class Actinopteri; order Pleuronectiformes; family Soleidae; genus Microchirus; species Microchirus variegatus. Next base: position 29,055,796 of record NC_139803.1, read on the forward strand.
AGCACAAATAATACCTCTACTGTGACTATACTCCTATTATATAGATGAAAGTTAAATGCTGTTTTAGTTGAATCTATATTTAAAGTCAAAGTGAAAGATGTACGTACAATTATATTTGCTATGTTAAAACAAACATACCAGTAATAAAATATCTAACCAGTTACACTTGAGTTCAAAAAAATGTGTGAAAATAAAACTGGAAGTTGAGGCAGCCAAATCTTGTTCTTAGGAATGGGGCACGAAATCCACAGGCATAAAGTTTTTATTATTATTATTATTATTATAACTGTTAAATGTGTAAATATTAAAAAGTTTAGCCCATAGCTGATCTTCAAAATAAAACAGTGAAGGAAGTTTAATATTGGGTTGGGAAAGTTTCAGAGTCTGCCTTTAAGTGGCATTATATTGACATTAAGAATATATTTAGCATTTAATGATTGAGCTAATATTACAAACCCTTTCAAAGCCATGATCAGAGTCGGGTTGTTCCACCTTTCCAAACCTGATTATATGGGAACATAACGTCTAAGTATCTCATTCGTTTTCCTTTTTATGATTCGCTTATTATATTTTTTTTTGCTAAAGTGTGAGTACTGTGATTGAAGTGCAGCAACAGCAGGAGCTACTGTGGTTTTCTTTGTTCAATAAAACTGTGCTTGTCATTGGAAAATCAACAGTATACTGGGCTTTTTTTTGAAGGTGTTATTCACACAATGCACAGATGTATCCTCCACATGAGGGTCACAGAGAAGCTGAAAGACAGAGTCCACCCAGGACAGGTCACCAGTCCATCACAGGGCCAAGATATTGAGACAAACAACTTTTCACTCTCACACTTAGGACAATTTAACTTCAGAATGGTTGTGTACTGTGGGAGGAAACCTGCCATTTATATTCCCACGAATGCAACACAACAGAATGATGACAATCGCGGCCACAAGTAACAAGCAAAGCGAGTCACACCCAAGTTTGTTCTGTTGCATTAAGTACTTCATAAGAGGATCTACTTCTCAGTTCCTGGGATGCACTAACACGACGAGCTCTCACAGGAGTGACACACTACACTTTGTACTTTGTATACAGCGTCTGATCGAGATACTGGGAAAATATGAACAGATGCTGCTCTCTGTGTTATGACCGGAGACCAAAGACCCCGTCTGCATGACTGCTTTATTTCACTGATTATCTTAACGATCCTTAAATTCCACTTGGATGACTGCAGTCATGCTCATTTTACACTTAGAGTACAGTGGTCAAATTAGTGCTGGTCAAATGAAGGGAGGGCAGGAGGTTAACAAGCACACACCTTCTAATCTGAAGTTCTGACTGATTTAAAAAATGACAGTCAGAGAGGAGGGGGAACATTTCAAATGTAGCTGTCACATTCCAGCTGTCCAGAGACAGAGACGATGGTGCTGCACATTTACAGAGAGAGCCTGCAGAGACCATTAATAATCCAGAGTCTATCAACACTGAAAGCCAGAACACAGCGTCCACAAGTAAAATAACAAATCAATTCATTTCATATTCACTGACCTGACTTAGACCACATGGTGAGATGAAAGATATGATGCAGAGAAAATCATTTAGGAGCAACCACAAGATGGCAGCAAAGCAAATTCTCTGCGTTGTCTCAACCAGGAAGTAGATTTGTTTAAAAGAAGTTTTATTGTACTTGTCAACTAGTGTGTCCCCCCCCCTCAAACATCAGGTGTTAGGATTAAAAACAAAAAAGTGATACCACAACAGCTTACCTGCAGATAGCGGCCCTGGCGAGCAGAAAGTGCCTCCCCCTGAGGAACAACCATTTTCTCCACGCTGCGCTGGTGGGAGTGGGCCCGGATGTCAGGGCTTTCTTCTGAACGGAGCTCAATGTGGGAGACGAGCAAATTAGATATCACCGACTGCACCGCCTGCAGGGAGGAAAGGTGGAATCAGAACCAGAACTTATATGCAAGTACTGTAGTAGCCTTATATACATGTATTATTATTATTATAATTATTCTCACCTTTGCATCCCCTCCTGGAGTTGCACTCAGAGCCAGGATGCGGAACTGCTGAGTCTGGCTGCCAAGTTGTCTGATGACCTGAAAGAGAGAGAGAAGAGCAGGCAACACAGCACACATTAAAAACATTTTCTTCCACTTTCTCCTCCACATGAGGGTCGCAGTGACAGCGCTGACATAAAATGAAGACAAAGGCAGGTTGAGGTCATCGGTGGAAAGTTTGTGTACCTGACAGTAAGCATGGTTGCCCAGTGCTTTATGGGCTTCATCTATCACCACACACTTGACCTGCTGAGCCGGGCAGCTTCCTCTGGACAAATCATTCACCATGACCTGAGGGGTGAGGAAGAAGACGCGCTTGGACCTCCACACCTCCTGTCTCTGCTTTGCTGCCGTGCTACCTGAGAAGATGGAAGAGGTTTTTGTGTTATATCTAATACTGGCCTATTGCTCGTCCACACCATTTTCATCAGTCTACCTGTGGTTACCTGTTAACTCAGCCATGTGAGCCTGAGGGATGCCCATCACCTTGTAACAGGCCTCGATCTGCTGTGCCACTAGAGGTTTGGTGGGAGCCATGAAAACAATCTTCCCTGACGGATACCAGCGGTAGAAGTTGTACATGACCACAGCGGCGATGAAGGTCTTACCCAGACCAGTGGGCAGACACACCAGAGTGTTGTGGAACAGAGCAGCCTCGGATATCTTCAGCTGGTACTCTCTGATAGGGTAATTGGTGGGGTAGATCCATACCTTAGCTGAGGAACTGTCGAACCCAGGGAGGTGTGGATATGTCCTGGAACCTGATGGAGCTGGAGAAAGAGCCCTGCTCTCTTCTCCTGCTGTACTGTCATGCTGAATAAAGTTTGTATTATTATAATTATTATTACATTGCAGGCTCTGTTCAGCCTCATACACAGCAACAACCATGAGATCATCATCATCTTCTTCCTCCTGCTCCTCTGTCCTAACTGGTGTTTCTGCTGTGGATGTTGATGAATGTCCAATTTCACTCCATAGAGGAGGACGTGGAGTTTGTGATGGAGCCACTTTACCTGTGCTGCCTGTGCTGCGTTTACCTGGGCTTTTTCTCCGCCGCCCAGCGGCTTTAGCTCCTTTAGCGCCTGTTTTCGGTTGAACAATCGTGCTTTGAGAGACGGCGACTCCCCATGTCTGGAACAAAGTCTTCTGATTTGAACCAGAGTTCATTATCTTCAGCTGCGGCGACAAACTTTGAGATAAAGCGCCATGTGAGTGACGAGCAGCAACAACATCGCAAAAGTCAAAATACTAAAGTACTTCCGGGTCAATTCATGTCACGTCTGTCAAAATAAAACACCTACACTTCATGACGCTTCTATTTCGGATCAGTTAAATTCAGTTTGTATCATAAAGTTATGTTTCAGTTTTGTTAGTGGCGGTATATAAAGTTAAATGATCAAAGTAGCGGCGCTAACGTTGTGCGCCAACATTCCACAATGGCGTGCTTTTAATTTTGTAGTTTGACACCAGAAGCAGATTAAAAAAGTTTTGTCTCCCGCTTTCCGGTGGAGCGCTGTCACGTAACGTTGCCATAGCAATGGACTGGAGTCAACTGGACAAGACAGTCGTCCAGGTTCAGGTAATATTTTCCTTGTTTTTCCGTCTTTATGATCCAGGTTTCATGACATACAGAATATGTGGAGAGTTGTGTACTGTTTATTGACGTATAGCTAATGTTGCTAACGCGTGTAAACAGCTGATGTTATAGCTGTTGCTAATATTGTTACTGTGTTTCCCTCACCTGTAGGCACGTGCACGTGGATATTTGGTGAGAAAGGAATTGGCTCGTGCGCGAGAAGACTTTGAAGACATCGTGAAAGAGATCGATGGAGACTTGACCCACGTGCAGTGGAAGGACACGGACATTGTCCACACGCCCCACTTCACTGACACTGTAAGTTAGAGTACAACTCGTGAGTTTGAATGTTTAAATACGTTTATAGTGAGGAAAGTTTTGTGTTTGTGAGCTCTTAAATACATATTTCTCTTCTTTTGAATGGACATCAGGACCCATTTCTACCCAGCAGTGATGCGAGTTTACCTTCAGATCCAGGGATAGATGTCAGTGCGAGGCCTCAGAGCCCAGCAGCAGCATCATCAGCAGCAGCAGCAGCATCCTCCTTCTCGTCAGACAGAGGCGGTGATCACACTCTCCTCTCACAGAAGACAGAAGCTGAGAGGGATGATTCAGAAACCAACAGCAAACGTCATCTTTCAAGAGACTGTTTCCCCAGCAGCCATGGTGGAGACGATGGTGGGGACGCTAGACAGAAGTACCAGGAGGAAGATAAAGATGGAGGAGTGATTGAGAGCACCGGAAACTCCACCACCTTCTGGAGCAGTTTGGAGCTGGATGTGAGCGACAGTCACTATCACCAGGGTAAGTGTTGCCTAAAACTGGTTTACTAAACGTTTATCTGTCAATAATAAAACCAAAACAAACAGAGAAAATAACAGACAGATTAAAAGGATAGTTGGTAAATGTATGATTGTATATACACATGGATGTCTTTATGAAGCGTAATGAACAGTGTGGTTTGTCTCATGTCTCTCGCTGTAGTGTATGAGTCTCTTTAAATCTTATATCCAGGTCTCCGTCAGTACTGCTCGGCTCAGGAGGTGCCCCACACACCGGAGGCCTTGCGTCTCCATAGAAACACGCTGACCATGGAGCTGGTCTGGCTACAACAGGCCATTGACAGCAGGAAAAAGGTAAGAGCCAGATATAGTGTTTCCTACGCTCTTTCAGCAGTGGCAGTCTCCTGCTGCAAGAAAATTGCCTCCACTGCAAGCCAGAATTTATTTAGTGGGCTTGAAAATAAGTCAGCACAACAAAAGGTGCAAGACGAGGCATTTCTCACAGCATTGTTAGTATCAGAATAATAACCTCAATAAATCTGCAGCAAATGCTAGAGCCAGAAGCAATTTATTTATCACCTTGTTTGGCAAAGTGTAAATTAGCCAATTTATATAACTATACATGTGTTTGAGTTTCCTGTAATCTGTTGACTAAGGCTGTGTTTGAATGTGTTCAAATTCATCAGCAGCGTAATAAGCATTTGTCTTTGTTTCTCCCTCTCACAGTACTTGTCTCTGAAGGACAGACTGATCATGTCCTGACAGCAGAAGCAAATATAATCACGTGGGACCGGAGTCTCCACAGCTGTCAGTCAACAGTCGATTGTGTGTTTGATGAATCATGTACAGTGATGAATAAAAGTTATTTTTCTAAACCTGCTTGTCCTCTGTTGTTTCCCCTCAGTGCGGTTGTTTCACTTATTGTCCTCATGACATAAATCAGTAGAGGCCGAGGTAGTTAACTATTGTGTAGGACGCTGCTCTGTTGAATAGCATCAGTGGGAGGAGGAGGATCCTTGGCTTTAAACAAGTTTGTGTCTGGTTTCACAGAAGCTCAAATTTCCCATTCAGACAACAACGAATGAGCTCTCACTCATCAAACTCATTCTATTAATATATACACGGGAGTTTCCTGCTCAGCTGCTGTTGCTTATTAATGTCGTCACAGAGACGCCACAGGAAGAAGCCAATGAAGCATAAAATAGTAAAAAGAATACGTTTTTTTTTCCCTTATTTCAAATGTTATCATTTAAAAAGAAGCGTTGAGTAACGACTCTGCCAGAAATCCAAACTGTCACATTGATCTTTTTGATTGAACCTACAACACAGTGAGCCACCCTCTCTCCCCTCCTCTGTCTGTCTCTTTTGTTGTGGTTGCTGCTGATGCTTTGACCTGCAAAGCCAGTCATTGCTGGTCATGCTGCCATGGCAACCAGGAAATACTCACCGCCATCAGTGGAGTAGTGGCTGTGTGTGGGGAGATAGAGAGGAGCAGAGCGTGGCGAGTGGGAATCCAGACAGCACAACAACCTTCATCATCCACTCAGCAGTGTCTGTATGGACCAAACATCATGTCTTTGCATTCATGTGTGACAGTATGAAGTTATCTGTGCGTGTGGACTCACTAACAGGACATGTGTTTGGACTCTGGCAGTCACAGGTGCTTCACAGATGGCTGCCAGCACTGCAGCCACCACTCTGCTGCCGCCTGTGAAGAGCGTGCTGGTGTACAGGAATGGTGACCCCTTCTACATCGGCCGCAGGTTTGTGGTCAACCAGCGCCAAGTGGCCACCATGGAGGCTTTTCTAAATGACGTGACGGAGAACATCGGTGCGCCGCTCGCCGTCAGGACCCTGTACACCCCCAGACAGGGTCACAAGGTCACACATCTGCAGGACCTGCAGACAGGAGCAAAGTATGTTGCTGCTGGGTTTGAAAAGTTCAAGAAACTGGAGTGAGTACACCTGATGTAGGCTTAGTGAAATTAATGCATTGAACAGATGTTAAAGATGTGGCTTTTCTTAATCATATCCGTCTTCTTAATGTATAGTTACCTGAACGTAGGAGCAAAAAAGCACCCTGCTGCCCGTGAAGACATCCAGGTAGGCTTTTATTTTCTGTCACTCATTAATCCCAGTCTAACCAGCAGGAATGTTCCATTTGAACACTAGCCAAGTTAAATATGAAATCACTTCCAGGATTAGAGTGACTGTAGGTGCACTGTGAGAGTTGTCATGTAAATTAACTGATTGAATAATAGGCTCATGATTGTAATGTCTATCAAACACTCACTTAGGGCTCTCAGCGTGGCTTTTCAAGGCTTACAGCTGGATATTGTCAGGAACTTTTAATAATGAAAATGGTTAATGGTTAAATGGTGAAAATGTGTCTTCTCACCAGGAGTTGGACTATTATAGGTAATAAATTAGACTAAACAATGTATCTAATTGCAGTTATTTTTACTGAAATTACTATTGCAACGTGATATGAGAGGAAATGGTCATATTTACATCATTATTCTCATTTTCATTTGAATAACATATTGAAGATTACTGTGTGATATTTGTTCAGTGTGTAAAATATGATGTGTATAGGTTAGGACTTTATTTAATCTAAAATAATAATTTTAATAATAATAAGAGTTTTTTCTGAGAGCAACCTTTGGTGTGTAGTTGTTTTTGCTATACCTGCTGTGTGCACATCCATCCGTCCCATTTTCTACTGCTTTATCCTCCACATGAGGGTCACAGGGGCTGCTGTGCCAATTTTAGACTTAAATTGGTCTTATTCACTTGAAAGAAAGACAGGGCACAGTGATGAGGACAGAGGTACAAAAGCATGCAGGTGGAAGCTCTCCTCAAACTCAAAAGAAATTAATTGAAAGCAGCACAAACACAAAACCACTTCACGCTCAGAAGTGCTGACTTTGTGTCCCGCGCCGCTGGATGCAGAGCCATCTTCAGTCTTCAACAAGCAGTGCTACTTTTCTGCAAAACATAAAAGAGTGCACAGTAACTGTGTGTGCCTTGGGTGTCTGCCATTTGGAATGCAGAGTTTTACTATTGTGGAGTCTTACATGCCAGTGTTGTGGTTGCTGTGGAGCCATGCAGGAAGTGTGTCTGTATGAGAGAGCGTTTGATCCTGCTGGTTATTAGACGGTCAACATGTCTGGGCAGGCCTCACTGTTCACAAATACTGTAAGAGCATTAAATGTCTGACACGTCAAATTAACAACAAGGAAAGATTATCAATGAGTAGTTTTGCTCTAGGCCGATTCATTTTGGCTGCTTTTGCAGAGCAGACACAAATATTGGCTCCAGCTTCGAGAGAAGCCCTCAGATCAGATACGACATGTTTAAGTGTCACTGAAGAAGCCATGAAGTGAGATTAGTTTCCATGGCTGCAGCCTTTGAGCAGACATGAGCAGAATAGTCAATCAGTAATCACGCTTTTGGGGTAACTGATTCTTGCCACGGTGGACGTGCAGAATGTGGATAATGTAAATCTACTGAGGGAATATTTAATAAAGCAGAGGATATGACATCTTTTTCTCCTGTCTCCTTCAGGTTAAAGTAACCCAGAGGCCAAATGTCTCAGCCAAATGGAGGAAGTTCATACCTGTGCCTTGTATTATACAGTAAGTTGAATGAACACCTACACAAACACAATACAGAGAAGATCTAATTGTAAGAATATAGGTTTAAAGATTTGAATCCACTGAATGTTCCTCCATCACCAGCATGTCGAAACAAAACAACATGATTTCTACTTTCTATTCCTACTTAAATATGATCACACACTCAGAGAAAACCTTTCAGTGTTCACATAGTGCAGCTATGCAGGAGTCATGTTTCAAATGCTAATTGAAATGCTTTAATGCTTCTGTCCAGCATCTTCCGTAATGGAGACCTCCTGTGTCCACCATTTCGATTCATTATCCCTCGAAGCATGCAGCAGGATCTGGAGCAGGTCCTGAGCATGGTCACAGAGAAAGTCTGTTTAAGAACAGGAGCTGTGCGCAGGTGTGTGTGAAACCTGACAGAGACAATACACACTGAGGAGAGCCAGCAAAATCCACTAAACGCCTCTGTAACACTCAAACAGGTTGTGTTCGTTGGACGGAGTGACTGTGTCCTCAGCTGGGGAGCTGGAGACTGGTCACTGCTATGTTGCCGTGGGAACCGAGAGGTTCAAGAAACTTCCATATGTGGAGCTGTGGGTTTCAAAAGCGACGGAGAGGTATTGTCATGCAAGGTCACCTCGATGAATGTGTGCAAACAGACGTGTTTGTGTGCGTCTGTGCTGCTCGTTCTCCTTTATAAAGACACAAGAATGACTGTCAGACAAGAGGGAACACGGACAATAGATGATGACTCACTATCTTTTTCTATATTTTATAGATATTACCAAGGAAAGAGAAGACTGTTGAGGAGAACGGAGGTATCCTTGGGTTTGTTCTACAAAGCACACAACACAACATTTTCCATCTGAAGTACAGCACTAATTGAAAACTGTCATTTTCCTTACAGAACAGGAAAGCAGGGAGCGGTGCAGCCGATCAGTACAGTGACTCAGCTCTGCTCAACTCACCAGATGTGAGTTCTCCCTTATGTTTTATTCTCACTACAGCAGCTATAACGGGACTTATAACATCCTTCATGTTATTCTCAGTCAGATGGCCGGAGGGTGAAGTCAACAGGAGATGAATCTGCACCTCCACAAGACACACAGCAGAGGAGCAGGAGACAGGAAGCAGACGAGGCCTTTGCATTCTTCGCCAGGCCCGTCAAAATCCGCAAAAACAGAGGACTGTCGAGACTACAACTCACAAACGGATCTGGTCAGGAGCCAAGTCAAATCTAACTTAATACACATACTGTATATTCAATTATCATTATATTAGTCGTGTGTTCTGAAGAGACTGACAAGATCAAAAAGGGAAATGCAGGAGTAGAGAAAACTCAAGGCAAATGACAGTGGTGGTAAGAGATTTTAGAAAGAGATGAGTCTTTAAGAATGTCTTAAAAACAGAGAGAGACTCGGTTTCAGGAGCGAGATGGTGTTCAGTGAAGGAATGCAGTGGTCCAAGGAGCAGAAGAGTTAAAGTAGGAGTAGAAATAATATGTGAGTGCAGACTCAGTAGTGGCTCTGAAGGCAAGGGTCAGCGAGTAATAAAGGCGGGGGATAAATATGGCCTGTACCAAGGGTAAGGTGGCATACTGAATCCTGTCTATACATGTCTGCTATTGACTGAATATATAATGAGTATTGTCTTCTTACTTAAGTCCAGTCCAGCGTATTTAAAGGAGCGGGACGGAAGAGAAGAGAGGAGGTACGAGGAGCCGAGGAGGTGCAAGAGGATGAAAATACAGCAACAGAGCTTCCTGTTGACCAGGTCAACTCAACAGTCTTCTCTCCGTTTAAAAAAAAAAAAAAAAAAAAGACACTTCATGAATCTAAATCTTCCTCTCATTTAATTTTCAAGAGAGTTGCAGAAATAGTGGAGAATGAAGAAGTCGACACAGACGAGCCTCTCCACAGCACACAGCAGGTAGACATGAACAAGTCTTTATCTAAATAATGAAATGAGACATGGTTAGGTGGTTACATTTAGATTATCAACCACATCTGTCTTAATTGTTAATTGTTGTTGTTTCCTGTATGAATGGGTTCATAAAGTATTGTTCTTCTTTTAAAGGAACAGTCCCGTGAACAAAATGGTGTAGAACATTCAGAAACATCTGCTGCTGAAATACAGGTACACACAACCAGTGACTATCATTTAAGAGACTGTGGACTGAATACAAACGTTATAGGCAGTAATCACTGTCTTTCATCACAAAAGGAACCAGAACTGAAGCACACCTCTCAAAGACCTTCATTAATCACCTCACAGACGGAGAACGATGAAGAAAAGGTATGTTCCCCCACTTCACACTGCTCATCACTGGATGATGCTTCTTATTGGCATGAATATGATTAAAGGTCTGATGAAAATGTCTGTACTGTTTCACCAGGACAAAGCACAGGAAGTCCCATCAAATACAGTAGAACAGAACCACCATCAGAACGACAAGTGAAAGAGGAGAGGATTCACCGAGGTCATCACCTAAACAGCCGGACCACGTCCAAAGGCACAGAAAACGATCACCACCAGAAAGGAAATGAATGTAGAATTGTAACTGTGATAATGAGCCAAGTAACAACATGAATTCATGTTGTTATTCTTTAGAAAACTTGACGGAAAGAAAAATGTGACCTTCCTGGAATAAATTAAGAAGAAACGGGAAACGGACACAATAGCACAATAACCTGCAGTCCACTGCAAAAACGCAACACATTTGTAGCATGCTTGCACACCTCTACATGAAAATTATTTTAGTACTAAACATGATTAATAAAATTAACTATGTTCTCCATCTTAGTTTAATATATTAATATGCTAAGAGGTGCTAAACATTAATAAACAGCTTTTCAAGCTTTTGATCACAGTCCAGTGATCACAGTGATGACTTGAGATTAAAGGTTAGTCTGTCACCAAAGAACCAAACGTCACTGAAAACCACCGATCTCAACCTGCTGGTGGCGTTAGAGAAGAAGTGAGGACTTTTTGTGTGAAATTACATGAACATCGCTCAAGCCTAAGAAACAAAACTGGACTGGATTTGGTTGCATTAGTGTTAACAATGTTGTGTCCTGTCTGTTTTAAAGGATCTTTCTAATGCAGTAGATGTAAATAAAGACATTTTTTTACACATTCCTGTATTTGTACAAATGTGTGACGGTGTAAAAAAATATATTAAGAATTGTGTTTATTCTTAAAATATTTGACATGACAGGCTGCATGGATGCAACAAAACAAAGTAATCTGTACAATGCTCCATACAATAAAAATATACACTACATTACCGTGCAATGATTTATTTCTGAATATGGCAAAATTTTATCTAGACATATTTAAAGAGCTAACTTAAATACTTCAACTTTAATACTACTTCACTAAGTGCATCATTATCCACTGACTTAACTGCTATTTGTGCTCTTGTTTGCCTAAACACATAATACTATATAGTACAATGTCCCTTTTAATCCCAGAAGAGATATCTAATTGGTCCATTTCAAACCCCAGCCTTATTTAAATGTGTTCTCTATCGTTCTGCAGATGCCAGTCCCATGGCAGGGCAGCAGGGTGCTGAAAAGTAAAAGTTAACAACCACCAACTTCAATGTGAGAGCCATAAATCTAATGCAGCTCTCGGGTGAACTCAACATGAACTCACTTCCCCTTCAACTTGGCATTAAGAGTTTCTGACCAGGTCTTGTGAAGCTCACGACGAGTTCATTCAGGCACAATTCAGCAGAAACGTTCTCTGAATCTAAATTGCCCCCTCCGCTCCTGCTCCAATTCCGTCTTTCCTCCTGCTAATCTTTTGACGGCGCTGAAGGATTTGCTCTCATGTCATCATTTCCATCAGTGCACAGACTGAGTCATATTCTGCATCCCAGTGTTGTCATTGTCAGTGATGGAGCTTATAATACACAGAGTGACCCCGGCCATGGTGAGAAACATCCCTGCAACAGCACCTGCACATAGTGAGGTGTGAGGGGAAGGATTTGACACGAAATTCAAGTTAAAAAAAAAAGGACACAACATAACCAGTGCTGTCATTTTAAGGAAAGGAAGGTAGAGACTACCAATGGAATCTTCTTTGTCTTACTTTCACATTGAGATAAGCCACTATTATGTGTTCCTGATCCCACAGTTTGGAGCATCTGTTTTTTTTAAGAATTAATATCACAGAATGTGTGACTGACTAAAGCATTTGCCTCAGCATCAGTTCTGACTTACTTTTGCCTCCGAACTCTTCACCCAGTAACTTGCCGGTGAGCAGAGTGCAAAGGAATGTGAGCGAGTTTGCCACTGGAACAACAACGGATAACTCTGGGTAAAAAGAACAGTGAAAAAACATCAGATATAACATTTCCTTTTAATATCAGCACAAATTCAACTAATCGTGTACTTTAGAAGACAAAATCTAAAGCAGGAGAATATCCAACATGCTGTGCTCTGAATAACAACTGATTAGTTTGACAAACTAACAATTATCAAAATAGTAGGTGATTGATTAAATAGTTGATTACTAATCATTTCATTGTTGCAGCCCTAGTCGTAGAGTCGTTGTATTACTGGTATGTAATTGTGATTTTCAAAATACATGCTGTGTCGGTTTTATTTAACCCATTTACTATAAAATGGCTCACTAACAAGACATCAATCACAGAAGATTAGCATTTATTAGCTCTGATGATGAATAAAGTTGTGCCGTGTATGATGCTATTTATTCTCCACACCTGTGCTTTTTAATCTAATGAAATGAAGTTGTGATGCATTGAAACCCAGAATGCTTGTCTCACCTGTGGTGGAGAGCGTGTAATAGTAGATCAAAGAGCCACTCTGGTTCAAGAGAAAGGGGACGAGGTACTGAAGAAGATCAGAAACCGAATCAGACTCCGTGCTGTTGTCAAGTATGTTTTAAACACTTGCTTTGATGTTTTGATGCATTACAAACAAAGTAAGGAGTAATATCTGATACCAGGTTTTACCTTGATGTTAAGGAACAGAAACTTGACTTCAGCCAGGAGCTGAGACACTCTGTTGCTCTCTGCCACATTTTCTATGCCCTCTGTTCCTCTCTTCAGGAAAGGGTTGGTGCAGCCCCACAGCACTGACACCAGCAGCAGACTCAGCAGATCCACTGAAACACAACACACGAGAATCACTCACAGACAGATTCACATACACCAGCAGAAGACTCAGCAGATCCACTGCAACACAACACACGACATGAGACTCACTTACAGACTCACAGACTCTCTATATATAATGTATATATAATTAATACGTATTGATATGACATATCAACACGTCAATACGTGTTGATATGACATATCAATATGTATTAACCTATAACCAGGCTGTGGTCACATATATCTATATCTTTATACACATACATCATATAAACACGTATGAACCTATAAAAAAGTGAGAGCGTTAGCTACTAGAGTTAGCCACCGAAGCTACTAGCATTAGCTGAAGTTAGCTTTCTTCCTTAGCATGCGCTCTAAAATGTAGACAACTGTGTGGCTGCCTGCTTTTATGGCATTGATATATTTTGTGATCTGATATTAAACAGATACGCGTGCGTTTTGAAATACAGACGCGTTAGTTCAACTGTCAGTGAGTGAGAGGATGAATTAGCTGATTATACACACTCACCTACGGTCACCATCTTCAGGTAAACAGTCGACAACAGGGTGCGTTCAAGACCGCTCTTCACGTTTTGTTTTTTTGTATATGGCGAGTGTAAAAATTCAAGTGACTAATATCGCGGGTTTTACAGAAGTTAGTGAATATAATTAGCTATAAATATCACAACTGTTCAAATAATAACACACCAAATGAAACGCGGACGCTAGAGAGTCGTAATACTACATTTCGCAACATTTTCTGTATTGAATGCAGCTTGACAGTGTTTGAGTGTGGTTGTACGACAAGCTGCCAGCAGAGGGCGATGTGACAAATATCCTTTATTCTCTTTACGTCACAGTTTCATGTCCTGTTTTCCTCTGAACAAATAACACACACATTAAGAAATATTTAAATTTATTCTCATATATTTCAATTCAATAAAGAAAGAACACACACAATACAAATACAGGAAGAAAATAAAGTGCAAAATCCTTTGGTGTAGTATTTTTTGAGAAATGGTTCACATCAGTGTTAGGCTGACAACCACAAGTGTCACAGAATATCACTGTGCTCTCTACATGGTAAAAATAAAATAATAATAATAATAATAATAATAATAATAATAATAGTTGTAAGCATGACACATTGGGTTATCCTCTGTGGCATACTGGCTTTATTCTATACTAATTTTACATTTACTCAAGAACCTATATGGTTCCACTCCCTAATAGAGAAATGTACACAAACATTGTTGGAACATCAACAAAAAGTACTATCAATTAGAAACCTAATGGCATCTATCATCTGAATCTTCTGAACACTGAGTGAGCCCAAAAAGCAGCTCTTCACAACCTCCTCTTTCAATGCAATATCCTTCATTCAACCCCATGTGTCTGTGTCTGGGATGGTTTTGTTCATTATGTGTGCTTTAGACATCAGAATGACATCATTGTCATCCATGCAGTGGCTCAGTTAGTGTAGACAGTGACAGCACAAACGCTCAGGTCACACATTGATTGTCCACAGGATTCAGTCAGCACACACCAGTCACTGCCTGTAGTGAGACTAAACCACAGTCTCGGTGCTATGTGTTCTCCAGTGACGGTGAGTCGTGTATGGTGACCACGGTGGAGCTGCTGGTGGTGCTGAACTGCTCCAGGTGGTTTCCCTCCATGCTGCTCAGCTCTGCTCTGGGCAGCTGGAAGCCGTTCTCTGAGATAGGGTATAAGTTGGTGGTGCTCTCCGCCACAGAGTTGATTCGCATGGTGTTCAGCGGCATGTTGCTCTGACCCGTGGATTGAGACAACTTTCCACGCTGTTTGGAGCCACTGTTTGAGCCCAGGATCCTGGATGTATGTGTAAACCTGACGACAAGGAGACTTTTATTAAAACAGACCTTACGTAACACGTGTGCACCTGTTCGACTGCTTGTGAAGGCAAATGTTTAATCAGCTACTGACATGGCAGCATAAAGACATGTTGACGTGGTCAAGGTCAGAATGAGTAGCAAATGTGATTTAAGCGACTTTAAACGTTGACGTGGTTGTTGTTCTCCTGGGATTTTCACACGCACACAGAAAATATGCAGTACACTGCAACTCTGCCTAGAGGAGAAAGGCCACACTGGTTTGTAATAATAGAAAGGCCACAGTAACAGCAAACAACCAATCATTACATAGAAGGTATGCAAGCAGCCATCTGTGAACACACATCACAACACACAGGCTGCCACTCCTGCCATTTTTATTAGGCGTCCTTTGTACCTAATAAAGTGGCCTATGAGTGTGCGGCAGCCTTTTAATCTCATTTCTCGTAAAACCTTTCACCAAAGCTGTTCATTACAAACCTATACATGTCATCTAAAGTTTACAAAGTATGGAAAAGAAGCTTTTAAAAGTAACGTATGAATATGAGGATGTATGAATGTAAGTGTTAATCTGCAACATCTTCCTGAATAAATGAAAAACGTCAGGTGTTTATGTTGTCCTTCCTGTGGCTAAATTTAGCTGGACTGTTGTTTCACGGCTCGTGTCATTCAGAACGCAAAGGAACGGTCCTGACTGAGAGGAATGTGGCGTTACCTGTTGTACGTCTTCAGGATGATGAGCAGAATGGCGAGAATGAGGATGATACCGACGACAATGACAGCAATCATAGCCCCAGAACCTGAGAGAGACACAGGACAAACACAGGAAGCATACATCACTAACACATGTGTGACATGCAGAAGCTTGTTTTTTTTTTTTTGAATGACAAGGAGGACAAGACACAAACGTGACTGATCCTCACTCTGTATTAGTATTTGTTCCTTGGACTTTGTGACGGCGGTTGTATTTGTAGGTAGCGTAGTGTTGGTCACAGGTGAGACAGTTGAAGTTTGCATCTTCAGCAGTGACCTACAGAGACAAGGAAACAAGATCAGATCAGACATATAATAAACAGACGTAAGAGTAAACATACTTTGTCAACATCAGAAAAGTGATGGAATAAAAACAGAAGAAGGATGAATTAACCTTTGATTTATTTAAACTGTTTAGACAGAAGAAGGAGGAAGAAGAAGAAGTGCTGAATGATTTTTTTGAAAAATCGAAACCACAAAAATGAGGATGTTGATTTTCCAAAGCACTGATGCACAAATTATAATTATCATTAACCTACTTTTGGAGTACAGCTTATACTGTGCCTAAGACCTGTGTGTCCTCAGGAGTTCTAGAGCGTCTGTTTTAACATGTACATAAAGTGATTGTCTGAGTCATTAAACCCTAACTCTAACCCAGTAAGACAGAGAGCTTTAGAGTCATGACTCATGTACATTACAGACCATAATTCTCTAATGATCTACATCTAACAGTCATCTGACAGTGTTCCAGTATATAGAGCTTTTCTAGTCTTGATGATGCTGCTTTACTCTACAGTTTTCACACATTCCATTCATCAGAGCCAGGAATTGAACCCACAACCTTCCAGTTGAAAGATAACTGTCCTCACCTTTTTAATACTTTTATTATTACTTTCAAAACTTAAGTAGATTTTATGTCAGAAAATGACTTTTACTTCAGTAATATTATTAAAAAAAAAAGTTGCTTCGACTTCTACCAAAGTCAAAAGTGTGGGGTTGAAGCACATTTGCATGACAGCAGATGGGAACGCATGCGAACTTCACATAATGACATACGTTGTAATTATGAGGACATAGATTTCCGCTGAGCCGCTTCTCAAACACGCGTCATCATGGGATGTCCTCGTTCTCTCGACGTAAAAAACAAAGACTTGATAATGTGACTCATTATTTCATTATCGCCTGAATCATCTTCGGTTATAATAATCTGATAATGTGGCATTCACACACACACACACACACTGGTTTCCATAACTTCAGAGGACACTGCATTGGCCTACATTCATTTCCTGCACTTTTACTCTGACCTTTACTGACCTAATCTGAACCTTGACCTTCACCTCGATGTCTTCACATTAAAATGCAGTCATTTATGTGACGTGGACTCTAAGACAAGTCCCCATAATGTGACTGTGGTCCTCAGGTTTAGGTCCTCACAACATCAGGAATCCCTTACCTTACGGTCTATCACTCATGTTTAAATGTGGAATAACAAATGCAGAACCTTTAAATTGCTTGTCCTTATTCTGACAGGTCAGGTGTAAATAATCTAATCAAATGTGTTCAGTTACTCGCTGCAGAGTTGCTGAGAGGTGAGATTTAGTTACCTCTCACCGTATTTACGCAATCCTAAACTGAGATTAAAAGGAAGTTAAATGTGTCAGGAGATAAGAAATGTGTCGCCGTCTTCTTTATGAATGAATGAACGGTGTTTCACTCCTGTTGTGTACACTGTCTTGAGCATTAATGGAGCGTTAACGTTTACTCTTCTCTCCATCACACTGTTTAATGTGGTGAGCGTTGTCAAAGCACCATGTGTATATGACACATTTATGCCTATATCATACATCATATATATATATATACATATATCATATATGTGACAACCCTCACAAGACAAACATGAGAACACAGCGCTCTCTTTGTAAAGCGCTCTCCATCTGTGGACGTTCTAATGTGATTATTTATGACCAAACGCCGGTTCTTGCCACTCAGGTGTTCTCCAGCTTCCTGTGCTACGGCAAACACAGATCGACAAACTCCGCTAAGCACAGAGATTAGTACTAATCACATAAATATGACATGAATATGACATAAATATCACATTTGCTGTTTGTTGAGGTGATAAAAGACAAAGGCATCATATACTGGAGGCTAATAACAGTATAATGTTGTTGTTGTTATTGATAATATTATGTTTGAAAGAGTTAAAAATAATTCACTTAATGTACAGATCACTTTTTATTTCAGTCCACAGTCAATATAAAGCATAAAATAACAGCCTTTTCTGTTGTTTTCTTTTTTACTCTCACTATAAATATGAATATCTGTTCATTAACATTATAATACCATATATTAAATATAACATATAATATGATATACTATAGTATATACAGTTTTGTTTTGTGTGTGTGTAAAAAATGTAGATTTTAAATTGCTGTATTTTTCTGCTGGAGCCTTAATTTCCCAGAGGGATTAATACAATTCTCATCTCTAATCTCTAATCTAACAGACGCAAGCGTGTGAGCAACAAATCCAAACAAAGCAGTGTCATAACGAAGTAAGTCACAAAGTACAAAATCCATGTATCTGTACTTTACTTTGTTATTTATATTGTATATATATATATATATATATATATATATATATATATATATATATATACATATATATATATATATATATATATATATATATATATATATATATTATACTTTTACTCCACTACATTTCCTCTCTTTGTTACATGTTACGACCAAATAAAATCAGAAGAAGTTGCTATTATGGTCTGCACTTATTTAGCGCACAAACACACACTGCAACATGGGCTTTTTGCAGTGGATGTTATTTCACCCTTAGAATAAAAGTGCTAAGTAGAACCACATAGGGTTCTTCGGCTTGTCCTCATAGAATAACCCTTTTTGGTTCCCTCATTGTTACCAAGAACCCTTTTAAAACCCTTTATTCAGGAAAGGGGTTTTAAAGGGTTCTCTGGATCAAAATGGTTCTTACTGGAACCATTAGTGTTACCAAGAACGCTTGAAAAACTCTTTCTTCAGGAAAGGGTTTTTCAGAAGCAAATGGTTCCAGGTAGAACCTCAGCCCTTGTAGAAGGACACTTTTGGAACCCTTATTTCTAAGAGTGTACTCAGTCAAGATTTCCCCCCCCCCCCCATGTTTTTACTCTGATATCGAAAACAAAACATAAACTACTGGGATCTCTGCTCTGACAGCGTCAGTGTGAGTATGACAGTGATGCAGCTCTGCAGCTGCCTCTGCACGGGACATCACCTTTATCTCCAAACAAAACAGAGAAAAATCCTCTGCTCTGTTATCACAAGCCCGCACATGTGGCAACAAAACTGTGTTAGTAAAACCTTCGCTGTCTGTCAGTGAACCTCTGCACGAGTTGGAAGTGCAGGCTTCAACATTTCTGTCTCTCGATGATAGAAACCGCGAGTGAGAGTTCCCCGTGTCGACCAAAGTGTTGTGAAAGCAGCTGAAACGACTGCAGGTCAGGTTTTTTATAATAAGCGCCATGCAGGATCAGAGAAGCCCATATTTGAGGAAACACCTTGGACTAACACACCCCATGCTCTAATTATTAATCACATAGTCATTTAGTGACGTCATGACTTCAATCACACATCCTGGAATACAAACAGCTTGTTCTTGGCGCTGCCTAATAGAACATAACTCATAGTTAAAGATCTAATAAAAGCAAGTGGAAAAGGAGGATGGTAATTAAAAAGAAAGAAGAATATGTAATCTTTGCATGCAGAGTGTGATTTTACCCAGCTCTGACCTCTACTGCTGTTTCACGAAGGATGAAAGATGTTGTAAAAAGTCTGAACTTCTTATTTGCTCTTACACTTGCAGCACAGCACCAGAGTCTTACATAATACACAAATACAATAAAGCATCATTAACCTTTAGTCCCTGACACAGAAACTATCTTTACTGTCACAATAAGAGAAGGTGAAATTCAAACACGACGACCAGTAAAGACTGGCGTGACGCCCTGTGACGCCCTGCACCAACAAATGAAGGCGTTTCATCTTTAATTTTGAGCTTTAAGTTTATTACGAGCAGGAGAGCTCATGGTAAAGCTTGTGCAGGAATCAATAATGGACTTAGAGCAAGTGATCAGCAAAACGAACAACAACTTTGCTCAGTATTTTCCTCACAGGTTCATCGTCTGTGCAGATTTAATATCCTCTCTCCCACCCTCAGTAAACACATCATTTATAGATCTGCAGTCAAACAGAGAACAGGAACAATTAGCTTTCCTCTTTTTCAATAAGAGGAAACTTTATTGACAAAGTTGTTTTTTTTTTCTTCCATTTTTGGTCTGAGTCAATATTTGAGCAGTCAATTTAAAACAGGTTAATAAGACACAGGTGGAGCGGAGACTTCAGCTGTGACACAAACGACTGATATCACACTCTCAGTGTCAACTTTAGCAGCACTGACTCTCACTGACACAGACACAGACACACAGAGGCCTGGTTTTGATGTCAGACATTCATGTAAAAGGTTCTAATTATGAGAAGTCGTGTGCTGTGCTGTGCTGTGCTGTGCTGTACAGATAAATCACTGTGATACAATTGTAATTATGACTTTTAAAAAGGAAACAGCTTGGACAGAGCTGTGGGTTTGTGGTTAAGACAAATGAGCATTATGAGTATAGATGCTTTTAAGGTCAGGTCATTGTCTCACATGGACGTGGACGAGTGTCCATTTTCTCCAAGACAAAAGAGCAGAATAATGTCGGCGTGCTGGTTTGTTTCAAACGATGCTTATCAGAGGAAATAATGAAGATAAGTAACTCTGCGTTCATCTTCATCTGCTTTCATCTCTTCATCCTGACTTTGGTCATGAATGAGTGAAGAGGTCAGATAAAAAACGGTTTGGGCCTGGTTAATAAGTCTTGACTATGGTTAATAATTAAGTGTCATTAACACTAAACAGTAGTACTTATTTAATGCATTTTGAATGTTGTGTTGTTAGGGTTTTTAAAGCTCTGTGTGTCTCTGCTTGAAAACATCGAAGAAATAAATGAAAACACCTCCGCTAAGTCGTCACAGTGAGTCCACAACAGGACTGAAGAGTCTTTTATCAGCATTTGCTCATGAGTTACTGACATAATGAGAAAGGGACCTTGGCATTTGTCGATGAATGAGACCGACAGACAGACAGACTGACAGACAGATGAGATAACCACAGCAACTGCACAAGGACACAACATAACACCACAGTCCTTTAACTCACTGCAGAAACTGTGATTTTTAGCCTCACTTCTATAAGAACAGCTCAGAGTCGGGAGTAAAACACACTCGAAGAACTGGTAACACTTCTATCCTTACACACACACACACACACACACACACACACACACATTATTCCTCCTGAAGAAGAATAAACAAACGCATATATGACACCTGTGATGCTGCTGATCCTTCAACTACAGCACTGTGCAAACACAAAAGTCACATTTTCCTACAGCAGCTGATGAGTGCAGCCGTTCCATCAGTGACTTATCATTAAAGGAAACACACACAGACACAGACACAGACACACACACACACACACACACACACACATCTGTGTCATGTCTCTGCACTCACACACTGCAGTGGACTGACTGAGAAATCACAAAGCTCTGTGGAATTTAAGCTATTCAGCTTCACCTGAGAGTCACCGCTGTCTCGCCATGTTGGAACCTCTGTTCTCTCTCACACACACACACACACACACACACACACACACACACACACACACACACACACACACACACACACACACACACACACACACACACACACACACACAGCTCCAGAGACACATTTGTGCCCAGAGAAAGAATCAGAAGCAGAGATGAACCTCACGACTCACCTGAAAGTCTCCTCTGTGATTTCAGCTCAAGTCTCCTCTCCTGATGAGAGCCTGAGCAGTGCAGCGCCCCCTCCCTCAGCTGACTGAAGGGGGCATAGTCCACAGTCACAGCAGGTCTGGGGAGGGAGAGACTTCACACTGTGTGTGTGTGTGTGTGTGTGGAATGTAAAGTCCTGCAGGTGAAGCACGAGGTTCCTGTGTGTGTGTGTGTGCGTGTGTTGTTTCTGTGGGAATGAGAGGAGGAAATGGACGAGGCTCCACACTCCCTCACCTGCTGCTCCTCACTGAGAGTAATAATCTGAGGCAGCTGGTTTTTCAGGTCCACCTGCCCCAGGCCTTGAGGCGTGCCCTGTCCACTGATCTGCTCTCACCATGACGACTGCCTCTCTCTGACTGTCTGCATCTGATATAGGATGTCCTCACATATTCAAAGGTGTGCCACAATAACAACACCTGAGACTTAAAAAAAAAAAAAAAAAAAAAAAAATCCTGATTATAATCTGGATCACAGTGATTAATGTGTGGATTCATGTTCACACAAACGTGTTTTATCTGCGTGGTTGAAAATTAACTCCATGTGTTCAAAGGGTACAGGGTGTGTTTTTCACTCATGACACAGAAGTGAAATCCTTTTCCTTCCCTTGTGTCGTCGCTTGTGTGAAAGTTTCTGTCCACAGACAAACAAAAACACAGCATGGAGACGAATGTTTGCTCATCTTTTTAACTGTCGCTCTGTCTCTGTCCGTCCCCCGTCACAGCAGCTCCAGTGACACACATGTCTCTCTTGTCTCTCACGCCTCACTTGTCACTTCCGGCCTCAGGTTACCTCCTGGGGCGAGGAGGTGCCCGTGAATATAAAGGCCTTCAGTGTTGCACCTTTGTGAGAAAGTGTAACTAAACTTCACGTGTTAGGGAACACTCATTGTTCTGTTTCACACTGGACTGAATGAGCTGTTTAAAGACGCTGTATGTGCACTGCAGAAGAGTCTGTGTGTGTGAGCGAACAACATCAGAGGTCACGTTTCATAAATAAGAGAAGACAGGGTTTGTCAGAATGGTTCCAGGTAGAACCTCAACCCTTGTAGAAGGACCCTTTAGGAACCCTTATTTCTAAGAGTGTGCAGTTTACTGTACTTATGTAGATTGAATTTCTTACCTGAAAATAAAACACGACGACCATTAGTTTTTCAGTTTGGCTTCAGTGATTCAAATATATGTTTTAGACCAGAAAAAGACAGGAGCTTTGTGTCCACTATAATCATTAAACGATCATCTTTACGTTGAGTTAATGGCTTATTTGTAATGAAAATAAAGTGTATGCCTGTGTATAAAGCACCTTTAAGGACTCACTAAAAGCTTCAGAGCAATGCCAAGATTCCTGTGTGAGCTCCTGTGCTGCTTTAATTTTAAAGACATTTTTTAAAGACAGTGGATCCATTAGCAGCCAACAGGAGCATGTGAACCTGATCTGTTCCCCTCAGGTGCTCGAGTATCATCATCATCATCATCATCATCATGTTTAACAGTGTGGGTCATTGTGAGGAGAAGAGAGGGCTTTCTGTGTGGTGGAGAAGAAGGAACTCAGTGTCCAGAGAACGCTTCATCATCATCATCATCATCATCATCATCATCACAGCTTCAGCTCAACACACCGACAGTCGTCCATTGTTACAGCCTCGACAGACCATAGACGCAGGTAACGGTGAAAGCGTGATGAACACTACAGTGATGTGTTATGACGTGTGCATTTTACGGTTGGCCCTGAGGTGCAAAACAAACGTAAATCACAAAACACAAACGCACATCAAAAAACACAAACCCAAATCAAGAAACACAAACACATAACAAAAAACACAAATGCAAATCACAAAAAACACAAACGCAAATCACATCGCGTTTGTGTTTTGAGGCACCTCAGGGCCACCGTAGCTTTACCTTTGTGTTTCTCCCCTCACGCAGAAATCTATTGTTATAGCAGAGTTCATCATCAGTCACCTGACCGTTCACTGTGACCACAACCAGGAAATGACATTCATGACAGGTTTAGGTAAAGAGAACATTATGTGAAATAATACAAATGCATTTAAGGAAGCCCTAAAATAAACCAGACTAAACATGTCTTTTTAAGAATATGTCTTTATGTATACTGTATGTGAAACAAGGAACTATTATACTACACAAATAGAAGCAGATACTGTAAGAGACAGAGACCATCTCTGAGAAAGAAGTACAGAACAAGAAAATACAGATACCGGTATTATAGAACTGTAAATTATTGCTTGTTTTGCTACTTTGTTTTCTGGATTCCTACGGTACAAGATACAATATTCATATTTGAACAGAAACAGGTACGACAGTGACAAACTGGATTATTGACCTTTTTAGTTTAGACGTTCACCCAGAAAGATCAGAAACATTCAGACAGAGTCCAACGTCCAACCGTTTAACACAACACAGTGACAGTTGCATTTGATTGAGCGTCTTTTTTCTTTTTTTTTCTCCATTACAACACCGCAAAGAGAAGCCGTAACAAAGTGCACACTGGGACTGCGAGGCCTCAGCAACAAAAACACTTGGCATATGTACATCATTATACATGTTTTCATTTCATCTGCGACCAAAATGCTCCCAGTTTGACGTAAAAAAACGGACTTTTCTTCATCATTTATCATCATCATCATCCGCCTCAGTGGTTCCTACAATCTGCTGTGCAACAACACGACGTCAACACAACGTCTGACTCTGTTCTCTGGAGATAATAAAATGTATGTTTGAAAAACAAAGACACACATTCTGCTTCTGCTGCTGCATCTCTACCTGTTTGTCAGTAGTATGCGTCCACACACACACACACACACACACACAAGCAAAAAGAAGTGTTTCACTCACTGCAGTAATGCTGGTGAAAAGGCTAACCAGGTGTTCAGTTTGAGATAAAAAGAAGAAAGAAAACAACAACAACGCGAGACAAAGAGGAAAAAGAAGAAGAAGCAATGTGTCTCCTACGTTGTCTCCAGACGACAAAACACTGAGAGTAAAGTGCCGACATGCAGATGGACTTTTGATTTCATGCTAACGATCATCTCAACACTCAAAAAACTTTTGTTCCTGTTGCTTCTGAAGCAAAGAATGATTTCAATAAACGAGAAGCACGTTAATCTGATGTGGAAGGGGAGGAAAAGGAAAGAAACGTGGGGTTTTATTAACCACATCCTGCAGAAAAAATATTATTTTAATATAAAATGAAAATGCAGCTGCAGCTGTGTTAAAGAAGTGTCTTTGATGACAGTGTGAGGTGAACGGATGCTTTGGTTGATATCTCATCACGAGGCGTCCTAAAATTCCCTTTTCTCAGCGAAAATGCTTCCACGTCAACTACAAAAGCTAAAAGGACGAGTTCCACACATCCACACTACGCTCAGGTATTTACAAAGAGAAGCAGCGCAGTCATGTGGGCGCGCAGCGGGAGACGAGATATCGAGAGATTCTCAGTGCAAAACAAGCAGTAGGTTTCAGACACAGGAAACGAGGGTTTAACCGAGCGTAATGACCAAAATATGAAAGATGTGAATGACAACAAACAGAAAACCTCCTGAAAAATGGTAGAAAAAAAAGAAGAAGAAGGGAAATAAACTGTCTCTGATCTTTCAAAGTCCTCCAAAAGCTGAAAAGCAAGAAATTATCTGTGGAGCCAAAGACTGAACTGTCAATCATACAAAAACCCAAAGACTGAACTGTCAATCATACAAAAACCCAAAGACTGAACTGTCAATCATACAAAAACCCAAAGATACGCGTGGGTCAGCATCAGGGTTAGCGTCACACATCGTGTCCTCGTCGTCACAAGCAACAACAACAACAATAATAATAAAAAACAGAACAAAAAAAACACCTCAGCTCCTCATCTACAGAAATAAGTAAGCATGCAAAAAAGTGTTGGTTTATCAAATACAGAGAAGAATAAACATTTCAGCCAAAAACAACAACTCTCCAAAATAAAAGCAGGAACATCTCTGTTAGTCACATATGGCGCTTCGTGCTGTGTGTGTGATGTTAGATAGGTTTCTTTTTCTTTGATACATCTTGTTGTTAGTAGTTGTTGTTGTGTGTGTGTGTTATATTCTTATTTATATACATGCAGACGAGAGAGGGAAGATCACACGCCAGACACGTCACGCAATCCTGATGGAAGCTGAAGCCACGGTAAACATGGAAAACACACATGTATGTACACATGCACACATATGTCAAATAAAACAAAGTCTCTGTGAGTGTCAAAGAAAAAAGGAGAGTTATAACGAGCAGCAACGACAGCTGAGTGTGTGTGAGACAACACGTCAACATTGGGACATAAGGACATAAGGACAGGTAACTCCTCCCCTCCTGCTGAAAACGAGGAGGGGCGGGGTTTGGTGGGGTTGGTGGGGTGGAGGCAAGCGTGCCCCTGCCTCTGGCCACGCTGTCCGCAGAATGTGATGAGTGTTGTATGTGAATCTCATCCATCATCATCATCCCCTTCAAGCCGCCTCATTCCATGGCCACACTTCCCCACAAACACCGTCTTTGAGCAATGTTTGTTGGTTTGTTTTTAATCTTGTAGTTGAACTGAAATGAGGGGCATCCACGCTCTCTGTGAGTGCACAGACAAGAGAGAGAGGGCAGGTGTGTCGCGGGCCGCGCCCCCGGCTGCTGGGGAGGAGGTCTCTTCTAGTTGAAGACTTTGGGCGGTCCGTCGGGACGTCTGGTCTGGACGATCTGCTGCTTTGGCCGCGCCCCCTCCGCGTCCTCCTCCGTCTCGCTCTCGCACACGTGGACGACCACGCTGGGGGTGGACTCTGTCCCTGCGTGGAGCTCATACTTCTCACCTGTGGAATAAGGAATAAGCAACAATTACTAAGCAATTACTACAAATAATAATGGAGCCTTGCAGTTGGTGCAGTGCAAGGTTCAGGATTTAACAAATCAGATCTTAAATTATTTGGAGTAAAATAACTTCTTGCACATGTTTGGGTCAAAGTAGTCATTTTTCTTTATTAAAGACAACGTCCACATTATTGTTAGTTTTGTTTGTGACTGAAGACGTTTGAATGCCCAAATATTCAATTACTTACAAAAACATTGTCCCATTGTGACATTAATTTACTGATCCCTGGTGAAGTGGTTAACAATTTGTAATACATTTGTTGGTGAAAGGAAAAACTCATTTAATTCACAGACAAAAAACACAAGCAACTCCAGTTGAAATAACGTGAAAATGCAAATGAAGATTTATCATTGACGTTTATTTTAAGACTGAGTTTGCTCCAGTTTGCTCAGGGATGTTTCAGTATTCAGGGATGTTTCAGTATTCAGGGATGTTTCAGTATTCAGGACGAAGGACACGCATTGAAAAGGAAACAAAAACCTCCTCCTGCCGTTTGTCCAGATGCCACTCTCTCAGTGGACTCGGACCAACACACACACACACACACACACACACACACACACACACACACACACACACACACACACACACACACACACACACACACACACACAGAGATTGAGATTGTATCACAGTTGCCATGGAGACGAGATCAGACAGCTGGCAGACAGCAGGAAATTGGTGGAGCAGCTTTTCACTGCAGTGCCAAACATGGACATGGACAGTGAATGGAGATTCCTGCTGTTACCATGGGGAGTAGATAGAGGGAGCCAGTGAGCTGCACTGCACCACCGCACTCTTCTCATCTCAGATGCCAGCATCTGTAGCTGAGGAACAAAGCCATTTCCTGATGCCTTGTGTTGCTATGGTAACGGCAGGACGGTGTCAAAAGTGGTCCTGTGTGCATTGTGTGTGTGTGTGTGTGGAAAGTTAAATGGTGTTTTTGATGATAACAAA
Organism: Microchirus variegatus; assembly: GCF_963457635.1. Taxonomy (NCBI): domain Eukaryota; kingdom Metazoa; phylum Chordata; class Actinopteri; order Pleuronectiformes; family Soleidae; genus Microchirus; species Microchirus variegatus. Next base: position 29,083,347 of record NC_139803.1, read on the forward strand.
ACGATAAGAGTGTTCAACTGAATACAGATTTCCACACACACAAACAAGGAGGGACATTCACTGACATTTTAGAAAGGTTGCAGCAGTCTCACAGTGTCTCTACGATGCAGAGAGAGAAGCTGCCACAGAACACGACTGAGCCCAAATCTAACTGAGCCGAGCCGTCTCTGCGGTGCTTCGTTATCATGTCGTTAGTTTGTGCATGAGGGTTATTTAAACGCCTTCTTCATGAGATAATGCTGGTTTATTTGATCCTTTTTCAAAGACAACGTGTCCTTGATTTCAAGAAGAGACAAACAGAAGGACGCTTCTGATTATTCATCTGCAACAACCTTCATTTTATTCAGATGAAGATAACAAGAGAATTAATAAGCTGCATGTTTGGTTAACTAATATCTGATCTTAAGATCTTATGTCCTATTTTACAAATCACTCACACATCCGTTCTGTCTGTCTGTCTGTCTGTTTGTCTGTCTGTCTGTCTGTCTGTCTGTCTGTCTGTCAAAAATCCCCTTTCGAAGCCAGTGACTCCAGCACTTTGGCACATAACGACCGACCTGTTGTGCCAATGATTAATCAATTGTAGTACGATGGAGGGATTAAGTCAGCTACACACAGAGGTTAAAGGTTAAATACTGTTGATATTGACGTACGGTGGCTCGCACCGTGGATGTGATTTATCGGCTTCAAACTGCTTTCTTGGCCAGGATCATGTGCACAGTAAACCTGGAGGACTTTAATAATTCTCAGCTATTTCATTACCATCAGAGCTGAATCAATTCCTAACTCATTTATGAAAGGCGAGCGACTGCAGAAGCAAATGCGTTTGCAAATAAATCTCTGATAATTCCACTTCCTGTTCACATAATCTTGATACAACATGCTGCTGAGGGCTGTTTTCTGTTACTGCTCAGAGATAAATGACTCAGTTGTATATGTATGGACATGTAGTATATACAGTAAGTTTGTCGTACTGACCAGGTCCTAACTTGGCTACTGCACACAACAGGTCGTAGTTGATCACAGGTGTCGCGTCATCACTTTGGCTCCAGCCCACTGGAGGCGAGGCGGGCGGTGAGATCAGGAACTGTTTGACCGGCTGAGGAGGAGCCAGATACGACTTATCAATGTCCTCATCACCATTCTGCACCTGATGGACAAAAAGAGAGAGAGTCAGTGATCAATGCTGCAGAGCTCTGGAGTTCGCATGTTCTCCCCCGTGTGTGCGTGAGTTCTCTCCAGGTTCTCTCACAGTATCCTGGATCTTTATATTAGGAGTAAATACATTTTCTATAATTTACTTTTTATTTAAATCCTTGGTTCTCAAACAGCGGTACGCACGCTTCCTCTAGTGGTAAAATCAGAGAGTGAATGATCTTCATAAATCTGTCTGGAGCTGACTTGTTTTTTAACATCAACGTTAACGTCTCAGCATTTATAGAAAGTTTGTGCTTGAAAAATTAGGTTTGCATTCACAGTCAAACTGCAGGGTCCTTACTGTGAGGGGATTGTGGTGTTATGATAGCTGCCAATTGCCATAATTACTATACCCACATGTAAGCGTCTACCTAAACTGTAAAATCCTTATTGCTCTACTTAAATCAAAGTACTGAGACGTGCAGCAGGGGTCCTGACTGCTCTTGTCCCTGTGATAAAGGAATAGATTATGGAAGATGACAAACAGCAACAAAAACATCTCCTCTACAACCAGGATAAATGAGGTTAAAAGGTGGGTTTAATGGCTTTTCATCAACCAGGTATAATTGGAAATTTCTTCCCCTTAAAGGAAATACAGATCTCATTATAAACTGTATGTACAGTATAAATAATGAGGTGTAATGTGTGTGTGTGTGTGTGTGTAAAGTAGCAATTGCTGATTGTGAAGTTTGAAGTGAAAATCAACAACAACAACAACAAAAAAGACTGTGCGTGTGAACATGCTAAAGAGAAGTATGCCTGAGGGCGTAACCGTACATTTAAATAAACTGTGTTCTTCCTCAGAAGTTCTGTGTCTCAGGACCTCGCCTGACCTTTCCCAGACCCTTTAACTCAAACTCACTTGGGCAAAGAAGAGTTTCAGCTTCTTGCCGTTGAACTCGGTCTCGTGCAGCTCGATGCGAGCACGGGCAGCGGCCTCTGGGGTGCTGAAGTTGATCCGGACTCTCCGGAAGCTTTTGAACATCTGGAACGTCGTCTGTTCGTCGTAGATCCTGAACAGCGCCTCGAACCTCTCCTGTGCACGACACACGGAGACACATTGATTTTTAATGTGTGTACACAAAACTTGCCCATTTTAAGAGGTGGAGTCAGTAAATACTTATTAAGATCATTGATTTATTTTCTGTTAATCACCGTATTGATTAACAAACTAATGAAGCTACACAGAGAAGTGACCACAGAAGTCAGTATCATCCTCTTTACTTTCTCCATTACTATATAAACACTGAACAGAGCCTAAATTCTAAAAGGTTAATAGTTATGAACACGTGAGGAGGTGAAACATTTGCATGGTTGAGTTAAAAATCACTCACACGTCCATGTGTGCAGCGGACGTGACTCTCTCAGCTCTGGAACCATTTCATTTGTTGAAATTAGGTTTCCCAGCTTCCTGTCGTGTTCTCGCGATCGTCTCAAACGCACTCACTCTCAGTCTCTCCCTCACTCGCTCCTTTTCTAATCCTCACGTACAGTAATTCTCTCCCGTCTCTGACCACTGTTTTTTAACAACACCCATGTGACCTATTCCCATGTTTGCTGTGTTCTGTGCTCAGTCCTCTCCACGGGCACCAAATTGTCCCCCTCAGCTGTGAACTCAATCAAGCCACTCAGTGGGAGGGTGAAAGCAAAATAAAAAAAAGACCGCAGAGAGAGAGAGATGTTTTTTCCGAGTAATCAAGGGTGCTATTTCTTTGTCTCCTAGTCGACCATCGGCAAACACAGACGGTTTTTTTTCCCAGGATGGAGATGGATTTTTGATTGACTGACAAGGTTCACACTGGTGAAACTTGCTGCAGGTGCTCCTGAAGTCAGATTTTCACTCATATGTCCACCGTGGTAAATGCTACTATCAAACCAGTGTCATCCCTGCGTGACACACACGACAGATTCTCTTTTCCTCTTACGAGCAGCAGGAGACAGAAAAGTGAAATACTCTCACACTCAAACTTCTCTTGTTCAGCTGACACAGCAGCTCTCACACAGAGGAAGAGGATTCCTGTTACCTGAGGGGAACACGGTGACAGACGCCAGCTCTCTCTCTTTGCTCCATCTTGTGTCCTTTTGATGATCCTTAAAATAACTCCTCCCCTTCGTACACCTGCTCTCATCATGGATGACATTTCGCAAAGTCTTCACTTCAATATTTAATCTGATGTACCATGTATGTCTGCTATGTTGGCCAAATAGCGTTCTCCCAAATAAGAAGATAAATAAACCGGTCAAACATCCAAACATGACTCAGCTCAGCTTCCCAGTTTTTCTCTGCATCTGTAAATCAGCATCTGCTTTTTTTTGTTGGCTGAAGTTCAAAGCTGACCTCACCTTTGAGCCACGATACCATTTTAAGTCAGGTTTGTCGTTCCCCATACAAGGAAGGTGCATTCAAGAGCAGACGCAGTGAGGAATGTGAATATTTTGACTGCTGTTGTGCGTTCTTTGCAGAATCACTGAATAACTATGCTATTAGCATGCACAAGGACGGCCAAGTGAGCTCATATATAATGAATTCTCTCATTTCCACAGACAGCACACAATCCACTGAAAACAGTTGTTCACCAAATATCCTCCTGCTGCTAATTGTGTTTAAACAGACGGAACAATGAGCCACAATATTATTATTATCATATATATTAGAGAGCTTTAACAGTGACTGTGTTTTAGTCTGTTGTCAGGTTCCCTAAAACAGGACACTGAGGCTTTCAGGTGAACACAGCTATTTCACTCACCTGATATATTGTTCTTATTTTTTTATTTTTACACATGGATGACGCTGATATTTAAATGGATAACGTTGATATTTAAAAATGAAATGTTCACAGCTTAATACGTTACATAAATTGTTTAAAATAAGTAACACTGGTATCTGTAGACACTCCAGTTTGTGATCTCTGTGTCATACACAATAAAGTGCAATATTTACACATCTAGGAGATTATGCAACATTAGCCTTAATGTGAAGTTTCATCTCTGAACACCTGATTTGTTCCTGGTTGTTCCTCAGGTCAAAGGTCAAAGGGCAGACTCTACATGTATAGATAGTAAAGCCTTGTGATTTGAGAATTAAAGCGAATACAAATAAAACTGATGTGGAATTGATTTGATCTGATTAAGTAAGGGCTGGGCAAACATTCAATAACATTATATATCATGAACTGAAGGTGGAAATCCTACACTGTGTTGCTTTAATTTATCTTTTACAGAGCAGCAGGACAGACAAAGGGGGGGGGGGGATGATGAATAAAAGATAAACTTACTCCACATTTAATTGTAATTAGATTGAGTTTGACAACAAAGCACTTGTCGCTGCAGAGCCCACTCCATGTGTGAATTTTCCATGAGGCTCAGTCAGCTTCTATGACCCACATGTCATCAAACTCCATGTGTGATAAGTGATCAGGTAATCTGTCAGCTACACACACACACACACACACACACACACACACACACACACACACACACACACACACACACACACACACACACACACACACACACACACACACACACACACACACACACACACACACAGGCTACAGTATATTGACGTTCTGGCATGAGCAGAGACGTGGGAAAGCTCTGGGATCATGTTCCATAATTGCATATATGGTTTGTTTTTAACCCCTGCACGCACACACACCACGCCATCATACACACACACACCATGCATGCCATCATACATCATTGATGTGGTCTTTATGAGTGGACATCCTGAGGGGAATGAGAGGAGGAAGAGGAGGGGAAATGAGGAAGAGGAGAGAGGAGTGTTAAGTTACCCATGGCTGAAAAGTGTCCCGCTCATCAGCCATCGCAGCGCTCCATGCAGTGACCCACTCCCTTTGTTCTCTTCTTGTGTGTGTCCCACACTGACAACTGTAACTCTCTCCTCTCTGGTTTCCCTCACAAACCCATCCATAAACTTCATCTGGTCCAGGATTCGGCTGCTGCACCATCACCAGAACCAGAACCCCCTCATTCCACCACAACTCCCCCATCCTTCAACAACTCCATGGGCTCCTGCTTAATCTCAGGATTCCATTCAAAATCCTCCTCTATGCCTTCAAGGCCATGCACAGCCTCTCGCCGCTCCATATCCCTCTGACCTTCTCCACATCTCCACCTCCTCCTGCTCCTCCATCCTCCGCCCGCCTCAGCACCGCGGGGAGCAGAGCTTTCAGACTCTCTGCTCCACATCTGTGGAATCAAGTTCCACCAGACATCTGCAATTCTGATTCTCTTCCCCTCTTTAAATCCATACTCTAAATTCACCTATGGTCATAAATTAAATGCATTATTAATATTATTATTATTATTATTATTATTATTATTAGTAGTAGTAGTAGTCTCTGCTGGGTTTGAGGAGGAGGAATTTCCAGAAGGAGGGGACATCAATTTAGAAAGCTCTGTTGTCTCGGTTTTTTTATAAATGTTGGAGCTAAAAACTCTAACCCTAAATCCACATAATCTTGAAAAAAAACATTCAAGTTGTGAGGACATGTCAGAATGACATGAGCTAAAATGTGCACATGTATACACACACACATACACAGAGAGAAAGAGAGAGCAGCCTGAAGCAGCACGTGCTTCCAAGCTGCAGGACAACAGGTGAGCGTGGAGACGAGGGGAACAGCGTGTTCTTGTTTTTCAGCTAACATCAGAACATCTACTGAAGAAGCATGAATGAAAATGTGATTTATTTCACTTTCAGTAGCTAGGTAACGGACAACGAGAGGAAGCTGGCTATATTTGGAAAACAAGATGGGGAGGTGGAGAAGAAAGGAGCAGAGTTCATGATCCTGAATGAATCCACAGCAAAGTTTACAACACAAATCTTATGTGTTTAGGGCGGAGGACGGTGAGGGAGGGGCTGTGGGTGTGAGTGTGTAGGCAAACTGCAAACAACTTGGGTTGAAATAGCAAGTGTGGTCATTATTGCTGTTTGTTCTGTGTCACCTTTACATAACCTGGAGTCCACTCACACTGTCTTCTGCTTTGAAAGGTGAAGCCTGGAAAGTCGTCATCTGACTTTCTGCTATGATGTCAGTTATAACAATAAGTTCCTGCTGAGTTCACTAGTGTCTGCATTTGTGTGAGATGGTTTTGCAGGTGTGTGAGTGTTTGAGTGAATGACATGCGTGAGTGAGTCTGATTGGTCCTGCACAGGAAGTACCAAAACAAGAGGCCTGATCATCCCAGCTGCAGGTGATTTCCTCAACCCTCACAGCCAGTTTGACATTTGTGTGCTTGGTTTTAAGTCAAATACAAAAGGAAAACACAACATATGTGGAGAAATGTAAAGGTTGACAGTGAACTGCAGGACTATCCTTTAGCAGATTGCCTCTTGGGTTATGAGGCAGTTATGTTCCCGATGGTAACGGAAAGGCTGTCATCACAGTGGTAACAGGACACGAGTGTGGGCCATGACTCATTTTGAGAGACCTGTGGAGACAGTGAGCGCACAGGGCCGAGCCAGCGCGTGGTCCTGACATGAGCATGAGAACACAAAGATCAGTGGGCTTAGAGAGGAGGGAGGCATGGGCTTATTGGGTGGTGACAACATGGTTTCATCTGGTTGAACAATGACAGGGTGGTGCACTGGCACGTGGTGGACAGTAAAGGTGATAAAGTGTTTTCCTGATGTAAAGGCTGGATTAACTATGTCCAGTGTGAAGTGCGATGATCCTGAAAAGCTCAGTGTGAGTTTTTAAAGACAACATTAAGCTGTAAAATTGTATGCACAAACATCCTTTGAGTGTTTAAATTCAGTGATGCAGCCACGATGTTCTGTTCTGATCTAGTTTGTCATTTACGCTTGTACAGTATTTTGTTCAGACACCAAAATCCTTGACTCTAATCCACAACCTAGTTCGGTTGTGTGTTGAATGACACTACTTAGTGTTTTGGATGAAAATGAAAAGATTAACCGAGCCTTATTGGAATGTAAAGAAGGGCTGTCCTGTTTTCTTTTTTCACCTCTGTTGAATCGCTCATCCTTCTCTGTGACACGTGCCGGGCTTTAGCACGGTCTAATCCAGACCCTCCTGCTTCAATGGGATTTGGGTGAAAACTAACAAACTAGGCCACGGAGCCTGTGGGTGAGTCAAAATGTGCTCTAAAAATAGACCACATTAGAATAATTAAGTATTTCTTTAAGTGTGTGGACCATCATTTTTAATTACCGTCCTCCCTGAAGAGTCAAACTGGAGCTGAGGTCACACAAAGGAAGGCAGAGGTAACAGATGGAGCTGCATGAAAAAGAATACCTGCATGCTCCACTGTTCCAGTCCATTTTTGCTTATCACATTCCATATTGTTTCCATGACTGCTCCTCAAACCAGAGCCAACTTTCCATTACAGTTATTATGCCTGTATGCAATTACATAGCAATCACTCATGACACATGCATGTATTGTGTTTAAAACACAGCAGACCAAACATGAATATGAACACGGTCTGAAGTGAAGAAAATACTCATATGAAGATGTTTCCATCTTAAAAGTAGATTATTATTATTATTATTATTACTATTACATTATGTACTACTTCGTTTTTTTTAATTGATTGAGTAAGTAATGCTATATGTTTATTAAAATATGTTTGGAAAACAGACCAAGTAATTAAAGAAGTACATTTCACACCAAATATTGACAACTTTCAAAATCTGTTCATTTGAAGAGCAGGTAAACATGAGAATGGCACACACACAACTCTATCCCACAGACTAACCGGCAGTAAACATGCTGACTGCTGTGGATGAGGTAATGCATGGCCACAGGAAAAACAGAGACCTGATATCAGTGGATAAAGTGGGGTTGTCTGCGTGTGGTGACTCAACACAGGCTGTAATCATGGCCTCTGTCAAAGCAGCCATTTACAGTGAGGACAGCAGCAAATCCTCACTGTTACAAAACAACAAAAACAACTTGTGATGAATCGCTCTGCTGGCATCGTGAGGCCTGGCAAATGCACTGGGGAGAAATGTGAATGGGACAAGTGTTGTTATAGTGGATCAATATCTGGAGTGTGGGGGGGGGGGGGGGAGTGTTGGATATTGACGAGGGCCCGTTCTGAAATCAGTTTACAGCATCTGAGGAAACATTAATCCTATTACCACCAATGTGGTCATTATGGTTATTATTGAGGCAGAAGCTTTTCCTCGTCAGCAGCACCACTGAGACACACACACACACACACACACACACACACACACACACACACACACACACACACACGTATGTCCATACAGGCCACAAGGACGAGAGCAGGTAGACTAAGACACATGATAAAGTCATAGATTAGGTCACATTGATATACTATGTCAAATAAACACTAATAACTACAGTATATACAATAATTTACCAGATTAACAGATGAATGAATGATCATACTGCAGGCAGTGGTTATTGTAGATAAACATGAATAAAGATGGCGTTGAGTTGGTGGTGAGCTAACCTTCAGTGTCTAAATAGAATGGATTTGACGTTGCTATTTTAAGCTGCGTGACTACCTTGTCTTTCCAGAGTCATTTGTGCGTGACTGGAAATCCTATTGGAAATTCTGACAGCAAAACTGTGTTGAACCAGTGATTTCATTGTCTTCTGCAGAAGTTTGAGGGCCTCTTCATTCCACTGTGAGGCCCCTTCTTCCCTTCTTATCACTTCATAGTTGTGTCATTTTGACCACATGGTAACTGGACACGCCGCCTGGGAGAGCGTACACAGCGCTAACCTTTACCTGACACCTGAGCCGCAGCACTTCTCTAGAGTTTCAGGCCAATGAGAGCTGCCCATCTACACCTGTGTGCCCATACCAGGGGAACAGGCTCACCTGAGCCCACTGCTCCAGCCCAGGGGTGCTCAAGCCTGCCAAGACGCAGATCTGGTTTCTGAGCAGCACATAACATGACACCATCACCGTCTACCTCCATCCTGTCTGTCCTCCTGCTGCTCCTCTGCCTCTTGCCTTCTACCCTAAAACGGCTCATGTTTTGTGTTGTTGATTAGTCATCAAATAACTTCCTCAAAACAAACATCATTTCTGTGAAGATAAAGTGTGAGAACAGACATGTGATCCATGCAGCGACAGATAAACAGGCAGAGAGGAAAAGTGACTCAGGTGGACGGAAACCTGTCCACGCAATCCTGATGCGAGGCGAGAAGTGGTGTGTGTTTGTGTGTTCGCGTGTTTGCTAACAGAGGCGTACGTGGGCCTGCGAGTCCGCTGACTCACTGTCGAGTGTGTGACTGTGTCAGCGGTACTATATTCTTGTGTGTCGGAGTGACACGCTTTAGTCCAATACAAGTGTTCTATGTGGATTGCAATGCAGCGTCTATTGTATTATTTATAGCAGGATTCTCAAGAATGAAGTGTCACAAGCTTGTTTTTGGAAATCGTAATTTGTCTTTAAACCCATTAATCCCAGGTTTTAATGTGTTTAATCTACATTCACACTCCAGTCAAAAGACGGCAACGGACGTCAGTGGGAACATAAAATATGCAAAATAGTAACCACTGTAACATTAACACTGAGAGAGTTTACATGTGCATGATGCATGTTAAAAGTCTACTTTTAGTCAGACTAAAACAATCATTCAGTTTCTAAGTCTGGCTAAAATCAAGCTGGTCTTAGTCAGACTGGAGTCGCAGTAAAATAAACATATCATTTGAGTGTGACAGAGGCTTTATTGATAGTAATGTATGTAATTTATGGTGCAAATAAATGTGAAACCATTAAACTGGCAAGTGAATAATTAATTAGATAAGGATATGAGGAAAGGGTTGCGTCACACTCTGTGCTCACTAATACATTCACCTGTCACTGTGCTATGACCTTCAGTGTGTTTTCATCTGCTGACGCTCGCAGATTTCTCAGGTAATGGCAGTGCAGTGACAAACACTCACGCACGACAGCATCACAAACCCACAGCTTCTGATGAGCCAAACCTCACGACCACAACAGCCCCTTTGTTTTCTCCAAAGTGGACACAGATCACCTTGGAACAAGACTCTTCTGTAGCACCGGCTCAGCCATTATGATGACAACAGTGTAATGATGTAACAGCAGGGACTGAGCCAAAGCGTGGGCAAACCACTTCAACCGTGTCAAAACACCACAGCCATTCAACAAAGCATATCCTCTTAGAAAACAAATACAGCTTGTTGTTTTTTTCCTTCTTGCCATATCACATAATCGCTGTGTGAAGTGTCCATAAAAACCAGCAACCCTGCACATATTAGTTCACCCAGGAGTCAGGTTATTGTTCCTCATGTTCACATCTGGAGATATTAATAAAAACAGAGGCCTCAGACAGCCTCAGATCCTGGTGAACGATAATAACAACAGACGGGGAGAGAGGAAAGCTCCTGATGCAGCTTTAAAGTTTCCTGTGGTAAATTAAAAGATACATGCAATATATCATAGTCAGGACAGGAAGTCAGCAAAAAAGCTGTAGAACCAACACATCTACCTTCACTTATTTTTACACATCAGCGTCTTTCACTTGAACTGCAATGAATACAAATGCGCAATTCCATTCCATTCACACATACAAGTATTCTCTGGACAGCTGGTGTGTGGCTATAAACAAAAAAAAGTGATCAGATAAGACTGAGCCAGTTACTGTGGGGAATATCTGAGGTGAGTGGGTTCTTAAAACTGAAAAAAAAAAATGAGTGATGAGTGCAAAGAAAGAGGTCCATCACCATCTTTGCTGTCTGCTTGTGATCAATCCTGTATTCATATTATTACAGAAAGTGCTCAAGCCTGTACTGCACAATCACTTGTTTTTCCTTCTTCTCTTTGGTGACAGTCAAAGCAGACTAACAGGTGAGGGTATATACTTTGGTTCGGAATTTCCACAGGGTTTATTGGGCGAGCAGTGCTTTGGCAGATGGTCTACGTGCCCTTTTAAGCCCTAAAACTGGCACGGTGCGGTGCCAAAGGTGGGGTCTCGACAGGGAACACATCAAATACCTGCATTGTGTGACATATCAGCTAAATATTACTGTTAGGGTTTACAATTACCTACAGTACTGTGCAACAATCTTATGTAACTTTTTCTACACTTTCACCTGTAGAAGCTGTGTTTATGGATGACTTACACATGTTGTTCTTCAGTCAGTCACACCACGTGCATTTTTAAGGCATGTCGACGTGGTCAAGACAACATGCTGAACTGAGCATCAGAATGTCTTGTTTTTCGGAGACAGCTGTGATTCATTCACAAGCATCATACAATGTTCCCAAAAAGAGAAAATACTGAAATGTTGATGCCAGTCTATTTCAAACAACAGTAACTCTAATAACCATGCATTACGACGGAACAAAGAACTCCATCTATGAACACACATCGGGCTACAATAGTGGATCAACATAATATCTAATGAAGTGTATATAGGCCTAATTTCTGATTTTCCAAGTACAACCAGAGGAAGCTCGAGTACCACTGATGGTAGGCGTACCACAGTTTGAGAACCAAGGCTTCTTACTGTACCTGGTTCACCTGTCACTGTGAACTGACCCTGCCCCTGTCACTGAACTGTATAACAAATGCACACAAACAAAATCCTCCCCTGTGTTACTTTAACTGGACATGTTTAGTCTGGCACAGCCTGGGCACCTGCAGTTTTCCTGTTGGGATGAGGTGAGAGCAGAGGAACAGAGGAGCTCTGATCATCATCACCACTGCAGCTCACTGTTCCTCTTCCCCAGCAGCAGCAGCAGCAGCAGCATGTGTGCCCTGCATGGACAATTCATCACACCCTGCATGCGTACACCTGCGCGTCATCTCCAAGACCTCGCGATATGAAAACTTATATAATGACACAACGATTGGTGGATTATAATAAGCGCGTTTCAGCACTGCGTCTGCCCCGTCTCATCCATATATATATAAATATATATACAGCGTCAATGCCTGTCCGTGCGCACGCGGCGCCAAAGGTGATGCGCGCATTTTGGCGAGGCTGCGGCTCCATTGATAAAAATCCACGCAAGAGAGAGAGAGAGAGAGAGAGAGAGAGAGAGAGAGAGAGAGAGAGAGAGAGAGAGAGAGAGAGAGAGAGAGAGAGAGAGAGAGAGAGGTGCAGTCAACGTCATGTCATGCATGTACTTCCACAGAGACAGAGTCAAGCTGCTGAACAACCAGGCATCAAGGGTGATGATGAGGATGAGGATGAGGATGAGCCGCAGGCGCAGCGTGCGCCTGTCAGGTGCAAACGCCGTTACCTGCATTTTGTCTGACGTAAACACTTCAGTGTCCACTTCACAGGCGATGATGGTCACCATCTCCAGCTTCATGTTTATCGATGGCATTCCCTTAAGTGGTTGAAAAAATAAGAATATAAAAGTCTTTTGTCTGTTGACCGCAGAGACAACAGTCTGTCTGTCGGTCAGTCCGTCCGTGGATCCTCGACAAAGTTGTGGGGTAAAGTCCGGCGGACTGTGCTGTGTTTGTCTGCGGGAGGAGAGAGCGCTGCTGCCGGACTGCACTGCACTGACGCGCTGCTCACTGTGATGCTGCTGCACCAAGTCTACCTCTCTCTCTCTCTCTCTCTCTCTCTCTCTCTGTGTCTCTGCCCTCCACCGGCTCCACATTGACGTCATCACCATCCTCACGTTTGTCGTGTTTTACGCCACTACACTGGCTGACGAACCACAGGCAGGGGGGTGGGCACTGCAGAATTCACGGTCCGGTCCGGTCTACTCCGCTTCTTTGTGTGCGTGTGCGGGCTCACGGAGCTCGGGGAGAATAAATGTGTTACAAACCTAACCTAAATGAATGTAATCTGACAAACTCTGTGTGCACTAGGCGACAATAGGTCATGTCAATGTCAGCTGTATGACAACATAGGGCCTTAGACACCACAGAGATTTAATAATACATATGAAGCATATATGGAATCTAATCTTTACACACTCATGTATGTAAGTGTGGAGACAGGTGGACAACGTGTGTAAGCGTCAGTGACATCTAATGGTGAGAGCACATACTGACAGATGAATGCAGACTACATCTTTTTTATCGACTCCACACAGGACTCACAGGAGAAGATGTTCAATACTAATATAAAAATCAGACTCTGCTTCAGTCAAAACACACAGACTTCAGCTGATTTGTGTGCTGAGGATGTTGTAGAAACACTGGTGCATCAGATGGCAGCGTCTGCAAAGCAAGGCCCTTTACCTACAGTACTGTACAAGTCTTTTTCTAACACTATGGAAAAACTAAATACATATTTTTACTTTAATTATACACATAGATACCTTCTTATCATAGGGATATTATTTTGGGACAATATTTTTCAGACCTTTCTCTCATGTTTAATTCTGGTGCTGCTTAATTCTCGGTAACCGTAGGTTTAAGAGTTTTTCTCTCTGACCAAATGACTTCTCACGTCTTTATTTGACATTCCAGTAAAAGTGAATGTGCCTTAAATGTCTTTAAAAATCCCTGTAAGGCATTGGAGGGCCACAAAATAAAGCAGCTGAATAACACTCTAAAATACAGCCACTCACAGCTCAAAGACATTAAGTAGCAGCGTCCTATTAGCCTTTAAGTGTTCCTATTATTGTGATCTCACAACATTAAAAAAAGGATGTAAGAGTAAGTGCTACCATTCACCCAAGTGACTGTAGAAAATCTTCAGCTTTATGTTATGAAGTGAAATCACGTGCAGACACATGTCCACAGCACTGTGCTGTCCATGAAGAAACTGCACTTAATGTTGCCTTCAGATGAAATAGTCTGTGGCTTCATAGGCACCAAATTTGGACATTAAGTGTCGTCGTGACAGATCCTTGTTGAAGATTCGGCTAAGAAAACTTTAAAATAAGCTAATTTAGTTAGTAATGTATGAAGATGAAGTTTCTCACGGCTCATTATCACTCACCTAACTGATAAGGACACATTAACCACTGCTACCACTGTGCAAGTGAATCACTCACAAACATGAAGTCATTGCATCATTTTCAAACAAACCCTGTCTGTCTTTTCTCCCTCCTCTCTCTCTTTCATAATAATAATTGCCAGGCCAGCCGAGACAGCTAAGTCCCCGATAAGCCATTAATATTAAGGCTTGAGGCGGTGAGGGCTATTTATGTCCACTTGTAAGGCATTGTCCACGCTCTGCAGATGGAGAGATTGAGGAAGATATGTGAGGATGACTGTGACATTCCTCCAGCTCGCCGGCATCAGTCACTTATCCAGTCTGGAACAATCTGTCACTGAACGCCAGAAATGTCACAAATCAGACGCTGAAGCGCGGCGGCCTCGGCCTGAACAGCATCGTCAGCTGCTTCATCTGCTGCCATGTTTTATTCTTTCAAGTCACGACAGTCAGCGTACAGAAGCTGTGAGTACAGAAGCTGTTGCTGACAGGTTTAGCTATTATTTCAAAATCACCCACACACAGCTCATTCATCACAAACCAGCGTGCCTGTGTTGACTTTTCTAATGTAGTCTTTGCTTGCCAAAGGTTGTGATCATTTATTTATGCTTTGTCTCCTTCCAGTTGCTCCTGTTCACAAAGCCTTGAGCCAACAGTGGATGAGAGAAACTCATGGTCGTGATCAAGCTGAGAAAATTCTTTACTGATGTATATAGAATTTTGAAATAAGGATGCAGATTATACTGAAAGCATTCGTTGAGGGCACAGCTCAACAATCATATTACAATTACAAAACTGGGGCTTTTATTTTGAAAAGAAGTAATAAAATAATGTATATTATATATGGTAAATTCAAAAATATCATGTTTAAAGCCACTTTTTCTAACCTGCAATCATTTTTTTCAAGTTCAAGTCAATGAGTAATCGTTTGAAATAATTGTGACTATTATTTTTTCCATAATGGAGCAGCCGTATGTTGCCTCCATCTGTTTACATGAAACAAATCACTTCCTGTGTGCAGTATGGGAATATCATTATTATGTTATGGTAAGTGGTTGATCAAATGCAAACAGCTAATCATTCCTTTGTTAAGGATAAATGTGATGAGCACATTTTATCTCCTGTCGCAGTGGATGCTTTGCAGTGGATGATGAAGCACTTTTCCTGCTCTCTGGCTTCATTCTGCAGCTCTTCTTCTCCTCCTCCTCATTCACAATTCCATCTCTCAGATCACAGTCCACATGCCTTAAGAGTCTGCGCAGCTCAAACACTTTTTTTTATCCCTTTGAAATAAGATGAAGACTGAAGTTGCTCATGTTGATGATGAATGTTCAAAAACAAAAGACTCTCTATGTGTTTTTAGCTGTGATAATAATCATACCTTAATGAATAAATATAAATTAGAAATGACTTTATCTGAGACCACAAAATGCATCATAACATGCATCTACAAAGGAAGACGATTGAGAAAACCTTTTGTGTTTAACCCATGTATCTTCATGTCAAAAATAAGGCACACAGCTTTAGTGGAAATGTAGTTATTGCAGTGTTTGAGGTGCATGATGTAAGAAAGAAGAAGAGGAGGAGGCAGCAGACGAGCTCCGTGTCTCAGACTCACTGACGAGCAGAATTTATATTCTGAAGGGGAGCTCTGCAGGAGAGCAGGGGGAGGAAATCAGGGCAGTAGATCATCTCACTGGGCTCATTTACGCATGCTCACCGCTCACATGATTGTACACACACACACACACACACACACACACACACACACACACACACACACACACACACACACACACACACACACACACACACACACACACACACACACACACACACACACACACACACACACACACACTCTATAACAAAAAGAAATTCCTCAACGGAAAGAATGAAAGTAATGACTGTATTAAAGCCGTCTGTAGATAAGGAGCACACACTGTATTTATACCTTAGTGAGGACTCATCATAGACATAATGCATTCCATAATCCCCTAACCTTAAGTGCCCTGGTATACTTCCATGCACAGTGTGCAAATGCCGGCTGCGCCCAGCCCAGGTTTTGGAATCGTGCACCCTTGCACATGTGTGAACCGAACCTCCACCCCACCGGCAGGTGGGGTGGAGGTTCGGGGTGGAGTATATAAGCTCTCGACAACGGAAGAAGAAGTCGCCATGGATAATCATCCGAGCCTGGTGATCCTCGAACCGGCTGACACCCTGACTCCCCTAAAGTCGTGAGGACCAGACACAATGTCCTCACAAAGATATAAATACAAGGGTACACAAACACACACACTACACCAGACCTTACTTGGCCCATGCAGCCAAACCAACAAATCATGCCCGTGCCAATGCAGCTGCTGTAATCTGGGCCAAGCTATTTATAAAGCAGGCAGCCAAGTACATGCACATAGGACCAGGGAGAGACAGAGGGATGGAAGGATAAAAACAGAGAGTCTGGAGGGCAGAGGGGCAGATCTGCAGAGGTGAGAGAGAGCAGCGAGGGAAACAAACATGTAGGGGAAAAGAATGAAGAGGCACAGAGAATGAAGAGAGATGATGTCAGGTGCACAGGGCAGCGTGAATACCTGAGCATGAAGAGCTGACCGTGAGCGGACGCCATCAGCTGTGGTGTCAAACACAAGAAGCCCCCCCCCCAAACACTGCTGCTGCGCTAAGAAAAATGTCATGAGAGTTTTAGTTTTACATGACTTCTAGCAATGGAGCTTAAATGAATAGACAGACGACTCCCTGAGGAGTGTAATTCTATTCTCTAACTAAATTAGCCTCCATGCCACAAACTATAACTCTGATTCTGTGACTATTACTTTACAACATGAATGGAGACAAATATGCCAAACTATTGCAGTAAATCAGAAGTAGGGGGACGTTCTCTGCTGATTTAATAAAGAACACAGCATATCAGGGCATATTCCAGGCACTGTATTAAAATGGATGTAGTCAGCCCAGAAAGTAGGACAGACGGAGAAGTTGGCCACCAGGGGGCGAAAGGAACAGGAATGGGAAAATTATCCTAATCTACACTTGATTAAATATAGTTTCAGGTCTTCTTCAATAGAACATGATGCTAGTTTTGTAAATGATGTTCCTATTGAGAGGAAAATAGTAAAGCAGAGATGACTGACAGCCTGGTTGCAGGTGACATCTGTGAACGTCCAGTTTCAAAGACTTGCACAGCTCTTGTCAAATCATGAATCTCCAGGCTTCACAACGGGAATTTGTCCTGCAATCAGCAGAAATTTTCTGAGTTGTGGACAATGTTTGATGGAAGCTGCTTTTGCTTCTGATGGCCGTCATAGTTTGAGGGGTTTGACCAAATCAAACTGGTAACACCATGAGAATATTCAGCACAGCAGAGTATACAGAGAATATGTCCATTCATTTTCGAACTATGGCTGTTTATTATTTATTTAGTGATATTTTGTAGGGCATGATGGGAAATCCATGCTTTAGAAAACCCATTAATGGCATGAATGTGCAAATTCTTAAATAAATAAATACGATTAGAGGCTGTTTTATGTACAGCTTTAACAAACAGCACCACAGACGCCGTCCAAACAGCAGCAGCGATATATTTTTGGTTCACAGCCCACATCTGGTTGGCCACCAGCAGCTGTTCAGTATTTTAGCTTAGGATGAGCTGTCATATACAGCTGTGTGAGCGGGGCTGGAGACAGAGGACGAGGAGGAGGAAGAGCAGAAAGACCCACGTGCAAATGGTGCGGCTGATGCTTCACTTTGAAATCAGGTCAAATCTTTGGATGGGTGAGGTGGACTCTGTGATCCGCATTCATCACTAATGCTGCACAAAAACGAAACATCACAAAGAAGCAGCAGAGAACCCGGGGCGTCCTCTGAGCTTCAAAGACAACACAGTGAAGTGGGAGCTATTTTCAGCAGGGAGAAATCAAGGGGAAAATATGCTATACAGTGGTTTGATGACAGGACCAGCACTCATTAGATCCTAGAGGAGGAGGCGGTACAATGACACAACAAACTCTGTCCTATAAACAAACTCAAGGAGAAGAAAAAACTCCCCACTGTTCCTCTGGTGCATGTACCATTAAGCTGAGGATACACAGCGTACACCATTAATATGCCACAGAGACAGTGGGATGAAGACAGAGTCACCTAATGACGCCGGAGAGAAATCAACACACCAAACAACAGAAATAAACAAGAGTCCAGGCATTTAATTTTAAAAATATATATCCACTCAAAATCCAAGAACATGGCTGAACAAAGGGAGAATCAAAAATAGATTCCTCTTTATTTATTTCCTGCAATCAGCTTAACTATCCTATGGACTCATTTCAGCTTGTTAATTTAACACATCCTTGCCTCAAAGCATTATCCACAAAAACATTGTCTAATTCATGGACTGCATCGTTACATTTAGACCTCAATCCACAGGAGTTTAATAATAGATCATACTCTGTTGTCTTGAAAACACCCACTCCATACTACTTTCTTTAGACTGAACCAGAAAATAATCTTGATTTGAAGAAAGAATAACATGGCAGCTTACAAAGCATTTCACTTCTTATGGTTTCATAATAGGAGTTATAGAAGAAAAACATCAGATTATTCAAAACAAAGATATGCATAGCAATCACACACCAAAAAAAACGAATATTGAAAACAATTTAATAATGATGACAATATAAGTTGCCATTAGGATGATATCATAGAATTCTGTAACTAGATTTGATTAAAACTGTGTGAGGTCATTTCATGAAAAAAAACAAAAAAAAAATAATAAAGGTAATAAATTCACATGAACTCATTGAAGTGATATTTTATTGGCCTTAAATGGGATTATACCCTGGCTGCATAATGTGTAATGTCCTCCATGTCATGAGCCCTGCTTGTTATGGACTAATAAAAAAGAATGAGAATAAGAATTGTGAGGTGCTTCACCTAATGCAAATGTAGCCAAAACATGGCAATATAATGGATTGGGAATGGATTTACAACATGCTGTTGAAGAAGACATGGAACTAGAAACTGAAATTATTAACTAATTATAAAAAGACGTTAAATCAAGTTAAAAGTAGGCAAATTTTCCTATAGACTTCCATTTTTAAAAAAAGGTTGTTTTTTGCAAGAATCAGAGTAATTCTTCACTTATCTTCTCCAAACATTGATGGGCTGCGGCAAATACAAGACTAAACGAACTTTCTGGCAGAGCTCCATGTAATGCATCAACCGTTTTATTGTGACCCAAACACCAATAAACCAACAGACAGACACATCATGTATATGCATACTGAGCCAGGAAGTCAGATCTGATCACCAGTGGTCACAGGAGACATGTGGAGATCCATTCTAATGCCAAACTTCAGACCCATGTTTGCACCAGGCTCAAAACAAGGCTGATGTCTGTGAACATTTCAAATTACTAATAACAAGCAGAAACAACAGCAGCATCCTAAAACTAGGGCAGCTGAATGACATTTATGATTCTCCTACACTGAAAGATGAAAACCTGATTATACTTGGCAATGTTTCATGCCACTTGTTAGGTACAGTAGCAGAAAAACCAACAATATGGAGAGACAGGGATGACACTGAATCTCTATCAGTTGATATCAAACAACAGCAGGCAGTGGCAATGCTGAGGTGATATTTTATTAATTTTGCTTACAGCTTGTGTTCAAAAACACAGTATTATCATGTTTTCAGTCAAACAGCCATGGAAATGTGTTTATTAGGCTAATGTTTACAGCGCTATTCATATTATACTGAGGTCGTTTGAAATGGCATGGAAAAACATGACCAAACTCACACAAAGGTCAGGGGATATTTGTTCCATGTATATTTGTTAAAGAAGCAACAAAACCAACAGAAGAGTGACAATTTAGCCCAACTGTGCTTCTCTGTTTTCTATTGCTTGATAAATAAAGGCATAACAAACAGATCAGGTTGGGCAGATGACCCTGCCCTGGTCAGAGTAGTAGAGTGACGATATTATCCAGGCTGCAGTGGGAGCAGGAGGCCAGCAGCACTTTCTCACTCTGCATTGCATCATGTCTGACCTTCAGCCTGCCAAGCCCCCCCCCCCCCCCCCCGCTCTCTCACGTTCACCCCCGTGAGATACACACACCCAAAAATAGTCTGCAGCCAGACTCATGCAAACTTATCACTCACAAGCCCATGCAGTGCAGCAGCCAGACAAAAACAGCAGACTGATCCTTTACCGGACAGCAGCAGGTGATGATTGGAGAAACGCACATGATAAAAAAAACAATGTGTGCGGAAATGTTGAGTTAGACAAAGCAGGTGGATCACCTCCCTGACCCAGTTTCAGGTTGTTATTCTCACCTCAGGCCAGGTGTGAAAGACGGTTGTTATGGTCACTAACAGAAGTGAACAAAATGGACCAAAGTGAACTTTATCACTCACAAGACACTAGACTGTCTAGCGGGAACCAGCCTAAGAAAGGGGGCATTTGCACTCACGAAAAACATGGCTGCCAGTAGCAAAACAAGGGATAAAACAAACGATTTAAGCCACTTAAAAAAGGTTCACCCAATAAAATCTGTCTGTTGATCCACTTCTGTCTCCATCTCTAAGTGACACAAATGTGTAGTAGTCAGTGTTACAAGTACCTACATTTTATTGGGTTAGAGCAGGGGTCTCAAACTCAAATGACCTGGGGGCCCATTCAAGTGGAAAAAAAGTCATCAAAATAAACAATATTTATTTGATCAAATATCCTTTTATCTGTCAGTCATTTGGTGAAGGTAATGGATTATTAGAAAACAAATGTCCTGTGTGGGTAAGTTTAAAATAATCCTACAAGAACATGTAAAAAAGTGTGTGTTTGTTGTGGTCTTGAACCTGTAGACGGTGTTTGTCTGATTGCAGCGCAGAGAAGAAGCTTTGACAGCAGTTAAAGTGTTCCTCTGTGCTGATTAGGCCTGATATACAGCAGGTACTATGAGGGACAATTTATAATGGCTCCTCTGACCTTTAGCTTGACAAGCACAAAAACCACTTTGCCTTGTTACACACACACACCTGTGTGTAATACTTGCACACACTGGTGTCCTGTGGAAACCAATGAATCACGTCCACCTTTGAGGAATCACTGGCTGCAGCGACATTCACTATATGCAATGCTGTTAATCCTGTTGGTAACTCAGGCTGCAGTCAAACCCACTCAGAGCAAGTTTATCAGTGACTCAGCATTTTAACATTTCAACCATGTACAAGTATGAAACAGTAAAGATTAGGAGGCAACGCAGTGTTTGTTAAAGGTTATTTTCTCACTGTCTCATAAAGTGAAGGATGGACTTTGGTAAAACATTTCCAAGGATGCAGGTTTTGACCCGATGATAACATGATTAGTTTTGATTTGATGGTGGTGATCCAAAGATATATGTCGGTGTACTATGAGAAACATCTCTATACTCAGTGATGAGCCAATCTGACCCGACGTCAGCCGAAAGTTGTGAAGAAACAGGAAGTGCTTTCACGGCTTCACTCCGTTCTACTAAAAAGCTGGCGAGCAGAACACAATACTGCAGACTTAAATGTGCCACTGGGTCTTGCTGCATTTTCACTTATGTAGAAGAAAGGAAAAGAAGCTTTCATGGCCTGCAAATATATACATATACATATGTTGTATACATGTGTTGGGACACATACAGTATATACAACATATGTATAGATGCATATGTATAGATGCTCCTCTCTCTCTTGTGAAAAAGATCACAGTGTGATTAAAAAGACAGCCCATCCTCCAAAAACATCCTCTAAACAGCCCTCCTGCATGCAGGCCTTGGAGAACAGTAACAGAAGGTAATGTCGGTGTTGGGGCAGAGCCAAGAGCCCAAAGACACTGAAATGTAGGTTGCCGTGTTCCTGTACTTCACTTAGACTGGAGACTCTGCCTCTTAGACAAGTTACACACTGAGTTTACATGTGAAAAAGACACATCAAACAGCACCGAAGCAAAGCCAAAAAACACCCTCATAAAGTGGCCTTAGAACATTTCACAAACAACTTCATACCTTGTCCCACCCTGTCCTCATTTTCAAAAGTTTAAATAAATGTCAGAAAAGGCTATTTTTATCTGAGCTCATTCAAGTGAAGCGTATGGAGAACAATCTATTGACACGATGCCGCTGAAGGCTGCGTGGGTGGCATTTCCACTTAAAAGCCGAAATGTGAATCATAATAAAGTGAGAAAGCGAGGGAACAGGGCGGACTCCACCACGACGAGC
The DNA here is from genome assembly GCF_963457635.1 of Microchirus variegatus. Taxonomy (NCBI): domain Eukaryota; kingdom Metazoa; phylum Chordata; class Actinopteri; order Pleuronectiformes; family Soleidae; genus Microchirus; species Microchirus variegatus. The sequence goes on from NC_139803.1 coordinate 29,105,708, forward strand.
AGTGGGCTTACAAACAGCCAGCTCACAAAGCACGAGTGATTCGTTTAAAGGGATTTTGTGCATGCTCCAGATTTAGCCTCGCTGCTTTGCATTTACATACACAGAGAGGATAAATAAAGAACACTTCAGAGCCAGAGAGAGAGCGCATGTATGGGGATGGGTCCTTTAGAGACATACAGTAGAGAGATGGATAGAAGACTTAAAGAGAGATGTGAAGCATTATTGCTGGACAGCATAATGTTATTTTTACAGTGGCAGAAAATTAAAAGAATTCTTTGCTCCAGTGATCCAAGTATTCCTGTTGTGTCTGACAGAGCTGTGACAAAGAGACGCAGGTGTCTGTCTGACCATCTGTGGTCACCAGTAATACACTGAATGTAGTGATGATCACATCAAATGTGAGGCTACAAATTCTGATACTGTAATCCACTTTTCTATATTCACTGCATTCACTGACTCTGTGTGTGTGTGTGTGTGTGTGTGTGTTTTAGAGATTACTCATGTTGTGAGGACCACATAATGGGTCTTCTTTATGGGCAAAAATGACATTATGCACAATCATGCTACTGGGCTTAGAGTGCAGAGACACAATCAGCTGGATGAGTCAAACACATGCACGCACGCACGCACGCACGCACACACACACACACACACTTACCCTGTGCACTTCCTCATTGAACACAGTTTCATGGACACTGCACGCAAAGAGAGACGTGGGGAGGTCGCTCAGGTCCATCATCTCCTCCACCACGCCATTGTGATCGTTGTCTCCAAACACCATGTCCTCCTCCTCCTCCTCGGGGTCACTGCTGTAGGCCTCGGAGCCGTTGCTCCACACCTTGCAGGTCTCTCGCAGCATAATGAAGTCTTTTTAGTAGATCACAGAGACTGAGAAAGGTGAGGTCAATAGATTAGAAAGTGAATGCATTAGTTGAGAAAAGTATGACTAAGGTTGGAAAGAGGCGTGAAAGATTTTACTCATACTCATACTGCCTGTGGATACAACCGATAAGAGATTATTGCAACAGCAGATGTAGATATTCTTTGTACAACAATATTAAACAACATAAATCAAATAGCCTGACAACTTATCTTCACTTTAATACAAGTGCAACTAACCTTAATCATTAAAAACGGCTCTCTCTTTTTTGTTATAAATGTTGCAATTATCATAATTTCGTGTATTCCCTTTAAACTCCTCATTAAATCATTTATTTTATGAAATGTAAATCCCTTTAAAAAAAAATATTTTTCATTAACCCTCAGAATAACTGTCAGTCATGAGACTATGATTGAAATCTATTAAATGATAAATAAACAATTAAAAGATAAGATTATTTTAAATCAGGCCTGTGTCAAACTTCCAGTCTCAGGCCTCACTACACTGTACTGGAATGGACAGAGCGCCATCTAGTGGTACATGCGACAAAATGCCACTGCACGTCAATTTTAAAAACCAAAATAACAGCTGGAAATCAAGCGTATTTCATCCATTTAGAGGAAATACATGGTATCAGCAGAATGAATATGAACACAGTACAAACACAGACATCTACAGCTGTGTGTAATTACAGTTTAAATAAAGAAAACCCTGCGTGACTCGTTGAGGACTCGCGCGACACAACACAAAAATATGCTAAAATAATAACAAATGTCTGAAATATTAAGGATTAGAACGACTGAAGTTAGCTCAGAGTTACAGTAGAGCTCAAAAATACAGTTAAAGTTAGTGTTTTAATGTGTTTGCATCGCTTCAAACGTAAACATTGACTCACCTCACAGCGGTCAGTGAACGCGGCACAGACAACCGACAGCACGCGGACGGAAGTGGGTATTTTTAATGTGATTTTTGAGGTACGTTCGGGCAGTTTGACGGAGTTTATCAGCTTAATATCATTCTATCCTCACTCACACGGCTGCAGCCCGACTCCAGCAGCGCCACCACCCGCAGGTGAGAGCAATGAAACACCGACGAGACGTGGACACGACCAATAAGACACAGAGGGAGGATGCTCAGCTTCAAGGTTGGTGGCGCAACGCTGAGGATTTATGCGAGGATGAAATCATAGAAGTCATTGTCAGTTGTGCAACAAAACTCGTTGGTACCTTTACAGATATTCCATATTTTCAGGTGGTTAACAGCTCTTTTTTACTGGATCCACCTGTTGAAGACACACGTGTCTCCCTGGTTTGAAAGGATAGTTCCGTTATTTTTAAGTGTGGTTGTGGTGATGTCAAGTGTTCTCCGTGCTACCTGTCAACTGGATGAGTATGAAAGACACAATTTAGCCACTTTTAAAAAGGCTAGTTTAACTTTAACGTCTGCTAGGAAGTAGTGACCTCTAGTGGTAAGACTGCAGAGTGCAATAGACAGGACTACTACGGTGGCCCTCAAGTACAAGGAGTGTCCTCCTTCCAAACTCAAAATGAGAACTGAAGAACATTAAAATGGAATGTATAAAAGGCTTACAATTCCAATGGTCAATGCGATTCTTTTGTTTTAGGGGTTACGTGAAATTAAAGACGAGTCCACAATTCAATCACATATTGGTGGTTTATGTCCAGATATACATGTGGCCTAAACTGAAACTTTGTTTCTAAATTTGTCATCAGGAATTTTTGACTTCCAAAAACCTGCTACTTTTATACTTACAGATTTCAAAAGGTTAAAACTTTAATATTTATTCTCGACAGGAAGAGACAGTTTGCAGTTGACTGGTCTCATAATATCCAGTGTAAAGGCACATTGAGAACAAAGTTGAAAATCAATAAATATAATAAATAAAAACAATTGCACCCATTGTTTAGTCACCAACTACAGTTAAACCCAGAGGACAGGACACCGTGGAGTGAAAACCACTAATAGAAGAGGCAAACAATAAAAATCTAAATGTTAATTGGCAAGCTTGAAAAATCTGCAGCTACATCTTCATGTTACTCGATCCTGGACTTCAGGGAGTAACTTCAAAATCCTGAAAGGAAGAACAGATTCTGTGTGTTCCCATTATGAGTTTAACAGTCGTGAGAGCGAGGCTTATCTGGAAATAACAAAACTAAGTCACAGTCGAGGGAGGAAGCCTCTTTCTGCGGTCAACATCCACAAGCATCAACTTTCTTCTTTTCATTTAGGAATGAATACAGCAGACATCTTAAAAAAAAAAAAAAAAGTATGCAGAGAAGTGCAAAGTGATAAACATCCATCCAGTGGATGTCTTCTGGGATAAATACCGGTCTGTTGTATGTGTGAAAACAACCAACCATGACTCACTTGGTCTTTCAAGGTCCTTGAATGGAGGTTATTGTTTCACTGAGTAAAGAACTGAAAGAAAACAAACATAAATCTTTGGTGCTATTCTTTCTTCAGGTCAGGACGGTCATACGATATATGAGTGTTAGGGCCGTCTGGGGATTGTTCAAGGTCGGTGACTGGTAGAGTCACAGGAGCCATTCCATCGTTGTTGACCAGTGCCCCATAGGAGAAAGAAGCACCCAAGTCTGGTTGAACCATCAGGCCCTTGTCATGAATAGTTGGTACACCTGGTGAAGAAAATGTTCTCAGTGAACATACTGAGCTGAAACTTGTGTTTTACTGCACCTGCCTAGAGTTGTGTGTTTTGGGTGCGTTTGTTGTTTCACATAAATTACCATCTTTTAGCTTTCAGAAATGTTAAATATTTAACTTTGTGAAATACAGTTCACCTCAAATTATTCTAAATGTACTGTATTTTAGCTTTGAAGTGAAGTTCGTACAAACCTTTAGTCATGTCCATCGTGACATACGGCTCAAAGGTCTTGGGCTTTTTCCTGTTCCTGGTAATGAGGAAGACTCCCAAGAAACACAACGCAGTTCTGTACAAAGCACAAAATAATATTAAATAACTTCCATATGAATGATCCCCACCCCCAAAAAAAATCAAGGCAAATGTTACACCTTAGCATGTGATCATAAACAAAGTACAGATTGTGATGAATAACAGCAACATCTCTGTTCTACTTCATTGTCTCATCAATAATTCAGGACAGTGAAGCTGAGGCAGCGTGCATAATACCAGGACCGTGAAATGGAGGCAGCGGACACAATTTAGCCATAATTAGTTTTTCCGGGAACACCCAAGTGCGACATGATAAACATTTCTTCCGTGAAAACGAATAGTGAAGGATCATGACTCACCCCAATGCAAACATGCAGATGTGAAGGACATCTTCTTTCATAAATTCTAAATAAAACACCGCTCCTAAAAGCAGAAGAGAGACACGGGAAATGATGTTGTGATTTATGTCCCGACACTTCAGAGAGTCTTGAGAAGGTCAAAACTCACCAGCTACCACAGCAAAGGTGGTGGAGAGGATGTAGTTGACACTCGCAATCAGAGAGGAATCATAGAGCTTACAGGCTTGGCTGAGAAAACTAGAGGCAATAACACAACAAAGTTTATTAGTTGCCAACTGCTGGAGTGAGTGACTTTAGGAGAAATCTTATTAAAGACAATGACTGTTTTGTTCTTCGAGTATCTCACCTGGCTTGGAAAACCACTGAAGCCACCATGCACACGAACATGACACTGAAGATGGGGTAGTCGAGCTGCATGCTGCCCTCTGCGGTGAGTACCAACATGCCTGACACCGCCTTCACTGTGATGACTGTGGCAGAACCTATGTACCAACAAACAGCACAGTTAGAGACACAACACGCAGCTTAGGTTCCTATTTGGTAAATTTACAACATGGTAATGTATTCCATTAAGGCCTGGTAATGGCTTGACCCAAGAGACAATATGAAATTGACAGACTTTAATGCTGCAGACTCACCGAGCAGGGCGACCAGCAGCAGAATAATAACGACGTGGTTAGCATTACGCCGTTTGTAGAAGTACAAAAGCAGGCAGAACGTGATAATCTCCAGGAGCTGTCAGTAAGGGTAGGAGAAACAATAAATTAATTTCTAATAAACAAAACAGTCAGGAAGTGAAGGAAAGAAAATGTATCGAACATTGTCTGTATCCACAGACATACTTTTATGCTGAATAATATCACTGGATCAGAACAAAACTAAATAAATGGAAATCCAAGGTTCTGGAATCTGTAATCTGTGCCAAAAGGAGCAAGACAAACACTGTAGATTACAGCCGACGTGTACTTTTAAATAACACTGTTATTTAAAATAAGATCCTTTAACCCGTTATGATTCTGTACTCAGTCTTCATATAAAATCCAACCCTTTTTCTCTTGCTTGATTATATCAGAAAAGGAATTGATATCCCAGTAGTCACTGCTGAAAAGCCGCTTGGATACATTATATAAGGTGAAGGGACATGAATGTCGAGTGTTCAAACAGACTCACACCGACTGAGCAGCACAGGATGTTTGCATTCTAACTGCATCAAAAGTAAATACTAAAGTGAATCAATAGCTCTGACCAGCTCAGCAGTAATAGAACAAGAGAAGAGAGTCACCATATTCTATATAGCAGTGTTCTTGTACTGCTTCTAAATGATGACAGTGCAGAATACACTAAAAGTATGGGGATTTTTCATTCATGTGTAGTGATGAAAACAGTGAGAAATATTATGTGGAGACTTCTTCAGTGTGAACGAAACTTTCTTACCAGATACAAGAGAACAGGCCATCCTACGAGGTGCTTCACTATGTTCTCTGCCTGGAGTTTTTCATGAGAGTTTGGTCCAAAGGCTACAAAGAGGTATGTTCCTCCTATGATTATGACACAGCCCAGGAAGGACAGCCCATAGCGCTCTGAAATAACATGAAATACATAGCTAAGAGCCTCTAGTATTGTGGAGGAGGAACATTTCAGGGTGTTAATGAAAAGATAGTTCAGTATGTATCTGAACACACTATAGGAACTTACTTGCAAAGTCACTTGGTTTGGATTTTTCACGCAGGAAAATAAGACCCAAAATTGAGCTTGCTGCAAATTAAAAACAAAAGCTAAATTAAAAGATGTTACACAGCTTGAACTCTTTCCATGTATTCATGCGATAGTGCATTTCTGTGTGTAGTACAACATACTTAAAAATACTCACTCAGAACAGACACGGCATTGAGAGGCGCTATGAGGGCGAGGGGGGCGTAGGCATAAGAGACAAAGTTTGCCCCTTCCCCAAGACAGGTCAGTACAAAACCACACCACCAGGTTTTAGTGGAGTAGAAGGCACGTGGGTCCTTTGCTCCAGCTAATGTCACATGGCTGTATTTCTGAGAGTATGCATGTATAACAGCAGTGAATGACAGAAGGTAAACAGAAAAACTTCATACAGTACATAAAGCTTAAAGCAAACATTTAGTGTAGGTGGACATTGAGGACTGTAGGATTAAAATTAAGACTGGAACAATTACTAAATTCTTTCCTCAAGTATTTTGATAAAAATCGATTCATCGCTTTGAGTTAATTTTTCAGCTTCTTAAATGTGAATATTTTCTGCTTTCTTTGCTCAATATAACAAATAAAGTATTAAAACTGAATCAATGGTTTGAGTGGACAAAACAAGACATTTAAGAACATCATTTCCAGGTTTGAGAAACACTGATCAACATTTCATGGACTCGGATTGAGAAAATTAACAGATTAATTGATTATCGTAAATTTCAGCCCAAATGACTAATGGTAAGATGTCTTCCATAATGCCATCGTCAGAAGGCTTATAATGATACTGCAGAGATCAGGTGCGATAAATGACCTTTCGACTATTCTTACACATGAAAGTGAATCATAGCATTAGATATATATATATATATATATATATATATATATATACACACATACATATATATATGCATACATATATACATACACGCAGACACACACACACAATACATTATATAACAAATTAGTCATATATTTGCATTCCTGAAAAAAAATATTTTGATGGTTGATTGTAGTTGATTAATTTCTGACTTCTCAGAGAAGAAGTCCAGTGAGTCAGCTCAAATCTGGTTATAAAAAGGTGACTTGACATTGCTATTAACCAAAATATTAGCAGAAAATATTTATGAAATAGTAGTTTTTAAAATGGTAATATTTGTACTGCATTTGTGAGACAATAGATTAAGCTAGTGTCAGAGAGCAAACATCAAAATACTGGAAGTACATTTAAGGGATTTTTTATTTTATAATAAAGTCTCAGTACCTGAATACTTAATGAGATGCTGACAAGCACGTTTCCAAAAATCGAGAGTAAAGTCCCGATGAGATTTTCCTAGAAGAAAAACATGTTTAGACAACATAGATAAGAAATCCTAAATTGTTGAGTCCAAATAGACTAAAGTTATTAGCTCACTTATGAAAATAAATAAATAATAATAATAATAATAATAATAATAATAATAAAAAACAGCACAACAGTAAACTGCTTCAAGACAAATGAACACAACTAGAAATGTTTAATTTGTTCTCTAAAATGAAATCTTTCCCTGGTGCTATGCAGTACTTTATTGACTTATGAGACACGCTGTGACAAAGCAGCGATATTTCAGGGTTTTTGTTCCATATGCATTAGATGTAGAACAAGTAAAACCGGATGGGTACCGTTCATAATTTAACATATACGGTACCGGCATCTGGAATTCGGTACTCAACCCACTGCTTTAATCGTATAACCCTAACCCTTGTGAATCACAATATACGATTAAAGCAGTGAATGTCTGTGTGTCTCACCGTGTATGAGCCTCCACTGATGTTGAAGATATCCATCCCGCTCTTCTTCGCAGGCACTTGACTACTTATCTACAGTGGGCGAACTTTCACACACCAAATGTTTCATATTCTCCACGTTACCTTTTCTAATTAACGCTCATTTACTTGTTTCTTCTGCTCAACGCGGAGAAAAGAAGCCTTCTTTGAGCAGGGATTCTATCACTTCCTGGTTGAGCGCGCTCGTTGACAATAGTATGACGAAGGTGACAACGTCATCATCACGTGACCTCTCACTGACGGGAACCAGGAAGTGTCTTCAAATTGGAACTCTTTCCCGAAAATAACTTCATAGCTTCAGAAAGGCTCAATAACATCGCAAGATAGTCTTTTAGAGTTGAATACACATTTCGGAGAACAGAACATAGCACAGGACATTACGTTCACAAACAGCTCACAACAGCTGTTTGCAGCAGACTAAAACATTTAATCTAAGTTTGACTATCTGGAATTACTGTTCCAGACGTCTGTGACGTAATTTTGACTAGTTAAAACTACAATTTAAGATATGTACTATTCACTTTTTAACTGGGGTTGAACAATGAATCGAAATACTACTAATACTTTTCTTTAAGTCAAAATGTGTCAAATGATGTTGCAGATTAAATATTGTGCTACACAGACTGCAACAGTGGCAGTTCGCAGTGCCTCTTAGGTGTTGCATTCTTACACAGGTGCACATAATTTCACTAACGATGTGACCTCTGGTAATTGGTTGCACCAGAGCTTTTTTCATGAGGTGAGTTCATATGCACATGCCAGTGTTTTATTTCTGAAAAAAAAATTGTTTTATTTATATATTTTTCTCATTTCACTTCACCAACTTAGACTATTGTTTTCTGATCCATCACATATCACAAATTCAGATAAAAAAATAAAAAAAACATTTAACTAAAGGCTGTAATGTAACAAAATGGGTAAAAAGCCAAGGGGGTGAATACTTTTTCAAGGCACTGTATCTACAACATTCTGACCATCTGAGGATAAAGCTTTATTTGTGAAGCACATTTCATACACAAGGGCAACTAAAAATGTACCATTTGGATTTTGTAGATATTTATGATGACAAACCCCAGAGACACAAATGGCAAAAGTGACGTCATTCTGACTAGTACAGTAGAAACTGAATTATAAATACAATAGGGTCCTCGCACCCTGTGCGCTCGGTCACTAAATATCTAAAACTAGTTTTGATGAGTAAGAATGACGTTGCAGGTTCACTGCATAAACTACTGTGAATAAACTACTGTGATGGGGGAGATTTAGTTTTTACTCATGAAGCACATTACTTTGTATGAAAAGTGCTTTATAAATAAAGGCTGTGTGATTGATTTATTGAATTATTATGTTAATCAATAATGTAATCATCGGGGTGGAGTAGCTCAGTGGTTAAGACCCGTACTCCCATGTGCAGGAGACATCATGCTCACAAGTTCAACTCCACCCCTGGCTGATTGTACTCAATTGTAAGTCGCTTTGGATAAAAGTGTCTGCTAAATGACATGTAATTTAATGTAATGTAATCAATTTAACCTTGAAACTACATGTCTTGCTTGTTGTTTGCAGTACCTCTTCTGGACATTAGTCTGTGCTGTTGAGCTGTTATTGATCTCTGAGCACTTCTCAGTGACATTAGCCAGATGTAGATTCAATTGTTTTCTTTTTTTCTTTATTATTCCTCTGCTTTTTACCCATTACAATATGACTTCATGTTCATAAATTAAGTGACACATAAGCCATGTCATCACTTGAACACATATTAATCTCTAAAAATGAACTTGACAACCTCTGCTCCACCTGGAAAAACCAAGATTATGACTGTCACCATGGCATCACATTTTTTGTCCTTGTCTTTGTGTCGTTGCAGCAGTGAAGGAGGGACACGGTACACACGTCAGCAAGTGTTTCTATAACTGGAGCTGTGAAAAAAACAAAGGTAGGTCAATGAAGGGTGTGAGCTGCTGCTGTTTTAAAAGAAGAGCATTTTCTTTTCACAGCTCATGTGAGCAACTGATGATTCACTGCATCTAAATGAGATATAGTCATGAAATTATACAAACAAGTAGATGTGATAATGCCACTGTGGAGTTGTTTAACAAGACGGCATCCAATATGTCTTTGCTTTTTACAGTGAACCAATCTTTTAACTAAGAAAATAGAAGTTCTTCTGTCTCTTTAGTTGTAGACTTAAACCAGCAGAGGGAGTAAAACGGCATATTTGAAAATACATGACAAAAGACATCAATATGCAAATTTTTTTTATGGGAATTATTTGTTTGACTGATGTTTAACATTTGCTCCATCTCCAAACTTCCACACTCCTTTGTGACACTGACTGTTTATCGTTGAGTTACATAAGAGCCATTTGTGGTAAACATTCCATGTTGCAAGACCTCGTACTGAGCTTTGAGCTGATGATTATTGTTGGAGCTGGTGTGAATGCACTTCAACAAATCTGTATACTGTATAAAATTGGAAAATTGGATTGGAAACAAATGCATTTTGCATCTTCTTCATGAACACATAACTGTAATTTCAGTGACACTCACTTGTTATTGAAACTGATTGCAGTGACACTTAACACGTATAATATGCAGTGTAGATATCAATCTAGTAAATTAATCTGTCTAAATGCATAGATTAAAAACACCTCCCTCTCTGTTATTGCAGTTATTGGAGAAGAGTCTATTGAAGAATTTGTTTTACAATGCCACAAATTCTCAAATGAGTGCAAACTGTACACCTTTAGTCACACACAGACATTTGTGTGTGGGATTTCATGCAAAATCAACCGTGCTGCAAATGAAATGAAAGGAATAGCTAATATTTTACTCAGACTTTCCATGAAACTTGCTCCATGATAAATTGATGGTGAGATTTGTGCACATCTGTGGTTTCCATCATGTCACATAAGAACAAATGACAGTAGAATCCTGTTTCAGAACACTTACAGCAGAGAGCTGCTATGACTTGACCTGTGCAGTTATTTGCTCAGAGCTATGACTTGATCTTTATTGCTGGAGGTCATGAAATTGCACTTTTTAAAAAAAATCAATATATGTGAGCACTTTTGAAAAAGAGTAAGTTATTGAAGTAGATCACAATAACACTTTTGTTCAAAGTAGAAGTAAGTGCTGGTTCAGTTCTTCAGCAACAAACAAACAATACTCCACACAAAAACAAAATCAAAACAGCACAGCTTTGTTTGTGTCTACCACGTATGTCACAACCTAATCTTGTTCACAACTCCTTCTCATGTCATTTTTTTGTAATGATGTTGTGTTGTTGACCTAAGATTTCTATCACACAGGCACTGATTACAGCTCCGACTGTGTGGAGAAGAGTGAAGTACAGATGTGGAGCAGGTGCTTTGTCCTGAGGCTGTTCACAGGTGTGTGCTTTAAGGAATGCAGGTGAATGACTTTTTCCATTGTCTCAGATTAAGTGCTCAAGATTAAAAGACCTTTCAATTAACTTCTCAAATTAAGTCTTGAGAAGATTATAAAACATTGACACGGTGTATAATTTCAGGTAAAATTAAAATATGGAGTTTAGCCTGCGGAGTAGTAGTAGTAGTGTAAGTAGTAGTAGCAGCAGCAGAAGAGTTAGTAGTAGTTGTAGCAGTAGTGTGGTTTATCTTGCTATTAGTGATTTTATTATGTACATATTTTTTTGTTTTCTTTTTATATGCAACATAGTGATTTGTTGCTTAATCATCACTTTATTAATATAGTTTTTTTTCCAAGTAATACCCCCCCCTTCCCGTAGCTAAACAAATTAAACATCATTTAGGGAATTACTTTAAAAAAAATGTAATATATGTATTCTCTTTGCTACTTGGAAAAAGTTATTCACAATTAATTTATTTTCTGTCGATAAATTCTATAAAGAACTATTAATTATTATTATTATTACTATTAAAATCACAGCTACTACATTTTATCTTGAGGGACAAAAGAAATGAAATCAACTAATTACCTGGGCTCTGATCCAACAGCTGCAGCAGTGATTCACTGAGCTTGTTACAGAACAGAGGTCAAATAGATTTTATCTGATTTTTGTTGTTTCTATGTTTTTGCTCCAGGTTACTGAGAATTTTCAGTTGATATCTTGTGTGTTTGTTGAAATTTTACACCTCTGACTCCCAGTTGAAAAACCTGTGGGTTTTTGAAAGCTTTAAACTCTTCTCATTTACAAGGGATGGGTTTTTTGGGCTTAGACATCCTGTCATTTACATTTACGACACCTTTTGTCAACCTGGAGCATGAATAGTCTCGAAAGGAGAGATAATGACATTTACAATCATCTCAAAATTTACTATCAACAAAATGTAATTGGTTTCTTCCATTTGTGCCAGTTCCTTGTGGTGCGTGGGCGCTGTCCACTAGGAATGCATGAACGTTGGTGACATGCACGACAGTGTGTATTTAATAACTGTCAGGCCTGTTTCAAAAAACCAAACAGACCAGCATCCCTTTGTAACGACTGAAGAATGTGTGTACGTTAGATAGGAGCAGGGAATGAGGGGATGTATTCATCGCTGCACTGCACCATACAACAGGAAGTCATTGCTCCATGAGGTGGTTCTCCATGTTGTCATGGAATGTGAACACACGTTACAAAGCACCGCTGGAAGAGCAGGCTTTTCTCAAATCCTCTGCAGGTCCAGGCTTGTTCGGAACATTTCTAACAATGAGGCCTAAGTGACAATGACATGATTATAAATGCTCATTTGAATATTTGACTTTCGTTGAATCAGCTCATGCCCGTGGGAGTGGTGGTGATTTTTGGGTGATTTTTGGGCAACGCTCCAGAGACGGGTTTCATTGACTACGCACATGCTTTTAACCTTCACAAAGGATGGAGAATGTTTTTTTTTTACCATGGAGATTAACCTGTAGCAAAGGGGGAAATGGTTGTTCTCTCTTCTCATCTGGTGTCTGTATTCTGGTGCATTAAAACAGGATAGGCAAATTCTCTGGGGCCTCATGAGAGAGGGCTCCAGGACTGGCTGATTATGACAGTCAAAGGAGAATGCATTGATGCCCTGATTTCAAATTCTCCAACAAGGCCCCACAAACTTTATAACTTCAGAGTGAATCATGAAGCACACACATGTTATGTGGCTACGAGTTGTTACTACAACTACTACATTTATTGTACTTGTGTATCAAAAGTTGTTTTCTGATATAAAATGTACTTAAAGGGACAATATGTAGTATTTATGGGTTTATATTACCCAAAATCCACTTTTTATACATATTATGTGCTCCTGCATTGTCTAGTCGCTGTATAATATTCTTTGTTTCATTTTCGTAGTGTTTCAAAAAGTCATTTAAAATAACATGGTCGCGGGCCGCGGTCGCATAGCCACTGTTAGCAGCGAGACGCCATGTTTCTGCCGGAGCCTGTAAGGACAAACGCGAGAGAACAAATCAATCGTCTCTTTACTTGTAGCAGAAGTCCCGCCTCCACTCTCTCCGCTTCGTCTGCTACGGCCGCGGTAGCTCGCCCTCTCCCTCACCTCACGAACCTCATCTGCTGACACAGAGAAAGACGACGAGGACGACACTTGACCGGCTGCGGATACCGTAGCGCTCAGGGAAGGGAGGGGGTGAGCAGAGCAGCAGGTCTTTGTTGTAAATTTCAGCCTCTCCTCTAGATGTCACTATAAACTACTTACTTCCCCTTTAAGTTTTAGAAGTGAAAGTACTGAAAAAGTGAGGCGTTGATGTGTAACTATGTATAAACTTTAGACCATGCCCTATATATCTATGATCTATCTATATAGATAGGTCTTATGAAATGTTATTTGGTATGTGAGGGTTGATTGTGTTTGTTTCAGTCTGGCTCCAGGTCACTTCTCAAGTCCTAAAGTTCCATGAAGCACTGTCTGTACTATCCTGATTCTGAGAGATTAATCAAATAATTTGTTACATTTTTGCCAGAGAAATCACCCTTTATTCAACTACTGCTTAAGTCAAATTAGACTCCCGCTGATCTTCTTTCAGTCTTCTGCCTTTTATATGAGTTCCATGCGTCTCCACTTTTGTTAAAGTAAATCACAGTGATCGCACATACTGTAATTACCCTGAAGTCTTTTGAATGTACAGACACACTAATGAAAAAAAGGTGCACCAAACCATCTGACATGAGATAATACTCAAAACAACAAAGCAGTTACCTGCACAGTGGCCGTGTGTAGCTCTGCTGTTCATACATGGTTATTATGTGTCTGCTTATATCCGTAATTATAGAGTTTTTCCTGTGTGAGCACAGGTGAGAGGGTCAGAGGGTTGCTAATTATATTTTTACCTTTAACTTCTTGTCAGATACAGTGATTTTCAAACAGTTATTTCCATACAAGGATATTTTTTAACTTAATGTTCAACCATAATTATGACTACATTGCTTTTATTGATTAGCACACTTTCTTTTAAGTAAAATTCATAAATTACACTTTTACAAATATGATGTAGTTTTGGCAACACCAAGAAAGTTGCTCAACCTTTCCCTTTGGGGCATAAATAATGTTTATCTGCGTAGAATAAAAAGTCAATGATTTATGATTTCACACATGAACTTCAGCAACATTAATCTTACCTTATTATAATAAATATTTACATTGTTGCATTCAATCCAAACCATATGTACTTGACTTTATGGCAGTAAAAACACTGTTGTGAGAGCCCCCATTCTCACAGTGTTTTATCACCTTTTTGTTCTCTCATCTGCAGTAATAAGCAGTGTAAGATGATACCACCTGTTAACTGTTGACCCTGGGACAGACTGTATATAAGTGTTTCAGGGAACAACAGTGTGCGTATACATGCGTGATTGCATAAGATGAGGTAATGACTTCCTTCATGAGTCTTGACTTACTCTGAGAAATGTGTTGGATTTTACATCATTATTATAATAATAATCATCTGATCTGAGGCTGATTTGCTCATGCTCCTGACACAGTTACAGTTAGAAGAGAGTGGAAGTATAATTTGATGTCCTTAAATCCAGCTTCTTTGTAGAAAGTGAAAACGCATGGGACTGTGGATGTGTTGTGTGTGTATCAGTGATGACTGAGTTGACACATGCTACCTGCATGACTCCTGAGTGCTTGCCAGTGCAGCGTGACCTCAGACATGGGTGACCGCACACAACTTTATCCTGTCTGTTACATCTTTTTTTTCCGGGGCCTAAAGAAACCAGGCTTTTTTTGGGGATTGAGGGTTTGTGCGTTTGTGTCGGTGATGGACAGAAACACATTTACACACACACACTTACACATACACACACACACACACAGAGAGAACTCTTGTCTGTGTGAAACCTGAGGAGAGGGAGAGGAGCCCAGGTCGAACAAAAGCCTCTGTTTAATTTTCTTTTTTTTCTGTTGTCTTTGGTTGTTCCTTCATATTTTCAGCACCCTGCAATCACGGCATCTTGTTAGCTTTGGATTCAGGTTAGACTTGTTGTGGGAGACGACAACTCCCTCCCTTCCTACCTCCTTCTCCTCCTTCCTCCCCCCCACATCTTTCTGTCTCTTCTACACCTCCTCTTCCTCAAATCTTGTCTACTCATCCATTCACACTTGCCTGATTTGCGTTTTCTTTTAAATGGGTGATAAACTGCATTTATCTTGAGGGCATGACTCTCTCTCTCTCTCTCTCTCCCTACCTCCTCCTTTCATTCTGTCCTTTCCTCTCTCCTCCACTCCCCTCCTCCTGTGCAGGTGAATTGTCTTTCAGTGGAGGCTGCAGTCATTAGACAGCAGGTGCATGTGTGTTGGATCTGATTCAAACAGAATGATTATATGTGGACTAAAATAACCTACTCTATGGAAACGGAACATCATTTAATTTAAATTGCTGCGTTCCCATTGACATGTTCTTTATGACTTGAGTTTTTATATAGAAGCACCCGAAGCTTTTAGCAGGATTAGCACTGCATCAAAGTTTTAATTCTGTGATTTGGGTTCTTTCCATTCTTTCATGCATTTTATTAACCCTAGCACATATTTCTACTTTATTTCTTTCTCTTTTAAATGTTCTGCCCTCTGCGTGATTTTGCTTTTTGACTTAGGATAATGGACGGATGGATGGACTTGATTCTCGCTATTCAGGAAATGTTGTTTCATATTTATAATTTTATTGATATGAGATCGCACATCACTGCATTTGACATCATTTTCATTTTACTCAGCTACTGCACAAGTATAGCAAAAAGAGCATTTTTTTGTTTTTACAATTGGTATTAGTTTTTTAACAGTCAGTGTGAAATTAGAATAGAATAGATCTTTATTTTAAATGTAACGTAGCTCTCTCTCTTTCGCCGATGCTCAGAACAGTTGGACAAAGTTATATCAGATAATATGATATAATATACGGTTGGTTATTTTAGCATAATCTGAATGGTTTATCTATTTAGTTTTATATATTTAAAGCTTGTGTCACTGTATTTTTTCGTCAATCAGTCTTACAAACAAGTAAAACAATCTTTTGAGTTTGAACTAATAACCTAAGAAAATTATTATTATTAACACTCAAGAGTCAAAACAACTCATTATACAATACAAATAAATAAATACATTTTATTTCTCAGTTGATTTGTTTTTTAAAGGCTACAACCATATCAAATTTAGTTCGAGGTTAGTAGTTAAGTAACTTTACTTTTTCTCCTCTCAGCCTAAAGGTCACAGCGGATTTTTTCAGGATTAGCCTTTTTCAGTTTACATGCTTCATAGTTGGATTAAGAGAATATGAAGTTAGTAAAAATGAAATCTCAGACTGATAACGTGAACAAGTATAAAAACAGATTAATTTATCACCAAGGCAACAGATTCTGGCTTTGGCTTTAAATCCTAAAAAAATGGCAGGGTTTGTGCACGTGTGCGTCACCCTTCCGTGTTCCCTGCGTGCAAAGTGGGGCGCACCCTGCTGTGGCCCATGAGCAGGGCACGCTGTCATTGTTCCAGAGGATTGAGGAGAAAAGGAGTGTGTGGTTCCTCTAATTCTTTGACGAGCCAAGACATGTAGAGTGAAACTGGGCGCGAGGTGAAGAAAGGAAAAGGGAGGGCGGGAGAGAGAGAACGAGAGAAATAGATTACGGGGAAGTATCACAGGTCAACGTGGAAAAATTAGTATATCGTAAACATTTTTTATCTAAAGGAAACAACGATAAATAAAAATAACCACTGGAAAGTTGTAGATGTTAAGCAATAAATGTAAAGACATGAGATTAAAGACAACAGTTTGCATTAATGCAAAACAAATAATCCCAAATAAAAAGAAACTGAAGGAATGTGTCCACACAGGGCATGAGTTTCTGTCAGGTGGTCTGAACATGTTCCCTGCTTTATTTGGGAAGATGAGGCAACAGTCCCTGGAAATCTCTCCTCCTCCACTATCCCACGGGAATATCACCACTCATCCATAGAGGAAGAGGGACAGTGAGGAAAGGAAAGGAGGAGGCGGGAAGGAACAGAGAGGGCTGATGGCTGAGTGGAAGAGAGAGAGAGATGTTTATCATTAAGCAAAGGAGAAAATATGACAAGGGATTACTGCTTCACTGAAGAGTAGTAATCGATCAAATCTCCACACACTTCTGATTCAGTGTCGTTTCCCTTTAGTTTCCACTTGACTTTGACCGGGACGTGAACGTCCACAGACACAGCTACAGACTCAGCTACAGACGCACACACAACAAAAATCACGCTTCCACGTTTGACTCGAACACAAACACTTGTAACCTGAGGAAGACTTTGTGGTCTAATTGCATCAGTGTCACCGTCAGTGAAAGATAAGTTGTTACAATGCCAGGCGTCTGTATCAGCTCTCCTGGTGGAGAATTTGAGCTGTAGTGTATCTGCTGTGAACTCGCACCCCTCTGCGTGTTCTGTTACTGCCTGCACAGAACCTAACTATCAGACGCAATAATCTCTCCAGGGCATTGAGGGCTTCAGGCTTTAGGATGCGCTGAGCAAACCTGGCTCATTCTCATTTTGGCATTAAAATGAATGTGTGATTGGATGTGTGGAGCTTGGTACAATGGGATGGAACTGCTTTGAGGCTTAATTTTAGGTAAATAAACAGACAGCATTTTCATATGCCAGATAAACACGTAGAAGGTTTAATCCTGCTTCAGGTGGATAATCCATCAGTGTGTAATTATCTGAAAAATAGGCTGCTGCACACGGAAGTTAAAGGAATATACCAATACTTTTAAAAAAGTAGACAATGCTGTCTTTACAACTTTTGCACAAGCAAAACAATCTCATATCAAGCCACAGCTTTGTTTAGAATAAAGACTGGAAACAGTTAAAGTTAGTGCCAACCAGTCAGGAAATGCTCCCAACACTAAAACAGAGCAGTTTGCATTCTCTGGTATAAACTAAGCTTACCATCACTCCTGCTGGTGACCTTGGCAAGAACTTTGTTCCATTTTTACACAGAACTGGACCATTATTTTAAACGTTATGTGGTTAACTATGTTGATGTGCACTGATTATGTCAAAGTCTTTAAGTGGCTGCAGGTTAGAGTTCTCCACTCTAAGCTCTGCAGAATGAAACCTGATATGGAGATGAGCTCAGTGCCTGCTCTCTGTTTGGGTGGGACCTATACACTATACGTGTGTGTGTGTCTTTGCATATATACGTGTGTGTGTATGTGTACATATATATATATATATATATATATATATATATATATATATATATATATATATATATATATATATATATATACAGTCCTGTGCAAAAGTTTCAGGGCACCACCAGCTTTGTTGTTTTTTCTGTCCGTCAAATTCTGTGATCATTGGAATTTGGAATGAAGTGATGCGACTTAAAGCTGCTCTTATATATTAGAGAGCTGTCAATGAGTTCAACTCATGCAACATGTGTATGTAATGCTCAAGCATGTCTTGAATAAACCTGACGTAATAGACGTTTTGAAATAGTGATGAAATAGTAGGAAAAACACAGGATTTACCAGTAACATTAATTAAGGTTCCACTCCAGTATTAACAGAGCTGTGTTATTGTTCAAGTGTAAGGGTAGATAACGCTTAATACTTGACACCTGTAGAAGATGTTTTTGTTTTTTTAAACAATAAAAAACTGCATACATATTTTTTGGATGTGTGCAGTAAAGTAAAATAGACATAATGATCCTCTATTGTCGTTAGAGCAACAAATCTAATAAAGACTTCTGCACAGTACTGTATAC
The DNA here is from genome assembly GCF_963457635.1 of Microchirus variegatus. Classification (NCBI taxonomy): domain Eukaryota; kingdom Metazoa; phylum Chordata; class Actinopteri; order Pleuronectiformes; family Soleidae; genus Microchirus; species Microchirus variegatus. Next base: position 29,124,635 of record NC_139803.1, read on the forward strand.
TATATCTATATACTTAACCAGGAACTGGTTTGAGGATAAGACTTTGGTTAGTCTGTAGGTCAGGACATTTTGGCTGTTCCTCACGTCTTAAAAGGGCTGTTTATGGGTTATGACTTGGTTTTAGGGTTGGGGTCAGAATTATGATGAGGTTATGACTTGGTTAAGGTGAAGCATTTAGTTATGATAGGTAGGATTAGGGTAAGGAGCGAAGGAATGCATTATGTCTGTGAGTATCTGTCCTCACTTTCAATACTACACACATCTGTGTATATGAATCACATATGTGTGAGCTTCCTCACCCCTGTCATATCTTGACATTTTGACCTATTTGGTACCTTTGTGTGCAGTGTTTTTTGCTACAGTACTCATGTAAAATGTAAATTTAAGTCTCACAGCTCTAATATTACCATTCAACAATTATCTGTAATATCAGTACTAGTACTAGTTTCAGCTGTTAAATTAAAATTATAATAATGCTGCTCCTGCTACTGCTTCAGCAGATCTTGATGTTCCTGTTTGTTGGCAGACGTTTCCGTATGTGTGGCATTTCTTTGATAATATGTTAGACAACATGGCAGAGTGGAGAGAACTGATGTGTGGTTTGTGTAGATTATCACCCATCTGCGTTTGTGTGCATGTGTGCGTCCTTTTCAGAGGTTTGCATTGATTGTGGACATAATGTGTGTGTTAAGGGCCATGGTGAGGGTGTGTGTGTGTCCATCCACAGTATGTCCATTACATGCAGTGTTGTTATCTAAGCGCCTCGTTGGTCTGTGTTCATACCAGTGCTCCAAAAACAAAACACATAGTCTGAGACAGAAGTGAAAGAGGACTTGGTGCATGCAAACACACCACAGATTATCAGCAGACTAAACAAACGCTTCTTCTCCTACGTGCCTCTGTCTTACTGTAGAAACAACAGCTTGCTGTGCTTTGGAAGGACAGTGTGAATGGATGCAGAAGTAATGTAAACTTAATGAAAGTGCACAGTAGCCTGAGGAGTGTCCTCTCTGTGTCCCATAATACTTTTGACATAATCTCTACTACACATACATGTCGTTGTATTTATATAATGACAGTAAAGATGTGTGACTTCTGATGACGTTAGAGAAGTCCTTTGAAAAACCTTTTGTTATGATGACAAATCAAATCCCTGACAGCAGATGTGTTCTTGTATTTACATCATTTACTCTACCTTACTGTTTGATGTGAATGATGATGCACTCTACAGTTACCCTGGAGCAGGCTTCAGAGAAATGTAGTTCTACTGAGCAATGAAATCCTTTGCATTTACCTCTGCCCCAGGCAGGAGGTGTTGTGACCTTTAACAGCTAAACATGCAAATTCCAAACTGATGAAACTCTAAAGTGGCTGCAAAATGCTCCCATCCTGTCAGATCCACAGTTAAATCCTCTACCATATCTTTTCATTCTGACACCAGCTCTTATTTTACCCTTTCTTCTTCTATTCTTACACAACACCACTACCCCCAACCCCCTCCCCGTCCTCCCCCAACTCCTGATTCCCTGACTCGGGGCAGTGTGGAGTTTCTGGGAGTGGCTGCATGGTGCTGGCTGATGGGTGGAATAGTGCAGAGGAGTGGGGCTGATGGGGTGGGTGGGTGGTGGTGGGGAGGTGTTCAGAGATTGTGTCCAGACTTTTGGAGCCTCTCTAGTCCAGGCCAAACAAAGTGACAGCACCATTCTGTGAAAGGGTTCTCCCCATTCACCTAAGAGGAGGTCAAAGCACCTCAAACCAAGCAAACACTGATGCACACAGAGTTTAGAGGACCACAGGATGTCTCAGGATTCACATTATATATAGGCCTTTACACTGTGTATAACAGCACTTTGCAAATTGATATGATTCAGACAGGGAAGTTTAAGTCAGTTTGAAAATGACCGTTTAGCTTTTTCCTTCGTCTAACAGACCTATACACTAGTTTCACAATTTATGACCTAAACTCTGCAGGAGATGTGCATGTGCATGTGTCAAAGGCTTCTGCATAATCATCTTAAAAAGACTGTGTCAGAGATATTTGAACACTGGCTCATTTTCTGCAGAATAATTGACGTTAAGGCTGCCTGGAGGAAGTTCCCATGTCAAGTAAAAATTTTAATTCCAGGCTGCTGCTGGGAATGTAAAGAATATTAGATTTGACATTAGAGCAGTGGTGGTGTCATAGACCCTGGTGTCCAGCATTATTATTATTATTATTATTATTATTATTATGAGGGCCAGCCATGTGTTTGTCAGTCTGAAAATAACTTGTTGGAGGAGATGGAAAGAAAAAAATAGGCTTTTGATGATGTGATAATGTTTTGAAAAGAGACTTTGCATACATCTATTGGCTTGTTTTTTGACTACAGTGTTGAAAAAGAGGTGGTATTTATTGGAAAAGGCCAACATGCCAGGGATTTTATGGTAACAGGTGCACCACAGCAGCACAGCGACATGCCCCGGGCTCCTGATATCTCTGTCAGTCCTCAGCACACATTCCTCCATGACAAACTAGGCACTGGAGCAGATGGAGAGATTAAAGAGAAGGAGATGGAGAGATATGTATTGTGAGTGTTAAGTGATAAGAGGGATCGGCTACAGGACAAAAGACTTGCCTTCTATTTTTGGTTGGTTTCTTCACCTCCACGACTCTACACGATCGACCCAGGTTAAGTCCTGTGTTGAGAATGCCACAGGTGTATTGGATGAGATTCACTGGCAAAGCCGTCATAGGAGAAAGGCGGAACAGGAAACCCTGGTGAAAGGAAGAGTTTGTTGGAGACAGGAAAAAGAAGAAAGAGAGATAGTGGAGTGGGAGGAGAGAGGTGATAAGAGAGCTGGCCCTCAGCAGCATTGGTGCGTAGAGCCGGCACTGACATCTGTTTGTATGTGACCATGCATGGGTGCAGGCACACATGCACACGCACACAAACAGACACACAACGCACCAGCACTCTTGGATCTCAGTTTCCTACTTCATATGTGAGTTTCAAGGCATGAAAGGCTGTCGCTCGTGATGTCCATCCATCTTAGCTTGTCAGGTTTCTGTGGAGCCACGGAAACAAAGAATCACACACTGGACTTCCCAGGTTGTGAACTCAACTTCAAATCAAATATAAGTTTAGTGTAATATGACAGGGACATTCATATATGAATCATAGAATATGAAAATGAATATCGGATGTGCCTTAAAACAAATAAAAGGTAAAGAATATTCAAATATAAGCAAGAGTATCGATATAAAACAATCTAAAACACAAAACAGTGTAAAGACAAACTTGCATCCACGGGTATACAAAATATCCAAGAGTAAAGTGACAGTGCTTTCTTTTATTCATGTTACTTTAATATCTTATATATCATTTGTCACATTGATCAAATCCTGATGTTGAGAGTTTCATTGCCAAAACTTTATTTTATGAATAATCTAATGTTGAATTGTGATTAACATCTTTTCTATGTTTTCATCTCCTGATTCCAAACAAAAGTCTCATATTAAATTAATAATGCATAGAATAATATCTAAAAGTTTACCAGCAGGAATGTATTAAATCTGATGGTCAAATAAAATGTACATTATATTTATTAACACAAATAATACATTTCAAATGTGTTGATATCCATAATGAAGTTGTCTGTCTTTGTACTTTTTGTGCATGTGTAGCTGAGGTTCAGATGATTCGTGAAGTTAAAGTTGAACTGTAACTGTGTACAACTGTGAACATGAAGTTGTGTCATACCCACAGTCTTCTTTCTCTTTTGAGTTGATTCCTATTTAGCCTCAAGACTGTGTGTGTGTGTGTGTGTGTGTGTGTGTGTGTGTGTGTGTGTGTGTGTGTGTGTGTGTGTGTGTGTGTGTGTGTGTGTGTGTGTGTGTGTGTGTGTGTGTGTGTGTGTGTGTGTGTGTGTGTGTGTGTGTGTGTGGGCAGGCTGCACAGCACGCACCCTTATGTGTTACCATGCCATATCCCCTCAGGTGACAGCAGCACACACACAAATGCACAGATAAACAGTCACATAAAATTATACACACGCCTTATTCTGCGTGTGCATGTGTGTGTGTGTGAGAGGCAGATAATATCAATGACTGACATGAAGTCCATACAAGTCTCTTTGCTCCAGTAGCATAAGCACTGAGCATAAGCACAGATCATTATTAGGAAGTTTGCGTTTCACCACAGTCACAGTAAATGCAGTGTTGTGTACATTAGTCAGTTCCATAGCCTAAAGAAAATCCCACCTGCACTTTATTATAAATGTATTTGTAATTAATTTTATGAAAGTATTAAATAGTGTATAAATGTATCAGCCACACTTACAGTAAGTAGACATATCCTCTACTGGCTGTAAGGTTGTTCCTATCCAAACAAACATTATTTTATACAATAAGTAAGTGATTCACCATATATGCAGAATCAAATATCTTTTTTAACTCACATAACAGTGAGAGTAATGACATCTGATCATAAATGCAAAATACTTCAAGTGTATAATTGTGTGTAATGGCATATTTTTCAACTGGATTACAATATAGGGAATAAAGACATGTACATTTACAATGGATAATAAAATATATAAATAATAAAATAGATGTAATGATTGTGTTTGAGTCCTTCATGTATTTATACATTTTCCACTTAAACTGGGCTTAAAGTAATCGGCAGATTAAACGGCAGCATCCAATATGTGCATCCCTGATCCCCTCCAGCATCAAGAGACCAAAACCTGTGTATGACATGGAAATGAAGGGGAGAGTGAAAAATGATACTGGAAAAGTATTAACATGTTAAAGCTTAGCTCCACACCTCTGCTGCCTTCTCTCACTCTCATTAGCAAACATTTCACACCTGTGGGATCTTTGTGTCCACCACCATCACCGGAGTCAAAGACCTCCTGTCCTGGATTATCTTGCTAAGTGCTCTCACTCATACACATGTAAGGCAGTTTCTCTCCAGCATGGGAAGAGTTAACAGTTCTACACCTGTCCTATCAGACACCTGTTTCTCAGCTCTCAGCCAATCAGAGGAGAGAGGGAAAGTGTGCAGGCATGAAATAAATCTGGGCTCCACTCAGAGGGAATCACAACACTTGACTCATCTGTGTGTCACTGCTCTTCTTGACTAGACTGACAGAGAGAACCACAGAGAAGAAACAGTGAGGAGCTGAACTTAAAGGAATCTATTCCAGCTCACTCGGACTGGAGACATGACCAAAGAGACTGAGTAAGTACTGCAGGGAATATTCTCTTCTTTTTCTGCTCCATTTGGATTATTATTCTCCTCACGTGTCCTCTTCATTGGCTCAGGTAAAATGTTTGTTTAAAGTTAGATCTCAGTCTGGGAGAGATCCCCCCCTCCCCTTGGTTGTTGCAATGAGACCCCCATGTGAAAGCTCCCAGTTTTTAAAAAGGGGATGTTTTGCAGGGGAAAACTGATAGGTATGGGTTTAACACACACACACATCTCAGTGGTTCTGTTTTCGGCTTGTGTTGTCACTCACCTCGAGGCCACAGAGCACAAAAGGAGACCGGGAAATAAGAATCTCCTCTCGAGGTGTTGGACACAGACAGAGGGCAATGGCAGCATGTAATGCATTGAATTACAGAATGGCGAAACCCAAGACTCAAGCCCCCCTCCTTCAATCCTGTGTCTGCATGAAAACATCTGCACTTTTACTGGTTTTAGGGAGAAATGGAGAGTGACTAATGGTGTCGCACTCAGGTTTTTTTTTCTGAGTGTGAGAAGCAGAAACAGGTGCATCTCACAGCAGGTGTATGAGTGTGTAATGTGACAGACATATATACGCTAAAGTTAAAAGGTTAAAATATGTATTTGTGTTTGGATGCATCCCATGCTCCTCATTAATCCCTGTGAGAAACCCCTGGATTCCTCTTTAGGCTTTTTTCCTGCCTCTGTCAGCAGATGTAATGAAGTGTTTATCCAGAGCAAACTCACTGTTTGATCATTAGCTACTTCAGACAAACTCAAAAAGGAAGTTTCTTGCAGTAGACGCAGGATATTGACAATCCAGAGTCTCACCAAACAAACCCAATCCTCCCAATCCCTGGCTTTATTTATTGACTTGTTTTCAAGTGATATCTAAAACCAGAGCTCACCACAGTGGGGTTTCTGTGTATTTAGTAGTAGAGATCTATGCAAATAAGAGCGCTAATACTACACTGAGGAATGTAGTTTACTCTGCCTTCACAATAAACAGCAGGTATGTGTGCGTGAATGTGGGTTGGTGGGTGGCCCTTGGTCTTTTTCTCAAAGTTTTTGACACCACTTCTCCTCAGGGATGTTACTCAGCTTTGTGGTTTTGCAATCGAAACCCTCGGTGCTCGGGGGCAAGTATGTACAGTGCTCCGAGGCTCGGCTGCTGCTGCAGCTCGCTCTTGCATTGTCCCTGTCTGTGTCAAACATGAACATAAAACACTTTCCTACTGTGCCACAGGATTCATTATGTCTGTATTTTTTTTTTGTATTGTATCATCGGTCTAATCTTTGGCTCTTTTCTCTTCCGTGCAGGACTCTGGGACTGGTTTTTCAGAGCGAGAATTTCAACTACAACCATTACTCAAACTACAACATGGACTCGTGGTCCTACCTGGAGAGTCCCGTCCCTGAGCTGAACCACTCCAAACCCAGACTCCACCCAGGGGACGACCTGGCAGCGTTAACCATGCTCTATGAACAGTGCAAGGTAGAATTTTTGCCAATGAGAAAACCAGAGTCAATTATACAAAATATCTATATATAAATCATAAATACATCAATCATAAATCACCTTTTAATTACGCTTTGATGTTTTTCCAGAACCAGAAAGAGCAGAAGATTTCTGCCTGCAGCCGTGGCAGCAACAAGATAACAGAAAGGTTAGAGTTCATCTCTTCACATATGAAGACTATCAATGTTGTCAGTGTTTTACAAAACGCCCAAAATATACATTATAGACATAGATCATTAGAAAATAATGATTTCCAGCATTTTTCTTCTGTTATCACTAGATTTAATGTATTAAAGTGAGTCAATGACAGTGAAAGAGAAAGGCAGGGCTGTGGGAGGTCATTAACAGGTGTGTGGGTAATCCTAAAGTCAAACACAGTCAGAGGAATCATTGTCCTTCCATCCATCTATCCTCTCTCTACCATTATCTCTGGCTCGCTTCAAGTGTTTCACAACAAGGGGAACAGACGCTTGTTGTCCACCCATTACTGAGCTCCTTATTCCTGCTACTACTTCCTAGGTGGGTGAGAAATGGCCATAGCTGGGGCGCAGTGTTGTCCCCTCAAATATCTTGAACAGAGAAACTCAAACACAGAGAAGAAAAAAGCTGGATTAAGAGACAAATAGTTCCCGCCCAGGCTCAAACTCAGTCTTTCTGTGTGTGCTGAGAGCTGAGACTGTCTGCTGGCTTCTGTTTTATTTAGACACACACTTTATGGTTGTTTCTTCACAGTGGAGACTCACTGAATCATGCTGACCTCATATGATGATCTCATTAATCACCTTTCTCTTTCCCCTCCGACAGGAATTCAACCAATGAGCTTGTGTCGCTAGAAGCGTCCGCCAACGTCATGAAGATCCTGTCAGAGAACATCCCCACTCATCCTCAGGATGTTCTGGGATCCAAGCAGAACCTCTCCATGCCCATCTCTGTGCCCACCACCTCAGACACTTACACCACCCTGACCAGTGTGGTGGCCGACACTTACGACAAACAGGAGCTCAATATCATCTTTGACTCGCTGCTGCAGAAGTGGCCAGAGCCGGGTGCTTTCCCCGACCCCAGCAATGAGGTAACTTTCATGTTTGAAAGCTGAACCCTAACTCCTGTGCATCATCCAAGTCAATCTTTGTGTTATTAACACATATCTTTGTGTGAATATCAGGCTCTTCCTTACAGCGATCCCTTCCCTGAGGACACATCCAGCCCCGTCTACTCCGGCTCATACACCGGCTCTCCCACTGAGAGGTTCAGGAGTGAGTTCCAGTTCTCCCTGGGAGCTCCTCTAGCATCTGCTTACAAGTCCAGTGAACTGCCCATGGTTTACCTGAACAAGGGACAGTTCTACCCCATCACTCTGCAGGGGGTGGACAGCAGTGCCTGCCTCACTACCAACAAAGTCAAAGTGAGTCACAGTCACATACTCTGAACTGTGTTTTTGTCTTTTGCTGCATAATTACGTTACGTAAATAAAGAATTTGTGAAGAATTTTCCTTTAGGGGTTTTTGCAGTCTCACAAATCCAAAAATGCTTTGCATTCTACCAAGCCAAGCCTTCCTATTTATTTGTCCCACCCTTGCAGCCAGCTCCTCTGTGACTAATTCCCCACAGGCACCCTCTCACTGGGGTGGTAGCATTAAATTGACAGCATTTAAGTGTCCTGCCCTGTGTCATTTATTCGTACAGTGGTATAAAGAGGCCAGAGCTCAGCTCAGCTCAGCCCACAGTGAGTGAACAAAAGAGGAGTGGACAAGGAAGGGGGTGAAGGTGTGGTGTGGTTAAAGGGTTAGCATAGGCGACAACCGTTTTCTTTGTCAAGTGAATCAGAGGATAAGAAAACACACAAACACACACCAGCTCACGGCAAATAAGTGATGACAACGTGAAGAGAAAAGGGGGATTTGGAGTGATGAATGAAACACGGCAGCCGAAGAGTCAAACTCGGTTAGACAAGTGCACCTAATTCTCTGCTTTTCTCTCGCTTTTCCTTCTCCTCTGCAGACAGTGGTCATGGCTGTGTTTGAGAACGACAAGAGCCCAGAAATGCAGCTCCGCTTTTGGAATCACTGGCATGCACGGCAACCAACTGTCAAGCAGAGGGTCATTGACATTGGTATGTTTAACATTTCCACATTTATAGAATCATGATATTTAGATCACCATTCATATCTGAGCAGAAACCCCAAGAGTCAAATTTTAAACATTTTTTTTTTTCTTATATAGCAGACTACAAAGAAGTGTTCAGCGGCATCAGTGACATAGAAGAGGTGGCTTTCAACGCTCTCTCCTTTGTGTGGAACCCCAGTGAAGAAGCCAAGGTAAATACACCTTCCTATCACACACATGAGTGAACGGCAGGAGGAGGTGGAGGAGAGAGAGGGAGTGGCTGAGGAGGGAGGGGAGTAATCCTGGATACGTGTTTAGCCACAAGGCTCCTTTCACCACTGTGGGCAAGAGCCACAATGGCTTATGCAAGCTTTGCTGCATCCCAAAGGCAGCGGGGTGGTGCCACCAAACCTGCTGCAAGGAATGGCATTAAATACATAGACCACAGAATATTTAGCTCTAACTGAGAGGAAGTATGAAGGAAGAACTATGTTTTCCATCTAAAGCTTCAAAAACATGCCACCAGCTTCCACATTTGTTTTCATTGGCATTGGTCTCCACAAACCTGTCATTATCACATTATGTATTTCAACACATCAGGACACATCAGGTGTCTTCTCTGATTTAACCTCCACTCTTGCCGTGTTTCATTCTTCAGGTTTACATTGGCATCAACTCTCTGAGCACAGACTTCTCCGCTCAGAAGGGAGTGAAAGGTTTGCCTCTGAACCTCCAAATCGACACGTATGACTTCAGCTCAGGAACCAACCAGCTCATCCACAGAGCTGCGTGTCAGGTCAAGATCTTCTGTGATAAGGTACGTCGCTGTCTTCATTTCACTTACACATTTAAATTTAGCTTCTTTGAGTCATCTTTTTTAAACCATGTTCATGTGTGTGTCGTCTTCAGGGTGCTGAGAGGAAGATGCGTGATGAGGAGAGGAAAAGAAGCAAGAGGAGGGGAAAGAACATTAATGATATGAACAGTGAGTGTTGTTTTAAATCAAATAAATAATGGTATCCATCCAAGAGTTCATTCTAATATTGGCCTCCCTGCTTTTTTTCCAGCCAAGTCTTTAGTGAGCAGCTCCATGAGCAGTGACTGCACCCTCTTCCAGAGTCTGGACGACCACATAACCCAGCCCGTCCTCTTCATCCCAGAAACGCACCTCTCCAGTTTACAGCGCATGGTAAGAGCCCCTCTCACTTCATTACTCCTGCCTTCTACTCTCTTCCCTCCTCTCTCCATGTTCCTGCAGGCTACAGGACAGGCACGAGAGAGACAGGGAAAAAAAACGGTGGGAAAGTATGTAGTGGGCTGGGAAAGAGGTGGAGGGGACGGTGTCAGTGAAAGTGATGTGAAGCCCCGACTTACTAATTGGAGTCGAAACCAGGCACCAGTACAAGCCGCTACAGCTACAGACACTGAGATTGAGCCATAGGGGCTCACACGAAAACACACACACACCTGGTGCAGCAGCGCGCTGACACCTGACATTCAGTATGCACCACCCTCATGTCCTCGGCTTCTCTCTATAACACAGAGGGGAGTGTGCTGTTCAGACAGGCCAACGTTCCCACACTACATATATATGTATGTGTGAGACAATGATTTAACAATTCTTTTAATATAATAAGTGGAACAAAAGAAGGATGTGCTGGAATGAAATCATAGGTTGCTCAACAACCAGGTGGAAAAAAAAGTCTGTGATTGTCCAGTTTGATAAAGCAGAGGACAGTCCTATCTCTGTCTCTCTATCAGTGTCCATTCTTACGTGGGTCTGTTGTGGTTATGGGAAAATGCAGTCTTCTGATAACATTCCTTTATGAAGCTGTTATGCACAGATAATGCTGGAAAGTGGGACATTAAGCAACGTCAGTGGGGTTGTCTCTAATCAGATCTTCTCTCTGTCTGTCTCTCTTTCTCTCTCTAGGCCGCTCCCATGGACGAGACTGAGAGGTAAACACAAGACACAGTCAATGTCTTTCTGTCACATTATATTAGATTATTTTAAGTAGGAGCTCATTGGCTGCTTTTCTATAACATGAACATTTATGTTGCGTTTCTAGGAGTTCAATGAAGAGGTTGTACCCTGACAGAGAGCAGAACTGCTCCCCACCAACGAAGCAAGCTCGCAGAGAAGATTCAAAGAGAGGTAGAGGGAACACTCTGTTCACAATCATCAATAATGAGCCAGTGAGGCTTTGTCATCTGAATGTTTCTTTAATGTTATTTTCTCTCCTTGTGTTAGTTCTGTTGTATGTTAGGACAAATGCTGAGGAAGTGTTTGACGCGCTCATGCTCAGCTCGCCAACAGTGTCAGGCCTCAGAGAAGCTGTAAGTGTCATTGATTCTCACACATTGACTGTATGTTATGTATGTCTCATGTGTATCGTCTGTCTGTCAGCATGCTAACTGTCATCTTATGTTCTGTCCTCAGATTTCAGAAAAGTATTGTGTGCAAAAAGACACCATTGGGAAAATCTACAAGAAATGCAAGAGAGGGTGAGTGTCAGTGTTTTTATATCAAATGTAACACACGCACACACACACACACACACACACACACACACACACACACACACACAACTGTCACCTCACACACAAAGGTCAGAATAGTTCATTATTTATACTGGAAAAACACAAAAGTGGCTATTGTACAACTGGCTTTAGACAAAGTTTTATTAAAGCGCACATTCGACACAGACAATGTGCATAAATTCAGGGCTTAGGTTGTGTTTTTAATCTCATCCTCCTTTAAGGAAGCTGATGTTGACAAACCGGCTGGGTCGCTTGCTTGGCTTGACTTGGCCTGATGGAATTTGTTAATTGCAGCTCCTCCAAAAATAAAGAAAGGTGACTGAAGGAGGAAGAAAACATTTCTTCAGTTCTGCGGATGAGTCACGGGGCGATCACTGTTACTGAGGTGTCTTCATAACACTGGTTTCATTGGGACATCACAGATGTCGAAAGACAAGAACTGCAGTCACTGATGATTAGTCAACCACTGACAAAGTTCACATGAGTTCTCACCTAAAACCAATCCAAAGCACTGGGATGATTCACTGATTCAGTGCTGTAGAGAAGTCACCACGTTTGATTTTCTTTAAGGTGTTAGATAAGATCATTCTCATGATTGTTAGCATGCTCTCATTTTCTGACAAGTGCCTCCTCACAGAGGCTGCAAACAGCTTCAGGTGATTTCTCTGCTGCTCGCCTGGAGCTATCGCTGCATCGGGAGCAGCTAAGCTAACAGGTTGGGTTACATTCCCCTCGTGGGTCCCTCCCTCCTCTCTGTTGCTCTTGTCTTTAATCAGTCCCATCCCTGCAGGCAGAATGCGTGCAGTTAGTTCAGACATTAAAGGCGTACAGGTTAGTGTGAGTGCTGGGAAGGAGAGTGACCTGATTTACTGCTCACACTGATGCAGGAGGTATTCTCTGAGAAGCTTCCTTTAAAATAAATGATGATCCCTTACAGGAAAGCTGGTGATTGACATCACAGTCTGTAGAAAACAGGTTGTCCAAATTCCTGTGCACCACTAATGTGTATATATATCTATATGTTTATTCTTTTCTTCAGGATTTTTGTCAACATGGACGACAACATCATTCAACACTACACCAACCAGTCGGCCTTCCTCATCGAGATGTCCGAGGTGGTCGCCGGTCAGTTCCAGGTCACCCTCATTGAAGTATGAGACCACGTCAGCCACTCCATGATTGAAGGATGAAGAAAAAAAGGGAGAACACAGCTGCAGAACCATCTTTTAAAGCACTGCCCAATCAGAGACAATGTAAGCTGTGATCTGCCCGAAAAACACCAAAGACAGAAGTGGATCAAGGAGAGGATTTCAGATGTCAAACCTGCCCCACTTCTTTAGATTTTAATATTGTAATGTAAGAGCATTTATGATGAGCTCCCTGTACATATAGAATGTAAATAGATTTTAATATGACAGTGTTTTATGAACTCGCCATATGCATTTTGAAATCCATTTTTTTCCAATAATTGCTATGTATTTCAATTGTCTTGATGTTTATTTTACAGATCCCTGTGCATGATTCATGTGCAGTGTATTTTCAGCATGTTCACAGGTCGCTCTTCCTGCTGCTTTCAGTGTACTCATCATTTCTTCTGCAAGAGCCAATGGTGCATTTTCCTCACCCCAGATACCGCTCATAATGATTTTCACTGCCAAAAGTATCTTCCTCGTTAGGCTCCTGTTAGTTTCACGACTAAAACTTCAGCATTCAGAACCTAAAGTCACACATTTCTACCCATAAAACCACACATGAGTTAGTGTTGACCGACATTTAGCCCAGAGCTGTGGGCATTTGCTGACTGTATGGTAACAGATTAGATCTCTGTCACAGGACTTTCATAGTATGTGTGTGTGTGTTTGTGTGTGTGTGTTCAAGTAGTAGGATTTTTTTTTTTTCTCCTTGTACGTTTACGCATCATTTCAAAGCGAACATGTATCCCTGTAATATTTCATTATTATCCCATGGCAATTCTGGTTGTATTAGTCAAATCTTGCCCCCTTTTTTTAAAATAAAATAAAGAAAATTCACAGTAAGCCTCTGTAGACTCTTGAGTTTTTATGATGTGTGACATTATCTGATTGTAAAATTGATCCATGCACTCCACGGCTGCTGCCTGGACCATTTATTAATGAAACAAACAGATTATAGTGATGAGAGTGTCTGTGTCTGTGTGTGTGTGTGTGCAGGCTGTTAAAATGAGCCTTTTCAAGTGAAGTGCATATTAGAAACAGCTGAAATAACTGATTGTTCTGTTCTCTTTACGGCACGAGGGAGCAATTGGTTCTCCCTCTCTCTCTGCATGTGTGTGTGTGAATCATACGTAGACACTCACTTATGTTTTGGTCCTGCATGCCCCAAAATAGGCAGCACATGCACATCAGAGTGCTGGCATACACAGAGGAGCTTGTTGCTTCTCCCTATTTGGTTCTGCTGCTGACATGAGGCACTCTGTCCTCACTCTGTCCTGGACATAACACAGTCCTCCCTCTGCAAGTCAACGACACACACACACACACACACAGAAAGTGAGAGACAGAGAAGCAGGCAGCGAGGAGAGAACAGGGCAGAGACGCGAGCACAAACACAAACAGAGACATCAAGACAGAGAAAATGAGATGGCAGAGATAGGCGAGGAGACTGCTGAAGTGCAGATAGAAGAGGAGGAGGAGGAGGAAAGAGCAAGAAAAATGGAGACGTGTTTGCACCATTTGCTGCCAGAGTGATAAAAAAAAAAACCCATGTTAAGCATTGAGACAGGAGCAGAGCCAGAGGCAGCCACAGATCTGCAGTGAGAAGAAACACACAAGCCCTCATTAATGGTGAGTAGTTTGTGTGGGCATATGTGTGTGTGCGTGTGTGAGAGAGAAAGTGTTGAGCCTATTCATGCTCTTTCAATATGTTGATCATTTTTAATTCACAGGCAGCCTCGTCAGGGCTGCACCTCTCTTCTCTTGCAGATGCTCCAGCGTCTTCATTCATGCCATTTCTGCATCCACACAAACCCTGAGAAGTCTTTGCATTTACAGCTTATCATTGCTGTGACAGGTGCAGCGTTTGATGTCGATCCAAGTCCGATGAGGAAGCAGTTGTTGTTTGTTCTTTACCCCACTGTAAGTGCAGTTCTGTTGTGGCTTAAATGTAATATTTAAAAATAACATATTTGAAATTACACAAACACAAACATGTGTAAATAGCTCATATATGAAAGGTGAGACTTTCAATCCATCACAGACAGAGACACAGGCGTCTGGACATGGAAGTCTTCTCTGGTTTATTCCCAGGTGATTTCTGTGTCTGCAGTGATATTTTCAGAGATAATCTCACATCATTATTGTGAGTCATATAAGCTGATATGTTATAATATATGGATGCTTGTGCGTGTGCATGAGTCACATCACACAGGTAGTGGTCTTCGACACTGACACTGACACTGACACTGACACACACTCACTGTAACCGGACTCTCTCTGCAGTATAGAAGCTCCAGACATCATCTGAATTCCTCCAAGGTCGTCTGTGGCCATCACACATCATCAGTATGCCATCCTGTTTTGGGCACACAAGGTTGTTCGCATTTCATACAGAAGGGAGTAGAAGAAGGGGATAAATAAAGCCACACACACACACACACACAGCTTATTGTGTCAAGACATGCTACGCGATGGTATCCTAGCAACAGAGACCAGCATCCAGATTTCAGGCTTTTTCTGTCCTGCACAGGAGCAGTGGAGTCGAGGCAGAGCCAGTGCTCGTCTCTGCTCCTCTTCTCACCTGCGTCTGTCTCCATGTCTCCATGTCTTTAGTGTGATCCACCCATTTTTAAGCCCTTTTTTTTTTAATCTATTTTCTATTTCACTTAGACATCAGACTGAATAATCTCCAGCTCCAGGAGGCAGGAGAGATTCAACGAAGAGGTAATGATGAACTTTTCTCAGCCTTAAATTCTTATTTGCTGTTGCTAATATTTGATATTTGCATGTTTTCAGGACATTGATATGTTTTCTGTTTGCTTGCAGACAGTCGATTCAGCAGTGTCAGTGCCACATGAGACAATGGTGACTGGACTTTCCTTCATCATCACAGTTGTGTTGTTGTCTCTTTTTCTTCGGCAGACGAAACGCGCCTCACTCCTTTTGTGAAGGAGGAGCAGCTGCGGTTGTTTCAGTGGATCAGGAGAAACAGTGGAATGCTCACTGAGCACAGCTTCAGTTTTGCAGAGCGTTAAAAAGCAGGGCTGCGATGCACACTCCAGCCTCCATGGTGATGGGGATCGTCTTCTCCCCGTTGGGACTGGTCCTCGTCTTCACCGCCGCCATCACTCCTCAGTGGAGGGAGGGACAGACACGACTGGGGACGACAGGGCTGGGCTCGCTCCTGCGGCCGGGAGTCAAAGGTCAAAGGATGGGGTCGAAGTCAGTGGAGGCTCTGCTGTTAGTGCGCTCTGATGGACTGTGGGAGAGCTGCCTGCAGGTGGAGCACTCTGAGCTGAAGCAGTGCTGGTCTGTGTCAGGTCCGTACCAGAGAGACCCACGGGTTCGTCAAGCACAAGGTTTGATCCTGACCTCCTTGTTCCTGTGTGGCACTGGGATAGTGCTGGCCTGTATTGGCGTCCGATGCTGGACAGATCTTCCTCTGAGAGGAGTGGCAGCCACAGGTGGACTCCTGGTGGTGTTGTCCGGGCTGCTGAGCCTCACTGCCCTCGGCGTGTACACTCACAACCTGGAGAGACTGGGGATGGCAAGTCCAGGTCAAGGTGGCGTCCACAACCACAGGTTCCCTCACCTCAGCCTGCATCCAGCCGGCTCGCTGTACTTCGGCTGGCTGGGTTCGTGTCTGCAGGTGCTGGGAGGGGGGGCCCTGCTGTTCGGCTTCAAAAGACCAACATGCCTGAGCTGCCCGTCCTGCCCGGACCTCCCTCTCTGTCTCCAGTGTCCTTCATGTCCACGGATCACCAACAAGCGGGACACAGATATGTATGATGTCACCTACTAGAGACTTTAAATGGAAATGGACGTCGTCTTATGGTCTGAAAAGAAAGACAGAAAGAAAATGTGCCAACGTCACATGATTTATAACATTAGTCAACATTTTTGTAAAGGATGTCCCCGTCCGTCCATCGTCTCACGCTTTGTCCTCCACATGAGGGTCACAGTCTGCAACCAGAAGACGACGTCCAATGCGTGATAAAGTCTATGATACAAACATGAACCTTGACGACAACACGATGCACAAAACACAGATCTGCTCACCATGACTCAGCTAATCAATCTGCCACTGAATGAAATCAGTCAACTCAGAACCTGATATCACCTGACGGAGGGAGTTTAAAGTCCAGTATGAACACGATGGAAGGAATGGTGTCCTGACGAAGACGGAAGCATCAAACTCCGAGGTGATGACACATGGAGCACAAAGACTTTTACAGATTCATTCAGATCGTGGTTGTGGTTGAAATGAGCTCAAGTTCCTGTTGCCTTTAAGTCCAACATGAAAATGGTGAATGAGTGAAGAGTTTCTCTGCGCTGCCTTTTTTCACTGTAGCCATGTCTTTGCACTGTTAGACCGAGACAGGACCGCGTTTGTTTGTGTGACGAGTGATCAAGAAGAGCAGGGCAGCAGGTGTTTACATTTCAATAAACAGAATTATGTTGTTAAAAATAACGATGTTACGTTCATGTACTTGTGAGGTTTACGTAAAAAAAAAAATAAAAAAAAAATCCAAATATGGATCTCTGTATTACAGCATTCCTAGATAGTGATGTGAAATCTGCTTTCTAATGTTTTGTATTCAGTCACTGCGAGTCTAAATGTTTGTATGACAACGTACAGCAAACGTTATTACACACGTGTTCAACAGGGTGTTGTTGTTTATTTGTTTGTTCTTCTACTGTTTTAGTGTGATCACGTGGTGATGAAGATGGTGTGTTCTGCATTCAATAAAATACCTAAAAAAAATACATCACTAATTGTCTTATGTCACCAATAATGAGAATTATGAGTGCGTTTGCAGGTGTGCATGTTTGATTATGTGTGTGTGTGTGTGTGTGTTTAGGTCGATCCTCAGAGCTGATTGGTCCAGAATAAGAAGCCTGATCATCATCATCATCACAGCTGCTGTGACTTCTCTTGATTCTCTCACAGTCACAGACTGTTTATTTTAAACCTATAAATGGTTTGTTTGTTGCATTGCTGGTGATTTATCAGGAGTTTGGGGGAAAGGAAGACTCTAAACTCGAGGCCTGGTCTTAGTAATACATGTAGTTTGCCAAACTACAGTGGAGAGATTCTCATCCTTCAGGTTTGTCTAAATTCTGCCCAGGTTTCTCTTCTTATGTTATGGATGTTTAAGAAATTCAGAATGTATGACGTTTGCTCACTCCTGTGTGGCTTAGATTTGGTTTCATAAGCATTTAGATATTTGTGATAAGGAAAATAAATATATTTAGGGTTTGTAAAATAAAAAAAACAACCTTGTACCTGTGACGGTGACGTCCAACAAATTTGTCTAATTATATTTATAAGGGATTTAAAAACCACATACAGATTAAGACAGGTCATTATTATTATTATTCTCCTCAGATGAGGCTGAACATGCAGCTCTGGGGCCCCCTGGTGGCTTAGGGGCACTATGCATGTGCATTGTCTGCATTATGATACCGAGGCTATTTATACTTTTATTGTTTCCACACAAAAGAGAAAGCAGGGAGATCATGAAAGCTCACGCACGCATGCACACACGAGGCCACTGTGTTAAATGTCATGTTCATTCTTTTGATCAAAAGGGACAAGATAAAGGTGGAATTTTGCACTGAAATGAATTGAAATAATATTTCTTTTCAGAAATGACTTGAAATAATATTTCTTTTCAAATCTTTTCAGATTTCACATTGATGGAAAGCTTAGAAATCACACTTTCAGACTCTGTAAATCACTCCATATGTCCCTCAGCCTACTGGTTTTTCCATGGCTGGTCTGAGATGACACTTGTTTTGCTGCTTTCATTGCAGACTTGGACACCGTGGAACACTGAAGAAGAGCTTTATTATTATTATTACACTTCTGTCTTATTTGTTCATATTCAGAACAAAACGTTGAATATTGTGCAAAATATTTCAAATCTGTACCTTTTTATTAAGGCAATAAACAAATGTATTTACACGTCACATTACAAAAGATTTATATTACAAATTCTCATTGAATTCTCCAAAAAAGTTATACTTGATTTTTCTTTCTTTTTAATGAATAGAACAATATATAAATATATACTGAACTCTGGTTGACACTTGGCAAATGTTGTTCTCTGCTGTTAAATTTTGTGGTTGATTTAAAGTTAATTTTGAGTCTGTCTGCTGTGATGTTACAGCAGGTGGAGTTAGATGTAGAAGTAGTTCTCTGCGGCTTCTCCGCTCTCCACCATCTCGCTCAGCTGTTGGTTGATGGAGTCCTGCAGAGATCCCACAGAGAGTTCTAACACCGGACTGGACAGCGGAGAGCCGGCTGGGATCTCCAGCAGAACATCGGACGCCTCTGCGTCCACTAACTGCTCCCCTTCGCTCAGGCTCAGTCTGTATATGTCTTCTGTCTCGGTGCCGGCTGTTACCTTAGCGACAGTTTCCAAGGCAACCTCCTCCACAGGCACGTCCTGCACCGCGATGTCGTCTCCTCCTTTGGAGGCCGCGAGGGCACTCACTTTCTCAATTTCTTGAACTAGTAACTCGTTTTGCTCCTTCCACTGGCGATACGTCGAAGCCGACACATCAGAGGTCTCCAAGAGCTTGTTGATCTGCTGCAACTCTGCTTCTTTTGCCTGCAGAGAAAAAAAAATGAAGTTTCATTGACAAGGATTTGGCTAAAATGAACAGAAAAACCTTGACAGACAATGTATTTCTACATTCACCAGATGTTCTTCTATATTATGAACTAAAATGACTCTGACTCCCTCCTCACCTTCAGAGTGCTCTGCAGGACCCGCAGCGTGTGCACCTTCTCATTAATGACTGGGTTCTTGTTGCGTCGTATGAACGATCTCCTGAAGTGGTCGTGGGTGAACGGCTGCTCTTGGCCGATCAGAGAAACTCCTCCTTCCTTGATGTTGTTGATCATCTTCCCCATCTCATCTTCTGTTGTGTGAGGACGGGACACAGATGGAGGAAAAGGACAATGACGGGGAGAAAGACACTGAGTTAACTTCAAAAGAGTCTCAGAAGTGAATGAGTGAGGAAGAAAAACAAGAGCGGACAAACCTGCTCCTCTGCTGCCCCCTGTTGAAGGACTCGGTGGAGACGCCTTGCTTGTCTTTGTCTTGGGGCGTGGCAGAGTGTTGGACTGCACTTTCTAAAGGGCCGCGATAATCACGTTAGTTATCTGAATGACACAGTGATGAGACGGTGAATGTGGACGTGAGATTGAACACTGACCTTGTTCCTTCTGCGCGGTGCAGGTGAGCTCTCGCTCTCTGATTCAGTCTCACTGTAACACTCTGTTTCACACAGAATAAAGTCAGTCATAATGATGCTGCTGTTACACAAAGTGTCAGAAATCACAGATTTTGATGCAGGTAACCATAGCAACAGTAATTATTCCCCCAGTCTGTGTTGTCACTGGCCTCTCGCCTGAAACTATTAACACTGATCTTTTATTATAAAATAAAATGTGTCTATTTTCGCACAATTGAAACTCTCACCACTAAATTTATATTTTCAAAATAGTTTTTTTTTTTTTTTTTTACTTACCCTCCTCACTGTCAGGGCCTGTACTCAGCTTTTTGTGTGTCTGTATGGCTGTGATCAGACAGTTAATCCACCTGGAAATTAAAACAAACAAAACAAACTTAATATATATCTTCATTATATCCTTAATATTTAAATATATATTCAAATATCAACATTAGATGGTCATGATTAAAAACTGCATTACAAAAAGCCACCTGTAGGAGGCAGTGCAGGCCAACAGCTGTTAGAGTGTGATATAACTGCATTAAAATAAATGAATTACAGCTTTTGTATGAACACAGTCTGTGTCCTCTTTCACCATCACTGGCTAAACTTGAATTCAATTCTCTGCTGGTTTCTCCTGAGAGACAGAAAAAGCAGGAGCGGCCGGACTCACTTGCTCATTTCACTGACGTTGTCGGCAGCGAAGAAGAAGTTCTGGAACCTCTGGTGACACATTTTGAACACACTGATGGAGATAGAGAGAGAGCAGAGTGAAACTCACAAATAAATGATGTGTGGCTGCAAACACACAAGAGAAAACACTTCTCCGTCCACTCCCCTCTGTGTTAATATTAATGGAATTCCATAAAGTCATGAAATATAGACGCCGTTTTTCTTTAACAGCAGTAAAAAGAGAAACTACTGCATTAATCATACAAAGTATGTCTTACTATTTTCTCTTGTGCTCTCCGGCGCTCTCTATGGCGTAGCTGGATATATCAACGAAACCCTCGGCCTTTTCTTCCTGCACAGAAAAACAAAACAGTTAAAGACTGAACATCAGTTTATACTGCACTATAGAAATGAAATAACAAACCACTGAGTCATGTGTTTTAATCACTTCATAAGCATTTTTTCCCCTCACCTGTTGGCTCGTGTACCAGTACAGTGACGGCCCCTTCAGGATAAACCAGAAGCGCTGCCACTTCTGGGCGAGGAAGACGTTGCTCTCCTTCCTCTTCTTCCACAGCCAGCCGTCACAGTCGGGCTGACTCAGCTCGCGGCAGGAAACGCGACGCCGACTCAGAGCCGTGGTCATTCCTGCGAGCGGATGAGGCGTGGTGGTTAAGTCAGGTATGAGAGTTTCATTCTTGATAATGGACATGCACTCTTCACACTTCTGCTTCAGACTGGAACAAACTAAAAAAACATCCTCTAAATCTGCTTCATCTTAGAATCATTGTAGTTAGACTCGCTAATTATTGTCTTATTGTGATTTGGATGAATTGTCTTTTTTGTTGACGCCTTTGGGAAAAGAGCTTTGCGATCTCAAAAGGATTATCCTCCTGAAATAAATCAATTAAATGAATGAAAAAAAGTATTCCTTTGGCTTTTTTGTTTTGGAAAGGACACAAATAAATTGCTGTGGAATTAGTTAATTAATTGTGTCAATATTATCAAACAGCACTTGTTATTGTGTGGTTAATTGTAAATCCTTGTAGAATCATTTAAAAAAGAAAAAAAAGAACATTTAACAATGGTCTAATGCTGATTAATTAATTCTCTCTCTACCACATGAAGGTCACAGGGAGCTGGAGTCAGTCCCTGGTGACTGAGTGGAAGATAGAGTAACCCTGGACAATCCACGCTCCATCATCACAGGGTAAACAAACACCTACAGCTCGTTTAGAGAGTCCCCGATCTGCATGCTCTTGTTTTTTGTACTCGCAGAGAACACACACACTAGAGAACACACACACAAGGGAAGACACACAAAACAGAACACACACTAGAGAACACACACACAATGGAACACACACACACACAACAGAACAAACACAAGAGAACACACACACACAAGAAAACACACTCACAACAGAACACACACACGAAAATACACACACACAAGAGAACACGCACACAAGATACCACGAAGACGAGAACACACACAAGAGAACACACATAACAGAACAAACACAAGAGAACACACACACAAGAAAACACACACACAAGAGAACACACATGAAAATACACACACACGGGAACACACACACAAGATAACACACACACACACACGAGAACACACACACAAGAGAAGACACTCACACGAGAACACACACAAGAGAACACACGCATACACAACAGAACACACAAGAGAAGACACAACAGAACACACACACACAAGAGAAAACACACAAGAGAACACACACAAGAGAACTCACACACACAATAGAACACACACAAGAAAACACACAAGAGAACACACACACACACACAACAGAACACACACGAGAACACACACAATAGAACACACTCGCACAAGAGAACACACACAATAGAACACACTCACACAAGAGAACACACACAAAAGAACACACACAAGAGAACACACACACATGCAGAGCCTTGTCACACAACATTACCTTTTGTAGAGCTCTTCTTCGTCTCTTTATTTCCCTGAGAAAGATAATCTGAGTTAATTTATATTTGTTTCAGATGCAGTTTCGTAAAAACCTCCATGTGTGAGGTGTTTTCACTCAGACTGAGGATTATTATGGACAGGATTATTGGTGTCCTCTCACCGTGTGTCCCACCATCTCAGGACAGGAGCTGACGCTGGCTCTGTCGTGATTGGCCCTGCGAGGTGAAGGACTTCTGCGCAGCCCAAAAGAAATGGGTGAGGGTGAGGGACTTCTGCGATTGGGCGACAGCCTTGAGTTGTTCAAACTCTCGAAGTCACCTGAGAACACAAGGATTTTATTTAACACACGTTTGTATTGTATTGTATATACTTGTTTCTAAATGCAGACCAAATCATCAAATAAGACTAAAACTAGCCTCATAATAACACTCTTCTCACACTATTCTGTATATTTGTTATTATGTTCACCTGCTGTGTTGAGGATTGTCTTCTTTACATTATTTTATCATATTTAAATGTAAATTGGATTTATTTAGTTTGGAATTTTTCTTCTCTACGTTGAGTTTTTAGTTCCCTCTTTTGCTTCCTGTTTTATTTTGAAGTTTTCCCCTGTGTGTGCCTCACCTCTCTCCCTCTCTCTGTGTGTGTTTGTTTTGTTTGTTCTTGGTGATTTAACATCACTTCTGTCTCTGTTTCTCTGGTTTTTAAGTTGCACCACAGCAGAAGGCAAGAAGACGCGGCGTGGTCCAGTCACACGTAAACCTATCCCAGGTAAGTGTGTGTTCACAGAGGCCGATCACATATTTACTGACATGGTGATAGCTTATAATGAAAACTTATGAAGAGCTGAAACGCTTGATTCATCAAAACCATATGTACATATTTGTGTCTTTACATCACTGCTGTGCGCGTCTGCGTTTCGTTACCTTTTATTTGTGACGTGATCTGTAATCGCAAGGTTTAATCTAGTCTAATCTATATGGTTTTGTTCTGTAAACTGAGGTTGTAATTTCATGTAAAAAGGTTTCCTAAAAATAAAACTTAGAAAAAGAAAAAGGAACAACGCTACTTTAGTCATATTTGCGTGCTATAGCAGTTTATGGGATTCTTTATCTATGGGGTTATTTTGCACACAGTGCAGTGATGATGATGCTTCCTCTGCAGTAACGTGCTTGTTTTACCTGAGGCTGACAGTGGTGACAAACGCTCCTGTTGGTTTAGAGGTGAAGACAGACTCAGGTTCCCATCCAGCTCCTTGTCAAAGGAAAACTCTGAGTCCTCCTGTCCCATAGGAGGCTGTTGTACCTCTGGCCCGTGGATGGCTTTCCTGTGACGGCAAACAACGTGTTAGAATAAGGAAACCTGGTGACATACAGACAAACTTAACTCCGTCTCTCAGAGCAGACCTGGGAGTGTCCCCCCGCCCACTCCCAGGTCTGCTCTCCATCACTTCACACTCTCTCCTTCCCCCTCTTTATCTCTTTCTTGGTTTCTCCAAACCTCCTCTTATTTTATTCATTTCCAGTCACATGTGGCAGCAGGATTGCAGCTGGAATCTAAGGCATTTTACAGCGTGACCTCATCTCAAAGCTACACTACCTGCTGCTGCTGCTGCCAGATTAAAATCCACAGGGGTTTGTTCTTATGGCTTAAATCTCTGGTAAATTATTGAACCAAACTTGTGTCCTATAGCTGCTTCCTTTGCATACTGAGATGTTGTCATGCTTCTAAAGAGAGGAAACCTCTATGCACAGGTGATTTAGTGGGTCTCAGAGAGACTGTATTTAAGATGAGAATGACAGATGATGATGGTTTGCTTTTAAAGCATCTGCATCTTAAGATTTACTCTTAATGGTTATTAAATAAACTCTATTACTTGGTACATTGCTCATTAGCCCTGGCTTTTCATTTTCACACACACGCAAGGAAGATTAGCGCTCTCATATAAAAGCAACATTATTTACTCAGTAAAGACAATTTGCCCTAAAGTGACTTAACATTCTCACCTAAAACCAACAGAGAGAAGCTGTGGATTCTTTCAGACTCGCTCTTCTTAAATAATTCAATATGGTTGATTTGGTGTTTAAACCTAAAATGAAATGATTCATAACTAAAGTCGAGCAGGAGATCATTAAAACTGTTTGAGCTTGAGAGTTCTTTACAAGTGATTTGTAATGTCTCTGTTATCAGTGATCATGAATCAAATTAATTAAGTGAAACAAATAGATTAAGTATTGAGGCACTTTATCGCACTGATGCAAAGGTCACATTAAAATCCAATTAATTAAGTGGAACAGATGATAATTAAAGAAACTCTCACCTAAAAGACAGAGACCTGACAGAAGCTGCGACTCTCTCAAATATGGAGTGCCTTGGATTCTCCTCCTCCTCCTCGTCCTCGTCCTGTGATCTTTCTCCTTCTTCTTGCTCTTTTTCTTCTTCCTGAAACAAGCAAACAAACAAAGTCAGCGTGAACTCAGGTCTGTCTGTGTGTATGTGTGTGTGTGTGTGTGTGTGTGTGTGTGTGTGTGTGCGCTCATGAGTCGGTGTCTTAGAGAACGTAGGCGGATGTCATGTTGATCGTAACGGTGCCTTCGCCGCTGGTCTCTATCCATGCACTCGGGGGATGAGTCAACACACACACACACACACACACACACACACACACACACACACACACACACACACACACACACACACACACACACACACACACACACACAGACGGAGCATCTTGTGGGAAGTAAGGAGTCGATCCACTCAGCTGATTCACATCTAATGTCCTCACACTCGGCTCCACCAGTTAGATCCGAGATTAACATGGTAATGGTCACGAGGTGGGGTGTGAAAATGTGTGTGTGTGTTTGTGTGTGATTTAGTGTGTAGCACAGAGACAGACAACAGTTGGCATAGTGACTGCTGAGTGTGTTTATGGAAACCGTTCCCATGCGATGTCAAAGTGCAGTTTCCCTAAGACATAAACGATGCTAAACGAGTCCAGTATCTGCTCATGATGTGAAGTTTTCACCCTTGGATGTGATTATGCTGAACTGAGACACGGACAATTAAAACTGTGTGCAGCAATAACATTGTTGACTTAGGTCATTTTTTTTTTAAAGAAAACACAGGCGCATGAAGCACAGGAGATAAAGACTGAGAAATATCTTCAGTTTTTCTGTGTGTTTTTTCCCACTGTTCTGTCAAATATTTAATGATCAAAAACTGAGCAAACGCCACCGTGATAATTCCACTTTTCTTCTGAGGATTATTTGCTCCATAACTAAGTTCCTGAACACTATGAACCTCAACTCTCTCTCTCTCTTTTGTCACTTTAAAGGACAAGAAGGACGTCGAGGATCCCTCACCTGGGCCGACGAGACCTGCAGGACGGGGTTCTGGCGCCGCAATGAGCCTGGGATCTTCTTCAGGACCAGAGTCACTCCATTAGGATTCTCACGCAGCTTCTTCACAAGGTTTGCTTTGCTCCAGCCCACCTGACCACAGAGACACGGGTCAGGGACAGTTCATGTACAAAACCTTTGTGGAGGTTGCAGAATAATCCACACATCAGTGCATCACTCACCACTATCTGGTCATTGACTTGAATCACTTCATCACCAGCCAAGACCTTCACAAAGACGTCCTCTGAAAGCTGAAAAATACACAAAACAATGCACATAAGAAACTTTCTATTTCAAATGATATTACATATAACATCTGATCTGTTCAGCTCATGGAAGTCAGATCACAATCAGAGAATTCCTACGCTAAGCTGTCCAAACGGCTGCTGTGCAAAGGACCCATTCTTTAAAGATTAATTTAGGGATTATTCCTGATCAGAGCATGACATTTAAACTACATATTGATAACATTGTTTCAAAACGAACGAAAACTGCTTCACTCGTATCTCTGTGAATTTTTGGTTTATCGTCAACCTCTCTATGCTGTTTTCGTTCTCGTCTTCTGACATCGATCTCGAGAGAAAGAACAAAATAAAGCTTTCAAATACGTCTGAACTGATCACTGTGGGTGAATTCTCTCTAAAGGACAGGAAAAGTGTTCTCTTGATGGATGTAGCTGCTCTAACTGAGGATCTCATTAGTGAGCTGTGTTGTGCTGTTGTTATGTTGTCTGTTCTTAAGCTGCTGTCTTGGCCAGGTCACATTGAGACTTTTCTTACCAGGTTAAATGAAGGATATCTGTATAAAACAGTGGTTTGTGGGCAGTGGTTGTGTTTTCTTGTTAGAGACCATGGTGATGCAGTAGCAGAGAGAGATCAGGGTGTTTTAATGTCGACGTCATGGAAAAGAAACATCTGAACTCCCACTTTCTCACTCACTGTAAAAAACCTCCCTTATGTTTAAAAGCCCTCCTTATAGAGTCACTTTCCATTAACAATCACTCAGTTATTTTACAAGCCCCGGATCTGAGGGATCTTTGTCTTTCCCAGAAAAAGCTGCCTCTACAGGAAGATTTCATACATGGCTCCAGCCATCAGCAACAATAAACAAGTTTATAAATTATGATGCAGCTAGTGATCTAATGCTGCTTATAAATATACTGGTCGAACACTGGCTGTTTACATGTTGGAATAAGGCGCCAGGTTATTTACAGCACCAGAGCTCAGATTGGTTTTAATTTCAGGCATCGAAGCCAAAATAATAATAATAAAAAAAAAGCCAGCAACTAAAAATAACATGTCGCACAAAAGTACTTCCAGTGGGATTTCAGCCTATGAGAGCTCATGATATCATTTTAACTGCACAGAGCAGACAGAGGCACCACTGCATATTCATTTACTGTATATTATAAAAGAAATAGGACACTAACTTAAAACATCTATATATGGATCAGTGGTTCTATCCAGTAAGGAAAGCAGTGCTTACCCAGTTATATGTACATCCTTTAAAACACTTGCTTATCCTTAATATAATCTCAGAACACCACTCTCAGCCATGATGTAGAAATCAGTCAAAGCGGAATAAATGTGCGGAAATAAGTGACATTTCTGACCCAAACAGATGCAGATCTGTTACTCTGACACTTGTGTTTCAAAAAGACAAACGGTGGTTTTATAGTAGTTGTGATGTAGAGTTCAAGAGGAGCAGAGGACTGAGTCACGCTGCTGCTGCTGCTGCTGCTGCTGCTGGCAGCGATGGTTCACTCTGTGGCCTGTGAGTCAACAGTGAAGGAAGAAAGCTAAATGAGAGAGTCTGACCTCGGCAGCAGTTCCCGTCACGTAGTGGTTACTGGAGCCGGTCGACGCTATTTCAATCCCCTGAGACACACACAGAGAGAGAGAAAGGCATTGTGTTATTATATTATATACATCCCACATCTGTTTATAATAGGACATTAATGTACACTACCGTTCAAAAGTTTGGGGTCACATAGAAATGTCCTTATTTTTTAAGGAAAAGCACTTTTTTTTTAATGAATATAACATTAAATGAATCAGAAATACATTGTTAATGTGGTAAACGACTATTCTAGCTGCAAACGTCTGGTTTTTAATGGAATATGTACATAGTAGGTGTATAGAGGCCCATTTCTCTCCAGTGTTCTAATGGTACATTGTGTTTGCTAATGGCGTTAGAAGGCTATTGGATGATTAGAAAACCCCTGTGCAATGATGTTAGCACAGCTGAAAACAGGTTTGCTGCTCCTTTGACGAAGGGCAAAGCTCTTATTTTGAATAAATATCATTATTTCTGATCTTGTCAATGTCTTGACTATATTTTCTATTCATTTTGCAACTCTTTTGATGAATAAAAGTGTGACTTTTGTTGATTTGGCCCCAAACTTTTGAACGGTAGTGTACATGTCTCTGTCCTCATCAGCTTGCCCTGACTGATGGTTAGTGAATCAACATAGAGATTAATATATATCATAGAGATTTAATCTTGGAATTCAAGAACAACAATAAAAAAAACTTTCTCTTGTACGAGTCAAAGTGGATGTGATGCCTTTAGTGGTGACGACCACACTTTCACTACTCTCTGTCTACTCGAGTATGATAAAATAACAGTAATGACGCACAAACTCTACAACGATCAGCTGTGTGATGATGAATCATTGATTCCATTTGATTGAATCTCTATGCTGCATAGTTTCGAACTGCACATGACACAAAAAGTTCACAAGAACAGCTGTCAATCATCTCCGATAATGACGTAGTTACCGTTAATGCACACAGAGATGCTTCATATCAGTGATTTCATCCTCAGTTGTCATCACTTTACTCATCAGTTAGTTCGTTATCGACAGTCTTAGTTTATTTGATCTATTTCTATCTGTTTTAATCTGATCGATTTTCTTTTCACCATACTTTCTACTTTTACTTTCTCTCTCCAGCCCTCTTCTTTTGTTCACTGTGTTTGCTAATAAAAATATGAATAATTAATTGGGTAAACTTCTTCTGTGTTGGGTCATGCCGGGCTTATATATATATGTTATCTAAGGGAGGCCATAACAGTGCATCTCTCCTCTCTCTCTCTCTCGCCTTTAAATGCACATTTACATCTTCTTCATGAATTATGCATCACATTTCTCGCCCCTTGCTGCCTCTCATCCTCTCACTTCCTGTCTTTAGTTAAATTTGTGCTCAGTCTTTTGGAGACAGACCTCATTATCGCTGATGTGCACCAATCAATTGCTCTCTGTCAATTGAGGATAATCAGGTTTTTCCACTGAAACGAGAAGAACTCCTGAGAGTTTTGTTAAAACGCACTCCTTTTACAAGCCTGCAGCAGCGCAGATAATATATAGATACATATATAAATGTATATTATAGGCAATTATGCATCTGCAGAAAGGAAAACTAATGCAATTCACACCATTAGAGGTGATGAAGTGGTGCTAAACATATCCATATTTATACAAAGACAATGGACTGAAGAGGATTGGGAAGGTCAATAAAAAGGTAACGGTAGAGTCAGAGTTTTAGCTCAAAGAGGAAGGAAGCTGCACAAATGTACTGAACAAAAATGATCTTTGGAAATGAAAAATGAAAGGACAGATGGAAACAGAGGCGAAGGAGAGCTATTATTGCTGTACTCAGTGTTCCTACACAAGGGGAAGTCATTAGGAGAGCATAAAAAAATGTCTTTTAAACAAATAGATGTGAGAGAATGTTTTTTTTTTTACTCGAGTAAAAAAAGAACAGTGGATTCAGTGAGAACCCTGAATTAGATGAAAGAAGCTATGAGTGGAAGCAAATGATGATGATGGAAGTGTGTTTGTGACGACGATGAAGGCAGAAAACGTCAGAGAGAACAAAGACAACATCTCTGACCTGAAACCTAAGTTAATGCAAATGAAACATTTGTTTTTTTGAAATTGAAAACCCTAAAAAAGAACAAATCCACAGGTGAGGATTTAAGTCCAGTAAAATGACATAAATAACAAGTTAAGATCAAATAGTTATTAGTTATTACCCTGTTGATTAGCCATCCGTTTCATTTCATACATAATCAAATAGTTTGTTTATAGGTAAATGGTTAAATAAAGGTTTAATAGAATTCAATGTATTCTCTAAAATACAGTAAATATGTGGGGAATTAACAGAAAAATATGTTCTAATTAGTTCGAGCTTTTCGTAGCATGAGATCAGAGCGAGGGAAGACGGCGTGTTTACCAGCTGATCACCGGGTGCCACGGGCACAAGGTCGACACTCTCCAGCTGAGCGGTGTGGCTGAGAAGTGATTCAGCGTTGGAGTTCAGGATCTGGTCACACACGGCCACTAACTGACGACACTGGAGAGACGAAGACGAAAGTCATCTTTAATGATTCATCCGAGGAGTGTGTTACGTGTGTTACGTATTTAGCATGAACTGAAAATCTAAATGTAAAAAATGAGAACACACTTACCACAGAGATGATGTCCTTTTCCTTTTCATAGACTGAGGCACTCTGCAGGAGGAGTGACACATATAAGTTTTACAAATCTAGATCAAAATGCGACAGCTTACAGGATGTATTCATTTGTCCTGTGTAATCCTCAGAGTCTGGACGTGAACAGCCACAGGTTTCAGACGTCTCGTGGTATTTTACCAGACTTTTGTCAGAGCGGTGCTCTCGGAGAAAGGAGTAAATAAATAAATAAATATACAAAACATTGAAAGTATTTGACTAAATGAGTGCAGCAGCACAGATTAACACGGCCAACAGTGCGTCAAATCCACCTAATCCAAGGATTCACACTAATCCCCAGCAGCACACGTTAACACACTCTTTATGTACAGTAGTGTCCTCGTGTCATCAGAGTTAGTGAAGTGGAAACTAAATGAAATGCTTGGTGTGTGGTGTCGATGATGTAGACATTAGACTGTGAGACGTGTGTGATGATGATGATGATGATGATAAGGTGAAAAAGGAGGGAGGTATATATATTATATAATATTGTTGAATAGCGTTAATGTCACGTACTGTACATTTAGAGCCCATGACGTCATTTGAAGTGCTTGATGTTTCTAACTTACATAAAGAGTTGTGAGGGTGAAACTAATCCTTGTGCAATGTAACAAGGGATCAACAGTGAGGCCGTTTGGATTCCTGTGCTAATTAAAGGCTGTGACACAAAGGCTGCAGGGAGGGGAACGACTGAGAGAGAGGTTTCTGTCAGGACTGCTGCCCATTACTGCTCTGTCTGTTTGTATTGGCTTATTTTATAGAGTATCGGAGAGAGAGCAGAGCACAATCTTCTGTACGCTTCTGTATCTTTATCTCTGAGTAGTTTCATCATGGCAGACGTCGTCCATCCATCCATCCATCGTCTACTGCTTTATCCTCCACATGAGGGTCAGAGCTGGTGTTAATGCGAATAAAGTTATATGACAAGTTTTGTTTTTTTCTCCAAAACAATACTTATATTTGTACCAGAGCTATAAATAAAAGTGTAACTAGAAAAGCACTCGGAGAGCGCAGACCTCCGCCAAGGCAGCTCAGTGCCTACAAAATACACCGTGTCGGCTCGCATGGGTCAGACAACGAGTGTTGTAACCAGTGATAACGTCTACGAATCACCTACCAAAATGTAATCTCTTGTTCCTGGTCCCATTGCGGACATTTCATGAAAATTTCATCCAAATCTGTCCGTGACTTTTCGACAAAGCATATACCTCCTTGGATCGAGGTAAAAAATGTGGGAAACTCGCGCATCTTGCAACTACGGGTGGGAATCACATGGTCCACGATACCAATAATATCACAATATGATTCTGTGATAATCAACATATTGCAAGACGATCATATCGTGAAGTTGCGACGCCTGACGAGTGAAACTGGCAGGAAGTTTTTACTTTAGAGAGACTTAATTTGTTCATTAAAACATCAACGTTTGCCCTGGTGAATCAATTCTTTCATCGCACGAGGACTCATCTCTACTTGTAACATTAACAAAATTAAAAATCCTTAATGAAAATATGATTTCATGGACCATAAGCTACATCCTAAATAAATTCCGTCCAAATCGATTCCTAGATTTTAGGCAAACACAATAACAAAAACAGAACCTTGTTGTCTTAGTTGGCAGGCGTGATGCAATCCTCTTTGGATTCACAATCACAACATAACAAAAACATGGACCATGTCACGTACAAAACAAACCTGAGTCCACTTCCTGTTGAGCAGGTCACTTCTGTTAATGCTCCACTGAATTACAACCCTGGCAACAAACTTGCCTCAGCTGCAGCCACACTGTAAATGCCACTTGTGTTAATCGTAGCTGAGGTTTTGTTGTCGACTCCTGTCTCACACACACACACACACACACACACACACACACACACACACACACACACACACACACACACACACACACACACACACACGCACACACACACACACACACACACACGCGTGCGCCGCGTCCTGCAGCTCACCAGGACTCGGACGACCTGTTCTGCTTTTTCATCTTTCAAAGTCTAACAGAACAGGAAATGACACCTTTTCTGTGAGTTGAAGTTGGCAACAGGTGCACTTCTGCCCTGAAACTGATGTAACGTCAGGAGGGCGTGCTGGGAACACACAGCACAGACCAACACTGATTTACAGACACAATGGTGTTACTGTGTCTGTGTGCTCACAAACTGTCTGTTCATACACACACACACACACACTGAATGTTAGAGACACGTGAGCAGGCAGGAGGAGATGCATGCACGCACAACTTTACTTTACGAGCACCAAAGTTTGCCACATTTGTGAATTGTCTCATTTATCAGCGCAGTTTCTGTGTTTTCAATTCTCTACTGAAGCGGAAAACAAAGGAGCCAAAGTCCCAGAGAGCTGTTAAATGAATCCAGCTCTGCACCCAAAACAAGTTATAAAAATCAATATGAATATAATAGGACGAGTGCAGCCTTGAGTTTTTAAAAACTTCAGGGTACTAGCCACAATCCTGGTCACTCTCTGTGTGACAGTGAGATCCAAGCTATACATCGAATAAATCTAAATCAACCCAATTAATCTGGAACCCACGGCTGTAAAAGATGATTAACTTCATTGAGTTCTGCTGCACTGCATCTACTTTACTTGATTAAAGGAAAGGTCTCACGTGTTGTGTTTTGTTGTGAAGCTGATTTCAGCCCAGTGCCTGAAAGCTCTTCTCTCTGTCGTCGTCTCAGACGCAAAGACGAGCTTTTATGTGGGTGTTGAATTCTGGAGAGTCTATGCAGCCATGTAGAAAACACAAAATCTCTGAAACTACGAGCTGTACGTTCAAACACAGACTGTGATTTAAGGCCCATGTCAACAGGGTTGATTCCTTTCTGTATATAAAACAGAACATGAAGGACTGTGGTGTTGGTGCTGTGTTTGTGAACTTGTTTACTTCACCAGTAGATTATTTGCCACCAGGTCACAGACCAACTATAAAAAGACTGAGGACACGCTGTGTCTTTTACACCTGCTTCTCATCTTTCCATCCAAATCCTCCGATCATTTCTCCTCTTCATGTTTGCTTCCTTTCCTTTTAACCCTCCACTCAGATTCTCCCACGCTCTATTCATGTGTTTCTTTTAGCCCCCAAAACATGACAACAGTTGTAGTTGTGCTCCTCTCACATGGTTGATGGTCGTTTTTGCCAGTTTCTCTCCCGTTTTCCTTGCACATTAATCTGGTCATCTGACAGCAGCTCTAAATCAGTGAACCCGTTGTTTTCCGTGGTGGTGGTGAGTTTTCCCTGTCATGTGTTGTTGTTTTAATAAACTTCATAATAACTTCACTGTTAAAGCAGCAGCACAGCATAACATCAGTCATAGACTCGGCTCAGAAGAATCAAGGTTAAACATTAAAATCTCTCCGTTATACTTTTACCAGAAGGTCGTTCTGTCAAAGGCACTGAGTTTATAACAGAAAAAGCTCTTGTGTCATTTAATCTCACATACCTTGGTGCACTGCTTCCAAATTAATCCTATTCTCAAATCCAAGTTCACAGCTCGCTCTCTCCTTCTGTCTGTCTGTCTGTCTCCTTCAGAGCAGACTGAGCGTGTGCTCCTGTAAAGACCTGACAACTCCAGTGTGTGCAATCACCAACAACACCAGCTGACGGATGACTGAGATCGGCCCTCGAGATGAGTGGACACACACACACACGCGCGCGCGCGGGGTAAGCGACCATTCTTTGATGATGCGAAGTACGTGGTGAACATTATGTGAAAGCACGTTTCCTTAAAAATAGACGGGACAGCGAAGTCGTGGCCTCCTGGAAGAAGCAGCAGCGTCACATGACACAGAGAGATCAGTCACATTGGCTGTAGTGTGTAATTCTGCTTGAGTTCTTATGTAATGTGATGATATTGACATGCTTATAGACATAATATATAATATAATATATATATATATGTGTGTGTGTATATATATATTGGTATCGGTTATCTGCCCAAGCACGACTATCTACCTGCCCATCTACCATATCCATTACCTCTTGTTTTGTGAATGGAATTCAGCACAATGCAGTAATTCAAACCCCCGAACACAGTCAATGGGTGAAGTTTGGCAACAGGTGAAGTGAAACAAACAACGAGCCACATCCACTTCATTTGAACTAAATCACGTGACGCATGACATCACACTCTACCGGACTCAAATGGGACTTTTTTTAAATGGACATTCATTGTCACTTCTTAAAACAACCTGCATCCAAACACACCTACGGTTCAATTACAGCCAGTCGTTGAATGAAACCTCTCTTTTCGAGAGTTCAACGACACAAAGCAGTGAAGGTTTTAACTTACATGTAACCCACTAAAGGCTCCAGCTCCATAATAATGTTTCAGATCTGACTCAAACATCCAAACAGAGGCAACATGTTTCTCTGACATTTATCCTTCCTTCCTTCCTTCCTTCCTAACTTTCCCACTGTTCCCTACAATGAGAGTAAAGTTACGGTAGAATCTGACACTAAAGTCCCGTAGGCTTGCCGTTAGTCCTGTTAATGGCAGCAATTGTGTAACTGGAAACAAGTGAAACTGCAGGAACCTCCTAAAGCAGTCAAACTTAAATGAAGTTTAAATAGAATGGTTTCACTTACGCCATTTTTAACCGTCAAATATTATGGTCCAAGAGCAGCGGTGTTGAGTGGAGAATGATCCAGTCAGGGCGGTGGAGAGTGTACCTGTCATGCTGGGCAGGTGTCCAGAGTTATATATAAACTTAAATCCTCAGCCTCCTTCACCGCCTGCAGCCGATCACTGCTCCTCTCTCTAATTAAAGCCCTTTCTTGTCGTCTTCTTCCCCTTATGTCATCGTCTTCATCTCTAACATCACTACACCGACACGGTTTGATACGCACACACACCTTCTCCGAGGAGTCAAAAGTCATTTAACTGACACAGTGAAATCTCTTTCAAAGACTCCTCCCTCTTTCTCTGTCCTCCCTGCCCCCTTCCTTACCTCCTCCCTTCCTTACCTCCTCCCTCCCCTAGGCACTGCAACATATCCAGGCCTGTCTGCTCTACCTGTGAAAACTTCCTCCCCACTTCACTTCTCATCCAGATATAAAAAAAAAGAAACTCATCTCCTCCTCCTTTCTTTCAAACTCCCTTGTCTCACAAACGGCTTCAGACAAACAAACCCCAGCTTTGACAAATGTGTCAAACCCAAACATCTTTAACACACACACACACACACGGCTGCCGCCTTCAAATATGCCAGGAATGTAAAGATAAAGAATGCATTACTCAGACTTCGCTGAAGAACACGGAGCCAGTTCGTGCTTCTGTTTTCCTTCTTTCGTTTTAGGGGGACGATTTCAAAGAAATCGGACAATGACAGGTTGTTGTTGTTGTTCCTCTTCTGAAAAGTGGCGCGTGTGACAATAACACTGCAGACATGGTTCATTCATGAACGCTTCCTCTTGGGGATAAACACTTAGGATCGCACTGTTTTAACTGTATTTTAAACACATTTATGCTTCAAAAAGCAGTCACTTGATTAAAAATAAAAGATGGACAGACGATGAAACCGACCTTGTGGACGATTTCTCCGAGCTCTCTGCAGTAGTTGAATATGTCCTTGGTGGTGGCAAATCCACTGAGCTGTAAGAACTGGTATCTAGAACGAAAGGGAATATATTTCACATTATTTTAAGCAAGTTCAGTCTTTTATAGGTCATTAAAACCAGGGGGGAAAAAAGACTGAATGAACTTGTTTTGGTGTCAGGTTTCTTATCAAGGAGCAGTGCGTAAACACAGGTCAGCGTATACGCCTAAACACCCCACAGCCGTCCTTTTTTGTTTTGTTTACATAAAACCAACAGGAACAAGTATTTTCTAAGCCTGACTGCAGAGAACCTGTGTGAGTAAAAATAACAACAAGACACAATAGGATTTGGAGTGCTGTAGATGTAACAGTTACATAACCCGCTCTTTACAGACCTGTTGAGGAGAAAGAAGAGTCCTTTGGCAGAGGTGATGAGCTCCACCACAACCTTCAGTACTCCAGCAGGCAGCTTGGTGGCGCTGCGACCGTCGTAGCTGTTGAGGCGCCAGCGGCTCTGGATGCCCATCTGCAGGGTGTGGGACACAGCGCGCAGCTTCTCCGTCCGACCTCGCAGGTTCTCTCCTCCGATACCGTACGTCTGAGAGTGGACGCAGACATAAGCGCGATTAAAGGAGCGTTCCTCTGTTAAAACACCATGTGTGATGGTGAAAGGATTTCCTGCCCTCTTTCTTCTGTCCTTCAACACACCTTCAAGAACACAGGCCTGGTTTTCATCCCCACTTTTAACCTGGGTAACTCAAAATCTACTAAACCATGTTCATGATAGTTTGTAGAGGGGCAGGCAGGTCATGACCCGGGGGGGAAATCATTCTATTTTATATGGTTTTGCTGTAGGTATGTGATCTAAGAACAGTTATAAACTGGATCTGGGTTGCCAACAGTGAACTTACACATTAGGTAACTGTGTTTCCTTCGAGGCTGGAGGATGCACATGTGATACTGGCTGTTTTTCTTTGATTGTAAAGAAAGTGTCCATTTCAAAACACACAGGCTGGTTAGTCCATTCTGCCTGCTCTACACGCTTAGAAATAAAAGTGCTAAGTAGAACCATATAAGGTTCTTCGGCTTGTCCTCATAGGAGAACCCTTTTTGGTTCCCTTAGTGTTACCAAGAACCCTTTTAAAACCCTTTATTCAGGAAATGGGTTTTAAAGGGTTCTTTGGATCAAAATGGTTCTTACTGGAACCATGAGTGTTACCAAGAACCCTTGAAGAGGGTTCTAGAGTTGTACACTCTTAGAAATAAGGGTTCCAAAAGTGTTCTTCTACAAGGGCTGAGGTTCTACCTGGAACCATTTGCTTCTGAAAAACCCTTTCCCGAAGACAGGGTTTTTCAAGGGTTCTTGGTAACTAACACTAATGGTTCCAGGTGGAACCTTTAAAAAAGTTTCTACCTGGAACCAAAAAGGATTCTCCTATGAAGACAAGCCGAAGAACCTTATATGGTTCACTTTTATTTCTAAGAGTGTAGCACGGCTGTAACGGAAAACAAACTAAACCGTGTAGAGCCGTGCCGTGCCGTGCTACAACTGTGTAGTGGAAAGGTTCAATTAAGGCTACAGAAACTAAAACACACTTACACACAAACATTCCTATGGGGAGTATACTCAATTTCTACCTGAACACCTGTTACACACTGGACCATTAAGGTTAAATACAGTCATTTAAGGTCATTTATAGCAGCATTTATAGTCTGATGTTAGTACAGGAGTTAGTGTCTTCCTTTTTTCCTCTGCTGAGACTTTTTAAGAAAATACATAATTGCTCGACATTTACTAAGTGTTTCTGCTGTTGTGCTGGATCACAGTTAATGGACCTGGAAACCTGCTGTCAGAAGAAGACTAGGTATGTACTTTTATATTATAGTGACATTTGCTGTATTGTTACATGGTTGAACAGAAACAGAGGTAATGTTTTGATTAATCCTGACAACTTTATCGTGCCATCATATATTTTTTGATTAAGATATTTTGTCAATGCCCTTGATATCAATGAGGAAAGACAGTAGCAAGGTAATAAACCTTATTTATCTCGTAATCTCCAGACGGCCGCGTTCGACGTGACTCTTCCTGACCAATGAAGACGCAGCTTTCTTTCCTGGTGACCACTCGTCAGTGGTCAAGAGGTTTGAACACATTAGTCTTAGAACAATCCACCGTCAACAAGTGTCCATGAATGTTTCATGGCCTTGTGAGTGGTGCAGTTGTTAATTATGTAAGCGTCTACTTGAACGTGTTTGTTCCGTGGGTTTTTTTTTATGAATGAGCTCAGTGCTGCATAAAAGCATGAAGAGAGGAGAGGAAGAGAAGCAGGCACATAGATGCTCCACGGTCGTTTCTACATTCTACATTAGTGAATAAAATTAACAATTTCATTTATCTTGAGCTTTTACTGTTGGTGGATTAGCGGAAAAAACATTGCCACTCAAATACTAATCGATTCTAAAGAGGAACAACTAATTTCCAACAGAATTAGTGGATTATTTATTATTTAACAGGACGACACAGTTGTGAGTCTGAGAGTGTTTTTCTTAAAGTCTCAGACTGAACAGTGTCAGCCAACTTTAACGTTGCCAACTCGATTTGATATTTTCAGTCGTCAGACAACTTAAAACCGTGTTGTCAGTGATGTTATTGTTCATTTCTCATTATTGTCTCAGGAAAATCAGCCTGGTTTTCACTTGATTTATAACAACAGCAAACCTTGTCCTGGGGATGTAAAGCTTTCAGGTCTTCTTGAATAGATCTCGATGTTACATTTTTGTAAATTATCTTCCCATTTCGAAAAAAAGAGACGATAAAGCGTGGCAGAATCACTGCTTGGTATCAACATTGTTTGAATAACAGGCAGCTTTAGTCTGATGCTGTTACATCACTGCACTGCACTGCTTAATTAGTTCTTCCAACAAAACAAGGGCTCCTCTGGAAACACAAACAGCCCCCACACACACTCACATACTGTACAATGTATGTTTAAGTGTTCTTCAGCTCGGAACTTGACAGGGAGGGAATTTAATTACGTGAAAGAAAACATGGTCGAGATCCCCAAACCTCCTCTGACTTTGTTAGCAAACTGTGAGCTGTGCGCACGTGTCAGACCAAACACACACACACACACACAGAGAGACAAACAATGAGCTTTGTCACTCACCAGGGAGCAGAGTTTCTCCACAGCCTCCAGGATGAGCTCCTGGTGTCCGATCTTATTAACTCCAAACTTCTCAAGGTCTCGAGAGGTCAACTGGAGCAGGTCCACACCTGACAGGTGCCATTCTGAGACCGGGTACTGATGCACAGGAGCATCAAGACCTGGACGCAGATCACAAAGTATATCATATATATATATATGATGAAAAACACATCGATGACAGGCAGAGACATGCATGTGAGTATGAGGCATAACAGAGCTATAACATCATGAATACATTTACTTCCTCAGTAGTTAATAAACTATATCATGGTTTTTAGTTTGTTACTAAATAACAAATTGCTTTGTAACTTCACAATAAAATCAGAAAAAAGGTGTAAAATGTCGTCTTATGATTTACAAGTAAAGAAATATGCAGTAGGAATGAGAATACTTCTTTCAGGATTATGTCATACAGTTTATGTAGCTGTAACATTTACTGTAAACTAATAATCTAGTGTATTTCAAAGCATGATCACTGCAAAACTTGCATTATAATGAGTCATCTGTGAATGGCACACAGCATCATGTGCAATATGTTTTTAAATGCTCTATATTTTTGATATATTCCACAATATAAAAGTGCAAGAAAATAGTAACTTTTCAGAATTATGTAAATGATTCTCATCAGTATAATTAATATATTCATATGTTACTGTTATTCAGAAATCCTCCAACATACAAAGATGTAAAACCAAAGTCATTAGTAATTACACAGTTAATGCACATAATGAATAAGAATAATCTGTAAATGACCTGGCAGATTAAGTCGAATAAACTTCATATATGTATATATTATTATGTAATAACACGATTATAAGCAGAAAGTTTTCACAGTTGAGTTTGTTTTCACAGTGAACAGAGCGCACGCACACACACTCTCAGCTCAGGCCACTTCCTCATTCCACCTTCACTTTTCACTTCCAACAGGATTTAATGTGGCGCTTCTGTTTGTGACTGCAGTGTGTATGTGTGTGTGTATGCGTGTGTGTGTGTGTCGTGGCAGATAAACACAGAGACACAGACACATGTTGTCCCTCACCTTGCAGCCACTCGCTGACTCTCTGCTCGCTCCAGGCCGTGATCGGCTCCATGCTCGCAGACCTGCTGCTCGCTCAGGTTCACACCGACTTGCTGTTTTCTCTGAGCAGCAGCAGGAAGGAGAAGTTGATCCTGATTTGGAGTCGGACGATGACACAGTGAGTGGCACTCCTTATCCCAGGTAAAAGGTAAGAGAGTGCCCCCCCCCCCTCGTCCACACCTCCACACCTCCACCTCACCTCGCGCTGTCAGCCAATACAAAAGTGTCGGAGTTCCCTCCTTCTCCCGCTCTCCACTCCTCCTCTCCTTACCTGGTGGAAAAGGAGAAGGTGCTGCAGCTTTAAGGCTTGTTTTCCTCCTCCTCTTCTTAGGATTTAATATCCATCTGGATCAGTCGTTCCCAAACTTAACCCAAACTTAACCCCAACGTTGTCACGGACAGTTTAAAGTTGTGTGCGCATGCAACATGCAATACTATAGTGTTTCATAAACAGTGCCAGACCTATATATAACAGGGTTGTTTTAATTACACCAAATTCTAATTTTTCTTGTTTTAATTCGTATTTTCTCCTGTAACGCAATCTCCATCCAGTATTTGCGTGTGCGTTCCCGCAATAGGGCCGTGGCGTAATCGCGTACCTGCGTAGGTATGGGAGCGCGCATGCTCGCTCCAGCCAGCGTAGGCGTCAACATGGCTGGAGGTGAGTGTTGTTGTAAGTTTTGTTGAGTGTCTAATTTTGTTGTAAACATCACAACACTGTCATCATTAGGCTTGGATAGCCGTGGGGGGAGCATTGTGTGCGTGTGCGAGAGTTTGGCTCGGCTAAAAGCTAGCAGCTAACGCTAGCCGCAGGTATGGAGCATGGTACAGAGATGCATTTTCATTGTGATTAATATGTTAAATGGATTGTTTTATTGAGATAAAACAATCACAGACTTCGAGAATATAGTCTTGATTTACGAGATCAAATTCGTAAATGTACGAGAATAAAGTTGTGCTGTACTGCCGGCGTGTGTAAACAATGGGAATTGTTGATATTGTTCATGTTCTGCACGGATGTTTTAGAGTGACGGACCGGAAGTGAAAGTCGGAGAGTACCGATACAACCCAGTGAGCAAGGGGTACAATTAATTATCATCACTCTCTGATTGTTACTTGATAAACAAGTTTACGACTTTAATCACGTAAATTAAGACTTTATTCTTGAAGTATGCGTAAATATATTTGTTCTCAATGTGGCCCAAATACTCCGTCGTAACACTGTTTAAAAAATAAAATTGGAGTTTATAGTTATTATTTAAATCTTTATTTATTATTTATTAATTTATTTATTAATTTATTATTTGCACTATTATTATGTTTTGTCTAATTATATTTTGCTCATGTTTGTAATATTATTTTTAATTGATTCATTTAATACAGCCAGAATCGTTTCAACATGGCTGGAGATGGAATGGCATGTACAGCAGATGAATGACTGCAGGATTTTTGTTGTTGTCGTTTTTTTTGTTTGTCAAATAATACAGAGACTTGTGAGAACCCCAATAATTGCATCCTGGTCTTCATTGATATATATATATATATATGTACACACATTTGAATTGTATCTCTGAATATCTAAGGTAATAATAACTGGTTTAGGAATTATACACAGATAATTACCAGAAAATTACTTAGTTAGAAGTTAAAGTCACTTTTAAGAATATTACTTACTTGAGTAAAAAAGTATCTGACTTACTGTACTTAAGTTTCAGTAAAAGTATTGGTTGGCCACTCAGCTGAGATCTGAAACCCGGAGACAGGAGACCAGAAACCCGGAGACCAGAGCCTCGGTGTCGGACACAGTAAACAACGAGCCGCTGGTGTGTAAAAGTCCACTTGGAGCCTAAATCTGCGGCTAACAGCTGAGCGGTGCCATTAAAAACTAGCGACAACAAACAGGCAGAAGTTACTTTTTCCAAACACTGGAGTGTAAATATTCTGAAATGTCCTCTTGTCACAACTGTTATTCAGAATTGTGTTGCAGTATTTTATTATTATTATTTTTTTAGTGTGTTCCCTGTTTGGGAAACAAGACCATGTAAATACTACATTTGAAGCTCAACGTTGATGGTTTTTTGAAGCTTTTTCTGTTACAGGACTCAGATAAAGTCTTGATGTTAGACTTCATTCCTTCCCTCATAGTTTTCACATGCACAATCATGTCATGGAAAAGGACACGGGGTCTGGTTCACATCAACAACGAATGTGGCATTGAGTGTTTTGCTCAGAAGCAAAGGTCAGAGCCTGATGATGAAAAGGTTAGTCATGAAAGAACTGCCCTCGTCTGGCACCCCCTGCTGTTTTTTACCTCTCTTTCAACCCAGAGAAAAACACAGAGGAGAGGGAAAATGTATGAGTTGTATGTCAGCAGGTGAAAATGGAACAGTGTCCTCCTGCATGTGGTTTTTAACAAGTTCCTTCAATCTGTTGAGCTGCAAATCTCTGATTTGACTTAAACGTGTATTACATTTTTGAAGTTGCAGCTGAATTTCCCTTCAGTTAGTGTCAAAACAACAGATCTTGCTGCTGTAATAAAACAGAGGTTCCTGTTACAAATAGAAAAGGCTCATTCTGGGGTCATGAAAAACAACAATGCATACAACCAGGTGAATGTACACCTATAGAAAATTGAGGATAGATATTTTATCTACAATTTCTGCCAATTTAGATTAGTTTCTCAACAATTTTACACATTTTAGCTATGTTTGATAAAAACAGGAAACATACACCTTATATTGATATATGTGTATATATACACTATGAGAACATGTCTGAGAGTGTTGCAGTAGTTTGATCCTGACTAGCAAGGTAATCAGTTTGTGCTGAACTTGATCTCTGCAGTCGTTTTCTTCACAGACTCTGCCTTTTTGGCCCAGCCCAAATACCAGAGGCACAAACTCAAGCCTCAACACGCTGCGTTTGCCTGACAGTGCACCTTTACTACACTTGTGTGTTAGCAGGTGAGCTTTAGCATAACAATAATCGTGTGTATTTATGAACACAGCCACAGTCTTCTCCTCCTCGTTCCTCTTGTTGAGATCGATGTTACTGGAGTCCGTCAGCTGTCTCTGTGACAAATGATAATTCCATTGATGTTTGAAACACAATAACAGTGTCTCTATGTGACACAGAATGACTTCTGAATCCTGTAACATGGTCTTCTGCCACAGTCAGTCATGACTCTGGCTGCTTCACCGTTGAGCAGCTAATTAAATTGTTCCAAGCTGCAGCCTCACTGATGGTGGTAATCTGTGCGCTGTGCTGCAGACATGTGCTCATTCATGTGTTCACTTAAGCACAAATTATTATGATCAGAGTGCTCTGGATGCAACCTGACCAACCCATTCTATTAAATACACAACTAAAGCCATCAGTCTTTATCCCCTATTTATTTATGTGTTTGTATTTCAGCAACAGAGCTGGGAAACACAAAAAGAAAAAATCAAATTTAGATCCACTTCAGGTCTACTGAGCCACATCATGGTGATTACATTATTAGACTTCTCTAAATAAATCATTTATCTGTATTTTATGGGTAATCTTATTTTAGTGCAGCCCCTAGACGTTCAGGGTGCTTGCATCTTTGATTGGAAATAAATCACATCATTACTGTTTTATATAGTATTTGAGATATAACTCTCAAGATGAACTTAATCAGAGAAAAAGCAGCAACAACATTAAATGAGCTAATTAAATTTTATATGCAGTTTGCTCATTTTACTCCAGAGGAACACAAGCCTTTGCATTCAAGTGTTTATGGCTGTTTAATAAGAAGATGGAACTATTATTAATTATTATTCGTGTTTATCTAATTTGATGAATGTCATCTGGGAACTAAATCTGCTAAATCTACTCAGGTTTGTCACCGCTCAGCT
Organism: Microchirus variegatus; assembly: GCF_963457635.1. Lineage (NCBI taxonomy): Eukaryota > Metazoa > Chordata > Actinopteri > Pleuronectiformes > Soleidae > Microchirus > Microchirus variegatus. The sequence continues at coordinate 29,168,736 of NC_139803.1, forward strand.
CAAGTATCTGTTTGACGGCTCCCCAGCAAATACACCAACAAGACAAGGTGGAATGTCCGTGTTAAGCTGGACTGAGTCATATTTCCCATGATGCTTCATTTCTCGTCAGTGGAGGAGGGGACGAGGGGGTTGTAGGGTATCCCTGCAGTCTCTGTCACTGGACGGGAGAAACCTCTGAGTCATCTCTGTCATTTGTGTTGACACAGTCGCTCTATGAATAGAAGCAGAGATTCCCTGCAGTCGGAAAAACAACAAATATACATCACTAACAACAGTGTATATTATGATATGTTGATACAAGGCAAAGTTTCCAGCCAGTGTTGGGCTCATCTTCTTTTTTCTTTATTCCTATAAATTGTCTTAATCAGTTTAACTTTAAGTGCAACTTAAGAATCCAAAGTCTGGGATTTGTACAAGATGAGGAGAGAGTGCCATCAATCTACTGGTGTCTTTGGAGAGGAGAGAGGAGAGGAGAGCAGCAGCAGTTGTCATGTGCATGACGGACAAGGGAAATAAAAGAGAAGCGGATAACAAGCACTGCAGCATTATGGGATGTATGAGTGATCCCTCAGCAGCTGCTTGTCCATCATAGAAACAAATCAATGGGCTAATGTGAGCGCTGGGATGGCAGTGACTTCAATATAATTAACAACAGTGTGAGCTTGATGGATAACGTTCAACATGAGGAATGAGGTCTATAGAAGGCATTAATATACTCATCTTTGTGCATGATACTACTGTGTATTCATGCATCAGATACTGTGTGAAAACCCTGAGAAATGAATGGACTTGAGACTTTTTTCCCTCTGAAGTGAGCAGACGACGACGACGTGTTGCATAGTAACAGTTGAGATGCAAAGTCCAAGGATGTGTGGAGAACGCGATAAGCTATCACACGAGACGCCAGGTGTTTTCCTCCTCAGATTATCTGTTAAACCGTGGGCTTATATTAAAGCACTAGGCTTCACCATATGCTGCATATACAACATTTATATCAGCTGATAGGTATGAAATCATACACTGTGTGTGTGTGTGTGTGCATATTCTGCTGTGTGTGCTTGTTGCTCTTCTTTCAGTAAATGAGTGCCTCTATTAGTTTAATTTGAATCAAAAAGGCATCACATCCATCTATGGTGAGGTGGTTTGATGCACTCCAGTTGCCAATAGTAACCAAGGCTGGCCAAGTGCAAAAAATCCACTCGGCAGTGAATGAAGAGAAGTGCTGATGGTGGAGGCTTGTGTTTATATATTTATGCATATATATATTTATATATATATATATATATGTATACACACACACACACACATATATATATACGATGAAGATTACCAGGGCCGTGACTGCTGTCAGTGAAAAGATTTCTGCATCAACACAGAATCAAACAGCACTTTTCACCACCCTAACATTCTAGTTTATTTTGATGTTCTTTGTTCAATTATTTACATTTACAATCTAATTTATTATTCTCCCTTATGTAACTGCACCTCTCACACAAGCTGCACAGTTGCACTATTATATACCGAACATACAAGTCTTTTTAATTGATATATTCGGTTAAATCAATATTTTATTCCTTTTATGCGTTTGCACAGCTGCATTCTATTTTACACTTTTATATTTGATTATGTCCTTTCCTTCTATAGCTCTTCATATGTATGAAATAACAGTTTGTGTGATGTGTTTTTGGCCTAAATGAAGCAGTGATGTGGTTGCAAAGTCTGGTTTGGCAGTTTTATCTAAACAAAGTTATATGTATGCAGTTTTATGTTATTTTATATATCTGGTGCACCTGCTGCAACACGAGCATCCCAGTGAAGTGAGTGCAGTCCACGGCTGCATGACGTCGTTGCAGTTCCCCCCCTCCACCAGATGAGGGCAGGCTCAGCCCTGGGCGGAACCAGTCAGAAAGAAGGGGGCAGGATGAAGCCCTGCTGGAGTCTGCCAATCACAGGTCGCGTTGGCTCGTGCAGCTGCTTGTACTACAGAGCCACACTGAGATTTGTCTCTGTCTCTGCGCGCAGGAATCGCTCACTGAGCAGGAGGAGACGCTGCGAAGCCCGGGAGAAATCACACGCACACAGGGGGGAGGAAGACGTCAAACACTCCACGGACCCGCGTTCCATTCCTTGAGGTGTGATCGGACTCGCGCACAGCTCGTGCTGGAGCAGCTTGGATCACGCACTGTTGGCCACTGCTCTCTTAAAAAAAAAAAAAAAAAAGAAAAGCCCAACCAAATCCCGAGAAGCCTCCGCGCGCACAGGGAAGGAGAAGACCTTTGTTACTTCTGTTTTTTTTTGTTTTGTTTTTGTTTTTCAACTTGGATTAACACTTTCATCAAACACACACACACAAACAAACAAAGTCACAGTCAGAGGATTATAATCTCATCTGATCTGAGCTCAGAGCCAAGAGCCACACCAATCTGCTCCACCTGGACCTGGACCTGAGGAAGGAGCTCCTCACTGAAGAGCACTGCACCTGACACACATCTATATTTATTTACCTGGAAGCCTGTGAAAATGCCTCTTGCACAGATCTCGGAGCCATGGCCCACAATGGAACTGGTGCAGCTGGAAACAGAGGTAATTATGAAATAAAAGCTCACATCAAACTCTACACTCACTGCAAACTAAAGTTACCAAAGAAGAAAAAAAAGCTTGATTGTTTCACTGTGGACTTTGCTTTTGAGTGTTTTTTTATAGCTTCATCAATAATTCACCTTCTGTTTGCCATGTTTTCAATGAAATATGTACTTTTAATCAGGTTTAGTCGACATGTGATGGATAGGCCTGTCAGTTTGTCCTGTGGTGAGTGTCAGGACCACTTACCTTCTGACATCACACAGGCCTTCACTAGATCACCATCACAGACATAAGCTTCAGTTAATCTTCATGTTTTATTGATTTGTGCTTCATTTAGTCACAAAGATACCAGATCTCCTGTGAGTCCAGCAGCACAAATCGTACAAATATCTACAGAGACAAAACCATTTCAGATGTAAAACCCAAAAAACAGAATGTAAAGCTAAAAGGAAGGAAGGAAAACACAGAGAGAGATGTAATAAAAGTAAAGTTCAGAAGTATACAGGCCATACCAACAAGGTCCTCAACCAAATCCTTCAAACAGGCGACGTAAAACAACAACAACAACAACAACATAATCAAACTTCATTTTAAAGCTTCAGAGAAAAGCAGCCTCACATAGATCTCTTCATACATGGGCAATTCATTGTTTTAAAATGGAAATTCAATCATGTATTTTATCCCAATTCAAAATTATAGTCATGTGTGTGCGTGTAGAAAGTCATATACAGGTGGAATCTCGTGTGATGTTGCGTCATCTTGTTTAAACTCGATAACATTATAAATATTGAACTTAAGCTTCACCTAAAGATAAATACATGGCACATGGTGTGTGGGAAAATAAGGGATGACAATCATCAAACGTGTCACTGAAACAGCCAGATACTCGACATGATAAAACATGTACGTCCAAACAATAATTATACATGCAAGTCAAAGAAAAAAGACTTTTAAAAGAAAGGTGACGTTTACATAAGAAAGTCTCTGCTCAGTCCTCAGGAACCTGTTGATTTATTGTGTGTGTGTGTGTGTGTGTGTGCGCTCTCAAAGAATGACCTCCTCAGTTCTTCACAGTAGATTTTCAGTCTCTAATCACGTGACTACGGTTTGTTCATCATTTCACATCAACACAAAAACACAGCATGGAGACAGAGAAGCTTTTAGAGGGAGCTGTGCAGTTGTTACTTCAGTACCTGCAGCCTCACTCTTCTCCTGCTGCATGAATATTCATTAGCACGTGAAGCCTCTTGAACAGACTGTTGCTTGGTGAATTTGCATCATTCACTGTGTAAGTGAGCTGCACAGAAGCAACTTGTGCCATAGGCTGCTTCACTTCGCTTAAAGATAATTTAATTACACTTTTCCTGTCATATAAATCTTCTTTTTTTTTTAATTGTTCTGCTAATTAACGCATTTACCGTGATATCACAGGTGTGGAAATTGAATGAATGCAGCTCTAAAAAAAAACAACCATGTGGAGAAAAAGATTCTGTGAAGCCACAGTTCCTCGTTAAACCTGAGGCCAAAATTGATGAAATACTGAAGCGACGTTAATGCATCTTGAGTCATTAAGCAGAGCAAATGGTGTCCAGAGAGGTAGAGATTATTGATTCATTTGGAGCAGGTAAATATTAGTGAATCATACAGAGGACAAAGTAGTGGACAGAACTGCAAAAACATTGCCTCGGCGGATTTGAACGACATGTGGCGTGTGTATGCGTGCTGACGGTCCCCAGTGAATCAAATGTGAAAGCATGTTTAAGCCTTGGCGGAGGTTCTGCGCTCCCTGATCTCTCTTGTTTCTGGCATAGATTGTTCCTCAGATTCCTCTGTTCGCAGGTTTTTTTTTTTTTTTTTGTGCAGCGTTAGTGTTGGCTGAGGAGCTTTTTCACAGCTGAACAGATGGTTGTGAAGAGACTGCAAAGAGTGCTGAGTTTGATGTTGTATAAATACCCCCCCACACCACACCACACCACACCACTCCACCTTTTGTGTGTTTAATACCCACAGTTCTTTGCACTACATATTGCTATATCAGTATATAGCAATACAATCTAATATCAGTAATGTCACACAGAGTGGGACCAGTGCCATTTCCCTGTGTCACCACTGGCAGCTGCACACACTTTGGTTCCTCAGCAGACAGAGGGAATTGTCTTGGGGCCCAGATTGATTAAAGCATAAAGAGGTAGTTAGACCTGAGGCCATGCCAGGGAACATGATGACAGAGATTACCAGCCACAGTGATCAGATTCATTCAAATCTGATTCTTCACATCAATAACATTAACCATGTTAAGAGAGACGCACACTTTGGTTGAGACTCGATCACGATTGTGTCACTGCCACTGAGTTAGTCAAAAGATATTTGTATGATCAAGGTCTTTCTTTTTTAATCTGTTACCAAACCACATCTTTTGTGAAATAACTAATCCTGAATGAATCATCTGTGATAAAAGGCACTTCAGCAAATCTACTCCATCCGGGGTTCGGTTGAGTCACTTTACCACCTGCACTGGTCGCTGCCGCTAAAAAAAAAAACGCTGAGTCATGCTCGTGTCATTGTTGAGTTCGATTCCTGCTGCAGAATGAAACGGAATACACGTCAGCATGTTGATGAATGCAAGATGTGAATTGTTTCTAACGCACAATTTAGATTTTTAGAAGAACAAAGAGTGAAGATATCATTACATTTATCTATTTACAGTGAAAAGAGCTTTTTAAATGATGCCGTTTCTTTGTTGAATTAATGGCACAATCAACACTTGTAACCAGGTGTTCTGCTTATTTTCTCATTGATGAAATGCTCATTATGGTCTGTTCTTACTGTGAACTTGATCTTCATATACAATTAAATAGAATAAGATGCCTCTTTTGAACACTTCTTAACAATGGATATTGTGTTTTCAGCCTGTTTGCGCTCATACGTCTCAGTATCACACAGTCATTGAGTCTTTAGTCTGCTCTGCATGACGTAGTTTTGGTCCAGATCTTGACCCAGATTCTCCTGCTGAGCCCAGGCTTCACACATTTGTGTATACTGAATATCAGAAGACACATGTAACAGTGGATTTACATGGCGTGACGGCACAAGTCAGTGTTTGTAGAGAAGGGCAGGTGATGATGGAGATGGAGACACACACAAAGACTTTGAGCAGCCACTGGAAGTCGCGTTTTTTCCTCCCTAATAATGCGATGTTTGGAGGAGAAAGTGGGGTTAATGAGTGGGATGACGGCCATGTTTGTCAGTGAGGTGTGGTCAGCAGTGTGCGCTCAGTGCGTGTGCGAGTGTGCAGCAGGCTCACTTTACATTCATCTGTGTGTGCGTGTGTGTAGGTAGTTTATCTGGGTGTGACCTGTGGAACACCTGAGCTTTGGTGGGCATGTGATAACAAAACCCTTTCCTTTCCGTGTCCTGAGAAAGTGAGTTCTTTCTCCGTTTGACTTTCAGAGTTTAAAGTTTATAGACAGAGACAGACTATTATTATTATAATAATAATAATAATAACAATTTTAAAAAAGGACAAATAAACCTTTTTGACACCAAAAGAGGACATTAGTCATGTGACCTGTTGTCAATGCTCACCTAGCAGAGCTGAGATGCAAAGAAAGAGACAAAGTGTGGTGATTATGGTCTGTTCTTTGTTGCCTAGTTACAGCCGAGCGTTGCTCTAATCACACGGTTTATACGCGCGTTTATCTGACCAGCAGAGGCCTGACATGGATTATTATCCAGCAGTCCTGTGAGACATGAAATCCTCACATCTATCACTTTTTAACCACAACATTTCCTCTTTGTTTGTGATAGAAGTCGATCGCCTCGTACACGGCTTTCCATAACGTGTCGCTTTTATCGAGTGCGCTTTGTGTGTCTTCAAAAAAAGTGTGTTTAGTCTTAAAGATGATGATATAGAATCATCGGACATCCTTTTTTTTTTTACATTTGGAATGTACTGCCTGTGTGTGTGTGTGTGCATGCCTGTGTTTTCATTGAGGACGTGCAGGGGAGGGAAAGCACCATTAAATGGGCCACTTGGATCAGCCATGCAGAGATAATGAGGCTGAAATGTGTGGAGCAGCACTGTAGAGAAAGTCTTTGTTGACCACACACACACACACACACACACACACACACACAGTTGCACTCACTCACTTAAGATTCCCACTGATGCTCATCATCACTGCACCTCTATGAGAAAAGAGATTAAAAAAAAAAATACATCTGTGCCTTTTAAACAGTCACATAATTCCTTCCATGTCTTTCATTTTACAGCTTTTACAACTTTTATGACAGAACATTCTGGTAAAAAAAAAAAAGGGAATTATTTTCACATAATCATTGAAGCGCAACCACACAGAATGTTCTTGAAGTGAAGAATCTGTCAAACAAATCCAATCTTGAAAGGCAAATAAGAATAGTGAGGCATTAAAGTGACATTAAATGAAATCCACAGTCCACTGTTTTTAAAATAGTTTAGAGCCCAGTGGAGCTGCTCCGATGTCTGCTCTTCATGTCTCCATGCGCTCTCTCTACCCTTTCATTTTAGTGCTTGATTGTTAAGGCCACTGATTCTGTGCAGAGTCTGGGGAAGAGGAAGGGGAAGAGGCCACGGAGGAAGTGACAAAGTCAGGGTCGCTCCTCTGTAATTGAAAAAGAAAGCATGAAGCGGAAAAAGGGCGACGTTGATTTATTTTTTATTTTGGGTGTTCTCTCACTCGGCCTGAACTCTTGACTCTGTGTTTCTTTGATCAGGAGAAGACTTCTCTCTTATCATCAGAGAGGTCGTGACTACGTTAGCATTTATTTACTTGTTACGGTTTGAGTCGCAAAAATTCAGTTTCTCTGCACCTGCTCAGTCTCTCGAAGCTTTATTTTTGACACAGAGTGGCAGAATTAGGACATTATATTCACTTAATATTTAATCGTCTGATTTTTATTTTTTTATATCTTATGAATCGCTGAAAAATGTGTAAATATTCAATTCGAAAGTCATTTTATAACACGCACTGTTTGATTTCAGCTAAAAGATAAATAACGGATGCTAAATCTAACTACATTTCTGACCACAAACGGCATCATTTAAGTGATTATTGCACTTGTTTTTCCTTTGATTTTATGCTTTTACCATACAGTGTGTGGTTGTGATGGATTTTTCGAAACCTTAGTGATAAAAATATGACTTTACTCTCTTTATTATTTGTCTTCCCTAGTTCTGCTCTCTGTCTTTCTAATTTGACTCGACATAATCATGGCCTTTGCTTGCTTGTACATTCACCTGTGTCTTTTCTTTGTATTATTTCCTTTTGCGCTATAAATACACATGTATTCCTTTTAATCTAAGTAGCCGAATGTTCGGCACTAAATGTCCACCTCTGCCGCGTCGCTGTACAAATAACAATGATTATCTTTTCCGATGAGGCTGACTGCACCTACAGCTGAAGAAGGATGCACATTTGTGTGTCAGCCGCCTGAGATTATTAGCTTTGTCAGTGGAGGAGCAAAGAGCTGCTGCATTCACTACAACAGAACAGACTCTGCTGCCTCCCACACACTGTTGCACATATTCTCTTGCATCTTTACCCCCTTCTGTGTCACACAGACACACACACTGTCAAACACACACTGACTGGTTGTTGCTTGTGTTTTCTTGACAGAACGGTCAGAGCACTGGAGAGGATGGAGTCGCACCTGCTCTCAAGGTACGTACGTGACTTCTCTGGCACACACGCACACATTCACACTCGTGTTATTAAATATAAAATACATCAGAAACCTGAAACTCACCTGAGTGTCGATGTATTCATGATTCTCCGGCTGCAGTTTCATATGTTGAAGAGTGTGTGTGTGGTGAGGCTGCTGTGACACCGATGTGTCCGGGTCAATACTGCAGGGCTGCCGTCGTCGTGTTACACACATGCTCATCTGTCCCGCGCAGATGTTACCACTGCGTACGGCGGGGCGACACATGCGCTCACTGAGAATGACTGAGTCAGCGGTTTCTCTGTGCTTTATTGTCCTGCTCTGAAACATGAGACAGTTTCCTTGCACTTTAGACAAGGAAGTGTTTCTTCTTACTTTGGTTCTTTCTTCTTTCTTTACTTTGACCTCCTCTCGGAGGAAAAAGCCTCTGGAGAACATGAGAACATGGAGTCAGAGCTGAGTGCACGAGGAAGGAATTCAGTCAAAGGAATTGGGCTCATCTCATTATTTCTTAACATTTAACAATAGCTTTCAATATTTCCTATATTATTATTATTATATACAAAATATGTATATATATATATATATATATATATATATATACAGATAATAAAACTGCTTCCTGTAGTGCATTGCAGTTATTGAGCGTTGTTTGCCACGTGTTTTTTTTTTTTTTTTTTTAAATATGCTGGGTTGACCAATTCTGCATTTGACAAATTTGAATAAGGATCGTACGATGCCGCATTTTCCAAATAATTTTGTCCAGTTTATTCATTTTAGACCATGTACGACGCTGTTAACAACGCATTTGTGCCGAGTCATTTCAAAGACATCATTCTCCAACATTCTTCTCCCAGCTATCTGTCCCATATCCGATGCACTGATTTATGACCAGTACTGATACTGATTCATACCAATTCCCTTCACGACATGAAACAGCTCTAATGTAAGAGTAATTTTTTTTATGAGGTTTTCCAGTTGCTGAGCTTAAACAACGTTCCCCCTGTCTTTTATGACGGCTGATATCAGAAGCACAGTTTTTACACTGACACTATAAACGCTCACATCACAGCACATTTGTCACCCTTGTGTTGTCTTCAGTATCAACAGCTCTTCCTGTGGGATCGCTGCGTCCTTAATCCCATCATCATCATCACTATAGTGGGATTAAAGTCGATATCTAATTACGGCTGGAGCCTGTGCTGCAGTGTGATCATGCGAGTGTACATGTTGTGTTAATTGATTGAGGAGTATTTCTCTAACGGGTTTACTCGTCTAATCCTGTTGTTGTCTGGTGTGTCTGGAGTCTACAAGAGTCATGTTTCAGATTGATAAACAGTATTTCTTGAAGAAATCAGCTTTGTCTTTTCAAATATACACTCAAATCCACTGGGAGATCCAGGTTGTTTAAGGGCACAGACTTGTGCAGAGCAGTGCAGTGATCAATGCTGAGCTTCTCTCTAAATGCTGGGAATCTGATAATGGCTGCTGTTATCTACTCCAGCCATGGGAGGGACTTTACCTGGCTCCTGCTGAGGTAATGAGAGCAACTGAGGAGTAAAGAGGGGGGGGGGGGGATTAATGTGACCACTGCTTTTGCTGCAGGATGTAAAATCTGTGAAGTCAAAGTCCTCAGCACAGAGAGAGACACAGTATATGTGGGGTTGGTCAGATCCAGTCCGTTTTCTCTCCCTGACATTTCTCTTCATATGCTGTAAAACCTCACAAACACCCAAACAGCCAATTTACTCAGCTCCACGTCCTGCCTCTGTCCCCCCTTTTTCTGAGCTTTTCTTCAGCCTTTAACCTGATGGTATGTGAGCATAAGTTAACTGTCAGGTTACCTCTGCGCAGGGTTCATTCTTCTTTTTGTCATCAGTTACAGGACAGGAAACATAAAAAATAGACTGAAATGAGATTTAAAAAATAATCAGCATCCATTGTTCAGGGCTGCGTTGTGACTTTGTCAGGTGCAGTGATTGTTCAGCGTCAGCTCCGTGCAGATTAAATTAGACTTGAATCTCCAGTGTCTTCCTCTGTCTTTAGTCTTTTTACATAATTGTACTCCACTGCTGTTCACTCCGTGGCTCAAAGCCAGGCTGCAAAACGTTCAGAGTGAGTGTGGGAAACTTGCCCGTTTCTAGAAAACAAATCATATTATCTCCTTTGCCCTTTGGGAGAGCTCGAAAAAGGAAAATGTGATTTTCAAACGCTGGAGCGGTGGATCTGACCGCATGAGTTTCACGGGACTGTCGGAAGGAAACTGATGTGCTTTAAAGAACATAAGAAGGTGAATTTCTCTTTTAATTATTTTGTGTATTCTTGTTGAGTATAACTCCCACTCCCAGGGTGAACCGAGCAGAAAGAGCAGAAAGGAGCTAATGCCTTTTCCAGTGGTGTCAGTGACATTTCTGTAGTCCCTGTAGTGCAGATAATGGCTTTCTCACTGCAGCTGTAGGTGCTGAGCGAGCGGTGTTTGTGCTTCGCTGCCCGAGTGACAAGGGGGAGGACACACAGGGGGAGAGGTGGAGGGAGATGTGGAGAGCAGGGAACAGAGGGAGGAGCACAGAGAGACTGAAGGAATGGATTAACTAAGAGTTTTAGTTATAGTTACAGGCATATGTCAGACTCGGTGTTCAGATGCCCAAAAAAAGGAAGCAGCAGAATAGCTCGCTGTGTCTTTCCTTGATTTTTGTGAATCAAACAAACTCGCACTCCCTGTGAAAGTGTGATCCAAAGTAACTCGAGCTAATCTGTCTTTAACCACAGGCCTCCCGTGTGTGTGTGTGTGTGTGTGTGTTAGCACTGCCTTGGTGTTGAGTGTTTTCAGGACTGATTAAATATTTACCAGTGTAGAGAAAGTCCTGTGTGAGGATCTTTTTGACCTCTCGGCTTTTCTTCAACAGTTGAGCCATTTTCTGTTCCTCTTCCTGTTTCTGTAGCCAGCAGCCATGTTTGTTTGCGCATGCATGTGGTCGCCACGGCAACGGCTCTGGCTTTTTCTTACACAAACCTGACCTCACACTCCATTTCTGTGAGTTATGATACGCAGAGTTACCCAGGCGGACCGTAAACCAGTCCGTGTACCGTCTCAAACCCTGGCAGACGGCGCTCGTACGCACGCCGAGCTGTTGTTTACCGTCTTTTTTTCGTAATGTATGCAATCGTGTTGGAACATGAACTGACAGAAGTCACAGTGGTGAGCAGGGAGGGATACGTGTGACTGAAATGTGAGAGTAAACCCAGTGCAAATTTCCTGTATCTGTACATGAACAGTTGCGGTTGCTAAGTGACACTAATTAAGACGGTAGAATATTGTTGTGGAAGATAAACACAGATAATACACGGACACCTTTCTTTATCAGTTACTTATATAACAGGAATCTGCCGAGGCTGGGAATCTCTCATGTTGTTTCTCAGAATGACCACTGAAGTTCTTCCTCTTTTGTTAACCATCTCCCTCGCTTGTGTCTGTCCTTTTGTTGATATAAAGCAACATCTTTTTACCTTTTTAGGCCTTTGAATGGAGTCGCTTTTCACTGAAGTCTCTGCTCTGATCAGCTGACTGCAGTGGAAACAGAGAGGTGGACATTTTCTCTTCACCCTTCTCTCACTTGACATTTCCAATATATTTATCCACGTCTGCTTTTCTACTGGTTCAAATCCCAGCAGTGGCTGTTTGCATTCTACCACGTGTCCTGTGAAATGCCCGTGCTCCCATAGCGCTGTAGCTTTTTGCTGACTAATACTGATGTTTATGTGGAGAACGTGAGGATGTTTGCAGCAGAGAGCTCTGTGATATTTGCCCTCTTTTGCCGATTTTGTTTTTTCTCTCTTCAAGATCTTGGCATTTTTGCGAGATTCAAGCGAGCTGAAGATTGCAACATGGAAGGAACTCGTAGATCAGTCTCCCTGTGTTTAATAAATAACCTGACACAATCTGAATATGGTGCTGCTCGTGCACCATCTGCTGCGCCCGTTTGCCAACATAATACTATGATGATGATCGTACACTCAGTTCTGCACATTTGAACCTATGTCTCTCTGCTACTGTATAATTGGCATCAGAAATAAAAGGTTTGACTCTGTTAGGTTTGCTGTGGTAATCTGTGTTACTATAGTGTTACGTGATGTTGACGCACGTACTGATTACATAACTCGTCTTATGTAGTTTTTCTGCAGCTGTAGCCGTGTTCAACAAATGAAAAGAAGCCCACTTTTACTTATTGCACTTGTAATGAAGCACTCTGCAAACATTGTCTTATGAAGGTGGCAGCATCTGGAAACACTCTTCCTTTCTTTCTCTGGTGTGTGTGTATGCACTAATGACTTCTGCCTGCTGTGGATGATAAAAACCTGTATGGATTTTCTCTTCGTCCACACACACACACACACACACACATTAGGCTCCCTCCCATTGTCTGACTGTGACAAGCAGGTCAATGTATTTCTGTGTGTATATAGACACATCTGCAACAGGCTGTGAGGACACATTTGGGGTATTTTTGAGGTTCAAGGCGTGGTTTTAGGCTTTGGATTATAATTGTGTTTAGGTTTGAGTGAGGGTAAAGGTTGGGTTTGGCATTTACTTTGTGTTCTTTAAGGTGAGAGTAAAGTGCTAAGGAATGCATAAGGTCTGTGAATGTCCTCACTAAGCATGCTGTAGAAAAATGTGGGTGGATGGGTGGTGTTAAAGAGAGAGAGGGAGAGAGATCCGTGCCAAGACCTTTTACACACAACTCTACTGTGACGCAACAGGGTAAAACTCTAACTTACAGATCTGTTATGTTATATAAAAGTGTAGTAGCTCCTCACTAGAGTGAGACGACCTGCAGCCAAATTTAAAATAAAACAGCATCACCACAAAGAGATTTTTGGTCTTGTGTGAATAGTAACAGCAGCTTTGTCCGAGAGACAAAGCTAAGTGGGTGGTGTCGCGTTTAATAAAGGTTAAAAATAAATACAATTGAACTTTATTATGGGAGGAGTGAGTGTAAACACAGAGCTGAACATCTGTCTTTTCTCTGATTAGTCTTCATTAACATGCTGCAGTGACGCGATCACTTCTGATTGACTGTGAACCTCGCTGAGCAGACGCTTGTTATAGCACGCCGTGAACATGTCGTGGTTCTGCACGGACGCAGCCAAACACTTCACATTCCACTGCAGCGTTAGAGGGAGGGGTTAATAGCAGGGTAGTGAGGTTTGAAGAGGTTTGAGGGCACAGTGACTCGAGCCGTCTGTGACTGATTATCTCGGTTTGAGACCTCAGTTTGTAGACTTGTATGCAGAATGCGTTATTGTCGAGCGCTGAACTCACTTGAACTTGGATGGAAACAAACCATTATGTCCTGTTTTGTTCTTCCTGTTGCTAAATGAGTCCGCCACAAGTGCAGCTGTGTGTTTAATTCTAGTTCTCGCTCTTTATGGTGAGGACGTCTTTGCACGTTTGCTCAAAGAGAATCGGTAACAGCAGGTTTAGGATGGACTACTTTCGCGTTTTAATATGGCGCGCTGTTGATTGACAGCACTGTGGGAGGTGACATCTGTGGTGCCCATCACAGATGTGGCTTTATAACACACACACACACACACACACACACACACACACACACACACACACACACACACACACACACACACACACACACACACACACACACACACACACACACACACACACACACACACACGCAGAAACACACAAACACACCATGACAGCCCTTAAAAATATTACACAGGGTGTGAGGGTGAGGGTGTGTTGTTGTTGCATTGTTTTGCAGACAGCGCTGTCATTATTATATAATTCAGGCGTTTGCATTGTCTTTGGGTCACACACACACACACACACACGCAGTTTGCAGTCTGAAGGAAGAATCTTTTATTCCTCATGTATTGTAGTGATCTTCATTTTAACAAACGGCTGAAATGATTCTGTGATGATGAGGAGTTGCTCTCCCTCCCCTGATGCCTTCTCTGCTTCTCCTCTCTTATCAACATTCATCGTTACCACTTAATGCTCCAAATTCTCATTTCCTGGGTGTGTGATTAGCTGCTTCTCATCTCATCTAACACAGAGCTGTCTATTACAGACCCTGAAGCATGTTCATTTGATGATTATATGTCGGCGGAGTGAGGAGTTATAGTTTTAAGTCCCTTCCCTTCTTGTTTGCAGGTTTATTTTATATAGCTTTTGTCATATTGTGCAAAGTAAATATTCACATTTCATAAAGAACTTAGTGATTAATGAATGAATGGTCATAAGTCTTTGAATAAGTCACTTCAGCTTCAGCGGCTTCATGATTGTTGAGTGTTCTTTTGCCTGCTCCGTTTCCTCATATCACACTTTATTATAGTGCGACGGAGAGTGCGATTTTCTTTTCTTTTTAAAAAAAAAAAAAACGAAGTGTGGTTCGCATCGTTTATTTTTTGAGAGCGCTGATCGAGGGCAAGCAGACGCCGTCAGTCACGGCTTTTCACTCTTAAAAATCACTTGCTAAAGTGATAAAACTGCCTCTGGATTCTGTCAAAGTAGCACATTGAGTGGACTGTATGTGTTCCAGCAGCAGCAGCAGCAGCAGCAGCAGCAGCAGCACGTCAGAGGATGACAGGGAGGGTAGAGTGATGACGCACACACACATACACAGTCATCCTGTCTCTATTCATTTTCTGCTAACCCTAACTAGGACTGCACAGTCACAACATGATGAAAATCCATATCATTTTGTTAATATAACAAAAGAAGCCAATTCTTCTCTCTTTATGCTCCACGTAAGGGCCACAGGGGGCGCTGGTGTCAATCCCAGCTGACATGGGGTGAAAGGCCCTCTCACTCTCACACCTACGGTCAATTCTGAGTAGGGCTGAACGATTATGGAAAATAATCTAATTGCGATTTTTCGTGCCAATATTGCGATTGCGATGCGATTATTTCTTAAAGGTCTTAATCTTCTGTATTATTAAACAAAGACAAGCAATACATCATAAGTATGGCCAATACTATATTACATTAAAAATAAACTGTTCTTTCCTGGAAGACAGACCTCTGTTATGATGACATGAGGTGATGCATGAATAGATGATTTTTATTTAACTACTTCAATCACAATAGCATATTTGGAACTTACAAACATCTGAACATAAAGTGCTGAGAAGGAACCCTGGTGTTAAAATGATAGTCAGTCACAATTCACACAAAGTGCAGATTGCATATATATATATATATATATATATATATATATATATATATATATATATATATATATATATATGCATATATATATATATATATATATATATATATATATATATATATATATATATATATATATATACATATATATATATATATATATATATATATATATATATATATATATATATATATATATATATACACACATATTTATAAAAATATGTGGCTTTACCACACTCAGTTTTTTGACATCTGTGAACTGCTAGACAGTCATTAAATATAATAATAATAATAATAAATAAATAAATAAATAAAATATACACACAACCCGTTTTGAAGTGCGTTCATATGGGGAAGGGATGGGAATTTCAGACTTTTTTTTTTTTTTTTTAACGGCAGCGGCAACCGCAGCAATGCGGGGGTGGAAACTAACTATTCTACAGTGTACTACGTCGTTTTAGGCTCAAAAACTGTCCATTATTGAACATCAAAACAGCGATAATAAAAATGAGGGTCAAAAAAAAAAGCGGAGCAGAGAGAAACTCTCCGCTGGCACAGGTGTGTCTCCAGAGGGCTCAGGTTTTTGAACCTGCGCTTGTTGTGTCCACCCCCGTTCTTCACATTAGCGCAAGCTCGTTCGCACTACACACGCGCACACACGCACACGCTTGGACACGCACAGTCACTGAACAGCTGTTCGGACAGCGGCCGAAGCTCCATAGTCACTTTACGACCCGCCCTCACCTATTCCATTCACAAAAACGGGCCGTGACTCGTCCTCCGCAACGCGCGCATGTGAGAGCGCAGGGAGCCTGCATGTGACCAGAGTGCAGCGTCTGTGGTTAGACGATCTCGTTCATTATATTTATATCACATGTTTTACACGCGCATGTCACGTGAACAGCGTATAATCGCAGCCTTTGCGGTTAGAAAATTGCACTTGATCATATCGCGATATTATCGCAAATGCGATATATCGTTCAGCCCTAATTCTGAGTGTCCAGTTTACCCAAATCTGCATGTTTTTGGACTGTGTGAGGAAACCTTGTCACCTTGTCTAACACAAACCTTTTGTACTGGACTTTAAGACTTTAGAGAATTTAGTGATTTATATCCAGGGGACAAACCATGACTGAGTAAAACCTTAGACCACACACACACACACACACACATATATGCTCACACATAGATGAGAAAAAGCAGTGAGGCGTGAAGCTGTTCTGCCTCAGCTTGACCCTCATCATTCTACTTTGTGGGCTCCATTTCATCACAGCGGGCTCTTCTTCTCTTCCATCACCTCTATCACTTCTTCTCCTCCGTCCCCCCTTTTGTCAGACTAATTCATCACCGTGTCCTTGGTTCTGTGACAATTAGTTAAACCGCTGTCCTTGATTTTTGCTAAAGTTTCTCCTTCCTGTCTGTGAATCAGACGCTGAAAGGCGACGGCGACGACGACGGCCTCATGTTTGAGTCCCGCTTGAGCGTCTTTTGTCCGTGTGCTGAATCATGTGCTTAGCTTTTCTCTGCGAGGTCGCACCAGAAAGATTTAGTCAAAAAAAAGAAAAAAGAAGTGTGTTTGACATTGTAAAATCTGATTGAACTGTGTTCAGCAAATCAATTTCTTTCAGTGAACGGTCGCGGCTCATCTGTTATGTATGAACGACTCTGTGTTCCTGCTCTTTTGTGTTTGCAGGTTAGTCAGTGAACAAGTGAGTGTGGAATGTAAAATCAGACAGACAGGACAGACTTTGCACCGTGTGTGTGTGTGTGTGTGTAATGAATGCAATTGCAATCATTTCCTAGACTAACTGTAAGTGTGAGTCACTGTGTTGTGTTTATGCAGGAAGTTAATTGAGCCGCTCTAAAAGGGTTTAACGCAAATTAAAATGGCTTCTTCATCTTTGCAGCAGCGATCAGAGCTGGTTATGATTGCATCTGCAGACCCTGGAGGGCGTCTGTGTGTGTGTGTGTGTGTGTGTGTGTGCATATTAATGTGTGTGTTTGTGTGTGCAGCAGTGCTTGGAGGCAGTAAATCAGTGATTGTTAGGTGTGTGTGTTTCTGTATCTGTTTGTGTGGATGTGTGTGTGTGTGTGTGTGTACAGTACATGCAGGGTCGGTGGCATCTGATTGAATTGTCTGTCAAGTGAAAATCCTCTTATCTGAGTTTATCATCAGCAGAAACAGCAGCAGCAGCAGTTGAGGTGACACACACACACACACACACACACACACACACACACACACACACACACACACACACACACACACACACACACACACACACACACACACACACACACACACACACACACACACACACACACACGACAGAGAGAGGTTGGGAGATGGTTTACAGCCCAATTACACAGCCTGCTGCTGTACTAGAAGAGGGCTTTAAATCTCTGGATTCTGTTCTAAACAATATAAGCTGTGTTGCTCCTCTCTGTGCCACTGATCTCCTCTCAGCTGTACACTCATTCTTTCCAGACATGCTGTCAAACTCATCCTTATCTCAAGTCCTCTCACTGGAAACTTCCTTCTGTGCTGTTTGTTTTATGAAGCTCAGTTTACGCTGTAAAAAAGACGGTTGGTTATCGTCTCATTACCTTCTTTTCCAGTGTCAATTATTAATAATGCCCAAGCTGTGGAAACTGGGATCCAAGCTGTGTGAATTAACCTGAATTGTCACATAATTGTATATTAATCTGCTTTTTATTGTCTAAAAGTGACTAACTTTATATATTTTTTTAATTGTGTACAAACATAATTCCTATTTATTCCAGAAATCTCTATAGACTATAAATACAGTGCTAAACACATGTATTAGACCACCACCCAATGTAAGGTTAAAATAAAAACAAATACATATTTTTCTATGTTTCTGTAACAGTTTGTAGTATGTTAATGCTAATCTAATTATTGTTGTTCAAACTTACATTTAAAAAAAAAACAAAAAAAACATTATTTAACATTATTTCTCCATTAAGTCGTCAAACTATTAAGATTCCCTTATTAGTCCCCTAAAGCTATTTACTTGGATTCTTGAACAGAAACATTAGTTTTAGTGGTTGAATGTTTAAATCATCACTTCCCAGAGAAGCCAGAAGATTTCTGAAATGTTTTCTCATCACAAAAAAAAAGAAGGATTTGTGAGTTTGTTTTCAGTCTACAGCAGAAATAAAGGAAGTGACTTTTGGAGGGCACTGTATTCACTCCATCCCCTCCTCCTTCCATCCATTCATGGCTGGTGTGGGACTAGTTGTCATGGTTACCGTGTCCATGGCATCACTAAAGCCTGAATGTGACTTGTGCTGCGAGGAGCTACAGAATAGTACAGTAGAACACTGAGAAGAACTCCTGTATGCTCCTGTCTCTCTCTCTCCTCTCTTCATTCATGCATCGGTTTGGTGTGAAATGCATGCGCAGACAAACACAGAGCAGTTAGCGCTGAGAGTCTGTGATGGCTCTGACACTCGGAGGAGAGTCTGTGTCATTACTCATCACAGCGTCTGTGTCTTTGAGATAGGTCCATTTTCTTAAAGGTCCCTGATGTTAGAGGGAACACTGGCAACCTTTAGAGGCCAGTGTCGTAAATCACCTTACAGAATTATAAATAAACACTGTGTGTGTGTGTGTGTGCGCGTGTGTGTGTGTGCGCGTGTGTGTGTGTGTGTGTGTGTGTGCGCGTGCGCACGCACGTGTTTGTGTGTAGTAGAGAGGAGGACTCTGGCATCAAGTTGCATATTGAAGAACTGCTCATATTTGTGAAGATGGATGCTGGCAAATTTTACTGGAAGCATGATGTGAAATTGTTGTGTGTGTGTGCGTGTGTGTGTGTCTTGTCATACAAGACGATTGCTGTGAGATGGAGACAGAGCGAAGAAAGAAAAAAAACAGTTGCCATAGTTTCACGCTTCTCCTGCTCGGGGTTGATTAAGGAAAATGTTCAGACTCCGCCCCCTCCTCATGTATGCTACTCATTAATATGCATGCTTGTTTTTATGATTATTATTTCTATCCCTCTTTATGTCATAAAATCCTCCGGTGCGTTCACGTCTTTGTGTTTCCTCCTCCTCCTCCTCCTCCTCGTCCATTTCTCCGTCTCAGCAGTTTTAGCTGTCACTTGTGACCTTTGACCTTTGTTGCATAGCAACAGCGGCGATGCAAACTGCATGCGTTGTGATCACATCTTCAGTGAATGAGCTGATCTCTCAGGTCCTGTCTCGTGTGTTTTTGTCTTGTGATGAATTACTTTATTCTTCACATGAAGACAAATCTGTACAGTCACATGTTCCCAAAGTGCCTTATTTCCATCTTCTCTTCTTTATTCCTCTATTTTTTTTCATTTAATCTCAGTGTTTTTCTTTTTAAAATTCCACTGTTGGTTTTTAAAGCTCTTAACAATTCTCACCTCTCTGAACTTCTTCTACATCCTGAGCTCTGAGGTTTAATAACAGGCTTCTTTTAGAGGAGCCAGAATCCCAGGGTGATCGGACCTAAATCACTTTTAAAGACTCACCTCTTCTCCATGGCCTTCATTTCAGGATAAAAAACAGTCAACCCGGACACTTCTGTATGTAGTTTTGAACACTTTACTCTTCTGTTATGTCACTATTTTTTATTGATTTCATGTTTTTAGCTTTTCATGTTTACTTACTTACTAAGTAAATTAAGCAACACTTTTTTGTTGCTGTGCCTTTAATGTAAAGCACCTTGGTTGTTGTTTTAAATGTGCAAAAGTTGACTTGCCATTTTCTATTAACCCTATATCTAAGTAGGAAACGGCTCGTCTTTGTCACGTCACTTTTTTGATGTTTATGGCCGCATTAATGTTCAAGGTTCACTCCTGATTGACTCATCCTCATCATCGTCCGTGTGTAGAAACAACACTTTACATTGTTGTTATATTACTGGAGACTGAAGGTGTGAGTTGATGCACTGGTTATGGATTTAAGACGTGGACCAGTGTTTACGTTTAAGGTCGTGTGTGTGTGTGTGGCGTGAGACAGGATAGAGACAGAGCACACAGGAAGCAGGAAGTATAGGATGTTGTGTTACTATTTCTGACTGCAAGTCACAACCATGAGTGTGGGAATAGTTGTGTGATGATGACACTGTAATTAGAGACGAGTGAGGAGCAGCTCATGTTATTGTTTGTGTATTTATGGGCTGTACTCTCTGTGTGTGTGTGTGTGTGTGTGACCTTGTGTATATTACCAGCATCCACTCTCTCCCACTTATCTCCCGATCCCTCGCTTTGTTCTTCCTCCTCTCCTGCCACTTCTGTCCCCCCTCTCTCTCTTTTTTATGCATGTATTGACGAGCGCTGACATTGTAGCGATTACACAACGCCATTATTGACGATCAAGTTACCGATGTCCTCGTCCGTGCTATTAATTTGACCGACGCCAGCGCAGGATTTCCTGTAACGGCTTGTGCTGCGCTTCCTGTCACATCCACAGTGGACTGTGAAGCCTTTCAATAAAACAGCAGTACATGTTTTTATATGTAAGTGGAACAAACGATGGCACAGATGGCAGAGTCCGCATATAGATGGGTATTAACCCCATGTGGTGCCGAGGGGTCAAAGACTGACAAGACGCGTGACTCATCACAAACCTCGCGACCTTGTGCATCTTCATTTGCGTCCATTCGAGTTAGAAGAATGTGACAAAGGAGAGGAGGAAGACTTTTAAAACCTTTATATTCATATATAAATATTGAATAATTTGTTGCAGAACTAGTTGTGGGTTATCGCTGCAGTTATCTTGTCTCTCGTCTTCTTGTCTTCAGCTGTTCCGTGACTTAGCGGCAGCAGCGCTGGCAAACACAGAGACAATCCTGTTAAGTAGTGAGGAGGATTATGAGTCTAAGTATGTGCCGTGCTGATAGTTATCTGTTCCTCTTATTCTGCCAGCTTGAAATGAAACTCGATGATCTCGGTGCATCTTTTCCCTTCTCCCCTGACTCTCTCTCTCAGTCACGTCTGTCACAGCAGGTGTTGCTCCAGTGGAAAAAAGAGCACAGATAATTCATGTGAGGCCAGAATGAACATGGACAGATGGAGAGGCTGTTGTCGACGAGTAGCTCAGAATCAGTGAGTCAGCTCTGTCCTCCAGTCCAAACGTCAGAAGTTTCTAAAGGTGCAGAGACAACAGAGGCCCAGACTGATAAAGACAGACGGAGACATTCCTGACAGATCTGGGTCCCTGCCAGCAGATGCAGGTCGAGAGGACAACACGTCACTGGACATATCATCAATATATGTCTATATATATCTATATATACTGCACAGATAAGTCAAAACTCTCTTATCCTATTATTGTAAATCTTACAGTAGCTTTATTCATGGTTCTTCTCTGTTTTATTGTAGTTTTAAATCCATTGATCTTACTGATCCACAGCAAAGGTTTGATTATTGACTAATTATTAAGGATTACTAAAACTAAAGGACATTTTAAGGGAAGTGTAACGTTTGTCAAAGTCATTCTGTTTCACATTTATTCTGATGACCCACAGCATTCCTAGCATTTCATTCCCGGCTCCGTGCAGACGTGGAATTTCAAAATCTTAATCCTGCAGCAGATGGTGTAGTGTAAACAGAAATGTCCATTATATAAATAAATCTATATTTATTTTTCACAGTAATGAGACTGAACCTGGGTTCTTTCTTTGGATTTAGATAGAGGTTTAAAACTTCTCCCTAAAGTAGGCCAGTTATTGTCCTCGTCTGGACCTTCTCTGTTCTTCTCCTCTTCCGTCTCCTCTGTTCTTCTTCTCTATTCTCCCCATTTCTTCTCCTCTTTTCTCCTCTATTCTTCTCTTATGTCCTCTGTTCCATCAGTCAGAGCTGCTGTTATTTGAAATGGAGCAGGTGCTTCTCGCTCCATTTTCCAGGATTGAGTGGTGGCGTCAGTGAGAGACCTTTTATGTTTTCTCCTGCTTTTTTCCTTATGTTTTTGTTGATGCTTTCAGTTTTTGTGTGTGTGTTGTTCTTTTATGTCTCTCATATGTAGTCTACTTGTTATTTGTGACTTTTATTTTGTAAACCCAGCACTTTAGAGCGTCCCTGTGTTGCTTTGAGACACTTTGACAAGTCATGGCTGTTGCAGGGTTTAAACCTGTGGGAATTGTCAGCGCTGTGATTGGACAGTTTTCCAGCAGCAGCAGCAGCGTTGATGCGGCATCAGCTTCCCCTCCCACATGTTCCCGTTCTGTCCCTACTCACCTCACGTCTCCCTCTGTGTAATTGATGTCAGAAGCAACAGTGAGATTTGGAGGATACATGAGCTAAAAATGTGAACATGCCCTTACTTGGCTACAGCTACTTCATAACTTCTGCAGAGCGAGGCTGCAGACAAACACTGGCCCCTAGTGTTTGCTAAAGAGTCTTACACCTCATCAGTGTGATTCTGAGAGATAATAAAGGTGCAAATGCTGTTTTATCTTCAATTTAATTGAGACACTATATCCACATTATGACTGCGCTATAATTAAAACAAAATAATTGCAGGTACTTTTCTTCAATCATTGTTTATTCATAAAATACTTTACAATATCTGCATTAGTGCATCACATTAAAACAAAGAATAAAAAAACACTCTGAGTTTACAGGAGTAAAATGGACAATAAAACCGAGGAAGGAAAACCCAATAAACCAACAAGATAAGAATCAATAAAATTAGAAAATGTACAATTAAGAACAGAGGGAAATGTATAGTGTTCAACATAAAGTATTTCAATATAATGTTTATGCATTGCCCAGGCATTATGGGATTTGGGATTTAGAGATGTATTCTGCCTATAAAGAAGTTTTACTTCATACCAAATACCAATCATTAATCACACTGATGATTACTGATATTTAAAGATTTAATGTAAACAGCTCTCATAATAACTTTGTCATGAAAGTTTTATCGCACATCTGTGGTTTGGGATTTACCAAATGTGGGTTAGAGTTGAAATTCCAAAGTGTGTGTGCATCAGCCAGAAACCGACCTTTGTTCTGTTGTGTTTGACTTAAATATCTGTGCGTCTGTCCTCTGTCTTCTGTCTTCTGTCCCTCCATCATCACTCTGTCTCTGCTTCTTTTCAATGAAAATCTGCTTCCTTGAGCCACTTCCTGTCCTCGAACCCCTTTTCCCACAAGCCTGCTGCATATGTCCATTTTTTATATATATAACTTCACTTCACTTCCCGTTTTGGTGCGGCGCGGCGTTGCGTGTGTGTGTGTGCAGATAGTAGCGAGGTTCTTGTGGTATTGCACACACACACACACACACACACACACACACACACTCATGTGTTGGCTAACTCTTTGCAGTTGTAAGACAGTGAGCGTGTGTGTGTGACAGCAGGGACACGGTGAGACAGGGTTAGTGACATGGACACAAGTGGACACAGACATGTGGAGGCTCTTGTTCCGCACCAAGACTCGTGCAAGAGAGGCAAGTGGCTGCTGTGCATCTGTTTGTGTGCACGGTATATTTTAGATGCAAAGATTTCATCTGTGGACTCAACAAGTGCCACTATTTGTGAAGACGTTGCTAATGAAGTGACTGATTGTGTGCTCTCGTGTTGCTTTGTTGCACTCGTACTCGCAGCAGCAGCAGCAGCAGCAGCAGCAGCAGCAGCAGCAGCAGCAGCAGCAGCAGCAGCAGCAGCGTGTCGTGACCTTGTGGAGGATGTTAAAATGAAACCGGGCTCATGTCTGCACACTTAAATCCCAGACAATAGCAGTACTTTTGTGTGTGGCCTGTCTTCAGAATCTCTCTGGAGCAGTAATTATTGTGAGAAACCTCTCCCCTGCTGCTGCTGCTGCTCCTGCTGTGTTGAAGTTACTGTGCAGGAAGGAAGTACGATCAATTCGAGAAAAGAGGAAGTGAGAACTCGGAGGGAAGAAGAGGTTTCCTGTGACCAAAATGCTGCTCTTCTGTGCGCATGTGTATGCAAATGAGTTTGTGTTATTTCACGTAAAAAACAGATCTGTTCCGATGGTGACTTCTCTATTCTAACTCAACCATCCTCCCTTCCTAGAATGAGTCTCATATTACCTGGATAGAGAGGGACTTTGCCAATATTAGAGTCCAGGTAAGTGGTGACGAGTCGTTCAGCTGCTTCAGATCAGACCACCGCTCCTCCTCTGCTGTTCTCCAGCTCTGTCTGCCTTTAATCCCCTGTACATTAACACACCTTTACATTTTCATCCCTGAATATTTAATTTAAAAGCAGTCGCACCCATGTTTAACCCAGTTTCCCCTCCGTAAGTGTGGATCACACTGCACCGTTTGGTCAAGAGACATTGACTTTTAATGTATTTGGCGGCACAGCGGGGAAATGACCGCAAACCTTGTTATGATAAAATAAATAGATAATTAAAGGAAGAAGTTAAATGTGGTTTAAATGCTCTTTTTGGAGAGAAAGCAACAAAAACTGAGGCAAAACATTTGGTTGGAGACATCAAAATCATGATATGGATGGAGATAGATACAGTATATATATGTTGAATTATTACCCAGTCCTGCACAACAGTCCACTCTCTCTTGTTAATAAGGTATTTGGAAAGAGCAATAAAGTGAGTTTCATTGGGAAGGAAGAGGGTAAACGGTCACTGAGGACAGGACTGAGCTGTTTTAAGAGGCAGGATGGACACGAATAGACCATAATGAGAGGAATGAGAGGGGACGAGAGGGACCAATCGCTCAGCGGACTTTACCTCGTCCTCTCTCCGTCTCCTCGTCCTCTAACCTCACACTCTGTGGAGTTGTGATGCAGTGAGTTGAGACTCATCAGTTCCTGATGACACACAAACGCATGAGGTGTTCTGCAGCATTATCTACAATCATGTGAGCAAACTACTCCTTTTTTTCTTATTCTCTCTCTCTGTCACACATGTGTGTGCGTGTGCCTTGTTGGGTGCAGGACTGTGAGAACAAGAGCTGGCTCTTCCTTCCTGCATGATTTGGTTCCAGTTCACTTCAGATGCACTCACTCGCTGAGGGCACTCGAGGCTAATCAGAGCAACAGAGAGAGAGAGAGAGACAGAGGGACAATGATGGAGAAGATGAAGAGTTAATAAAAGGAGAATGCTGTAAAGGCCTCTTGACCCTGCACAGAGAATCGATAAAGGACAGAGGCTGAAGAGGTTTTTGTCTAAATATACCTGCAGTACCCACAGAATGAAGAGTAAACTGAGAGCAGGGCTGAGGCTGAAGTGTCCTCCTGCAAGGATGAGGTGAGTTGTGAGTCCTCGTGTGGGCAGGATGATGAAACGGTCCGAGCAATGCTGAGATGGACAAGGACAAGAGAAAGTTCAACTTTTTCAACTTGCTCGCCCTCTACCTGTCCAAGAAGAACAAGGCTTTGTCGAGCAGCTGCAGATCGACAGCTGCTGCGTCTGCGACAGACACCGACTCTGAGTCTGCACCTGCTCCAAGAAACACCTGGACGGTAACAAAGACGACTCTTATAGATATAAACGTGGAGCTGTTGTTGTTGTTGTTGTTGTTTTTCACGTTGCTAATTAAGATGCTGCAAAGTAGACGCTGCAAAGTGCACTGGAGACTTTTTTTTGTGGTTGCTTTAATATCCAGTGAGAAGCTGCAGCTGAGAGTTCGTGCACATTCAAACCAACTCTGGTTTCCTGTTGTCAGACACAGTCTTCAGGTTGAATGTGTTGTCAGTGGATTGTGATCATTTCTACAGCCACTGTCTGATTTTATCACATATCAGTTTACATCTTTGCGCTTTCCCACAGTCACAGAGGAGGAGTCGTATCAAACTGTTTTGTTTGACGAGTTCTAAAACACAAATATAAACTCCGTTTACTGTAGTATTAAATATGTACACAGGTATCTGCATCTGTTTGTATTCTATTTATTTGTATCACAGCTTCTGCAGTTTCACATGCCATTATTTTATTTGTTGCTCTCATCTCCAGAACGATCAATTAAAAATTCAAGACGTAAAACAGGCGAGATGTTTGTTCTCCAAAAATATTGAAATTAAACGTTTCATGAGAAGATGTTTTTTGTCTCCCCTTAAACCATAGTGTTAATTAAACTGTCTTTATGCTGCATAAGCGTATTACAGTGCAGGGTCGGGGGGGGATTTTGTGCATCGTGAGAAAAGTGTTGTTGTTGTTGTTGTCGTGTTGGTGAACTTCTGCAGGGTGTTGATGGTTCGTGGTTAAGGTTTGACACATCAGTCACCAGCAGCTCCACCCTGTGAACTCACACACACACACACACACACACACACACACACACACACACACACACACACACACACACACACACACACACACACACACACACACACACACACACACACATACACACACATTTGCATTTGCCCTTTCCAAAAGAGTGCACCAGTGGATTTTGGTGAAACTCTCAGTTTATGCTGCTTTTCCAGAAACCTCATTTAAAAAGAATAATAACACTCGCTACCCACAGGATATAATCACTCATTACTGACACACACACACACACACACTGCTCTGCTTCCTCTTTCTGATGAATTCTATTTTTGATGAACTGCTGTGTACAAAAATGACTGTGCATCACACAACAATCCGTACAAAACAAACCCACAGTATTTGTCACCGTTTCAGCCCATGATGAGTGTTTTATCACTGTTTTATCACAGTTTCTCCATCTGTTTTCCACTCCACAGGAAGATGGAGACATCAAGGAGATCAACATCACCCTTGTGGTCAAAGAGGGCTCAGAGAAGGCTGATGCCTCTCAGTTTGAGCTGCTCAAAGTTCTGGGACAAGGATCCTTTGGAAAGGTCATTCTCTTCTCTCCACCCTGCTGTTTGTTTACCCTGAGCCCGAAAGAACTCAGATCTCAGATTTATAATGTTTTTCTAATGTTTTTCTGTGCATACGTGCAGGTGTTCCTGGTACGAAAGGTGACGCCTCCGGACGACAACCAGCTCTATGCCATGAAGGTGCTGAAGAAGGCCACGCTCAAAGGTAATCGGAGATGGGAGCTGCTTGAAAATGCATGTATCATTTATTATTTATTGAGTTTTGAGAGAAAATCAGGAGAATTGATCTGAGACAAACCCTGAGTTGGAATCATGGGAATAAAACACAGCTTCTTTAATGGACATCCTGTGAGTGTGTGTTTATAAATCACATCCTCAGACTTTACAGTCAAAGTTATGATTCATTTTTATTGTGCAGAATTAGTTTTTGAGCCAAGCCAACTTTGACTTATTTCCAGACATTTTGAGTACTTTTGCTTAGGATTAAAGGTGCATTATGTAATAAATCTAAAGCAACTGGCCATAAAATCCTCCTAATATGTCACAGAGACTCAGGAATAATGTTCATATAACAAACTGAACTCACCAACAACAACAGCACAGCCAAAATATTTACATTAAAAAAAATATTTTGCAGACTGCAAATCATGTTTATGTTTAGAAATCATGTTTTGGCATGTGGCGCCACCTGCCGCCGTCTACCAATCATTGCAGTCAGTAGAGTCTCAGCTGCCGAGCAACCATGGGTTGCCAGTTACGTCAGAAAATGAAACCTAAAAGACCTCGGTATTTTGAATTTGAATGTAGTAACCGTTTTTGGCCACATTCTTACATATGGCACCTTCAAATTATAGTATATAGTAAAAAATAATAATTCAATCAGATTATTTATAGGTTGTGCTGAAGAAAGGACATACAACGCTCTATACTGCACATTCTTACGTCCTCTGTTTATACATTTTAACATAAAAGCAGCGTAAATGTCGGGTCAATGTGAAAACGGGGTTATTTTATGCTTGAACTTTAAAGACGACACCTTGTTGTTGTCGAGCTGCAGCTGTTTGATGCTTTCGAAAAGCTTTCACTACGATTTCTGTGGCGCTTTAGCTGCTTTTTTGAGCCTTAGTTTCACATAAATGGGTGTAGGCTTTTCCTGCAAGTGCATAAATACATACGCTGTCGACCACCACGGCTTACTGTGAGATTTCTTTCACAGTCGCACACTGGTGTGGTCGTATTCTTCATGATGAAGTCGCACCTCAAATAGTTTTTATTGACTGGAGTGCAGTAATATGTGGTATTGAATTAGTCATTATTTGAAAATGCAGCGTAGTTACGATTATAATTTACAAACACGACACATAAGCACACTCTATGTATCGAAATAAATAATTTTCTTCCATAATTTAAGTCTTTATATAAATAAATAAGGTATTGATCATTTGTTTTACTGTGCACACACTAAAACCATTCTTCTACTCTTCTGTTTTGACTTTTAAAATGAAATACGTTTCTAAATACTGACTCTTTACTCTCACATAATGGTGTCTGATTTAAATGTACACGCACACCTCTGTCCTTCAGTGCGAGACCGTGTGAGGACCAAGATGGAGAGGGACATTCTGGCAGAGGTCAATCATCCGTTTGTTGTCAAACTGCACTATGGTGAGTCGGCCTTTACGTCTCAAACCTAATATATAACTAATAATTCAGTCACTGTTTTAGTATTTTGTGCAGAACGTTCTCATCAGTTTGTGTTTCTTGATTCATTAAATATGTGTAGCATTCCAAACTGAAGGGAAGTTATACTTGATCCTGGACTTCCTCAGAGGAGGAGATCTCTTCACGAGACTCTCTAAAGAGGTGAGCGGGGCCACATCTTCATGTTTTCGGTCAAAATCAGCAGAAGCATTTTAGCTTTAGAGTCATGTTTGAGCTGTTTACTTCTTCTATTTGGGTAGACCAGTAATTATCATTCTTGGTAATAGACATTCATGTTTTTATTGTTTCACGTTCTCTCCTGATTCCTCTCAGGTGATGTTCACAGAGGAGGATGTGAAGTTTTATCTGGCAGAGCTGGCTTTAGGTCTGGATCACCTTCACAGTCTGGGCATCATTTACAGAGACCTGAAACCTGAGAAGTAAGAGCTTAAAGTCACAAACATACTTTTCACAGGATGACAAATCAAACTTTACTCTTCGTTGAATACATTCCTGTAATCTTCGTTTAAAAACTGTTTCTGAAGAGGTTTATTTTTTATTATTATTGGAGTAATAAGATGTGGACACACAGTGATGGGGTTTCAAAATTATATTATATTCGTTCATTTCCAAGAGCCCTTTGGAATTTTCTTTTTTATTTTCAATTTGCACTTCAAACACGCTGAATTATCCTTCCTCACAAACCTTGTTGAGTGGATCTTTGAAGCCTCTCATTATGAATGCAAACCTGCATCATTACACTTTTACAAAGGCCTTCGGAGTGTTTTTGATCCTGCAGCAACTCACATTTCTTTTTCTCCTGATGCTCATGGTTCACTAGTGCCACCACGTGTTATTTACCAATTATCAATTTATCTTAGATATTATATTATTACAGTAACTGCTGTGTGTTATTTCATGATTAATAAAATATTATCGCCTTCTAAGATGACTTTTTCCCCTTTTAGCATTCTCCTGGACGAGGAGGGTCACATCAAACTCACAGGTGAGTCTCCTCCTGCTCCTTCTCTCTCATGTACTTTGTTTGCATGACTTCAGAGGGCATTACATTCATTTCCTGGAGACTTACTCTAACCCTAGACCATAATTACTCACCGCACGATGACAGTTTTATCTTCGCTGCCTCGAGTTATCTGCATATGGGGCCAGTAAAATGTTCCCCCAGGTTAATTATTAGACTTTATTCTATTGTCGTCGTCTTTTATTTACCGCATGTCCTGGCCCCGCTGAACCAAAGGTGAACTTAGAAGAAGCAGTAAATCAGGAAAGTTGAGAGTGTGACAAATAGAAATGGGTTGTAAGGTGAAATATAAATTTAATGTAAGGTTTTTGGTAAATAAAAGACATTCTCATGCCGTAGTGCATTGACTGTGTTGTGCTTTTCTTTTCAGATTTTGGTTTGTGTAAAGAAGCCATCGATCATGAAAAGAAAGCTTACTCCTTCTGTGGCACTGTGGAGTACATGGCACCGGAGGTTGTGAACAGGCAGGGTCACATCCACAGCGCTGACTGGTGGTCATTTGGAGTACTAATGGTGAAAAAAAAAAAAAACTTTTAAGAGCGTAACAGCTCTGAGTGGAGCCCTAGACTTTAAATTAATGTGGTTTATTCTTCTTCTCGTAGTTTGAGATGTTGACAGGAGCTCTGCCGTTTCAAGGGAAGGACCGCAAAGAAACGATGAACCTCATTCTGAAGTGAGCGGAGAGTAAATCACACAGAAGCCACGAGCAGGAGAAGTAGTAAAAGAACCTCACTTGATTTGTGTCGTCTTGTCGTCTCCGTGTTTCAGGGCGCGTTTGGGAATGCCTCAGTTCCTGAGCGGAGAGTCTCAGTCTCTGCTGCGAGCTTTGTTCAAGAGGAACCCTGCAAACAGACTGGGTTAGACATGACAAACACAGATGGAAGCACAAATGCTGTTTGACACAAATGTGTTCTTAGATCTGGTTTGAGAGTCATTTGTGTAAATGTTGATGTTCCAGGATCTGGTGCCGACGGTGCCGAGGAGATCAAAAGACACTGTTTCTTCTCCACCATAGACTGGAATGTGAGTGTTTATGATAAGCGTTTTAAATGTATGCTCCGCACAAACCTTACAATGTCGGCTCCTTATTCAACTTTGTCTTCCTTTCAGAAACTATTCAGGAGAGAACTGAAGCCTCCGTTCAGGCCGGCTGTGGCTCGTCCAGATGATACTTTCTACTTTGACTCAGAGTTCACCTCACGCACACCTAAAGGTGAAACGTTAAGCCTGTTTAATTGAAAGATGTGTTTTCCTCCCTAAAAGAAGGATGTTTAAGTTTCTGAAAGTGCTTTAGGATCGTCAGGCCGCTGACGAAAAAGCTGATTTCCAAAATGTAAGGCAATTAGCGGTATAAAAAAAGGAGTTAAAAAGCCCGGTTCTGGTTTTATTGCAGTGGCTTTTTGATGAGCACAGTTTATATGACGACCAGTATCTTTTTATTTCCACACTTGACCTTGCATGATCACGTTACAGACTCTCCTGGCGTTCCACCAAGTGCCGGAGCTCACCAGCTCTTCAGAGGCTTCAGTTTCATCGCGTCCACTCTGCTGGAGGAGGAAGGTTTGCTGGAGCCGGTGCAGCCTCCGCCGCACCCAGTGGTCCAGGTGAGACTGCAGCGTCACTGTCTGCAAACACACAGACACACACACACGCCTGTTATGTTATGTGTCCATTGGTGAAGACATGAAGGGTTTAAGAGCTTGTTTTATGCCTGGCAGCATCAGAAAGTGCATGTAGTGAATCGACAGAGACTGTTTTTTTTTTTACTATAAGAGAGAGAACTTCTTGCCTCAGCTTCCCTTCTTCCTGTGTCAGCTCACGTCTCCACTTCACTGCCTCTCTCTCTAAACTCTTCCTCTGCAGCAGCTGCACGGGAAGAACCTGCTGTTCAGCGACGGCTACGTTTTGAAGGAAGACATCGGCATGGGCTCCTTCTCTGTGTGCAAGCGATGCGTCCACAAAACCACCAACACAGAGTACGCCGTCAAGGTGTGAACACGCTGCACGAATACAAACTGCAGGATCTGTGGTTCCTAAAATCAAATGTTTTAAAGGAAGTCGTGGTTCAATTTGAAGTTGTCAACATGAGTAGCAGCAGGAAATATTATAAGGTGTTCTCGATAATGGGGGTCAGTAGGAATTGGCGGCTAAAAACGTTTGATAACCATTAAGTATTATTTATAGATTCAGAAATTGTGGGGTAAAAGCATAAGTGAACTTCTGCAGCAGTGTGTGGAGGAAAAAAACATCTTCAGATATATTTAAATATGTAAATAGTGTTGGGCTTAAGTTTTATTTTGCCATTGACGATTGTTCATCGAGTGCACATTTGCATGTTCATTCTAAGTTTAAAAAACCAAAGTCATTAAAGTGGTTTACTCGTTTAATATCAACACACTTAGTGCATCACTTTGAATATGAAAGTGCGAATTAAGTCGAGGCCACTTTTGTGATTTTACTGCTCCAAGATAAAAAAAACAAAAAAACAAGAGTGACACTAGGTGTCACACACTGTCTACTCTGAGGTGTTTGACCCCCAAATCATACATTCTTGGGCTGGCCCTGGGTTAAAAAGTACAAAAAAACATTTATGGAGCTTATATTGAATGTAAAGCATCATGTGTCTTTTTCTTTTTGTGTGTGTGACAGATGATTGATAAGACCAGTACGGACCCGTCTGAAGAGATCGAGATTCTTCTTCGATATGGACAGCACCCTAACATCATAACACTGAAGGACGTGAGTGCAGCGGAGGCACACGTGTGTGGATCACACACTGTTGGCTGCTCTGTGATAACGTGTGTATGTGTGTGTCTGTTTGTTTGCGTGTCTCAGGTGTACGACAACAGTAAGCAGGTGTACATGGTGACGGAGCTGATGCGCGGCGGTGAGCTGC
Organism: Microchirus variegatus; assembly: GCF_963457635.1. NCBI lineage: Eukaryota > Metazoa > Chordata > Actinopteri > Pleuronectiformes > Soleidae > Microchirus > Microchirus variegatus. Next base: position 29,201,629 of record NC_139803.1, read on the forward strand.
TGGATCGCATCCTCAAACAAAAGTTCTTCTCGGAGCGAGAGGCGAGCGCCGTGCTTCACACCATCACCAAGACTGTGGAGTACCTGCATTCACAGGGGGTGAGCAAAGACGTTTCTGAGTGAATAATCTGCAGACATTAGTGTTCTTTTCTATATTAAAAATCGTAAAAGTGGGGGAGAAATAAATGAGCAAAGTCACTTTGACACTTCAGACCTGACAGGTGATTTATGAAGGGCAGCAGAGTGTGAAGTGTTTGGATAAGAAATGCCATCACAAAGAAATACACAAAAGGCTCTAGTTTCATTTTAACAATTTGTTATTCTTGACTTGTCAGTGCGTAAACTATTCAGAGGCTTTTCCTGCTGTGCTCACTGTCGGAGGACGTCGGGTTGTGTCAGCGTCAGCGTCCCCGTGTGTTGTCACAGCAGATACTTTGACATTTATGGCCGACCTGTGTAAATCTCCCCAGGTGGTTCACAGAGACCTGAAACCAAGCAACATCCTCTACGTCGACGAGTCGGGGAACCCGGAGTCGATCAGGATCTGCGACTTTGGCTTCGCGAAGCAGCTGCGCGCCAACAACGGCCTGCTGATGACCCCGTGCTACACCGCTAACTTTGTGGCCCCCGAGGTGAGACGATCACATGACATCAGAGTCGAGAACGACAACCAAAAACGACACCACATCACCGTGTTTCTCTGTCTCCGACTGCGATGCAGGTGTTGAAGCGTCAGGGCTACGATGAAGGATGTGACATTTGGAGTTTGGGAGTGTTGCTGTACACCATGCTGGCTGGGTAAAAGGAAACACTCAAACACAACTGACTCACACAACTGCTCTCATCTCTCTAACTCTCTCTAACTCAAATTTGCCAGTTTCACTCCATTTGCCAATGGGCCTGAGGACACACCCAATGAGATCCTGAACAGGATAGGCCACGGACACTTCAGCCTGACCGGAGGAAACTGGGACACTGTGTCAGAGGCTGCCAAGGTACAGATTCTCCACATTCTCCTCAACCTTACATCTGTTCCTGAGATATCCCCCCCCATCAGTGTCATAGCTGAGGTTTGCTCTCTTTAGGACCTCGTGTCCAAGATGCTTCACGTGGATCCTCATCAGAGACTGACTGCCAAACAGGTCCTCAGGCACCCATGGATTGTCCAGAGAGACAAACTCCCCAACAGTCAGCTCCCACATCAGGACCCCAAACTGGTCAAGGTAACAGATAGATAGATAGATAGATAGATAGATAGATAGATAGATAGATAGATAGATAGATAGATAGATAGATAGATAGATAGATAGATAGATAGATAGATAGATAGATAGATAGATAGATAGATTTGACTTGACTTTATTGATCCCTTGAGATGACTCCCTCGGGGAAATTAGATAGATAGATAGATAGATAGATAGATAGATAGATAGATAGATAGATAGATAGATAGATAGATAGATAGATAGATAGATAGATAGATAGATAGATAGACTTGACTTAATTGATCCCTTGAGATTACTTTCTTGGGGAAAATAGATAGATAGATAGATAGATAGATAGATAGATAGATAGATAGATAGATAGATAGATAGATAGATAGATAGATAGATAGATAGATAGATAGATAGATAGATAGATAGATTTGACTTGACTTTATTGATCCCTTGAGATGACTCCCATGGGGAAATTAGATAGATAGATAGATAGATAGATAGATAGATAGATAGATAGATAGATAGATAGATAGATAGACTTGACTTAATTGATCCCTTGAGATTACTTTCTTGGGGAAAATAGATAGATAGATAGATAGATAGATAGATAGATAGATAGATAGATAGATAGATAGATAGATAGATAGATAGATAGATAGATTTGACTTGACTTTATTGATCCCTTGAGATGACTCCCATGGGGAAATTAGATAGATAGATAGATAGATAGATAGATAGATAGATAGATAGATAGATAGATAGATAGACAGACTTGACTTAATTGATCCCTTGAGATTACTTTCTTGGGGAAATTAGATAGATAGATAGATAGATAGATAGATAGATAGATAGATAGATAGATAGATAGATAGATAGATAGATAGATAGATAGATAGATAGATAGATAGACTTGACTTTATTGATCCCTTGAGATGACTCTCAGGGAAATTAGATGGATAGATAACTGAATCTGAAGTGTGTTAAGGCTTTGTCACAGTTTCATCAGTTATTTTGTCTGTTTTCAGGGTGCAATGGCCGCCACCTACTTAGCCTTGAAGAACTCCCAGCCGCCTCCGGAGCTGAAGCCGATCGAGAGCTCGTTCTTAGCCCAGCGGCGCGTCAAGAAGCTTCCCTCGACCTCTCTGTAGAGACTCCTCGCGAGCAGTCGTCTCACTGGAGACTGACCTAAACCAACCAACCAACCAACCATCCAGACAAGCCTGCTCGGGGACTCACTCTTCGCACATCACTACCAGCCAAGGAACATTGACTGTGGTCCCGCCCTCGTTCTTGTGACCTCAGTTGTCCCCGCGCTCGCTGTCATCGTCCTTGTCCACGCTGGACAGCTGCTGTCCGTCAGTCTCCTTGGACAAAAAAAAGACCAAAAAGATGGATGGGGTGAAGAGGGCAAAAATGAGTGGGTGCTGGGTTTTGGCAGATGTATTAGTCACTTGTGTGTATGTATGTGTGTGTGTGTGCGTGTGTGCATGAGCTGCCAAAAGAATTGACGCAGCCACGTTTTCTTTTCATGATGAAAGTTTCCTCTTCTCGGTCGTCATTGCTCTTGCTGCACGCCTGTCTGTCGGCTCTTGTTCGTCTTCCTGTTCTTCTTTTGTAAACTTGATGAGCTTTATATTTGCGCTCGTGCTGCCAAATCCACCTGTGTTCGCCGCCGCAGAGGCCACAGTATTGTTCAGCTGCTGTTATAAATGTCTTTAAAAGAGCATTTTCAAGATAAATATGAAACATTTCTGCCATCAATGCCTCTTTGGCTTTGGTACATCCAGAAAACAGGGATTCTGGGAAATGTCAGAAGCTGATCATTTGTTTGTTTGTTAGTTCTGGGTTTAAGTCACTCTACGCTCTCTTCTTCTAAAGTATGTTTCTTTTTGTTTTTTTTGTTTTTTTTTAATGAGAGGGTGTATATGTGTGTGTTGCAGTTGCATGACGTCATCTCTGAGTGTGTGTGTGAGTGTGTGTGTGTGTGTCTTGCAGGATGCTGCATGGTCCGGTGATGTGCTGATGTCATGTAGCTTCCCTGTTTCCTCTCCTCTCTCCTCTCTGCTTGGTCCTGCTGGCAAATATTTGAGATGTCTGTTATTTTTATTACGATAAAAACTAGTAAAAAAAAAAAAAAATCGGTGGCTTTCTGTGAAAGAAAACTTGCCCAAAGGAACAATTGTGGCATGTTCAGCTTCTATATTTGCTTTGTTTTCTTTTTGTTTGACTGTGTTTCTTGGATAATGCATATTATTGGATGCCGTTTCATGTGTTGGCTGCTTTTGTTGTTGATCGTTTTTTTTTTGTTGTTGTTGTTTTTCTCAAAAGAAAAAAAGTGGTGATTTAAAAACCAGTGAAAGACAAGCTGAGCGCATCACAATCTGTGAACGTATACATCGTATACACCGTACAGGTCTCTTCTTCTGTTCTGCAGAGATGATCTTTGAGCACTTGATCTCAACCTCTCTGTCCTTTAAAATTCTCTCTGTCGAGTCACTGGTTCTAATGGCACAGATCTACTCTCAGTCTGGAGTTTCTCCAGCAGCCTCTTCCATTCATTGGTTATGATTAAGGAGCTTAACTCTTTGCCTTGTTTCTAACCCTGAATTTGAGACACCTCCAGAAGAGTAAATGTCACTGTCACTGTAAAGTAGGTCCTGCTTCTTTCTGCTCGGTGCCTAAAGGCCTTACACGTGAGGAACACAAGCCAAGCAGCCGGAAGATGCTGTACATGTGTAGAAGGGAAGACCTGTACTGTGGCTACATCATCTATCAAGCAGCTGTCTTACCTCAAAAAGGGATCAAAGTTATATTCCAATTATTTGTTTGGTGGCAAAACTCTCTCTCCTTTGACTAAATTTATGGTAAGATGTTATTGTATGATAAAGATGAAGATTTTTATATCTTACAAATATTAAAAATTCAGTTGCTACAACAAACTGTCCACCCTCAGATAAATCATCGACTGTCTCTTAACCGTTCACACACACTCTCTAACCTCATGCTTTGAATTTATTTACTTTACAGATAAAAGTTAAAGTAATTTATAGATGGAGATGTCTGTACGAGAGCGTCACAGCAGGTTCTGTTGCACAGTGTGAGCTCATATCATCTTTAAATTCTACCTGCTGTTGTGTCTCTGTAAGCACAGCAGTGAGCGCTTACATAACAGTTACCCGGGCACTGAAGCTCCTGCTGCATCTGTGTTCCTCTAAAACACTGGAAATACACACTGGCCTGTTCTCCATCATGTACAAGACTATTTTTACATTTACACAGTATATTCCCAGCGGTTTATGTTTCATGTCATTTGACGTCATTGTAATTCTCACTGCGATGGATGACTTCCTGCACACACACACACACACACACACATACTGCAGCACAGGGACTACAGATATTGATTAGAGAACCGTGGAGAAACAGCTTCATCACTGCCATCTGTCCCACAGCTGAAAACAAAGGGAAGTTCTGCAGTTTTTCTCCAGCTTCTGTCTCCTGGTTTTACTTCAGTTATCAGCTGAAGCTGCTGCTCTAACGGATGTCGAATTTTCTTCACAGTTCCGAACAGCGACAGTGTGTAAGGGGGCGAATGTGAGAGTGGATGAAGATCCTTGTCTGGTCTGTGAAGGAGGACACTGTCCAGGCCTGAATAATTTAGTAGAAGTTGCTCTCTAATTCAAGAGGGCCTTATGATCTTAAATCTGAATCTCTTTTTTTTGTGTTGTTCTAGCTGCTGTGAGTTATGGCTGCAAACCATTCCCTGAGGTTTTTTGCATATGCAAGCACAAAAGGGATCTTACTCTGGCTCTGTACAGCACATGTTTCCAAGGGTAATTTATCATTTTTATGTTGACAAAATGCTTAGCTATTATTCATTCTAACCTCATAACCACGCACAAACACAATGTCAGCGGTTCTACATAAAACACACACAATACAATTCATGGCTCCTGGAAAACAGTGGTACATAGGCCGATCTAAAAGATAAATCATGAAGTCTTCCACGTGTCAAGTACACACTGGCATCCTCTTCTTACAATCATAAATTATTTATACACTTATATTAAATGGACTCAAATGAAATAACACAACATATGTATGCCATTAATAAAATCAAAAGTTTCCGTGTTATTCTATACCCAGTCCGGTAACGATTTACAATAGTAATATAATGTAAATATATAATATATAATAATAATCATTTACTGAAGATGTGCTGTGTATGTCATAAGGTTAGCCCTTACCTAACCTTATGTAAGTTATTAATTAACATTAGTAACCTGACCTAACCCTTAATAAGTGCCTCATTGGCATTAATTATCCATAGTTAACCATTACTGTATGCTTTTTGGACCGTTATTGTAAAGTGTAAACATGTATCCTTTAGAAAATGCATAACAGTTGAAAATAAGCATTACTTAAACACTATTAGTTGAAATGTGGTTGAAGAAATGACATATAAAGTATTTTACACATTTTATTTAAAACACATTAAAACAAATATTAACAGATAACTTCTCAACTTTGAGCAAACATGAACATCTGATCTCTTATTTAGTTAAGAACATGAAAAAAACTACTTTTAACATGTTATTGTTCCTAATAATATGATCATGTTAGCGTCTGCAGGTTAATTTTAATATTTTATGATTATTATATTATGTCATATGTCATACTATCCTATTTCGTCCAAAATTTGATGAAAACGTCACGCTATACTATGTGGTCCAAAATTTGACAAAAAAGATTTTGGTCCAAAATTTGACAAAAAAGATTTTGGTCCAAAATTTGACAAAAACGTGATACTATACTATATCGTCCAAAATTTGACCATTTTATTGAAGGAAAAATTTTGGTTCAAAATTTGACAAAAACGTCATACTATACTATGTCGTCCAAAATCTGACAATCTTTTTGAAAAATATTTTTTTGGTCCAAAACTTGACAAAGAAGTCATAATATACTATGTAGTACGTCATACTATGCTATGTCGTCCAAAATGTGACCATTTTATGAAAAAAAAATTGGTCCAAAATTTGACAAAAACGTCATACTATACTATGTCGTCCAAAATCTGACAATCTTTTTGAAGAATATTTTTTTGGTCCAAAACTTGACAAAGAAGTCATAATATACTATGTAGTACGTCATACTATGCTATGTCGTCCAAAATGTGACAATTTCTTTGAAAAACATTTTTTTGGTCCAACACTTGACAAAAATGTCATACTATACTACGTCGTTCAAAATGTGACAATCTTTTTAAAAAATATTTTTTTGGTCCAAAACTTGACAAAGAAGTCATAATATACTATGTAGTACGTCATACTATGCTATGTCGTCCAAAATGTGACCATTTTTTGAAAAAAAAGTTTGGGTCCAAAATTTGACAAAAACGTCATACTATACTATGTCGTCCAAAATCTGACAATCTTTTTGAAGAATATTTTTTTGGTCCAAAACTTGACAAAGAAGTCATAATATACTATGTAGTACGTCATACTATGCTATGTCGTCCAAAATGTGACAATTTCTTTGAAAAACATTTTTTTGGTCCAACACTTGACAAAAATGTCATACTATACTACGTCGTTCAAAATGTGACAATCTTTTTAAAAAATATTTTTTTGGTCCAAAACTTGACAAAGAAGTCATAATATACTATGTAGTACGTCATACTATGCTATGTCGTCCAAAATGTGACCATTTTTTGAAAAAAAAGTTTGGGTCCAAAATTTGACAAAAACGTCATACTATACTATGTCATCCAAAATCTGACAATCTTTTTGAAGAATATTTTTTTGGTCCAAAACTTGACAAAGAAGTCATAATATACTATGTAGTACATCATACTATGCTATGTCGTCCAAAATGTGACAATTTCTTTGAAAAACATTTTTTTGGTCCAACACTTGACAAAAATGTCATACTATACTACGTCGTTCAAAATGTGACAATCTTTTTAAAAAATATTTTTTTGGTCCAAAACTTGACAAAGAAGTCATAATATACTATGTAGTACGTCATACTATGCTATGTCGTCCAAAATGTGACCATTTTTTCAAAAAAAATTGGGTCCAAAATTTGACAAAAACGTCATACTATACTATGTCATCCAAAATCTGACAATCTTTTTGAAAAATATTTTTTTGGTCCAAAACTTGACAAAGAAGTCATAATATACTATGTAGTACGTCATACTATACTATGTCGTCCAAAATGTGACCATTTTTTGAAAAAAAAAATGTGGTCCAAAATTTGACAAAAACGTCATACTATACTATGTAGTATGTCATACTATGCTATGTCGTCCAAAATGTGACCATTTTTTGAAAAAAAATTTGGGTCCAAAATTTGACAAAAACGTCATACTATTTATACTATGTCGTCCAAAATGTGACAATCTTTTTGAAAAATATTTTTTTGGTCCAAAACTTGACAAAGAAGTCATAATATACTATGTAGTACGTCCTACTATACTATGTCGTCCAAAATCTGACCATTTTTTTGAAAAACTTTTTTTGGTCTAAAACTTGACAAAAACGTCATACTATACTATGTAGTACGTCATACTATACTATGTCTCCAAAATGTGACAATTTTAGGAAAAAAAAGAATTGGGTCCAAAATTTGACAAAAACGACATACTATACTATGTCGTCCAAAATCTGACCATTTTTTTGAAAAGCGTTTTTTTGGTCTAAAACTTGACAAAAACGTCATACTATACTATGTAGTACGTCATACTATACTATGTCTCCAAAATGTGACCATTTTTGGAGAAAAAAAATTGGGTCCAAAATTTGACAAAAACGACATACTATACTATGTCGTCCAAAATCTGACCATTTTTTTGAAAAACGTTTTTATGGTCCAAATCTTGACAAAAACGTCATAATATACTATGTAGTACATCATACTATACTATGTCTCCAAAAGTGACAATTTTAGGAAACAAAAGAATTGGGTCCAAAATTTGACAAAAACGACATACTATACTATGTCGTCCAAAATCTGACCATTTTTTTGAAAAGCGTTTTTTTGGTCTAAAACTTGACAAAAACGTCATACTATACTATGTAGTACGTCATACTATACTATGTCTCCAAAATGTGACAATTTTAGGAAAAAAAAGAATTGGGTCCAAAATTTGACAAAAACGACATACTATACTATGTCGTCCAAAATCTGACCATTTTTTTGAAAAGCGTTTTTTTGGTCTAAAACTTGACAAAAACGTCATACTATACTATGTAGTACGTCATACTATACTATGTCTCCAAAATGTGACCATTTTTGGAGAAAAAAAATTGGGTCCAAAATTTGACAAAAACGACATACTATACTATGTCGTCCAAAATCTGACCATTTTTTTGAAAAACGTTTTTATGGTCCAAATCTTGACAAAAACGTCATAATATACTATGTAGTACATCATACTATACTATGTCTCCAAAAGTGACAATTTTAGGAAACAAAAGAATTGGGTCCAAAATTTGACAAAAACGACATACTATACTATGTCGTCCAAAATCTGACCATTTTTTTGAAAAGCGTTTTTTTGGTCTAAAACTTGACAAAAACGTCATACTATACTATGTAGTACGTCATACTATACTATGTCTCCAAAATGTGACCATTTTTGGAGAAAAAAAATTGGGTCCAAAATTTGACAAAAACGACATACTATACTATGTCGTCCAAAATCTGACCATTTTTTTGAAAAAACGTTTTTATGGTCTATAACTTGACAAAAACGTCATACTATACTATGTAGTACGTCATACTATACTATGTCTCCAAAATGTGACCATTTTTGGAGAAAAAAATTGGGTCCAAAATTTGACAAAAACGACATACTATACTATGTCGTCCAAAATCTGACCATTTTTTTGAAAAACGTTTTTTTGGTCTAAAACTTGACAAAAATGTCATACTATACTATGTAGTAAGTAATACTATACTATGTCTCCAAAATGTGACCATTTTTGGAGGAAGAAAATTGGGTCCAAAATTTGACAAAAACGACATACTATACTATGTCGTCCAAAATCTGACCATTTTTTTGAAAAACGTTTTTTTTGGTCTAAAACTTGACAAAAACGTCATAATATACTATGTAGTATGTCACACTATCCAATGTCTCCAAAATGTGACCATTTTTGGAGAAAAAACAATTTGGTCCAAAATTTGACAAAAACGACATACTATACTATGTCGTCCAAAATCTGACCATTTTTTTTTGAAAAAACGTTTTTATGGTCTAAAACTTGACAAAAACGTCATACTATACTATGTAGTACGTCATACTATACTATGTCTCCAAAATGTGACCATTTTTGGAGAAAAAAAATTGGGTCCAAAATTTGACAAAAACGACATACTATTCTATGTCGTCCAAAATCTGACCATTTTTTTGAAAAACTTTTTTTGGTCCAAATCTTGACAAAAACGTCATAATATACTATGTAGTACGTCATACTATACTATGTCTCCAAAATGTGACCATTTTTGGAGAAAAAAAATTGGGTCCAAAATTTGACAAAAACGACATACTATACTATGTCGTCCAAAATCTGACCATTTTTTTTGAAAAAACGTTTTTTGGTCTAAAACTTGACAAAAACGTCATACTATACTATGTAGTACGTCATACTATACTATGTCTCCAAAATGTGACCATTTTTGGAGAAAAAAAATGTGGTCCAAAATTTGACAAAAACGACATACGATACTATGTCGTCCATAATCTGACCATTTTTTTGAAAAACGTTTTTTGGTCCAAATCTTGACAAAAACGTCATACTATACTATGTAGTACATCATACTGTACTATGTCTCCCAAATGTGACCATTTATGGAGAAAAAAGATTTGGTCCAAAATTTGACAAAAACGACATACTATACTATGTCGTCCAAAATCTGACCATTTTTTTGAAAAACGTTTTTTTGGTCTAAAACTTGACAAAAACGTCATAATATACTATGTAGTATGTCACACTATCCTATGTCTCCAAAATGTGACCATTTTTGGAGAAAAAAAATTTGGTCCAGAATTTGACAAAAACGACATACTATACTATGTCGTCCAAAATCTGACCATTTTTAAAAAAAAAACATTTTTATGGTCTAAAACTTGACAAAAACGTCATACTATACTATGTCCTCCGAAATCTGACCATTTTTTTGAAAAACGTTTTTTGGTCTAAAACTTGACAAAAACGTCATACTATACTATACTATGTAGTACGTCATACTATACTCTGTCTCCAAAATGTGACCATTTTTGGAGAAAAAAATTGGGTCCAAAATTTGACAAAAACGACATACTATACTATGTCGTCCAAAATCTGACCATTTTTTTGAAAAACTTTTTTTGGTCTAAAACTTGACAAAAACGTCATACTATACTATGTCTCCAAAATGTGACCATTTTTGGAGAAAAAAAATTGGGTCCAAATTTGACAAAAACGACATACTATACTATGTCGTCCAAAATCTGACCATTTTTTTGAAAAACGTTTTTTGGTCTAAAACTTGACAAAAACGTCATACTATGACCATTTTTGGAGAAAAAAAATTGGGTCCAAAATTTGACAAAAACGACATACTATACTATGTCGTCCAAAATCTGACAATTTTTCTGAAAAACTTTTTTTGGTCCAAATCTTGACAAAAACTTCATAATATACTATGTAGTACGTCATACTATACTATGTCTCCAAAATGTGACCATTTTTGGAGAAAAAAAATTGGGGCCAAAATTTGACAAAAACGACATACTATACTATGTCGTCCAAAATCTGACCATTTTTTTGAAAAAACGTTTTTATGGTCTAAAACTTGACAAAAACGTCATACTATACTATGTAGTACGTCATACTATACTATGTCTCCAAAATGTGACCATTTTTGGAGAAAAAAAGGTTGGGTCCAAAATTTGACAAAAACGACATACTAAACTATGTCGTCCAAAATCTGACCATTTTTTTGAAAAACGTTTTTTTGGTCTAAAACTTGACAAAAACGTCATACTATACTATGTAGTACGTCATACTATACTATGTCTCCAAAATGTGACCATTTTTGGAGAAAAAAACGGGGTCCAAAATTTGACAAAAACGACATACTATACTATGTCGTCCAAAATCTGACCATTTTTTTGAAAAACTTTTTTTGGTCTAAAACTTGACAAAAACGTCATACTATACTATGTCTCCAAAATGTGACCATTTTTGGAGAAAAAAAATTGGGTCCAAAATTTGACAAAAACGACATACTATACGATGTCGTCCAAAATCTGACCATTTTTTTGAAAAACGTTTTTGGTCTAAAACTTGACAAAAACGTCATACTATGACCATTTTTGGAGAAAAAAAATTGGGTCCAAAATTTGACAAAAACGACATACTATACTATGTCGTCCAAAATCTGACCATTTTTTTGAAAAACGTTTTTTTGGTCTAAAACTTGACAAAAATGTCATACTATACTATTTAGTACGTCATACTATACTATGTCTCCAAAATGTGACCATTTTTGGAGAAAAAAACATGTGGTCCAAAATTTGACAAAAACGACATACTATACTATGTCGTCCAAAATCTGACCATTTTTTTGAAAAACTTTTTTTTGTCCAAATCTTGACAAAAACGTCATACTAAACTATGTAGTACGTCATACTATACTATGTCTCCCAAATATGACCATTTTTGGAGAAAAAAAATTGGGTCCAAAATTTGACAAAAACGACATACTATACTATGTCGTCCAAAATCTGACCATTTTTTTGAAAAAACGTTTTTATGGTCTAAAACTTGACAAAAACGTCATACTATACTATGTAGTACGTCATACTCTACTATGTCTCCAAAATGTGACCATTTTTGGAGAAAAAAAATTGGGTCCAAAATTTGACAAAAACGACATACTATACTATGTCGTCCAAAATCTGACCATTTTTCTGAAAAACTTTTTTTGGTCCAAATCTTGACAAAAACGTCATACTATACTATGTAGTACGTCATACTATACTATGTCTCCAAAATGTGACCATTTTTGGAGAAAAAAAAGTTGGGTCCAAAATTTGACAAAAACGACATACTATACTATGTCGTCCAAAATCTGACCATTTTTTTGAAAAAACGTTTTTATGGTCTAAAACTTGACAAAAACGTCATACTATACTATGTAGTACGTCATACTATACTATGTCTCCAAAATGTGACCATTTTTGGAGAAAAAAAATTGGGTCCAAAATTTGACAAAAACGACATACTAAACTATGTCGTCCAAAATCTGATAATTTTTTTGAAAAACGTTTTTTTGGTCTAAAACTTGACAAAAACGTCATACTATACTATTAAGTACGTCATACTATACTATGTCTCCAAAATGTGACCATTTTTGGAGAAAAAAAATTGGGTCCAAAATTTGACAAAAACGACATACTATACTGTCGTCCAAAATCTGACCATTTTTTTGAAAAAACTTTTTTTTGTCCAAATCTTGACAAAAACGTCATACTATACTATGTAGTACGTCATACTATACTATGTCTCCAAAATGTGACCATTTTTGGAGAAAAAAATTTGGTCCAAAATTTGACAAAAACGACATATATACTATGTCGTCCAAAATCTGACCATTTTTTTGAAAAACGTTTTTTTGGTCTAAAACTTGACAAAAACGTCATACTATACTATGTCGTCCAAAATGTGACAATTTTTTTGAATAAAATTTTTTGGTCCAACACCTGACAAAAATGTCATACTATACTATGTCGTCCAAAATGTGACAATCTTTTTGAAAAATATTTTTTTGGTCCAAAACTTGACAAAGAAGTCATAATATACTATGTAGTACGTCATACTATGCTATGTCGTCCAAAATGTGACAATTTTTTGAAAAAAAGATTTGGGTCCAAAATTTGACAAAAACGTCATACTATACTATGTCGTCCAAAATCTGACAATCTTTTTGAAAAATATTTTTTTGGTCCAAAACTTGACAAAGAAGTCATAATATACTATGTAGTACGTCATACTATGCTATGTCGTCCAAAATGTGACAATTTTTTGAAAAAAAGATTTGGGTCCAAAATTTGACAAAAACGTCATACTATACTATGTCGTCCAAAATCTGACAATCTTTTTGAAAAATATTTTTTTGGTCCAAAACTTGACAAAGAAGTCATAATATACTATGTAGTACGTCATACTATGCTATGTCGTCCAAAATGTGACCATTTTATGAAGAAAAAAATTGGTCCAAAATTTGACAAAAACGTCATACTATACTATGTCGTCCAAAATCAGACAATCTTTTTGAAGAATATTTTTTTGGTCCAAAACTTGACAAAGAAGTCATAATATACTATGTAGTACGTCATACTATGCTATGTCGTCCAAAATGTGACAATTTCTTTGAAAAACATTTTTTTGGTCCAACACTTGACAAAAATGTCATACTATACTATGTCGTCCAAAATCTGACAATCTTTTAAAAAAATAAGTTTTTGGTCCAAAACTTGACAAAGAAGTCATAATATACTATGTAGTACGTCATACTATGCTATGTCGTCCAAAATGTGACCATTTTATGAAAAAAACAATTGGTCCAAAATTTGACAAAAACGTCATACTATACTATGTCGTCCAAAATCTGACAATCTTTTTGAAGAATATTTTTTTGGTCCAAAACTTGACAAAGAAGTCATAATATACTATGTAGTACGTCATACTATGCTATGTCGTCCAAAATCTGACCATTTTTTTGAAAAACGTTTTTTTGGTCTAAAACTTGACAAAAACGTCATACTATACTATGTAGTACGTCATACTATACTATGTCTCCAAAATGTGACCATTTTTGGAGAAAAAAAATTGGGTCCAAAATTTGACAAAAACGACATACTAAACTATGTCGTCCAAAATCTGATAATTTTTTTGAAAAACGTTTTTTTGGTCTAAAACTTGACAAAAACGTCATACTATACTATTAAGTACGTCATACTATACTATGTCTCCAAAATGTGACCATTTTTGGAGAAAAAAAATTGGGTCCAAAATTTGACAAAAACGACATACTATACTATGTCGTCCAAAATCTGACCATTTTTTTGAAAAAACTTTTTTTTGTCCAAATCTTGACAAAAACGTCATACTATACTATGTAGTACGTCATACTATACTATGTCTCCAAAATGTGACCATTTTTGGAGAAAAAAATTTGGTCCAAAATTTGACAAAAACGACATATATACTATGTCGTCCAAAATCTGACCATTTTTTTGAAAAACGTTTTTTTGGTCTAAAACTTGACAAAAACGTCATACTATACTATGTCGTCCAAAATGTGACAATTTTTTTGAATAAAATTTTTTGGTCCAACACCTGACAAAAATGTCATACTATACTATGTCGTCCAAAATGTGACAATCTTTTTGAAAAATATTTTTTTGGTCCAAAACTTGACAAAGAAGTCATAATATACTATGTAGTACGTCATACTATGCTATGTCGTCCAAAATGTGACAATTTTTTGAAAAAAAGATTTGGGTCCAAAATTTGACAAAAACGTCATACTATACTATGTCGTCCAAAATCTGACAATCTTTTTGAAAAATATTTTTTTGGTCCAAAACTTGACAAAGAAGTCATAATATACTATGTAGTACGTCATACTATGCTATGTCGTCCAAAATGTGACAATTTTTTGAAAAAAAGATTTGGGTCCAAAATTTGACAAAAACGTCATACTATACTACGTCGTCCAAAATCTGACAATCTTTTTGAAAAATATTTTTTTGGTCCAAAACTTGACAAAGAAGTCATAATATACTATGTAGTACGTCATACTATGCTATGTCGTCCAAAATGTGACCATTTTATGAAGAAAAAAATTGGTCCAAAATTTGACAAAAACGTCATACTATACTATGTCGTCCAAAATCAGACAATCTTTTTGAAGAATATTTTTTTGGTCCAAAACTTGACAAAGAAGTCATAATATACTATGTAGTACGTCATACTATGCTATGTCGTCCAAAATGTGACAATTTCTTTGAAAAACATTTTTTTGGTCCAACACTTGACAAAAATGTCATACTATACTATGTCGTCCAAAATCTGACAATCTTTTAAAAAAATAAGTTTTTGGTCCAAAACTTGACAAAGAAGTCATAATATACTATGTAGTACGTCATACTATGCTATGTCGTCCAAAATGTGACAATTTCTTTGAAAAACATTTTTTTGGTCCAACACTTGACAAAAATGTCATACTATACTATGTTGTCCAAAATGTGACAAACTTTTAAAAAAATATTTTTTTGGTCCAAAACTTGACAAAGAATTCATAATATATTATGTAGTACGTCATACTATGCTATGTCGTCCAAAATGTGACCATTTTTTTAAAAAACGTTTTTTGGTCTAAAACTTGACAAAAACGTCATACTATACTATGTAGTACGTCATACTATACTATGTCTCCAAAATGTGACAATTTTTGGAGAAAAAAAATTAGGTCCAAAATTTGACAAAAACGACATACTACACTATGTCGTCCAAAATCTGACCATTTTTTTGAAAAGCGTTTTTTTGGTCTAAAACTTGACAAAAACGTCATACTATACTATGTAGTACGTCATACTATACTATGTAGTACGTCATACTATACTATGTCTCCAAAAATGTGACCATTTTTGGAGAAAAAAACATGTGGTCCAAAATTTGACCATTTTTGTGAAAAACGTTTTTATGGTCCAAATATTGACAAAAACGTCATAATATAACAGCAGGTGGTGGTCCACGGGGAGCTGGTGTCCAGGATATCTAGCGCAGCCCAGCAGGGGGAGCTGTACGTGGCCGAGAACAGCCAACGCCTGAAGAAAGGCCTGAAGTTCAAGAAGCATCGGCCCACCATCGTCTTCTCCTCCATGCTTGGACTCCGCACGTGCCTCCCCTGGCCTGTGAAGCTGAAATAGTTCTACGAGAAGTGATTTTTGACTCTTGTGCTTGACACAAACACATGGAGAGACTTCCATTCTTCGGCCATCACACATGGACACTGCTGCTGTCAAATTATATCCTGAGGCTGGTCCTCCCTCTCTTTAGAGTGCCTACAATAATCACAAATGCTAGTAAGGAGGAATTCTCTGGCGTGCAAACCAGTTCAGAATCATCACACTCTTATTGTTTCCACAGATCCTTTGCTGCTTGCAGTGTTGGACTTGTGTTTCAGGAGAGATGGCACACTCATATGAAGCTGTGCTGCATGG
Source organism: Microchirus variegatus (assembly GCF_963457635.1). Lineage (NCBI taxonomy): Eukaryota > Metazoa > Chordata > Actinopteri > Pleuronectiformes > Soleidae > Microchirus > Microchirus variegatus. The sequence goes on from NC_139803.1 coordinate 29,218,131, forward strand.
ATGAGTCATTTCTGCTGATGAAGAGAAAAAAACATGTGGTCCAAAATTTGACCATTTTTGTGAAAAACGTTTTTATGGTCCAAATATTGACAAAAACGTCATAATATACTATGTAGTACGTCATACTATACTATGTCTCCAAAATGTGACAATTTTTGGAGAAAAAAAATTGGGTCCAAAATTTGACAAAAACGACATACTACACTATGTCATCCAAAATCTGACCATTTTTTTGAAAAGCGTTTTTTTGGTCTAAAACTTGACAAAGAAGTCATAATATACTATGTAGTACGTCATACTATGCTATGTCGTCCAAAATGTGACAATTTTTTTGAAAAACGTTTTTTTGGTCTAAAACTTGACAAAAACGTCATACTATACTATTTAGTACGTCATACTCTACTATGTCTCCAAAATGTGACCATTTTTGGAGAAAAAAAATTGGGTCCAAAATTTGACAAAAACGACATACTATACTATGTCGTCCAAAATCTGACCATTTTTCTGAAAAACTTTTTTTGGTCCAAATCTTGACAAAAACGTCATACTATACTATGTAGTACGTCATACTATACTATGTCTCCAAAATGTGACCATTTTTGGAGAAAAAAAAGTTGGGTCCAAAATTTGACAAAAACGACATACTATACTATGTCGTCCAAAATCTGACCATTTTTTGAAAAAACGTTTTTATGGTCTAAAACTTGACAAAAACGTCATACTATACTATGTAGTACGTCATACTATACTATGTCTCCAAAATGTGACCATTTTTGGAGAAAAAAAATTGGGTCCAAAATTTGACAAAAACGACATACTAAACTATGTCGTCCTAAATCTGATAATTTTTTTGAAAAACGTTTTTTTGGTCTAAAACTTGACAAAAACGTCATACTATACTATTAAGTACGTCATACTATACTATGTCTCCAAAATGTGACCATTTTTGGAGAAAAAAAATTGGGTCCAAAATTTGACAAAAACGACATACTATACTGTGTCGTCCAAAATCTGACCATTTTTTGAAAAAACTTTTTTTTGTCCAAATCTTGACAAAAACGTCATACTATACTATGTAGTACATCATACTATACTATGTCTCCAAAATGTGACCATTTTTGGAGAAAAAAATTTGGTCCAAAATTTGACAAAAACGACATATATACTATGTCGTCCAAAATCTGACCATTTTTTTGAAAAACGTTTTTTTGGTCTAAAACTTGACAAAAACGTCATACTATACTATGTAGTACGTCATACTATACTATGTCTCCAAAATGTGACCATTTTTGGAGAAAAAAAATTGGGTCCAAAATTTGACAAAAACGACATACTAAACTATGTCGTCCTAAATCTGATAATTTTTTTGAAAAACGTTTTTTTGGTCTAAAACTTGACAAAAACGTCATACTATACTATTAAGTACGTCATACTATACTATGTCTCCAAAATGTGACCATTTTTGGAGAAAAAAAATTGGGTCCAAAATTTGACAAAAACGACATACTATACTGTGTCGTCCAAAATCTGACCATTTTTTTGAAAAACGTTTTTTTGGTCTAAAACTTGACAAAAACGTCATACTATACTATGTAGTACGTCATACTATACTATGTCTCCAAAATGTGACCATTTTTGGAGAAAAAAAATTGGGTCCAAAATTTGACAAAAACGACATACTAAACTATGTCGTCCTAAATCTGATAATTTTTTTGAAAAACGTTTTTTGGGTCTAAAACTTGACAAAAACGTCATACTATACTATTAAGTACGTCATACTATACTATGTCTCCAAAATGTGACCATTTTTGGAGAAAAAAAATTGGGTCCAAAATTTGACAAAAACGACATACTATACTGTGTCGTCCAAAATCTGACCATTTTTTTGAAAAAACTTTTTTTTGTCCAAATCTTGACAAAAACGTCATACTATACTATGTAGTACATCATACTATACTATGTCTCCAAAATGTGACCATTTTTGGAGAAAAAAATTTGGTCCAAAATTTGACAAAAACGACATATATACTATGTCGTCCAAAATCTGACCATTTTTTTGAAAAACGTTTTTTTGGTCTAAAACTTGACAAAAACGTCATACTATACTATGTAGTACGTCATACTATACTATGTCTCCAAAATGTGACCATTTTTGGAGAAAAAAAATTGGGTCCAAAATTTGACAAAAACGACATACTAAACTATGTCGTCCTAAATCTGATAATTTTTTTGAAAAACGTTTTTTTGGTCTAAAACTTGACAAAAACGTCATACTATACTATTAAGTACGTCATACTATACTATGTCTCCAAAATGTGACCATTTTTGGAGAAAAAAAATTGGGTCCAAAATTTGACAAAAACGACATACTATACTGTGTCGTCCAAAATCTGACCATTTTTTTGAAAAACGTTTTTTTGGTCTAAAACTTGACAAAAACGTCATACTATACTATGTAGTACGTCATACTATACTATGTCTCCAAAATGTGACCATTTTTGGAGAAAAAAAATTGGGTCCAAAATTTGACAAAAACGACATACTAAACTATGTCGTCCTAAATCTGATAATTTTTTTGAAAAACGTTTTTTTGGTCTAAAACTTGACAAAAACGTCATACTATACTATTAAGTACGTCATACTATACTATGTCTCCAAAATGTGACCATTTTTGGAGAAAAAAAATTGGGTCCAAAATTTGACAAAAACGACATACTATACTGTGTCGTCCAAAATCTGACCATTTTTTTGAAAAAACTTTTTTTTGTCCAAATCTTGACAAAAACGTCATACTATACTATGTAGTACATCATACTATACTATGTCTCCAAAATGTGACCATTTTTGGAGAAAAAAATTTGGTCCAAAATTTGACAAAAACGACATATATACTATGTCGTCCAAAATCTGACCATTTTTTTGAAAAACGTTTTTTTGGTCTAAAACTTGACAAAAACGTCATACTATACTATGTAGTACGTCATACTATACTATGTCTCCAAAATGTGACCATTTTTGGAGAAAAAAAATTGGGTCCAAAATTTGACAAAAACGACATACTAAACTATGTCGTCCTAAATCTGATAATTTTTTTGAAAAACGTTTTTTTGGTCTAAAACTTGACAAAAACGTCATACTATACTATTAAGTACGTCATACTATACTATGTCTCCAAAATGTGACCATTTTTGGAGAAAAAAAATTGGGTCCAAAATTTGACAAAAACGACATACTATACTATGTCGTCCAAAATCTGACCATTTTTTTGAAAAAACTTTTTTTTGTCCAAATCTTGACAAAAACGTCATACTATACTATGTAGTACATCATACTATACTATGTCTCCAAAATGTGACCATTTTTGGAGAAAAAAATTTGGTCCAAAATTTGACAAAAACGACATATATACTATGTCGTCCAAAATCTGACCATTTTTTTGAAAAACGTTTTTTTGGTCTAAAACTTGACAAAAACGTCATACTATACTATGTCGTCCAAAATGTGACAATTTTTTTGAATAAAATTTTTTGGTCCAACACCTGACAAAAATGTCATACTATACTATGTCGTCCAAAATGTGACAATCTTTTTGAAAAATATTTTTTTGGTCCAAAACTTGACAAAGAAGTCATAATATACTATGTAGTACGTCATACTATGCTATGTCGTCCAAAATGTGACAATTTTTTGAAAAAAAGATTTGGGTCCAAAATTTGACAAAAACGTCATACTATACTATGTCGTCCAAAATCTGACAATCTTTTTGAAAAATATTTTTTTGGTCCAAAACTTGACAAAGAAGTCATAATATACTATGTAGTACGTCATACTATGCTATGTCGTCCAAAATGTGACAATTTTTTGAAAAAAAGATTTGGGTCCAAAATTTGACAAAAACGTCATACTATACTATGTCGTCCAAAATCTGACAATCTTTTTGAAAAATATTTTTTTGGTCCAAAACTTGACAAAGAAGTCATAATATACTATGTAGTACGTCATACTATGCTATGTCGTCCAAAATGTGACCATTTTATGAAGAAAAAAATTGGTCCAAAATTTGACAAAAACGTCATACTATACTATGTCGTCCAAAATCAGACAATCTTTTTGAAGAATATTTTTTTGGTCCAAAACTTGACAAAGAAGTCATAATATACTATGTAGTACGTCATACTATGCTATGTCGTCCAAAATGTGACAATTTCTTTGAAAAACATTTTTTTGGTCCAACACTTGACAAAAATGTCATACTATACTATGTCGTCCAAAATCTGACAATCTTTTAAAAAAATAAGTTTTTGGTCCAAAACTTGACAAAGAAGTCATAATATACTATGTAGTACGTCATACTATGCTATGTCGTCCAAAATGTGACAATTTCTTTGAAAAACATTTTTTTGGTCCAACACTTGACAAAAATGTCATACTATACTATGTTGTCCAAAATGTGACAAACTTTTAAAAAAATATTTTTTTGGTCCAAAACTTGACAAAGAATTCATAATATATTATGTAGTACGTCATACTATGCTATGTCGTCCAAAATGTGACCATTTTTTTAAAAAACGTTTTTTGGTCTAAAACTTGACAAAAACGTCATACTATACTATGTAGTACGTCATACTATACTATGTCTCCAAAATGTGACAATTTTTGGAGAAAAAAAATTGGGTCCAAAATTTGACAAAAACGACATACTACACTATGTCGTCCAAAATCTGACCATTTTTTTGAAAAGCGTTTTTTTGGTCTAAAACTTGACAAAAACGTCATACTATACTATGTAGTACGTCATACTATGCTATGTCGTCCAAAATGTGACCATTTTTTTAAAAAACGTTTTTTGGTCTAAAACTTGACAAAAACGTCATACTATACTATGTAGTACGTCATACTATACTATGTCTCCAAAATGTGACAATTTTTGGAGAAAAAAAATTGGGTCCAAAATTTGACAAAAACGACATACTACACTATGTCGTCCAAAATCTGACCATTTTTTTGAAAAGCGTTTTTTTGGTCTAAAACTTGACAAAAACGTCATACTATACTATGTAGTACGTCATACTATACTATGTAGTACGTCATACTATACTATGTCTCCAAAAATGTGACCATTTTTGGAGAAAAAAACATGTGGTCCAAAATTTGACCATTTTTGTGAAAAACGTTTTTATGGTCCAAATATTGACAAAAACGTCATAATATAACAGCAGGTGGTGGTCCACGGGGAGCTGGTGTCCAGGATATCTAGCGCAGCCCAGCAGGGGGAGCTGTACGTGGCCGAGAACAGCCAACGCCTGAAGAAAGGCCTGAAGTTCAAGAAGCATCGGCCCACCATCGTCTTCTCCTCCATGCTTGGACTCCGCACGTGCCTCCCCTGGCCTGTGAAGCTGAAATAGTTCTACGAGAAGTGATTTTTGACTCTTGTGCTTGACACAAACACATGGAGAGACTTCCATTCTTCGGCCATCACACATGGACACTGCTGCTGTCAAATTATATCCTGAGGCTGGTCCTCCCTCTCTTTAGAGTGCCTACAATAATCACAAATGCTAGTAAGGAGGAATTCTCTGGCGTGCAAACCAGTTCAGAATCATCACACTCTTATTGTTTCCACAGATCCTTTGCTGCTTGCAGTGTTGGACTTGTGTTTCAGGAGAGATGGCACACTCATATGAAGCTGTGCTGCATGGATGAGTCATTTCTGCTGATGAAGAGAAAAAAACATGTGGTCCAAAATTTGACCATTTTTGTGAAAAACGTTTTTATGGTCCAAATATTGACAAAAACGTCATAATATACTATGTAGTACGTCATACTATACTATGTCTCCAAAATGTGACAATTTTTGGAGAAAAAAAATTGGGTCCAAAATTTGACAAAAACGACATACTACACTATGTCATCCAAAATCTGACCATTTTTTTGAAAAGCGTTTTTTTGGTCTAAAACTTGACAAAGAAGTCATAATATACTATGTAGTACGTCATACTATGCTATGTCGTCCAAAATGTGACAATTTTTTTGAAAAACGTTTTTTTGGTCTAAAACTTGACAAAAACGTCATACTATACTATTTAGTACGTCATACTCTACTATGTCTCCAAAATGTGACCATTTTTGGAGAAAAAAAATTGGGTCCAAAATTTGACAAAAACGACATACTATACTATGTCGTCCAAAATCTGACCATTTTTCTGAAAAACTTTTTTTGGTCCAAATCTTGACAAAAACGTCATACTATACTATGTAGTACGTCATACTATACTATGTCTCCAAAATGTGACCATTTTTGGAGAAAAAAAAGTTAGGTCCAAAATTTGACAAAAACGACATACTATACTATGTCGTCCAAAATCTGACCATTTTTTTGAAAAAACGTTTTTATGGTCTAAAACTTGACAAAAACGTCATACTATACTATGTAGTACGTCATACTATACTATGTCTCCAAAATGTGACCATTTTTGGAGAAAAAAAATTGGGTCCAAAATTTGACAAAAACGACATACTAAACTATGTCGTCCTAAATCTGATAATTTTTTTGAAAAACGTTTTTTTGGTCTAAAACTTGACAAAAACGTCATACTATACTATTAAGTACGTCATACTATACTATGTCTCCAAAATGTGACCATTTTTGGAGAAAAAAAATTGGGTCCAAAATTTGACAAAAACGACATACTATACTGTGTCGTCCAAAATCTGACCATTTTTTTGAAAAAACTTTTTTTTGTCCAAATCTTGACAAAAACGTCATACTATACTATGTAGTACATCATACTATACTATGTCTCCAAAATGTGACCATTTTTGGAGAAAAAAATTTGGTCCAAAATTTGACAAAAACGACATATATACTATGTCGTCCAAAATCTGACCATTTTTTTGAAAAACGTTTTTTTGGTCTAAAACTTGACAAAAACGTCATACTATACTATGTAGTACGTCATACTATACTATGTCTCCAAAATGTGACCATTTTTGGAGAAAAAAAATTGGGTCCAAAATTTGACAAAAACGACATACTAAACTATGTCGTCCTAAATCTGATAATTTTTTTGAAAAACGTTTTTTTGGTCTAAAACTTGACAAAAACGTCATACTATACTATTAAGTACGTCATACTATACTATGTCTCCAAAATGTGACCATTTTTGGAGAAAAAAAATTGGGTCCAAAATTTGACAAAAACGACATACTATACTGTGTCGTCCAAAATCTGACCATTTTTTTGAAAAAACTTTTTTTTGTCCAAATCTTGACAAAAACGTCATACTATACTATGTAGTACATCATACTATACTATGTCTCCAAAATGTGACCATTTTTGGAGAAAAAAATTTGGTCCAAAATTTGACAAAAACGACATATATACTATGTTGTCCAAAATCTGACCATTTTTTTGAAAAACGTTTTTTTGGTCTAAAACTTGACAAAAACGTCAAACTATACTATGTCGTCCAAAATGTGACAATTTTTTTGAATAAAATTTTTTGGTCCAACTACTGACAAAAATGTCATACTATACTATGTCGTCCAAAATGTGACAATCTTTTTGAAAAATATTTTTTTGGTCCAAAACTTGACAAAGAAGTCATAATATACTATGTAGTACGTCATACTATGCTATGTCGTCCAAAATGTGACAATTTCTTTGAAAAACATTTTTTTGGTCCAACACTTGACAAAAATATCATACTATACTATGTCGTCCAAAATCTGACAATCTTTTAAAAAAATAAGTTTTTGGTCCAAAACTTGACAAAGAAGTCATAATATACTATGTAGTACGTCATACTATGCTATGTCGTCCAAAATGTGACAATTTCTTTGAAAAACATTTTTTTGGTCCAACACTTGACAAAAATGTCATACTATACTATGTCGTCCAAAATGTGACAAACTTTTAAAAAAATATTTTTTTGGTCCAAAACTTGACAAAGAATTCATAATATATTATGTAGTACGTCATACTATGCTATGTCGTCCAAAATGTGACCATTTTTTTAAAAAACGTTTTTTGGTCTAAAACTTGACAAAAACGTCATACTATACTATGTAGTACGTCATACTATACTATGTCTCCAAAATGTGACAATTTTTGGAGAAAAAAAATTGGGTCCAAAATTTGACAAAAACGACATACTACACTATGTCGTCCAAAATCTGACCATTTTTTTGAAAAGCGTTTTTTTGGTCTAAAACTTGACAAAAACGTCATACTATACTATGTAGTACGTCATACTATACTATGTCTCCAAAATGTGACCATTTTTGGAGAAAAAAAATTGGGTCCAAAATTTGACAAAAACGACATACTACACTATGTCGTCCAAAATCTGACCATTTTTCTGAAAAACTTTTTTTGGTCCAAATCTTGACAAAAACGTCATACTATACTATGTAGTACGTCATACTATACTATGTCTCCCAAATGTGACCATTTTTGGTGAAAAAAATTTGGTCCAAAATTTGACAAAAACGTCATACTATACTATGTCGTCCAAAATGTGACAATTTTTTTGAAAAACATTTTTTTGGTCCAACACTTGACAAAAATGTCATACTATACTATGTCGTCCAAAATCTGACAATCTTTTTGAAAAATATTTTTTTGGTCCAAAACTTGGCAAAGAAGTCATAATATACTATGTAGTACGTCATACTATGCTATGTCGTCCAAAATGTGACAATTTTTTTAAAAAAAGATTTGGGTCCAAAATTTGACAAAAACGTCATACTATACTATGTCGTCCAAAATCTGACAATCTTTTTGAAAAATATTTTTTTGGTCCAAAACTTGACAAAGAAGTCATAATATACTATGTAGTACGTCATACTATGCTATGTCGTCCAAAATGTGACAATTTTTTGAAAAAAAATTTGGGTCCAAAATTTGACAAAAACGTCATACTATACTATGTCGTCCAAAATCTGACAATCTTTTTGAAAAATATTTTTTTGGTCCAAAACTTGACAAAGAAGTCATAATATACTATGTAGTACGTCATACTATTCTATGTCGTCCAAAATGTGACCATTTTATGAAAAAAAAATTGGTCCAAAATTTGACAAAAACGTCATACTATACTATGTCGTCCAAAATCTGACAATCTTTTTGAAGAATATTTTTTTGGTCCAAAACTTGACAAAGAAGTCATAATATACTATGTAGTACGTCATACTATGCTATGTCGTCCAAAATGTGACAATTTCTTTGAAAAACATTTTTTTGGTCCAACACTTGACAAAAATGTCATACTATACTATGTCTTTCAAAATGTGACAATCTTTTTAAAAAATATTTTTTTGGTCCAAAACTTGACAAAGAAGTCATAATATACTATGTAGTACGTCATACTATGCTATGTCGTCCAAAATGTGACCATTTTTTGAAAAAAAATTGGGTCCAAAATTTGACAAAAACGTCATACTATACTATGTCATCCAAAATCTGACAATCTTTTTGAAAAACATTTTTTTGGTCCAAAACTTGACAAAGAAGTCATAATATACTATGTAGTACGTCATACTATGCTATGTCGTCCAAAATGTGACAATTTTTTGAAAAAAAAAATGTGGTCCAAAATTTGACAAAAACGTCATACTATATACTATGTCGTCCAAAATCTGACAATCTTTTTGAAAAATATTTTTTTGGTCCAAAACTTGACAAAGAAGTCATAATATACTATGTAGTACCTCATACTATGCTATGTCGTCCAAAATGTGACCATTTTTTGAAAAAAAAAATGTGGTCCAAAATTTGACAAAAACGTCATACTATACTATGTCGTAAGTCATACTAGACTATGTCGTCCAAAATGTGACAATTTAAAAAAAAAAAAAAATTGGGTCCAAAATTTGACAAAAACGTCATACTATACTATGTCGTCCAAAATGTGACAATCTTTTTGAAAAATATTTTTTTGGTCCAAAACTTGACAGAGAAGTCATAATATACTATGTAGTACGTCATACTAGACTATGTCATCTAAAGTGTGACCATTTAAAAAAAAAAAAAATTGGCTCTAAAATTTGTTCTTAATAATATTATTATTAAGAACAATAACGTGTAAGTAGTTTTATAACTCCAGATCCTTGTTTTATAACTCCAAATAAACACCATTAGTAAATGATTACTAGATACGTTATTATTAACTAACGTGTTTGTTACGACCAGGCCTAGGGGAAAAACCTAATCACAACAAGAATAAAGAGACTCCCTACTCCCTAAAAAAGAAACCACCAGCAACACACAAACAGAAACCATTTTAAAGGTTTATTAAAACCAAGCACAAAATGTCTGCTGGCAGTCTGGCTGTGAGAGGTTTGAGGAAGTCCATTGCAGCTGGGATGTTCAGGCCTCTTATTTGATTCCCTCCTGTGGAGGACCAATCAGCTCCCAGGATCCACCTAGACTCATTCACTCAAACACACACACACACCTGCAACCCATCTCACACTCACATGCAGACACAAGTGGGCACGACCCTGGGGTCGTAACAGTGTTAATGCTATGTAATGCATACATAATGATTAATAATAACAATATCAAACTTTTATTAATACTTAATAATTTATTCAATAACTTTGAGTAATAAACATGAATTAACTGCTTATTAATGCATTAACTAGTATGTTAACTAATGCTAAGTAATACATAATAATGATTGTTAATATAGTATTAAACAGTTAATTAATGCTTACTAATGTACTAACTAACGTTAATTAAGGGACCCTTATTGTAAAGTGTTACCAGACGTCCGTTCATTTGACAGCACTGTAGACGAATGTGAGAGCTTTTCCCATTCTCATCTCTGCAACTCATACTTACTGGATAACATCTACATCTTCTTCACTGGACATCTACTGCCAAACGGTCGCCCACAGATGCAGATTTTGTTGCAGCAACAACGACCAGGCTCCATCATTTCTGACGGGATTGATCTGCTAAATTGCATCATCATGATATAACGTAATTTCCTTCCTGGGATTGCAGCATTTTCTGCTCCACCAACTGCCGAGTCCGTCCTTTCAGTCTAGACAAGTATTGACTGGTTCTGTTGCTGAAAGTGATTCCACCAGAGTCTGAAGGAACACGCGGGGATACATTCTGTCAAGATGAAACACACACACACACACACACACACACACAACATGCATTTTAAGCACAAAGGATTCTAAAATAAATGAGTGAAAGTGAGATGTTTAGCAGGTCGGGTGTCAGGTTTGTGTGTGTGCTCTGACTGCTCTCTCCATGCTTTAAGTTTTAGTGATCTCCAGAGAGATGAGAGAGAAATGCAGAAAATTAGAAAGACAGATGAGCAAGAGGGGGAAAAAAAAGAATAGCTTTTACTTGCAATGCCTGTAGAAAAAATAAATGAAAGCCCAAAGATGCTCTTTAGAGGCCTTTGTGAATATAAAAAGCCAGGAAAACAAGGAGTTTTACCAAGTCAACTGTGCTGCTATGGAGCAGAAATTTAGAAAAACAAAGTTTCGCAAACATTCAATTTAGTTTGGACAAATACATTTTGAATTATTACAGATTTTAAGAATCTAAACAACATTTCTAACTATTTTTGTTAATTCCCCACACAGACCAACTGAGGATCAGGACTTGGTCTGTCTGCAAACACAACGATACCTCACCAAAAATCTCTGTCCTTTCCTAATTCAAATAAAAATTCAAGGGTTTTTAAATGTCCGATATTGAGAAACCTATTTCAAGAATGGTTCATTTAGTTTTCCAGTAATCAGATTTACATTATTTAATAACATCCTTTCCCCATCTAATTCATAAACAACAGTGAGTCTTGGTCGCTTTTTAGAATCATCAAAATAGTGTAAAATAAGTGAGTACGTCATGTATTTGTGTGAACTTGGTCAAAAGAAGAATTATGGGGTGACATGAGGGAGCAAAACCCACCCCCTGCTTTTGCCATTTGATGTTGAGGCTGTGTTGCCAGGGGCAACCATCTGAGCAAGAGAAAATGGAGAAATAGGGAAATGGAGAGAGCAACGGCAGCCAAGGTTGAGGCAGAAAGTGAGATGAGCGAAGAGAAGACGAGAGAAGAAAGTCCATCGGCATCAGAGCTGATCGAATCACACCATGAGGCAAAACAGTCAAGCAGAGGACACGACAGCCTGCCGGCATCAGCAGCAGGGAGGAGAGGCTGCCCAATCATCAGCTGACATGCCCATGATTTCAGCAGCCAATGAGATGTCAGCAGGCTCCTCCCCTGCACAACTACTCAGATGCAGAGACAGCACAAGCCTCGCTCAGCTCTCTTATTAATGAATGGAGCAGTTCCCAGGCTGCATCACCGACTGCTCGGCTGCTCCCACTCAGGAAGACGGAGGGAAAACATCAGCAACAACAACACGGACGGCAGCAGCAGCAGCATCAGCTTCATCAGCAGCAGCAGCAGCAGCGGCACAGAGCGACCTAAAGACTGACCATGAGGAGACGACAGAGAAGCAAAGACTACCTTCAGGACACGAGCGCGTCCATGGCAGCAGCGATTACAAACGTCGACCCACATCCAGATCTGCTGCCACCTCGTTCACCTTCACCGTCCTCATCTTCACCTCCTCTCCCTCCATTAGCCATGCCACCTTCTACATCTACATCTGCCTCTGCTCTGCTGGCTCTGGCCTCTCCAGCCACCAGACGCTCCATCTCTATGGGAGACTTCCGGAGGGTGACAGGGGCTCTGCTAGCTGGTTCCGATCCCCCGTCCACCTCAGCCACCGTCCCCTCCTCCAGACTTGTCACCCCCAGCTCCAGCATGGAGTTCGAGGCGGCTCGACGGCGTCTCCTGGAGGTGGAAGAGCGGCAGCGTGTTATCAGAGAGATGGAGCGGCGGCTGGAGGAGCTCAGACAAGTGTTTGTAAGCTCAGAACAGCAGGTGGTGGTCCATGGGGAGCTGGTGTCCAGGATTTCTAGCGCAGCCCAGCAGGGGGAGCTGTACGTGGCCGAGAACAGCCAACGCCTGAAGAAAGGCCTGAAGTTCAAGAAGCATCGGCCCACCATCGTCTTCTCCTCCATGCTTGGACTCCGCACGTGCCTCCCCTGGCCTGTGAAGCTGAAATAGTTCTACGAGAAGTGATTTTTGACTCTTGTGCTTGACACAAACACATGGAGAGACTTCCATTCTTCGGCCATCACACATGGACACTGCTGCTGTCAAATTATATCCTGAGGCTGGTCCTCCCTCTCTTTAGAGTGCCTACAATAATCACAAATGCTAGTAAGGAGGAATTCTCTGGCGTGCAAACCAGTTCAGAATCATCACACTCTTATTGTTTCCACAGATCCTTTGCTGCTTGCAGTGTTGGACTTGTGTTTCAGGAGAGATGGCACACTCATATGAAGCTGTGCTGCATGGATGAGTCATTTCTGCTGATGTGGGAGTACAGTGGTTCAGAGTCAGACTGACCTGTGAGGTAACAGGAGCTTTGCTGTCTTTTATTTCAACCAGCAAAGTGCAAAAACAGTGGATGTCAATCTCTCCAGTGGATGAAAAGGGAATCAGAAAGTGGGAAGATTCTAAAGAACACCGGATAAGGACGTGAGTTAAAGGAGTCGTAGTGAACGCAGCACAAGATTTGAAAATGCACAAATGAGTGTGTCATTTAAAGGCCACTCATTAACGAGCACAGATCCATCAAACAACAACAACCGACAAGAAAGCAGGAGAGGAGTTCACTTTGGGACAATTCCACCCGTGGTCACCTAGCAACCGTTCATCTCTCCATCCTCAATCTGCAGAAAACCTGCTGAAGGACTCACTGATGCAAGCTTGGTGAAGCTGCTTTTATGCTCACTCTAGTCAGGAAAGATACGGTTGTGCATCACTGTTTGCTGATTGTGTGTCTCGGTGTTTGAATGTGATGCAACGACAGCTTCACTGCTATCAGAAGACAACACATGTTCATTCAGGGTTTTTGTGCTGAAGCTAACACTGCTTTAGTGGCTCAGTTTAGAGTTATGTTGTAGTCCCATACGTCGACATATATACAGGCACTGGGTCAAATTCTTCTTTTATTTCTCCTTAGGCGACAGAATGACTAAGTATCTCTTCTATTATTCATCTATCGCACCAATCCCGAGTGTGTGTGTGTGTGTGCACACAAACACTGACCTTAGTCCTTATGGAGCCCAAAAACAAGTCCTAATCAAGCAGAACCTCTGAATTTCTGAGGAGCTGCTTAAGATTTGAGTCATAGTTAGGGTTTAGACGTTAAGTGGTTATAATTAAGGTTAGGGATGAGGCTTTGTTTAGGTTTTCTTAAGAAGAATAGCGGGTGCAAACGTGTGTGTGTGTGTGTGTGTGAGGAAGAGAGAACAACATGTCCACCAGGGAGATCTATTTTTGTCTTTCAAAGGTTACGGCAGCGAGAGAGAGCAAGAGACAGGCATTCAATCTTGGTGCAGTGTTCACACCTTTAAAAAGAGTGTGTAGAGTGATGAGAGTGCACCGAAGCGTGCAGCTCTTCTGCGCGGTTTACGAGAGAGGCTTTCACTGTTTCCATGCACTTAAGATATTCCAATTTTAATTGCTCCCTCGCTGCACAGCCAGACATGATGTGACTTCATCACTGGACTTGCATAATACATGAAGGAGATGATGGTGTGTTTCTCTGAGACCAGAGGAAAAAATATGATGCATGCAAATGTAGTTTATGATATCGATGAGAACAATACCATATGCTCGCTTTGTTTTCCAATTTGATTATAAGGGCTTAAAAGATTGCATAGTTAAAGGGACACTCTACCTAACTTTGATCATATCTTGGTGATATTATAAGTGTCATCATTACAGCTGATCGTGAGGAGTTTTTAAAAATAACTCATGGATGTTGTTTTGTTGCGTCGTGGGAGATTTTACCACCTATATTTCTGGTGTTTAACTTTTTTTAAAAAACAACAACAACAAATGACTGAAATAATCAGGGTATCTGTCACTTAGACTTTTAAATAAAAATCTTTAGTGCTTTTAAAACGCTCCACTCTGCCCTTTATACGAAGATAATTCTCTGTTACTGTTCTCTGCTTTTCGATTTCCTCAACGCCGCGATGACACAATGGTTGAATGTTGACTCAGCGTAACATTCCACACTCTTCTGTGCACATGTATACGAACACAGTGGAGCGTTGTATAGTATCTCATGGTCCTATGTATGAGACTATATGTGAATATACAGCTGGCCTATATATTGCTTTTTAATATGCCTTATGTAACGTTTGTCCGTCTATAGTTACAGGAACAATAGAATTATAGAATCATCTGATCAGTGAGTGTTTTTCTAGGAATAAAAAAGTAACAAAGTTTCCCAAAGATTTCTGGGCCCACTTGCAGAATGAATGTAATTTTTCTTTCCTGACGATGAAATATCAAGTATACTCACAAGCTTCTGAATCACTACTTATATGGGATTATATCTAACTTTTTACAATAACAAAGCCCTTTAATTATTCTTACAAATGCTGGACAACCACAGGTCCTAAACCACCTCTCGTGTGTCGCGTCAATGCTTTTGGAAGTTTTCATATATGTTGCTATGTGTTTTGTATGATCTGGTGAACTAAGCACAGAATGTTCTTATCTTTATTCAAAGTATAATGATATAATTCTACTTTAGTATGAATGTAATAAATCACAACAGGTTTAGAGTCAGCTGACTTTCAGTGAACCAGCCTTTTGCATAGTTTTTGCCAGATTTTACGGTCATGTGACCCGGATTTCATTTAAAATCGGCTGGTTAGAAAGTTACTTGACCCCAAACCTTTCTGTTATATACGAGCACTGTGTCTGCACTTACTGAATGTATGTTCTGCTTTCTTTTTACGCCTAAATGTGTCACCACTCTTTTCCTTCCCTTCACATTGTCGTCATTGAAATCATTTACGAGATTTACTTAATTTGAAGCACCATCAGGTTTTGTAAGATATGCTGAACTATTATAATAAATTCACTTAATGTGTGACTTAAATGTTGCAGAGGATTGATTTTTTTTCCGTCTCTTCCATTTTGCTGAAATCTGGTTGCATGAAATAATTATCTATGAAGGTGAATATTCTAAATATTACATCTTATACAGTTATAGGAACTGTTATCTCACAACAGCCGAAAACTGCACTATGACACTATGACAGAAACAAACTGTGCCTGATCCACGTTAAGACGTCCATTAGCGCTTTATTTCCCCCATCTGATTATTTGGTTAAATGACGGTTAGATAACACAAGTTCATATGAAAATATCAGATTTACTGGGAATAATGTAGCTAGGATTTGTGAAGTTGCATTAAGCTGATTTTTTTTTTTGCTGTTGCTCACTTAATGAAAGGCATTAACCGTGGAGATGGGTTTCAGGCAGATGTCAGCATGTGGGACATTAGAAAGTATGAATTTAGAGATTGCAGACCCTGATGACCCACACACACAAACACAAACACACTCTACTATAAAAAGAATGCTAATAATGGAAATCGAGAGATTAGTGCAGGCTTTACTCAGCACTTCATGGATTATTATTATATTCAACCATGTGTGCATTGTGGGTATGAAAGCACATCAAATGAATACACACTCACCATACACAATGTGTGTGTGTGTGTGTGTGTGTGTGTGTGTGTGTGTGTGTGTGTGTGTGTGTGTGTGTGTGTGTGTGTGTGTGTGTGTGTGTGTGTGTGTGTGTGTGTGTGTGTGTGTGTGTGTGTGTGTGTGTGTGTGTGCGCGTGTGTGAGTACCGTGACAGAGCTGCTGCAGAGATGGCTGCTTATGTAAGTGACAGGCTGGCGTTTCATCATCCTGGCACTGGGATGCAGGGTCAGGGCTAAGTAACATCCGGACTGAATGATGCTGCAGCGGTGGAGAGGTGCAGGGAAAAGTGCCAAGAGAGGTGATGAAGAGATTTAGCTGAAGGGAGGAACAAAGAGGAGGAGAAGAAAATGGTGGGAACATCAGAAATGACGTGTCCGTATCCGTTTTAGAGTTTCTGGATATCAAGCAATAATTATTATCGTACTAAAAATAATGCTCTTTTTTTTTTAAAGAATACCCAGTTTAAAGCTGTCATGTTTAATTTTTGGGTATAAATTAAAATCCATTACCAACCATTGTCACATGGGTTCACAACCCGGTCAGAGTAAGGGTCCTTCTGCATGGAGGTCACATGTTCTCCCACATGTGTGTGTGAGGGTTTTTTTTCCAGGTTCGCCAGCTTCCTCCCACAAAAACATGCAATATAGGGATGAGGTCAACTGGAGACTCTACATGAGGGTTTCTCACTCCTGGTCCTGGGGAGCCACTGTTCAAACACACCTGATTCAAATAAATGGGTTGTTATCAGGCTTCAGCAGAGCTCACTGACGAGCTGAACATTTGAATTAGGTGTGTTTAAAACATGCAGGTGAAAGCCCACAGCCTGAGATTGGCACAGCTCCCCCCGCGACCCTCCTGTGGAGGATGAAGCGGTAGAAGATGGACGGATGGATCTATGAAACCTATCACTTATCATACGATAAACTATATTGTGTTTAATGTGAATTAAGACTTTGGACATTCGTGTGTGGACGCTGCATCACAGCAGATTTACGTGAGCGCTACAGAGCGACAAAGTGAACTTTCTTAACTTTATCCTGTTTGTCATTTCTAAAAGTTTGGGATGAGTTTAAATCAATTTGAAACGACAGTATAAAAGAAAAATGTGCAGGAGGAAGAAAGGCTCCCTCGTCATTAATGGCGTTATGTAACACATCACATTTTATATGAACCCACACTGGCTAAATAATTGAAGTAATGTGTGGTTGCACTGAGCATAAAGGATTATGCATTAGTCCCTCGGTTCTGTGGTGCGAGCTTCCTCTAGTGGAAAAACAGAAACATCGTTCTACTGTGTAGACCAGGCTATGTGATGAGGAAAATGAAAAGAAATAACAAATATCATACCTTTTCAAAAACCAGTGTTTGAAGTATATGTGAGGAAGAGAAGGATGAGATAGTGATTAATCTTCGTGGGATTAAAAGTCTGTAGCTGCGGAAATGGTGACGAGCAAAGACTCATTTCCAGTTTCTTTCAACTTAAAGGAATCTTTACCTTTAGTTATCCACTGCACAGCATCTAATTTATAATGATTTCCGTTGTTCTTTTATATAATGTGCACATGACACTACATCTAAAAGTGTTTGATTTTATTTGATTGAAACATAAACCTGCTTGTGTTCACAGAAATCAAATGTACAACATGATGTAACACTGTTAGTATACAATTGTTTATAATGCAAACATTTTTAGAAAAGAGGTGGTATACACTGTACACATCAGAGGACGTTTAAGACAAAATATGTACAAACAAATTGTGTAGAATTGCTATGAAATGTGAAAAAATTAGTTCTTCTGCTCCATCTTCCCTCCCAGATCATATGTACAGTAAGTGCAATGGAGCTGGTGTCAAACCCACATGCCATGTTCAGTGAACAGATGACTGCAGTTACTCACAGGCACCCTTTAAGTGCCTTTTCCTGGTATAGCAGGGTCATTTTTTTCCCTTCATTCTCCTAACACACCATCGTTATTCCACGTTTTTTTTTTTTTTTTTAACAGACAGATGGCTGGAGCCAGGAGAAACGAGATCCTCCCCTCTCTGTGTCGGCTGTGAGCTTTGCCCAGAGTCAAGAAGGCTGGGCTTAAGTTTCACATCTCTCTCCTGAGGGCTGCAGACGCCTGGCGTTGTGGTGGAGACAGGCTGGCAGGCACAAAGCCACTTTAGTCCCAGGGCTGGCTGCAACAGACCTGAGGCAGGTTTGAACCCCAGTCCAGTCTCAGTATTCACTTTTTATCCATGTGTTTATACACAAGCTCTGCCAAGTCCCCAGAAGACTTCTTCTTAACTATTTTAAAGTGCCTTAAGGGGATTTTGCCCTGCAGGTAAAATTTGCCTCTGGTTACTAAACCTAGACAAGTTTAACATCTGTAATATAATGTCATAGCTAATGGCCATTAGAGCAGTTGCCTCAACCACAAATGATTCTGTACCTAATATTCATGATCCACGGGTATAAAAACATGTAGCACTTAGAAAAACTAAAAGGCTTTTTGTGGCAGCAAATCCCTCATGTTCCATTGTCAGTTTCCAGTTTGAGTGAATGTTAAAAAGGTATAATTCCTTCATCAGTGTCATTTATATCCTTAGGTGTGCCTTAGATGGAGTTGTATCCAGGAGAATGACCATGTCCTCTCTTGTAGATAATAAAATCCACTGTGATGATGAGGTCCTGGTCATCATCCCTCTGTGGTTTAGTTCAGTATAGTCAGTTATTATTCACATGCCCGTGTCCTTCAGTCTGTCAGTTTGTGCACATAATTTACAAGAAAGGTCCCAGACCTGGACGGTTCCCCCTCTATGTGACCGACCTATAGGGATAGAGACATATTCAAAGTTCTGTCTTTAATTATGTAGGTTTCATTTGACTGTTCATGTTAAATACTTGAATAACAAACTAGCTTCTGCATGGGTTCCTTTTCTCACATGCTGTATATGGTGTCGTGTGTCAACACAGATGCATTAAAAATGGAGATTTCCTCTAGGTCTGAACCAGATCTAAGATGGCAATAGAAAGAAAGGAGACTTGTAATTGCACTTACCCACCAGTGGGGGTCATTATTCGCCGTAACAACAATGATTTCATCTTTGAAAAAGGCGAGCTGCTCAGGACTGACTGTTCCACTGTCCACTAAAGCCTTGACACGCTTCTGATGTGGCCTGCTGCCAGAGACCTGGGGAGACACCGAACAAATTTACAGTGAGTGTGAAATCTTAGAGGCCTTTTTTTCTGAAGCTCCAGTCCTCTGATATAGAAGCAGACTGTGACACGGAGGGTTTGTGTGGTTGTACCATAGCATTCCTGCGAGGTCGAGGGGCACAAGTCACAGCAGGCGATGAAGGGGCTGGAGCAGGAGCCTGAACTCCGAGGCCTGAACTGTTCCCCAGTAAACTGCAGTACAGCTCCTCCTGACTGCCCACACAACTCGGAGACAAGACGCCACATTTCCCCTGGCTGCCTCCTCCACTGCTGGTGCGTCGATACGATGTGGTCTTCTCTGAGCTACAGGAAGATTGTGAAAATTAGACCAGTCATGTGACTAGCTGTTCATGTGTTCAAGTTTTTCTTTCTTTTTACTTTCATTATTTTGTTTATATTCACACAGAGGAACCATGAACTCTCTCACCTGACAGGCCCGATGTGATTCTGAGAGGACGGCGATGATACACAACTTTGAGACCCAAAGCTGGCACCAGGTTGACCGTCCCCCGTCTGTCTCTGTCCCCTCAGTAGAGTCTTTGCAGCTCTGCCGCTCTGACCCTGACTCTCTGCATTCGATGAAGGAGGGCTGTGTTTCACCTGCGTCTGGGGACTCGAGGAGTGGGAGGGCGAGTTAGAGCAACGCCGTGGAATGGCGTTTCCTTCCTGTGCTGTGACTGAAATCTGGGGGTCTGAGCGACCTACAGAGAGGGTAAAAGTGAAGAAAAAACTATTAGAATAAAAATTTATATAAGAGAACTCATTCATAAATGCTGTGCTGCCAAGATCTGATATTAAACCCTAACTAATATTCAAAAATCTAATTTGTTACTTTATTTATCCTTTAAGTAAAACAAACAAAGGTCAATGAAGGTCAGACATTTACACCACAACTAGTGTGTGTCAAAGATCCAGAAACACAGCAGCTCACCTCTCTGGATGGATTTAGCTGGCAGCGGTGGTGGCCCTGACGCTCCAGAGGGGGCGCTGTTGGCAGGTGGATTCCTGTACAGGAATTCTATATTCTCATAAGTCTGGCAGGGCCGGCTACCTGAACTAGCAGTAGCCACACTCCAGCGGGCAAAAGAAGAGCTGCCACCATTGGACGTCAATGGCGAGCGGTTCTTAGGTAACGGGCTCACCTGTGAGGAAGTGAAGAGAAGAACAGAGTAAAATGTATTACTGTACTTTTGAGACTAAAACAATGATGCAACTGTTCTCTAACTGCAGATGCTCTCATTATTATTCTCATGTCATAAAACTCACATGGAATCGGACCAAAAAAAAAGGAACAAACTGAACTGAGGTCTGAAAGAAAACTGTGGTTTTGGAGAAGAAGAGTTAAAGCCCCAAGTTGATCTTTTTAAATGTTTTCCACAGTAGAAAAGTGAGGTGGAAAACCCCTAAGACGTTCATCTCCAATCTTTGTAAAGGCTTCTTTGGCAGAGATCAGTGATGACTTTTACCAGGTGTGTGTGTGTGTGTGTGTGTGTGTGTGTGTGTGTGTGTGTGTGTGTGTGTGTCGTTTACCCTCTCATCGAGGTCATCCTCGCTGTCATATAGCTCTTGAGACTGTGTCTCCCATATGAACTCCACATGGATCTGCGAGTTGAACTTCCCACTCTGGGCCAGCTCCAACTAAAACAACACAGAACCACAACCGCTCAGAATACTCATGCACTGGACTGTGTATCATCTGTGTACTTGGTTAGTTTCTAGTGCTTGGCTGATCTTGGGTTTGTGTATGTTCAAATAGAGGTTAAAAGATAGAAAAGCAAACAATGAAACTAAATTAAAAGTGAGGCAAAGGGAAAAGCTTTCACACATCTCTTTACAATTGTGGCAACAAATCTTTATTTAGCCACAATGAGAAAAGACCTAAGAAGGATATAAGAAGTTAAAAGCAGGAGTATTTGAGCAGTCAAACAGGATATGGCACAGAGCAGTTGTGAGTCAGCAGGACAGATTGCTGGTAAGAAAATAAAAGCAGTTTGTAAACTATGCACAGTGAGACCTGATAACGAGACCTGATCTGACCTCTGCTGCACAGGGAGTTATTTTAAGGTCATGTTTCAAGTTGTGGAAGTTGTCTTGTTTTGTTTCTGAATGAATTTTCCTCTCTCATAGTGGGTGTTCTTTTTTTACAAAAAAATATGAATCAAAACTTCATGTCAAATGACAAGAGAGGTCCACGTTCTTACCAGGTCAATGCACTGTGTGAGCTGCAGCCTCCTCGCTATATCAAGGGCCGTCTCTCCTGATGAATTCCCTGCATGAGATGTTTTTAAAAATGGTTAAAAAGGATTCAATAACAGCACAAAGTTTGAGTGTGACAATGAAACATACAGTACCTGTGTGTAGAGACGCCTTTGCCTTCAGCAGCAACTTGAGAGACTCTGGCTTGTGATACAGGACGCTGTAATGAAGAGCTGTGTTTCCTTCTGCTGTTCTCTTCTCCAGGCAGTTACTGTGTGGACAGACCAAAATATACAGTACATGATGTTACACAACAGGGGTAAATTAATAACTGCAGCTTTATGCTCCCTATACTAAGGACTTTATACTAAGCCCACTTGTTGTTCGTGTCTGACCTGTTCTGACAAAGGAAATCCACCATCGCTAGTGAGCTTCGATCCTCCAGACGCACAGCGAGATGAAGCGCCGTCTCTTTGATCCCCTGAAACAGCAAGAGAACAAATAAGAACACATTATTGACCCACATTGTGAAGTAGATGCATAATCATCTCTGGGGTTAACACTTGTGTGCGTCTGTGTTAAGGAGTGGAAGCATCCTTACAACTATTCTATGTGATGATGACTATGACAGGAGTGTAACTCAATGACTCGTTATGCTCGAAAAGCTGAAATAATAAATAAGGGCCAACAAAAGCAAACACACACAGAGAGAGTATAATCAGTGCTCTCACACACACTTGTGCTGAAGAGGAAGTTTACGAAAAGAGAGTAGAATATGATTAAAGACATGAAAGAGAGACAATCAACACAAGATGAGAGGGTGAGGAGAAGAAAAGGGGAGGGAAAGACTGGATTAGAGGCCTAAATAAATGAGAGGGCCTCAGACCACTCAGCCACACAAGAGGACAATTAACACGTGCTTCACAACGTATAACGATCCACGCGCCTCCTACATACTCTATGTCATTACATAGAGTACATCTATGTTTTAAGTCTTAGGTGGGTTCAATTCCATTTTGAGACAGTGACAGAGACACAGTGTGTGAAAACTGTGTGTAGCTTTCAGCGAACAGGGTGGGCATGAGAATCTGTGAAAGTTGTTTTTTCACCTGTCCATCAGGCAGTGTGAGTGGCTTGGCCAGGTCCGCTCCCTCAGCATAGAGCTGGAGGAGAAAAGTCATGTCCCGACTCCTCACGGCCTCGTACAGCCGGCTCGGCTCCGCCTCCTCTCTACGCAGGACGTAGCGACGCTCGGCATATTTTGACACAATGTACTCCTTTCTGGCATTCCTGGTTTAATGAAAATTCAATTACAGATGATTACAGTTTGCAGTTTGAAGAACCACATTGTCGCTGTGAATGAAAGCAGGGACTCACATGTCACTCTGCGGCAGCGGTTTGACAGAGTCATTTGGAAGACCCGCCTCCATGATATCATTGAATCTGGTGTTGCCAATACTGACGGCCAGCTGGAGTGAATAGAACCACATCGATGTGGCAGAAAAGAATGTCAATGAAAGGCAGATGGTTACATAATATCTGTCATTAAGTGTCTGTGTTTTTCCATGTGTGACTTTTTGTACCAGGAGCTCAGATGTGCTCAGGAGGTCCAGAGTCAGAGACTGGATCCTGGAGTAGTGGACACCAAGCTCCCGGTGGATTCCAGAACACTCGATACAGGTCAGGATGCCGAGGTTTGTTGACAGCCATGTCGGGTCTACGATACAGAATACAGCCAGTTTAGCGATGCACGATTCTATAAGACGTAGAGCATAAACTTCCACATTTAATCCTGCAGTTATCTCTGACAGTAAACACTGGCTGACCTGGAGCGCCACAGTCAGCACAGGCCTCGTTGCCAGGCATGTGTCGAAGCTCAGCGATGATGGATCGGGAAAGTTCCTGCAGCCCACTGTCCTGGAGATGCAGCTGATCTCCTCCAAGTGCTGTGTTGAGAGCCTCCTCTTTACTGTTCTGCAGCACCGACACCCAACTGAAGTACAATCAGGATGTCAATCAAGGATGTCAATCAAGGATGATGTGAGTGTGTTTTACTCATTGTCTTAGTGATAATAACTCATCATCACTTTCACTTCCTTTAGCCACGGCCACAAACTCAACCTCAAGTTTCTTTTTATTTCTGAAGCTCTGGTGCTTTTCCCTCCGTCTCTAAACTCACACAGCACATCAAAGAGTCTGTGAAGAGGCCCACACACAAGGGACGGGCAGGGGACAGAGGGCTCCATAATGAAACCCCGTTCAGCTCCACATCCACAACACACTCAGTTCCCTTATTTGCCGTCTGTGGCTAGATAGAGAAGTCCCACCCAACAGCAGATGGGCCGGGGTCTACTAGAGGACAACTTTTCTGCTGTCATCTCATCTTTCTTTTCCTTTTTGTCCATTATCCGCCCTGATTCTTCTTCTCCTCTGCATACAGGACCAACCCGTACAGTACCATACTTCACTAAATAACCTTCAACTATCAACTTTCTAATGCTGTCTTATGATCATATTAAAAACTCAGTGAAGAATAAACATGTGTTTTAATGCTTACATGACACATTCCTGCTCGTCTTCTGCCTGGAAATGGTATGTTCGATTATCTACAGAGAAGGAAAAATGGTAGTTATTGTCAATTGAAGCTTGAAAATATGAGTTCTACAATAAAAGCTGAAGTGAAGACAGACGGACAGAATGCATATAATCATCTGCTTCATGTCTCAACAGTGTAGATTAATCATAAGGAACCTCTGGCATTTGTCTATGCTCTGATCTTAATTCCTATTCATGTGGGAACCAAAGAGAAATACTTTCATGCAGCTGCACGGCAGACGACTCTTTAACCATGACATGATGTGGTGTGAAGGTGAATCCACTCACGAGTGACCAGGTCAAAGGTCCTCCTGTCCTCTGGGTTTGGCCGCACCTGACACGTCAGTAAGTTCAACTTGGCAGGAGGTCGATTGATCTAAAGACACACAGACATACATTGTGAGGTCAGCATGTGCTGAAGCAAATTTACATCTGACAGATGCTTGGAGACGGTTGAGCTCGCGTGTCCTCACCGTGCTGTGGGAAATCGTCAGGCAGCCAAATTTGACTCCACACTTTCTCTTCTGCCACACTTTCCTGATCCTGCAGCACAGAACGTCAACAATACAAACACAAATTAAGACTCAATATCACTGTGGGGTTTGAATCATTTTATCCTGTTCACAGCATTTTCAGTCTCGCTTTCATTATCATGACTGACAAACATCTGAAAACCTTTTCCGGTTTGTGTCCATGGCCTGAGGAAGGTTTCCACTCCTCCTGTCTCACATTCGCCCCACTGAACCACATCCCCTCTCCTTATCACTCAGTAATCTAGCACTGCCTGTGTGAATGTGTGTGTGTGCGTGCGTGTGCATGCGTGCATGTGTGTGTGCATGACGCAAAACTTGGATCCATTCAGTTTGCTACTCTGCCAATAAGCTCCACAGGAGGGGCCCCTGCTTGAATCTTCATCTCACCATAATGAAGACCAGCTGGGGTGGACAGAGTATGAACCTCCCCTCCCCCCTCTTTCTTTCTTTCTCTCCATACTTTGCCTCCTTTGTAGTGAGCAGCATTTGTAACAATAATTAATTTTCATTTGTTATTAACAGTCATTTATATGATGTTCATATGCATGTGACACAGCATGGTCTTTAGTATTTTCAATCATCCTACAAACTCTATTTTAAAGATAGTTTTAAATGTAAAGCTAAGCAGAAACAGATGCTTTTTTGTTTTTCCTTTTACATACCCGTCACTCTTCTTGAGCAGAAAGCCAGATTTCTCTGTGCCATACTTTTTGTTGCCCTGTGGTTGGTGGATGCTGTATCCATTGCCAGAGTTCTTCCTGTTCAGGTATTCCTGGGAAACAAACAGGGATTCATAACTTTACATGATAGGTATTTAAAGACTGGGTGGCAGTGCAGACTTAAAACAGGATAAAACATAAGGCTATTTCTTGAGTAAAGAAGCCACTTGGTGCTAGATTTCTTAAATAATGAGGATCATAATGGCACACACTGTGGGTGAGCTTACTTCTTTTCCCTCGACTTGGAGAAGTAATCTGAGAGAATCCCTCAACTGAGTGAGTTTTTTCACTTCCTCATCCTGGTCCAGACGCACCTACAATACACAAAACACACATGATTAAAAGTCAGTTTATTCAACTGAAGGAAGGAAAGGAAATCAACTTTATTGTCATTGTACACAAAACTGCATAACGAAATTATAAGGTCAGATTCAGCAGATTGTTATATTCCCTCATCTTATTTATCGTGTTTTCATTTGTTCCCAGAATGGGTGTGGAGTGACAATACATCAGAGCATAAATAATGCAGAACAGAGCAGGGTGTGCAGTCTTCGGAGGTTTTGTTTTTTATATGAACACACACAGAGGGCAGGGTGGGATCTAGCACGACTTTGTTTAACTTGTTTTAATTTAATTTTTTTCCCTGGGATTGGGAACCATAACACAGATTGTGTTTGAACATCCCTCCTGAGGCAGAGGTCTGGCATGTCTGAGCAGGTCTGCATTCTGCCCGTGAAGAACCAGAAAAACCTCTAACGTTCCACTGCCACAGTTAACAGTCTGTTTCCACTGAAGCCAAGAAAGAAAGGGGAGGACGGCAAATCCTGCGCAGATTGGAAAGCAGTCAGAGAAGTTGGAGGAATAGGTGTGCAGCGAGGAAAAATGATTGATGCTTTCTGTTTCATCTTAGGGTGGGAAAATCAGGGAAGGATTTTCTGGCAATAGACTTCAATTACAATCTCTGCCTGTGGGCTGAGCTGGGACAAAGTTTCAGATGAGGGGGGGCTGAAGTTTTGGCTGCTGTGAGAGAGTGAAGAAGCTCTATAGGAGGTACTAAAACACCATGTGATTTACAGTGAGAGCCTTACTGTAAAGTGCTTTCTTGGACAAAGTTTTATCAGTTACTGTCACTGAGCAACAGATGACACATGGAGAGATCCGTGTAGGTGGATTAGGATCCTCAAAATCTTCTTATTTAATGCAGGTAGACAGAGAAACAATAGCAGTTCCTGTGATTACCGTGTGCACCGAGGCAGCAAGCTTCTCAATAAAGGGAGTGAGATTTTCGGCAGCTTTCAGCCCGTCCTGAAAGAAACTGAGATCAGAGGAGAAAAGAACTGCTGAGTCATGATTGTCTTTAAGTTAAAACATTCTAATTTGAACCAAACAAAACATTACATGCTGTAGCTGTATAAGCAATTCTGTTTCCACATAAAAACATTTGGTTTGATTAAAAAAAAAAAAGGTTAATGGTTAGCAACAGTAATAAAATAACCTCAAATATTATGCAAAAACCCTGAGGTGGAAATCCACATTCAAAAAAGGCAATGACACAAAAAGTTGGTGGTGGAAGAAACCGACCTGAGCTGGGCCTGGAAATATTTGATGAGACTCTGGAGAAGATCAGGGCCTTGACGAACCTTCAGCTCTTGGATCTTCAAAAGATACTGAAAGCATCAACACATGAAGTTAAACATAGCTCTCCATAGAAATGTAATGATGTAACAAACATTTGGGCTACATATGCAAATCAGGCTCTAAAAAAGCCATAATTGCTCAGTACCCACAATTTAAGGCTTATCCAACAGACGTCACATATTCCACTGTACATCCTCTTTTAAATGTGTCTTTGGTATGTGACACTAGTGAAGACTCAAAGGTCACACATATTCAGTCAAACATTAGACAGAGACTGGAAAAAAGCTTTTTTAAAGGGTTAAATATAACAAAGAGAGGTGGAGTAGTGGAAAGGCAAGTGGAATTTCCATTCTCCCTGCCTGTCCACAGCTGGACTAAGTCAGAGTTAAACCGTTTTTTTCTCAGGGTTCTAAGCAGCCACTGAGACGGCACCACCTGTGTGCAACAGCACTGTCAGTAAATTTCACAATAATGGCCCCAGTTTAGCTTTCAGGTGTGTGTCATAAAGTACTTTTATACACCTTTGAACTGCACTCTCAAATGTTTATGACCACTCTCAACCAATAAAAACTGTTGTGTGACTTTCTAAAGCATTTTTCATTGGAATTACAGGAGAGAGACAAATGGGTTCAACGCTGGCAATCCAGCTGACCATGAATGAAATATGTAATCCAGGAGGCCGACCACCTATGTGAGCTAAAGCAGGCCACAGCCTCAGGAATGTGAAAGGTGTCTGGTGTTTTGACGGACACTGATCCCTCACCTCACACATCTGCAGCTGAAAAGACCTCCTCTCTCTCTCCATGTCTTCCCCACCGTCTGATCCCTCCGACCTGATCAGGCCCAGCTGCCTGTTCTTCTCCTTCCTTTCCTTCTCCAACTTCCCTCTGATGGGGTGAGGGGAAAGAAGAAGGAAAAACAACAAGGAATGCTTATTCACTCACACAACCACAGAGGGCATCTCTTGACTCAGTGCTCACTTATTTCCATCACAAACTCAGGGGCTTTTTCCACTTTCCTTTCAGAGAAAGAGAGAGTGAAGGTTGAAGTCAAGACAATAATTACAGAGCACTAAACCGCCAGCAACGTGCAAGTGCCTCAGCTTTATTTCATGTGGAACTGAGGACGACCACAGGGAAGGAACACTTCGCACATTAACCTCTGCTGTTACACTAACTCCTGTGACCTGATTTCTCCTCTACTTTGTCTTCTCTTGTTATTTAGCTCACTTATTTAAGGGAGTTTTAAAGATGAAGATCTGGACTGCTATGACACATCATGCAGCCATATGATCATAAAGTAACAAACGAAAGTCCCTTTCCCACTGGTCAAAACCCCACTGACATCCGCTAACATCTGGCTTTTGTCTGCAGTGGGAATGGATACAATCAGCATTCACTCCCAGGTCACATTACTCTGGAATAGATACAGGTTTTTATAGACTACGGCTCTGATCGGCCGTAAACATGACACCTTCTACGACTTTATTCTGGCAGCCCTCAACGCACCAAAAGTTTGCACCTTTTCCTGCTCAGTGTTAAGAAAAAAGGGACTGAAAACTGCACTCTGTAATGACTTAGTGACTTTTATTGTTGTTGTGGATGTTTATGATGATTATTGTGCCTCTGTTTTGTCTTCCTGAATAGAATCTATGTAACCGAAAACAGGCTCTGCCAAGCATAACTATCAGATTACTTGTTTTCAAGGTAGTCTTTTATTTTCTCATGTGACATTAAAACAGAAAATAATTGAGCTGCAACCTCGTCTACTGGCAACAGGAAACTAGTAAGTCACCTTTTTTATGTTTTAAATTATGTTGGAGTAAAGAGGTAGGTGTGCATATGTGTAAGACTTTATTTACAGTTTTATGTCGTAATCCTTCCAGCTCTTTTCCATCTGTTTCTTGAGTTCCTGCAGAACAGAGAGTAGAAGCTTTAATGTTGTCACACTGTATAAACAACAGTATATGCATATATTTTAAGTGAACAATAAAAAAAAACCCTAGAAGAGATTGATTGTCCACACACACATTCAGGTGAGGAGGTTTCAACAGGTATGGTTTGTTTGGGTGGGCAGAGCTAGACAGTCAATGATGACTCATATTCATCATTATCAGCAATCAGACAGAGCAGGATCTCAGCAGCACAGGTGTTTAAAAGAAACTGACAGAAGCTTAAAGAAGCACTGGCTTGTTATTAGTCTGTTGGCATGGTAAATCAAAAAAAAAAGGCTCAAATACTGTCCAAGAGCAGACTGGTTGAGTGTTGCAGCACAGCTCTGTCTTACTCGTTAATCTCCACAAACAGCCTCGTCTTATCCAGCTCCTTATAAGACTCAGCTGTGTCGACAACATCAGACAGACGAGCTTATCTGACTCAGGAGGAAATCCACACTGAAACTGATGTTACAGTGATGTTTTAATCACTTTAGACAGTAAAGACATCATCTATAAACACAGCTGCTAATCCCTTCAGCTCTGTTAACGCATACAAAATCAATTATTACAGAGACTTTGTGTTTGTGGCACAAAGTTACTCAGTTTAAAACACGAGTGCTCTCCTCAAAGTTTATTATTTTATTTGGCAAAGCCTTTATAAAATATCACACTGAATACAGATGATAGAGTAACATTAGTGTGTTGTAATTCTGAGATCATATCACTATTACAGTCATCCTTCTGGCAACAAACAGAGAGATGACGATCAAATTTGCTGAATTATGGGCCGGATCTAATTTATGGTGGAGGATTTCTCTCTGGGTGCCGACATAACTACAGGATGCAACTTAGGGTGTAGTTTCCACTGATTTGCATTTAACAAGTA
Source organism: Microchirus variegatus (assembly GCF_963457635.1). NCBI lineage: Eukaryota > Metazoa > Chordata > Actinopteri > Pleuronectiformes > Soleidae > Microchirus > Microchirus variegatus. The sequence continues at coordinate 29,248,456 of NC_139803.1, forward strand.
ATTAAATGCAAATCATCATCATGATTTAACTAGCTTTTAATGAATTTATTTAAAAGAAAATCTAGACTCACAAGTCTGCTGTCCCGAAGCTCCGACTTCAGGACATTTTCCAGAGGAAAAGCCATGATGTTATTGAGGTTTTGTACCTGAAACACAGGGAAAAAACAGATGGAAGGAGTAAAGGACATGAAGGCTACACCACAGGCAGCCCTGATGTCCTCCAGTATAAGCAAACGCACACAGAGCTCAAAACACTTCATCTCCCCGTGGACTTTTTTTCTAGAGTTTCTGGGAATGAGTGAAACATGGTGATTTGGTCATTTTGGTGAGTCATCACACGAAAACACAGGATAATAATCTGTACCATGGCAGAGCATAGTACAAAGTGTTTGTGTACAATGAAAGGAATTACTTTTAAGGGTTTGTGTAATAAAATAACCAATTATTTTTGGTTCCATGGAATGAATTACAAAACAAAAACTTCCTCCCTGACATATTTATTATGGCATGCAGCAGCAGCAGCATAATTCTGCTTCTACTTGCACATGTCTCCAGGTGACCACTGCTTCAGTGTGTTTGTAAATGTCACTCTGGGCCTTTTAATGGATCCTGGTGGATTAAAACCAAGCTGCAGCATTCCCGTCACATAAAAAATGTCAAACTACTTCCGCGAGCTCAATGCTTGCTCTAGTTGGCCTTGATTTATTGACACAGTTGTGCATGGAGGCTGTTTTGGTTGGCAGCCAGAAGCTGAGGTGAGGTAACTAAGAGGTAATACACCAGTTCTGACGGAAGGAAATACCAACTCCCAGAGTCAACACACGCATCAGCGCACGGTGAACGGATCGATGCATGTATGCACACAGACAGAAGGACAAGCATGCAATCACTCACATGTGGCATGAAGGGACATGAGGGACATGCTCAGGTTGATTCTGCAGTGTAACATCTTAAATCACATCAGTTTATCATGTGTATAGTCCAGTCTCCCCCATGAGGCATTGACTGACACATATAGGAGGGAATGTGTCAGACGGGGTGTGTACACACACACGCGCGCGCACGCACGCACGCACGCACGCACGCACGCACGCACACACGCACACACACACACACACACACACACACAGTCTGGGATGAATTATCGTCGCCACAGAAACAATCGGTTGCTCCATATTTAAGTCAAGGGGTTTAAAGCTGGGGAAACCCTCTTCTTCCTATGTATTCATGCATGTATACACACAGTGAACACAAGTGGAACACACATTCACACTAACATTTGATGTTCTGCCATCTGCTGCCATTTCAAATAAACAAAAATCTAAAAGTATCTGATTCATCAAAGTTTTTTTCCTCTGCACAGCGTTCACATCATGCCAGTGTTTTGGAAGCATAAGAGACCAGCGCCTATTCCCTCTTTTTGCTTGATTTTCTGCAGTTTCCACTTCTCTTTTCTAAAGCCTCAAGAGGTTTTGCATGTGCTGCTTGACCTCAGACAGCTAATTTGTAGAAACCAGCCCTTTCCATTCTTTCTCCCTCCGCTCCACACTGCTCTCGTCTTTCCTCACCAGGTTTTTGAAGAGGGCTGTGACCTCTCTGGTGAACACGGCCAGATTAAGGAAGCCTGTGGAGACTTCATTGTTGTCCTGGGTCAGGTGGCTGTTCCCCAGGTTCTCCAGCACCTCGATATATTGCTCCTTGTTCTCCACGTGCGCTGAAAAACAACACACACTGAGTACAGTTGAAGGGAAGCACAGTGACAATAACTCAAGAGTTTTATGTGCAGAGATTCTATCGAAGGAAGAGTATTTAAACAAGACATGTGGGACAAATTAGTGCTGGTTTCCACCCATCCTGCAACAGGAGACAGGCACATATAGAGAGCCATGCTTCTCTTGGGCCCAGAGGTCACTGTGCAATGTTATAGGTCACTTTCCCAAGGGTCGTAACCTCAGTGGGCTCATGGAAATGAATATGAGAATATTATGCCAAAGCTATATGAATTGAGGACGTCAAATAAGCACAGATTGCATTTCAATTCATGAGAAGTCAAGCACCTGATGAACACTTACAACCAAATGTGTGTTTAGTTACTGCTGTGACACAGAAACATCTTATCTGATGTTAGGAAAACCCCCAACAAAGAAACCATTTGTCAGTGGACATGGACTTAAGGAGCACATGGATGACACATCGTAAGAAGCACACACAGCAGACTAAACATGCAAAAGCAAGAAATAACAAAAAAGGTAAAGGTTCATCTCTTCTGCTTTAGTTTCCATTTCAGGGGAAATATAAAATAACAAACTGTAACTGGATCTCAGAGACGCGCACAGATGTACATACTGACCATGAAGCAAATGTGGAACATTCAGTGCAATGGCAATGTTTTCAATTCAAGCAACGAAAGCAGACGCACAGGATGAGATTGAATCAAGGAGAGCTGCCATGGCTGCGTGGTTATAAAGAAAAACTGCAGATATGCATCTGTCAAACAACAAACAGCTGACTCACAGAGAGAATCACAGGATGGTTTTACGGCTGACTTTTACCAGATACCAGCAGAGCAACTCAACTCTTTTACTCTTCTGCCAGAACGAACACGCACACACAGTTTGGCATCATGGCACTTAAGGGTTTATGGGAACAGAAAAGTAAAAAAACAACTCAACATGTGTTTATGTTTGTTTCCTGCGACACAGTGAGGGGACGTGTGGTGTGGGGACGTCTTCATGTGCGGTGACGTGAATAATGAGTGAGAATCTAAAGTGATTACAAGGTTCAACCACATCGTGTTTTATTCAGAGAAAGAAATCTGAACAGAGTGACAGAGAAAACCCACGGAGCCCCTCTCTCTGCAGATGCTGCAGTGCTGTTGACTGTATCTGGTTGCCTAATTCTGGGCAGCTCTCTGACTCACACTTTTACTAAAAACTGTGAGTTGACTTGAAATGGGAAGCAGATTTGTGAGCGAGTGGAGAAAAACAACTTCAGGATATGTTCTGCCGTTTCTCTCTTTTTCCTGCACATTTTTGCGGTGAACACTCACATCTTGTGCATGTGTGAGCTCAATGTCAAGATATTAAAGGCATAAAAAACCTACATGACACACACTCAGAAACTATGTGAGCTGGGTTACTGCGAATGGAGGAGCCTGTTGCTGAAACTACACGAGCCATGCACATACACCACAAAAACATACACACCGTTTATATATAAACACAATCAGTCAACATCCGACAAACTGTGGTCCCTTAACAAGAGGCCTCGCTCGTAAACACCACTGCCCTCGCAAACTCGATGATGTCACTGAAGCTGGCTCGTACAGTGAACTCTGTTAAGGCCTCCTATTCTCCAAACAGCTCATCAAGTCATAAAAGAAGCCAAACTATATCTAAAAACTGACAGCTCTCACTTGTTATGACCTAGAAAATAGGACACCCAGAGATAAATTGTGACATCATTGAACGCTCTGGAAAAAGCCACCAGCAGAGAGCAGACAGACTTTGAGCTAAAGCTTTTTTCCCCTCCTTGATAAAACATTGCACTTACAAAGTCCAGATGTGTGTATAGCTTTGATCATCTTCTTCATCTTCTGCAGAGTCGTGTGGTCCAGCTCCAGAGACTGCAACAGAACAGTGAGATAGTCAAATCAGGATTGGAACAAGAATGACACAGCGATATTAATCTCTGATATTGATGTAAAGCAAAAAATACTTAATTTCAGTGATGTAAATGTCCTGAAAGTCAACATAACTAAGATATGATAAGATAGTTACTTCAAATAACTAGGTCAGTTTGCAAAATACTTTATGAATATAAAAGTAAGCGCTGGTCGTGCTTCTATCTCTTCTTTAGGTTCTCACGGTGTGTGAGTAAGATAAAGAGGTGAATCAGCATCAACACAATCACCTGTCTCGCACCTTCACTCAGAGCCTGGCATGATGTCAGAGTACTTTCATCACTTTTCTGAGCGACTGTCACTTTCCAGAGAAAATTAAAACTGGGTTTCCACACATGACGCAATAAACTAAATGCACAACATCAACCAAGAGCCTGTTCTTTCTCCTCACACAGGCCACTTGTTGTACAACGCTAGACATGGGACACTCCACCTATGTGCATTCAGAAATAGTTTTAATGAGCCAGAGATCGAGACATAACAGACACCCTGCCTGTTTACACACCGCAGACTTTCCTGCTCAAGTCCACTCCCTGAGTGTTAGTTCACTCATTAAAAAGGCGACATTGGTGTTGTGTAATACAGCTTTTTTCAGACAATGAATAGGAAAGTGATTTGGTGGAGTCGTGATGGAAGCTGTGTGCTGCTGCTGCTGTTTCCTATGCTGTGTAAGTTGTTTGGCAGACAGCGAATACACAGTAGAAACAACAAGTTACTGCAGGTTAATGGAACAGGTTGCACTTGTTGAATTTTTTAAAAGACATTTCCAACCTGGGAATTATGATGTTCTAAAAAAGTTTTCATGATTTCTTTGTTGTATGAAGCAAAGAAACCACAAAATATTCACATTTAAGAAGCTGAAAAGTCCGAAAAATTAGATCAATAGATGGATCGCTCTCCAGAGAAATGACAGTGTCTTCTTTTACGTTGTCTTTTTGTGAGTGCATACACCTGCTGTCAGGGTGTGTGTGACTGCAGGGAGCAGAGCATAACATTTCATGACTAACAGATACTCGATCCTCATTTACCTCATTAACTTGGCACAGCGACAGACTCCGCTGCTGGACAGCCAACAATGTTCCACTTCTTTAGGTTTATTCATAAACTTTGCAGGAGTGAGGCTCCCTGTTTCTTACAGCTGTGGTAAATTAAACCGTTCCTTATCCCCCCGTCTTTCCTTGTTTATCGTTGCCTGTAATCAGGGGTAATAAGTAACAATCAGCTGAGTGTGTGTGGGTAAATGGTGGCTCTGTCTCTCTCTGCCTGCTGCCATAAACTACACACATTAGCCTTAGCCATTAATCAGACGTGTCCCTGCTGAGCCAAATAACATAATAACCATAGATCTATCTATAAAGAGACTATTACATCTGTGTGTCAGTCAGTCTGTCTGTCTCTGTGTCTGTATTTGTGTAAGATTAGACATGATCCTCCTCCTCCTCAGCACAGATATTCCAGCCATGCTTTTTTTTCCCAGTGTGTCATAGCTATTAAAAAGGACATTAGTCCAAGATAAATACATTAGACAGCTGTTTAAAGCCTGAACTCAACTGTCTCCATCACTCTGCTCATGTCACCCTTTCTAGCCAGGACAGATTCATTGAAGCCCTGTGATCAACAGAGACTTTTACACTCGCTGCATCATTAAATATCAGAGAATACACAAGCGATGTTCCTTTAAACTGCTCTCTAACATACATCACACAGGGATGATACATGGTCTAATTTTAGGGGTAAATAAATAAGTGCTTTGATGATTCAAACTAACACGAGTTCTGTCTGAAAGCAGAAATCCACCAAAACAGAGAGGTATAATATGTTATCTCAAGATAACGTACAAGGAAGGAAAGACCTGTTTGCATTCTTGGGGTTTTTGTTTTATGGCAGAGTTCATCATGTCAGCCTCTCTCTGTTTCCTCCTTTACAGACAGAAGAGCCCAAACAGACACAACCGCAGACAAACACCGACATCACAAAAAGCATTAAATTCAGTCATAAACCCTCTCTGTGCTCTATATCTTCCCTGAAGACTGAGGCTGTGTGTGTTTGTGGTGTGATGTCAGCTTAATCAAACACCACAGACATGCTGCAGTACAGCGTTATAGAGAAGATGAGTGCACTCACAACACCTGCGACTAAACACACTTTGCACTGATTATACAACGCGACTGTTTTAGTCAGATTGAAGCATGAGAAGTGTTTGTTTATCTGCTCTGGGGACAAATGACGTGCTGTGCTGGGATCAGCTGGAGATGGACAGGTAAACAACAACAACAACAGTCGCACTCACCTCCTCCACGGTGGACACTGTGTTCCGACAGTCGCACATTTTCGACTGAAAACTCGATGTCCCCGGCGAAGACATGTCCTCGTTGGTCAGGACCACAAAGTCGGAAATGCTGAGTCGCTCCGGCATGTTTGTTTCCCGGCGAAGAAGAATAAAAAGAGTCCGCGAGTCACTGAGCGCAAAAGTGAGGCAAAGTTTGACGCGCGCGCCTAACTCCCATTTGAAGAAATTAGCTATTTAGCTAGCATTGGTGTGGACCCGGTGCTGTACATGGTCCCTGTCAACTCAACCAAGAAACACACACGGTTCAACGTCCAGCGTGTGAAGGCAGGAAACTTCAGCGTCTGTCGCTCAAAAGTGTCGCTAATGTGCGGAGTTTGCTGGAACTACAGCGGACTACAGAGTCCTGAACAACTCTGTCTGCACTGCACTCTGGGAATCTGTGCGCGTGCGCTGCGGGGAGGTAAACAGGGAGGGAGCACACTCCAACAGCGTCACGTGGGAATGTTTGTGTGTGTGTGTGTGTGTGTGTGTGTGTGTGTGTGTGTGTGTGTGTGTGTGTGTGTGTGTGTGTGTGTGTGTGTGTGTGTGTGTGTGTGTGAGACACACTGACTTTTTCAGTCACCATGGAGACAAAAACCTGGTCCTAATGAGGCAGAACCTCATAACCTCAGATGCTGTAACACAATTAACACATAGATACACACTTTAATACACACAACCACACATTAAGTATATTAAGTACAGTCATATATATCATATCTATAAAATAGAACAATGTCAAGTGTCAACAGTATAAAGTAACTTTTAGGATTGTGCATTATACTTTATACATGCACTGTGCTATTATTAATTGTGGGCATTAACTGGTAAGAATTAAAGTTAAGGATAAAACTTTAACCAAGGGGCAGGAAGTAAATGTCCTAACAAGAATATCTGTGTGTGTGTCCAAAAACATACCAATCTATCTTTGTAGGGACATTTTTTCTGCGCCCCACAACTTGTGGTTTTAGGAATAATACATTATGTCTATGATGTGTCCTCACGAAGATATAAAGAATCTGGAGTGTGGTCGCCATGGATATACAGAAAGCCTCATTCACAGACAGAACTGAAGGAGAGGAATTTCAATTGATGAGGTGATGTGGCTCACTGCTCTGAAATCACACTCTGCAATCTTAGGAGTACTTGTGTGCTGGGTTTGGGGTTTTTGTACAAAACACGACAGAAACACAAAGATGTCATACATTTAGTTTAAGATGTGTGACTCCTCCATCTGCTCACATGAAGCTCCAAAGCTTCTTCTACCCAGCTTTCATCCCTTGGAAATGAATTTTCCCATCGAGGAAGGATTTCTCTAGTCCATCCCCAGTGAAATCTCCTGACAAAGTGAAATCAACAAGTGCTTCAGAGAAAGGAAGAAGATAAAAAAATAACAGGAGCTGTGTGTGAAGCATATAGGAGCATAACCCCTGCGTTCCTGGTATTGTCAGGCCTGTCGGCTCACAGAGAAGACGTGTATCAGTATCAGTGAGCGCTGCCTGGAGGGGAGCAGTGATATGATACAGCATGAAGTGCAGTGTGATGGTTTTAAAAGCAACATCAAATACAGTCGCTCTTTTTGGTTCCACCACAAAACCAAAGCTGCATTATGTGTGAAAATGGAAAATTAGACCAGGCCTCTTTAAACAACTTGAGCTCATTTTAACCCCAGTTTGAGGTAAAAATGAGTGTTATCTGCTCACTACTTGTTACCACAACATCGTATCGTGTGTGTGTGCAAACACTGTGGTGCTGTGTTTGTGTTCCCGACGACACACAAACTCCTTTTTGTGCTGCAAAGTCTTTGCACTTTGCAAATAACTTAGACTCCGTAAAAATGCAGGAAAAGAGGAGGGTTTGTTCAGTGAGACCCTGTGGAAGCAGAAAGTTCACTGAAACTCTGTCTCTGGGGAGATAAATTGGAAAACTACTACATTCACCAAGAGAAAATGTCTTTCCTGTGATAAGAAAGTAAGGGCACGCGACAAACTCCAAACACTGCAGAGTCACATAAATAGGCTTGGTGACCCAGTTTAACAGGGCCTCACAGTGCATTGTTTCCTTTGTGTGTCTTTATGGTGCAAGCTTGTTAGTGAAGACAAGAGGAAAACAGACAGGAGCGGCTTGTATGGATAAATATACGCGTGTGTTTAAATGTGGTTTACGTGCCACATATGAGTGTATACTTTCTAATTTTCCACACATTGGTGTTTGTGCATGCAGGGCTGATGTAATGTAGAAGCTCGCTGTGTCCCAACAATGCACTCCTTCAGTTTCTTTGCGGCCCCTTGTAAATAAGCAGAGCCTTTGTGTGTGTGCCAGCCCTCTAAGCCTGGGTCCTGCTGTAAAACTGAGCAAACCGGTCTCTGCTCAGGCGATGAACTAACATATAGTGGAGAGAACACAAGTCCAAGGACAGGGAGGGGAGGGGAGGGAAGTGACAGAGCTAAATAGTTCTGGAAGGTGGCGGGAATGTGGGAGGGGGAGGTGGACAACGCGGGGAGGAAGACAAAGGTGGGACGGCACAGAAATGGGAGAAAGAGATAGAAGCTTCATTGTCTAGAGTGACTCACTTCATGTTTCCCCAGCCCTTTCCTTCCTAAACACCACATATCCACTGCTTTTACCCATCATGCATCCTCTTCACAGTTTTAAAGCCTCATGGCCTGTGAGCAATTAAGTTTTTGGTGAGCGTTCCTCTTTCTCTGTGACGCACAAACGCAGCAGCAGCAGCAGCAGCAGCAGCAGCAGCACAGAGGTCGTACCGACATCTTCCAGGAAAGATTACAGCTGCTCTTATTTCCTTTCTGCTTCCCAGCAGCGCAGTCTCTCTTCACTCTCTTCGCTCTGCCTGTTGACTCAGCTCCTCTAGTTCTGCTATCAATTTACTACCCTTGTCAAGCCATTAGGCCCAAGTTTACCGTAACATACCCCCCTCCTCTGGTCGACACGGATGACTGAGTATGGGAGGACTGCCGGGAGAAAGAGGGGGGGGGGGGTGATTTATTGTTGCTTCAGCTCCTCACTGGAATAAGCATATGAAATGTATTGGACAGGAAAGGAAAGGTCCTCCATTAAAAACTGGAAGTGTGACTTTAAAACACATCATCACAGCAACATGTGACGCTCACCTCTTTGGTATGACTTCACCGCTGTCAACATACCTGCCCATCAGCCCCACCCTCAGATTGGCATCTCTTGTCATCACAGTTGGTAAAGCAACACAAATGTTTTCCAGACTGAGAGCAGGGCAGTCCAACTTGTTTGTGCGTGTGAACCATTTATACATAATAAATGCAGTATCACCAAGAACAATTAAATTAATGCTTTCCTGGAACTGTTCAGTCACGTATAGTCAGTCATACATTATGCCAGTCACTTCAAGGCGTTCAGTGCCCATAACTGACGATTGTACGATGTCCTAAACGGAACCAAATGTTGTCTCTGATTCTAATGAGACCCCTCTGGATCCTGCAGCCTTAAACAATGACACACAACATTTTCACCACAGCCCAGTGGTTTGTTTTTTTTCATTTGGCAAATGAAGAAGTCGTCTAACACTGTTAACCGTCTGTCTCTTGTTGTCTCAGCGGTTGAAGGTGTGATGTAACAGAGCTGAGGTGTGCTAGTGTTTAGATAGCAAGTAAACCACAGTGTCAAAGGCTGTGAGAGTGGTTATATATACACCTGCTGTTGGTTTAAACAGACACTAGAGTTTGTATGAAACACATGCTTAAGGGTTCTTTTCTTATTTCATTTATGTTGTCTTACAAAGTCTATCGTCAAACTGAGCAAGCACCTTGAGGTTAGACCAAGAATCTGGAAGCTTTTGGGGGAAAATAATAAAGGGAATGAGTGTGCAAAAACACACTCATTCCTTTTGTATTTACTCTTAAATTTCCTTGCAAATGCTCCGCCTTTCCCTGCAGCAGGGAGCACCACTCCACGCTAACCCCTGAACTTTGACCTGTTGTGGGCCTATGGCCTTTTGAGTTTGTTTCCAAAGCAACCCTCTCCCCCAAAAAATGATGGGCTGGCTTTTGTCTGCCTGTCTGAATGTGTTAATTTCTCATCCAGCGTCATTGTCACGTCTTCGTGTCTCTGTCCCAAAGTAATGTCAGTCTTTGTGTTCGATCAACTCTCGGCGTCCTCAGTCTCCTCTCATTAGACAGAAAAGAGTCTCTCATTGGGGAAAAAGGAGGAATTAATTGAAGCAAGTCTGGAAATTTACTGCAAAATAACTTGCAGGTTCCTGCTATGAAAAGTGATTAAAACCAGAAAAAATGTAGGAGTAGAAATTCCAATGTAAACCATGGCTTTAGTTTATTTTATTTAATCCTTTCAAACAGACCACACAGTATTACAACATTAAGTGCTGCATGTCTCACAAAAACAGTTTTGCAACGTCCAAAAATTCATTTAGAAAAATAGGTATAAATACAAACGTAATTATGTACAAATACCAGGAAAATAATGCTCATTGAGAAACCAAAAAACAAACTACCAAGTCTGAAGATTCACATCCTCTAAACCTACATTATAAAAACAAACACACAAATTCACCCATTTACCAAACTATCAAATACACACACACACACAAACACACTCACACATTTTCAAGTTTTGTTAGGACAGGACACTTAGCTTATCTCTGCAACGTAGAGGAAAGCAAATAAATGCATCAACATGAAATTCAAACTTTCCCAACGTCTACAACGTTTCAGGAAAAAAAAAGAAAAAAAACATAAAACTCACACCTGCTCGAACCTCTGTTGCATCTGTCTATATTTAAATTGGCTGCCCTGAAAAACACAAGGAAGAGTTCAAGAACCTGAAACCTGAACAGTTAAGATAAACCCTCATGGTTTATAATCCAAATTATGTCAGAGGAAAACTGCTCCTCTCATTAATTACATATATTAACCAACCACATGGTTATCATTCTCTTGGGACATTTCCTCAGAAATACAATAGTAGTTTTACACTACAAAAAAAAAAATCATTAAAATCAGCTATTAATGGAAGAATCAACGATGATGCCAAACCTGTAACAGCACGTTTAGAACTCGTCTCATTCAGTCTGAGATTATGTGTGTTCAATAAAGAAAAAAGACATCATCTCTGGCTCCAGTATCAGTAAGTCTGGCACACAGTGTAAGCACCAACGTGAAGCTCAAGGCTGGAGAGAGCAAATATTATCAGACAGAATCGAGCCTTGAAATGGCTCGTGTTCATGTTTGAAAATCACAGATTGATCTGTGTTGAAGCTGCAGAAGCTCCTTTGTCAACAAGGACTTGAATCACATGAATATTCACAGCTTCATTCGTTGAAAAATGATAAAGAACCCTGACACATGGTTCATAATGGCTTTAGCTCGCTCTCGTCCACTGATTGACTCCTGTAAAGCTGCATGGCCGTTTAAAGCTCACTTAATACAAGGCTGCCCCCTATGGGCCAAAGAGTGGCACAAACATGAAGACTTTGGAAACAAAGGAAGACAAAAAAAAGTTCCTGAGATTTTACGGCGTGAGACACCCACAACCGCCGCCTGATACACGGATGTTAGCAGATGTCATGCTGGTCATGTGATGCATAATAACTCACATGTTTGAATATTTGTAGCTCGATCTAAAAAAAACTAATCCCTGCTTTTTAAATCCTGTTTCTTCACGATTGGAGTTTATGCACATCAGTGCCTCCATGTTTTTGGGATTTTTACTTTAATATTATTAAGATAAGGTAGAACAGGCATGACAACAAAGAGTGATGGCTTCATAGTGTAATGTTTCATATTTTGAGAAGGAATTAAATTAAATATCACCTTCTCTTTTCTCTAAATTATTCCCCATTCTTCTTTCTTATGCCTCAGCTCTTCAGCAAATCCCCGAGATCGTAGGTGTCGAAGAAGTCTGACACTCCCTCGCCGTCCTCGAGGCTCCACAGGTAATCATCGTGGTCCAGTGGCGGCGAGAAACTGACGAATGGGGTGTTGGGATCTGCGTTGAACGAGGTACCGGGGAGCTGGTCCTCTGTGATCTGGAGCAGACTGGGGGGCAAACCAAGCAGACCCTCCACATCCAGCAGGGAGGAACTGGAGTTTGTCGCTGAGGCTGCAGCTGGAGCGGACGTGGACATGTTTACTGCGATGAAGCAGAGGACAGAGCAGGTGAGAGGGTGAGGTTACGTCACTGTGGTTCCGTCAACATGAACTAATTCACCATGAGTTCCAAACATTTGATTTTAGCCCAGTAACCACAAAACATGGGATTGTTCTTCTGCCTTTTCTACTCATGTATTGATTTAAAACAGTGGAGGTCGTGTTCAGCAGAGAATTGAACTAGACATTGATATATTACACTCTGCGGTTACGTCTGAATGATAAAACAAGCTTACGTTCAACAGGCTCCTCTTTGATGCTGTACATTGGTGGTGCTATTAGGGTCGCAGTCGGAGGACAGAGGGGCTGAGGAAACTCCTTTTTCGGCGTGAGCAGGCTCTTCACAGGGCTGGCGTCTTCCAGACCCTCTTCTGGACACAGGTAGACTTCAATTGGGCCATTTTTACTTTTTAAGTAGATCTGTAGTGATGCCTGCTGTAAGAGGACAGGGACAAAGAAATAGATGATCATCAGTTTCAAATATACATGCTGGTGCTGGTTTGTTTTCGGTGTACATGCAATTTGAAAACTCAAATATATTTGTGTGGATTCACTCTCACCCCTGCTGCGTCTGGCACCTCCAGCTTGGTGTCCGCAGGAGCCTTGACAGCAATGACCGTCTGATCTCGGAGACTGCCGATGGAGTGAATGTCCTGGTACGTCACATATCCCAATGTGCAGGGTGGGGGTCAAGGCTAACAACGGCAGCACATGCTACGTGGATCATTTCATCAAAACACAGAAGCCATTGCTGCAGCCTTGCAGTTGAACACACAGACGCATGTAAAGGATATCTCTGATTGTCTTTGTGTTCCGTGAGTTGTTTGAGCTGCGTCGTGCTCGACTGAATCAGTTCATCCAGAGAGCGCTCCGCTCGCTCCAGGTCTCCCAGCTCCTTCCTGAGGGCACGGGCCTTCTCTCCTCCTCCTGCACCACCCTCAAATACATCTCCAACCCTGCAGCACCACAAAGCAAGTAAATAAACCAAACTCACACTGTATGATGCATTGCTTACATTAAAATTGATTAGTCACAGTCACTCGGTGTCAGGTGTGCTAAGTGAAAGGAAACAGTAAATCTGTGGTTTCACTTCTGCTGTTAGATCTGATGTAGTGGGCTATGAGGGGCCGTATAAGACATTATTCATTCTGGCACTCTCACACACATACATTCTCCTTTCACATACATAGATTTTTTACTCTCATAATTGTATATTTTTAACTCACACATTCATACGTTTAATGCACAAGTAGTCATAATATTAGTAAGTAATATTTTAAATATTTTAAATAATATATGTACTGTATGTATCACAAAACACAACACAAAGGGAAAGTGGACTCCTCCTGGTTTGGTGCGGTCCTCCCCACCTCCCCTCTTGATAAATCTAATTGGAAATCATCCACTTCCTGTTTGCCAGTCAGACCTTCCATGCACATGGAGCCAGAAGGAGCAGCAGGAAGAGAGGAGCAGCTGGACAAACATGTGGTAACTGCTGCTTAAAAATGATTCACACATTTCTTAGATGTTGTGTTGATGCTCTTTTCACATCTGCTGCACATCCGACCTGAGTGATCCGATCGCAGGTGTTCAGATTACACCTGCTGCTAATGCTAACGCTAATGTGACGTAACTGCTCCACAGTAAACACACACCTTTCCTTTCATTTCATTTGTCTTCACATACAAATGATGTTGTTTTCTGTTTGTTACACAAAGACAAAGAATCCAGGAAATGTTCATGTTATTATTTTCTTTGTTTGATCCAGAAAATGTTTGAAAAATGTTGATCAGTGTTCCTCTAACCTGGGAATGATGATTCTCAAATGTCCTTTTTTTAAATCCACAAACCAAACATGATTCGGTTTTAATTCTTTCTTTGTTATAAGGAACAAAGAACCCAGAAAATGTTCAACATTGGTAATAATAAAAACAAAAAATAATTGATTATTAAAGTATGTGACAATTAATTTAGTAATGGTTTAATAATGCAGTAATCCCTACTTGTTTTATATATTTAAAATAAAAATCGTCAGAGACACCATGATACAATTTATCACGATATTTGCCAAATCATATATTGCAATATACTGACAGCACTTGTGAAAGTGAGCACTTGGCACCATCTAGTGGACTGACATGTTAATGTATTTAGTTATTTTTAATGCTCATCCACAAAAAAGTTTGCTGTGTTTGTCGATTTTCAAACTTTTCAAAGCCAATACCGATAATATTGTGCATCCTGATACATTTCAATGTCAGGTGTAAACTAACAACATATTTTGCTCTGAACATTTTCTGACATTTTATGGACCAAACCATGAATCCAGACAATAACGGACAGTTTAATCGATGATGAAAACAATGGCTAGTTGCAGCCCTAGAACAAACACAAATGTATGTACATGTGTATTTGTTTATGCAGCAGTAAAGTAGGATTCACCTGTGATTTCATCACCTCAGACAGACGTTAACATTCCATTGTTAACAGGTGACTTTAGTGAAAACCACATTCACTTGTTTGCTGCTTTTTCATGTTTCATGAAACTTCTTTATTCAAACTTTATGATCCATGTTTAGGTCACTGCACCTTGTAAATATTGTTCACTACTATGTGGGAGTGGCTGAAACATTAGTGAAGTAGTGAACAATATTTAGAAAGTGTAGTGAGCTAAACGTGGATCAAGTTAAGTGTTATGTGTGAATAAAGTGTGAATAAAGAAGGTTTATTGTCCAAAATGAGTGTTTGTGAAGTGTCTGTGTTAACATCCCAACACTGAAGAGCTCCAAACAGCTGCAGTTGAGATGGACTGGCTGATGCATGAACAAGTGAATGTGGTTTTCACTGAAGTCACCTGTTAACAATGGGAAAAAAATGATGTGCACGCATTACACACAAAAGTCTAATTAATGTGCAGATTATTTTTAAGCAGCAGTTACTGGACACCTGGACCCCAATCAATTTTTATTTATTTTTTGCTTCTTTTGTTTTTTTTCTTCTGAAAATTGGAATTGATTAACGGTCGTTAAACAATTCCACCACGCCACACATCCCTGTTATTTTTCAGAAGCTCTCTGTGCTTTTCAGTCTCCACTTTGGACGTGGAACATTAAATTGAAGTATTGAAGTATAAAGGAATTGAACTCTCAACGTCAGGACAGAAAGGCTTCTTTCTAACCAGCTGAGCTAACTTTCCACACTACTCATGTTTTTTTTAACACCTATTTACTCTTTGTGTTGAACAATGTACTTAAAAAAATCACTCCATCTAAGATTCAAACCCCTGACCTCAGGGACTCAAGTCTTTCTCTTAACCACATGAGCTATTTGTCCTTGTGTACATAGTAAAACGTATGAATGTGTGAGTTAAAAATACACTATTAAAAGAGTAAAAAATCTATGTCTGTGAAAGGAGAATGTATGTATGTGAGAGTGCCAGAATGAATAATTTCTTGTACGGCCCCTCATAGTGTGCAACTTATTTCTTATCGTTTATTTGCATTAAATGATGATGTTGTACCTAATATTATATCTAAATTTCTGATTCCTTTTACTTTCAATGGCTGAAATTGAATATATAAAATCTCTGCTGATAACTTTCAACTCACAGCCACTGGATGTTGTTCTTTGATTTCTTCCTGATGAGCTGCACTCCCTCCAGGACATTGGTGATGTCATAGATGCGTCTCTTCTGCACCTCCAGAACCTCGGTGGCCCAGTTCAGGTCAAGAACGCCATCGGGAGACTCGGCAATCAGACCCACAAATTTCTTGGTCAGCAGGCCCAAGGAGGTGTCGTAGCGCGTCCGCTCCCCTGGAGACTTTGGAGCTGAGGGCAAAGATTTGAACAAATGGCACTCGCATGAAAAGACTGTTTGTTAAAACAACAGAGCAGCTCCACAAATGGGTTTCTGTCATTTTCAGCACATTTAAAGACTGTTTCATTACTAAAGGTTGGTTGATCGTCTGATATTACGTACTGAATACAATACTAAAATAGTCATTCTCACTGGTGTCTACAATATATAATGTATGTGTCAGTTCACTTTATTTTAGTGTAACCTCTTAGTCGGAGCCAGGAATCTGATTTGACGACAGTTTCTTTAAATTTCAATGAGTGGCCACAGTAGCCAAAGTTAAATGTTGTGAGCCATACCAGTTGATGATATAATGCAGAGTGTTTTTGCAAATTTGAAGACAGACAGGAGCTGGACAGATAATAAGGCTATAATGTTGGTTTTCAACACTGTATAATACTCACTCCTTGGACTTGGTATCCTGACTGTGATGCTGCCTTTGCCTTTTGGTGTGCGGAACTCTGGGAAGTTCAGAGGGTCCTCCAGATCCAGCTTCCTCTTAGCCTAGAGAGCAGAGTTTATATACACATTATAAAACAATGAATGAGCAAAGACGTTTTTTTTTCTCACTGAGACAGAAACTTTTAGTCATCATAAGGATTTCAAGGGTGTCTCTAGAATCCTGGACAAATCTCACTCGAGAAAAGTTTGAACAGTGTTAAAATGTGGAGTGCAGCAGCTCCTCCATGCAACTGTGCTGGCAAATGTGCTAAATACAGGGGTCGTTGAAAAAAGTGCCATGTCGTAAATGTGACAACAGCCCTCAAGTGCAGAAACAAAGAAACCCCCTCACACTTTCCAAAGCACTTGAAGAGGGGCTGATCTCGTATGCGTGTGTGTGTGTGTGTGTGTGTGAACTCAACAGAAAGGGGAGGGGGATGAGGTCTTGAACGACTGCCTGCAAAACGCCAGGAAATCCCTGGCATCACTCACTGAACTCTCCTCCCCCCTCTCAAGCCTTCCTAGGTCTCCTTTCTTCGAACCACACACACACACACACACACAGAGGAACTGTAACATGCTGTAACTTCAACTGAAAACACAAACACGACTTTTGGACCCCAACATAAACCACTGAAGACATCACGTGACCATTGTTTTTTTATGCAGTGACCCACATATAAAATTGAAAGTCACAACATTACAACATATCCTCTCTCCCTTTCAAAATAAACTGTCCGGAAAGTCGTGCTAAGTGACGAGGCCCTAACATGGAGAATGTTATACGAGGTACAGAAGAACATTAGTGCCGACTGATTCCTCCTCAATGGTGACTGAGCTGAACGAGGCGTGGGAAATCAGCTCGGTGTTCCTGAGCATGCTGGGTACATCTGGTGAGGACCTCACCTTTCATGTATTTGCATTTCCTCCCGTGTCTCTGCACAAAATAAAACAGCAATCCCTCTCTTTGTCGGTGCCATGGCTAATGGGTTTAGGCAACTGACAAACTCTCAGCGATGGAGAAAGCGGGGCCTCGACTGAGAGCGTGTGTGGATGTGCTTTATAATGAAGGCTGCCATTGTCCCAGTGTTCCTTCCTGACACATCCACCTGTTGACTGGCGACATCTGGAGCAACACAGCGAGTGTGCTGCCGTATGTGGCTTTTTTTTAATGCCTCAAAAGGACCGTGACTGGCTTTCTGTAACAAAATGGAAGCTGTCGGCGCTAATTGTGGGAGTAAAAGTTGTGTTTTTGTTGGCTTAGAAAACAGCAGCGGTTACAGAGAGGAATTAGATACTAGTCTGCTGCCAACAAGCAGTGACAGGTGAAGGTCGGTCTAGTTTCACGTCACTCATCAGAATTTAGCGCATCAGCAATAGTAAAAAAAAAAATTTAGTATTAAATAATTCAGCAACGCTCTCTGAAACTAAAGCGCAGCTCCGTTACTTGCATGACCTGAATGTGCTCCACGTGGACATTGTCAAGATCTTCACTTCGAATCATAGCTACAGGCTGACATGTTGTAAGAGGAAACCAACGGTTTTGCCTTGCAGCTGTATGGGTTAAGGCGGGGGCTCGGGTGCTCAGGGATTTCTTTGCTGAGTCAACCTTAAAACGCAAACACACAAGCAGACTGTCAGACCTCTGAGAGTAAAGAGTAAAAAAAACAGTTGAGACAAATCATTGACATGGACAGAAAGCTGGAGATTAAGTTAATAATCATTATTATAGGCGTGCTGCTCAGTTTTAACCAATCCCCCATGTTTATACAACAGAGCTGAAACAATTAATCGATTACTAAATTATTCGTCAACTATTTTGATGCTTTTTTCATTATTAAAAACAAGATTTCTGATTGTTTTAGCTTCTTAAGTGTGAATATTTTCTTTGTTTCTTTGCTCCACATAGCAAATGAATCATCAAAACTGAATCATTTTGGTTTGTGGACAAAAACAAGATGTTCGAGAACATCGTCATTTCCAGGTTTGATTGATTTTAACATTTTCTGACATGTTATGGACCAAACGATTCATCGAGAAAATAACCACCAGATCAATCGATTACGAAAAAACATTGTTAGTTGCATCTCTATTATACAATGCAACAAGTGATCGCCTATTCAGTTGTTAACAAGAAAATTAGCATCAGCTACAGCCTGACCCTGCCTGCCTGTCTGTCTGCCCAGTTACACCCGAAATCTGCACGTGTCAGACCCTGTTGGACATTCTTTGGCTGACTCCTGTCATCTGTGATGAGATCTCCACACAGACACACAGTGAGTCACACATGGAGAGGATGTCTGCTGCTGGGACTCCTCTCAAACCAACAAACACCGGCCACCAGTCAAGCTGCCTCACTGCGACCCAGATTCCAGCCAAGCGAAGGGCAAGTTACAGTACGCCCTGCAAAAAAAATAATCCCTCACCACCACACCCTTAGCAGTCAAAGACACAACAATGGCGTGCATTGCTGATAAGACATGTCAGTGATGAGGAAAATGCAAAGGGTGGATGTGGCCATTTTGGGTTCTGGTGGAGAGCTAGGGTCGGGGGTTTGGCTCATTTGAAATGCACATTTCCCTCATTGAGAAACCAGGCTCCAAGGCCCAGTGCTGGCCCAAGGCTGGAGTTTAAAAAAACTACAGTGAATGAGAGGTGTTTAGGTAAATAGAGTCGTCACACACTGGTGACATGAATCAGAAAAGAGGCTCACAACATGGGGTCAACACTGAATACAAGAGCAGGACGTGATAAAAGAAGGGATTCATGAAGCTGATATTAATTTATGTCGTTTTTGCAGATTACGGAGCACATTCCATGACAATCTGAGAGCACGCACATGTGACATAAGCAGGGAATAAGAGTGACTTTGTCTGCGGCGGTGGATTTTATGCACATGTCAAAAGATCACCGGGCCACGCTGGACATAACATAATTCTCCTCTGTTACGGAACAGACAACGTTGATAATCTGCTGCAGCGTAGAGCTTCGAGTTAATGTTCGATTTTGACTACATCCATATTAAACCGAAAGTGACGCGACATTATTATTATTTACTGCATTTAACATGATTCAAAGGTGAAGGTGAAGTCTCTGATGCTTTGTGAAGTGTGCAATTACACGCGACACGAGCGCTATTACAACACAGAGACGACGCTTCTTCATGTTTATGGGATTGCTATAAAGTTACAGGAAGTGATTCACGAAGCTGATATTAAGCACTTCCTGTAAACAAGACACATGACTGAGCACAAACTCAAGCTGCTGTGTCGAACACATACAGTATATAAATCAGATTATGATTAATGTGACTCTAAATGTGATTCTAATGTGAATTTATGATAATGAGAAGTGACAAGGGAGTAGGAAAGAAGGAAGGAGACGGCCTTAGGATGGTTAAGAAGGTCACTGTGTTGGGATCTCTAGTCTTTTTTAATTGACTCTAAAAGTGGAAGTTTACCTCTTTTACTGAAACGTGTTGAGGAAGTTTCATAAGCGCGGGACTTCAGGACTTTTGAAACCTGCCGTGTTCTTTCAAAAGCGCTCGACTCTTTCTCATCACACGTGAACACACTAAACTGTACTTTAAATGACAACATGTCTCTTTACATCAGCCCTGCCAGTCACTCAAGGTTAACGTGATGACATCATCACATACTGTACTGTAAGGAAGAGAAGAAGAACAGACAGTTCGTTTATCAGGGTGGAAACACACTCAGAATTCTGGCTTCTTATCTTTAAACTTGAAAACCATCTTCAGCCGCAGCCCACATCCACCACGCTTCATATCAGGCCGGCCAACGCAGCGCCGGTGTCAGACTCTTCACATGAAGAGGTTGTCTTCCATAATCCACAGATACACAGACTCATGTCACCTTGGCGTATGATAAGCCAGCTGGCACCTGCAGCCTGTTTATCACTTCACTTATGTCCATCTAATCCTCTTCAAGGAGCTATTAGGCCGAGGTCTGTGGGTTAACGTGAGATTTGAAGACCCTGCCCACACTCTGACCCCTAACACCTGGAGCTTTACTGCAATTCAGAGGACAATAATCCCTCCAGCATGGGAATAATTCTGTTTATATAGCTCTGTTATTCTTTCAACTTATCATTCAACTGACTTTTCTACCCCCCTCCCCCCCCCTCCTTTTTTTAACAGTTATGTTCACATGCAAATACTATCATCCGCTCTCAGGAAGACGCACCAGTTGTCTGTCTACGACCTCTGACCTCTAACCTGAAGCCATATAACAGGTTACTCAGGTCTTGCTTTGCAGTAATAACAGGTGCAGTGAGAGCAGCTGTCGTAGAGGACGTGATCACAAATAAAGCTGTTCAGATAAGGGCGTGCACAACCATTTAGGGGGCTTTTTTCGCTTCTCGTCTCTTCTCTGCACATCATGATTATTGTCATTATCGATTCATCTGGCGATCATTGTCTGTATGTGTCTGTTCACATTTGTGAGGGTGGCGACACTTTAGATGAGGGAACACATATTCACCATTAAATAGGTGCTTGCCAACATGCATACAAGTAGCATACTAGCTCTTTATTGGTAAATATTAAGCACGTATTAACACCTTATGAAGGAAAAATCTTAATTCATGTCGTAATAGAGGTAGAATAAGGTTATGTAGAATAAGGGTTTAATATGTGCTTAATGATTACTGATAAAGGGCTAGTATGCTACTTATATGCATGTTAGTAAGCACCTATTTAATGGTGAATATGTGTTCCCTAATCTAAAGACCCCCCCCCCCATCTCACCCCAAACCATCACACAATTCCACCCACAAAGACAGGACCAGTACCAGGACCAGTACCAGGACCAGGACTAAGTGTGAATCAATGGTCTTCTATGAGTTACTGTATGAAGGTGCAGTGCAGAGTGTGTGTTTGATTCGTTACCGGCAGTCGCCCGGAGGATGATCTGACGGGTTTAGCCTCGGGTCCATGGGGGGTTGAGTACAGGCTGCTGTTGGCTCTTTGTTCGGCCGCGGCGGTGTTGCAGATCTGGGTGAAGTAGCCCATCGGTACCGAGCTCATGGGCGGACTGGACAGTCCCGTGCTGAAGAAGTCTGCTTTAACTCCACCTGAGGACAGAAGCTTGAGCTGCTTGTGCTGCTGGGAGCAGTGCAGACCCCCCAGAGACCGAGCCGGACCCGGAGCCGGGGAGACGCCTTTAGGCGTTCGCATCATTCTGGGTTTTTTTCACTGTTAAACTAAATGAAAGCGGACTGATTTAGTGGTTTAGTCTGATGAAGACCACCTCAGACCAGTCTGACACAAATCCTCCTCCCGATCTGCTGTAAACTGGAGCTACTGCAGTCTCTCTCTCTCTCTCTCTCTCACTGTGGCTAATAAATCTACTGTAATCATACGAAAAAGCGACTCATTCAACAGTTAAACTTCCAAAATACACGGGTTAAAAGTAAAGTTCTTGTAGTAATACTCGCCAGATCTCACACACACACACACACACACAGCAGACTGCAGATCCGTGTTGTTTCCTTTGTCCGGTCAAAATATTTAGAGAATAAATAAATATAAAGTGTTTTAAAGTCCGGTTTCAGAAGTGTTTTTTTTTTTTTTGTTCCCTCCTCGAGTCTCATTAAAGTTCTGGTTTAATCCTTGTTGTTGTGGTCGCTGCCTGTGCTGCAGAGTCCGAGTCAGACCTGGTCTCAGTGTGATGTGGATCAGCAGCTCTGCTCTCCATAAAAGAGACGAAGAAGAACAGCAGCTTCTTTTTTTTTTTTTCTTTTAGCGCCAAACTTCGTCCCGCGAAATTCGGATCTCCCGCGACTCGACGTGGCCTCTGATTGGCTCGTGGCACGTTCGGCTTGTCACATTTGCATAAAACAGTTGTTCTGGGCTGGCGTTCGTCCTCTTAAAGGGCCAGTGACACAGTTCTGTGCATAATGTTCCTTTATGTGAAGACTGAGACTGGAGATGAAGACAATAAACACCGTTATTTTCGATATAAAAGAGTCATAAACAACAACCACACGAGCCACATAATGTAATAAAAGTAGTTTGACTCTTAAACAAACCAAACTAAAAGTCTAAAGTCCGACTGTAATAAGTTCATTATAAATAATTTCGCCTTTGTCTACCATAACTTTACATTAAATTCTAAATGTCACATAACATAAAATATTGCACTGATATTAAAAAAACAAACAAAAAAAACAACATTACTTTACAGTAGACAAAAACATGTATTACACAATGACTTATAAGTATCAGATAGAGACCATATCATGTTCAAATAATGTGTTACACCAGGTTAGTTATCAATAAACACACAAATATATACTGGGAATTGAAAATTAAGAATTTCAAAGCAAATATAAGACACAATAGAGACATATGTGTACATATAAATATTATTTTATAGGATCAAGTTCCTGCATCTTTTTTTTTTTTTTAATATGTAAATAAAAATAAGAACAGAGCTGTTTTTTGTGTTGTTTACATGGGAGTTTAATATTTTAATGACTGGTGTGTGTGAGGTGTTGCCAGGGCTCTAATTTGTACTTGATAATTGGATTGATTTGGAAGCACTCTTGCTTATTGGCTCAGAGGAGATATTGAAAGAAAACAACCCCTCCCCCCACTCACATCTACCAGACCCAAGCCATATGACTTGACCCCCATTGGCCAAGGGAAAAAAAAAAGAAAGAGTGCCAGTTAAAGCGAGGCTATTGTCATGCTTATATCTCAGCTATATTGCAATTTATCTTCAAATCTGAGAGTAGTTTGAATACAGAATACGATCATATACTGTACATGATACACTCAGGACAAATTACCGTTATTTACAGTACATATATATAATATATGTTTACAGAACATAAAGACTGAGGGATGAACACAGTTATCACGCTTAGTTATAATATGATTTGAAGTATAACGGAAGTGGCACAGTGATTGCCAAATAACACAAGTTAAATAATCTCCACCCTCAGTCACTTCCTCTTTCATAGATCACTCCAGGCTTTGCATAATCTACAATCAGTGGTGGGAATTCAGACTCACTCATGCACCAACCCCTGTGTTCACTTTCCTTCAGTATTTAGAGCAAACTCATTTCTTAGAAAGTCTCACCTTTTCTTTTCCTCTTTTATGTGCCGAGGTTATAAATCCTTCCTTTTCTTCCCGGGGTTTCAAAGGCTTGGCAGGTCCAGATCCAGATCCAGATCCAGGTCCAGTGCTGACCTGAAAACACAATAAGATCCTGAGCCATTCAAAGACCTGAAGGATCATCATCATGATGATGGTTGTGATGGCAACACTTCGGAAGAGGATTAAGGCCAAATGTAAAAAAAAAAAAACTGACTTCTGAGATTAAAGTCAGAATTCTGACTGTTTTTTTTTCCAATTGTGACCTTTTTTCCTCAGAATTCTGGGATTAAAGTCAAGCTTCAGACCTTTTTTCTCTGATTTCTGCTTTTTTTTAAATATATTTTTACATATATGGCCCTCACACTCTCCTACTTCTACTAAATGTAACCTTATCAACACTGTTTAAAACAAAGTGTGCAATCACCTGATTGTATGAATTAATATAAGGAACTAGGCCAGCTCTACAGAGGTTTGGACCACGGTGTTTTTACAACAGATAAAACTAAACATCTGCAGAGTTTTCACTATAGATCCAGTCAAACAGAAACATGGGGTCACATCATGTTCACACTCTCCTAATGACACATGTCATAACCTGAGCTGTTGTCTTTTATATGTGACTGATAAAACTTGCACTGAGCCTGGTGTTCACACTAGAATCACTGTCTGGTGCATTGTGCTTTTGTTGTAACCTCTAACCTTTTGTAGTTCACTGTAACTTCCATAGCAGGGAGCTTATCTTGTCTGCACAGTCTTTACATTCCTCGGATGTCAGGAGGAAAGGGTTGTTGCTGTTTGATTCCCGTCCAACACTGCCATCTTGTGGCAGACGTCTGATGTTGTCATCACTGACAGGTGCTTCTATGTACTTAAAAAGAAAAAAACACACACAACAAATTATATTATTATTATCACATTATATTTTGTAGATGTAGACCATGAAATACACAACAACATCTGACATGCAAACACAAAGTCACTCACTCATTATATATTCCTGGTTAAATAGTCATTTTATTACAGCTTGTTTTTGGACTGCATGTACTGTACATTTAGTCCTTTGTGACATGTTGTACTTAGACTTTAATGCAGCGTTAAACACAGCGTTCAACACAACTATGAAACTGTAAAAACACCTATTAACAGTCCTGAGAGTAACTTAAAATGAAATTAATAACACAACAACAAGGGACAACAGGTGGAAATGAGCCTGGAATATTTAGATTTTAATGTTTATTAATCTGCAGTGTCCCTTTCCTTAAATAAGATAAGGTAAGATAAGATAGTCCTTTATTAGTCCCACAGTGGGGAGATGCACATTGTCACAGCAGCAAAGACAGTAAAGATAATAAATAATAAACAAGCATTTCCAAGAAAGTATGTATAAAGTTATCAACACTATAAAAGGTTAAAAATAGAATGCACATTAGAGACAGTTTCCAGAATATATACAGTATAAACAATGATTGAATATGGGATTTTATATATGTATATTGCACATAAATTAAAGGTGCATTATGTAATAAATCTAATACAAAAGGCCATAAAATCCTCCTAATATGTCACAGAGACTCAGGAATAATGTTCATATAACAAACTGAACTCACCAACAACAACAGTTCAGCCAAAATATTTGCATTAAAAAAATTTGCAGACTGCAAATCATCTTTATGTTTTGAAGTGTGAAGTGGCATGTGGCGCCACCTACCGCCGTCAACCAATCATTGCAGTCAGTAGAGTCTCAGCTGCCGCGCAAACCACGGGTTGCCAGTTACGTCAGAAAACGAACACCTAAAAGACCTCGGTATTTAGAATTTGAATGTAGTAACTGTTGTTGGCCACATTCTTACATATGGCGCCCTTAATTATACAAATGTTTAATAATATATTGTATGAATTTAATAGTTATACATTTATAGTGACGTAACATGACCTTAAAGTTCATCTTATAATAATATTCTTAGTCGTAATAATACTTTTTATGATTCCTAATGAGACACTAACATGGTTTCAAAACAACTATGAAACTGTAAAAACAAAGACTTTCGTCACTTATGAAAAGTCCTAACAGTAAATGATTGAATATGAGATTTTATATGTGTATATTGCACGTATATTAATTATAAAAACGTTTAATAGTAATATATTGTATGGATTTAATAAGTATATTAAACTATTATTAAATATTATATTATTTATTGTGACGTAACATGACCTTAAATTTAATCTTACAATAATATTCTAAGTCATAATAATACTTTCCTATTGAGACACTAACATGGTTTCGCCACTAGATGGAGCTGCAGCCTCATTATTATTATCACGAGTGGAATAAACGCAGGAACTGGGTCAACTCGTTCAGTGCGATTGTCTTCACTTTGTTGTGTCAATAAAAGACAGGAAAAACCTCCGTGTTTCTCTTACTGTTGCTCATTAACCAGAGGAGGCGACGTTTTCCGCTCTGTGTGCCATCATTCACGGCCTGAAGTCCCACATCCGTCCACCAGGCGGAGTAGTTTGCTCAACTTTAAAACAGAAAGAAACATCAATTTACAACCATGGCATAGTTAGTCTATGATTTTATGACTGAATGTTTGCAGTTGGGCTTAAAATAAAGATTTAAAGGTGGTTTAACAGATTGAGGTGAATTATAGATTTAAGACCACATTTATACACGACCTTAGCTAATGGTTGAATTAAGTAAATTTAAGCTTATTTAAATATTGATGTGGAGTAGTACGTCTAAGGTGATGTTATAAATTGCTTTATTATCACACCTTCGTCTATGAAGAAGCCGAGTTGCTTTAAACTGCTGGTAACTCATGATATGGAAAAACATAAGTTCTCACAGGAAACTCCCCTTCACTTGATTTCCAACCACTCGACCTCTGAATTCATGCGAACACATCCTGTTGTATCAGCATTTCGCTGGCATCCAAAGCCCAAAAAGACATCATCAGCGTCATTCTCACCTTCTGAAGGGTTTCATTCACATCCAACGTGTCATAACACACTCAAACACACACACTTCCCCACGCCGAGTTTCATTGATTCACATCTTTTATTTTCATTACATAAGAACATACATATGAAGAAAACCTTTATAATAAAAGAGTTTATGAAACTCACATCAGCGTGTCTGTAGAAATCAACACAATCCCCACAAACATTTACAATTAACTCTAGTGTAGAGTTGTGATTATACAAAGTGACTCACACCTAACATACCCACAGCAGATATGTACACATTCGTATGAAGCTGTAACAGTCGACAGATTTTCATGGGAGAGGAAAAAAAAAAAAAAAAAAAAAAAGATTTAAAAAAAATGATGCTGGATTCAGATTGGCTGTGAATTTAGTCCACAAAAATGGTTTGGAATGTAAGACAATCATTAAAAAAAGGAGAAAGAATAAAGATGTTTGTATCTAACAGCAGTCCCATGAACACAGAGAAGCGTGCAGTCCTGGCTTCTGCTTTGGTGTGTTGATTTGTCTGTCCAGGGGCCAAAGAATGACTCTCTGTTTTCTTGCTCATGCGCTACTGTTGATTCCCACTCATCTAGGGAACAGTCCACTCTTTCCCCCTCTGTCTTTTCTTCCTTTCCTTTAAACCCTGCTCCCTCCTCCTCCTCTCTCAAATACCTATCCCACCCTCTCTGCCCCTCTTGTCCTCTTGCCCGGACTGAAGTGGAGACATGTGTTTCCCTGCACCTGCATGGAGAGAAAAGGAAGAAAAGTGAAGTCAGATCTCTCTCTCACACACACACACACACTCCCCCCTCCCTCCCTGCAGAGGGAGAGCAGACAGACTGGCGCCTAGCATGGAACTTTCATTAACCCCAGGCAGATAGCAATGAATCCGCTGCACATTCACTGCTCTGACTAATTGGCAACAACAAATGTGACTGAGGAGTGAATGCATGGACATTGACCACCAGCAGCACAGTCACACATGAGTTTTTATCATCATTTACACACTGATTTCACACTGGAAGTCAAAAACAATCCAAGTATCTTTATATAACACTCATTAAACATGATAAATAAATAAATACATAAATAAATAAAAGTGTATGTACCTTATAAGTCATCTTTGTCCTAGTGGCACAACCGTTTGTCTTCTTTGGAGAAATTATGAGTGAGGTCCGCAGTCTGAAGGAGAGCAAATATTAATTAGACACACAACAACAACAACAACAACAACAACTACACACAGCTGTGTTCACTGGTGATCACCTCACTTTATAAGAGTAAACATAAGCAGCATTAGAATGAGCAGCAGCTGGTGTCTCCTCCTCACCTTTATTGACAGCACCATCTCCTCGCTCGTGTCCTCCTCCGCCTCCAGCGCGATCTGCAGGTCAAAGATGTAGTCGATGACGTGCTGCAGGATCTCCACCTGGCTCACGGACTTGTTCTGCGGGATGCTCGGCACCAGCTCCTTCAGCTTGGAGTAGCAGTCGTTCATGTCGCACAGGGCGTTCGCCGGCTCCTCCAGGCACGCGTGTTTATTCCGGCTGATGCTGAGGCTCTGCTCGGAGATGCAGCACACGGCCTTGTAGCAGCTCCTCACCGAGCGCACGGGACTGATGGCTTTCATGGTCAATAATAACAACACGAGGAGGAAGATGAAGAAGATGAAGAAGAAGAGTCTGGTGTTTGAGTAGATCTGAGTTCCTCTGAGAGTCCGTGTCGAGCACAGCTTCACTGTTTTGTCTCCTGACAGCCGCGTACACTTTGGTTTTATACACGGCGCGTCTGGCCACGCCCCCCCTTTTTCGCACCGCGCGCGGATTGGTCAGAGTGAAACTCGCGAGCGCTCTGATTGGCCGGAGCCACCTTGTGGACGGGACTGGAAAGTATGAGGAAACCGGGCTGAGACGCCTGAAGCAGCTGTCAATCACACAGTCACCTCTGTTCAGGTGCGACATGTGAATAATAAAAAAAGAAAAAGCCATGTAAATGTTCAAAATGTTTAAATGTTAACAACAAAACGGAGAGATCATGACTTTATCACACAGTTTAAACCCGGACATGATGATAAAACTCTTATTTTTGAGCGATAATCGCGAGGTTTGGCTGAAAACAACAGCCTGTGTTACATTAATCTGATTAAATGTCATATGTCACACATCATTTACATATACACATATTTATATTAAACTCTGACAGCTACATAAAATAGGTAAAAGGTCAACATAGGGGCATGGATTTACTCCCCTAAATACGTAATTATAGTGCAAAGTAAACAGATATGTAGTCCATTTAGTGTCTGGTTGTTTGTGTGTTTTTGTGGTTCTGATTCTGTTCCTCTTTGTGTAACACAATCTAAAATAAAAAAACGTCTCTCCAAACACCGCAAAGCACCAGAGCAATAAAGCCTTCACCAAAACTTTAAACTTCCACCCAGACTCTCGACTCTTCTGTGAAAATTATATTTCACCATCTCCAAATGTCGCTGTCTTTTACTTTGACATCAAAGAACGTCCCGTTCTGCTCCTATTTGGGTCTTATTTTCCCCTTTTCTCACAATCCTGTTTTGTGGAGGAATGCAGGCCTGAGCCAGCTGTGTGTCCTATCCCGGCCCAGCTGTGTTGATCTAACGCGCCAGTCCCAGACATGCTGGCGCCAGCCTCCCGACGTCATCCATTCACCCCGACGCGCACTCTCGTCTTTGGCAGACGGCCCGCCCTCCCCCGTCCTGCAGCAGAGCGAGCGAGCAGCACAGGCGCTCAGAGACGTGATTGGCTCTCGCGGCCTGTCACTCACAGACACAGATCCACGCCCCCCCCCCTCCCCTCCACTCTCTGCTCTCCTATGCAGTGTAAAACGCATTTATGAAGACACACGTCTTTCCAAACACTCATGGAACTTGTGAAACAATGAAGGAGGCGATCGTGACTCAGAGAATTAAAGTGACAGAGAAGCTTCCACACTTTGTTTCAACATGATTTAACTACTTTTCCATTTAGCACAACGTCACTTAATCTCAAATACATTGTAAGAAAAGTGTAAAAACACCTATAAACTCAGTTTAACTATAAATAAACTTGCTGTGTCGTGTGAAACAAGATTAACTTCCACATTAGTTTCACTTCTATGGAAGAAGACTAGGATTTTTGGGAACAAAATCAGAAAAAAAAAAAAAAAAAGGAGTCAGAATTGAAAAAAAGGAGTCAGACTTTAATCTGAAGTCTGGCTTATTTACTTCATTTTCTTTTTTACATTTAGCCCAAATTCTCTTCTGTACACTAACAATTTAGAGTGAAGATATTTTAATTTGCCATTTTATGTTAAAGTTAGTTAAGTATTGTTAACTTTATCCGTTTCCTGCACATAACACTAGAATCAGTAAATCTACACGTTTGTATTGTTCAAAAGCATATACATTATAACATTAGTGTTATAATAACAGTGTTTTTGAAATTTAAATTCTTACAAACGTGAGTTAAATGAACGTTGACCATCGGTCAAAACAATAATAGCTGTGAGTTTGACTTGTTAGAACATAAAAACTCACATTTAATGCAAATAATAATAATAAGCAATAAGTGCAGCTGAAGGAGAAATCTCATATTATTTGACAGTGTAAGTGAAGCAGTGGTTGGATTCTTCACGGCCGTTGCTCAACAGGCCGCGTGCCAGCTCGTGAGTTCACGATCGTTTCGTAACCACGACTTCACCGTTTCAGACGTGATGGGAGGGGTCTATGTTTTCAGGTTTAACTCTTTTCTGTCTAAACACACACACACACACACACACACACACACACACACACACACACACACACACACACACACACACACACACACACACACACACACGTTTAAGACGTTGAGCAAGTAGAAGCTCGCTGCACTCTTATCTTCCTGCTGGACACATTTGTGCGTAAAAGCATAAAAAGCCTCTCTCTGCAGATATACAGAGGTTTAACAGATGTTCGAGTCCCCCCCCCCACACACACACACAGTTGACCCTGCATGTCGAGCCACTCGGTGACCTCTCTCTCTCTCTCTCAGTATTGAGCTGTGAGCGAGGACTTCGTCCTTCCACCACCACTGTTTCACCAGAGATACAGTATATATTGTGTGAACAAGACTTTGACCTCAAATATCTGTCTTAAATATGTCAAGGGGAGGAGGACAAATATTGCTCCAAATTCCCCAGGTCTGGTGGGAAAATAACTGTAGTAACTGCACTGCTGCAGGGGTTAGGGTGAAATAGATGGAGCGATTATAGGCTCTGGAACAATAAAACAAACACTGTCCAACATGGTTTGACTCCACAGTCCTCATGGACAATAACATTACTGTAGTACTGCAGAGTGTTTCTTCATGTCCTGCACTCATGCTCATATTGACAGGGACAGACTGATAAGGAAAACCAGATCGAACCTGTTATGCTGTTATGGAGAGAGAGGACAATGATGGACAACCTGTCCAACGTCCTATATAAGACACAGTCACAGCACTGGGGACAGCTCCTTCAGGGACTGATATGTCCTATAAATAATGAGCTCCACAATGGAGGTATAAGGACACATGAGCAGAGCCTGGAAATTTAACCCACAACCTTCCAGTTGAAAGACAACTTGCCCTACCACTGAGCCACCATGGCACACTCTTTTAATAAGTTTACTTTTGAGACTTATATCAAGTAATAGTATAAAAAGTGACATTTTCTTATTCACTTTAAGGTACTTTATACAAGACTGCATAGATGTTAAAATGCATGTTTATTGTTTATTATCTTTTCTTTTTACTGTCTCTGCAGCACTGTAAAGTTCCCCTTTAATAAAAGACTTCTTCTCATTGTTTTACATTTAAAGTGATGAACTTGATTTACAGATATTTGCCTTCATGTTTCATTATCCTGGTCCTAATCCTAATCTCATTGTCTTGTCATATTGTTTGTTTTGCACTGACGTCTCTGCAGTTTTATCATTTCTTAGTCATTTCTCGGTCATGTCTTGGAAGAAGCTTATGAGCGCTTTCTAGGAAATAGAAAAATGGCATCACTTTTCCCATCTGATAGACAGGCCATGACAGTGCATGTCTGCAGATTCCAGAGTTTCCGGTGCGTAAAACTCTCTCACACACACATGCACACACACACACACACACAGTGGTGTGTCTGGGCAGGGATCAGGTGCTTGTCGGAAAGGCCCCGGACACAATCGGGTCTCTCTTTCAATGGATGGGAGAATTCCGAGCCTGGCGTCAGTGAGTCTGCCTCTCTCTCCTCCCTCCCCGCTCCTCCCTCTCCCTCTCCCTCTCCCCGCTCCTCCGTGCAGCTGGACGCAGACAATCAAGCCATCAACAATCGCCATGCATAATTAGCAGCGCCCCCTCCTTTCTTTCCTCCCCTCTCTCCTTCTCTCAATTAAACTTCAATCCACCATATTTTTTGTATTAACAACCAAGCAAATATAAATACTACAGGAGAGGTTTGGGGTCACATGGGAATAAAAAGGACTAAAAATCAAACTGCTATTTTACATTTGGCCCTAACCTCCTTCTGTAAAATCACATATTATCATGCATTTGTCTCAGTGTAAACACAGAGTGTAAAGTAGAATGAGGGTCGCGTTGTGAGATGAAACAGAAGGTAAACCACCACCGTGCTGTCACTGATACAGGATAATAAGTCAGTGTCAGTAAACAGTGAAACTTAACTCCTACAAAACTGTGAGTCGTGCAGGATTCCTCCTCCTCCTCCTCCTCCTCCTCCTCCTCTGCTCCCTGTTCTCCATCAAAGACGCTTCAGTTTTCTCCGTCAGCTTTGAACGGCCCACAGATCTCGAGTGACCCGGGCACTGACGTGACATTTGATGCACATTGCGCCGGTCACTTGATATGTATGTCCGAGTCCTCTTGTGAAGTGTGTGCATCGTCTATTAAAGAAAGAGGATTCTTTGATTAATCCAGTCAGTAATTATGACATAATGAACGCCACGGGAAACCAGACAGCACCAGGATTGTTCCTCTTCATACTAAAATACTCTGTCACGGTTCATCCGATCGCAATAAAACTGTGCAGGCCTGATGTTGTCACAGAAATGCACTCAAAAACCTTCAATATTTAACATAAATATAAAAAAATAAAGGCAGGTCATGTGGCCTGGATGTTGGAGCAAAAGTGGAATTTCTTTCTTTGCAGCAGGAGCAAAATCCCTTAAGTGCTCACTCACCAGTGACACATAAAGGTCACTTTAGTCAAGCACTAGTGCACACAGTTGTGAGGAAATATCTGATGATAACACAATGAAGGCAACAGGATTAATCTCGCTTCATCTTAAAATAACTGATATTTTGAAATGTTCGTGGTGGGAGTGCACATGGAGCGAGATAGAGTTCAGGTGAATCTCATTCCTACTTCACAGTCGCCCCTGGTTAGAAAAACTGTGAAAAAACATCGATAACACAAGGCTGAACTGTAAAAAACTGTGGTTGTACCGACAAAAACGAGACGTTCAGTGATTAAAAATAAAGTTGATATGACAAAAAACAAACGGGGGAAGAGAACCTATCAGAAGAGAAGGACAATAAGAAGAGATCCAATCAGACTCATCTCTTTGTGAGGTACGGCGTTATGGAAGAAAGAGAAGAGTTGAGGTCGGATTTCACGTACGATGTTCCGGAAAAAGAAAACCCTGGAAACTAACAACGAACCTGAAGCGACATTTGGAGGCGAATCATCCATGAAATCCATGCAAAGGTTCGGTAAAGCTCACGCAGCTCAGCTGTTCTGCTGTCTTCAAACTGCAGCAAACAAAAATGTGATTGTTAAGACATTATTATATTGAGTCCACTCAAACTAAATGGTATTTTAGTCATAAGATGATAACTAAACCTAAAGCAAACCCATGAAGACTGGGCTGTGCGTGGTGGGAACTGTGTTACCGTCACTATCTTGTTGTCTGGCGTCTCTGTCCATGTCCTTGGGTGTGAATATTTGACTGAGCTCTCTGCACAGGAATAAACTGTGGCGCTGTAAGTGTACAGCAGGTGGGACACAAGCTGCAGAAGGCCATAAAGCCCACGGCCGCCACACAGGGCCCAAAACAAGACGAGTTTATAATTGTCGACGTGAGTGGGCTGGTGGAGAAGCTGCCAGCTGCCGGTCACACTCTTGTTTTGTCGCTTTTAACGACCCTGACGAGAACAGTCCGTTAATTCTTCAGCTATTCCAATTAGGACAAACATCTGGCTTTGTGTAAGCACAGTTAAGGTCAGGCTCCGTCGCAGCTGAAGTCAGTGGGGTTCGTAGGCGTGAGTTAGTGAAACACCTGTAATCCTGCAGCAGAGTTTGCATCTGAACGTGCACGGTCATCTTTGACTAACAAATGATAGTGGATTACGGTCACGGGGATATGCAAAAGAGCTCCACGGCACAGACCTGAGCTTAACACAGGATGACCATTAATGGAAGCATTGTAGACACTAATCTCTCCTCAAAAAAAAAAAACAATCCCTCTGTTTTCAAAACTGCAAACTGCCAGAGCGAGAGTCTGCGGACAGCGTGGAGACAAAGTGGCTGTCTCTGCTCCAGTCTTGGCCGCACTCAGTCTGGAGCTGCATGCTTCAATTTGAACTAAAATCAAGACCTATGTAACAGTTTGCAGATGACTACCAGATGATGCACGCGAGGACTCTTGTGTCACTGCTGCTCCTACACTTGTTTTGCAAGAGAGAACTCACTCAAACTAAAAATGCTGACCTTGTAATTAAGGAGCAGGCTATACTTTAGAAGACCCCACACAGAGAGTGTTGCATGGATATTACTTTAGATATAAAGAGACGCTTAAATACAATTCTGTGATGAAAACCGACTGCAGTTTGCTCTGCGGAGACCGACAATTGTGTTTTGTGAAGCCGTGGCTGAGACCAGTGAACTGATTAAAGCCAAATAGAGCGCTTTATTTTGTCCACACGCGTCACACAATGCAAGTTCGTGCGCGGTGTCTTTGTGAGGAGATGGACATGGATGAAGAAATAAAAACAGGAAGTCCGCCAGGGCGATTAGGAAGCAGGACACCAACGGAACATTAGTGTGGAAGATGACGAGTGGCACAAAGGAGGAGAAAGAGATGCTCAAAGAAGGACTGAGATAAAGAAAGATGCTACGGTAGCTGCAGCCGCAGGGGATCAGCTGGTCAGGCTTCACTCACACACACACACACACAAAGAGAGAGGCCATTAGGTCCCTGGTGGGTATCTCTGCACCTGTGTGTGTGTGTGTGTGTGTGTGTGTGTGATGTCTTTCTAGGTCAAGTGAGTCCCTGAAATCTAAGATAAGCCACAGCAGTGACTTTCTCCTTCTGTCAATGACAGCGTCTTCTTTTCACACACACATGCACACACACACACACACACACACACACACACACACACCCGTGTCTCCCAGCACATGTGCACATACAGAAACGTGTGTGTCTATGTGTTATTATCACACATGCATGAGCACACACACACTTGCCAAACCTCTTCATCTCTGCTGTCTCCTCCTCATGCAGCTAATGAATTGAAACAGTGGGGATTGAGACATGATACACAGATGATTCTCCACACACACACACACACACACACTTACCCTAATCTGGGTCAGTGTTGCCCCTCTTGGTCACCCTTGGTGGAGCCCTCTCCAGACAGAGGGGGCAGAGTGTGAGCAGAGTGGGAGCAGAGGGTCTGGTCTCTGGGTGACCTGATTAAAAGCTCTTACACAGACTGCTGAGCTCCACGTTCAATCAAACACAACATACAACACTGTCTGCCACTCTGTACTCTGATAATGAGACAGATTCTCCATTTACACTGATTTATATTCTCTTATAAGTGACTTTTCTGTGCAGCCCCCCCCCCTCCCACCCCCACATACTCTCTCATGATGAACATCACTGCACTGGGAGTTCTTCAGGAAAATGTACCTGGGATTATGGAGCAGGTTTTAATCTTTGATGATGCTTTTCTTTTACTGTTCTTTTGATTCCACAGCCCAGAATTAAAGAGACCTCCCACCAATGCAGCACAACTAAGAAATCTGCATTAAGTATTGTTTCTACATTTAAATAAAAGTGAAGAAACACAACAATGAGTCACCTAAAACACTACCAGGAAATGTGTGTGTGTGTGTGTGTGTATTGTGTTATGGACATTTCCTGCTAACATTCTCTGGCTCCTCTGTAATTTACTCGAAATAGTCAGTCGTGTGTGGCGCTAAGTTAAAACTCTGGCCAAAGTTGAGGGTCAAAGACGCTGGAGATTTCTAAAAATGTTGCTTTCTCCAGAAAAAAAGCCTGGAGAGGAATATTAAAAACTTTAATAAACTGGAGGCACTGGAAGGATTAAGAATTGGAACACAAATTGTAAGAATTTGAGATTCATTAAATGTAATATTATAAGAGTTTTCAACAACACGGCGTGTCATGTTTGTGCATCTTCTCGTCGAGCTGGATTACACTTCACATCCACATCTGTCCAGACTCATGGAATAATTTACAGCTATTAACACGATAAAGCTATTAAGACTTCTCCTGTAACGCATCGATCATACTCATTCACACACCGCTGGCACAGTGAAGTCATGTCTTGCCAAAGCAGAAAAAGTCGGGGATCCAATCCAAAAACTTCTGATTAGAAGACGACCTGCTCGACCGCCGATCCACGGCTGCCACTTTTTATTCTAAACATATGGGACTGTCACAGTCTGGGGATAATCTCACAGTGTAATTATCTGCCGGGCCTTCGCATGTATCCGTGTACGAGTCAAAGAAACGCAGATACATCTGCTCACCACTCGCCTTATTTATTATCTCTACATACACAGTTTTAGTGTTAAATTAAAGGGAGCACTTTAAGTCGTCTCAAATCAAATCTGTGTGTTAGTGATATAAAGTTAGGGGACAGGAAGATAGTGAGGACAGAGACAAAGACCATTAGGTCAGGCTGTTGACCTCAACACAGTGAGCTCAGATAAAGACAAACACTTCAAACACCACTGATAAGCTGAGCTTCACTGTGAAGGACACAGAGCAGCGCTCAGGCTTCACCGGAGCTCAGAAATGGCGTTAAATAATCTGGACTGTGTTTGTAAATACGATCTGTTCCATGTTGAGCATTCACACAGATTAAAGGTGTGGAGGCCTCTGCCAGATGAGCCTCCACCTTGGCTCTAATGTGACAGACACGCTGTGACACTGTGAGCAGTCAATCAAGTGTGTGTGTGTGTGTGTGTGTGTGTGTGTGTGTGTGTGTGTGTTCATTCACATCACAACAGCCTCATAATGACTGTTTAACAACCTGGGCAGTGCTCACCTGTGTCAACGACGCGTTGATTGACTGAGTTAATTATTGTCCTCCAGACGTCTGCGAGGACTCGGGGTGACAGAGAGATTACAGAGGACAAACTCCAGATTAGATAAACTGAGGAGGAGGAGCCTCGGTTTATCTTTTTTTTCTTCTCGGCTTCAGGTCCAATATCACGCATGAGCCTGAGCATCGGCGCTGTTATTCACGCTTGTTTAAGATAATGCTCATAAATGACTTTTCTGTTCACGCCAGATGTGTGCCCCCCCCGTTTCCCTCCCCTCCCCTGCCTCTCTTGTTAGGGAGGCAGATGATTCCACCCTCCCCGACCGACAATAACACTCCAGTGTTGGCCTAACCTCCTGGTGACTTTACCGCAGCATCTGGCAAACGTTAGGCTTCACCTAAACCCAGCGTTTATGCTGTAATATGAGGAGCACACTTACAGATGCGGCTTCAGTAGGCAAACCTTTGTGTGTGTGTGTGTGTGTGTGTGTGTAATCTCACATCTGTGTGCTCTCTGGGCTCAGCTCTGCTCGCAGGGCTTTAAAAAAGACAATTGCTCGGTTCAGGATGGGAACCAAAGAAGCCGGTGCAGACGCAGCAGGGGAGCCCTTTTCACAGCGTGCACAATAACCACCCAGCCCCAGTGAGCACAGTGCCTGGCTTGCCTTGTGAACGCACAGCAGTGACAGTGTGCGGTGCACGTGGTGGCGACGGCTCTGTGTGTGTCTCTTTTGTTAGCGGCGACTGATAACGTGAAGAGAAAAAGAAAAACAGAGGCGACCTGTAAGACAATATTGCCACACTCCCTGCACAGCTGGCATATTTTCTGAGAAGCTATTTCCTGTAAAAAAAAAAAAAATTCTGACACTGGAATAATGACGGCTTTGATTGGGCCCCAGTTAACGGGAGGCACTTCCTGTTTCTTTGTATTGGTTTCATTGTGAAGCGGTGGGGGTGGGGGGGGGAGGAGGAGTGGGTGAGGCAGGGTTTGAGGGAAACAGCTGCTGGAGATGACACAGTCAAGAACATCCCTGTGACCCCCACCCCTGCACACACACACACACACACACCATCACCTCTTACTTAAATGTGTTTGGCTTCAACCTCATTTTCCAACTCTTGTTCCAGTTAAATGTGATCTGAGCCAGTGAAGACATCACCGTGAAGCATTCACCGACACAAATGCTACTCACAGATCGGCTTTCAGGCAATCGTCAAGTTCAAAAACAAGACACTGAAATCAGTCACTGTCAGCGCTCGTCCCGAGGCCTCCACCATTACAAGGAACCACGGATTTCTATTCAACCTGAAGACGAGAAGCTTATTCGACAGAACCATTTGGGGGTCAGGGTTAAACTCTTGATTATTATGCTTAGTATTTCCTGCGATTGTCCTCAACAGTCGAGCAGATGCTCTGTGGACCAATGTCACAGCTGAGAAGATAAACGACACAAAACTCAAACTTTGAGACTTCTATAATGTCAAATATAGCTCAGTTGTTTAGAAACTACTGCGGTTGTTATGGAGCTGTGTAAAGGTTAGTGCATGTAACGTCTGGGTTGTTTACAGCAGGGAAGTCACACTTTAGTTATCTGTGAAAGTCTGTGGTTCTCCACTTAATTGCTGCAAAAGTAGATCACGGTTTTGCGCTCGTGCTTCTTTCAGAAAACATTAGCTCTGGAATTATTGTTAGTGCGACAGCTCGCCAGGTGCTCTCCACGCACATGCAGGTATTTGAATGCACACACACACACACGCTCACACAAACACATGCCGGGCGCCTTTATGCACATGCACACACCCACATTCTCTATCTGAGGTTTTCCATTAGCGTTTGTCTTGCAGAGATCACAGGTTCTTCTGTTTCCTGCCACACCGTATTTTGCCACAGAAGCAAACCAGTGTTCATGCTTTCTCTGCTCTGCATTGATGATGATGATGATCACTGGAAAATTAGCACACACACACACACACACATGCACGCACACACACGCACGCCCGCCACCACAAACACAGATGTGACATTGAGCACAAACACAGCGAGTGCTCAGCTCATGCATGGAGACACGATCTCTTAACATGGTGAATAAAAATGGAAATGTTCATATTTAAAAAAGAGAAATCGTGTTTTTCTTGTATGCGATCTTGTTCTCTAGTGCTTCTTATCTCTCTCGGAGTCACTGTGTTGCTTTTGTGTTTGCTGCTTTGTCGGTCTCTGAGGAGGCCTGATGTGAGCTCCAGATGTTGAGGTAGACTGACTGGAGACAGAGAGTGCAGAGGTTTCTCTGTTACCTGGCAGTTATTTTTTCACTTCATTTGGTTGTTTTGGAGGTAATCATTTAGACAAACATGTCTCTTAATGAGGATACAAAATATAGAAGAGCAATGAATGTTGAGCAGGGGAAACAAAAATGCAGCTTTTATTTAGGAATTTAACAAATAAGCCAAACTCAGCATATTTGTATATTATGGAAATTAGGATGCATGTTTTTTTCCATGCTTCATTGTGAGATAGTGTTTATGTTCTCTTTAAAAATGTGTTTTCAGGTTTTAGATCTTGTTCTTAGTGTGATCAGTGTTGTTTGTCTGTGATTATTCTATTCTAATGTTTTAGAAGTTCCTTTGTTCTATTTTATTTCTGTCATTTTACAACTTGGCTCATATGTTGAATCATGTTCAGTTTACATTTGTCAGGTTTGTCTTTGTGGAAAGGATGAAGAGAAAGAGAAAGAAAGCATGACTTAAATACTTATTCCAAAGACATATCCAGAGAAATAATGCCGTATTTAGTTGCTGATGAGATCCGACTTTACTCTCACAAAAACACTGTCTCCCACATGACCTCTCTTCTCTCTCTCAGTTTCAAAACAAATGCTGAAGCAGTCGTCTCCACATAAAGCCTGATGGGCGTGGGTCGGGGGGGTCATTCAGCCTCTTAAGATCCTATCTCTCTCTCCGTGAACGTCCATCCATCACCTGTGATGCATCACCTTTCTCACCTCTCGTACTGCACCGCCTCTCCCCTCACTCCTCTATCGTCCATTTAGTTAGTTAGTTAGTTAGTTAGTGTGCTCCCCCCCCCCTTCACTGGTGCTTCACTCAAAGGACACATTGATCAGCGACAGACACACACACAGACATTTTAAGGGAGTTGCAGTGGTTTTCTCTGCCTGTGCAGCAGCAGGGGTCACACCATGAAATTAGGCTGCATGCCAGGGCTAATTGAACTAACGTGCATGATTCACCATGCACGCTACTTACTTAGCATAATGCACTGATAAGGCTGTGTGTGTGTGTGTGTGTGTGTTGCAGGTAATTTAAGGTAAAATCAACAAAGTGAACAACGAGGGAGCTGCTGTTGGATGAAACGGGGGGAGATGAGAGAGTTTTAAGTGGTTTAAAGTGTTATTGCTTGATGTTACGGGAAAAAAGAGAGTGTGTCGCCGTAAAAACCACTGAAACGTGTTCATTTGATTTTAGTCGACCAAAGCACGACTGCCTGGCTGTTGCTGGATAATAGCAGGAGGCGGGAGGTTGGATGCAGCCTGGGAATTAACAAAACACTACTTCATATATATATATATATAAATATCTACTGTATATACAGCATACCGTATTATGCAAATGTGTAACTAGGTCGTGGTAAGTATTCATATGTCCTTGTCAGGGCTGTGGGAATAAACACAGAAGCCAGGAAACCCTAATGAAACATTTCTCACAGATTTCTCACTAATGCTCAGTAAATCTCGCTCATATCAGTGTCACTCACATGAATAAATGCCAACCGTCAGATAAAATCCAGTGGCACACACACACACACATTGTCTGCTTATAGAAAGGTCTCGGGGCATTGTGAAATAACAGCTAAATCTACTTTGCTGTAATTAGAGCACTTAGCAGCGCGGCCTATGCATAATGCATGAGTCCGATCAATCTCAGGAAAAAGTAAAGGCCACATTATACTTCTCCGACTGCGTATGCGTTATCCGTCTGCGTCACCACGGAGACGCCTCGAGCATTTATACTTCTGCGTCGTGGTGACGGACACTCGCTGCAATTTCCCGCCCGATCAGTAGGGGTCGCTGCGCAAGGTTGTTGTGCTTCTGGCTACAGTGAGCAATGGCGTCCGAGAAAGAAAGAGAGAGAAAGACTGTTGTTGTTGAAAAAGTGGCCGTTTCTCACTTTTCTGTGTCACGGAACGCAGTTTTAAGATAATTTGAGGCGAGAAATTGGCCATTTAGAGTCTAAACATGTGCTGTGTGTGTTAAGATATGACGTATTTATAGTTCGGCAGCGTCGTTATCGGCGGGGATCAGCTCCGCCTCTGTCAGGACGCCCGGAGCGCACTGAGAGCCGGCACAGAGCAGCTTAGCTCGGCCTGTCCTGAGGACCAATCGCAGCTCTTGCCGTCTCCGTTGTCCCTTGACGGAGTGACGGACACTTAAAAAATATTCCGTGCACCCGGAGACGACGCAGAGGCTCTTCGACAGGTTCTGCGTCGACGCAGAGGACTCTGCGTAGCTACGCAGAGCACTTTACGCAGGAGTATAAATTGGGCTTAAGACTTCATTTCACCTGCTGTGAGCACACGTCTCTCATTAGCCTGTTAGGAAGCAGCTATTCTGGATATCCTGGGAGAATTAGTGAAAACACAGTGAGAGAGAGAGAATAAGGCCACAGAGAGTCACCGTCGCACAGTTCATATCAACAACTCACATAAAAAATGAGTTTGAAATGTGTTAATTTATCTTCAGAACTCTTGAAGCCACAAACTATCACAATCTACAGAATATTAACAGTATATATTTAAATCACTTTATCTTTATGGCACCAGTTTGACTCCAGTTACAGTTTAACTCTCATAAAATGAAAGAAAACACATGTGAGCTCATCTACCGAGTTTCTACTTTGATGTTGACCCTTGCCGTCGACCTGACCTCTTATCATGCAGCTGTGTGTGTGTGTGCGTGTGTGTGTGTGAGACATACACACACAGGCATGATGCCAATCTGCAGAAAAGGGTCATGTGTTGCAACAGCACTGGTGACTGTAATAAATGTGTGTGCTCCATGCCCCTGTGCTCCCTTTTCCTCTGCTGCAGCTCTCTGTGGCTTGACCTCTGACCCTGATCACTTGACCTGTACAGGTCTGACCGCTCCTTGGCCGTCCAGCTGTGTGTGCGCGTGTTTGTTTGCAGGGTTTCCTCTTAACGTTGGCCTATTTGTGCACACTCTTTTCCACCATCACTGCTTTTTCCCCCTCGTTTTTTTAATCCCAGATTCCTTGCTCCCTCTGCAGAGCAGCGGAGGAACTGCATCACCAGGCACCAACTTTCAATTACTCAACCGAGACTCAGGAGTGGAAGGAAACTGTGCAGACGAAGGTCTGTAAATGACTTTCATTTCAAATCACAGCACACATTTATGGAAATATTCGACATTACGCCCAACGCTGTGTCGGTCACGCTTTCTCTTTTACACGAGAGGCTGCAAACGATGACATTTGGACAGATTCTATCACCAGGACTCCCCACAGGGAACAACCTCATGATCAGGATCACTGTCTTTAGAGAGGGAGATAAAACAGAGCCCATGCAAATGTCTCTTTGACACAGAGAGGATACGTCAGGAGCTTTTAAACTCACAGTTACACTTTGAGGCTGTGTATGTCGCGCTACTGTGATCAGATCTCTGCCTCCATCTCTGGACTCGTCAGGTTCCACAGCACAGCAGCACACAGGGCCCCCTTTTCGCCTCCTCCCATCCCTCTCTCTTTCTTCCTCTATCTCTCTCTCTCTCTCCCCCCTGCTAGGATCCCCACAGCTGCGCGGACCAGGTGCGTTCCGCCCCGACACACACACACACACACACACACACACACACACACACACACACACACACACACACACACACACACACACACACACACACACACACACACACACACACGCCAACGGACGCAGCAGGAAATGCCTAATACCAGTTTTAGAATGATGCCACTATGCCAGCGTGACAGGGAGGCTGCAGGATCTGTCACCACACACAAGGCAAAAGAGAGAAAGTGAGACACAGATGTAGACGCTCTCTCTCTCTCTCTCTCTCTCTCTCTCTCTCTCTCTCTCTCTCTCTCTCTC
The DNA here is from genome assembly GCF_963457635.1 of Microchirus variegatus. Classification (NCBI taxonomy): domain Eukaryota; kingdom Metazoa; phylum Chordata; class Actinopteri; order Pleuronectiformes; family Soleidae; genus Microchirus; species Microchirus variegatus. The sequence goes on from NC_139803.1 coordinate 29,291,491, forward strand.
TCTCTCTCACATACACACAGAGTGAAAACATGGGGTAAATGTAAGAATAAAACAATTCCTTGTGTTGTAGTTTTTAAGTCTTGACACTTAAATCTAAAATGTATAACAGCAGCTACACTTACAGAGGTCTCCAATTCCACTTCTGGACACACACACAAATATCCAATGTAAAAAAAGGACCCTCTGTACATATGTGTGTGTGTGCATCTGTGCACGCATGTGTGACTTTACGTGTGGGTGGACGCACATGTGTTTTTATAAGAGAAAAGAAAAAGTACCAGTTATTTCTGTCTGTGGCTCACCACCACTCACACACTCACACACTCTCCCCTGTCTTCCACTCATCTCACAGGGCCCCAAGAGGAGCAGGGGGCAGGAGTGTGACGAGGGGGAGAAAGTGAGCCAGACACAGACAGATAAAGTCAAAGGTAGTGGAGATGAAGAGGAGGAAGATGAACCGTATCAGTCACTTTACTGGGTTTGACAAATTCAGTATTTTAAATGAAACGTTACATATCTGGTAATTAAATACTCACTGAAACGAAACAAAAACAGCCAAACAATGGTGATAACCAAACGATTTATACAGCTACTCAGCGTGTAGTACAGGTATTTCAAATTCCAATCCACCCTGCCTCACACGTGCTGTTCCCTGTCATTATGGGGTGTGGAGCAGATGACCTCAATTATTATTGTTCATCAACATTTGAACAGTGGGCGTGGCTATGGTCGGCAAATTGTGGATTCAAAGTAACAGCTGAGCAATTAGAATATTTTAATAACGCATGTTCAACCCAGTGTGGGCCTTCATTTCCATTCGGTCTTCTATATATTCTTTGTATATATCTTTAGCTTATTTTTTATTCTTTAAATGTTTCTTTCTTTTTCTGTTTGAATTGACAATAAAGCAAACTTTGAACTCTGAACTTTGAAAAAAATAAAAAGCTGGGCTTAGGTCACATCTGTTGGCCTCACACCATCGTAAAAAAAAGCTAAATCTGCTGCTGCAGCCAATGATGACACTGTAAAAGGTCTGTTCACTCACAACTTAATGAAATTTAGCAATTCTTTTTCGTAACATGCACATTACATTTTGAAATAGATGATCCCTACTTATCAATTATATTATTAGTGGTGTGGAGTGTATATTATTGTTCCATCAACTTTCCTAGGGATGAAAATTAGCCAATGGCAATAATCTATAATATTGACCTAAATATACATTCATGTGCAACTCATGTATGAGTCCCTATTAAAATAAAAATGTTTAGTTGCTAACAGTCTTATATATAGTACCTTAAAGTGATACTTGAGTAAAAAAATTTTTTTTTAAATATTTGTTCCTTTTATAATATTACTACAAAGCAAAAGTTTATGACATTTACTCTATCAAAGTAAAGTACATATATGTGAGTTTTGTACTTCAGTACAAAGTAGTTGTACTTTGTGACATTACAACACTGATATTGCTACTAGTTGAACAGTTGAAGAAGTGTATGTGCTCTATGAGCACACATGTGTGTGTGTGTGTGTGTGTGTCAGAGGTCAACATGATCAGACACAAAGGTACAGTCTGTAACAACAGCACTGATAATTAATAAAAGCCTTTTGTATTTCATTGTGATGGAAACGTTAAAAAGACCGCCAAACCCATGTGCACAAACACAAACACACACGCGCACACACACACACACACTGCTGCTGCTGCTGACACCTCAGTGTGGCCACAATCTCACCTCAAACCTTTCCATTCACTGACTGCCAGGTCAGTGTCTCCACCAGCGGATGTTTTTTGAGGTCAGTCTTACTCTGAAGAGACGCAGGAGGCCTCAGCGAGGAAGAAGAAACCTACTTCAGCATCTTTAGGATATCTGAGGTTACGCCTTTCGATCTATCGACGTGAACTCTTCTTGTTCTCAGACTCTTTGATTGTGCATCTTTGTGAAAACAAAACCACCGGCATAATACGGACCACACATCATTCAATTAAGTCTATTTTTGTGTTAGAACAACATAGAGAATACTGTATGCATCTACACACACACACACACACACACACTCCAACAGGAAGAGTGTGGGTGTTTGGGAGCAGCTGCATGGAGAAGCATCAGACCCAGCTTCCTCCTGGTGCAGCCATCTCTCTCCTCCCTTTCTCTCTCTCTCCATCAACCCATTTCCTTCACATCTATTTTCTTCTCTTCCTATTGTCTCTGTCTCCCACACAGACTGAGACGCCACCATCACAGCACCACCATCACACCATCTTCACAGCACCTTCACAGCACCCTCACAGCACCATCACAGCACCACCATCTCATCACAAACTCCATCAGAAACCAGACTAAACCTGCAGTGCTGGCAGGAATGAGCAGGCTGTAATAATCATTTTCCTCTAAATGGTGGCAAATCATGACCTGAAAACCCCCCAAAAAACGTTGCACAAGACTTTGCTCTAATCGAGGTCTCATCAGCGGTGTTTAAAGCTCGACTGTGGCACCTGTGTGAGGTGAGGCTCAGATCTCAGATGGACAGAGCAGATAAACATGTCGAGAAAAAGTTGGTTGGTTAGTGGTGTTTTGGAAATGTAACTGCTACATCAGCTGGTGAAATGTCAAACTCTGATAGTTGTGCAATCCTCTTTGTCGTGGTTTGATTATAAAGAAACAACAACAGCATTGAACAGGGCGTCTAAATCAAGGTCGCCGGAATCTTCCTCTCACCAGAGCCTGCACAGGTGCAACTGACTCTGTTTTTCACTTTCCTTTCCAGTTTTTCGGTGCTCGCTCACTAATGCTACCACCGAGTGCTATCGCTGCCACTGTTCCTCTGTCTTCTGCTATGCTTTAAACCCTCTCCTCTCCTTTGTGACAGCAGCACACCCCCGGTATGTAGTTAGTGTGCTGAAGACACTCAGCAGTTATTTCTGTGTTTCCTGTGTGTCATGTGGTGGTATAGAGCATGGCTGACAACTCACAGGCTTCCAGGTGCAGAGTGTCACTGTGTGGGCCGTCAGCCAGGAAGCCAGTGGGCCAGTGAGCAAGCCAACCAGGCCCTGCAGCACGTGCTGCCCTCCACCCCCCACCCACCACCCGCACCACCCTTAAACCATCACTATTCCCAGCAGAAAGAAGAACAGGGTTGTGACATTTTCAACGTGGGAAAGACTGTGCACTGTGAGCGTGTGTGAGCTTGTTTTTGAACTTTGAATTAAGGGAATTATTTCACCAAACCAAACCAGTTTGAGGAAACTTCAAAGTTTGAATGTGTCATCAACACAGGGAGCTCTTACAGTATCTACTGTATTTGGTATTAGTGTGTCTCCCTCTGCTGGAGTTCAGAGGTCACGTTGCGCTGCTGAACGAGTGACCCCGAGTGAAAACCAGCATGAAGGGGCACCAGGGTTCACCCTCTCTTCCCCCAGCTTGCCCTCAGGCTGCAGATGCACTGACCCAGACAAGGCTGCACTTCTCTGGGCAGCACAGAGACACTGCTGTGCTCTCCGGTTCCTGGAGCCCTGATGCTCTGATTGAGTCCCTGCGCCCATGCAGGAACCAGAGGGAGGGGAAGGGAGAGCTGGGGAGGGCATGCAAACACATCTGGTATCTGCGAAACCCTGCGTACAGATCTCATATCGCCCAGTGAGAAATGAATGCACCATACAGGAAAATGCAAACACCGTTTTTCCTCCACTATCGCAAATAATACATATGTATATATAAGTGTGTGATCACTACCGGTACAAGGCAGAAAAGTCCTACAACTACAACAACAACTACAAGTGATAGGACAGAAGATACCACTCTTCTATTTTTATATTTCATTTGTCTCTTACAAAAACACCTACAGAGTAAAGCTACACGTGAACCATGCTATAAAACAGTATGTATATATATATATATATATATATATATATATATATATATACATATATATATATATATACATATGTATATATAAGATCTATGGGAGCCATCATGAAGAAGATAAATGAGGACACAATAGAAAGCAGATCACACTGAGTGCATGAAGAGTGTGTGTGGGTGCATGTCTCTGCAAGGTGTCTTTTAGGAGTGTTTGTCTGTGTGTTGCGTGGGCGCTACCTTCAGCATTAGGCGTCGGTACAGGACGAACTTAGAGTTAGTGGTTGGGGTTGTGTGTGTTTGTGCGTGTGGGTACGAGTGCAGCGTACACTTGTGATAAACAAAGCAGCACCTCTCTCTGTTTTTGCCACACACAGAGCCATTCTTTGCCGCCTCACAAGAAGGACAAGGGTTTTTCTTTAAGGAGAGGACAAGCACAGAATAAAACATGCGTGCAGGTGAATAATAGAGCAGGATGGTAAATTAATGAACGTGGTGGTGCTGATCTCTTCAGGGTGAATGATCATAGGTCAGTGAGACTGGAGTGCTGTGCTCTTTGTGGCCAGCTGTGAGGCCACTGAAGGCCTCATGTGCAAACAATAGGCTCTGTCTGAAGGGCACACACACTGTGTTTGTGTACGGATGCGTACATGAGAGCACCATGCCTTCCCATGGCCCACTTTACAAAAAGAATACACTAAAGTCGTGCAGCGACATCAATCCCTATACGTAATAGACTTGCAGGCCGAGTTTTTCCCATCACGTCTAATCTGTAACGTGGCAGGGATAAATAGAATCACGCCACGCTTCGCAGACACCGCATCCTCTTGTCGAAGATAAACTGATTTCTCGACGCGATTAAAGCGCTTCGAGCCGTCCTCCTTTTTGAAAAGCAGAGGAAATGAAGACCGCTTTATTAAAAGGTTATCTCTTCCTCTCGATCGACACTCGACGAAACGCGACAGCATGCAAAAAATACACAGAGAGGGGCTGGAAAAACAGCTCGCTGGCACAACCGCAGATACCACTCAGCGCGGTTCGATCAAGCAAGCCACAGCTTCGCATGCCCCGACACACACACACACAGACAGACACGCACGTACACACACACGCACACATACACAATCGAGCACGCACACACGCACTGCTGCATGCAGGCACATGCAAAAATATCTGTCCCAATATTAAAATAGGCCCTGAGAGGTTGCACCTGCACCTGTGCCCTGGTCCACACCTACACACAGGTGTCAGGATGTGACACATGCACACAGAGAAAGAAAGAACGATAGAAGAGAGAGAGAGAGAGGGAGGGAGGGAGGAAGGAGGGAGGGGGGGAAAACAAGAGCGTGGTGAATCACACAACTGTGGTTGACCGAGAAGCTTTTTTTTAGAGATATCATCTCTGTATTTTGGAGTCAAAGCATGAGTGTGATTTTCATTTTAGGGTTAATGTGCTTAATTATAGCAACTGATGCTCTGTAATACATAATTATATATTAAAAAAGAAAAAAAAGAAAAAAGAGTTTAAGAAAAGGGTGATTTTGATATCATATTTCATACATGAGTGCCTCCAGTGTGTCATTCTGTCATCTATAATGAGTGTGAGTCGTCTGATATGTGAAATGTGTATATGTGTCAGTCACAGTGAGTCACAGACACATGTGCTGTCAGACAAAATTTAATAAATTCCCCAGAGAGTAAAAGTCATGTGATCACTGAGACACAGGTTTTAAAGCCTCAACCAACTGATGCTGATGATTGGAAGATTTGATGTTGTTTCTTTAATATACTGTGACACATTTCTACTACTACTATGATGCCGCTGTTTTGTGAGAAATGCTGCCACCCTATGGACGCAGAGCGCTACTGCAAGGCAACAAACTGCAAAGTTCAATCCAAAATGTATTCAACTCCTATCATTTTAATATCTAATACTATACATTAACTGTTATATAGATGTATATATACATACATACAAACATATGTATACATATGTATATGTACATATATATATACATATATATATGTAAATATATACATATATATACATATACATGTAAATATATATATATATTTATATATATATATTTATATACATATATATGTAAATATATATATGTAAATATATATATATATATATATATATATATATATATAAATATATATATATATATATATGTATACACACAGTGCTTAAGAAATGTATTAGAACAACTTTCAAAACTAAAAATGTTCTTGTTATTTATTTATTGAACAAACTGAATTCACATTTTTAATAACCAGATTTTATAACTCACTGGACTTAATTAATCAAAAGCACAACATTCAACCACTAAAACTAGTTTTTATGTTCAGGAATACAAGTAAATAACTATAATTTAACATCTTAATCAAGAAATAATACTATTAATACTATTATTAATACTAATATTTTTTTTTTTTTTTTTTTTTTTGAACAATTTGGGTTAAAGAGTTTCACCTCACTGGTTCTACATATACTGTGTATACTTTTTTTTGTTACTTGACTTGGGATATGGAGTCATAATTTGACTAAATGACAACAGAATCCTTCTCTTTACTTTTTAATATCACACTTCGCCTGTTTTGCCTCCGATGGGACATGAGACACCGGTACCTTTGAGAGCGCAGTGGCCGTGAGGTACTTTCTTCAGGTACTGCTGGTGATGATCCTCAGCGTAGTAGAACTGCTGCTCCTCCAGGATCTCTGTGGTGATGACGCCGTAACCGCTGTCATCCAACTCCTGATGAAGAAGACACACACATAATAGTTACTTATATATATATATATATTATTCTGTATAGGCAGTGACAATGGTTTGTAAAAATATTCCTTTCTCATGTTTTATGAAGACAAATAGCCAGAGGTGTTAGCGACAACATTAATGACAGAAAAGCAGCAGGGACCCTGAAGCTAAATGGAAGACATGGGCCACGACTCACTTGATTTCTTTTTTTTGCACCTGTGCTCATGTCTGCCTTACATTAATCACGTTACTCAATTCAAATTCTGCCACCTGTTTCCATCGCCGAAGTCCTGAAAGTTTCAGCTCCTTTGAAGACACAGAACGAACCTTCCTTTCAAATAACTGCTTCGCTCCGTGGTGCAGTGGGCGTGAACTTTCACTACCTCTGACTAATACAGTAAAGAAAGCAGAGTGATTGAGCGACACAAGAAAGCAACCTACTTTAAAAAAAAAAAAAAATCTTTGTAGTCTTTGCTCGCCTCTGTGGGACCGAGCATCAGAGAGTCAACTGCTCTCTTTGAGAAGACACTTTTCACACTTCCACTCCTCTAAACATCTCCAGAGGGGGGCATCAAACACCTCAATAAACACCTCACAGATGAATCAAAGATGTCCCTGCTGTGCCGAGCAGCCTCCTCTATCTAATAATACAAGTGCTCAGTCCTCTCTCTCTCTGGGTCACAGCACGCGGTCGTCGTCGTCGTCGTCTGTGCACGGTGGAACTGTGCATCGTGGCGGGGGTGTTAACTCGCAGGGTTTATTCAACAAGCATCTAAATAATAGACGCAACCTCTGGATATTTAAAAATATAAGTTAAAGTTTGCAGGTTGATCCTTTATTGGGGTCAGGTTTAAAAAGAATATTAAACAAGCTTTGGTTCATCAGAGCGATGCAACTTTACCAGATGATACAATCATGTGTTCACGGGTTGTTTTGCTGCCACCAAATGGCCGTCAAGAACAATGACAGCATGAGGAAACTAATGGTGTGTGTGTGATGTGATGAAACATGAACAGGAACACCACTTCACCCTCACCCTGTTGTCTTCATTTAGGCTGAGCTCGTGTTCATTTTCATGTGCTTTATCGGTCTCGTCGTCTCTGTTTTAATTTGTCAATGCAGTGAATCCTTCAGTAGTAAAACAATCTCTCACCCGCATCATGTGTCACACGTGTAAAAGAACGACTAATACTCAAACCTATCCAGTCACTTTTACTCTGAAAGATTCCTGCTGTAATCTGCTAGATCAGCTATGTCAAAAAAGAAAAGTGTCATGTAAGAGGAGGGAAACGTCAGTGAAGGGCAAAAGGGTAATGTGTGATTTTGCCCACATGGAGGCAGTGTGGCACTGGCTGTGTGTGTGTGAGTATGTGTGTGTGTGTGTTGGAGGTGATGCAGTGGAGTCAGTAAATCAAAGCTCCGCGCGCCCCCACAGAGAGAGAGAGGCTGAGGCAGCAGCTGACCTCTACGTCCTCAGTGGCTGCCGTTACAATGTGAGGACTCTAATCTCCGGGCAGGAAGGAGGCAGTGTCCGCAAACCACACAGCACGCCATCGACAGCCAACGACGTGAAGCAGCAGCAGCAGCAGCAGCAGCAGCAGCAGCAGCGTCACAGGCGCCGACATCTTTACATTAGAGATGCACAGAGATGCTGCGAGGCGAGCCCACTCTCGCCGCCTCTGTCCTAAGAGCATTGTCGTTAAAAAAAAAAATAAAGGAAGCCTCGCATGACCATGGAGATTCGTACATCGTGGCCTAATTATTCAGTCACCACCAGCAAAAGCATTGTAGCAGTGAAGCAGTGAAGCCTCCAGGGCAAAGGATGCTTGGTACACAACGTCCACCAAGAGAAGGGTCTGCCTTTCACAGAGCAGCAGAATAGAGTTCAGCCGCGCACCACTCCCTCACTCTTTATCCATCCAAGCTTTCTACAGCAGTCACAACATGGCGGCCATTTTAGATCCATAAATCAGAATGCATGGCGTCACGCCACTGTGTATAACCTTACGTGGCTTTGCTTTCACTCTCTCTCTCTCTCTCTCTCTCTCTCTCTCTCTCTCTCTCTCTCACTGCAGCAGCAGCAGCAGCAGCAGCATGAAGGGAAGAAATGTGGAGGATAAAAATGGCAAAGATGAAGGAAAGACACTCACAGAGAGGAAGACAACCTCAGGATGAGTGTGTATGCGTGTGTGTGTGTGTGTGTGTGTGTGTGTGTGTGTGTGTGGGAGACGACTGGAATAAATAGGAAATGTTGTGTGTGTCCTTTACTCAGCTGTGGTGTCACAAAAAAAAAAAACAACACAACCTGTGAGTAATCGGCTACTATTATGGGATAAATAGCAGGTCCTTTTAAGGCCTTCAGGTCTGAGACGAGGTGGTTTTTGGTTGAGATTGTGATTATGGTTATGTTTAGGCATAAAGCTGTGGTTAATCTGAAAGAAATTAATATACTGTGTGCATCAATGCAGTGTATGTGTGTGTGTGTGTGCGTGTGTGTGTGTGTGTGTGTGCGTCCAGGGCTGAGCTCACTCAGCCCACTCAGCCCTTCCTTTCTTCACGCCTGTCGGAAAGACTCCCCTGTCAAAGACATGGCTGAACGAGTGCATCTCTCTCTCTCTCCTCCTTTCTTCTCCCTACATCTCACCCCCCCCCCCCCCATTGCTAAATTCTCTCTCTCATTATCTCCCTCTCTCCCTCATGTGAACACACAGACCATCTCTTCGTCGTCGCTGCTCTCCAGCCAAGCGAGAGAGAAAGAGAGAGAAAGAGAGAGAGAGAGAGAGAGCCACTCTTGCCATGACCATCACCAGAGACTCGGCTCTGGGACACAAATAGGACGTGACACGCTGAGAGAGGAAGAGCAGAGAGTGCGGAGAGTCTCTCTCCTCTTTCCTTAACCCACTGTCCTGTGACTCTCTCTCTCGTTCTCCCTCAGTGGGCCTGTGGCTGCAGACTTTGTGACACTGATGACTCAGGGTAAAACATTTGAGGACGAATACAACCTCGGTTTATGCAATCACCACGGATGTTTTTACTATTTTCACCTCTGTTGCTGCAGTTTTTTTTTTTTGTCTTTATCCCAGACTCAAAGTCAAATATTAACTCATAGAGCTATAATTTCACACATGAAGCACGTGGCACAGATACTGCTATTTGATTATTACAATTTTCAGGACAGGTAATTTCTACATCAATTCTGGTTGAAGGCCTTTTTCATCCTAACCCTGTGTGTGTGTGTGTGTGTCCTGTTCATACACCCGTTCAAATTCAAGCACCTTTCCAGCTCTGTTCAGGTGTGGTAAAATTATATGAATTATACTAAAATCATGTTTTATTATACACCAAAGTGTGTTTCAGGCAAAACTCTTCAGTGTATCTTACGCCTTCAGCTACGACGCTCTTACTCTTCAGTCAATTATCTGTTTGTTGTGAAAGAAAATAAAAAAAAAACAGCCACTGATTCAAGGGTTTTCAAGCACTTGATCCCAAAAAAATTCAAGCACTTTTCAAACTCTGAAAAACACAACATTAAAATTCAAGCATTTTCAAGGATTTCAAGGACTCTGAATGACAACAAATGCCTGCCTATTTCTCTTGTTAAATAAATGATTTGTTTGGCATCATTGAAAACGCACAATTTACGACAAAAATGCAAAAACTTGATCTGGTTTTTTTTTGGTTTTTTTTTATCTCCACTGCAGCTGCACACGTGAACGCGTGCATGGAAAAGCTCTTTAACATCTTCAAAATAAAGCTGTCGTGTAGTAAAAATGCCGGTCACAGACGAGGTTACCGGTCTGAGAGGATTACTTATCAACTAGTCTTCTGCACTGTGCATGTCCTCAATGACCTCCAGGAGAGAGAGAGAGGTCAAAGGAGGAAGACAGTGAGAGAGAGAGAGATGCAGAGAGAGTGATGAAAAAACACTGTACACAATAGTCTGAAAGAGTAAAACATTATGTGCGTCTTGTTTGAGTTCAGTTCCTTAAAAAGCTCCACATGTCAAAGCATCACTGCTACTGTGTGAATGTGTGTGTGTGTGGAAGCTCGAGGACGTCTTTCCATCCTCTGTGCACAGAGGATGAGGATTTTTTTCTTTTTTCATTCTCTTTTCATTTCTCTCTCACTCTCTCTCTCTGCTAACGCGGGTCGGGCATCCATTTTAGCTGGGCTCTAATCTTCAGCGAGCGCGCCTACATTTTGTGAGCGAGGAGAAAGCCAACGCTCCTACATTTGGAGAGGCAGAAAAGATGTGTGAGCGACGAGGAGCGCGCCCTACGTTTGTATTTTTATCCCCCCACCCCACAAAGGTAGATGACACGAAGCTCAACATCAAGAGATTCGGCTGCAGCGAACGCGAACATGGTAAAAAAAAAAGAAGAAAAAGTTATTTATGAGCATCAAAGCAACACTGTTATTACCTTTTATCGCACTTTTATCTGGGCTCTTTAGATGCCTGATTGTTATCGATAGGTTCAGACTTCACTTTCCTGAATAAAGCACAGACAGAATCTCAAATGTGAAAGACGAACAGATTAAAGGGGGCGGACGACTTATGAAGACTCTCCAAAAAACGAGACGCGCGCGACTTCAAGCTTGATTACGAAACCTCCCGATTTTGGTTATGCCCCCCTCCCTTATTTTTATTTTAAAAACCTCGGGGCTTCTCCTCAACACTTCTCGCCCCAAACAATCCCCCAGATTTTTTCTTTGCATCATCCAAAAAAAAAAAAAAACTGCATTTCCCCCTCTTTCAAGCTCATTACGTTAGGATGTCTTATCAGAGGGCACACTCAGCCCTCCGAGGCCCAACACACACGTACACACACATGTACACACACACACAATATTCAAGCTGGCTTGATAAAACCTATTGTTCCATACATGCACACACACACACACACACATACAGAGAACCCCTGTTCTCCCAAATTTTTTTTCCTCTAAACCCTAACCCATCTCTGACCCACCCCCACCCTGCACTCTCCTCCTAATCAACTCTTCCCATCCCTTCTCTTCTCCCCCCCCCCCCCCTTCTCATGCAGCTCTGGGGAGACACATTTTAGCAGAAAAGGGAGCAATGGAGGGAAAGAGAGAGTGAGAGATGGGGCAGACAGAGAGAGAGAGAGCGATGCACTCCTCCTCTCTGCTCCGCTGCCACAGAGGCTCGGCTACACAAGCCTTTGATGTTCTGCAAATTTCAAATTTCATTATGGAGAACTCCCTTCTCCTCAACCCTCTCCCCCCCTCTCTGCTCTCGCGCTTAAACAAGCTTTTCTGCCTCGCTCCCTATCCGCCCCCACCACCACCACCACCACCCCAAAACTCCCCCACCTCCAGTGCTGAAGTTAAGAAACTGAAAGCCCTAAAGAAGAAACTCTAAGTATGGGTTAATTATTCATTGGGCTGTGCCTGCATGTGCCAAACGTATGTCTCAGTGTGTGTGTGTGCGTGTGTGTGTGTGTAATGGATTGGCAGCGGCGTGGAATCAGGATTTTTGTGATGACTGATGATCTTTGGTCAACCTTATATCGACGGCACTCACTCAACTAAACATGAACACGCTGGTAAAAAAAAAAAAGAAGATGGTTGGTCTTTAAGGATGAGACGCACACACACACACACACACACACACACAGACACACACACAGAAACACACAGTCTCATGGGCACAGACAGACACACACGGATCAAAACCCTCTCTCAGAACCAATGCCATTTTCACACCAGGCTTCTTCTCTCCTCTTTTTTTTTTTTCCCAGACTCAGCATCAATGCTGCGGCGAAGGCAGCCATTTCAGGGCAGAGAGCTGCCATTTTGGTTCAGAGCGTGTCAGCTGCTTTGAGGAGATATGTGTCCCAGCGGCGTGTCTCCCCCCCCCCCACACACACACACCAAACTGAGGTGGCACTAAAGTGGCTGACAGATCGGCAGCGTCAGCAGCGTCGAGTTGGGAGAACGGCGTCGAGGACTGGCTCTCTTTTTGAGCTGTGATTTTAACCCTGGATTAGTTTTCACCCAGATTATTTTTTTTATCTCTATGGACTAGTGGTCTCTTATCATGTATACTTATTTTTTTACTGTAATTTCATACATATTGTCTTACAGTAAATAATTGCTTATGAATGAATTAACAGTGTCACTGTTAGGCCCATGTAGTTGCCATTCTGGAGGTTTTGCCTTGACACATGACATCATATGATCGCACTATGAGAGAATAAGATCAACTCAACTCAAAAAACAAAGACAATTCATATATAAAACTGCTGTTTTCAGTGTTAAAGAAAATAAAAAAGTATTTGAAATGATTCTCTACTGCTAATTCAACGTATTTGGAGGTGTTTGTGCGTGTTCCCTGTGAGGTGATAACCTGTCAGTCATGGCTCTGTGATCTGATTGCCTCGCCCACCCCCCCCACCCTCCAACCTGACTGGTCCCAGCTGCCACTCCTCTCTCACCTCTGACCCCCGGCCCAAGGCCAAGGTTGGGAGGTTGCTGTCATGGCAACAGCGCAGCCCTGTGGCCTGTAACTGCTGACCCCCGGTGTCCTGAGTAACCATGGCGATCATAATTTGCTCTCCCCTCTGCACCCCTGCCAGCTTGTCCATGAATACCATTTAGAGAGGAAAGCGACGATGGACGATGGATGGACGCGCAGATGGACGCAAAGAACAAAAGAGCGACGCGTGTGCCATTGAAAGAAAATGATTTAGAAATGCGTTTCTGTGACCTGGTGACCCCAGTTCCTCTCTTTCAGATCAAGAGATCGGACAATGATGAAATGAAGATGGAGATAAACGGCACGGAGATGGATTTGCTTAACGGAAACATTATCCAAACTTCAAGAGGTGACCACTCCAGAGACCCAAACCCTAACCTCAGCTGTTTCATTCGTTAGGACCTTTTTCCTAAGTTGCTGTTGCTATAAAACTAAATTAAATACACAAACATCAAGTTCTGTGCAGCACTTAAACTCGAAATCACAAATTACCAAACAAAATCCCATTTGTAAAGACATTTTAAACACATGCTCTGCAGCAGCAGCCTGACTTTATGCTTCGTGCTCTGGTAAATGTCATAATAAAAGCCTGTGATGTGTGTGTGCAGTGGGTATTATACCTGCTGGAAGGCCACTTTGCTCTTCAATGCGAGCTCCTGGTGAGCGGGGCTGGACGTGTAAATGGCTGAGCGATACTGAGTGCCATGGTCATTCAGTTGCCTCATGCCTGCGTTGAAAACACACACATGCACACACAAAAGGAGAAAATGAGGAACCCCGGAGATCAACATAAGAGCCACAATGAGAGCGGGAAAGCAGTTTTGACAGATCATCTCATCATTGCACACATTAAAGTGATGAAGCTCAATTAAAGATATGATAAGAGAGGCCTGCAGTGTGTAGGTGTGTCGGATTATTTGGACCTGCACATTCAGAATGTACAAAACATCTCCAGTTGTCTCCTCACAGTCTCCACCACTCACCATCTTTCACAGTCAGCTGTTATTTCTTGTTGCCGCAGCAGAAAAATCACTGCTTTCTTAATCTATGCTGCTTAATCCTCAATCTCTGGTCAAGTGGCACGTGTGCGTTCCTCTATTGGATTTTTTACAGCTCGGCCCTTCAGACCCACTGACAGTGATATTGGCTTCATTCCTGCCTCTGTCACTTAGGTTTAGGTCCGACTACGCCGGCTTTGGACAACGATTTCCAATCCACACAAAGGCGCCAAGACCAGTGTGTTTTAGAGGGAACATGACACGAGTCAGTGGATTTTTTTTGCATGGTGTATATGTTCAGCAATTGTGTCCATTTATTCCTCATATGTTAATGATTTTGAAATATATTTGGCCTTTTTGGATGAAGCAGAACATGCTGGACTCATAATAATCACCTTATAAATGATGATAAATGAACATTCATCCGTCTACTGCTGTATCCTCCATACAAGGAGTGGAGAACAACCATCCACTCTCTTTAGAATGTCCAATTTTCCTAATCCACCAAAATCTGCATGTTTTTGGACTGTGGGAGAAAACCCACGCACACAAGAGGAGGACATGCAAACTCCACGCAGAAAGAACCTTTTTTCCGACCGGGTCACAAACCCGAGTCTTCCTTTCCACGACACCAGCCCTGTGGCTCATCCTATTTACACATCTCCTTTGAGCTGTGCTGAGCTCTCCACCACTTCCTCAGGGATGGATCTCGCTTTCTTTCAGCTGCTAAATTCTCCTGTAGGTTCATCACAGAGTTGCTGACTGCGTCTATTGGCTGTTTGCTCGGCTGCTCGGCTACAGGAGGCTGTCACGGGCCTTCTTTGATGAAATGAGCCGGCTGCTGGGCCTGGGAAACGAGGATGATGAGAGTGGCGAGTGCCTGAATCGCAACATTAAATTAAAGCGAGCTGTAAACCTGAACAAAGAGCGAGTGAAGAGAGAGCTCTTAGAGAGACCAAGAGGAGAATCGTACAGTAGAATGTGAGCGATGTTTGACCTTCGTCAATATTAACAAAGCAGCTTTAAAACAATGAAACATTTAGCGAAACTAATCAGAGTTGAGGGTTCTCTCTTGACATTTTCATTTCAGGTCTATCAACTGGAAGCTGAGAGGGGAACTGTAGATGCAACATCACATGAATTAAACAACCACAGAAATCTGCAGTGCTGCTCATGTGTACAGTCTGTGATTATCGCCGTTTCCTGACATCAAGCAAAGATGTGAATAATAGTTAATGTTTGAGAGAACGTGCACACATGCTGACATCTACACAGTGGTTACATACCTTGTTCTCTTACAGTCTGTGACCCAGTCTGTTCACATTATTCAGCCTCTCTCCACTCAAACCGTGAATAAACTCACTCACTCACGTCTTGCGCGTGTCAAATATGATTTAAGACTCTCATTTTTTTTTTTTTTTTAAAGGAAATGGAAAATGAAACACATTCAAAACGTTCCCTTGCAGCCCAAAGTTAAAACAGAACAGAAGATTGTAAACATTAAGGAGCAGGATATACAAAAAGAATATCCCTAAAGCAGGTAGTTCACGCTTCTCTTCATCCCTCCATTATTCACTTTCAGGTCCCAAGGTCAGAGGTGAAGGTCAGATCCTGTGGGGTTTGGCTGCTTTAGACGGTAGAGACACCGCTAAATTAAGGGATGCAGTGACATAGGGAGGGCGCAGAGGTACACAACCCCCCCAACTGGGAATTGGCGTGTGTCGCAGCCAGCTGGGCTGAAGATATTATATAAACAGAATATTCATCTTCAACAGATCCTAACTTTGTTAATCAAAGGGTTTAAAGCTGTGATTCTCCTTTAATTCCACTCATTCAGCCTCTGCTTTCATCTCCACACGTCCACGCTCTTTCCCTCCATCTCTGCGGTGCTGGATGTCGGCCATCTTGCTCCCGGCGCTGTTGTGCGGTGACGAGGCTAACGGTAGCCCCCTCTTTCAAAGGCCACCGTTAGCCTTTACTCTGATAGGCCGGCTGCGTGGCCTCGGAGCTTCGCTGTTCCCTCTGACCTCCCCTGTTGACCCCCGAGGTTTTGACCAACACACACACATTTTGTATTCTTTGTGTGGACACTCATAGAAACAATGCTTTCCATAACCCTTACCCTCACCATTACCATTACCATTAAATGCCTAAAACCTAACCGTAAAACCAGGATCTTAATCCTCAAAGAGTCCGTTAAAGCAGCCACAGTGTCCTCACGAGGTCAAAATGTCCTCACAAAGGCACAGGTTTTTGCTTTCGGACAGCCGAATAAAAGCCTTATCCAAAAACTTAGTCGAACAACAATTTATATCATAGCCATAAACCTTGGAAAATAAGTTATGTCTCATTAGGACCAGGTTTTGGTCTCCATGAGGCATCGTAGTCCTGACATGGTCAGAAAAGGTCATAAAGAGGTAACATACACACACACACACACACGCGCAAGATTATGCATGGACAAATTATGCATAATAATGATGATTATTATACAAGCTGTCATTTATCATCACACTAATGATTTGACTGCTTTAATTTGATTAAAGTCATTTTTACTGGAGGACAATTCATCTCATCTCACATAAAAAAAAATTAAGAAAAGGTAGAGCTTTAATTTCACAAGAAACAGCAGAGGTGTTTCATGTCAAACATGTTCTGTTCCATCAAAGCTTCAGTATTAACCATTTCATTCCTTTTAATCTCATCTTCAGAGCGCCCTCCGCCATCACAACACGGCTATTCCGCCCCAAAAAATATGAACACCATCCAAAAGAGCAGCCTTGCTTTTGATGATATTACACAAACTCTACATAAGCCTCCTCAAGAAGCCCTCAAAGAACTTCAGCAGCAACAATACCACCCAAAAACTCTGCTTCTCCCCCCTCCCTTCCCTGTCGCTCTCTCCATTTTTAACAGCCCCCATCGTTATTTTCTCCATCCATCAAAGGTGGTAGTAATTATTAATGAGAGCCTCCCTGTTCTCTCTGCATTATGCATGAGAGCCTTGCCTCTGAAAGCACAGGGTAATGGGGGGTGGACAAAAGGGGGAGGGGCCACGGGTCGGACGCAAGGCACACGCGTACGCACACACGCCGCCGCCTCTGGGGGTCATCGACCTACGCCCACAAAAGCCACAAATATTAATTAATTGCTGCGCCTCTAAATCAGAAAATGTATAAGTTACCGCTTCGACACAAAAGGAGGCAAAAATGAGACAAAGTGGGAGGGCACCTCCTGGGGAGGGGTCTTTCTCTAACGTTCAGGCACAAAACTGCACACAGAGCAATAGACTTTTTTGGGGTAGTCATCTTTGAACCTTCATGCAACTCTGTAAAATCTATAATAATAATAATAATAATAATAATACAAATAAAAGGATAAAAGCCATTTCTTCTACTATCAGCTACACCTTCCACCTTCTTTGGGCAACTCTTGCCTGAAGAGAAAGAAAAGGACAGGATGCACAAAAACAAGATGAAATGTGAGCAGCTACTCAGATTAAATTGGACATTGTTGCCTGCTCTGAAAAGTGTAAACGAGTCAGGAGGAGGAACCTGCAGACAGGCATAAGTGTAAGGTCACTGTACCAACGTGTGTCATCCTTTTCTTTACAAGCCCCTGCCTCTGCCTCTGCCTCCCTCCTCCGCTCGGCTGACCCCAGCTTATTCTCCCCTGCTGTCTCTCACACAGATCCCTCATCTGTTAACAAGCGTCAGAGCTGAGATTATCTGAGCCTCTCCCTCGATCCCCTGTCTGTCTCAGAACGGGCACTAAAATCAATGTGAGATTTGAAAAATAAGGTAAAACAAAAACGCGAGGCTGTTGTCAATGGTTCCGCGCAATTAGAGACTTGGAAAAAACATATGAAGTGAATTTAGAATGACTGCACTCTGCAGCAAGAACCAATCTATGGTCTTTTTCATTCTTTGAATCCACCTGCACCTCCCTGTGGACGCTCAGTAGTAACTAACTTCACCTAATTCAGGTCAGGAGGAAAAGACACCTGCTTTTGCTTGAACATCTCCACTATTGTCACTCACTGTGTGTGTGTGTGTGTGCAGGACAGTACTCAGGATTGCGCGGCGTGCCCTGTGGTCCTGTTATGACTGCATGCGTGCGAGGCAGGCAGGCACAGTCCTCTCTCCTCCTCTGCGCTCTCTCTCTCAGCTGCTATTTTTGCCCTGTTCTTATGTAAGCTGCTCCTGACGGGGCTGGAGACAGAGGCAGAGTACGGAGAGAGGGAGAGAGAGCATCCCCCCCCCTCCTCCTCCTCCTCTGCTGCAGATACACTACCATTTACAGCACGTGCAAACACACACACACACAAATGAACTGTAAGTGCATATATATACTGTATGTGTGTGTATATATATAGGGAAGGGAGGGTGACATATGCAAATGCAAAGGCAAATAGAAAGTGATGCTCTGCTGGCTGTCAGATGGTGATACTACACATACTGAGCCAACCTTAAACCAATAGCAGCGCTCTGTGTGTGTGTGTGTGTGTGTGTGTGTGTGTGTGTGTGTGTGTGTGTGTGTGTGTGTGTGTGTGTGGGCCTCAGCTATAAAAATAATAATATACATAGATATATAGAGAGAGTGCAAAATATAGGATGATTTGTAGTAAGATTGAAACTGTACAGCGATGCATATGACATATAATTGGGTATTTATTTGAATTTTTTCCTCTCTAACTTCATGAGTGGATGTTTTTTCTCCGCGCTCTCTAACATGATCACTTCATGGTCCCGGGCATGTTGTCAGAGCTCGGTTTATTTTTAGCTGCATCCAAATCCAAATCAGTCAGGAGTAGAACAAAAAAAAAAATGAAATCTGTGTAATAATAAAATCTGTTAGACTGCAGTTGAAGAAAATAATAAAGGATATCCAGATTTAGGAAGAGAGAGGTTGTTTTTACTTCATTAAAAATTGCTTGTTTTACAATAAACTTCTCTTTAGGCAAAAATGTGTAGGAAAATAATGATGCCTTTCCACTGTTGTGTCCTATTTTAGAATGAAAATCTTTATTCTGCAGCTTAATTTCACAATTAATTAAATTCAAATTCAATTTTCAGCAATTTAACTATGTATATTTGTGAGTATTTCTTACTATAAACGTCACCAAAACTGAGTTCTTTGTCTCTCTATCTATAAGGCTGAGATGTAATCATGTCTTCCTCATCACTGCTTCTTTCTCCCACTACTTTCATAAATGTCTTGACTCTCTCGCTGTGAGAGTTTTGATTTCTATGAAAGGTGAACAAGTGCACAAAATAGAAGAGACATTTTTTTTTCATTACAAACAAAAGACGACTTTAAAAGAACAAAAAAAAACAAAAAACTTGGAAACCTCAGCAAAAATCGAATGGATCTCCACCCCCACGCAGTGCACACACACACACACACGTGCCGCAATCTCCATAAATTAGGGTTCTCGGCGTGTGTGAGGGTGAAATAAATGACACCTGGTAATGAGCACGCCATTCTCAGCCAACCACGGGAGAAGGATGGGGTCGACTGAGAAGTGTGGGGGGTGGCAGAGGTCCCGGGGTCAGAGGTGAAGGTCAGATCCTGTGGGGTTTGGCTGCTTTAGACAGCAGAGACACCCCTAAATTAAGGGATGCAGTGACACAGGGAGGACGCAGAGGTACACCCCCCCCCCCCCTCCAACCCCCCCACCCCAACTGGGAATTGGCGTGTGTCGCAGCCAGCTGGGCTGAAGATATTATATAAACAGAATATTCAAGCTCATTTCAGCTGTCAGAAAGTAAACTGCCGCCACAGCATGACTGTGCAGGTTTGACGACTGCTTCAATAATGACCTTAGTCGTCGATGTGAAAGCTGTTTTTGTTGATTAACAGAAACTCTACGATGCATTTTATTTTTACTAAAATAACAAACGCTTTTTCTTCTTCTTCCTCTTTCTTGAGGTGAGTGAGAGAACGAGAAAAGGAGAGGAGGAGGAGGAGGGTGAAGCAATAGAATGCATGGGGACAAAAAGAAGATTAAACATGACGACGCCTACGCGTGTGTTTGTGCGTAATAAAAACTCGTTCCTACTTCCGTGACGCCGGCGCCTACAAGGGCAAGCGTGCACAGGGAGCAGCCGCGTCAGCCATCTTAGCTGTGCATTTGTGTTTGTGTGTGTGCGCACTGGCGTGTGCGCCTGTGATGCCTGTTCACTGACGCAGCAACAGCAGCCCGCACCATAAATACTGCATGACCTCAAAAAATACAGAGAGAGAGGATGGAAGGAAGGAAGGAAGGAAGGAAAGGAGAAGAGATGAGAAGGAAACAAAGAGGAGGAGGAGGAGGAGGGGGAAAGCCGCGATTGTTAAGATGAAGGGCAGCAAAGGGGGGAGGAAAGAGAGGAAGAGGGTGGGGGGTGGGGGTGTGGGGGGTGACTAAGAGATAAAAGAGGAGTGAGTGGATGCAAGTGTATTCGCGTGATGAGCGGAGATGGCCTCGGGGAGCAGTCAGCTCTGAGCTGCTATGCCCGATGTGCCGGGCGGGTTTTTGGGGCCATTTGCTCACTCACTTGGCCGCTGCACAGGGGACAGAGGTGGGGACAGGTGAGGACACAGGTGTAGGGTGAGACAGGAGGCAAAAATGTAGGAAACTTAGTGAAAGAGACAGGAAGCAAAGAGAATCAGTGTAAAGGGCAGAGGAGGAACAAACACAGGTGACCCTGACACTGAATAGAACAATAAAGAGGGTGACTTGACCATGTTTCAGGTTAAATAAGTGTGAGTGAAACAGGGCCTACAGACTTCTGTGAGGAAGCATTGGGGTAAAAACAACCCCTGACATGTCATCGGTGCAACTATGTGCGTGCACGTATGCATGTGTGTGTGTGTGTGTGTGTGTGTGTGTGTGTGTTGTGCTTATTCGCATTCATGCACAAACGGAGCAAAGCTGTCTATGAGCAGGCGTAATGAGCGCCTGTGCATAATGTGAAGAGAACAGTATGCTCGATGTGCCGCGTGAGCTCAAGAGCACAATGTGTTTGCATTTGAGCGCCGATGGTTCTAAACACATCAAATCAATGTTTTCACATACAGTGATGATGAAAGAGAGCATCATGTGGGTGTCGCTCGGCGCTCCAGTGTTTTCCCACTCACGTGACAAAGTTGCTGTGCTGCTGAGGAGTTGTCATAATGCAGACATGAGAAACTTCTAATACGGGAGCGTCTTAAATCAGGGGTCTTTATGCAACTTCCCAGGGAAGCCGGCAGATTGAGACTAGTGTTGCTGAATATGGAAAGAGGGCACACAGCAAAGGCTGCTGGGAGTTTCTGATTGGCTGCTAATGTTGCTATCCAGGCCGGGATTGGTGGAGCTGACGCAGCACTACATCACGTTGTCGGGACTAAACCCTTTTGAACTAAGGCAAAGCAGTGGAGGCACAGATCTAAAAAAAAAACACAAACACTAACTCACACATGCACACACACACACACACGAGAGCAGACACACATCCACACATTAAAAGGAAGTGAATATGTATATGCATGATGCTTCATGAGTGTATATATAAGCAGGATGAGCTCTGCGTTGAAACAGAAAAACAGAATTCCTAATGTTCCCCGACTCATCTCCATACGCGATGATCTCAAGCGAATCTGGGCAGAAACTTTTTTCCATTTATCCATTCTCTTTCAAGCCCAACTCTAAAGGTGGACAGAACAAATTGGAGCTTAAGCTTTGCATGAAGTCTCAGCCAAGCAGGGCCCAACTTCTCCACCTCTCCACACCACGTTTGACTCTCTGCGAGACGTGGACTCGGAGGCAGAGATGAAAACATGCATGCATGAGTATGTGGTGCAAAATATGCCAGCTGGTCTTTGACTGTGACAAAAAACAAACAAACAAAAAAACAACTATAGCAGAATTCATAGACAATAAGCTGCATGGCATTAATAAAATATGAGATGAGACAAGGCCAGAGGGGGGGAATGCATGACTACACTTTCGGCCTCATCGCCCTGTGGCATGTTGGCTTCACTTTGCCTGTGCCTTTGCCCACAGTAAAACACGTCTCTGGCCTTTGGCTGCAGAGAACGGGAGAAGAATCTCTTCTGACTGGCATTCATGCGTTTCTCAAATGAACCTCGGTATATCCTGCTGTTGTAAACACACATGGAGCTGAGGAGGGGATGTGAAATGCAAAGAATGTGTGAGCTGTGTTAGTGGAAGATGCTCAAAAATGGCAGACATTTTTGTGAAATCACGGTCGAGGTAAAAAAAAAAATGACAGCAGTGATACAAGAGAGTGTGTGTGTGTGTGTGTGTGTGTGTGTGTGTGTGTGTGTGTGTGTGTGTGTGTGTGTGTGTGTGTGTGTGTGTGTGTGAGAGAGTGTGTGTATGTGTGTAAGGCCATTTTAAAGCTGAAGGTCTGGCCTATGAATCTTTGATCCCAATCTCATCCCAACTAGTCAGGCCACTCACTTCATTCAATATGAGCGAGCAGAGTCTCACTCTCTCTCTCTCTCTCTCTCACACACACACACGCACGCACGCACGCACGCGCGCACGCAGACACCCTCCTGGTGCATTAATGTTCTTACATCACCTTCTCCAGTGAGCAGAGAAAACATGCGAGCAAGAAGAGCCAGAGAGATGGCAAGGCTCATGTCATCATCATCATCATCATCATCACAAACGCCAAGCTCACTTTAGAGTGGAAGTCATGTAACACTGTCACAATGTGAACCATGTGATCATATAACACTTAAGGGAATTAATAGGAGGAAATATTACAGCATCAGAGCAGCGTGTGATTGAAGTGCTATCAAGAGAATAAACCAGCTAAAAATCAAACAGCACAATAAAACTCATAGACAGAAGCCCCACACATTGATCTCGATGCACATGTAATGCACATGCTTTAACATAGCTTTTGCATTTGGGCCTTGGCTCCCTGGTTCTCAATGGATGGCTGGAGCTCAGACACATTAACACTGTCTGGCATTGACTTGCACCCATGAGACTTCCCCCCCCCTCCTCCACCACAACGCACACTCAGGCACACGTCTGGGCATCATCCTTCTGCTCTAATACACCCCGTGCCTCGTGGGACTGGTCTTATGCGAGGGCAATATTTGGGTGTGTGTGTGTGTGCGTGAGTGACTGTGTGTGGATGCGTGTTGCTACCTTGTGTAGGATTGTGGCGCTCCCAAAAGTGCTTGAGCAGCTCCTCGACGCCGACTTCTTCAGGGGAGAAGACCACCCTCACCACCTCAGTGTGCCCCGTCAGACCTACGGGGAAACACAACGCATTCAGTCAATTACATTAAATGAACACACAAATGCTGGATAAAACAAGAAACACTGAAAGCAACTTATGACACAATGGGAGAGAAGAGGAGAGTGAAAGTGCAATAAAGTCTGGAGTTTATGGTGGCAGTAACTAAAATACACACACACACTCCTGTCTGTAGCTGTGGGGACTGCTATGGTCTCACGTGCTTGTGCATGTGCATGTGCAGGTGCAGGCACAAACCATGCATTCACAACAGAAAATGCACACACCTCATCCCAAACCTTTTTCTAAATGTCCAGGTGAGTACACGTACAGTATATACATATAGGAATAACCACAGGGAAAGATGCATCAGGTGCATCATCGCACACAATAAGCTACAGCCTGCCAAAGTCACACATCTGGCCTGAGACCTAAAATTATACGCCACGCACCCAAAGGATCCTGTTCTGCCAGATGATCATGGAGGACTTCACCTGTTTAAATGTTTTTCAGTGGACACACGAAGAGTTCCTACGAGCACAAGACAGCGAAGAGCCAGTCTTTACTGGAGCCGTTTACATTTGTATGACACTCCATCAGATTTTTACTCGGGGGTGAATACAATTCCGGACATTTAAAATGTATATTATCATTAAAACCAACTTTCAATGCAAGAACAGAGGGGACATGTCAGGGTTTTGCCATTTACATGGTAGCAGGACAACTGCATTTGCTATGATTGTATGAAGAGCTCACTGTGGTAGCTGGCGTCAAGCAGTCCCATCATGCAACAGTCTGAATCAAAACGATATTTCAGCAGGAAGCTGCAGCAGTTCAAATCCACAGACATTCATCAACATGAATAACAATATGCAATAAGTCAGACAACCCTCTCTGCTGTTGTCATAAAGAGTGAAGATGTTGGATCGCTGTTGTGCCCTGGGACAGCAGAACAAAAAAAAAGGGGAGAGCATTGGGAAGCCACAGGCGACGGATTACACTGTGTAGAGATCACTTCACGTCACGTACTTGTTTTTAAAAGTGTGTTTATTTTACATGCATCTACTGTGGTGTCTCAGTGAAGGAGGGAGGGAAGGTTTATCAGAAAAGTCGAAGATGTGTCAGGACACTGAAGGTCTGCAGGAGTTTCCACTCTGGCTGTTTTTCATACTCCATATAAAACACCACAGCGGGCAACGCAAGGGTCGCATCAATCCCTGTGTGTTTAAAGTGCTCAGTGAACTCAGTGACAGCTGCGAACAAGCACTGGCAACACAGTATTTCATACATAAATAAAGTATGAGACCGCATGCAGTTTTACTCTGTTTGTATACCAGCATAAATATGATACTAATTGATTTGCATATAAAAAAAAAATACATACAAATAAGCTAAAACAATGAAACATGAAAAGGGGAGTTTTGAGGAGTGATCTGAATGAGGAGAGGTCAGAACAGTCATGGATGTGTTGGGTCTGGGTCCTGAGTGCTGGCTGTAGCAGGTTCTAACAGTAAGCAGGAGAAAAAAAAAGGACTAAAGCAGAACAAACAGAAAATACAAAAACAATAAAAGTAGATGTCAAGACCTGTTGATGAAAATTGGGAGAATGTTTTTCTCTCGCTGTGGGGTGAGAGTGAGACAAACCACTAAAGCCTCAGTGTTTTGCTGAAGCACTCTTCAGTAGGGTGAATGGCCTTCTGGGTAATAACCAGCAAACCCAAATCAACACGCCACCCCGCTGGCCCCTTTTTGTTTAATTGTTCTGTGCTGTTGAAAACTAATGAGGAACTTTTGTTATGATCAGATGAGGGAAATAACATAAAGTCCTCACCAGAACAGTTCTAGTTCTTACAGTGATCCGTTTTAACATTCTCCTGAGGTGATTATTGTTATCACTAAAGATGAATTTATGTGTCTGAATGTATTCATGAGGTTCTGAAGTTGCACTGTAACAGATATTGCAGCCTACAGAAGCTATAGGAATAAAAATGTGGATGCAATGTGACTTCCTGATGCTGGTAGTGATGTAGACACACCAGACAGAGCTCAACAATGTGTGACAAACTGGTTTAATGTGACATCAACCAGAGAAATCCAGTAGTGAAATATTACAACCCATGTTGGAACCCATAATACGATTTATGTGAACGATGCTAACACAAGGTTGAGGTTGGATTTAACTGTGGAGATAAAGGATAAACTGTCACAGCATTCACCTCCGATGCTGCGAATTAGACTGCATTGTGAATTTGTCAGGGAAAAAGATTGTTTATTGATATTAACATGTCCTTCCCTCCACCTGTCAGCTGTGTATATCCCATCCTCCTGAGGAGAACCTGACAACAACTCAAGCTCTCTTATTCCTGTCTGTCAGGCCATCCAAGAATCTCCCTGTCCTTCCATCCCTCCCCGGCTCTGCTGACAGTTCCATCGTCGACTTCTCCTGTGTTCGTCCGTCTGTCTGTCCTGCCCTGGCTGTGTTGACAGCTCCTCAGTCTCATGCCATCACAGTGTTCTGCTCCGTCATGGCCACTGGAGCGACGCCTGCACTCCCTCAGCCGATGGACAGGCAACCATTCTCTCTCAACGCCTTGTTTTTCCCTCAAATTTTCTTTCACTTTAAAAGTTTATTTTACCCGTTTCCCCCCTGCACGCCGCAGCTTTCAATCTATCTCTGTCATCAGTCTTCATCGCTATCCTTGTCTGTAGCTGACCATCTTGTTGCTGGGGAACTGAGAGACAGAGAAAGGGAGAGAAACTATACAGGCAAAGAGATAAGAAGCATACAATCCCTTGAACACCTCTGCTCAGAAAGTCTGCCAGCCAAAGCCTCTCCTCTCTATGCCCACCATGCAGTGCCTGTGCCCTCAGAAATGCAGCAGCTCCAGACTAAGAAGCTCCTGACAGAGCCCCGACATCTTCACTTGAATTATATATCAACCACCCTACATGATCTATTGGAAAAGAGAAAGAAAAGACAGATTCACCGACTCCAACAACAAATATAGAGAATTTAAACATAAACATACTCGCTCTCTAAATCCCAGTCTCACTATAACAAGCCCGTTTCTGGCGTTTCATTCACAGTAACCTGTGTTGGCAGAAAACGCTGCAGTACAGCACAGCACAGAGCCCAATCCTTACAAGTAGGTCACAGGGGGGGTGGGGACATGGGGTGTAGCCCATCTGGAGCAGCACATTCTGAGTCGTTGACTGCAGATGAAGGGAAGGAGGCGAGAGGGCTGAGAGCGCTGCACTCAGAACACTCCATCCAACTGTTTACTACCCTTTCTTTCTTCCGTCTCTCAAACCTTTTGCTCGTCTCACCGAGAAACGTCCTGCCAGGAGATCAGCGTGATCATTGAATATAAATCAAAGTGTCGGAAGCTGCGGTCAGGAGTGTTAGTACCTGAGCAGACCTCGTGGTAGGTGGGGTTGGGTGTGAAGCCGCCAGCGTAGCCCACTTGTGTGGAGAAAACCCCTGAAAGTCGCCAGAAAAGTTTCTCTGCTCCCCAGAAACAGCCCATCCCTGGATATAAGGAGAGCATGTAGACACACACACACAGTGTTCATCACAGTATGTTGGACATGAGGATCTCACACTGGGTTGTTTGTGATTGTGTGGTCTCACCAAACATGATGGTCTCCATGCCTTCTGGAAAAGGCTCCACAGTGGGGTTCCCGCTGACCGCATGCTTGTCTGTGAGCGGACACAATACACAACACACAATACAAATAAAAATAAATCCTCTGTGAGTAAAAAGGTGCATTAGCTGCTTTCAGCAGGCCTGACCCAGGCCAGCAGATCAGAGCCAGAAGCTTCTGAGCTGGAAGACATTTAAGAGATTACACAGCTTTGACTGTCATTATATCCCTGCTGTCCTCTCCTCAGCAGCCACAATTAAACACAATTATTCTCTGATCTCTCGCTAAATCTAGCTGACGTCCTTGAATGTTATACATTAAGGCAGCCACCAGGTAGCAAACTCATGACACACAACACGCACTTGTGCAAACCTACACACAGAGGAGTGCTTTGCAAGTAGAGCCAATTATCTCCTAATCTCCGCCATGTTAAAAAATGCTCTAAGTAATAAGTAAAACAAACTGAGAGGTGGCGGTGGGTGATGGCGCTCTGCTGCTGCTGACTGTGTGTGGAATTAGAGCCCTAAAAAGGAAGTGTGTGTTTGTGTGTAGGTCACAGATGTGTGAGGAGGATTAGGCTTTAAGAAGACTGAGGTGACTTAGCTCGCAAATCTCCACTAAGCGAGGCTCGTCTGCGCTGCAACCACTAATATTAGTCAACAGATAAACAGGCCACAGGGTCCACGAAGAGCTTAGGCATGCACTGATAATGCATGCTCGCTTTATGTTAACTGTGTGATTGTGAGTCTCTAATCCGGCGCAGACATAATGCTTTATTTCCTTGATGGAGGCCGACGATCTCGACCTGCAGTTTATCGATGAGCGTTAAAACCACGCGGTAAAGACGATAAACGACCAGGACGCTTCAAACTGTAAAATATAAACAGATGTCCGTTACATGCAAACCACACAGTCCTGATTAAGCTCATCGGCTCCACCTGCTCAGTATAGCGCTGTTTATATCTCTGGTCGCCCGGCAACATTCCTGCACTGCACACAGCAAGAGATTTGTTATCAAAGACAGACTGAGTTAGTAAGGCAAGACGGCCACAAACGGAATGAAAACACAATCAAGATGGCCACAATACAACTGTGAAAAAGCGAATCCCACCACTCAACAAACACCAAAGGTTGCAGCACAGAATAAAACAAAAGTATTGGGCCTCCAGAGTCTTTGTGTGTCACTTATTCTACATTATACAAATTCATGTTTGTGTTTTTTTTGTGCAGGAACAGATTGCAGAAGCATAAAAGGGCTCCTGAAATGTCACAGAGGCCTGCGCGGCTGCTGCCCTCAGGCCGTCCCACTGCGCCCCACTGTTGTGACACAGTTCTGTCTTTTAGCAGCAGGTTGTTTGGCACGGCGAGGTCATGTTCACGGGCAGAGTCGGCCGCAATCAAAGCATATCTGTGTGAATACGGTGCGCGTGCAGGGGAGACTGAGGAACTCTTCGCTCTATCCTCAGCTCAATCTCACCCTCTTGTCCTTTGTTTCTGGCCACTGTGATAAAAACAGAAGTTGCCAAAGAGAGAGAGAGAAGGAGAAAATCTGCGAGTGAGCGAGACAAGTGCGCAATAGGACGGGGAGGAGGAGGAGGAGGAGGAGTGGGAGGGGAGAGATCAGGCTGCCAAAACAATGAAAGGAGTAAATAGCCAGTGAGAAGCAACAGATGAGGGTGGCAGAGAGGCAGTGAAGGATTCTCGCGGCGTTCAGACCACCATGTCTTTGGGCACTGGGTGGAAAAAAGACCGAGCACTTCATCCAAGAGAGAACACAGAGAAAACAAACACGCAAACACATAAACAAACAATAAAAGTGAGAGAAATAAAACACACACACACACACACGCCGACACACAGCGCAGTGTCCAGAAAACTCCACCCGCCCTCTCATCTCCCTCAGCTGCTCTCCAAACTCTTCACTTCACACTCTCTCTTTTCCTCACACCAACCTTCCCATCATCCCTCACTCCCTCACCTCTCACAAACACGTGCACGCTTCACAAGTGCACAATCAGCTGCACAATCCTCGCACACACACACACACACACACACACAAACCTCTGCTGTGGGTATTTCTCCCACTGAGCAGCTGGCACAGGTCCAGGCAGAACCAGGCTGGCTCCTTTCACTGTGCCGAGCCCAGCACACCCCCCCACCCCCCCAGCCTCGTGCCCAGTTCTGCCAGAATTACCCCACCTAACACACACACACACGCACACACACACACACACACACAGAAGTAACTGGCTGAATACCCTCACTATGATGCCTCACTACGCCAGCAAAAAGAAAGAACAGGGACTGACAAAAACACGAGCAGGGAGTGTGACTGACTGAGCTGACAAAGGAGGAAAACAGCCTGAATATGGGCGAAGGATTCATGAAAAGGATTTTCTTCCAACTTGGATGCGATATGGGCGTCATTTCTTTTGTGAGCCTTTGTTTTTGTGAGGATAACTCTGAGAAGCACAGTACAGTATCCCGCGACACTGAATCGGAACACTTTGGTCACCTTTTGTTGCTCGGTGATTGTAGGCGGCTGGAGCCCAACCAAAAACACAACGGACCGGGTTCTTATGCTGGTATCATCGTAATCAAGCGGAGAATAGCCACCCGTTTGACTCGTGTCTATGGGTACAGAGTCTTTTTTTTACCCTCCGATTCTACCCATGCTCTCATGTTCCTCACCCAAACACTTGAAGTCCAAGTCCTGCTGTCCCCTTACGCAGAGACACAGGAGCAGTACTGTCGCCGGCTGCCAAAACTGGTGACGGGAAGGGCGATTTCCAGGCTGCTCTGTTTATTTGCTTCCAAAAAAATCCATTCTCTCTCTTTCCCTCTTCCCTCCCTCTCACTACTCCGCTCTCTAGCTTCACACAGGTTGGCAGAGAGTCAGGCACGAGTCGTCGAAGGAGGCTGACGCTTTATACTGGTGCCAACTACCCTCTGCAGCATGGGAGGAAGGGAGGATGGGCAGGGGGCGAGAAAGACCGGGGCAAAACAGGGGAGGGGAGGAAAGAGGCAAGGCTTTTTTTTTTTTGGTTTTCTTTTTAAAGAACAGTCAGAGGTAAGTTAAGGAAACGATTCCGCTGTGACCTCAATATCAGCAACCCAGTGTGGTGGTGGTGGTGTGACATCCATACAGAGAGAGGGAGAGGGAAAAAAAACAACAACTCCAGACTCTGGAGAGCACAACTTTTTAAGACACTCATGCATTCCATACATTCCGTATCCTAGCAACGGAAACAGTTGCTATGGAGAAGACGACTCACTATGGCGCTGGCTTCATTAAGATGGAGGCACATCCTGTCGAGGCCTGCGATCAACATTCTTCTCAGAAGTTGACTCGAGGAAATGAGGAAATAAGGGATCGACGTCCTGCTGCTCAACAAAAAGAAATACATGAATAAATCCATGTAAGATGAATGGATTATTCACCGAGTTCAGGTTTAACTAGGATTTAAAGATGAGGGCCTGCAGGAGAATATTCAAACTTCACATTTCCGGAGAGCTAATCACTGAGCATATCTGTTCTCATTCATGTGTTTATTCTTAATTGGCACACACTCAACCCTCTGCTCTCAATGCAATCTGGAGACGGCAGCCATGTGAAAAACAACAAAGAAATAAAGCCAGACACATTTCTTCACCCTGAGTTATAGAGAAGCGTGTAGCAGAGATTGATTCTGGTCAGCTGACCTCCCCCTCCATCCCGTTTGGAAGAAATATTGGCAGTCTATTCTGCACGGCCTCAAAAATAATAGCCACTGTGCCCCTACCATGTCGCAATCTGCCACTGGATCACTCACGCCAAGGTCACGGCGTACATTATACACGCCGGAGCGACGTCACTGCGATGATGTCTGAAACAAGGAATAGCGAGCGTCTTTAAAGGAAGGGGCTGCAGGGCTCTGAGCAACTTTGAAAACAAGTGATTTTCAGTGTTCAGTACAGACGAAGAGAAAAGGCTGCGACTGCATGACGACATATGTGCAAGACACAGTCCTCACAGTCCTGACATGACACATGCTTCCTGGCCCTCACTGACAACCACACACACACACAACACACACACTTCCAGAACAACCCCGTCCCCACCTAAGCTCCCCCCCCCCCCCCCCACGGTGAAAGGGGAGGAACAGATTTCTGCCATGCGGCGTCTCCGAGCTGCTTTGACAGACGGCGCAGGAACTTACGACGGGGGCGGAGCCTTCATGCGCATAATGCCCAGATGGGCCCCTGGATGCTGCGGCACCCGCTTCTTGCTATACGCGCTCACGGCCATCTCCCACAATGCACTTTGTCGATGCAAACGTCGGAGTGGGTGAGCACCAGGTTTCACCTCAATCACATGTTCCTACAAACCTTCCTACTCTTTCACGAGATAAACGGATTAATAGAAAGACGACAGGAGGCAGCTACAAATCAAATATATATATTTAACATCAGTCTGGACATAGATCTAAACATTATCTGTCATATTCCCTGCGAGTGCTCGTCAGCGCTGAGAACTTGATCCACACAGATTTGCTTCATCCCAGTTTAAACATCAACTATTTGTAACGCAATCCCCTCCATACATCCCAGCAGGCTTTCGCTGCCACTTGAGAATTTGTGGTTAGCTTAGAGATTTCATCACTTTCCCCCTCAACAGGCAACGAAGGTATTCAATCAAATGTAGAGATAAACTCGGTTTATAAAGGTTAAGTATGTTAGCTTAGGTTCCTGAGGGCCGTCATTCAAAGGTTTTTAGATTCTAAAGCAGTGCAACAACAGTCATACTTTGTGTACTTAGTGGGCTTCTCCAGATCGACAGTAAAAATGTATTTGAATGTAAACCCACACTGTCTTTCATGACGTTTGAGCTCATGCAATTTGTGACACAATGGTTTGTTCCTGCACGATGGAGAGGTTAGAAAGATCTGTGCTTTCAAATATAGATTTTTTTTCCTATCAGCTGCAGATACATTGAAGGAAGTGTCTAATGAAAACTCTAGTATGTAAGAATTAGGGCCAATTCCAATTCCTATCTTAACCCTCAATCTTAAACCTTAATCTTAACTGGCCCTCAAAACCAAGTGTTGAGGGTTTTCTTGTCACTTAGAAATGGGACACCCCTTCAATGCAGATACGTCTTCAGACTGTGGGGGGCAGAATAACGGAAAAGCTGCGTCCAGTCTGTCAACTCCAAAATAGAAGAAGAAGAACACATTTACGTCACGATTATTTGTAACGATCCGTTTGTCAGTCAAGTTATTAGGTTGTCAGTTAGTTATAAGATGATACTCATACAAATACCACAACCACGGACATATTCAGCTGACAGTTACCGCACACCACGGCTTATTGAAAAGTAAACCATAGCAAACGACCGGCTGCGCACCGGCCGACTATTGACAAAAGATCGTAAAATAAAAATAAATGTTACGCAATATATGGGCCTAAACTAAGATAATACAATGGTTTTCATAATAAATACTTAATTTGTAGCGTACTCGTTTCACTGCTTTTGGCGCCATCTTTGTTATATCAAAACACGCAATGCATTCTGGGTAGCCCTTGCTCCCAAAGGTGGTCTCGGAAAATCTCCATATTGAGGGCGATACAGCGCTTAAACTCGCCCCTCAACTTAATTTTTCTGAGAATCGGGACAGCACTTGCACTAGAGGGAGCGCGCATTTTTGAGATTGAGGGTTAAGATTGAGGGTTAAGCAAGGAATTAGAATTCACCCTTAGTGACATCTAATAGTGAGTGACTCTGTCAGTGCCCGATCTGACAATGCAATTTAGTTTTTTGAGAAAAAACAATGAATATTAAATAAAATAACAATAATAATAGATAGACAAACAAACAAACAAACAAACAAACAGACCCAATCGGGTACATTAATCCAATGTATTTGGAAGGTTTAATGGACAAAATGTGAATATGGGATTCATCCAGTAATAAAATCAAGTTAATTATGTGGTAAATGACCCGTGAACGTCAATTTAAATAAATAATATGCACGAAAAACAGACAGATGCACGTTTGGCGCATACAGATTGGGCACTGACACACTACGGTGGCCTTTGCGCACCATGTCTTCTTCCTGGTTCACGTAAAAGCTTCCACTTTAAACGATAAAATGCATGCTCTTGTCTGTTTAGGATGTGGCTGTGGAAACAGTGTATGATGAGAAAGCATTTACACACTTCTACCAATAAACCCTCATAAAAAAAAATCACACACTGGCCCTTTAATCTGCTAAACTGTTCTGTCACTGACTCACTTTCACTTCAAAATAAAACACTGTTTAATATTATGTAGTGTTACAACATTTTATGAATTATATTCTATCATTTTTAATTAATTTAATGACGGTGAAGTCACGTGCGTGTGTTTATCACAGGTAACTCTGCAGCACGCGCACAGGTAAACCAGGTAGACTTGAGTAAACATTAGTGCATGTGTGTTTGTTTATGTATTTATTTATTTACCTGCCACGAGCATCTTGTCCCGCCTCCCTCTCAGACAGCGCTCTCTGCTCACGACACCTGCCGCCATTCATTCACTCACTCACTGCGTGGACACGTGCGTCTGTGAGTGTTTTGGGTCACGCGGGACGCCTCCGTGATCGCGGCACGCTGTTGCGTGGCTGGGAGACGCGGTGAGGAGGAGGAGGAGGAGTAGAGGAAGAGGACGGCGGCGAAAACGCCATCCATATGAATATTCATCGTGCGTGGGCAACGCCGTGCGCTGCATATTAACGAGTCAAGGGGTTAATATGACTTTGGCACAAAAGCCTACAGTGCACCGTGTGCGGGAAACCAAATTAAATTTAAATAAATATCCACGGCGTTCGGCATGCAAATGAGATCTGCCAATTACCGGCGCTCCTTCTGTGGGCGGAGCCACGGGTGGGTCAGGTTAAATATAGAGTATATGGATGGACAGGTTTCCCTTTGTGGTGCGTTTTACATCAAGGTATGTGTGTCTGGGTATAATCTACTGGGTTAATAATCTGCCCTAATCCTGAGTGGTTTAAAGGCCTTCTTTTCTCTAGATTAGAACAGGTGTTGAGATGATGGTGCAAACAGAGACTTCAGGAGTTTCAGCCCAATCTGAGAACAAACCTGCCTGTGTGACGTTATCAATTTCATACATTATGTTATTTTGGTAACCATAAAATATAAAGCCAACAAAACGGGGGCTTTTATTCTGAAAAACGACACTTTTAATGACTTCCTCTCCCGCTCAGTCATCCAGCAATTTGGCAAAAAATTACACGTGGCATTAAAATGCATTTTCTGTGATCAGATTATTTTAAATTAACATTTAATAATCAGATAGCCCTTATCTGACCACTTGTAAGGAGAGAGGACAGATTAAGGACGGATTCTTATCTGATCTGCCAAACCACTTTGGGAGGTGGTCGGTGACGCATTGTGACCACATTGAACATTGTAGTTTACCCAACAACAGTGAGGTATAAACATGATTAATACCTGGTGTCCTGCACGATGAACAAATGAATTCCTTGATTGAATCAAGCGTTTTTTACGTCATTTTTGGCTGCAGCTCCTCCAGTGTGAGGATTCGCTGCTTTAGTGTAAATGGAGTGTGTTTGGCTTCAGGACTGAAAAAAGAAAAAAAAAGAAACTTGGCATTTTAAGATGTCACCGTGGCCTTTTCCTCTATTTTCTTATGTTTTAGATACCAAATAATAATAAAGTGAATCATTAGTCGCAGCCATAGGCGAGAGGCCCATTAAAGGACACACACACAGTCCACACACCACAGGAGGAGAACGACCGTGTTTGAAATGTCATTTTCTCTCTGATTTTCTTTGCTTTAATTACACCAAGGAATCTGAATCCAAAATAAGGAGAGGTCGCTCCTCACTGATTTCACTCCCAGAGTGTTGTGATAGTAATGAGGATGATTAGTTAAGTGTGGGAACTTTTTTGTGTGTGTGTGTGCATCCTTTGAGCCGACCAATCTACGACTAACAAAAGGATCCCAGGCATTGTTCCTGTATCCTCTAAACCAGAATAACATCACACCAGGCTGCAACCCCCTCTTTTTCCTTTCTTTCTCTCTCTCTCTCTCTCTCTTTCTCACTGTTATCTGCTGAGGAAATGAAGCTCAATCACCTGCAGAGGAGCTGAGGATGGCACACGGGACTTTGCAATGCAAATGACGGGTGATTACCCCGAAAAGCTGCACATGGAAGAGAGAGAGAGAGAGAGAGATGAACTGAACACTGGGTTCACATGTTGGCCTGTTGATGCAGGAGGATTTTGGGAGGCGTGTGAAGATAGGAGGAGGGAAAATAAAGGTGATGTGATACACCTCGTTAAAAAGATCACTAAATGAAGTATATGTGCTGTGACAGAGAAACTAAATCTACTTTTAATCCCGACGAAGATCTTGTGGTGAATAACATCTGTGTGTGTGTGTGATGTGCAGATGTGAGCGAGTATCAAAGAGATTATGAAATTACCTGGAATTAAACAGTAAGTCATTCTATCTGAGGAACAGTTGCACTGAGGCTGAGCTGCATGTTGCCTGTACCTGTTATAAGACACAGTTAAGAGGATTTGCTTTAATAAGCCATGTGTAACTCAGAATAAGGAATCTAGCGTTTGTTTGTTTGTTTGTTTGTTTACTCGTGTGTTTGTGATAGATACTAGCGAGCAGTAATGAGAGTCGCGAGCACCTCGCACCTCAACTCAATAGCTGCCTCTGATTAACATCTGAACGGAACAGGAGCCAGCCAACCAGAAAACAGTTTGGGCGATTTAGTGTAATTGTGGCTTAGCTAAAGTCTCACTTTGCCTAATTAGAATAATAAATCATGCCGCCTCGTTGTTTTCCAAGGGTCCTCCATCGTTCCGACGAAGCAGGTGGGATTGTGGGATGGTGTGAAAAAAAACAAAGGGTCTGATTGGGCTCGGGCTGAGGCTGCAGTCAGTTAAAAGCAATGCGGCGCTCTCTCCGGGGATTCAGATTCAAAAAACCGAGCTGTATCAATTCAGGGATCTGAGAGAGGGGGGAAAAAAAGCCAACTTGACAAATTTCGATTCATACACGGGGGCTCGTGCTTGACTTCACTTGACACAAATCAGTCGGGGGTTTTTTTGAATGACGTGAGCGGCGGAGAGGAAACTCAATGGTGGGTAATTCTCCAAGACGGTGACCTTGCAACTTAACGCCCTCTGTGTAAACTTTCCTCACATCAAACACAAAATCAGCATCAATATGTGTACAGGTTAAGTCATTTACGTCTGGGAAGATCGCTTAAAAACAAAGTGTAGTGTATATAAATGTTGATATACAGTAAAATAACCTGCCCTGTTATTCATAAATATCCTCAGTTATGATAGATAAATGTGGATTTCTGTTCAATTCTTGACTTCTCTGTCTCATCCACTCCTGTGCAGTAATTACAAATTCAATGATCTCCTGTTTCGGCAGCTTTTGTCTTTCGTGTCCTACTTCTGGTGTCTCTGAGCCTGTGCTCAGACGCGCCTCTCGTCTCTCTCCTCAGAGCCGCTCAAACTATGATTTTTATTGTGGGTTTTTTTCTCGACGTGTTATTATTAAAATAATAAGATTTAATTTGTGCAGTGATTTTTGGATCATTGTGAGTTGTTGGTAGCCTGAGTGGTGCTCGTGCTGTAAATCTCGAGGGTGCTCGTGACTGAAGGGCTTTGTACTGTATGGCAGGGATTGTTAGAGAACGATATTTTAAATTTAACAGCTCCCCCTTTTCAATATTTATCACGAGTTGGAGGAGAAGCTCAGCTCGGCATTGGACTCTTTCTCTCTTTTGGATCCTTACTTGTACACATGCAGATTTAAGGAAACAAACCATAATAGTACACCAAATGTTTGGATGACTTCATTTCATCTATTTTTGGGATGCATTTTACATCACATATAAGGGCACATATGATCCCTCCCCAAAGCTCTGCTGCAACGTTACTGTGCATGTTTCATGTAAACAGATCTAATCTCATACACACCTAACAGGTCTGATTCTATACATTAACTACACAAGCAGATCAGACACATAAATTCAACAGATTTCCGCCACACCACTGCTTTTTTCCTCCTCTCCTTATCCATTTCCCTACATTTCAGAACAGGACGTCGTGTAGAACTTTTGATATTTCAGGCTGCATATTTAAAAGATGCAGCCCGTGCTAAGAGGGGCTAGACTAAGCCACTCTTGCCCTACATACAGCCTAAACAGCAGATTACAGAGTGTCCCTCTAATCCCATGCACCAGGGCATGTGCCACTGTCAACATGCAGCCACCACCCAATCACCCTGCAGCCACTGTCACAAATCTTCTCTGTGTGGTGTTTTTATTACATTTTTTTTATTTTGGTCACCCATTTTGTTTTTTTTTGGCTTCCAGTTCCATCCCGACAAAGAACGCTGGGAGCGGAGATATTGAAACACCTCGTCACAATCGCTCGCCTCGATGTCTTCCCTAGCAACACTCTGTCCCAACCTCACCCTCTCCCTCTCCTCCCCCTCAATCCTCTCCCCGTTTTAACCTCCTCGTGACCACCTGGCATGGGATAGCTTCCTATAGTCCCTCAGCCTCACCTAAACCACCAGGCCTGAGATTAGGGTTAATCTGGACCTTGTGTCATCCTGTATCTCTGCACCACCCTGACAGCCCTATTCTCCCCCTCTCCCTCCTCCCGCCTTCCTCTTCACCAAAGAGGCTTTGGTCTAAAATCCTTTATTGGGAACCCCCACTCCCTTTGCTGTATCTTTCCTCCGCCTGCTGCCAAGTGCAACTTTTCCTCCCCGCACCTCATCCTCATCCTCAGCCAATCGTCAAACAGATACCGGTAGAACCTGTCCTCAAGCGATGTTGGTTATGGGATTGTTTTTCCCCTGCAGAATAAATTTGGATTCAGGAAAGTATTGTTGAATTTTTGCGCATGAGCGTGCACTGATACACGACTATACATAGAAACTGTACGCGAAGATGTGAGCGCGTATATGTGTGTGCATCTTTTGTTCACGTCCACAATAGTTAGTTCTGTTCTACTTGACGAGGGGATTTAGACGTGGGTTCAAAAGAATTCATCCTTCACTCCACTGTCCTATAATCACCCAACCCCGAGTACATTTAGCCAGCTGCGTGTGCTCGAGCATACCTCGCACCCTGAGGCCCGAGCTGTGGATGAAGACCACAATGGTGCAGAGAGCAAAGAGAAGACACAAAAAAAAGGGGGGACTGATACAAAGCGCGAAAGCCCCATCTCTGTTTTTCGTGTTCTCTTGAAATAAATGGCAAATTCTCCCCGAAGCAAAAGTGTCCTTTTTAAGTTGAAAAGCCAGGAAGAAAAAGCACTCACCGTACAGAAAGTGGTGGAAGGCGACGACGTAGATGTAGGCCAATAAAGTGCAGAGAAAGACCCTGGAGCGGGAGAACCTGCAAACATCGCACGCTTTAGATGCTGATCTTATCATCTTTACGTCAAATTTGTTGTGTAATCATTTGCTGGGCACATTTAATGTGTGATATTTTATTCAAATAAATTATATATAACAATTACGTATAGGATTTCTCCTCGTGCCTCCAACACACACACACACACACACACAATCTACACGATCACAGACACACCATGAACCTGATGACTTTACTGCTTATGCAGCAGTCCTTAATGCATGGAAGTAGGATGGGGTGCTGAGGGTCTTCTTCATGGATTAAGAATGTAGAGTCCTTGATGCAGGAGTAACTGGCAGAGTGAGAACGACTGATTAAAGGGGAAGATGCAACAGAACACGCTGAGAGAGGGGGGAAAAGGCGCAGAGTGAGGGCGAAAGAAGCGGAGAACGTTCAAAGTGGTTGTGTATGAGAGTGCAAAACATCCACAGAGAGCACAGAAAGAGAGCGAGCGATGTAGTTAATGGATGTAAATTAATTGCTGTCATGTGGATTCTGATCCCAATAAATCAGGGTCAGTGTGGTCTCCAGTGCCATCTCTGCAGGAGGAAGAGGAGGAAGAGGAGGGACGGAGCTTTGATCTGGTGGAGTCGCACGCTGGCACGCACACAGACACAAGCGTACACACGTATGCGGCTGTTCTCATGCAATAATGCATGCAAATATAAAAGAAGAAGAACACGTAGAAACGTTGGAATTGTAATGGAGATCAGGTGTGAATAAATATGCTCAAATTAAGACAAATCAGCTGAAATACAGTGTTTGTTGTGCATGAAATTAAATGTAAATAAATGTACAGTGAAGTTATTTTTCGATATAAAAATAACTGCAACTCTCTCACACGCATGAACACACGCCGCCGTATAACCGGCCTACATTTGGGATCCGGTGAGCGGAGCTGTGCCGAGCTGTGCCGCGAGGTTCCTTTCATCATGAAGAGCGTCTATAAAAATACACCTCAAATGAAAACAGGATACTGATGCCAACTAATGCAGACCAAACTGGGTTATAAATGCAATGTGGTCCAATGAATTAGCCACGCTTATTACTGAAAATTACCACTGTGCTTTCTGCTTAACTAGGCTGCAAAATTGATTTACCTTATTTCCCCCAGTCTATGACCACCACAAAGACATCCTGTTATTACGAGGCCTGCGAGCATTATTGTATGTGTTAATCAGAAAATATGTGAACCATGTATTTTAATTACGAATCACACAATGGCAAAAACAAAAGCACTGGAAAAAAAATAATAATTCTAATGCACAGTAAGAGAAGCTGCTGCACCAAATCACGATCGGGGGAGAAAAAAAGGGAATGTTTCCGTATGTCGAAAAACAGCGAAAACAAACAAAGCACATTTTATTCATTCCTCTTTACAGCGCAGTATTCCCCACATTATATACACGGGCTTCTCTTTGATACTGTTTGCCCCACAGCAAATCACTCGTGTTCAAACACTAATATCTGAACACAAGAGAAATGGTGCAAAATGGGAAGTAGGTCACATTACAATTTATTTGACAAAAAGGGAGGGGAGGGGTGGTGGTGGTGGGGAACTGGGGCATGGTGTATGCAGAGGCAGCAGCGAGAGGGAATGTTTTTGGAAAACGCGGCGCTGAGAGTGTGCATTTGCACGTATATGTGATGCTTTAAATGAAACGCGTTCGACCCCGGAAGTTAAGAAGTGGCAAAAACTGAATCTGCTCTTCATGACAGGTTATGTTAAATAAAAAAATTAAAATAAAAACAATGACAGACCACACACACACGCACACACGAAGCGCCAACCGTTGTCAGTTGCTCTTGTGAAATTGAAACTGATATTGAAGTCAGTGGACCAAATCAGCACATCTGACACACACAGAGTCAGCAGCATTGATCAGCTGTCAATGAACTACACAGCTACCCCCATCACACACACACACACACACACACACACACACACTGAATGACTAACCTAAACCGTGTACATTTTAACTTGAACCCTAAAACCCTCAAAAAACCCTTTATATTTGTGAGGAGTCCTTGTTTCTTATGGATTAAACCTTCTTTTCACAAATGTACATAAACAGCTCTAACAGCACGGACACTCACACACGCACTTCAGCTCTCTGGCTTCCTCCTTTAATCCCGTCATCACTGAAAACCACCGCCGTGCGACTTGTAAGCAGCTGAAGGCCACGTACGATATAAAACTGTGCTGAATGTTACTGCTTCTCTGGATGCTACTGCTCCGCATGTCTGCAGATTCACCTCTGGGACACAGAGAGTGTGATTTAAATGGAGCGTTTCCTGATATAAAACATGAAATGGTGATTCAGCTGATGCAAAGATAACGTTTCATCTACATGGATCGGTTTGGTCACAGAATGAAAGTTCTTTTGTCGCAAATAGAACCCAAAAAAAACAACTTTTAGAATGAGGAAAATTATAAAAAATCAGTCATGACTGACTTGATGAAGTAAAGAACTCCACCTGTGCAGGATGAGTATTTACTTTGGACACGATCTAAACGATGTGCGCAGACTGTGCTGAGGATCTGCAAAGCCACATTAACACATGAGAGAGGCTCTGGAGCACCAGCCTTTTCTAATGACTCGATAATCCGACCCAAATGCTGCCTGCTTGCTAATCTCTCCATCAGATTACCAAACTAGGGACGAGCACTGTCTATTTATCTCCGCCTGTCTCACTGTCCTGCTGCTGCCTGTCTGACTCTCTAAGCTTCTCTTCTCTTTGTACAACTCCTTGTTTCTGTGCCTTGTATTTCTCTGCCTGCCTCTCACTGATCTCCCTGGCTGCCTGCTGGTGGGGTTGCATGTTTTTTTTTTTTTTACCCCCCCCCCCCTCCAACACACACTCTGCTCTTGTCCTCACATGTACAAGCTTTTAAGATGGAGGACGGGGCACCATGACCATGAAAATGCAGTCGCATAGCTCCTTCCTTCTCCGTACCGCGTCGACATGCTCACACAACAGGTCAACAAAAAGTCCTCCAGCCGTATTCAACGGCACGTGCTCCGTCATTTATTTTTGCTTACGTTTAAACTCGTTCTCCGTCATGTGAACACAATCTAAACTCATCTGTCACACAGCAGCCACGTCTGATTCTATACATGAACCGCAGACGCCGCCCGCCTGCGAGGCCTCGTAGAATAACATCTCTTTGATTTTACAGAATTCACTCTGCCTCTGTGCGTGTGTGTGTGTGCATCTGTGTCATGTCTGTATGTAGTGTGTGTGTGAGAGTCTCCTGTCCTTTACACTCGAGCGTAAACTGCTGCAAAAACTTTAAAAAAGTTATGTTATATTATATGCTAATAATTGTTTTTTTCCCATTAAAAAATTTAAATCACCGATAGGACAATTCATTCTGTCATAGCAAGCCATCCTGCAATATATTAAAATACATATTTTATGGTTTCAAATAAAAACACATGCTTTAAAATATCACACTATCAAGATTTGATCATTTTCATGACCCTAAACATGAGTTTATTGTCTTAAAATTTAGTCCAGCTCTGTTTAAAAATTATGCTGCATTTGAATAATCCGCGCAAAAAAAAAAGGGTCGCCGTTTTAACGACAACGTGCAGCGCTTGAGATTAAGAGTCACGTTTTGGTAAAAAGGTAAAACTCAGACTGACAGTGAGTATAAGCAAAAAAAATAATAATCTCAAATTGAATAGGATTAGTGAAAACAGGAGCACATGAAAAATCTCTCTCCTGCAGCACAGATATACAGCAGCTGTGGATGTCGACACATTTCAAAATAATGAGAGAGGTTAGGAGCAGGGATATCGGGGTGAGCTAAGTGGTGAAGTGAGCCATGAGACGGGAAGAGCGATGAAAGAGCTGAAGGAGCAGGAGACGGGCGAGAGGAGGAGAGTGTGGAGAAAAAGATGGAGTTGAGGTGGATTCATCTCTATAAGTGGACACGTGTGCAGAGGAGGGGATTTTTTACTGCGGTTGTCCATTTCCCCGGGATCAGCTGATGTGCTGTGGATGATGGAGTGGAGAGGGGTCAAGGGTCAGAGCCTTGCATTGTCAGCCGAGCCTCGCTCTCCCGCGGAGTTCCCTCCTCCTCCTCCCATCACTCCATCCATCCGTCCATCCATCCATCCATGATGCC
The DNA here is from genome assembly GCF_963457635.1 of Microchirus variegatus. Taxonomy (NCBI): domain Eukaryota; kingdom Metazoa; phylum Chordata; class Actinopteri; order Pleuronectiformes; family Soleidae; genus Microchirus; species Microchirus variegatus. Next base: position 29,334,103 of record NC_139803.1, read on the forward strand.
TCACGCACATTTACATACATTTATCAACTGTGTGTGTTAGTTGCTAACCGCCTCTGCAGCCACGTTCACTGCAAAGTCATATTTGTTGTAAGCATTTCATGTGTGTGTGATTTATCATGAGATGTGTGTGTGTGTGTGTGTGTGTGTGTGTGTGTGTAGGACAAGACAGGGCCTCCCATCCCCCCCTACATTAGGCCTACCACCACCACCACCACCACCACCACCCCTACACACACACACACACACACACCTCCCCCACTTTGCCTGTGTAATCCCTGCCAGCTGGCCCTGATGGCTAATCCCTCTGCACTGATCAGCTGGGCCACGCATCCAGTACGGGACAGGGACAGGGACAGGGGCAGATAGGGGCGGGACGCGCGCTCTCTCTCTCTGTGTGTGTGTGTGTGTGTGTGTGTGTGTGCGGGGCTGTCAGGTGGGGGGTGGTGTCGACCAGAAAGCATAAATTGAAGCCCGTGCCTTCGCCTCAGCGCAGTGTGTCTGTGTGTGAGGCAGTTGCCTGTTCCATCCCTCCTCTCTCTCCTCCTTCTCCTTCTTCTTCTTCTTCTTCTTCTCCCTGGGATCCTTATACATATATACCTTCCTGGCTCATATATGTATATTTTTCTTTACCTTGGGCTCCTTTTTTTGTCTTCCTTCTTGGTTTCAGATCCAAATGGATTTTTCTAATGATGATGCCTGGGTAGAATTTAGCCGAGTTTTTTTTTTTTTTTTGTGTTCCTGCTGCCCTCCCCTCCCTCTCTCTCTCCTCCCTGACTGCATGCATGACACCTGCCTGCTTCCCATCCCTTCTTCCCCCCTCCGTGTGCCTGCCTGCCTGCCCCCTGATCTTCCCAACCCACAAGGACCTTCACAGGATGGAGCTGCGCAGATACGGCGACAAACTACAACAACTACAGCGACAACAACGCGAACCAGGACCGAGGACCAGACGGAGGAAATACTCTGCAGCTCACTCTGTTTTTTTTTTTTTTGACTCATCTTTAGAAAGGAAGGATGTCTTTGAGTCTATGAGTAAACCCTGTTCTGCTCTCGTAGAATTCAGTCCATCAAGAGTTTAAAAGAAAGGGTTTTTAATCATGTAACAGTTGTGTTTTTCCTTATAGTGTTTGTTATGAGGCAGAGGACGCAGATTGTGTTATTTAAATAGAGTTTTGCAGTCTGTACATGGCTGTACTTACATGCGCAGGGTGCAGAGAGAGAGAGAGAGAAGTGTAGGGATGGAGAGTAGGAGGGAGAGAGAGAGGGGGGGGGAGGTAAAGGAGGGATAACGACATAGCTTTACCAACTGTAATGAAGAACTGCTTGGTCTGGTTAAACTGTACCAAGCTTCTTCACCAGCAGCAGCAGCAGCAGCAGCAGCGGAGGCAGAGAGAGCTACGGCGAGGACGAGGCGTTGCTGTGTGTGTGTACTTACAAATACCTCGTCGTTATCCTTTGTTTTGCTGTGAGGGAGACGATGGTCTGCAGGAATGGCAGTAATCAGGTAGCCGGGGCTGCTGCTGCTGCTGCTGCTCTCTTTAAGATAGCTTTGCTCACTCCCTGTTTCCCTGCGCTGTGTTTTTAATGATGTGCTGTGTCTGTACACGCAGTCCTCTTTAAGGTGTGAATGCTGTTTTTTTTTTCTTCTTCTCTTTGTTCATATTTTTGTTGCTGGAAAGCCTTTTTTTTTCCTCCTCTCTCAAACGCACGCATGCATGCATTAACACTCAATGTCATTGCTTTTTATGATATGTGTTGCTTTTTTTTGATCGTCTCCATTCCAAAGGGTGAGCGCATGTCGGTGTGGGATTAGCATGCGATGTACTTTGACACGTGAAAGGACCGCATAGCCGCCTTCCAGTCCACAGGGAGGTGAGATCACAGGTGAGGAAAGAGGAGGGAGGAAGTATAACAGGGATGGACTGGTTAAAGAAAGATGTATTTACTATAAATGAGAGGGATGGAAGTGACAGGAGGAGAGCAGGACATCGTGTATTGGAAAGTTTGGGTTTGAGCTCTTTGTGTTCACAGTGGACCTTGATTTAATTTCAACACAATTAAGGCACGCGGTGAATGCCAAGAGAGAAGCCACAGTCTTCACTCACCTGAGAGACCGGCGGCTACAGAAGGCACAGACGCTGCACAGCTCCTCCTCGCTCCAAACCTACGAGATTAACAGCCCAACCATTACGATATTAATAGACGTTCATCAGAGTCTTGACCTCACACAGGTGCACGGGTCTAATAATGCATGTTAAAGAATGTATTCTTTATGTACATATACTGGGTTCTATAAGATGAGAACAGACAGGACAGACCTACCAGTGCTATGGTCCTGCAGCCAAATGGACAGAGGGCTCACACCGGGGGATTTGCCATGTGGTGACGGAAGGCCACTTCAAAGGTCTGTGTGTTCGCGCATGAGCGGACACTCTGGTCTCTCCTGAGGGGAAGATGGAGAGAATGAAACAGGGTGAGAATGCTTTTAGAGCAAGAAATCTTTATTAGATCCTGACACTGGGTAACATCCTCTTAAATCACCGACGTATTCTTTTCATCTCAAGTTTATTTCCTTACGCCTTTGCACTTTTTTTTTATTTCAAAGTCTCTGTCTTTGCTGCTTCAATATCACCTTTGTTTGTTTCTGTGCTGTAAAAGAAAAAAAAAGCCTCAATAAAGAAGTCATTTTGTGGACCACATTTGTGTTTGCGCTAGTGTTTCTTTTTAAAAGTAAAAAAATGAAAAAAATGCCCAAAGCACATGAAGTAATTTAAATAATGAGCTTCATTTCTGCTCGACTATAATCACAGAGATGCATCGAATGATTCCAGCTGTAAATGCTGTAGGCGACAGAGACGTGCGTTGACCTACATACTCACATGATGGAGGCAGAACATGAAAAATCTAGATTTTTCCACAGCCACACTCTATTTATTTATTTATTTATATGCTGCCGTGTAAGACTACATTTAATCCGCATTTGGTCAAAATACCACTTTATGTGTTCATATTGCAGGAGAAAAAAAACGCACTCTGCATAACAGATGAGCAGCAAGAAAGAAACACGCGATTGCAAATCCTCTTTACATCCTGCGTGTGTACGTTTTGTATGGCGGCGCGGTGACATTTAATTATTGCCTGTCATCCTCACACAATGCAGGAGTGTGCGGAGGGCAAGTGTGGCCACATATGTCGAGACAGAGGTCATCAACTGCAGACTCTGGGCCCCCCCCCCGCTACACCCCCCCCCTCCCCCTCCCCCCCACGCCTGTCCACACATTATGCATTTTACATTGAGACACGAGCAGAAACGAGGGGGAGATTCTCAATATGTCAACAGAGCAGGACCCTGTGGCGATGAGAGAGCAGGTGACCACATACACACACACACACGATAAAAACATTCATCATCATGGCAATCTTAATCCTTAATAGCCTGCATATTTTTATTGTATTTTATACACTGCCACTGCTACACACTTAAAAAAAAGGATTTTACATAAAATAATATTATATAAGGGAACATTTCAGGGCAATTTATTTTATATTTATGGGCCTATGATCCCGTTTCTAGAATTAGCACAATTTTTTGTTATATTTCAGATACTAGCAAGGAAGAAATCTAATTTAGTCATGTAAATAGACATGGTGAAGCGTCACTAATGGAAGAAAGAGACGCACGCCTCATGGTAATTGGCTGCAAATAAAGCACAACCATGACCTTGCAGTTCAACGCATATAGCCATTAACACAGCACCTTAAAGGTGCGGCTCTGGGGACTGAGGACAATATATCACTAATATCCTCTCTATATTCCAGATATAGTATCTATATTATAATAATACATAAATCATGTTTTTGTTGTGCTTTTCATTCACATTAATTCTAAATTAGACAAAATTTAAGTTCCTCACACACAGACTAACAATAAGAGATTTGTCCTCTCATCACTGGGAGACAACTCTCCATCTCCTCCATACATTTAGCTCCTCTTCCTCATCTTCTCTCCTCCTCCTCCTCCTCCTCTCTTTCTCCCCATGGTCCCATTTCCCTTTCTTCTCCTCCACCTCCTCCTCCTCCATCGTCTCAGTGCTTATAGCATGCCTCTCTTTTATGGCCGTTCATTTGCATCCGAGGAGGAGCTAAGAGGCGTCCCGAGAGACACGCGGATAAGGGTCACGGGAGATCCCCTCCAGGCAGCGTGTTTGCCACGCACCCACGACGCAGACACGACACGTGCCGTCGACCCCCCTCTCGACTCCCGTCACTCAAAGACACACACACACACACACAGTATGTATAACCTACATAAACAAACAATAAAAGAATAACATAATCATATAGAATGATCTTAATAATATTCTACTGCCCGTGTTTCAGAAAAATCACAAGCCAAAAAATATGTAAATAAATAATAAATAAATGAACACACAGACTGGTAAACAGGCCTAAATATTAAAACACAGAGACTGTTTGGTAAACGTCCCCTGAAGCCTGTCCACATTTGTCCCACAGCAAAGACAGGGACACAATCCAACACTTCTATATCCCACATAAAGCCGTCTAATCTCAACAACACTAATGTTTAATGTTTTTAAAAAAAAAATTAAAATGAAAAGAAATGATAAATCCTTATTTAGAGCGATAAAGCAGGCTGGCTTTTTATACTTAATTGTCCAAAAAAGGGACAATTAATTCAGAAGACCACATCTAAACGTGTAGGCCTTTTCCCTGTAACCGTAATAATCCACATTTATCAATCTAATCTCAATATAATCTAGAAACGCACAACACTAACCATGAATTTAGTTGAATATGTTGATAAATAAACTCGATCAGGTGAAGATGACATGAACACCAGGCAAATAAAAAAATAATCATAGACATTAAATTCCAATGCAGAAGCACACACACTTAGAATTAAATAAAATTACTACTAGTATCAGTTTAAAAATAAACAAAAAAAAGGGGAAAAAAATGTCAATCTACATTTTTACAACGAGGACCATTAGATGTAGGCTACGTTGCCAGGGATCGACACCAACTGCTACTAACAAAATAATCCAAATTCTTAGGCCTGTAATTTTAAAGCAACTTCAGATTATAGTCTGAAGGGATTTTTGATTACCTGACTAAATTCATGACTAAAACTGCAAGAGAAACCCGTCGACCTCAAAAGATGAAGACAATATTTTCTGGTGAGACTGTGGGTTATAAAGGGTAATTGAGGCTCTGGCGCCCTCTTGTGGCCGCTGCGTTAAAGGCCACATTGACTAGAGAAAATGGCGGATTACGTTCAAATAAATTAATGAACAACACAACAAATTCGTGGCTGTTTATCAGTCGTTTAGGTTAGCATTAGTGACAACTTTAGCAGATATTTAACCACATCACACGGCTCTGGTGGTTACTTTTTCTTATCGAGTTAATAAAAACGCTTACCTTTCGTGCACGAGCCCAGCGGAACTGAATTTACAATTAACCTTAATTGGCTCACACGTGGACTACGTTATGATAAAAAACCCACCACGCATATTTCAATAGCAGTGATATTACTTGGAAATGAATTAAAACACAGCATAATTAACACATTGTGCCAAGGGAAATTACACAACCATAGAGTATAAAAAAAAATTAAATATGACGGAACAAGGAAACAGTGCACCCACGTGACCTGGCAGCGCTAATGAGGAAAAGCCACACATGACTTTTGTGGAGCATCTTTATTATGCCACAAATAAAACCCAGTAGTTCTGAAAGAGGACCTAGCGTTTGTTTGTTTTTACTCACCAACAATGACATTCTGAAAATGGTGGAAGCTGCTTGTGATGGGTTGGCTGAGCAGACAGACACACAAAGAGAGAGAGGAGGAGTGTGAGGGAGGATAAGAAGGAGGCGGGTTTGGAAAGTAAAGAGTGAAAACTTCTCAGTGCTCAAAGACAGAAACACAACAGTCATATACGCATCAAAGAAAAGACCAAAGTATGCACACACACACACTGACAGATGCATGACAACATTGCTTTTATGGTCAAACAAGGGGAATGCACACTGGTTCTGCTGAATATACCACATTTATTACTTTTGAACTGATTAATAGAAAGAGTGGGGGCAAGGCCACTCACATCACTGTCTTTAGAAAACGGAGAAACGAGAGGAAAAAAAAAAAAGCAGCCCATAGCAACGACGAATTAACTTGTCCAAGAGAAAGAAAAAGAGGGTAAAATAAGTCCAATGAAGACTGTTAACAGAGGGCTGCGTTTTTTTAAAGATAGATTTAAATTATACACAGAGCCAGACTCATCAACTCAACATTTTCTTCTGCTTTCAAACTCTCGAGCCCCTTTCTCCTCCTCTCCAGACCCGACCTTCCCCACACACTCTGCCCAACACATGCAAAAACAAAACAGAGGGGCATTTCTTAAACATCTGCAGTCCTCTCAACCAAAAACATGGCCAGCATGTGTGCATCACATTTGGGAGTGAGTGTAGTTAGTTGACACCCGCCTACGATGAAAATCCACTGAGAGAAAACTCCACTGGGTCCTGGTTGAGTATTGAGCATCCTCAGAAGACAAGGGGACGAAGGAGGGGTTTAAAAAAACAAAAAAAACTGCCCATTCTTGACTATGGGATACTATTATTATAAGCCAACACTACACATTTCTGTTGGATATGCGTGTTTGAGAGAATTTCAGACTTTATCTTGGACCATAAAAACAGAGGATCCTTTCATTTATAAAAGGAAAAAAGCAGCATACAGGGGAGAAGGATATGTAGTGGAATGGGGTGGGGCAAAAAAGATTTCACCTAAGGATGCTATGCATTTAGTTGTAGTCCTATGAATAATCGTTTCCGTTTGTTTTTACTACAAGTTCCAAGTCTTCAAAGTCAAAAGAAATCAAGAAAGTCTTCATTTAGTTTTTTTTTTTGTCCTTGGTTAATTCTTCACCCCTATTAGAATTTCTTTATAGATCTGAATGTATTGATGTACTGGGGTGGACAGGGCTTTGGGGGGGCCATTGCAGTCTTTTGACCAAAGCACCAACTGTTACTTGACTCGTCCTTGACGCTCCTGCAACACAACCAAAAAGACAGCAAATTACACACAAGGACAAAAGAAAAAACATTCTCTTCTATTTAAAACAAACAAACTGATAATGAAGTCAAATGTACATGTTATACTCGTACAGAACATTTACCAATTATTAACTGGGCAACTATTGCCCAACTATTAACCACTGCCAGGGTTTACAAACGTCAGACTTTAAAACACTTGATTCTTTTAACATTTCAAACAACGAAAGCCTTTATCTGACGGCTTCAGATGAGCACAACAACAAACACTGCTGCCTCTGCATATGAAAACAAATGCCTGCTAAAGTTACCTGAAGCCTGTAATGAGTCCTGTTGCTTGGGTTGCTGGGATATGGCTCGTTGCCTTGGACCTCCACCTGTCACACAAAAGGAGTGAAAACTGAGCGTAACTGGAACAACTGCACATCCAAACAAGTGCATATCCTCACATCTGATTGTATTCAACATAAAATTACATTACGAGCATCTGCTTGAATCATGGATTAAAAAAAAGAAACTCTATAAATATTAGCTCATTGCTACGATTGCCTGGAGTATAACTTATAAAACAAAAACAGCAGTGTTTAATACAACAGTGGTCTTTCTACGGTCTCATCACTGCACAACAGATAGTTTTACTGCTGGTCAGTAGTCATAAATTACTTCTTCAAACTTCAGAAAACATTATACAACAGCAACATAAGCGTTGCCACCAAAAACTGTGATGTAAAACCAAGTATTTTAAATAGGACACTGACCAACTCGTTTCTAAAAACATATCCTTGCTTCAAAAGTACTTTGTGTGTTTCTGGCAGCACATTCTGTGGTTTTGACAAGCGATTACACCTTCTCCTTCGACAGTAGATTTGAATACACAGTGGGGTAAATATTGAGACTTGAAACAATAACTCTTGGCATGAACCAGCAAAAAGCACATGACACTTCAAGGAAAAATATTCAGAGTATAATAAACCTTTTCTATATCCCATAACAAACGTCAGTTTATGAACACCAATAGAATATGTTAGTGTTTAGGGAGGTTCCAAATCAATGTTGTCCTAATTTGTCCCACAGCTGCGCAAGACATCAAAACCCCACATATAAAAAAGCACCTTTTTAGATATCCGACAATAAGTTAATGTGCTACAATACACATTCCTTCTTAACATATGTTGGTGCTGATTAACTTTATGAAACAGCTTCCTGGGGAAAAGAAATATAAACCCTGTGTTGGGAGGTTTCACAATTGAGTGACCTTTAACAGCTACACAAACCCAATTTATTCACTATATGTGCGTGTATTCAATAGGTGAAATTATTAAGTGTAGTGTTTATTCTTGTTTTCTATTTTTGAGTGAAGTTTTACACACGTTTAACAGAAGAGACTACAGTGAACTTCAGTGACAGAAGAAAAATCAAATACCTGACAAAAATTTTAAACCAGATATAAATGATTATCTGGGCAGCCCCTCCCTTCATAACGAACACATATACATGTGGACATGTACTGTAAAACTAAGCACTTTTTCCATACATCTTTTGTTACTTTATTCAACAGTAACTAGGTTACCTTTTTCACACACTCTTCCTCCTCTTGACGCTTCTCGTAGTGAGAAAAGTCATCGAAGATGGAAGTGGTGTGTTTAAATCCAGCGATGATCTTTAGCACCTGTCTGGCTTTATCCAGTGGTACCTCCTGTGTGTCCCGAGAGTTGGTCACTGGCTTGTTCTCGTTGTTCTCCAGTCGAATGTGCCTCAGCTGACTGTTGGGAACGTCCTTAACAAAGATCCAGCGCACATCAAAACGACCCTTCCACTTGTCCTGTGACCACACGCCAGCAGACGTGCTGTAGTCCACGGGTGAGCGCATCTCTGCGACACCACAGAAGTGACCACTCCCATTGACACTGAAAAGGAGATAGATAGGCCCTTTGCCACCCAACGAACGGTACGCTGCATCTAGCCTCTTGTTGCCGTGCTCCGTGCTGCACCAGATGTTATACTTGATGGAGCGGTGGATGTCATCCTCCGAGTAGCTCTTGATGATAAACACTCTGCCCTGCTTGGGATTCCAGTCAAAGTCCTTGGGGTTATAATTGTTGACCATACGCAGTTTCTCTAGGACAGGGTGAGGCTCAGAGGGAACCCCAGGAACAACACCCACACCAGAAGAAGAGGGAGGTGACTGGCCTGCACCACTCCCACCAGCATCCCCAAAACCATTGGCCCTGTTCCGTGGAGGAACCCAGCGAGTGGGTTGAGAAGGTTGCTGCTGACTTGGAGGAGGAGGACCCTGGGAGAGCTGAGGCACTGAAGCCATACCTGGCTGCCCGCCGGGTGGAAGCTGATGCTGCCCCATCTGAGAAACAGGTGTTACCAGTTGTCCATTGCTGAGGGGCATTTGTGGGTTTCCTGCAGCAGTCGCTCCGGGCTGTGGAGAAGCCTGACTGGGTGGCTGCCCATTGCTGGGAACAGGGGGCACCTGCTGTGAGGTGGCGGCTTTAGGCATGGTACCCTTGTTGTCCCAAGTGCCAATGTCCATATTGTGTTTTATGGGTGGAGGAGGCAAATTGGCACCAGCCATACCACCCTTGGTTTTCAGCTTGGGTTGAGGCTTGGCTGGCTTGCTGGCAATATCGGCCCATGAAGCAGGCTTGGCAGGGGCAATCGAGACCGGAGGCATGCTTGGAGGTCCTACAGATGATACAGGGCCGAGCGGACCCCCACCTGGCAAACCAGAGCCAACAACTTTAGGAGCCATGTCCCCGTTACCACCAGGAGCAGCACTGCTGATCTTAAGCCCCGCCATACCCTGGTCAAGGCTGTTCATACCAGGTGCCTTGTTGAGCGGCTCATTGGCAGCAGGTGCAAACGGGGACTGTCCATCGATCATGGCACCTCCAAGGGAACTTGGAGCATAGGCATAGCTGCTGCTGTAGCCAGAGCTCTGCGGTGTCCCCGACTGTCCCTGAGAGCTGTTATTGCCCCAAGCCGAGAAGTCGATACCACTGGGGAAGAAGTTGAAACCGTGCTGGCCCAGGAAAGGATTGCTCCCCAGGGGGCCGGGTTGGCCAAACATAGCGTCCGGGAGGTAGTGGGGCTCCCCATTGCTCAGCTGTCCATAGGAGGCCAGGTAAGGCATAGGAGGGTCCCCACCTGAGGACCATGCTGCCTCATTCAGGGAGTAGGAAAATCCTATGGAGGGGCTGTAGTAGCTGGGCATGTAGGAGTCCGACATGGCCGTATAGGCATTGCTCTAAAATAGAAAAACACAGGGTTTTAATGACAAGATTTTGAGAAGAGAAAATGTATATATTCATTCAACAAACTCCAGTTTGATATGTATGCCTTTCTTGGGCTCCAAAAGTCAGAGCAAGATAAAAGTTAGTGAATTACTATCATTTTTCATTATGACAACATCTCTATCAACATCACATTTCCCTCCTCTTTTCCCCCTCTGATCTGAAAGAAATAAAAAAAGATGCTTGTCTGGTCTAATGGTCCAGACATGAATACACTCTGTTAACCGTTAACCTCAGGGACTGTATTGACACTGTGGGAAACTAAGCACCCTCGATGGTGCTTTCCAAGTGCTTCATCTACTCATTGAGTTAATGTATTTATGGAAGAAAAGCTTTAATTTACATTTATGACACGTTCAAAAAAGCTCAATCAACACCGTCTTCAGACAGAAAGGCAACTAGTGAAATCCAGGTAAAAGAAGTTGGCCAAACAAATTAAAAGTGACTCAGTTTTTAAGGAGCACTTGTGGGCAAACATCTGCCAGTAAAAGCTTACCTGTCTGGCCTGAGTATTCAGGTAAGGCTCAAACTCATCGTCATTCAAAGTATCCTTTTGTGTCACAGCTCCGTTTTGCACTGCAGAAAGAGAGAGACATACACTGGCATTAACAAAAAGAAACATGTTTGTGTGAGATATTACACAGCACCTGTACATCCCGTCATATTAGCAACATCACTACTTGTTACGCAACAAAACCACTCCCTGCTATTATTTATGAGTCTCACAGGAAAAACAATTAAGCAGAGAATGACACCAACTGTACAAGATGCTTCATATTACAAAGCCTTAAATTACACAATGATGAATCAGTCCTTATGAAAGATGAGGTGCACCTAACAATCTTTAACAGCTAGTAAGACAAAAGCCTTGAATATTCCTAATATATAACACTGCTCCTTTATGAAGACAAAACGTTTTAAATTATATATTTGTCTATGGAATAGACAAACTGAAATCAGTCTGATGCTTGGTTATTGATAATGAAAAGGTTTGCATCTCTCCATAGATTTCATATATCAACTCACTGAACCAAAATAAACGAGTTTCAGGATGCAATTCATATTAGTGTCACTGTTTCACAGGGTCAAATATGTTGGTAAACCTAAATGAGACTTTATTCAACTTTGACTAGATGTGATGATTGTAGGATAAGGACTACAAACCCCACATTAATAGAGTGGTCTTAGTACTTGGGGTGCTGTGTGTAATAGATGACTGTGTGTGATTAGCTTTTCAGAGATGAACTAAAACGCACACACGGTTTGGTAAAACAATGTTACCAACGGTACAGCATGGTGGCCGGAACGTGTGAGGCCCATTTGGACACAGGAAAAGCATGTCATGTCGGAAGACGTGTCATTTTGGGTTAAGTTAGCAGCGAGCTAACGTTAGCACGCTAGCAGTGTGGTTAGCTGCATGCAGCGAGTGCGCAGCGTCTCCGCGTTCACGAGCGCCAATCGTCCTTTTCAACATGACGGAGCTGGCTAACCATTAGCCAAGTGATCAGCGTGTTGGGATTGCACCTGTGGCACCAAAAAGACCGCACACCTGCTTTACACTTAATAACAGAGAATGTACGCATATATCATACGGTATGTCGCTGCAATAAACAGCGCAACAAGCACGACCAGGGAATTATGCTCTTGTGCATCATGTTGCCATTTAACGTTGTTAGCAAATGAAGGAATAGCTTATGCTAACTGTGTAGGACCTTACGAGTGCAATTTCAGGCAAATACAAAGCGCTCACGGACTGCGAGCAGCGGCCCAGAGAACCCTCTTCTAAAGAAATATTCCATTTTATTATTCTTTGAGGTGACAAAGCACAGACGTCTCAGTAACTTTACACACACGGGCCTAATTGTCAATACACAGAGAGACGGGCTGTAGCATCCGCGCACGCAAGATTTCCAGAGCGCACCGCACGTAAAAAAAGGTCCGCATTCAAGACAACCCGAGTGCACAGCGCGAGACAAAATGTGTCCTTACCTTTATTAGCTTGGCCTTTCGGTCTCTGGATTGGGTCCAGGTGATTCATGAAGGTTTGATTTATGAGAAGAGAGGAGGGGGAAAAAATAGATGAGATGTATTTTCAGCAGTTCCTTTAGCAGGTGGTCAGGCCTACTGCACAACTGAGCCACAGCCGCTGCCTCTGAGCTAAGCTATTCCCGCTAGCCGTCGCGATGCTGAGAAACGGCCCTCGTAAATGTTCAGAAAATACCTCTCTTTACCTGTTCGAGAAGGCTGCTGGCTGACATGTCTTTCCCCCTGTGGCCTATATAACTGTATTTGCTTCTAAATAAAAGTGGCAGGGTGCGAAATTGGTCTACCTATTGAAGAGTTCCAGCCAAGCGCCCCTATCTCCCTACAGAGCCTGGTTTCTACACAATGGCGGGCTGCAGTTTGCTTGACAGACTCTTCAACATGGCTGGGCGGCCTCGTCAACCCACGATGGACTTTATTTACAGGGGAAGCGCGCCCCCCAGTGGCGCGGAGGAGCAAAGTACTACACATTGCAACCACTGCAACTCACACTATTACAGAACCAAAAACAATGACCAATTTAATGTTGTGGATCTACATAAACTTGGTACCAGGATGAAGAAACTGAGGGGAGTTTAAATATTATTATTTTTTTAATTATAAATAAATAAATAATAATAATAATAATAATTAGGGCCCCAGCACTGACTGGTCCCATACTCCTTCAGATATTTGACCTCCCCAACTCCTGCAATCTTTCTGTGTGATCTGTATGTAGGTTACCACAGAAACGGCAGTAGTAGCCAAAAGTATGTTTGTACTAATAGCACGTAGCAGGCTGCAGCAGAAATGTGATGGAGAAATGAAAGAAAGGAAACAGATACCACCCTCACCTTCCTCTGATCTTTATGTGGGTTACCCCAGCAACCAGTGTTGACTCTGACTATGTATTCATTTACACGGTGCCTACTACCCTTATTGTGTGTTCTTTCATTCTTATTCTTATTATTTAACTATTCCTTTTGAACTTGGTTAGTTCGGCGTTCGTGTGGACAGCAAATGAAGTATTTAATTGCACAGAGAAACATGCTGTCTTACTGTACACATGAACATACTGTCAGGTGGTTAACAATGCACACACACACAAATCTCATTAGTTTTAATTTAGTCAGATGGAGTTCAGGATTCAAGGTTTGTTAACATTGTCTGCAAAAATAAACCAGTAATTATTGTCATTATATGTCTCTCGATCCAGTTCTAAAATATTCTATGCTAGAAATTCACTCAAGAATTAATGCCGAAATGGGAAATGTTGGGGAAATTAATAAACAATAGGGAGGAAGTACATCGACCACGTCAGAACAGATAAGCGGTAACAGTGTTATGGCTGGTGGTTGGTATGTAGCTCACAGCACAGCAACATAAATCCCAGAGTAACTTATTTAACGGTAAACAGTGAATAAAACAAACTAACAAATAAATACATTGGACCTGTATGTGAACAGCATGGATACATATAATAGCGTATAAACAAAGAAAAAGACAGTTTGTATTGTACTTTAGCCCAGATTATATTTAATTTCCTTTCTGGCATCAGGATGGTGAACAAATTCATGTGAAAACAAATTGTCCATTATCTCTATAGCTGTACTCTTTGAGTCCATACCATATTAATATTATTATTACCTTTGCTATGGTAGCTTTGGATTTGAAAACATTCTCTGTTTTATCACTTTTCTAACTTTCTGAAAAATAAAGACTATAACTAATTCCCTACTTCTGCCACAAGGTGGAGTCCTGGTCCCTGCCATGGGTTTTGAGTCAAGTGAAGCTTTAACTTCTGTGTGGCAAACGATAACCAGACATCACCAAGTCCTCTGTCACTCCAATTGTCATTCTGCGCACTCACAAACAGATAAAATAAGACATTTTAATCAGTTTCATGATAGTTTAGACCAGGGGTCACCAACCTTTTTGAGACGGAGAGCTACCTTAAGGGTAAAAAATAATATGGAGGGCTACCATATAATATTTTTTTGTTTGTTTACCATTTAAATGATTAATATTATGCATTCAACTGCATACACATTCATTCCAGTGCTTACTCCTAACGATTACCAGTTTTTATAAACAATATCAAAGATATTTTACTGAGAGATCATACGGATACATGCAAGTGAGGTGAAGTGAAGTGAGCCCGCGGGCACCGTATTGGCTGCCCGCGGGCTACCAGGTGCCCGCGGGCACCACGTTGGTGACCCCTGGTTTAGACTATTCATTCGTTTATATTTAAGTGCTCTTGATTTTGTTTGTCTCAGTCTGTGACTCATGAGGTTTGTGTACCTGCTCGTTCAAAAACATGAGACCTCTGTGTATCTGAGTATTTTGAATGCACTTTGGTGTCTCAGTATTATAGTAGATTTTCAGATTTTCAGGAATGACTTGGAGCTGGGTATATATGCTTTTATGCCCCTCTATCACCGACTCTCCCCCTCCACCCCAGGGTCTATATAACGGGTCAGATGTCATCTGACTAAATTGCACCTTTGAGCACACGACACAGGGCCAGGAATAACCCCATCCTTGAAGTCACACACAAACACACATCGCAACCCCTTTAAGGGGTCAGAGCAGGTACAGGGAGAGACGAGGAGAACACGGCATAAATCACAACATATAATATGTAAAAATCACGAAACATGCAATGGAAGAAAAGGGGGAAAAAAAGCCACACGAGACAGCGATGCTGTATATGAAGGCTGAGCACACACTGGGAAACACAGACCAGTAGCAGTGACAAGACATTTGACTTATGAAACATGTCTAGGGCAGTAGCAGGCATGCGTGTATCATATTCTGCCTTTCAACCCTCAATCATTTTTTGGGTGCTTGACTTTTTTTTCTCCCTGGGGCTTGTTGACTGGTGTGGACTGGACAGGTGGCATAGCATGGAGGAGAGTTGGCCATTGACCATGCATCCAATAAAAATAGCTGTGGTCTCCATGATGTCACCGCTGAGTAAATCATAAATACAATGAGAGAAAGAAAACAGGATCTGCATTATTTTCAGAATCCTTTCCTATCTGCATTCCTCTTGAGTTTGTTGAACATAATTCATCACTTGTTGTCACATGGTCTTCACTCCAGCTTTCTTTCCCACCGGTTTTCTCACATCTGCAGTTTTTTTTTTTTTGGGGGGGGGGGGGGGGGGGGTCCAGGAGGACGCAAAACCTCAGACAAGCGAAAGACCACGTTCCTCACGCCAGCCACCAATAACACTGCCATCTTCAGCCACTCACACCGGCTTCAGTTGCCAGAGAGGGTGTGCAAACTAAAGCCGGAGTCTGATCTCACTCCCATACCTGGCATTCTGAAGTCACAACACCATGCTGCCGATGTGGAACTCGATCAGTCATAAATCTTCCCTGTTTGACCATGTGACATGCCAAATTTGTGATTCTGCCACCCTTCTACCCTTTGCATCTCTGTCCCTCATCCAGTGCCCTTCTAACTGCAGGGCCTCGCTGGCAGCCTGGAGCGGGAATGCCAGGCAGGGAGGCGACAATCCCACGTGCCCAGATTGGTGTTTCTGTGAGCACCTTTTTCATGCACTTGTGTTCCTTTGGCTTTATATCTGTGTGTTTGTGCGCGAGTGTGTGAATTTGTGATTGTGTGTGCATAACTCCAGTGACCCAGAGGCAGTATGGCAGCAGGGATACTCTCGGTAACAGGATGTCAGGAATGTAGCACTTGTCAGCCTCTCCAAGGATGCTGTTCGCTCACATTCTGCCCATTTTAGAGGGTTAGCCCTTAATGAACGGCGTTTATTCACCTGTGCAGAAGCTTTCTCTGTATTCTCGCCATGTGAAGTGGCCAAATTACTCCTTTGTGTTAATGCAATTTGAGGTTTAGCTGCTACATTTTATTACAACTCGCAAATCAAATCACCCAAGCTGCCATGGTAATTATTAACAATATGCTTAGTAATAGCAGGTGCAAACTCATTTACTCCTGACCATGTAGTTAGTGTATTATTTCGTTTTTAAGTGGAGATACAGCAGAACATCTACATTTCCCTAAAAGTCATTGAATCAGCTACAGCTGATTTAAATAAGAGGTGAAACATCTTCAAATAATGGCCGCTTGCTACTGATTCAGTGACTTTTAGGCAAACTACAATCTGGATTAAAGAGAATCTGCACAGACTTTAGTGTCTAACAGGATTAATCTGTCGAAACAGTTGCTGCATTAACTTCAAAGCAACATTTAAGAGCATGAAGAGAGTATTTTTAGAACAATAAAAAAACATTGATCAGTTTAATGATATGCAATGTTTTCAGCAACATTAAAATTATTAAGGCAACAAAAGACCAGTGTCCAATTATCTATGCAAGTTTTTAAAAAAGCACAACCTACCGACTGGCCTTGTTTACAATAATCTTGAATGCATGACATGTCAATGCTGCAATAAGGCTACAACAAGTGTTAATGGTATTTATATACATCTTCTTTACTGATTTATAGACTGGAGGCTGTCCTGTGGTGATCTC
This sequence comes from Microchirus variegatus, assembly GCF_963457635.1. Classification (NCBI taxonomy): domain Eukaryota; kingdom Metazoa; phylum Chordata; class Actinopteri; order Pleuronectiformes; family Soleidae; genus Microchirus; species Microchirus variegatus. The sequence continues at coordinate 29,351,015 of NC_139803.1, forward strand.
CCCGGACAATAACGGAGTTGTTTTAAGGAGAAAATAGCCGCACAGTTGCACATTCTATCACAGAGGATTTATCACCAACATTTGTGTGCAAGGATGAATGAGCCAGACCTGTCCATATGTGGCCCTTTGTGTGTGTGTGTGTGTGTGTGTGTGTCTGCGCGTTCCCGATGACACTTACTGATGATTTTGAACAGCTGAGATGAGTTTGTGTGGAAGTGGAAAAATGGGGCAGCTGTACATCTCTGTCTTGTGAGTGCACACACACGCGCACACACACGCACGCACGCACGCACACACACACACACACACACACACACACACATAAACAGCAGTGGAATCCTTAGGTCCGAGCCTCTTGGGACCAAGCCAGACTGAGACCTTAATAAAGGACTTGTTGTTTCAGGAGGTGGCATACGTGGTTTCGGGTTTAAATATCTACAAGCTCAACTTTACAGAGCTCCACCATAAGCTTAGCAATCATATTGCCTTGATTTTCATTTCCATATTCGAGCCGTTCTTCTTTGTCTGCACCTCACATTATGTTGAGTTTTCCTGTCACGATCAACTTGTTCCCGGACAAAAATACACATGCGTGTGAGTGTGGTTATTTCTTTAATGTACTCGAGTATTTCCAGCCCAGATTATCAACTATTAATGGTGGTGTTGCAATGTGAATAGTGGTCTAAATAAAACCAGGTTGCCATTACTACCTCAACTGGCCCTGCAACATCTCAGCCAATGAGACTCACTGTTTGGTCAGACCTCTTTTTAAAAGGGCGGGACCTCAGTGTGGTGCAGGGTCACAAGGAGTGATGTAACCTGTGTTTATTTTCAGCATATACACGTAAATGTAGACACACACAGACACACACACAAGGGCAACTGTAGATGCATGCACACACTGTTCTTTACGTGCAAAAAGGGAAGCATGCACAGATCAGTATCACTGACACAACAACTGACTGAGTTTTTCACTTTGAGAACACCGACGTGTTTCTGCAGGGCGACTGTCCTGCTTGCTCTTCTCCTAGTTTGGTCATTCGATGACAAGTGTTACAGTGCATGTGTGTGTGCACGTACACACACACACACACACACACACACACACACACACACACACACACACACACACACACACACACACAAATTGAGAGAAGGTGTGTGTCTCACCGAGGAGGACAAGTGTGGGGTAGAGACAGAAAATTTAGTCATGGCCATTAATACTAATAGTGGCCTCTCTCCCCCTCCGTCAGCTGCAGCTGTTGATCATGCTCGTGTGAGTGTTCTAGCATTGCATCACTCTCTTTCTCCCTGACTCCAGTGCTGTCCTGCAATACACTATGGACCTATAGGCACATGCAGCCGCACTTACTCAGTTAGCAACTATTTATTCACTTGTTTAAAAAGAACAAGACTCTGCTGATGCTCTTCTGGTGCATGCATAACACCATACTCTACAATACAGAGTATAATATTGCACTTTAATGATGTTAAGTCAGCTCATCAACGCAGTGATGAGCAGACCTGGCAGAGGTGAGAATTAATATGTCGAATGTCAGGCACATCCACAGCTATTTAGGAGCACGTCTGATGCCAGTGCCCTGCCACTGACTGGTTATTCATGCTATGTGCAACGTATGCAAAGTGCGACGTTGGCCGGTCGTGTTCTCCATTAAGAGAACACAGTGCAGGGACGCTGTAACTTCCACAGAAGCTCGTCCACTAGCATACATCAGAGACATTCCACCTCATCTGACACTCGTCCATGGAATTCTGCAAATTTTCCACACTATTCTCCCAAGCATTCTGAAGTGCCTGTCAAAAAGACTGGCATGCCCAGACACTAAGTACCTGCAAATCCTCAAAAGAGGAGAAATTAACTACACAGAATGTGTCAGGATTTTTCTTTTAGATTTACTGACTAAAATAATGCAATTTTTTGGTATTTTTGCCCAAGATTTGAATTCTGTCTTTCCGTGATGTTTGCTGTTATCCTTGCGTATGTTTGTGTATGAGTGTGAAAATATGTCTTTGTTTACTCTGCTGATAGGTGATAATTTGTCATAGATTTGTGCACAGTCCCTTTTCCCTCCATGTTGGTATGACCAGTGTATGCAACCTATAGTTGACACCTATGTGTCATTATGGGAACACACACTAAATACTTCAGATGACTCGAAGGTTTACTTGGCAACGGACGGCTGTTTTAAGGCCACGGATACACTTTCAGCTTGGACCGGGCACAAAAGTTTTCAAGTATCCACAGGACATGGAAAGAAATAAAGTCAGAGAATCACATGCATCATGTGCTCATTGTGTGGGGTTGGTTTAAAAAGCTCCATGACTTCATCCAAATCTATTTTTGTCACAGGATGACATACTTGACCTTTATTTTACACCAGGATTAAGATTTTGTGGAGTCACAATTAGTCACAGGTTGTCCCCAAGCTTTAACACAAGACACTTGTGCCTCATATCTAAATATTACATTTGATTATTTTGATGATTATTATTATTATTATTATTATTATTATTATTATTATTATTATTATTATTATGTTTTTACATTCATGAACCACTTGATTTCAAATGCGCAAAAGTAATAATTGAGCATATATGTGATGTGTGTAGTCCTGGTGGTGGCAGTGGGAGTGTTGGAGGAGGGTGGGGGTCTGGTATAGGTGGGAGGGGTTGACACAGAGATGTACAGGACAGGACACCCTCATGCTTGCTCCATAAACCTCACCACATTTTGCTGCCGCAGCTGCTGTGGCGACTCTGGCGCGGGCTTTCGCACTAAGCAGCGATCAACGAGGCCGTTCCGCTTCGGCAAAAGAGAGAACGAAAGAAAAAAAAAAAATCATAATAACGGAATGTTCCCGCTCTCTCTCTCGGCAAGGTCGCTTTACACAGACGCGTGAAGACGCCGCTCATTTACCATGAGCTGTTTGGATGTTATGTACCCAGCCTATGGACATTACGCACCGTACGCACCGACTACTCCAGCTTTTATCAGCAGCTTACAGGTGAGACACGTGCAAATGTTTCTGTGATGTTTCTGTCTGAGTGTGTCTGATTTTATTTTCGGGTTCATTGACTGGAGATGAGGTGGCTGCGTGAGGAACAAGTTGATGCGTAAAAGTAAAACAAACAAAAAAAAAGATGGACATGTTTTCTGTTTTCTTTGAATGTAAACATTGGTTTAATTAATAACTTGTATGTTTATGTGCAGTAGAACTGGTTCTATGTCACACAAGTCATTCTGCACATACACTTAACTCTAATTTTGACACACACACACACAGGCATGCTCTCTCCCCCCTCTCTTTCTGTCTCTCTCTCTCACACACACACACAGTGATGCCACACACAAAGAAAAACATTATGTCAAAATGTCTCACAGACAGCTCCACAAGTGTCCTCACTAACACCTGTCTTAACCCTGTCCCTGCCTCCTCCTCCCCCACCACCACCACCCTGACCCAGACTCCCACAGGTCTGAACATCACTCCTCCTCACTGCCGGGATTTTATGGACACTCCCAGGGGTCCTGGAGGGATGTCTGGGGGCCCAGGCAACGGAGGATCAGCTTCCTCCTCATCCTCATCCTCATCGAGCACTTCCTCTTCCGCGTACACGTCTGCGGCTGCAAGGCCAGAGGAAGGGACCAAGGAGAAGCAGGAGGCCCCAGAGGCCGAGTACCTGACGTCTCGCTGTGTCCTCTTCACCTACTACCAGGGAGACATCAGCAGTGTGGTGGACGAACACTTCTCCAGGGCGCTGAGCTCCTACATGGATGGAGAGGGCAAACGCAGGGGGGCAGAGCAACATGGCACAGGTATGACATGCTGCCCTAAAGCAAAGGCTCATTTGCAAATTGAGACGGTGTCTTTTTGTGAGTAAAGCAAACTCAGCGTGAATTTAAACTCCATGATTACTTGGAGTTTAAATTACTCCATGATGTGTAAGTGTGAACAACTATAAATCATATGGCTGGGGAATATGGTCAGAAACATGACGTCAGTAAAAAAAAGTTTCAAATCAGTCGATTATTGATAATTATTGTATTAAAATGTCAGATTGAATTTGAAGAAATTTCAAATCTGACAATAATATCAATTTGTGTAGTGATAATTATTTTCATAATCTAAAAAATACTTGTTTAGTTTGTTGTTTAGGAAAAAACATTATTCTGTTTTAATGATTTCTTTGTTATGTAGAGCAAAGAAAACTTCTTATTTAAAAAGCTGAAAAAAATCAGAAAACTTTACTCAATCACAATCAAAATAGTTAATGTTTAATTTAGTAATTGATGAGCGAATAATCTCTGCAACCCTAATATCAATACATATTGTTAAGTTATTGTCCAGTTATAAAGTGTAGTTTATAAATCATTCATATTTTGTTAATAATAAGTCGGTTTTCCATTTGAAAGCACATTCATGACTCGTGCAGGTGTGCATTATGTTTTCTTTAAGTGGGTTTTTCCATGTACTTCCACTGATTTACGGAAGGCTGCTGCTGCTGCTGCTGGTGGTGTCTGTTGTTGTTGGTGTCTGTTATGTCTGTGGGCGTCTCGCCGCTTGCTTTCGGGGCCACACTGGGTGAGCTGACAGTTGTGCAGAGAACAGCAGAGTGTCAGACAGGTGATCAGGTGATGGCACAGAAGGGCTGCTTGTTGGAGCTGTTGTCCCTGCAGAGGTCAGGGCGCTGGGGGTCAGAGGTCGTGCAAGTCAAGAGCTGTGGGCAATCAAAAGGGACTTAAAAGGGGGCAAAGACTTAAAGGACAGCAAGAAAGACAGAGAATACACACTCCTGTGTAGTTAAGGAGGTTTAAGCTTGAAGTTTAGACTTTATTACATCAACAATTGTGATTATATTTAATACTTAATAATCTGGTGTTCATATTTGAAGTTTATTTAGAAGTCGTGTGCACGGACAGTGCAGATGTCCCTTGGATAACCATGTAGGGCCTATGGCTCCTTCTCTCTCTTTCCTCGTTCACTTTGGACGTCTTCATTTCGACACTCGCACACACCTTCTGCCTCCCAACAGATGCTATGTTTATCCATGGCTGTAAGCACACAGCCTCGCCGGCGTATCCCCTTCAAACATCTCGGCGGCTGCCACACAGACTGACTCTCCCTCCAGCTACCTCCTGCCCCACAATGGCTGCTGCTGCTCAGTCATACGCTGTTGTCTGTGTCACAGACACAGACAGAAGGGAAACACTCGCTCCCTGTGTGGCGCACGGTGTCTGTTTTCAGAGGAATACCTAAATATAAATGTATACTTTTAAAAAACATAGAATGGCTCCCTGACATTCTGTCAAGGGCAGGAGGGGGAGGAGGGAGGAGGCAGAGAAAACAACAGGTGGGGGTGCAGGAGACAGAGGAGAGAGAGAGGGGTGGAGGGTGGTAGTCTCAGTGTGTGTGTGTGTGTGTGTGTGTGTGTGTGCATGCATGAGTATTTTGTGGGACTCTCAGAAGGACTGGGCTGACATGAGAGTGAGAGATGTCACCACAGCAAGTGATTTAAGGCTCTGGGAGGTCAGAGCGTCTACCTTATATAGAATTCTAGGATATAGGGACGCCTCTCTTTCTCCCTCTCTCTCTCTCTCTCTCTCTCTCTCTCTCTCTGTCTGTCTGCTAGAACGCTGTTGTGTTTATTTCTGTGTCTTGTTGGGGATAGGGCTGTGTGACAGCATGATCCAATGGGGAAGATATCTGGGTTAGAGGGTGTAGCAGTCATGTGAGTGATGTGATGTGATCTATGTTTCAGTAAGGGTTGTTCATTGTTGTGCGCAGCTCCAGCAGCAGCCTTTCAATCGTTCTGTAGAAACTTCATATATATTTGATCCATTGTTTGCCCTCTGTTCCTCCCCGCCATCAGATACCCCTTCACCCAGCAGCCGGCGGAGCTTCCCCCCATCCTTCTGGGACAGTAACTACTGCTCGCCTCAAAGCCGCTCCCACTGTGAGACAGGAACACCTGCCTATTCCATGGACCCTTATGCATCAGGGTTACACCCGGGCCTTCCTCATCCACACGCGCACGCACACCCACACGCTCACCCTCACTCCCACGCTCACCCTGCAGAGAGCTGGGGTTACCCCCAGGCCCAGGCCTACGGGCCTCCGAGGCCCCTCCACGAACTCTATTCCCCCGCAGCTTTAGAGCCTCACTATGGTCCCCTGTTGATGCCAGCGGTGCGGCCGCCTCATCTCCCCGCCTTGCCAAGCCACTACGAGGTGAGCAAGCTGGAACCCAGTGCCTCGTGGCCCGGCCTGCTCCCCCCAGGAGACGTCGGCCAAACGATGGCACTCAACATGGATGCAGGTAAGCACTCAAGTGTTGCTTTAGTCACAGTTTATGAGCGGGTTTGCTGTCAGAGGAGATGCAACGACAGCCACTCAGACATGGCTACAGAAAATATGAGAAACAAATGTACTGGAATCTGAAGGGCCACATGCAGGTTTTGTGGTTAAGGTCACTGGTTTGGATCCTGGTTCCATAGCGGGCCGGTTTCTCAGACTTTGTCCCACAGAAATACTTTTATATTTCTATAAAAGCCATACAACAGAGGCTCAATATGTAGAGAAGGAGAAAATACATCAGTTCAATTGTACAAAACCTTAATAATGACCTTAATGGCTTCAACACCAAGGAAACCCCCCCCGCTGGTGATTAAGTGCTTTGACCCTTGATAAAGTTCCCCACATAATTTACACTAGTAGCCAAGTGTAATAAGCCAACATTAATTAAAATGAAATAGTGCATCACCATCCATTATCGAACTGCAGGGTCATGGCCTTGTTCTGCTGCTGCTGTGTGAAGAACATAAGCTCTTGTACAACAACCCAAACAAATGTCAAGTGCAGTTAACAGACTCTGCACACTCTGTCGAGACTCGGGAGCACCTGACGACATTAATGTGCTCGGGAAGTAACACGGGGAAGACTGAGAGAAGAAAACTGACAGAATATTTATACGCTGTGTATTCACACTTCGAGACACAACACTATACAATATTTTTGTCTCATTTGTGAAAGTGTTTGCTTGCAATTAACAGATTTCTTCTACTGGAATTATCTGACATTTTAATGCAATAATTAGAATTATTTCTGGCCACATCACCAAGCCTTGTTGTGCTTAATTGCTTGAACATCTTTATCTTTAAGTATTGACACACGCACCTCTACATTATCTTTCAGTGATAACGTCTCTTCAGTCGACCCTCACACACACACACACACACGATAATCACCACGGAAGCTTTCTTCTTAGACAGGATGTTTGGCTAAAGTAGACTCCATGACAACCTGCGTGCTGTTGTCCGCTGCAGTCGTCCTCATTGTGTCTTTGTCCCTTTTTTTTTTCCTCCTCAGGCCTCCAGCAGCACAAGAAAGGCAAGGAGCTGTACTGGTTCTAACAAGCCCTCAGTCACATTGACCACCAGCCATTACTAGATCCAATTAGTCCCTGGACCGACTCTGCTATTGAAGCAGCATGTCCCTTTATCCCCGCAGCACACATTGCATCCCCACCTATCCTCCCCCACCTCCTGGCCTCCCCTGCCAGTACACAGCCCTGCTCCAGGTTGACGCGTGTGCACCATGGAGATAAAGCAGAGAGAGAGAGAGAGAGAGAGAGACAGAGTGTCACTGTCCATAATCTCTATTGTTGCCTTCTCTTTCTCATCTCCTCCCCTCCACTGCCTCTCCTGCAGCACAGACCTTGGCAAAGGTGTGAGCCGCGGTGACCTGTTTGGACTGAGAACGACAGGATCACAGCAGACTTTAGCAGAGGAAAGAGAGAGAAACAGGGACACGCAGAGGGACAGAGGAGCAGGATTCCCCTCTTGTGTCCCTGGTTATCTCTGCCTCGTGTTCTTTGTTGTTGTCATCACTCATGTGCACAAATGCAACACGCTGTGAGGAACTGGAGCAGAGAGGACGACAGTTATTGCTATAGCGGGACTGTTCATGGTCATGATGTCATTATATATTTTTCTCTGAAATAAAGTGTTTCTATTTATTGGTGTTTCTGTGTATTTCTGAAATGTTTGTTTAGGCCAGTTTTCTGCAGTGACTGTGGTTCAGTTAAGACAGAGGTGATGGAGTTGACCGTTATCCTCACTGCCACTGATGGAAGAAGCTTGTGTGGAGAACAAAGATCATTTCTCTCAAATGAAAACATATCAAAATGATATCATGGTTCAGTTAAAACACGATGTTTGCACTGAGCACCTCCCAGATTGTGTTCTTTCAGTTTGATGATGTTCCATTTCTTTATTTCTCGCTCGTTTTTAGATGTTTGAATGTGGAATTTCTTCTTTTTTTTTTTTTTTTTTTCGTGTGTCATTTCTCAATTTTTTTTTTTGTTGGAGAAAATTGTGAATCAATAAATATTTTTATGGTACATTGTTACATGTCAATGTTTTATGTGAGCTATAAAAAGTATGTGCTGTGAGTGTTAGTCCAATGCGTTTAGATCACTTTCTGAATTTATACCCTTGTACAATAGAAATGCAGGGATATTCCAGCAGCTGTACACTATCACTGCTCTTGTTTAAAGGGCCTCCCATTTGAATTCCTGCTTGCATTCACACTTTGTCACCTATAAAGTGGGAACGAGTAGTGAATGCCAGCAATGTGCAACCGGAGAGCACACCAGTCATCCCAGCTATGCACCAAATGTTGCCGTGTTATTGATCCGATAATCAGATTATGTGCACAAGTATGCCAGCGTGAGCCACCGTCGCAATTTAGTGGCCGTTATGTGTGACCCCCCGCGAGAGCGCAGCCAACTATGTGATTGGCTCTAAGCTGAGGAAACATGAATAGTAATGAAATTAGACGAGTTAACGCGGGGACAGCGTTCCTCTCAGTTTCCCATGCCAAGCATCTTAGTGCCTTTTTAAGCGAGTATTGTCACTGGGCCTGAGGGTTTCCTTTCCATATTAGATCCTCATTCCATTATAGAGTGTGTGCAACCACAGCTATTGTCATTTATTTGGAAGCCAGGTGCAGCCAGGAAATATGAATACTTTCATAATACTGGGACAGAGAAAAATGCATTGATGCACACATTTAGTCCTGATAGTTGCCGGGTATTACAAGAGCTTTTCTGCTTGTTAACAGTAATTGCAGGTAAAGGATTGGAACAATTCTGACAGACACAGAGAGAAAAAATACAGCATAAGCAGTGAAACACTGCCCTCTCAAGGCAGGTTTATAACACTGCAAATGTCAGCAAAGAAAAGAAGAGTTCACACTCCAACACACTTGAATCTGTCAAACACAATCTGGTGAATACACTGCGAGTATTTCCCCTGTATAAATATTGTGTTTAACTGTAAAGTATGCTTAAAAATATTACTTTACAGCGTATATTCATTTCACATAAAACACAAAAATAAGATATCAGGTCGTAAATGTTTAAACTAATTGATTGCAGTCAGACATGATCATGATTTAAGCCTATGAATAGACAGAAAGTGTGTTGTGTTTCACACAAACCAAAGTATTATAGCTGGTAACTAACAGACTGGATGTGAAGTTTTTGGAAATGAACATGTGACCAGTTGGAAACCGGGGACTTTTAAAATGATAATCTGTTTAATTTTCTATCAAAAATAGTCTCGAGTTCTGGGAAACGAACGTCTGTCTGCACAGGGAAGTGATTCTTAGCATGACCAAGCATTTCCTGAGAACTGCTGATTCTGTAAGGCATGAGGATCAAGACAACAACAAAAAAAAACATAATTTCAACCACACATACAGTGAGTCTTGTGACTGTAGGTCAAAGGTCACGCTATACAGGATGTCGATTCTCATTCTGAGCCGTGTGCGATCGTACGAAGGAGTCTGAACAGTTTTAAAAAAGTGTTCACTTTTCACATTTGAATTGGATTTGACCTAAAACTTGAAATTCTTCACATGACTTCATAAATGGTTTATTGTTTTTTCCACCTTCAGACATTCACTACAGTCAGCAACAGTAAGGCAGTAAACGGAGGCGTGATTTCCAAAAACATCGCTCAGCTTTGACGTCCAATCTGACAGATGATGAAAAACATGTGGTACACCAATGCAAATGTACACCAAGGACAGTAAATGGTGGAGTGGAAATCACAAAACGTTTCCCCCGCGGCACAGTGAATCGATTTCGGTTTGGTTTTGTGAAATCACAAACATTCCTAGTTCCTCAAATATACACACATGCACACACTTGAATATGCAACGTACATAAATACATGCTCACACACACATCTTTTTATGCACTCTGAACTGTGAAGTTTTCCTGATGTTTTTCCTCTGTGCTGAGTCACGGGTTGAGCTCGTCACTTGACTGTTGTTGTAAAAGGTTTATTATAAACGCTGTGTGTGCAAATGTGCACTTTCCAAGGAGAAACCAATAATATGCTGCTTTTTTTTTGCCTGTATTTCCCAACAATGACTCAGAATACAAGGCTTTTACTCGTATTTTTATATGTGTGTATTTTTGGTCTTGATACTGTCCTGTCTTCATGTGTTTTGGTTTAGGATGATAGGAAGAGAAAAGTTATTTAAGATTCAGGCAAAAGTACTCATCCTTTTCCTAGAAAGAAATCAAAGACGCAGAGGAGTTCAATGACGTCTGTAAACTCTGAGGTGTGATGAAATGCAGCCTTGTGACCGTCAGACACAGAGAGAGACATTTACCTATTTAGGTGTCTTCATTTGCAAATTAAACGTATTTTATTTGTTTGAACACTAAATTGAAAGCAAAACAAATTACAAAATGAACATGTGTCAGTTCTGTTTGGTCTGTTCAAGTTTATTTGATTTCTTTAAATAACAGAATTTCCTGGCAATCAAAGATGGGAATTTTTCAGAACAAGAGCAACACTTACAGGCAAGTGTTAAACAGGATGTGTGAATCAGAACGGAACTCAGTCATTGGAAACAAACACTAAACAAATCATAAACAATATCAAATAAGAAAACGTATAATTAAATGCGGCCGCTTCAAATCAATATAACCGATATTTACTCTTTTCTTCCGTAAAAAACAGATTTGACGAGAAGTCGTCTTCTACGAGAGGAAAAAACACGCAACACAAATACAAACAACACATGATGATTATAGGACAAAGCTTCACTTCGTGGGTGTTCAGAGCAACCTCCATTTCTGGGAAACACCAACATCAGTCTTGCATAATTCACATTAAAGTTCAACCAAGACAGGTGGGTGAAGGCACACGTGAACACAAACGAACACATGAACATATCTGTTTTGTTCTTTTGAGAAGAAATCGGTGCAGAGAAAACAAATAAAAAAAATCCCTTTTTTTTTTTACATGACTTCATACAACTCCCTTCTGTTCCTGTGGTTGAAACATAAAGTTTCCGAAAATACAATGGCATCATGCAAATTTCTCAGAACAAGTTACTCATTCCTTATTTTTGAACCATTTACTGTGCAGTATATTTCTCCTTGTCCCACATCCTGAGCTGCTGACACTCTGACTTTTTCTCTCTCTGGCTTTATGAGCTACTTCCACCTGACTGGACACACAGCAAGTCATAACCAAAGGCTGCTATTTAAGAGCAGCTCTGTGGCACAGACTTGTCATCAGGTACTGAACACCTCCAAACTTCACTGCACAAACCAAGAGCAGAGCAGGTAAGCTGCTGCGGCACACACACACACACTCACACACACACGCATACTGACTTCCTGTGTGGCAGGTGCTCTGTTACAAACGAGAAAGGAACTTTGAAGGTTTGAGGTGACAGCGATCATTGAAACTGCATATGTATGAGTTTAATATGACAAGTGAAACAAAGTTGAGGTCGAAGGAGCTTGTGCGACTTCCTGCGACTTATTACAGAGCTCCTGAGCTTTTCTTTTTTCTGCTTGCTGCGCCTCAGTCAGGATGAAGCTGCTGTTGGTCGCCGCTGCTATTCTGGCCGTGGCAAGCTGTGCCGCCATCTCCCTGGAAGATCTGGAGTTCCATGCCTGGAAACTCAAGTTTGGTAAGGCTGCGTAGTCACTGTCGGTGTCTTCTATCAGGATCCTGAGGTTTGTTACAGTAGAAGAAGCTGTGCGGTTGAGTCCTGATAACATCAAGATGTTGAAAGTGATTTACAAACCAGCAAAGTTTAGACGTCTAAGGTTTTCTTTGTCTGCTTAAATTGGATGAATTTTTTCACTAATTTTGCCTGCTCATGATGTGCCTGATTCTGTGATTGACAGGACGGTCCTACAACTCTCCATCAGAGGAGAATCACCGCAAGCAAACCTGGCTCAACAACCGCAGACTGGTGCTCGTACACAATATCATGGCTGACCAGGGCATCAAATCCTACCGCCTTGGCATGACCTTCTTTGCAGATATGGTATGCGCTGTGAAATATAAAGATTAAACATTTAACATTTGTATAGTAAATTCACATTTTTAATTGGAAACCCTGTGAATTTCCTAGGAAAACGAGGAGTACAGACACCTGATTTCCCAGGGCTGCCTGGGAGTCTTCAACGCCTCTGCGCCTCGCCGTGGCTCTGCCTTCCTGCGGCTGCCTGAAGGCAACGATCTGCCAACAACCGTGGACTGGAGGGACAAGGGATATGTGACTGATGTGAAAGATCAGAAACAGTGCGGCTCCTGCTGGGCCTTCAGCACAGTACGTGCAAAAAACAGAACTCTCCTTATTCCACTGACAACTTTTGCGCAAATGTTGTTGATTTCTTTACAAATCCACATGTCCCTGTGTTTTTCAGACTGGCTCCCTGGAGGGACAGACTTTTAGGAAGACGGGGAAACTGGTGTCGCTGAGCGAGCAGCAGCTGGTCGACTGCTCTGGTGACTACGGTAATATGGGATGCATGGGAGGATTGATGGACCAGGCCTTCAAATACATCCAAGATAACGGTGGCATTGACACAGAGGACTCTTACCCATATGAGGCTGAGGTAAACAATGCTGCCATCTTGTGGACGCAACTTTCTCAGACAGACTTTCAGTATAATCTGCAGTAATATAACTTCAAAAGCACACATGCCGTCTCTGTATTTATTAGGATGGACAGTGCAGATACAACCCTGCCAAAGTCGGTGCAACATGCACAGGCTACGTGGATGTAAAACAGGGGGATGAAGATGGCCTGAAAGAGGCCGTGGCCACCATTGGACCCGTGTCTGTGGGCATTGATGCTGGTCATATGTCCTTCCAGCTTTATGAATCAGGTGAACAACTCTCTGCTGTAATAAAGTTTAATAAAGCACAGGAGAAAATGTGAACTATAATATTTTTGTGCGCCTGTATGAACCTCTCTGTGTGTTTTTAGGAGTGTATTATGAGCCTGAGTGCAGCAGCACAGATTTGGACCACGGTGTTCTGGCTGTGGGTTACGGCACTGAAGACGGACACGACTACTGGCTCGTGAAGAACAGGTAAGAACAGTCATTTAAGACGATGTCAAATGGAGTTTCAGCTTCTTACAGCAACAGAAAATCCTTGCATTGGTTGTTTTATTGCAAGGTAGCAGAGCTTTTTCAGGAAAAAAGGTGTTGTGTGTGAAGTGAGAAGCCATTACAAAAGGTTACCTCCTCAGGATAATGTTAAATCACATTATAAATCAAGTTCATTTTCTATTTAAACTGAGTTTTTCTGCTTTTGCTGCAAACATTAGAGTCGCCCTCTGGTGGAAATTCAGTATATTACGAAACTTCAGGATCCACAGCCATTCTTTGATTGTCCAATGTTTTGTCACATAGGTCACAGCCAAAACCATTTGCCTGATCTGGTACTAAAAACGCTGCAATAATGCAGGTTATAAACAAGTGTGCAGGATTTTCTGGTTGTTTTTTTGTTAAACAGCAGCTGAGTACAGATATATTATGTGTATTATTTCTGTAGCTGGGGCACAGGGTGGGGAAATAAGGGATTCATCATGATGACCAGGAACAGAAACAACCAGTGTGGCATCGCAACTGCAGCCAGCTACCCCCTGGTCTGAGAAGGTGAGGAATAAAATCACATCATCTTTACATTATCCTACGTCTGCCTTTTATCGCTGGTCTATTCACCGGTTGTTGTTTTTGTTTGCTTGATTTCCAGGTCCATCTGCGAGGAGGAAAGTGACGCACAATTTACTTTAATTTCACAAAAGGAACTGAGTTATGGAACAAAATAACAACGTGTTGTTGTTGTTGTTGTTCCTTGGACGTTGTTTGGGACTAACATGAGAGATCGTCTGGTGCACTTTTAATCGAAAGCGTTTGCATGATGATTGTAAATAAATGTTAACAAATATAAAAAATAAAACTTTATGTGTTAAATGGGATTCTATTTTTTAATTTTTTATTATTCACTTATAAATGTAAATCAAAAATGGCTGAACGTAGATACAGTCTTTAATAGAGGCCATGATCTCAGAAATCCTGGTTTTTACCTCATCACTGGACATACAGCTTCATCTGCCTTTGTTTCCACTTCATATTATATCATCCCGATCACTGCAAGTGTGGATATAAATGAGGAGTAGAAGTCTTTAACTTTACTTTTACTGAGAGGACAAAGGCGGTCATTGTGATCAAGGGAGCGACAGGGAAACGTTTTTGTTTAGTTTCCTGGATGAAGATGGAACGTCGACACAGCGCATTTAAAAGTGTGCCACGGTGGAATATAAATCAGGTTTGACCTGCCATGTTTCTGCAGACAAATATAGGCCAAATATAGTGTTGTGCATTGTGAGGCGGGGCTTAAAATGCAAATGAATTACTTACTTGCGAGGGTCACTTTAGAGGAGTTCTCTGTTTGTTACAAATCTGAGGTTATAAGAAGCACAACTTTTAGCCAATCAGATTAAATACTTTTTTTTCCACTGCATTTTCACCAACTATAAAAACACACAAAAGAACTCAAATGTTTAAAAATTGAATTTTATCTGTGAAATATTTGGAAATACGGTTCAAATACAGTTCAAAGTTCGCTCGGCTTCTTTGAATCAAGAATAAATCATAACTTTAACTCACCCACACATACAAACTTACATATAAAGTGCTTTTCTATGTCACATATACAGACCTTATATGTGGTTTCTTAAACGTGTGCGATGGCTGAGAGCTTTATAGAAAAAGCAATTTCATTCTTCACTTGTCGAAGCTTCTTTATGTCATGTGTGGCTTTGATGCTGAAAACAACTGTCTTTATGATTTGTAAAAAAAAAAAAGTGTTGTTTGGCCTTCAACATACAAAAAAAAGCTCTTTAGTGCTTTCTGCTGTCTGTGGAGTTTTGGTTGGATTGGATGACGTTTTTATCTTTCCTGGATACACGTTTTTCTTTTCTTCAGTGCTGTGGTTTGTGAAAGGTTATCTCCGATTCCTCGCGTGTGCAGGTGGAGATGCAGGCGAACAAGAGGCAAAAGTTGAAGGAGATCTGGCTGCAAATATGAATATAAAGTGAAAGATAATGGCAGAAGCGGAGAACGAGTGAAATTATACACGTCTGCGGTTGAAAGCCTTGTCTGATGTGGTATGGATTTTAGAGACACATCTCAGCCATGCTGCATGTATTCTGATCTCTGTTACTGTCAATATACTTTACAGACTGTCTTTTGCCTTCAAGAACATCCCTGCGTCACGTCTTCATCTCTGACACTCGATCCACACAAGCCCTGATCATTTATGTTCCATATAAACTGTGCAGAACAGGAGGAATGAAAGAAATATATCGTAGAAAATGGCGTTTTCACTTCAAATAAGAGCACTTTCTAAATCTTAAGCTCATATTCCCGGTTTCCCTGCTTTGCCCTATGTATTAAACGTTTGAAAAAGATCATTTTACTTCCATATTTTTATCTTTAGTTAAAGGTCCCATATTATGCTAAATCAACTTTTTAATCATTTAAATCTTTATATTTGGGCAACGGTATCCGAAAACCGGAAGTCCGCGAAGTCCGTGAAAAGGTCTATTCTCGGCTCCACAGTGCAGCACAGAGTTCTACACAAACTTCCAGCCTCAGAGGATTTATCTGTCCAGTGGATACATGTTATATATGACGGCAATGTGCCTGCTAGAGCCTGCAAATGATCACTTTTCCAAATGCTAACTGCTGTTAGCTCCCAGTGGCCTCTGTGTCTGAACAGTTTTTCAAAAACTGCCCCCCCCACTTACAGAAATCCTTACAGAAATCCTATGTAAAACACACTTACTTACTTACTCTAACATCATTTCCAGGGAAAGAGTCAGGTTACACTAAAGTCATTCACTCATGGCATCCAGGTTTCTTCCAATCATATCAAGTGCAATGCCTGAGGGTTTTGTGTAACTCAGCTGAACAGCAGCACAAAGGTCATTTTGTATAACTCAGCTGAACACTTGTGCTCCTCCACTCATCCATAATACATGAAAGCGGCTATAAATACATCTGAAATACCTACAATCATTATTAGAAGTCACTTTACTGCAAGTAAACAGGACGTTCATAAGACATTCAGTGCCCTACAATTCTGTTCTGTGTGTATTTTTTTAATTATTTACTTAGTCAATAAACTCCTCCCATGAGCGACATCTGTTCTAATCACATACAAAATTTGCTCCGATTGCAATTAACACTGTAACACGCAGAGCTTGTAATTTGCCATCTTCAAATGTCACATGAGGTCTGGGCTGCAATAATGTGTTTTTTGGGAGAAACACTGAGAGACAGGGATAACAATGAGAGGAGATTGAACGTATTAAGGATTTAATCAGCCTGTGGGACAAAATGTGACCTTGACAACTTGGTGTCCCCCCCCCCCCCTCCGTGATACAGAAAACTGCAGCATAGAAGCAAACATGGTCAACTGAAGTGAACGAGATTTAGCGAGACAAGCTTTTTAACATCAGGATTTATCCAAATTCTGATTGTCATAATTATATATTACATTTATATTATTATTCATAAATGTACTCTGAGATTATGGATGTGGGCATTAGACAGTGGAAAAAGCCACATGATGAAAAATCTCCCAGACAGAGACACAGGGAGGGAGCAAGTGAGGAAAATTAATTGGTTTTGCTAAATCCTCCTCAAACAGCAGAAGCCAATGTGGTTCCACAAAAGGCCATTACCAGTAATCAATTTAAATCTGTTTTACCCTTCCCAAGGAAACCAATTAGGCAATTTAATTAGGCCTTTTTGATGCACGGCTTTACAACAGCACAGGATAGATCATGTAATTCTCTGCTTCCAGCAGGAAAAAAAAAAAGACAAGTGAAACACGGCGAGGTGTTGCTGGAACAAACGGATGTATTGATACGAGGGGCGGCGGCGGCGAGACGGGAGGACGCAACGGGGAGCACGGACGGGGGCAAGGAGAGGAAGAAAGGGCAAAGATATGTTGATTCAAACTGCCTTCAGTGAGCATTCACTGCTGCGTGTGTTAGGACAGGCACTAGATGGCAGCACTTGACTACTTATGATGAGGTCAGAGGACGACGTTCTGGCCTCAAAATCAGAAGTATGCGTTTGATTCATCACATGACTCTATCCAAACAGACAGTAAACATTAACATGTAGATATCCTCTCTCTCTCACACACACACACACACACACACACACACACACACACACACACACACACACACACACACACACACACACACACACACACACACACACAGTCTCATAAATGACTGTGTTTCCCCTGCATCAATGAACCCATTACAGAGGAACAATGCACACGCTGTTCACCGACTCTCTGCCTAATCAACAATGTCACTGCACACACTCACTTTATTGGCTGTCGGGTTGTTCTGTCAGCCGTGTCAGCATCATAACCAGAGATTCTACTCCTCTGTGTGTGTGTGATCCATCGCTCATCATCACCCCCTTCTTTTCTGTTTGCATGCTTGTGTGTGTGTGTGTGTGTGTGTGTGCTGTCTTTTGTGTGGGATGTCATCGTAATGGGGAACATGTGTGATTGTGACAGACAGGAGTTCTGGATAACTGAACACACACACACACACACACACACACACACACACACACACACACACACACACACACACACACACACACACACACACACACACACACACACACACACACACACACACACTCTCTGTGTGGACACTCATAGACATTAATGCATCCTTACCCTAACCATCACAAGTCAGTGCATAACCCTAAATCCACAAAAAGCCAATTACAGTAGTGTGAACGAGCCAAAATGTCACGCACACACACACACACACACACACACACACACACACACACACACACACACACACACACACACACACACACACACACACACACACACAAACAGATTGGAGAAACTTAATGAAAATTAGCTGAAGTTACTTAGTAAACAACATAAACGTTTTTTTAAAAATGAACCCTAAGTGAAAGCTTTTAATCTCCCCTTTATTATCTTTATCCCCCTTTCCTCCTCACTGCATCTCATCCATCTCTCCATCCTCCTCTAGCCAGCTGCATTTCTTGGACAGGGCTCTTGGCCGCGGTCTGAGAGAGGCGATTGAAGCTAACCGTTTGAGAAAAACAGCCCTGGCAAGGCCAATTACACCCAGACAAAGCACTTTGCATGTTATTGTGTTAGGGATTCATGCTTGATTGACTGAATGGGTTCTAATGAGGCTGGGGAGCGACATGCAGGAAAGGAGGAAACACTCCTCCGTTTCCCCCTGATGGATTGATTCACCCGCACACTCACGTATACACAAACAAACACACACACACACACACACACACACACAGGTGCCGGTGCACACACATTCACATTTACATTTACACTGCCGCGCACATGGGGGAACACTCGCAGTGAAGATCCACCCAAATCAACAGCAAAGCAAACAATTGCTCTCTTGCAGGCTGCAGCTGTGAAGTGTGAACTCTGTGCATGTGTGTGTGTGTGTGTGTGTGCAGTGGGCGGCAGATGAAGAGCAGACTCTACAGTGGAAAGGTAACTCGCTGGATTTGCCTCTGCAGATGCGAAAGCTTCACGCCCACTGGCGTCCTTTTATAGTATCACTTCACTGGGTAGAGTTTGACATAGGAACAGATGGATTGGTAAAGCCTGGAGCAGAGAGATATATAAAAAACAATGCCAGTCATTATTCTTGTTGGGCCTGTGAAACAGATGTTGGTTTTATTTCTGTGTTTGGGTTTCAACTCCACCAAGTTTCACACCCTTTTTTTGAAGTTCTCTCCTTCAGAGACACGAAAGTAGAAGAAAAGTGTATTACGAGCCACGGCGCTGACGGGAAGCTACGATGTTGACAAGGATCTTGTGAAACTTCAAATTGGAAATGAAATTAGCCGGCGACCCCCAGGTCCGGGCATGAATTTTAAAAAGCAGGTGTGAGCTGCATGAAATTAAACGGCGCGATCACATGGTTCTTAAATAAACATTCGTGAAATGTTTACATCATTAGTCACCAGGAGACAATTAGCTATAATATTAATCATCTTTGATTTGATTTCCACAGTCACTTCAGCTGCAGCAGTGATGGATCCTTGAGAGCCAGAGTGTGTGAAGAATATTTACCGCAGCCATTTTGTCCCGTTTTTGCAACTCTCTCATCTCCCTGTCTCTACATCTCACTCATTCATCATCTCTCGTGGCCCCGCCTCCCCCTCAGTCATCTCCCCTGCTGTGCTGAGGTCTGGGTGAAGGGTCAATTGCCTGGGCGCTCCACAGAGCATGTTCTTCCACGAGCAGTCATGTATCTAGCCTTCCGTCATATAATCGTGTTTTATATCATCTGACAACTCTTCCTCCACAGGAGACACCCTCACGCGTTCACCCGAACTAACCTGCACTAACCTGCAGTAACCTGGTCCTTTCTACATACGTGTGTGTATTCGTGATGGAGTGCACATCCCTGCGTCTGCCCTCCTTTCGACCTGACCTTGTTTATTTGCATTATCTTTTCTTCCTCTCCATTCACGTACATGTTCTCTCGCCGCCTCTCCTCCTCCGTCGATAACAAGCACTAATAAGGCAATTAAAGCCTAATTAAAGGGGTCTTCAGAGAGAGGGAAGGTCCCAGGCAAACTTCAAGAAGGTAAAGATAGCTTTGATTTCCTCTTTCCTGACCACCACTGCAAAGTTTAAGAACACGTATTTTTACAACATCTTCAGAGTTCTCTCTCTGTATTTTTTTTTTTTTTTAGCAATGTCAAAAAGCGGGCAACACGAGATAACTAGTTAATTTGTTCTGCTTCACGTGTATTTATCCAGCCGGCGTCAGCCCACTCATTGTCAAATTTGCCAGCTCAGATCAAAGGGTCCTGTGAGACGTGTCAGCCAGGTTACCTCTGCTCAGCGTTTGGAATTAAAGTCATGGATTAAGTGCGAGAGGTGGGGAAGAGTGTGTGTGTGTGTGTGTTTGTTGCCTCTGCAGGACCTTTATCTGGCATGAACACTAACCTTGTCAGGACCAGACGCCCTCATGCAGACCAAAACCCCTTGAAGATGTGAATTGTGGTAGGATTAGGCATGAACTGATTGTGGTTAAGGTCAGAGATAATGTTTTTTTTTTTTTTTTTTTACTGCAGTGTCCTAAGAAGAATAAGTGTTCTTGTATAGGTATATTTGTGAGGACCAACAAACTTATAAACCATAGGGAAAGAGGATATTTTAGGCAAAGTGAGGGCATTCTGGGGGTTAAACCTTGGTTATAGGGTTTACGCCTTTAGTTGTGATGGTTAAGGAGAAGATAATGAGTGTCCTCACTATGAATGCGGTGCAAACAGTGGTGAAAAACTATTCTCTGTCTCTGTCACAAAAGTCTGTGATGGATCTCTGTTGTTTTTTCCCAAAGTGTTCTCTTACATCCCGATGAATAAGATCACTGTGTGCACTTGTAGTCTGAAACAAAATCTTTACCCCCTGATTTAGAAGGCACTTACAATGCATTATCCTCGTGGTAATTACTAGAAACTCAATTAGAAGAAACCGCTGAAGACCAAGACCAAACTGGAGGGCTTAAGCTGCAACGCTGGTAAATGGATTTGGAGTTAATTT
This sequence comes from Microchirus variegatus, assembly GCF_963457635.1. Lineage (NCBI taxonomy): Eukaryota > Metazoa > Chordata > Actinopteri > Pleuronectiformes > Soleidae > Microchirus > Microchirus variegatus. The sequence goes on from NC_139803.1 coordinate 29,372,040, forward strand.
AGTGAGTCAGAGGGTGAAACAGCCATCAGTGATGTTTTAAGCTGCAGCAACCTGAGCACTCAAGGCTCTGTACCATAGGCTGCTCCTCTCTATAGTCTGCTTTCTATAGCATTCAGCTTCACTTTGGTATCGAGAGTTACAATTAAATTGCTCTGGGAATTTATTTCAATAACGCGCACACATGCCCTTGAGCGTTTGTGCAGGTGACAATCCTTTAAATCACTTTCCTTAAGTGATGCATTGTGTGTCAGTGATGTTTACACCAGGGTTATCCTGTTCACAGTGGAGCAGTATATTATTCATGGGCCTGAGTATGTTCTCCAACATGCCTCCAAGCATAGTCGGGACCTTAGCCAGAGCTTGTCTGTCTCCACTGAACATCAGCTTTCACCTTCTCTAGGGTTTAAACCCTAGGTGCGTCTCCTTTGTGATGATTTATAGAACCGATCCAAGACCAGATCTGGAACCTAAAACCTTGCACATGCTACTGACCAACAAACGTGGCGAACACACAGGCAAAGAGATTGGATATACATATAAATCTGTAAGATTACAGGACCTAGGACACATGTATGCACTAGCACTGTAATACACACCAAGCTGGTATGAGATTTATCACATATTGGACTCGGCGGAGAGAGGAGTGAGCAGATGGACTGTACCTTGTAGAAAATGTGGGTGGTAAAGTCAGCATGTCGCTGTATGCGTTCCTGCGAATGCTCCTATTGGTGTCAGCATGTGTGTTGGAGCATGGATGCCTGTGTGTGTGTGTGTGTGTGTGTGTCCCACAGAGGTGCTACTGCAGGATCCTGGCTCGTCTGCTATGGATTAACGGCATGAGTGTGTGTGTGTGTGTGTGTGTGGGCTGGTGAGTGGGCGTGCATCATGAGAGCACGGCGATGTCTGCTCTCTCTTCTGGAGACCAGATGGTGATGGAGACAGTGGCTCCACCCAACTGTTCTTGACATCATCGGTCAAAAAAGACAAAGCGAGAGAGAAATAATCAAATATCTGACTCAGTTTTCTTATTTATGCGACCAAAATTAAATAGTTGTATATGTATACAATTGCCTTACATTAAATGTAGCCTATACTCCAGTAAAAAATATAACTCTTAAATGCAAATTTTTTACTTATAAATACAGAAATATATGCAGGCTTTTCAGCAAAATGAATCAAAAGTTGAAATTGTGATGATGCAAACACTGTTGTTTTCTGTTTATGCAGCAAAGCTGTGAAACACAGGGCAAAAACTAAAACAGCAGCACAACAGTATATGGTTTACATGATGGATAAAGGTTACACTTTTATGTGTTGCCGTTTTCCCAAAAAAAAGTGCTGATTCAGGTGAGGTGTTTTTGATATTTGGTCCTTTTTGTTTCTTAAAAAACCAAAAGCAAAACAGAAAAAAAATTGTATTTTAAACCAAAGGTTTAGACAAAGTATGGAGGTTAAATACAGGTTTGTTAATACACTCACTCACTCACCAAGGACTGTCTCAGAAAGACCTACACGCCTTCTTATTCAAGCAATTATCCAATCTGCCAATCACGTGGCAGCAGTGCAATGCATATTTAAATGTAGGAGATTCAGCTAATCTTCAAGCATCAGCATGAGGACACACGTGTGATATGATGTGTGGTGCCAGGCAGCGCTGGTGTGAGTCTTTTAAAAGCACAAAACGTCCACAGTTCTGTTAAAATGCCGTAATGAGGGAGGTCAGAGGAGAATAATTAGACTGGAGCTGATGGAACGATGACAGTAATGCAGATATTCAGCCTCTCAGAATGCACAACACACACCCGAGGTGAACAATAGAAGTGTTCCAAGTCCTATTGTCCAGAATAGATAGATGTAATAACTGTAAAAAAAAAATGAGCCCAGTCTGCTGAATCTGAGTTTCCACTCAGGCTGTCGATGGTAGGGTCAGAATTTGGTGTCAACAACCATGTGTTGTGCTCAGGCTGCTGTTAACAGTGTGATGATATAGTTCTCCTGGTACACTCTGAGCCCTTTACTCCCATTAACCAGCCTGTTTGAGAGTATGGTCGCTGAACATGCGTTTAACTTTATGGCCACAATTTGCCCACACCTCATAATGGCTACTTCCAGCGTGTTAATGCACGATGTCACAAAGCAAAAGTCATCTACGACTGGTTTCATTAACACGAACACGAGCTCAGCGTCGACTTCAATGGCTTCAGGAGTCACCAGACCTGAATACAACTGAGCAGGAACAGCAGGGGATTCACAGTGAGAGTGTGCTGCTGACAGGGAAGTGATGTGAGACTACGGCGGGGGATTAGGGCCAAACAACAAAGCCTAATATTACCAGCATAAAGTCGTAATATTACGAATCCTAAGAATCCTAATGCCATAAAGCGTTGGAGACCCCATGCTCGCCACAGTTTTACTCCTTCAGGATCTTAAAATGTGATTATCAATCTAACGGTTTCTTGAGAAACGACAAAACCCTCAGATGTAAACCAGTGATGGCCTTGCACTCGACCACTTGCAGCCATTTCCTCCTCCACAAAAGAGAGGATTTCCTCCAGGTCTGTGTGACTCTTTCTTCCAAACAAACTCAGTTTCTTGCACAATCTTTTAAAAGTCCTCGACAAAAGATGAAATATTTTGCAGGTTGCAGCTGATCATCTTTGCTCAATTACTAATAACTTTATTCTTGTAATAATACTTAATATTACTTTCAACATGGATCTGAATTTAAAGAGAGGTTCCCATCATCTAATAAAATGCTCAGTGAGTGAATATAGTGAATTAAACTGCAGAAAATGATGCATCCAGTACCTGAACCCTGCTTTAAAGGATTCTTGGCCCCGTCTTATTCAAGTGCATTCTGTGTAATAACATATTTCCTGGTGTCACACACTCAGCTGACAGGGTGACGCTGCCTCGTGGCATTTGATTATTCTCAGGAACGGACACATTACATGTAAACGCTGTGGAGGCGATCTGCTGAATGACAACACCGTATCCCATGAATCAGAGAGGATATAAACCCACTCAGGCGACTCCACAGAGACGACACATGATTAGTGTGTAGAACTGAAGAATAATAAGATAAGATAAGATAAGAAGTCCTTTATTCGTCCCGCAGTGGGGAAATTTACAGTGTTACAGCAGCAAGACAGTAAGGATAAGGATAATAAATAATAAACATGCATTACCAAAAAGAAATAGAATATGTAAAGTACAATATATAAAGATATTAACACTGACTATAAAAATAGGTTTAAAAATAGAATGTACATTACAACCGGTCTGCAGAATATACACAGTATGCACATGGTATTTATAGTGTAAGGAAACAAGGCTGAGCTATTAAATAAGGATATTAAATAAGGATAAGGATATTGCACTGATGAGAAAACTACAGTATAAAAAATTTGACAGTATGAAAAATGACAATATATTGCACTTCAAAAAAAATTTACATTATGAAAAAATATATACAGTATATTACACCAATGAGAGTTAACAGTATATTGCACATGGAGAGTGGAGTGTGTGTGTGTGTGTGTGTGTGTGTGTGTGTGTGTGTGTGTGTGTGGGGTCTACTTAGAGCAGTACTTGTTGTACAGTCTAACAGCTGCAGGGAGGAACGACCTGCGATAACGCTCCTTCAGACATTTTGGATGTTTTAGTTTGTGACTGAAGGAGCTGCCCAGTGCTGCGATGGTGTTCTGCAGGGGGTGGGAGAGGTTGTCCATCAGAGATGATAGCTTGGTAGCCATTCTCCTCTCTCCCACCACCTCCACTGGTTCCAGGGGACATCCAAGGACAGAGCTGGCTTTCTTAATCAGCCTGTCCAGCCTCTTCCTGTCTGCGGCTGTGATGCCACTGCCCCAGCAGACCACTGCGTAAAAAATGGCTGATGCCACTACTGAGTCGTAGAAGGTCTTCAGGAGTTCTCCCTGAACTCCAAAAGACCTTAGTTTCCTCAACAGGTAGAGTCTGCTCTGACCCTTCCTGTAGAGCGCAGCAGCATGATCAGACCAGTCCAGTTTATTGTTAAGGTGAACACCCAGGTATTTGTAAGATGTCACCATCTCTATGTCCTTTTCCTGGATGCACACCGGCGATGGAGGAGAGTGTCGTCTTCTGCGGAAATCCACCACCAGCTCCTTAGTTTTCCCCGCGTTGAGCTGGAGGCGGTTCCGCAGGGACCAGTCCACAAAATCCTGAACAAGTTCTCTGTACTCTCTGTCGTCATCATCTGTGATGAGGCCGACAATGGCAGAGTCGTCAGAGAACTTCTGCAGGTGACAGGAGGGGGAGCTGTAGGAGAAGTCTGCAGTGTACAGGGTGAAGAGGAACGGAGCCAGAACTGTTCCCTGTGGGGCCCCTGTACTGCAGACAGCCATGTCCGACACACAATCCCGAGTCCTCACATACTGGGGTCGATCAGTCAAATAATCCACAATCCAGGATGTGAGGTGAGGATCAACTCCTGCATGCTCCAGCTTGTCCTTCAGAAATACTGGCTGGATGGTGTTGAAAGCACTGGAGAAATCAAAAAACATGATCCTCACAGTGCTCCCCGACTTCTCCAGGTGAGAAAGAGCTCTGTCCTGCAGGTAGATGACAGCGTCATCCACCCCGATGCTGGGCTGGTAGGCGAACTGCAGTGGGTCCATCGCTGGTCTCACCACAGGGCGCAGATGAGACAGCACCAGACGCTCCAGGATCTTCATCAGGTGGGATGTTAGTGCCACCGGCCTGTAACTGTTAAAGTCTTTGGGGTGCGGTGTTTTTGGCACTGGTACCACACAGGACGTCTTCCATAAGTGTGGTACTCTCCCCAGTTTCAGGCTCATGTTGAAGATGGTCCCCATTATCCCACACAGCTGAACTGCACAGGATTTGAGGAGCCTGGAGCTGATGCCATCAGGACCTGCAGCCTTCTTCGCCTTGATCTTTTTGAGCTCTTTTCTCACCTGGTTAGGTGTGAAGGACAGATTGGAGCAGGGGGGTTGTGTGTTGTTGAACGAGCTTGGAGATGAAGGGAGGGGGGTGGAGGTCGGGCAGTTTACTGGTGATCCAGATGAAAGAGGTTCCAGCAGGGCTGTCGGGGGAGAAGTGGGGGCCTGATCAAACCTATTGAAGAATAAGTTCAAGTCGTTAGCCCACCTCTGGTCCCCTACAGCCTGGGAGTCCAGCTTGTTTTGGCCGGAGATGGTTTTCAGGCCTCTCCAGACTCCACTGACATCTCTCTGCTGCAGCTGCTCCTCCATCTTCTTCCTGTAGCTGTCCTTCCCCTCCCTGATCTTTCTCCTCAGCTCCCTCTGAACAGTCTTCAGCTCCTCCTTGTTTCCTGACCTAAAAACTCTCTTTTTCTCCTTAAGGAGAGCCTTTATGTCAGGGTTAATCCAGGGTTTGTTGTTAGAGAAACATCGTACTGTCCTGGTGGGTACAGTGCTCTCAACACAGAAGTTTATGTAGTCCGTAATTGTATTTGTGAGACTGTCGATGTCCTCCCCATGTCCCTCACAAAGTTCGTCCCACACAGTAGACTCAAAACAGTCCATCAGAGCCTCATCGGTCTCCTCAGACCATACTTTCACTGTGCGGGTCACAGCTGGCTGCCTGTGTACAAGAGGTTTGTACACAGGAAGGAGATGAACCAGGTTGTGATCAGATCTTCAATCAGAATATACAATCAGGAAAAAAGAAGCACTTATAGGCAAGAACATGGAGAAAGAAAAACATCCATAAATCATTAGATTTAGCTGCAGTTTCAACTCATGGAGCCAGAACTGCTGCAATAGTCCCAAAATCCCTCAGGTCCAAAATTACATCCCCGTCTACGGTGGTTTGAGGCTCAGCTCGTATATAAAGGTCATACATGACTATTAATGAGTATCTTTGTTCTGCTTTCTGTCTCTGGAGTTGAGCTAATTGAGCTGCAACCCTTTCCCTGCACATATACACGGACACAGGGAGAGACAGCTGACACAAATGTGTCCCTGTTCCCCTCAGACGCCGCTGATGTGTGGTGGTATAGCTAAATGAGGCCTGTGATGGACGCCGTGACGAGGCATCCAAGCCCACTGCTCGCGCTCCGCTCACCGCCCCGGTGTGCGGCGCGCTGGCCAATCAACTGCTCACACAAAGGAGGAATTAGCATATTTCCTGGCACAAAATCGTTCCCCTTAATTGCAGCTGCATTGAACCTACGTTGTCCACACCTCCTCACCACTCTCTCCTCTTGTTTTTCTTTCAGCACTCTTCTCATCAGCAGCCTCTCCAACTGTGTGTGTGTGTGTTTTTCCTGTTAATCTTTCACGTTTCCCTTCATTTCTCCTCTAATCATTCAGTCTTCATCAAATGGCTATTGTGTGAGCTCGGGAAGGAGAATGCAGAGGAAAAAGGGAAGGGGGGGGGCTGGGAATGTGTTTGGCATGCTGTAATACTGGAGTGAGGTTGTCGCTCAAATGATGCTCTCATAATCAGCACACTGGAGCAAGGCTGCAGCACAGAATGACAATATCAGCCTTTAGTCCTGTCAATCTCTCTGTATCTCTGTGTTTGTGCCCTTGTTTCTCGTAGTTTCTACTGTTTTCGTGTGCAAATTTCCCTTTGCGTGCACCTTCATCTGCATCTTTTTGCTCCTTCTCACAGCCCTCCGTCTCAATTCACCCAATGCATCAACGCTGCTTGTGATTCTTTGTCTCAGTCCTTCAACGGTATCCGAAAACCGGCAGTTCGCGAAAAGTTCTATTCTTGGCTTCACAGTGCAGCACAGAGTTCTACACAAACTTCCAGCGGATACAGTGGATACATGTTATATATGACGGGCAATGTGCCTGCTAGAGCCTGCAAATGATCACTTTTCAAAATGCTAACTGCTGTCAGCTCCCAGTAGCCTCTGTGGCTGATGTTATTATTATTATTTTTTTTTAAGGTGGACCTAAAGAGATACTACTAAACAGAGCGTTCTGAACAGGGCTGTTTTGGCAGCGTGATTGAACTGCTGTGGTGCTTCATCTTTATGGTATTTTGACTAAAGCATGTCACAGACATGTTTATTAGGACACCAGGGAACTAGTTTAACTTGTAGAAATAGGGTATAATATGACCCATTTAATGCTAATTTAGTTTAGTGAGTGGCTGGGTCTTGTGATACCTGCCTGTGCTCTAAATACCAAGGATAGATCTCTTTCACAATCACCAATATGCTGACGACAGTAACGCGCTAATATTCAAACTTTACTTACGACTGCGCTCCAAGTCAACCTTTCAGTCACCCTTTCAAAGTTTCTGCAGCCTGCTCCTCCTGTACTTTCATATCCTCTCACAGCATCACATTTGTATTTCTGCCACCAAACTCTGTGATCATCACTGGGCTCAGACGCACCTGCCTCTGCAACACTGTCACAGCTTTCACTCTCCCACTGTACACTGTCAAACACCGTGTGCTGGTGTGTGTGTGTGTACGTGTGCCTGCCTGCCTGCCTCTGTTGTTGCTTGCAGTTTGTCTCGCAGAATTGCTGTTGTGGTAAAGTGTGTTTATACTGCCAGTCAAAGACAAGGCAAAGACGGCATCACTCATCCTTCCGTTGTGGAAGGAAGCCGTGAGGAGAAAGAGGGGGGGGGGGGGGGGGGGGAGAGCGTGATAGTGAAAGGCAGCAGTCACATTTCAGAGTGTAAAGAGTCCCAGGTGATTTACACGCTGGTGCTTCTGAGATAAGCTGAGGTCTTGACTGCTGTTATGCAGGATTTCCAGACAGATGGAATACTCCACCATGATGCAGGTGTGGGGAGAGGGGCTTCACATCCACCACAAACAGGATGTAAAGGTTTTAAGCAGGACTGCAAAGTCTTCATCCAAGCACTTCTTCTTTTCATTCTATAATAATTACTGCCCCATTTAGAATATTTAAAACTGATCTTCATACAATATGACACACGAAGGCAAATGCTATTATTATTTTAAACTATAATACCAAGAATATATGGTTTGAGCAAAGCCAAAAATCACAACACTTTGATCCAAAACTTCCACTCCAATCTTTGTTTTGCAACCCTGCACACAAAGACCTAATACAACCACATATATATTACAGTTTTATTACTTATTTAAACACAAATGTAATAATAATAGAAAAATCACACATTGTCATGTGCTAAAATGCACATTTTAGTCACTCACTGGTGACAAAGTCAGGCATTATGTAAAGTAACATCATTTATAGCTTGGACAAGTATATTATACATGCACGGCGTACAGTATGCAAAGTTGTTCATCTATTATTGCATCAACGTAAAAAAAAATAAAAAATCTCTTTCGCTGTTATAAATTATGTCTGAAATTCAATGTGCTGTGAAACCTTTCATTTGAGCATCTGAGTTGCTCTGAAGAGAGAAAATCTCTGTAGAAACACACAGTACATCACATAACTGTCATACGCTCAGTTATTCCGTCTTCCAATGGCTGTATTAAACCTGATTATCCTATTTGTAATCGCTTGGATGAGCCGAAGTATATGAGAGAGTTTAAAATAGAAACATGCTGATGATCTCATTCATTACAATTAGCAGTTCTTGGTAGGAAGTCTCTTTTACCCTCCATCTGACCTCGTAATCATCCGTTGTGTAATGACAATAAAGATCCTTTCCGTTTTCCTTTCATGAAGAAAAAGGAAAACCACAGTTTCTGCTCAGGCCAGTATTGTAACACAATTTGGGCTACACTTAATAAAGACAAATAATAAAGAAGAATAAATAAAGAATAAATTAAGCATCATAAAATTGACCCTCTTTGACCTGGCACCTGTTTTTACAGGATCATAACTCTGGCCAATAAATAAATCCCCACTCAGCCTGTGGCTAAGAGTGAAAGGCCTGCACAAATAGCTTCTTTATTAATAACACTTGACAGGGTTTCTGGTTGGAAGCTAAGTGCTCATTAGAACACACTAACTAGTCCCTGGTAGCAGAGATGCATGGCTGCTGCTGCTGCTGCTGCTGCTGCTGGTCTCTAATAAAGAATGAGCTAATTGGTTAATTACATTCATAGCCAACGCTCATGAGTGTCCTGCATATGGACCTCATTACAAAAGGGGTTAGTGTTTAAAATGCACGGTACAAAACGGAGGTCACCTCTTAAGAAGGAAGCTCGCTGTATAATGAACACACGGCCGCGCGTTGACAAACGACGGCCAACACACACACACAGAGACGCAAACAATCGCACACAATCACACACTGCTGTGCACAATTTATTGGCAAGGAAGGAAGTGGTGACTTCACAACATGCAGCTCATTAAGGAAAATGCCTTCATTGACATGCTTTGTATGCGAACTCTAAATAGACTCAAAGTGATTGTTGCAGACTCGGTCTCAGCGTGACACAGGCGAGCATAGGTGGCGTCACTGTCCTCTTCTTTTACTTCTGTTACTACGCTGAAAACCTATTTCTGGAGAGATTTTACAGTCGACAGTCAAACTTTTTTAAAACGAGTCCCAAAAGAGAGTTAAATCAAGGAGAGAGGAGAGAGAGCTGCAGGATGAGGATGCTTGATAAAGGAAAGGGGGGGGGGGGCGGGTTGTGTGCAGCTGACCCAACAGGAAGTCTTTGACAGGGACCCACATGGCAGGTAGCAGAGGTGCAGGACTCTGACACTGAAACTAAGCGCACAGTCATCCATCACCTTGGCAACTCCGCCTGTCTGTGAGGCAGGCAGAGGGACACAAAGGCAGCGCTAGGGCAGATGGGAAGGGAGAAGGAGGCCCAGAGTCGTCCACCAGAGGAACCATGGTGAGGGACAGCAGCCAGGATGTGCACACACACACACACACACACACGCACGCACACGGGACATTAGACTAAACCTTTGCTATTGTTCTTTGTGTGTGTGTGTGTGTGTGTGTGTGTGTGTGTGTGTGTGTGTGTGTGTGTGTGTGTGTGTGTGTGTTTAAAACAGGGGCTAAAGTGTGAAATGACCGATGGCCTTCGCTGCTCCTCTGTCCACTCTGCAGACCAGCTGTCTGGAGAAAGTAGATACAGCACATCCATCATCACACTGCTCCTGTCTCTGAGACCTCAAGCCAGACTGCAGTAACAGTGAGTGCGTGTGTGCATATGTGCGTGCGTGTGTGTGTGTGTGTCTGTTCTCTGACTGGCTACAGTCACTTTGAGACAGAAGAGGGCAACAAACATGCAGATATCTGAGACGTTACATGTATGTAACTCCGTTTAGTGTTTACTTCTCGATGCCTCAACCTTGTAATCGGACTTGTCCTCATGGAGTTGCGTGTATTCGATTCTGCTTGTGCTGGATTCGACAGAAATATCACACAATAAGACAGAATTACAAAAAAAATCACAATCAGCAGCAGCTTGTTGTTGTCCAAGGATTATGGGAGCATAGCCAACAAAGCCAGATTATTCCAAATGTGAGGAAACGGTGATCATGGCATAATTTATAGTCAATTCAATAATAACTTTTGTACCAAGAAAAAGTTAAGTAGTTCTGTTGTACTACATTTGTGAATAATTACATTTCTCTTATATAGAAATAACAGCAAAGTGCACAGAGCACGACTCTCATTTCCCACAACTCCTCATCCAGATCTGTTTCACTGTGTCAGTGTCGCTGTAGAGTAGACGACTTCATTTCATTCAGATACTGTAAGTCATGGAATATTAAAATCTAACTGGGTTTGTGCGTCTCTGAGGGAGAAGGCAATCATCAGAGTATCTTATATCCAGTTAACTTCCATACCAGGCAGATGTCGAGCAAACTACAATATTGATATTGCTTCATATTAGACCAAAAGTCCAATAATCCTGCACGATGATAACCGATACATGAGGAGCTATCGATGATCACTTCTGTGACAAAGCCTCTGAAGGACACCATATGAGATCAAACAGCAGAGGCTGAAAATGATGGCAGAGCAGTCTATTTTCCAACTTTCAGGCCCTCAATTTTGATATTATACTGGAAAAAAAACAACATTCTTTTTTAATTAAAGGTCAGATGTAAATTAAAGGTCAAATCTGTGCATATGAAGTGCAAAAATTCAAGTACGGTAGCTGAAATATTAATTAACAGTTCATATTCTGTGCTTGGGAGACCATGGGTGAATCTTAAATTGCAGCCATTTATTGGTTGTGTCAGAATATTGAAGGAGAGATAGATTATTCAAGACCTACTGTAACAGAAATGGAGAGTGGTCCTCTCGTGATCGATGCCGCCGTCAATACTGAAGCCGCTACACTAGACTACACAAGGCTGCGGGCACAGCGGCTAATGGTAAATCACAATCACAATTGGCTTTTATTGGCAAAATGTGTGCGCGCATACAAGGACTTTAACTACTGGTTTCCATTACTCTGTGCACAGGACAGGCAAAGTGAAGACCAAAGTTCTATCATGCGTCTAGCTCCACCCGTACCGTGCCATTACCTTGGTAGGGAAAGGTACCAAAAATGGAACAGTCGGGACTGATCATTTTGGTTTTATTCCTAATGGAAACACAAAAAATATATATATATTGCACCAAATGACAGAAGCACAACACATAAACACCTAAACAAGTACACAAGTATATATATTTACATACAAAGAGTCGTGATGTGGGATTCTAGAAAGAAAAAGACTTTTACGAAGTCCAGTGCACTGAAGATGTTATTCCTGAATTTAAAGAAGACACAATGGAATGTGTGAGCAGCTAACAGCCTCTTGGGAGAGCGGCGCAGCATTATCTACAGATAGACTAAAGATAGACTAAATCACCAGCAATGGCTCCTTTAGAGCATCGCTTGTAAATGCACACTTACGCCGTCTCCGAACTCCAGGCACTGATGTGAGCGTAACCTTCAGACAACATAATAACAGGGCTTTTAAAAACACTCTAAAATGCATGTTTGTGTGTAACTCGTGCAGCGATCGACACTTGAGACTTTGCTTTCAGTCCCTGGAGACTGAGTTTCTCTGGTGCTCACACCACGGTGTCAAATTGACAGTGATTTAAAAGAGAAAAGCAGAAAACACACATTTCTATAGGTCACTGCACTTAAGATATTTATCTAATTTGCTCACATCAAATCACAAGGTATAAATAAACAAGAGGACGTCTATTTTTTCTTTTAATAAAGAGCAGCCGAGAGCGTCTCCATCTTGTCAGTCCATTAAAGCGCTTAAAACATCAACTCAACAGGCATCACCGCGGGCCCGGCTCCATTACTGAAGTACAAGGAGAGTACGCTCGACCACAGCAATCAGCTGCTGCTGCTCGCCTGTGGCCTGACTGATATTCCTTTGAGGATACTGCACAGAGAAGTGTCCACCAGTTTGCAAAGTGTGTGCAAGTACAGGTTTGTATTTTTGCTGCACGTCTGATAAACGGGGGCTTCAAAGGAGGATAACTTCCAGAGGTGCTTGAGGACGCTAAGCACCCTCGGACTAATATAGAAGCACTTTGAGGTGACGTATCTGCACTCACTGACATTACACCTCAGCCCAGCGATTACACACTTATACAGCGCGTGGTACATCTCTGTAGTTTTGTTTCGCAAAAAATCAAGTAATATTTCAAACTTAATGGGGACATATTATGCAAAATCAACTTTTTAATCATTTAATCCTTATTTGGGACTCAGTCTGCAAAATGTGCAAAAAAGTGACTCACTCATGTTTTTGTGGTCCTCCTCAGTCTAAGAACAAGAGATAAAACACACGATGTTGACTTCTACGCCCCTTGGGACGTCTCAATGCGCCAAATTCCTGAAATTGTTGTCTCGTGGAGCTCCGCGTTGTCAGTAAAACATGCGAGAGTGCTGGCGAGGACAACGATATTTGAAAACCGGAAGTCCGCGAAAAGCTCTATTCTTGGCTCCACAGTGCAGCACATAGTCCTACACAAACTTTCAGCCTCAGAGGATTTATCTGTCCAGTGGATACATGTTATATATGACAGCAATGTGCCTGCTAGATCCTGTAAATGATCACTTTTCCAAATGCTAACTGCTGTTAGCTCCTAGTAGCCTCTGTGGCTGATGTCATTCCCGGTCCCTTAAATTTCGTTTCCCTTTTTTTTTTAAGGTGGACCTAAAGAGATACTACTAAACAGAGTGTTTTGAACAGGGCTGTTTTGGCAGGGTGATTGAACTGCTGTGGTCCTTCATCCTTATGGTATTTTGACCAAAGCATGTCACAGACATGGTCATTAGGAGACCAGGGAACTAGGTTAACTTGGAGAAATAGGATGTAATATGGGACCTTTAAATTTGAACAAATACAATTGCTACAGATGTTGATTCAGGTGTTTCCACTTAAGGGTGTTTTGCATATGAGCCATAATTCTCATCCCATTTTTCTCGTAAAATGGGTCTTTAGATGATCTCGATTGCCGCTACGTCTGTTGCTATGGTGATATTTAGGTTTTGAAACACAACTTATGTCACTAGCATGAATACAAGGTATACTAGTATATTCTGAACTGATGCGACTAAAACTACTCGCCTACCTTGGCTGCCACGAGTGGTTATTTGAGTTACTGCTGCATCATTGCATCATTCTCCTCTGACCTCTGGCATCAACAAGGCATTTTTGTCTGATGCTCTCTAGATATGTTCTCTCTTTCAGACCAAACCTCAGCGATGCTTGTTTGTGGAAATCCCCAGAAGATCAGCTATTTCCGATTTTACTCTTAATGGGAATGTAATTCAGAAGAGTCAACAATCAATGTGGATAATGTTTTCTGATGTCATGTAGGTGATAAGTAGGATCATTTTCCCACAGACATCCCACATTCCTTCAAAACGGGTTCATTTTTGCAACCAGCAGAATTTCCCCCATTGGTTATTCAACATTTTCACTTACTACTTTCATCCATTTTTAAATATGCCTAATTATATTTTTGCCAAACCTTCCCTCACTGAGTCCCTAAAGTATCACATTCACAAACTATGGTTACAGCTGCAGCATAAAAAGCATAAAAGGCTATAAAAATGGACACAGCAAATGCCAGTTCCTCCTCTTTAATGTTGGGTATTTGTTTGATAGTTCACGAGTGAAGGAAAGCATCTGATTCAAATAGCTGCCTCCAGTAGGTTACCAGCTCACTGAGCGTCTCATATAACACACACACATACTCTCACAGGGACCAAAAAAACACACAAATGTGTGAAACATTAAGCCAGCGTGCTTATTCAGCAGTTGTGGAGAGAGCTTAGTCAGTCTTGATTCGATCGGAGAGAAGCTGACGTGAAGCTTTTTGTCACATCTGACAAACATTTTCCACATACTTTTGTACAAGCACATTTTTACACTGGTTGGTCTGCAGCTTTAAAAGTCCAGTGGACAGAAGACAGAGCATCGAGTCTAAAAAATGCTGATGAGAAGAAGAAACTGATTTCTTTTTATCAAAGTATTTTCTTTTAAACCAAAGCATTTTTTTCTTTATGTTCAAACACGACTGAGGGAAAAACACGAAGCTGTGATTGCGTGTGATGTTTTGCCTGTATTGTATTGGATCCACCTGTCAGTATATTCTGCATGGACTGCCATTGAGCATCCATCTCACCTTCATTTTACGCCGTATGCAATCTCCACAGCCATTTCCCTCCTGCACAGTTGCTGCTGAAATTACATCCAGTGCAGCCCCTAATTTAAGAAGCAGCAAAATCATTTCCTGCACTCAGGTCTGCTTCAAAGATGGTTTTAGGGTTTGTGTGTAGACATGTAATTTAGATGCACACATGTGTATGTGTGTGTGTGTGTGTGTGTGTGTGTGTGTGTGTGTGTGTGTGTGTGTGTGTGTATGAAATAGATCGAGGGAAGTATCATCATCCATGTACCTGCTGTTCTCTTAAATAAGATATTGTATTATGACTGTGGGTAGACGATGACTGTCATTCTCATAAAATCACCGTCTGTTTGACTGATCCATTCCTTCCTTCTATACTGTGTGTAATAGGAAGTGATCTGTGAGCAGGGATTTTCATAGTTATGCAATATCTGAAATAAGCACCAGCACTAAATTAGCAATCGTGGCCATAAATATTGTATATGGCGCCATGCAGGGAGGCGACTGGACAAAGAAGATAATGGGATTGATTGATTAGATACTCTTGTTCCTAATTGCCGTAATGAAGAATTAATTTTGCCAGTGAATATTTGTGAGAGTGTAATTAAAGTATGTTAACGTTCAAACGATCGGGAGAAAAGAGAAGAGGCCTCTGTTAGTGACGACGTGTTAGCACGGAGGTCACACTTTTGGTGATGCACCGCTAATTAGGCTCACGGCGAGCACTGTTACAATTATTAGTCGAGTGAGTCACCAGTTATTCTCTTTGCCTTGCCTTGTCGGAATGGCAGTGAGTGGCTGACCGGCGGTGGGCCATCGGCTGAGCATTGATGGATGGTTTTCGAATGCTGCCTTAAAACAGAATCAGCTCAAATCTTGAGTTATGGCTTCGGTTTCAGTCGTATAGGTCAGCACAGTTGTCACCGCACAGAAACACACGACCAGAGACAAACATACGCTCTGTCACACGGAGCAAAGCAATCAAACCATGCACTTATACTTCACTGATGCAGCAAATTCTCCTAGTAAACCTTTAACTGGTTTCACAGAAACATGAGGTTTACATGATTACACTGTGTTTCCAAAGAACAGAACGTTGACACTGAATATTTATAGGTTTGGTCATTTTGTGAAGTAAAACAAAACTATTGGGGAGGGATTTGCACTCTTGAACCCAAGCTTTATAAAATATGTGTCAGCTAAGCTCATGCATTCATCTTCTACTGCTTTATCCTCCACATGAGGGTCGCATTTTGCCTAAATCTGCATGTTTTTGGGCCATGAGAAGAAACTGGAGAACCAGGAGAAAATCCATGTACACGCAACGAGAACATGCAAACTCCATGAAGAACCCAGATCTTAAAGAGTGCTTACAACTACACTCTTAGAAATAAAAGTGCTAAGTAGAACCATATAAGGTTCTTCGACTTGTCCTCATAGGAGAACCCTTTTTGGCTCCAGGTAGAACCTTTTTATAAATATTCCACCAAGAACCCTTTTAAAACCCTTTATTCAGGAAAGGGGTTTTAAAGGGATCTCTGGATCAAAATGGTTCTTTCTGGAACCATTAGTGTTATCAAGAACCCTTGAAAAAACGTTTCTTCAGGAAAGGGTTTTTCAGAAGCAAATGGTTCCAGGTAGAACCTCAGCCCTTGTAGAAGGACACTTTTAGAACCCTTATTCCTAAGAGTTGCGCTCACTTGGCTCCAAAATGAAACAAAACAAGTATATTTTATGAACGACATTATTATATTGTTGAAAGTCTGGACTAAAGTGTGTAACTTTAAAGCCATGATTAAACAGGAAAGAAGGTGGTGTTTTCCAGCTGTCTGTGGCTGCTTCATCTCAGCCAAACTCAGCCAAATTGATGGCATTGTAAAGAAGACACTGGTTAAAAAAAAAGAAGTGTGGATAAATACACTGTGCCCTCCCTTCCTGTAACCAAGGAGACACAAACCTCTGAGATTTAAAAAAGCCAAAGGTTTGTTTCCCCTCTTTTCTCCTCTCTTTTCCTCCGTAGGTCAGCTCATTCATCTTGAGGCCTGGTGAGACGTCAGCGCAGGGCATGGCTCAATCGATCAGGAAGTCTAACTGCCCTTTGAGCGCGTGTGTGTTTCCAAATGCATGTGTGTATACAAGGGGCTATGACTGGAGCATTTTATTAGCGGCCACAGGGAATGGCAGCTGTGGCCTTTGCTTCTCGCATCACCGCCTCACCTTCTCCCCTCCCACGTCCCTCTCTCAGCACTTATATATTCTCCTCTCATCCTCTGCTTTTCTCTCACATTTATCTGGGCTTTCAATCCACGCAGTCCTGAATCCGTTCATCATCTTTTCTGGCAGTCTTTACTCTTTCAGTGACCAAATCTACCTCATCCTCCTTTCCTATTTCCTTCTCCTCTCTTGCCGAACGCGAGACAGTTGACAGCTTTATGGTTTTTATCTTCGCCCTGTTTACCTTTCATTTCCCCTGGTGACACCTAATTAGCCAGTTGTCATATGAGAGGAGGCAGGTGAGGCGGAGGCACATCACGGCCGGATTATTCCTCCGATAACAGGCACCTGTTGTTGGCGAAGCAATGAGAGGGCCCAAGAAGAGTGAGATTGGAGGATTGAGACAGGAGAGGGAAGTGAGAATGAGTCGGGAAAGTTGATTTGAAGGCGCCGAAACAGGATGGGAAGACATATGAAAAGGAATGAGAAGGAACAAAAGATGTTCAAGATCCACGGGTGTCACCACGGAGCTCTCAAGTGAGATTCTCACCAGCCATCACCTTGGTGTCAAAAAGCAGCCTCAAATAGATTTGTGCACATCAACGCCCCCCCTATCCCCTCACCACGCTGTACTCTCTGCGATCTGGGACAGACAAACGTGTGGGAACGGCAAACACAGACAAACAGCATCGGCTCAGGATCATTTAATAGGGTAAAATATATGCAAAAACATTCCCCTCATCTCCATCATGTCTTTCTAAGAGCGAGAGAGACATTTTCTATGCGGCGTGTGCACGTTTCTGAGCACGTGTTAGCAAAGCGGCAGCAGCTGCTTCCCACCACTTCTCATTGATAAAGGATGAATGACAGTAATTAGGCGAGCGGGGGTAGTTAATAGCTGGTGTGGGCTGAGAACATACTGTATACATGAAGAGGATTCTCCATCCAAACGTGATTGAAGACATTCGATTGGAAGTGTCGGCAACACAAAATACACTAATGAGACAGTGTCTGTGTCTGCTTTGGTTAAGATATAATGATGTCAAAATAATGTTAACAATTCATGAGGAAATAACAAGATGGTGATGAGACAGGTGAGTTTGCCCCAATCGCCTCCCACTGACACATATAGCAAATTCAATAGGATATGCAATATCATTTTTTTTTAATATCATTGATTTAACACCATCATTAGTAAATAATGTGATTAAATAGTGATGCAAAATTGCCTTTTTTTTAAAAAACTAGAACACTCTACAAGTGTTTAAAAATCTATAAAATAATTTGAAACGATTTATTGATCTACACTCGTTTCAGAGACCCAACATTAATATTACACTTATAATAGTGAAAATAGATCGCAAATCCAACCATATTTTATTAATAAACATTGAAAGTGTCACAGATTACTTGTGACTAACCTTTGTTTGACATTAAATTTGCAGTGCAGAAAGTCTGCAGCAGAACTAACACATGGGACATTGTCTCTGTAGGACACACCTGAAACACTTCCACCCTCTGAACTGCTTATTTTACAACAGCTGATAAACTCTCTATATTGACATCAATCTAATTTTTACAGTGTTTTTAACCGTTTACACACATGTTGTAAAACTGATCATAATTGTTGGCACACGCCTACAATCCCATTACGTCCACTTACAGATACATTATCGTGATTTGTATTGTCTCATAAAACTTTTCTTTTATCGTTTACTGCGTATAAATGTTTAATGCGGCGGTTAAAGCAAAGTGGACGCCGCGTGCCGTGTTGTTAAGTGTTTGTGTTTGTACTTCATGCTTTTTAAAAGGTAATTAAAGGCGGCACCAGTGTGAGTGGTCAACACGTTTTTAGTCTTCATCAGTTATCGTCTGCAGTTTCAGCTTTTCCAGAAGCACAAGTGGACGATCCACAGCGCGTCAGGAAGAAGTGAAGGTGCTCAGAGAAGTCCACTGTGAAATGCTTTGAAGATGAAAACACACTACACACCTCATCAAGTGGTCTCCAGGGACCGAGAGGACGGCGTGCGAGAGTGTGCGAGCACTAATTGCCAGCAGCATAGCAACGATTCATATCTGCTGGAGTCAAAGATTTAACAAATCATCAGAATCATCACGGAACGACAGGAGCCATTAGCACACGTGACGCTGTTAGAGCAATCAGCGCCAAACCAACTTCAAGCTCGTCTCCCAATTCCTGGTAAAAGGTCAGGATTCCACGAGCTCAAACTGGGATAATGACAAACTTCCCCCTCTTCTTCTTCTTTTTTTTTATAGCCTCAGTTCTTTTGAACTGACAGCTGAAGAAGAGATGAGAGAAACGATTATATATGAATGAGATGAGGAAAATGGAGGACAGGCGATGGAAACGATCACATGGAGAGATAAAGATAGCACGACATGTTTATCTGCGAGTGTGACACTAACAGACATAGTCATACAGACATTTACCAATGATATTCACACATTCACCTGATGAAGTTATTGGCCACATATGTGGAGTGGGAGAAAGTAAACGTCACTCTAACTTCAACAAACAGTTGACAAATCATTGATATTTCCCAAAAAGAACGACTGAAAATGTACTCCTGGTTCATTTCAGTCTTTGACTTCATAAATCAGGTATTTATGTGAGATAATAAACGTGAAAGAGTCCTTTTGGACCGTTGCTGATTAATTGGACCTTGCGCACTTGCATTCCCGGATTATTTGTTTAAGCTTTTACATCCATTTGAATTTAATTGCATCGCTAATGGTTATGAGGCAGAAAATGTACTCTTATCTGCGTTAAATCAGCACACATTCTGCTGCTGAGTGCACAAAATCAAACTCACACAAGACTGATCAGAACAGCCGACGTCGTTAGTTGCGTTGTGCGCGGATTCCAGTTTATGCCGGGATTCTTGTTCACAAAAGTATCCACACACACATACACACACAAAACATGTTTCTTCTTCCTTCCCATTTATCGTGTACACACTGAAATTCGCCCTCTTCCTCCTACTTCTTTCTTCCCCCCGCTGCTTCCCTCTGCCATCGCTCTGGGAGGTTATGAATATGGATGGAGGCTGCTGCTGCACAGGGGAGAGGAATAGGTCATGGACCACAACCTCAAACACATATACACCGCTTTGCTGTCGAGGCGGCCTCTTAATGTCCATTTCCCCTGCTCAGCTTCATCTGTGTGCATGAGTTTGCTCCCTATACGAGTATGCGATCATTTTTCTTGTGCCACATGGACTCGGTGTTTGCCGTTTTTTTTGCCTCCATGTTGGTGCACCTTGCGTTCACCACTGAGATCCAGAGAGTCAGATTTCACAAGTCGTTAATTCTGTGAGAAGCAATCGATGATATTGTGTAAAAGTGAAGCTATTATGTGACAACAGTAGATGGATGAAGGGTAGATCAGTGGCAAGATCAAAGGCTTGTGTTTCATTAGGCCGACACTCTGGTGCCTGCTGTTTCCTCTGCCTCCACATAATGAAGCTTATGTCGCGCTTAAGTCTAAGTCATTATTTGGAGAAAAAAAAAAAAAAAACGCACGGCAGTGGCAGCTTCTCACACAAACTAAATCAAAATGTTTTCATCAGTAACAAAAACCTCCTTTTGTTTGTTCCTTTTGTTATTTCACAGATTATAAAGAACTTTAGTGGAATTCAAACATTGTTTTGTTTTGTTTTTGGTAAAGATCCAGATCCAGAAATTATACAAGTATCTCTCTCCTCTCTTGTCTTTCCATTAAAGCTTTTTCTTTTTAACATAAAGAATGAGATGCAGTTTTAGCAAAACTATGCTCCTCCTGTGTGCTTTCAAAATTAGAAATATGCCAGATTAAGACAGCTCTGACTCATCAGGACCATTTGTAAAACAGTTATAGTGTATAATAACATGGCTGCAGAATGGAATGGAGGGAGGGGAGCGAGAACACAGAGAGAAAAAAATATATAGAAAAATAGAATTTTTCTAATCACAGCGCCTGTAGATTACGGCTGACAGCTTGTTAGTTTCACCACTTCTCTCCCTTTTTTTTTTTGGTGTAATTAAACCAGACAAGTGCTCCCCTGGAATTGCCTGTCTTAAAAAAAAAAAAAAAAGCCTCGATTCTCAGGAGCCAATATTCCCGCTCAACTCTGAGAGCCCGAGGCGAGACACGCTTCTCAAATGTGAGAACACGAGTGGCCAAACAATAGAGCCAGACTCCTGCCAATCACAGTCACGGTCAATCAAACACGAGTGCAGCAATAAGCGCAGTAGCAGTTATGAACTTTAAGGTGAGCATGATGTAGACATCTGTCCGTTTTGGGGGGAAACAACACGAATGGAACTGAGCCACTGTTTTGAAAAAGTGCTGCTCCTTCTCTCTTTCCCTTCAAAACTTTATTGGACGACGGGGAAAATAAACATTCACACGATATTCTGTGTCCTGAAGTTTAACCTTCACTAACTACCAAATGCTGCAGACTCTCTCCTGGGCAGCGCTACCACGTTTTCATATTCTACCTTCAGTTTATTCACGCCTTGTTAGTGTGGCTGAGACTGTGAAAGGAAATATATGGAAAAAAAAAAAGAAAGAAAGAAAGAAATACTTTTTGACAGGAACCCACAACAGCTGTCAGAGGGATTCAGCAGTGAAAACAAAATGCAGCATTGTTCCAAAAAGGGAGGGAGGGAGGAGGAGGAGAGAAATATATTTTGTTTTTGATGCCTGACTAGGGTATAGATGAGATATGAAACAGAAGCTGTGACAGAACTGGGCTGATTGAAAGCTTTGGGAAAAGAAACTTTTTTTTTTTCCACGAAGAATCCTAAAAAGATCCTAGAAACAACAACTGGTGTGAAGAAGATGTAAACAATGTCGCTCTATTTCAACGTCGAATTATAATGCAACGTTTTCCACATCAGGATTTGAAACATAAAGGACCCCGGGATAATAGTAATAAAACAATAATGAATGTAAAAATGAATGTGTATGTTGTGGATCTGCTGGGTTTCCTGTAAACCTGGCTCTTTCATGGTGATATCAGTGATCTGTGCACTTGTGAATCTGGAACAGACTCCTGTGATAATCTCACCTCTCAGTCTGCTCACCAGCCGTCCTGAAGCAGTCCCTTGAACCCTGGTGAAAACGGCGGAGTTTGAATGAAGCTGCAGAAAAAGCAAAAAAAAGAAAGGTTACTGTGACTAAAATGCATCTCGGTGCTTATGAAATAGTCCAACATCTGTTCGTGATTTTTATGCGGTGAGAAGCAGCAAAAGCCCTGATAATGATTCTGCTCCGAGGCAAAATGGTAAAAAAAAAAAAAAAATGGGCCACAACTTTAAAATTGCTATTAACTTTATAGTGTGGGGAAGAACTCCACTTTTTTTTTTATTTTGGAAGAAGGGCACGAGTGCGTCGCCCCCGTCTCAACGCGACAGTTAAAATGTCAGAAAAAGTTGAAGCCGAAATTGAGAGCGAATCAACAAGACATAAAATCCAAGCACTGCCACGAGGTTCAGCACTTTTATTCACTCCAGGTGCAGTGGTTTCACACCCGGGCAGCGATTCTACTGCTGATCACAGCCTCACACAGAGAGACGTCAGATTAAAAAACTTTTCACTTGCTGGTTTGCCTTTACCTGAGAGTGCAAATGACTCTCAGAGAACGGATTGCACAGATTTATTTTTGACATAAAGTAGATAAAGTAAACCATGAATGACGTCGTCTCTGGGAGCTACAGGAGGTGGATAGATTTATCAGGCCTCCCGATGGGGCTGAGCAGGTGACTGACAGATGGAACTGTGCTGCACGGCCCTGCTGACCAGCTGCTTCTCTCTCTACCTCCACTGTGCCTCTAATCCTCTTCCTGAACCCGTGATCCGACACTGGTACCACAGTCACCTGCACGTGACAACACGGCAGAGTAAAAACGAAGGGTGTGGACGGGGGATTGCGTGACAGAAGGTTGGCGGATCAATCTCAGCTGGGAGTTGGAGATCCAAATTGTGGCAGCATGAGAGTCCCTGGCATGGTTCTCCCTCCACTGTGTCGACACTAAGCTCCTGCTATATCACTGCAATATCTTGATCTCTTGAGCTCCACCTTTGCTCCACGTCGCTTTTCCCTCCATCATTTTCTGTATCTCACAGCAAATTCACTGTTTCTCTGTCTTTAAGCAGATATGTAATTTGCTTTAAGACTCTCTGGCCAACTTGGATACGCTTCTTTTTCTTAATAAGATCAATCTCGTAAAACTTTCTTTAAAGTTTGTTCCTCCTACTAAAACCTCAAGGTTAGCTGCAACATATCTCACAGAGATTGAGACTCGAGTAATAAAAGCAGCAGTTATGGTAGAGAGAGAGTGAGAAAAAATCTAATAGAAGGTGTGAAGAAAAAGAAATAAAAGAGGAGTATGATGGAAAGAGTCACTACGAGATATTGGCAGAAATGTTTAGCTGAAGACGTTTGGCTGCTGAATCTAAAGCAAAAAAGAAAAACATCCAGAAAAAAACACAAAACACTTGAGGGGAAAAAACTGCACTCGAGTTCAGGAATGGAATGTTAATCTTTCCACAAAATATAAACCCGGGTCATGACAGGCTAATATCTCTCGTGACAAATCGATGCAACTTAGGCGGAGTATTGCCAGAGAAATGTGAAGCGCTTGCAAAACAAATGTTGCCGCAACAAAACCACAATTTGTGGTGGATACAAAACTGTCTGACCATCAAAGACGCAATAACACGACTCACATCCACCAGTACAACTGCACAAATTGAGATTTTTAGAGTTGAGAAAACAGAAATGATTGCAAAATCTGCCAGAGCAGGTGCACGACCACTGTAACTGAATGTTTTTTTTAAAGGGTTAGGTGTTCACGTGTTCTCTTTCTCTTTCAAATAAACTTAACTGTGGCAAAAATGTGTTCATTTTATTAAATATATGTTGGACTTGCTGGCTTGTTTTATTTTAAATTTCTGCCAAATGAAAAATAATTACACCTAAATTGTGCACACCGGATGTTTAATGGTGATCATCTATAGTTTACCTGCTTTAACAATTTCCAATGAGCCAATTAAGCTTCAGATTTCTCCACACGCTGAAATCATTTGCAGCATGAGGCAAAAGTTTGAGTGGTACTTAGTATTTCAAAACGATTGGGGTTTCTTATTTAAAGGTTAAACTCCAAGTTAAACTAGTTCCCTGGTGTCCTAATGAACATGTCTGTGACATTTTGACTTCGGTCAAAATACAATAAGGATGAAGCACCACAGCAGTTCAATCACTCTGCCAAAACAGCTCTGTTCAGAACGCTCTGTTTAGTAGTATCTCTTTATGTCCACCTTAAAGGTCCACCTTAAAACAAAGTAAAACGAAAGTTAAGGGACAGGAAATGGCATCATCCACAGAGGCTACTGGGAGCTAACAGCAGTTAGCATTTGGAAAAGTCATCATTTGCAGGCTCTAGCAGGCACATTGCCGTAATATTTAACATGTATCCACTGGACAGATAAATCCTCTGAGGCTGGAAGTTTGTGTAGAACTCTGTGCTGCACTGTGGAGCCAGGAATAGAACTTTTCGCGGACTTCCGGTTTTCGGATGTCTGATAAATCAGACATTCACTTACTAAAAATTAGGAGCCCTTATTACTCTTACAAAGGAAACACTTCTTTTGAGGCTAAATTAATGCTAGCATATAAACAATCCTCTGTCAAACAAAGCCAGACTGAATCACAGGTGTCACCGGGGTCATTTATGGACGTGACGTTGTCTCCACTAATGGAGAGATGACTCACATCATCAGAGTTTCCTAAAGTCTCCTGAGAAAATAAAACTCTCTCCGAGTCGACCGTCTTCACTCCGACCACCTGCATCTATAATTCACCAGGAGACAACACCTGCTCAAGGGCAAGTCTGGAGCCTTTCCCCTTCAACAACATGGCAAGAAGAACTCTCACAACTCAATTTATGGGGTTCACATGGGCACTGCACTATTCACCTTCAACGTACGGGGATTCTGAATGAAGGGGTGCTCAAGCATGGCTGCATGCACCTCTGCTAATAAAAAAACTCCATTTTAATTCATAACATAGGCGAGCATAAATGCACTTCTATTAAATTGGAAATGGCATTGGGGGGAAAAACAAAATCACACTTTGCCACAAGCCAGGAGAGAGAGATTAAGGAAAGTGAGTGAAGAACTCAGTAGGACAATTTAATTGAAATCTCTTGAGGGATTGGGTGGCTGCATAGGCCATTAAAAAAATGCAAGTACGGGAGGAAAAAAGGAAAAACCCGAGCACAATTTTAGCCATAATGTCATTTTTCACTCAGTTCAAAAGGAAAAGGTCATCTGGCATCCTGCAGTATTAATGTACCTCCATTGATGATTGGTTTTCAATCATTCATTAAAACTTACAATGGCCCCAAGGTGCAACGCTATGATTAAGAAACATTTCTTCCACCCTCAGCCTGGCCACCAGTCCGCTTTTCTTCCTTTAGGCTCACTCGTCCATTCTGTTTCATTATTTAGTTTCTAATTAAAGCACCTGGTGGTTATGCCAAGCCTCTGCTTCAGCATATACTGTACTTTATATCTCTGTGTGGTTTCAGACAGCAGCTGGATTACAGTCTGCCAACAGTTACCTTAAATATAGTTTACATGTCATCTCCCCGACTGTCTGGAAGTCTCTCGTCTCTCTGTCCCACATGCGCTCGCTCGCATTGATAATAGTCTCAGGTAGCGGTGATGCGATGCCCAGAAGAATACAGCTCCACCAACTCAAAGCGTCTGCCCTCTTCACTCGCATGACAACAACGTTTTTGCAGCCATAAATAAACCCAGTCATGTCGGGCCACACAGCGCCGGGAAAATCAACAGCCTGACACAGATACTCTCGCACGGAGAAAGCGGACGCATCGCAGGGGAACGTGGCGATGGAAACGCCAAATTATACCGACTTTAAAAAACGTCTTTATCCTACAAAGGTAATTTAGTCAGGGACACGAGAGGTGGAAAGTTCTTTGTAACTTGAGTTGGAGTGAAAATGTGAGTGAATAACCAATAAAGAGTAATAACTTCCATTCTCATATAAATGCACAGACTCTGTGCCTGTGACACAGATTGACAAGTGAAATTTTTGTTCTACCACCCTCGATTAAAACTCTACTAGACGACTTTTTTGATAGGCATATATATTGTCGCCACAAATGGCCACGCACTGACTCAGTCGTGTGGACCTTTATTATGTCTTTGTTCATGCTGTTTCTGCAGGAAACACTTTTTGCATTACTCAAAGTGTTGGCTATTGTGTCTGCTAATGGTGATTGATTCACTCGCTCACTTGTGACGCTGTAGGTAATGGCTGCTTTTGTCTGCTGTAGACTGCAGCCATGGGTTCCTATGGAAGTCAAATAATGACATTAAAGGGGCCATATTATACACTATTTCTCCAAGTTAAACTAGTTCCCTGGTGTCCTAATAAACATGTCTGTGACATGCTTTGGTCAAAATACCATAAGGATGAAGCACCACAGCAGTTCAATCAATCATCCTGCCAAAACAGCCCTGTTCAGAATGCTCGGTTTAGTAGTATCTCTTTAAAAAAAAAAAAAGGACTACATGCTGCACTGTGGAGCCAAGTATAGAACTTTTCGTGCACTTTTCGGATTTCCGGTTTTCAGATGCCATTGCCCACGCCAGCACTCTCAAGTGTTTTACGGACAAAGTGGAGCTCAACGAGACAACAATTCCAGTAATTTAGCGCATTGCGATGTCCCAATGGACCACAAAAACATAAGTCACTTTTTTTCACACTTTTCTGACTGATAGGACCTCCAGAGTCCCAAGATTTAAATGATTAAAAAGTTGATTGTGCATAACATGTCCCCTTTAAATAACATATACTGTGGAAAGCAGCAGCATGGTAACGCATTACCACCGTTACTACAATTACAGATGATCAATTAACGCATCTGCAAACAATCGAGTGAACGTCCAGAGCGGATTAGCCCACAATGTTGAGAAATCACAACATTTTCTTTTGATTTTGAGCATTTAAATCAAATAATCTGTTCATGGTTATCTAGTTTGTACAGATGATTTTTAGCTGGTGGACTGAGCATTATTGGTATACACATGTAGAGAATTAAAGGGAAAAAAATCACTTACAGTTTGTGCAAAGGCCATCATAGCTATTGGCTGATTGTTGAATTTATTTGCTGACAACTCCTAAAACTTATCAGCAATGAGCTACTTTCTATTGAATCCTTCTTCTATCGAGTGTTGTCCTCTGAGCACCACTGTCTTGGAAAAAGCCATTTGCTGTGCTGTCACATCTCTTTACTAATGAACTAATGGAGTACCATAGGGACTTGACCAAATTTGGTACTCTGCAGAAAATGATGCAGAGTGTGATTGCTGAGGGGGTGAAAAGGTCAGACACTGTCCAAGAGTCTTGCTAATGATGTCGCTAACTGCCTAAATAAAGCCGGTGGAGAAAGTGCTGATGCAGACCAAAAGAAAAGGAAAAGGAGAAAAGAAAAATCACACCTTCTCCCCTTGAACTCAATCTTACTTCTTTATTCTCGGAGATTAGCTTTGCCCTGCTCTGATTCTACCCAACACTCTCCCAATTAAAGATAAATTACAAGAAACGTCACCTATCTGAGAAATACAAGACATTACATATTCACACTTTTGCCAGTGCTGCGATCGTCTGCGAGTCATCAAGAGACTTCTACTTCTGTCAAATCAGACACTTATTAGCATTCATGTGCTTGTTCAATTAACTCGGCTGATTAATGCTCCCATCAAACTCAACTTAATGATTAATGTTATGAAACAATATTGCACAACACTGTTAGGCTTCACTCAAACAGCAGGAGACGCATTAGTCAGACAAGTGCACAACAAACCTGCCAGTGAAAAGAGAAGAGCATTTAATGAGGAGAAATGGTCAAAGGAAGCTGAACGTGAGGTCACACACTCTCTCACACACACACACACGGTTTGTGCATCTATATGAAAAACGCACACAGATTTTTGGTTTGAAAAGTGAAGTTTAAAATAGGACAGAAGTCGTGATTATACACCAGGGGGGTAACTTCGCTGCAAAAAGAAAATGGACTATTTTCCACCTGATTTTACGATATAATACGATCAGACATTTTCCTTGGAGGTCTAGCGATTCACTCGTTTCACTACATCTTGAATACCACGATCACTCTCTCGACTTTGTAACTCGTGTTCCCATTTTCGATGGGAAATGGGCGATAAAGTGGAGCAAAAATGAGCAGATACCATTTTATTGACAGCTATAATATTAGCCCCTTTTCCACAGCAGGAAACCTCGGCACCTTTCCACCAAAATGACCTGAGCAAAAACTTTCCCTCGACCCCCAAATTTTGCCCGTTAGCAGAGACTTTGATCCGCTGCCATGTTAAATGTTTTGGTCTGTACGTCATCAACAATACTAGGTAAATAAGTTTGGAAAAGGGGCTATCGTCATGTAGGTGCCTAATTGGAGGCGACATCTGGGAATTTCAAATTTTAAAACTTGACGTGGCAACTATAGATTCTATTGTAATAATAATACTAGAAATAGGAAAACATGTACAGTATGTCCCAAAAGGGGTGTGCTTCCGAGTTCATGTTTTCTCATGAAACCTATATTACGCTGATTTCGGATCCTTTGTTGGTTCAACATCTGAGGAGAGTTGATCACGTCTGTGAGCCTGCATAATTATTTACATACTGCATTCCCACATTTTCTAAATCCTGGTTCAAAGCATAACTACATCCATCATCTTCTACCGCTTTATCCTCCACACGAGGGTCACGGGAGGTGCAGACAAAATGCGAAAGCTGGGGTCACCAGTCCATCACAGGGTCACATGACAGCAACCATTCACACTCACATCTACAGCCAACTGACACCAAATGCCCAATTGACCTAATCCCCAAATCTGCATGTTTTTTGGGACCTGGAATAAACCCAGCACAGACATGAAGAGAACATGCAAACAACAGGGCAGCATAACTTCATTTGAAATTCAATACTTGATGAATAACAACCCGTGTTCATAAACCACGACAGCCTCCTGCGTCACTCGCCGCTTTCATCGAGACACTGGGGAAACTCTCTGCGCCAAATCTGATGTGCAGAATTGTTACCATTCTCCAAATTACAAAAGGAAAAAAAAAAATTCATAGCAATTTACAACCAGGTTGAGATGGCTGGCATAATGAAGGGAACATGGACAAGTTTCAACTTCATTTTATCCACACAGTAAGAAAAACCCCTCTGGCTAGCTTCTTAATTAAAAATCTGGCCTGGGAGAGCATTTGTTTCTTTGTGGTCTGGTAAGGGAACTTGCTTACAAGCTTACAAATTAGATACCATGTGGCTGCCATTATTAATATTCAAATATTATTCTGTATTATGCTCCCTGGGCAGTCTCCACTACAATGGAGCGTTGTTGACTGCTTTGAATATCTCTGAATACCAACCGCACTGGCTTCATTTTCAAAAAGCAGGTTGTAAATACTGCGATTTACAATTACAGCGGAACCAATCTCAGTCAATCAGTGGATTTTTGTGATCAACCTTTTCTTGTTTTTGTCAAATAATCTCATCATACTGTAATCACACAGAAAGGTCAGACGGGGGTCACGACCTTTGACCCTTGTGTTGTGAAGGAACAGTTCCAGCCATTATTCCACCATGTGGCCGAGTGAATGTATCAACTAAAAAAAACAAACATGTTTTTACAATTTACACAATCTGATCAATCTCCTGACTCCAGGATGAGTCCACAGACACAGAGACAGGAGAAGAAAATAACTCACTGCCTGTGGCGTAAGCATCTTGTTCCTCTCAGAAGCGACTGACTCATGGATTAATTGAAAACATGTATTGCCGGGGCTTTATTCCACTATGTGCTTTGACTTCATGATAACTTTCCAGTGAAACTCAGGAATCAGGGAGTTCCACTTCCCCTCAGATGAGTCAGTCTGGGAGTCTCTGTGTAGGGAGAGAGAGTCATTGGTATTTTAACATCCAACTCTCATCCAATATTTCAAATGGCATGAATTTATCTTTGTGTTATCTGAATTATGGCCCAGTTTGACAGTCTTAGATAAAAGTATCACAGCTCATGTTACTTAACATAATTTGGCACAATAACTAGAAAACTTATACATGTAAAAATGGACTATACATATACATATACATATACATATACATATACATATACATATACATATACATATACATATACATATACATATACATATAAACAGGCTACACTGTTGCAGATGAAATGTTTTAAATGTTAATCCCCAGATTAGAATGAATATCTCCACTTGACCTTCACAATATTTGCACTGTCACTCAGTGTATAGCTTAACTATGAATGTAAATGCTCATGTGTTTGCTTGTAAATTATAATATTGCACTATTTTGCATATAGAAGTCACCACAAAAGCGTATTACTTTGCGCTCATCATAAAAAAGTGAATTGAATCGACAGTCATTAATAATTTAGCTCTCACAAATATGTGGTGGGATTCTGCACACACAAAAGCCAAAGATAGTTATTGTTAAAAAGGGGCAGCAGGCGGGATTCGCCCTGACCAATTTACGACTTCCCCCTGGTATTTTATTCCTGTCTGAAAAGCCTGATATTTTTGTTCAGCCATGCATCCTGATACCATTTCCTCCATCTACACTCCCTCCTGACCTCCCCCCATTCTTCCTCTTGGCATGGACTCTGATGTGCGGTGTGAAAGAGCCCCGACACCCTGGTGTTGGACAGGAAGAGAGTCCCAGTGTGATGGGATGGCACTGAATGTCTCGCCAACGCACACGGTGGAGCCAGTGCCTGCGAAAAAAGGGGCTCCACGGAGCCTCAGATGTGGAGAACAGAGAGACAACAACAGACCTCTGTATTCAGACGCATCCTCGGGAAAAGACTCTGCCAAAGATGGCCACCTGCCTCACACACACACACACGTGAGGTTTTCATGACTTTAGGGGACATTGCATTGACTTACATTCATTTCCTGGAGACTTACTCTAAACTTAACCATATTTACTACTGGCCTAATCCTAACCCTATACCCTCAACCTAACCTTAAAACTTTTCTTCACCTTAGTCATTTACATTATGGGGACTTGGTTTTTGTCCCCACAAGGAAGACAAGTCCCCATAATTTGACTGTGTAGACAGTTTTACGTCCCCACAACATTAATAATACATGGGCACACGCACACACACACACATGCATGCAAGCTGTACACAAATCCATGCCCACGTTGCTTTCTGTTGCTGTTTCGCCATTACATACATGCACATATGCAATGCCCTTGCAATGCATCATTAGTCTAAAATTAAAGGCGCCATATGTAAGAATGTGGCCAAAAACTGTTACTACACTCATATTCAAAATACTGAGGCCTTTTAGGTTTCGTTTTCTCCACCATTGTAGCTCAGACATAACTGGCAACCCGTGGTTGCTCAGCAGCTGAGACTAACTGCAATGATTGGTAGACGGTGGTAGGTGGCGCCACATGCCATGCCAAAACATAAACATGATTTGCAGTCTGCAAAAGATTTTTGTTAATGCAATAATTTTGGCTGTACTGTTGTTGTCGTCGGTGAGTTCAGTATGTTATATGAATATTATTCCTGAGTCTCTGTGACATATCAGGATAGGAAATATTCTATGGCCAGTTGCTTTAGATTTATTACATAATGCACCTTTAAATATGCCAAATACACACATTTCATTTCTAATAAAACTGACAGGGAAAAGGATAAAAACTGGCTTAATTGAAACTAATTTGATTGGAAAAACTCAACTTTATCTGTTCCCTCAGCGATGCTCAGCGACAGAGAAGCTTCTTAATTTCTAATCTGAAGCCAAAGAAAATCAGCCCTATTAGACGAGGAGCATGCCGTAATCAGACCAACGGCTCATGAACACAGCGTGGAGGCCTGCAAACGCGACATCAGCGCCGTCGAGACGCGTGGAAGCGATGCCTCCATTTCACAGCCCTCATTACCCACAGCACTCTCATTGTTTTTACCTGTGAATGTTAATCACGCCTTTCCCAGATGAATAGCTGCAGTACCGTGTTCCTTTCCATTCAGTGTAAAAAAATGTCAGGTTGTTTGTGTGCTTCAGAGTCCTGAAATCATCTGCTAATATGCCGCCGCTCTTTTACAGCAGCGAGAGGAGTGTCAGCCTCCATCGCTGATTACAGTTATTATGGGATCGTTTGCTTTTCAAAGGCTAGGTAGAAATTATAATCCATATCTCACTCTTTCTCCATATCCTCTCCTGTCACTCTCTGTCTGGCGCGCGTGTGTGTGTGTGTACGGTGAGTTTTGCGTTATGGATTTTGTGTGTGTCAGCGTGCGTCAGGTCCGAGCTGAGAAGATTGATAGGGGGTTATCGTTTCAAAACATATCGTTTATCAAAACTTGACAAATCCATATCTGACACAAACACCAACAGCAGCAGCAGCTATACACCTTTCTTTCTTTTTTGTTTCATGCCTGAAGAAATCTATGAAATTACTGTATATGTGTGTGTATCCATGTGGGAGGAGGGTCTCTCTTTTTAAAGCACACAAGGATTGGACAATGTTTATCTACAACAGAGCTGAGAAAAATGTGTTCGTCCCTGATGACATTTCCATCGATTGACTCGCGTGCTGCCCCTCTTTCACAACCGAAAATGACTAATCTCTGGACCGGTGGTGGCGGCTTTGTTCTTGGAACGTCAGGGTGCCGTGTCCTCACAATGTGTCTGAACTTATCCCCACATGGATATCGTTCAATGTTGCTCCCAACTGGACTGAAAGGAGAGAATAAAAGAAGCAAACACTGTGCGTATTTTCTGAATGGCTGACAAAAGATGACAGAGAAGCAAAAACACCATTTTTATGAATCAGTAAAAAGTTCAGCCCTGACCCAAATAACTCAATGAAACTCTGGGGTGATATAAAAGGAAGGGAACTTCAATGTCCCGGAGGGTTATAAAGAGCGCTATGTGCTTTTTCAACCGTGCACCTCACACAGAATCTTTACTAATTAATTGATATGGCAGATTTGGGACCATGTGAGTTTTTTTTCCTTGAGTTTTATGAAACCACCTTTAATGAGCGTCTTCTACGGAGTCATTATCATCTTGGAAGATTGTGGGGGGCAGCACTGAGGGATAGTGTTGGCACCATAGGGTGCACCTGGTTCCATAAATTGGCCTCACAATGCTTCACTGTAACGTGACCCTGCAGAGCCATCACTGGACGTTAATGGCTGCAAAGAACACAGCAATCTGTGCCCGTTCACAGCCTCCGTGTTAAGCAGATGGCAAAAGACATTGAAAACATCCATCGGTGTTTGGGTTTCTACAAACACATTGAGACTCAGTACATTATGAAGCACTTTCACTCTTCCTATGTTCAAGTTATGTGTCCCTTACATAACATCATGTTAGAAGGCATTAGACTTTTGGCAGACATTTCCATCCATGAGCACTGTACGGTTTTTCCTGTTTTACGACTGCCAAAGCCACCGTGTTTATGACTCATTTATTTGGACATTGATGCAATTATTCTTTGAAATGTCTGTGCTTTCAACTTGGGATTATTGATTATAATTTAACTATCGAAAAATAAAAGAGGAAATTGCAACAATACAGCATAAGATTGAAGACACATCCTTGATGTGGACAAGGAAAAACATGCTGTCACGTGTAAACAATGGAGCAAAAACACCAATTAAAGAAAGAATGTGATCTTGACGGATACTTTGCAACAATCTACATGAATATCCTTCACATTAAAACAAAGCTATTGCACTACATCTATGCATTAGATCGACTTCTCTGAGCTGAAGAATAAGAGCTGAAAAACAACATCGACTCACTGGATGTTTTCCAATAATTATAGTGTTCACAAAGTAAACGGTTGTTTGTCCTCGTGTGGAGGATAAAGACAATGAATGGATAGGGTCCAAAAAGTAAGAAGTTATATTAAAACTTTGTCCAGAATTGCCACTTTCAGAACTGCAGCTAATAACAAAAGGATGCAGTCTAAATACGGTCTACAACAACAACGTCAGCCTGCTGCCTGCGTGAATGCTGCAGTCTTCACTTTTGTGACAGACACCATTTGGTACAGTTATACCAAGTATCAGCAGGTGGAGGAGAACCAAGGGCAAGACAGCTGCAGCTGGCATTCTCATGTTGTAGAGGTCAGGCCTCCTCAATCAGGAAGTGACTGAGTCATCATTTCCAATGAGTTTTCAAACTAAAGCTGAGCCAGAAACTACTTTTATGGATGGGGCCTTTAAAGGTCCCATATTATATCCTATTTCTCCAAGTTAACCTAGTTCCCTGGTGTCCTAATGAACATGTCTGTGACATGCTTTGGTCAAAATACCATAAGGATGAAGCACCACAGCAGTTCAATCACCCTGCCAAAACAGCCCTGTTCAGAAAGGTAAAACCTGTTCATGATGCTCTGTTTAGTAGTATCTCTTTAGAAAAAAAAGTAAAACGAAACTTAAGGGACAGGAAATGACATCAGCCTCAGAGGCTACTGGGAGCTAACAGCAGTTAGCATTTGGAAAAGTGATCATTTGCAGGCTCTAGCACAGGGGTCACCAACCTTTTTGAGATGAGAGCTACCTGAAGGGTAACGAATAATATGGAGGGCTACCACATTAACATTTTATTTTTTTTGTTTACCATTTAAATGATTAATATTATGCATTCACCTGCATACACATTCATTCCAGTGCTTACTCCTAACGATTACCAGTTTTTATAAACAATATCAAAGATATTTTACTGAGTGATCATACGGATACATGCAAGTGAGGTGAAGTGAAGTGAGCCCGCGGGCACCGTATTGGCTGCCTGAGGGCTACCAGGTGCCCGCGGGCACCACGTTGGTGACCCCTGCTCTAGCAGGCACATTGCCGTCATATATAACATGTATCCACTGGACAGATAAATCCTCTGAGGCTGGAAGTTTGTGTAGAACTCTGTGCTGCACTGTGGAGCCAAGAATAGAACTTTTCGCGGACTTCTGGTTTTCGGATACTGTTGTCCTCACCAGCACTCTCTCGTGTGTTTTACGGACAAAGCGGAGCTCCGCGAGACAACAATTCCAGGAATTTAGCGTCTTGTGACGTAACACTGAGTGCAGAGGTCAACATTCCGTGTTTTATCTCCTGTACTTAGACTGAGGAGGACCACAAAAACATGAGTGAGTCATCATTTAAATTATTAAAGTTGATTTTTCATAATATGGGACCTTTGATTTTCTTCTGTAAGTCAGATTATAACCAGCATGCCTTCCATGTTCTCGAAAACTACACAGCAGGTACTTCTCTGTATCAGTATGCTACAGCTCAAGCACTGCAAGTATTTCACATCAGGCTCTTGTTGTGTTGTTGAACAATGAACCCATTACTGCCGCGAGGGGTTTCTTAATGAAAACAGGACCAAAAGATCTGAGTGAGATCATGGGAATCATAGTCTTCACTGTGCCTCTGCACTTTATGGAAAGAGTCTTGGCAGCAGAAGAACAGAAAACAGCGATGAGGTACAAATGCACACAATAAAGTGAAAAACAAGCACACGACGCAACAAGTTATATAATATAATGTTGCATAGTATATCTTTACAGAGTCCAGAGATTCTGTGAGAATTCAGCCTCTGTCGCCGCCAGCAGCATCTGTGCTCAGTGAGACTGCAGAGTTTTACCGTGGCTCGCTTGCTCGTGAGTGGTCAGATTTACGACGTCCACGACCATTTCTCACCATCACAAATATTATATGGGAAGGTTTGTAAAGAAAAACTCTCATGAATTAACTTGTGCTGATTTATTAATGCGTACCATATTTCCTCAGCAGAGCAGAGGGAGAACACACGTCAAATATCCTCCGTTCACCTGTAGGAACCTTAACTGCACCCATGGTACAAGTGTTCCGTTTCCTAATGAGCCACTTGTTGCAGTCATGTAAACAATAATAATGATGCATTATTCAGGGAATAAACACATTAAATGTTGCGGATGTGTTTGTGCAAAGAGATAGAATGAGTAGGTGGAGGGTTTGAAAACAAGAGACCACAGGTTTTTTTTTTTTTTCTAATGCAAGTAAATAAAAGCTGTAAAATGGTGATTAATGAATGTGTCTAAATCTTAACCCCTAAAGATCCTGGTGAATAGTTCTTCTCTCTGCTGTGAGTCGACTGAGCGTGAAGCGTTTAAGTCGTGGAGCGTTTCGATGATATAGTTCTTTAAAGTTTTCACTAATAATCAGTTAACTTGTCCAGATCCTCCCACAGAAAAACTGAATTCCGTCGACAGATACTTTTGGCAGGCAAAGTTACAGATCTACTCTCTGCAGATTCACAGATTGATGCGCTGTAATCATTCCAATGTTCTCTTCCTCTGAAATTCATCTGAAACACTCTCACTTTCTTCCACATCTCTGCCAAAAACTCGGTGTTACTCCCTCTCTCTCTCTCTCAGTGGTATCTGGGGGATAGTGACTCATTGAGTCATGTCATTAGATAATGGGTTTGGAGGAGTTATTCAAATAAACACAGTTCCTGGATGCAAAATGGAGGCAGGGATTTCAGTGTTTTTTTTTTTTGGTTTTTTTGTTTTGTGGGAATACCAGGGGATTTCCATCTCTGCTACAGGGCCCATCTGTTCTGAATCAACGCAGAACCACTGACCCACACTGCAGCTGCCCCCCCCCGTCACAATATTGTTTTTAAAGACACAGAAACCATCTGTACCACAGTGTTTAAACTGAGTTTAAGCGCAGCATTCCTGAGTGTAATGACAATCGTAGAATTATTCATCATTTATTTGTTATTGATCATCGTCAGCGCGCCGGCTCGTGTTTACACACGTGTGGGCCGCAGGATCCACGCCTTCAGCCCGGAGTCATGATTACGATTCCAGCTGCGTCCACTCAATACGATCGCTAACAGTGATATTAACACATTTGTGTACTTCAAAATGCAGATTATGAAGTTGTGTATCACTGCTCAGAGTCTGTAATGTATCAAATCGGGAAATAAATAGGTGGAGAAAAAAAAAAAACAAATGCAGCTGGGCTGATGATGCAATGAAAGCTTTTAGTGAGAGGGCTGTGGTTTACGAGTTCAGCTGCCAGCTGTCATTTTATACAGCACATTAAACGTCCGCTATAGTTTTAAATGGTGACTGAAAATCTAAGGATGAGCAGAATCGCCGTGCTGAAGAGGTAAAACAGAGCTGGCACACTCTTTGTCTTTTCTGCCAACGGTAATAAAACTGTAGAAACTGCACAACACGTCTGGACTCTCCAGCCCATAACTTAATGAATCCCTGCACCACTGTAACTTTGGGCAAACTCCACACTTTCTAATACTGTACTCTATTGCACTCTGATGTTCTTATTGTCTGTAAAGTTGTGGTGTGTACGTCCTTACGCTTTATTGTAATATTTCATATTTTGTTCTGAGATAAACACAAATCAATAAAGCGCATGTAAATATGTCTCAAAATCAATCATGGCCTGAAGCGCATTGTCCACAACAGATCTGCTGTTTAACAACAGTGACAACAACATACGAAGAAGTGACTGCAGCAATACAGAACATGACTTCTAATATCTTTACTTGTAAGACCGATATTTTAATTTTGTAAAGAGTCCAAGCTCCGTGATTTCTTTTCTGTGATTCATTGTCGGTTGCCTTGTAAAAAAAATCAATGGCAATGACTTTAACAGCAATATCCTGATAAATCATTGACCTATTTTTCAGTCTGTGTTTATTTAAAAAAAAAAAAAAAAAATAGTGTGCATGGTTGTGTTTCAACGATAATTAATGTAATAATGACTGGCCATAATTCAGTGATCTGACGAGTCATAGCTGGGCTTTTTATCGAGGTCATTATCGAGTCATAATTTCTCCTGCTACTCAGATTTCTCAAGTAGGATCTGTCCTATTGTATTGGTGACATAAAATAAAGAAATAAATCACTGAAACATCATGTCAAATATACGTATATAGGGGCTTTTCCACCGTCACAAATCTCTGTTTGTTTCATACAATATTCCTGCATGTAATCCTCACTCATGAATGCATGTGTTCACCCTCTCATTTCAGTTTCTATAACGCACTCACCTGCTACTTTCTCCTCTTTCAAAACGCGAGTAATTGGGTAATCTTGAAGGATGGAGAGAGCGCAGATCCACGCCGCACTGCAAGAGACAAGAGAATATGGAAACAGTATTAGACTTGGCCTCGGGGGCGTGGATGCATGTGTGTGTTTTCCCTTTTGTTGTATTTCCTCTCAGCGCCTGTGGCCGTGCTGTATTGACAGACCGGCTGTGGTGAGGCGCGGCTGAAAGCCTCTCAGGGCTTTTAGTCGTGCCCTCGTTTAGATGGTTTTGAAAAGAGGAAGTTGGACTCTGTGGTTATCGTTGGCACGTTGGAGGGAGTAAATATAGATTTTATCCTTTCTACCTCCCACCTCTTTTTTTTTTCATCTTTCGGGTCCATTTATCTCTCTCTGTGTCTCGCTCAGTCTCTTTCCCTCTCTCTCTCTCACTCTGTCCTTGCCATAATGACTGCAATTCATATTGAATTTTTCTATTCTCTGAAGGTGATGAGGATGAGGCACAGCGGGGGCAAAAGGCGAACCGTTGTGAGGCAGCACTTCCATTGGTGAGAGGTGGTGTTGGCGATGGTGGAGAGGAGGAGTGACAGCAGGGAGAAGGATAGAGATGCTTCTTAGGATTGATTCTGTGCAACAAGGGGAACGTAAGGTGAGCGTAGAGAAACGGTTGGGAGGTGGAGAGAGGAACTGAGGGAATGACGAGGTCAGGAAATCTAAAGAGGAAAACAAGGAAGCAGAGCCTTTGCCTTCTTCAAGTTTTAAAAACTGACATCAGCATCCTCTTGCAAAAAAAAGAAGGAGTCTATAAGAGCTGGGAGAGTTTGCTGATGGACAACATAAACATAAACCTGTCAAGGGTAAATGACACAGAGGGGGAGGGATGGGAGCAAAATTGAGAATGGATGGGGCAAATAAAGTGAGACTGCGCCTAAAACATTCTGAAGCTCATTAATAA
Organism: Microchirus variegatus; assembly: GCF_963457635.1. Taxonomy (NCBI): domain Eukaryota; kingdom Metazoa; phylum Chordata; class Actinopteri; order Pleuronectiformes; family Soleidae; genus Microchirus; species Microchirus variegatus. The sequence continues at coordinate 29,410,951 of NC_139803.1, forward strand.
GTTAGACGTGATAGGAAATCCTTTCCTCTCCCCTGGCTTTACAAGTTTTGGAGGGGGCGAATGTGGTCGAAGCAGCGAGTGCATCATGTTTGACGCTCGTCAGTCACTTCTCACGTGTAACTGATAATGTAACCTGATAATCTCTGGTGGAATGATTTGTCTCACTGTGGAAACCCAACACACTGAGAACGCTGAAAACACTCACAGCATCGGTGACTTCAGCAACACAAATGTATGCAGGTTAAATTGTCTTGTGGAACCTGAATCTGTGCCGCTCTTTCCTCATAATACAAAAGAATACATATACAACAAAAGCAAGTGACTGAAACATAAATATCATTTTAAAAAGCTGCAGTGTAAATGTCAGCTGGGGCTTTGCCCAAATAGCTGCTACTAACATATCATATTTTTTAGTCAAACTTTTTTATTTCATTTCTCTGAATGTGGGACATGAAAACGAACTATAATGGGTGTACACTTCTGCTTAGTGTTGACGTATATTTAATGTAAACACGTATAATGAATTCTAAAGACTTGTTGTGGCAATCACTTTCATTCTTTTTGTCCATTCGGAAAAAAACACTTCAACCTCAGTCCTAATGAGGCAATAAACTCTCCAAGCAAAGTGAAATGAAAGTAATTGCAATTAAAGGTCACCTAGCAACCGTCTCTCACAGCGGTGGAGGTCGAGAGAGCAGAGGCTGATGATGTTCGGAGTGAACGCTTGTTCTTAGCTGTGCCTCGGTGTAACTTAGTCAGCGGGTAATTAGATCAGGTTAGGTCATATTAATAAGCACTCGTGTTCATGTGGCCGCACAGATTTAGCCCAATAATCCAAGTAGAAGCGAGGTTTAAGCGCAAATACTAAAGTGTGCTCATGTTCTAACCTTAAGGTCAGCGTAAACATTTACAATACAAATGATCCAAGTTGTGCTTATATCGGAGTCATTTTATCCACAAATGTCAGAGCAATTATTATCCATTAGTGGGAGCTATTTCTAAATGATGGAGAAAAGAACAATGAGAGCAAAAAAAAAATGAATGAATCACAGAGAGGCAGTATGGATAATTTCAGCCGACAGCCAGGTCGTTCCCAGTTAGCTGCAAGGCTGCTGTGATAACTGCACGTGTGCGCACTCTGCTCTCGTATTTCTGTCCATTTTTAAGATTTTCAGAGCCTGCACAAGGCCTTATCCCCGAAGAACCAACACACAGTGAATGTCAAACCCTCGCAAATACGAACACGAGCACACACAGACACCAACATGCGCCTGTGAGCTGCCCTTAAATTCCCTTTCTCCAAAACAAGACAGCAGCTTTGTGTTTCTCTGTCCTTTTCTTCTCCAGGCAGCACATGAGCCACAGACAGGACAGCGCTGTCAGAGCAGGACATAACTCAGTCAAGCTGCCTTGAGAGACTCTTAACTACTGTGAGAATTTATGGCCACTCACTTTTCCCCTTGTACTCATGACTGCACACTCACCTCCATTCACCCTCTCTCCTTCGGTGTAAGCCATTATGGTGACTTCCACTAAGCGCTTTAGGATAATTAATTTATGGCACAGAACTGTGACAACCTAAAGTCCTCGTTGAGCAATTACACTGTGTGGTCAACTCGCTCGTCTGTCAGAGGGATGATTTAAATGCCATTAATTCTGCGAGAACAGTGGGTTTACAGGGACATTGTGTTGGTGTCAGACAGCTGGATTAAGACCTGTGTGAGCCTGAGGGAGTTTAAGGTCAGAGGACGAACTCCTGGGTCAAAACATGTCAAAAAATAAATAAATACCAGCGCAAACCACAGCAACCGCATCCATAACCAGGATAAACCCAAAACAAATATGTCTCGCCTGTGCCTTAACCTCACAACTCTTACCTTTAGATGTTCTTTTATACTTCACAGTTAAATCTGTAATCTGCTCCCTACTTGCTTTGGCCCTGCCATGATTGTTTCCTGTTAAACCCGGAAGTAACCTGAAAATAAGCCAATGAGAAACCTCACACTGGGAGCCGACGCCCCCCAGGTTATCAAACAGGCCAATCACAGCGATGAGACTGTTCAGGGGTTTTCACCACGCCTCCTCAGGCCTGAGTGAGCAGGAAAGTGAATAAAACCACTCCATTTTGTGCCTTTTGGGAGCAATATTCTGAAATCTGCAACATTTATCAGTGCATGTACACAGAATCAGATCATACAGAATAGCAGTCATAGTACTGGTCTAAAAATGTACTAAATTTAAAGTAAAAAAAAGTCATTTTGAAAGTGGTAATTAAAGACAAAACTTTACAAATTAAAGTGCAGACAAAACGTGCAAACACATCATGTGTCAGTCAACATGGGTCAAAGGTCACGTTAACTTTCTCACTCACTCAGGGAGCTCCAATACACCTGTCCTCACCATCCACCTTTTATTTTTTATTGAAGCACAGTAACTTCCCCCCCAAAAGAACATACTTAATTAAAGTAAAATTACAAATTTTTATTAAAAATGACTTTAAAAAGTACAAGTACACAAAAAAACCTCCTCTATTACAGTAAAGCCAGTCAATATACTTCATTATTTTCCACCTCCGCAGAATAGAAACAGTCACTGAGCGGCAGAGGTTTTATGCAAACAGAAAAATCTAATTATTACACAAAAAACTCAATATGTTCCCATAAAGCATCAGCAGCCTCAGCGTGGACCTCATCAGTCTCCGTACTCTCCTCTGTTTGGAGAATCACAGATGAGTGGCTTGTGCCCTGTTTGCTCTGCAGAGTGGTGGCGGCGGCGGCGGCGGCAGCAGCAGCGAGCAGTGGCGTCCACTGACTCTGTGAGTTTGCGGTAATTAAAGCTGGATAGAGCCCTATCAAGTAAAGCTGCTTACGTTTAATACAGTCAGCCATGCAGACACGGCCCTGGCGGCAGAGGGCCCAGTGCGGCGGGGGGGAAACGGCACAGCACACACAGAATCACATAATCCTGCTCAGTGCATCAGCATGAGAGCATGAAAGAGGGATGGGAAGAGGCTGAGGAGGGGAGTAGTAGAAGAAGAAGAAGTTTGGGCTGTGAGTTAACTTGAAGAGCATTTCAGTGTGTGTGTGCAGATGTATGATGTGTGTGTGTGAAAGAGAGGGTGAGAGAAGGGGGGCGACAGGGCAGCGGAGAGGAGGAGTTACAGGAAGTGAGGGATTTGACTTCACTGACTGACTCCTTTGTGCGGATGCTCGGTGGTTTGTGGATCAGAGATGGAGAAGAACGTCCTCTCCGCTTAAATCACAGCGGAACGTGTCCGTGCAGTGAAATGTAATGTTTTAAAAGCCTCATGTATGTGTGCATTAAAGGTACAGTGTGTAAGATTTAGCAGCTGCATGTTGCTGCTCAAGATCCCAGTATATGAAACCAAGATATTTATTATACATCGACAAGAAATGTTTTTATTGGACTTAAAGGTGCATTCTGTAATAAATCTAAATCAACTGGCCATAAAATCCTACTAATATGTCACAGAGACTCAGGAATAATGTTCATATAACAAACTGAACTCACCAACAACAACAGTTCAGCCAAAATATTTGCATTTAGAAAAATATTTTGCAGACTGTAAATCATGTTTATGTTTTGAAATCATGTTTTGGCATGTGGCGCCACCTATCGACATCTACCAATCATTGCAGTCAGTAGAGTCTCAGCTGCCGAGCAACAACGGGTTGCCAGTTACGTCACAAAACGAAACCTAAAAGACCTCTGTATTTTGAATTTGAATGCAGTAACCGTTTTTGGCCACATTCTTACATATGGCACCTTTAATGTATTTATACCATTTATGTTTTTATGTTCAGTGAACAAGAAACAAATAATAATAATAAAAAAACTATATATAATTTAAACACTTTAACATGCACATTATTGGGCTTATAAGTTAATATTTTTATTCATGGTTAATCAGTCATTCATTAACCAATGGGAGGGCTTCTTTCAGATCACATGAATGAAAAGAGAAATATATGATATTATACGCGAGTTATATTTGAAGACTTGTCCTCGCTGAATTTTGATGCTCTGACAACATCACTCCGCGATAAGATATTCATGAAACAGTTATGAAAAATGAATTATTTACGTCTTCTAACACCTTCCCCAATTAAAACACATCGACTCCAACGGAAAAAAAGTTTGCGTCCTCAACAAGGCTTTTTTAATCCGTCCGTCCCTCCCATTCTTCTGAACGTAAATAAATGAAGTGAATCCTTTGAAATATGGCACAAGATGAGCTGATAAGATTTTGGTGATCAAGGACAAACTTTTTTAACCCTGTGAATGCTTTGATATAATTCCAAACTTGGCTTAAATGTTCATTTGGACTGACTGATTTAACAGTTACATTTAAGATATCAAAGGTCAGGATAACACCCTTCAATATTAAAGCATTTTAAATGGAATAAAATTGTGATTAAAAACTGATTGAAATTCCACAAAACGTTCTGCTGCTTTTTGTCTGATTGTGAGCAGCATAAATCAAAAAGGTGAGCACAGATTTTGATGAAATTGAACATCATGAATGAAGGGTCAAGGAGGAAAGTATTGAATTCTTGTGGTGATCCAGCAACCGTTCGCCTTCATACTGTGGGAAACTGCGCAGCCTTGGCAGAGCTTTGTGCTTTCTCTGCTTCACCTTTCCAGGCTTTAATGTAATAAATACTCAGGATTGTAATGTACAACTTTGTTATTGATTTTACGTTTGTGTGCATGAAATTACAGACTTGACTTTATACTTTTTGTTTAAAGGTCCCATATCATACTCTATTTCTCCAAGTCAACCTGGTTCCCTGGTGTCCTAATGAACATGTCTGTGACATGCTTTGGTCAAAATACCATAAGGATGAAGCACCACAGCAGTTCAATCACCCTGCCAAAACAGCCCTGTTCAGAAAAGTAAAAACGAAACTTAAGGGACAGGAAATGACATCAGCCACAGAGGCTACTGGGAGCTAACAGCAGATAGCGTTTGGAAAAGTGATCATTTGCAGGCTCTAGCAGGCACATTGCCGTCATTATAACACGTATCCACTGGACAGATAAATCCTCTGAGGCTGGAAGTTTGTGTAGAACTCTGTGCTGCACTGTGGAGCCGAGAATAGAACTTTTCGCGGACTTCCTGTTTTTCGGATACCGTTGCCCTCGCCAGCACTCTCTCGTGTGTTTTAGGGACAAAGCGGAGCTCCGTGAGACAACAATTCCAGGAATTTAGCGCATTGACGTCCCAGTGAGCGCGGAAGTAAACATTGTGTGTTTTATCTCCTGTACTTAGACTGAGGAGGACCACAAAAACATGAGTGAGTCATCTTTTTTCACACTTTGGCAACTGATAGGGCCTCCAGAGTCCCAAATATAAGGATTTAAATGATTAAAAAGTTGATTTTGCATAATATATCCCCTTTGAACCTTTGGTTCAAAGGTTTGTCGTTTGGGTCTTTGCGGGCGCAAAGATTGATTTAAGGTGTGCAACGTGTGTTTTTCTTGAACAGTTGTCCGGCTACATAAAACATAACACATCCGTGCTATAATTGTCCACGGCCGAGCTTTTAGTGCATTTACATAACTGATTTCTGAGAAGCGCAGAGGGGAGTTGTCCGGCTCGTGTTCCTCAATGGGAGCTTGGTACAGTGCTGTAATTTCACAGCTGTAATGTAGCATCAAATTAGCCCTTCAGATCAATGCCTAATCTAACCTCGGCCTAGAAAAAGATCTGAGCGATCCGGTCTCCGAGAAGGAGCGCCAAATCCCCCAGCATCCTCGGCGGTGGTGGTGCCATAACAACACTTTAATAAGCTGTAAGCTCCTCATCTGATTTAAGACAACCTGAAATATAACACTAATTCCCTCGATGAAAGGGATGTTATTTCTATAAACGTGACACATGTAACACAAGCTGAGGGAAGAGTGTGTGTGGGGGGATGAAGATGAGGATTTGTTTTCTGTCTACTGCGTGTATATTTTGTGAAGTGGCTACAGATGGTGAGAGCTGACCTCTCACTCTCCACCGAATACAGAAAGCTTTCCATGACATGTATTCCTCCTGTCTGTCTCCAAGATGTTTGATCTCCATGCTCAGAGGAGGGTATTAGACTTCACAAAGGCGAGCCGCTGATACCCCAGGGATCAATACAGCCCGGCTGGTCAATTCATTAGCGCTATCCAGTGATTAATTAAGTTGTCCTGAGCATCAGAGAGCAGAAGAGGAGAGGAGGAGCAGCGGCGGCTCGGGTTGATGTGGTGTACGGTGCAGAGTCCTGAAACCTGAAGCTCTGCAGTGACTCGCTCTCTTTTGAGTTTGTCATCTGTCTTCACCTCTGTCTGCTCTGTCCTTGGAGCCGGGGCTGTTCATTAGAGCATGAGGAGGACGAGGAGGAGGAAGCACGGATACCACCTCGGTGTGAAATGGGGAGAGATGTTAATCCTGACAGGTTTGTCATTAAGAAGTCCTCAGAGAGGAGGAGGAGGAGGAGGAGGAGAGCTGAGAACATGAGAGAAGCCAGAGGAGCCTTGTTATCAACCCTGGTCAAACACAATATGAAGCACGGCGACTTTTGACCCATCTGCTACGATTCCCTTCCCTTTTATTGGCTACTCGTGTCCATGTGAAACTCAAAGAAGAGCCTTTAGCTCATCTTCTGACCCATTGACACCTCAGCCACGTGATGCTGTGATGCCTTTAACACCCACTAATTGACTCGACGTGTCCTCAAACTACCCAACATATCTCACACATAACCTATCGCCCCTTTTGGTTTTGTTTGGCGTGGTGTGAACCTGGTCAATCAATATGTAATAAACTGAGAACATGTCTATGACTACGAGCATTTTACAACCAGATGTTATCTAGACATGATTATTGATTATCTTTACGCCCGGTGTTGGTCTGCAGTAGATTCCAGATGATGTCAGGACGTAGTCGTTGGTGCTTCTTCTCTCAGCCTGTGTTTGACACCAACCTTTGTTCAACGTGTTCGAACCTCAACCACCACCAGAGGTGCTTTGGCCGACGAGACCACAGGGGAGCTGAAGACCTGAAGGAGAGACGAAGAAACACATGTAAACAAAAGACGAAAGATGGTTTGAAGAAGCAGGTGAAGGTGATTGCATGAAGGTGTGCTGATTGGGGATTAAGGAGGAGGAGAGAGACAAAAGGAACCACAGTGCAGACCTTATTCGTGATCCAAAAGCATCCTTACTCTCCACAAAACAAGCTCACAAACCCTCACTCATTACAGTTACTCTCTTCTTCTTCTTCTTCTTCTCCGCCCCATGCAACTTTCCAACATGTGCTAATTCTCCGTAGGCTCAAAGGTGTGCCAGTCAGCGCTAACACATCACCACGAAGCTGAAGAGATACAAATTATAGGCCTTTTGAAGCCTTCTGAGATAAATTGGGCAAAATTACAAGTAGCGTGGGTTTGCTGTTGCAGAGGCTGATGCCTACATAATTACAGCGTGTGTCTTCCTGGGCTGGAGGAAAAAAAAAAAAAAAAAAGGACTGATTGCACCATCATCATGATTGCATATACAGTATACACTGCATGTGACAGGTAGCTGTTAATACTCATTTCTTTCTTCTGCAGAACATTTTTGTCTGCAGCTTTAACTTCATGTTCATACTTTCTTTCTTTCTTTCTTTCTTGCAGGAGTCTCCGTCTGTTCTCTTTTTAGACGAGTCTCTCGACATGTATTTTAAATGTCTCCTCTTCCCCCCCACGCTCCTCTCCCTGTGCACAGTCAGATTTAGCAGCTAGATTTGCCTTATACAGAAAAAAAAAAAAAAAAAAACATCAGTTTTTCATACATTTTCTGAGTTTAGTGTGTTTTTTTCCCCACCATTAACACTGATGTTTGTGAGGTAAACATCTAACACTATGTTGACAAAGACATGACGAGTGTGAAGGGTTTCTCTGACTGGGGATGTGATGCCATCTTTGTTTTTGCTTTATTTTCAATTTACTTTTTTTATTTAAATTATGGTAAAATGTCGAATTACATGAAGGAAATCCACACCGTGTGTGTGTGTGTGACAGGAAAGCGTCAGCTCACGGCAACCATAGGAGTGTGTGTCACGGTGTCATGATACAGGACAGTAAAACAATACACTGTAATCAAAATCACACACACACACACACACGCATGCATCATCTATACAAGTCTACCCACACAAGGATAATTACTCCTGTGTGAGATTTTCTTTTCTACAGCTGTCCAAACAGCACATTTCCCTGCAAGGTGACAAATAAAAGAAATTACACTGATGCATTGCAAGATTATTGTTTCACCACCATTTGGCCTCGGAAAAAAACTTGTTAGCGCGGCATAATTATATATTTCCTTGCTGACAAGTGATGCATTCCCGTCTGACACTTGCGATCCAACGCTTGGGTAATGATACTATAAGCAGCAAGCAGAGTCGGTGTGGAGAGGGAAAAAGAAGCCTGAGGAATATGGTATTCCCTTCTCTACCATTCAGGCACTGGGGTCCCATTTTAGATAATCAGTATTTCACAAATAGGACTTTTTTTTTTTGCTTTTGTGGAAATGGCTCCTCAGATGATGGCTTCACAGTGAGACAGGATGGAGCTCGCTGTGCTGGGAGAATGCTTTAAATAATAAAAGCACATGGGGCTTCATGAATAGAGTATTATGGGGATATGAATGAAAGTTTTTTCCCTCTTTCTCTGTCGCTCTGCTTTTTTGCCTTTGCTTCACAGTCTGGCTCCAAAAACACTCTGCCCACGGTCTTCTCCCTCAGGAAATGCAGGGAAGAGACAGATGGAGAGAAAGAGAGAAAGAGAGAGATGGCAGTGACACCACATTAAAAGCCTGTATTCAGGATTAGAGGGCCATTACATGATTTGTGGTGTATGACGTTGTAAAAAACAAGCGGATTTATCATTCTCTGAGTGCGTCGCCATATCTTTACATATGTCTGAACAGACCGTTTTGAAGTTTGAGCATAGGTTTCGTTCAGGAGGACTTCTCTGATTACGCATATTTTGTCAAATCAGCTGCTCATCAGCTGCTCGCGTTCACATTCAGCAGCACAACAAACCATAATCTACGTGAAAGCTCTGTGGACGTCTGAGTAAGAACCAGAACAGTGAACAGAAGTTTTTTTTTCTTCTTTCCCACGCTGCTGTACTCGCTCTCACACACACAGAGCTTTGTGAATTTGACCTCTGCATTTAACTCAACTCCTTTCCTCTTGGCTTAGAGCTGCCCATTAGCTATATATCTGTGTTTTAATGTTATTTGTTCAACCAGGGAACTTGAGCTGCGTGCTGCAGGAAACAGCTGTTACTCAAATTTAGTCCAGGGAGAGCTTGGTTTGCTTGGCATTCCCGTGGAGGAGCATGCATTTACATTATTAGACGACCAAAATTGTGATTAAAAACACTATTGTGAAGTCCTACTGAACGTCCAGGTTAACAGTTGTAGTTTTACCTATAGTTGCTGCTCAGGACAGAAGATTTCTCTCAGCATATAGTCACATTTCATTTGTATAATCTGAATTACATGATACATGATGAAGTTTTTCATCTGCTTGGCTTTAAAGAATAATGACTGACACGAGACTAATTTGTCGTGTCATCATCACAGCACACTAACACAGAACAGTGTTGAAACAACAGCGCAGATGTTTCACCTCCATCATCACATTTGCTGCTATTTAATGGAAAATCCTGGATTTTTACCTATAACTAAGTTATAATTGACAGAAACTGAAACCTCCAGAGATAATGAATGAATAAATGAGCTCATCCATTTGAAATGAATATACAGAATGTTCCATCTTGTCTGCTCCCTGCAACGTATTTACATTCAGATGAATCATCTGTCCTTCCTCTCGTCTCCTCTCTCCTGACCCGCACACAAGTTCAACATTTGCTGAGCTAACAATCAACGCGTTTCCACTCGAATCATCTTTGTCTCCGTGTTCGCGTCACACAGTGGCCCGTAAATTAATAATGGACGCCAAAGTCACTCGTTAGAAGCAATTTGTGAGGCGCAGTTGAAGATGCTTTTTGTGATTCTTGAGTTTTTCTGACAAAGCAAAAAGAAAATAAAGGGCAAAAATGCAGAGAACAAATGAAAAATAATTCAGAAATCAGTCATTTTAAAGCTTAATGTTTGGCCTTGTACAACCTGCATCACCTCCTGCTTCATAGAAGGTGAATATGTCTCTTCTAAACTCCACAGGATGTGAAATAATAGCACATTCTGCACCTGCATGTTGCATGAGTGTGCGCGATGTTGGCCGGAGCTCTGACAGGTGGACGCTGTGTAAAATGGCCTCCACCACCACCACCACCACCACCACCACCACGTCACGTCTCCTATATCCCAATTCACGCATCACCACCTGGCTCTCTGACAGCGGCTGCTGCCCGTTGTGGCCTCCTTGTCAAACCCCGTTGCCATACCCCCTGACACCTTCCCCCATATCGCCAGTCAAAGTGCCAAAACTGCCGCGAGTGAGTGTTTGATTTCTATTTATTCATGTGGTGTTTGCTGCTCCCCCCACCACCTCGCTCTTGAATAACTTTTCAAATATACTGTATATCTAAAACACAGCGCAGGCTGCCTGTGTATGCGAGCTGTCAGGAGGCTGTCATGTTAGTCTGCTCCTGCTCCGCACACACACACACACACACGCTGTCTTATGAATTCATGAGCTTGAAGAGGGAAAATATCTGTAAATGTCTGCGCGCGCGTGTCTCACTGTCTGCGCGTACATATGTTTGCCTTTGATTCCACATTTGCATTTGGAGTCACGTGGCTTTGATGACATCCATACATCCATGCTGCATAAATATAACACTGCAAGGAATTAAATGTGGAATCATTGCGAGACATCGTCTTTACACAGTTTGCACAGTTTCTAGATAAATAATGTACAGATAGTTCCCTGTTATAACCTTGGCCAATTTAAAAGATGCCACTCATTGTGAGAATTCACAGACCCGACTTTATATAAAAGTTCTTGTCTAATCAGACTTTTAACATCTCTCGTTGGCCTTAATCAAGCTCTCGTCATGTTTCCTGCTACACCGTGAATGATTCACTGTCAGTCAGAGCCGGCGCGCGCGGGCAAACATCTCAAGGACTTGTTTTCTGCGTGGAAGTTCTGCAACAGCCTCCAGACTTTTGAGATAAACTCGAATTATTCCGCGGGTTCAAAGGGATGGAGAAGTGTGGGATATTATAATGTCACTGCAGAAGACCTTCAGCGCAGTATGAGGCCAGAATTTCTGTGAAATCCTCTCAGACTTTGGGTCGAATTCTCCTTATAGAGACAAACATTATTCCGCTTCACAAAAAACAATATATACGAGTTCCAAACTGTGAGGAAAAATAGTCACAATGACGCTGAACAAAGTGTCCTTTCCTGCTTCAAGAGATCAAACATCTTCCCTTGCAAATCCAAACTTTATCACAGTACTGAATAATATTCATTAGTTTACCGTCAGTGTCATCGCCGCGGCATACTAATAAAGGTGAAATGCAAATGTGTCATCTGCATCGTCGCTGTAATTCCTGGATTTTTTACTTTAAAACCAAGTAATAATTCACAAAAACACCCACGATACAGTGTGTCCTGAAACTCCTCTGTCCTTCCTCTCACCTCTTCTGCTGACATTTGCTCAGCTAATAAGCAGAACATTTCAAGTGAATTCTTCTCTTTTTTCTCTCCCCCTCCCTCTTTATTTACGACACACCGTGGCAGTTATTCAAATTAGGATGTTTATTTATGGCCATCAATATTTAATTGAGTTTACTCTAATCTTGCGCTAGTGGGTTCAGAAGTCTCTGCATGGCTGTTTAAATATTAAAATTAATTGCAGCTGAGATACTGTAAAGAGGCTTGACTTAATTGTTCTGGGAGAACAGGCAGGTAGCTGCTTCACCAAACACACACACACACACACACACAAAGTTGGGTATTTGTGTAAAATGTCGAGCGAGCACGTTCATTCATTTAGCCACTGACACAGCTGATATTTAAGCTCTAAGTAATAACCAGAAGTTACATGGATTTATTATACAATAAAAATGGATTCAGTTAAAACACCAAAAGCAACAATTAAAGGACCACCATGTAGGATTTAGTAGCAACTGGGAGTACATTTACATATCGCATGAAACACTCTGCTAACAAAATGGTGTTACAACATATGTGTTATATGAAGTGTTACATGAAGGTCTCATTTCAACGCAACACAATTATGTGATCATTAATTCAGGACAAATGTAATTTTAAACATTTCATTTCATTCCATAAGCCACTTTTACAACATCATTTCAGGAACCTTTATTACAAAACTGCTGTAAAAACCAGCATAGACCAGAAACGACAGGCATAATGAGGCTAGTGGAGCCAGTATAGACCAGCATGGACCAGTATAGACCATCATGGACCAAAATAGACCCGCAAAGACCAGCAAAGTCCAGCATAATACTTCTGGTGGAAGAGCATAGACCAGAATAGACAAGCATGGACCAGTATAGACCAGCATAGACTGGCATGGACCAGAATAGACCAGCAAAGACCAGCAAAGTCCAGCACAATACTTCTGATGGACCAGCATAGGCCAGAATAGACAAGCATGGACCAGCAGACCAGTAAACCAGCAAAGACCATCATAAACCAGCATAGTTTACATGCTGGTTTTTACTGGTAGACCAGAATAGACCAGCATGGACCAGCGTAGACCAGCATATACCACCATAGACCACCATAGGTCACCATAGACCAGCATAATATTGCTGGTGGACCAGCAAGACCAGCATAGTTTCCATGCTGTTTTTTCCTGGTAGACAAGAAACGACCAGCATAGACCAGAATATACCAGAATAAACCAGAATAAACCAGCATAGATCAGAATAGACCAGCATAGATCAGAATAGACCAGAATAGACCAGAATAGACCAGAATATATCAGCATAGATACATAGACCACACTATAAAACCATTACAAGACATGTGGAGGCTACAATTGAGTCGCTAGATGCGACTTGGATGCTCACTAAATATAGAAATATAAATAAACCTGTGATCCACCAATCAGCGTTCTTCAGCACACAGCCCCGCCCCTCTGGAGCTCCTGGTAATCTGAAAAGTCTCCATAGTCACAAGCAGGAACTTTCGGGTGGAAAGTTGTGGCCGAGGGAAAGTTTTACCAGGGTAATTTCAGTGGAAACACGGTGAGGTTTTTCAAAAATCCCAGGTAAATGAGAAAAGTTCCTGCGGTGGAAAAAAGGGCAGTGGAACTTTAATAACTCTGTACTTTTTTTCCTCCTTCTGTTTTTCTTAAAGTTTGTGTGAAATCTGTCATTTCTGTGACAGCAGCTTCAGTTTGAGGGAAAACCATTAAAGCTTTTAGAAACGTGAGTTTTAAAAGCTTAATTGAAAGAGGCCGAGTGTGACAGAGACGCTTGTCCATCTGTCAAAACGTCACCGAAGCCACAGGATTTAAAGGAATGGGTCAACATTTTCAGAAATCTGAAGAGTAAACGACAGATGGTGAGCCGTTACGTCACAAATAAAGAAACTTCTTTGACTCGTATCATCTCCATGAGGTTGCCAGGCAACCGGTCATTGATTTGGCCTGGATGGCTTTGATTTGATGCGAAGACTCAGTACCTGCTGATTTAATTCAGAGTTGCTAAGTCGGGGCTGTGTTTCCCATTTTGATGTTCTTGGCTTGAGTTTATTTTGGATATGATTAAGTTTGGTTTGGCTGTGCTGAGGGATGAAAACAGGTCTGGAAAGTAGCAGAGAACCTATGTTGGGCCTCAGGTTATGCTGTTGAGGTGATTTAAATAACATTGCCTGTCTCTCATTTCATTAATACACTTTCCCTCTCTCACAGAGCCTCGGGGCATTCTGCTACAGCACCAACTGAACGAAATTTTGTTTTTCAAAATGAGCAGCACACTCGAAAGTGATGGTAATCTCAGATGTAGAAATTGGAAAAGTCAGCACAGCAAATGCATCAGCAGCTTTCCTCCAGATAAACATGCAATATTGATTCTCTGTCGGAACAGGTCATATTTTATGCATTTGTTTTAAAGATTGCGATATTGTGCTGCAGTGCTCTTCAGATATGGAAGACGGCGCTTTTGCCCCGTAAACGAACTTTAACGATGAGTGACGCCGACACCGCGCTCTCGCTGCCTGGTCACCTGTTAAATGGGCTCTTAATTGGACGTCTGTCTCTGCGAATATCTTTGTTTCGCTCACATCTGCACATCCCGCTGCTGTTGTTCGCGTTTAAAGAGCCGGGGAATAGGCGCATCAGGGACTCGGCTGCTTTCAGACGCTTTGACGCGGTTTTCTTTTCATTACCGTCATGGAATATGAGTCAATAACTAAATAAATAAGAAATAAAGTAGTAGTAGAGTAATGGGAGCCAGACATAACGTCTGATATGATGTTTGTAAAACGCAGTTGTTGACAGTTACTCCTCCAAACAACTGAGCTGACTGTGAATGATGCTGACATCAGGAAGACTTGAATTTATATATATATTTATATATACATGCTTTTTTCTTCATCTCTTATATGAAATATAATCAGTGGTGACTGTTCTGCAAATACAGCATCTGATTATATAGACTATAAATGTAGATACACCACAGAATACACTGAGAGGACACTGTTGGACTTAGTCACTTTTTATCTTTATCTTCAGGAATATCAGTCTCCAAAATGCTTGTGATGGTCATGGTGTAAAATGACACATGGTTTCACTTTAAAGGTGCATTATGTAATAAATCTAAAGCAACTGGCAATAAAATCCTCCTAATATGTCACAGAGACTCAGGACTAATATTCATATAACAAACTGAACTCACCAACAACAACAGTAAAGCCAAAATATTTGCATTAAAAGCTATATTTTGCAGACTGCAAATCATGTTTATGTTTTGAAATCATGTTTTGGCATGTGGCGCCACCTACCGCCGTCTACCAATCATTGCAGTCAGTAGAGTCTCAGCTGCCGAGCAACCACGGGTTGCCAGTTATGTCAGAAAACGAAACCTAAAAGACCTCGGTATTTTGAATTTGAATGTAGTGACCGTTTTTTGGCCACATTCTTACATATGGCGCCTTTAACACAAAGGTTTACACTTTTGAGTGCTGAATGTTAAAATTCAGGATACAGGAATCCTCTTCACACATATTTTGATCTCATGCCTCTCAGTAAATATATCTCCAGCTGATCCTGAACAACAGCGAGGACAGGAAGTCACAAATATCACAGACTCAGAGTCACGACGAACCAAAGTCAAAGATCACTGCTCTGTACATCAACACTGGAATAAACCTGAATGAATGGTTTTCTTATTAGCTCATGCTGCTACAGCCATTTGGTGCACAATGTCCCGCACAACATGTGTGTAATAACATCCGTCTCTTTACAGTAACCTCTCACAGTCTCCCCAACTCTGCCCTTTGCCGTTTACTTGTTTCTCATATTATTTGTTCTCATTGTTCTCACCTTTATTGTTTGTTTTTGTCTGTTTTGTTCGCTCTCTTTTCTCTGGACACCAACCTGCCAAGAGGAGCGGAGATGGAGGAAGAGAGACGTTATGTTGTAAACACAGCCATTACAATGTGAATAACCACATTTTATTAGATATAGTTAAATATCTTTTCACTTAGATTTACAGGATTAATGTGTTATATGTACAGGCTATATACATTCAGTAAATGGAATCATTTAAATTGCCCGAGTCCCACACACAGACCATATTAATACTTATAATCTGAAGTCACGTTAAATCACACAGGAGTTTCTGTGAGATCCCAAATCTCTGTAATCTCTGGAATTAACTGTGACGGTGCAGTCCTTTGGGTCTGGACTGGATTGTCGATCATGCTTTTTCACTGTTGCAAAGAATTGCAAATCAATTAGAAAGTTTGTTGTGTCTGTTGTGTCTCCTTAACATTTTTAAAATCTAGTGTGGGGCAGGCTTAGCTTTTCTGACTCAACTTGGATGGAAAGTCCTATTTTTTGAATAATATGCAAATGCAGTAGAAGTCTGATTCCAACATTCAGTGTCATTAAGGTCACACGTACATCGTTCAATAAGAAACAAGAAAAAGAGAAGTTACCTCTGACATTTCTTTGTTGGTTTAAGTGAAAGGAGACAGGGGTGTGTGTGTGTGTTAGACTGACTGCTTTATATATTCAAAAAAAAACAAAAAACGGTGGCACATTGCTGCAATGGCTGAAGAATTTCATTAAGTCTTTATATTTTCTGCTTTAAGCTGCCCCAATCAGCATAATCCCTGTCCAAACAAGGAGATAATGAATCTTTCCTCTCAGGATTGGCTTAGATAGAGCAGAGCACCATGCCAGTGAAGTGCACAAATTATTGGATTTAGATTACGACGGGGCCTATTTTAATGGGTTTTAAGTATTACCACAATGTTAATGAAAAGTTGCCCCGGGCTTACATGACTCTCTCTCTCTCTCTCTCTCTCTCTCTCTCTCTCTCTCTCTCTCTCACACACACACACACACACACAGACAGAGCAGATTGGTCGATAAGCTGTGCTTGCCATAGCTCATGAGAACGACCCACTATTGTGATGATTACTTGCACGTTTTTATGGACCTCTCATATGTGTGCCATATGGGTGGATTTGACTGTGTTTCACCAGCACTCAGCATTGCCCAAGTCTGCTTATGTATATTAATATATATATATATATATATATATATATATATATATATATATGTATATATATATATA
Source organism: Microchirus variegatus (assembly GCF_963457635.1). Taxonomy (NCBI): domain Eukaryota; kingdom Metazoa; phylum Chordata; class Actinopteri; order Pleuronectiformes; family Soleidae; genus Microchirus; species Microchirus variegatus. The sequence goes on from NC_139803.1 coordinate 29,427,745, forward strand.
TATGTATATGTATATGTGTGTGTGTATTCAATGATAAATTTCCATATTCTCCTCAGATTGTTCAAAGACATATGCAGCAGCATTAATTCAACTCTTTTATGTGAGGTTTATCTGCACAGGCAGAGCTCCATCATGTACACTTTCTAATGACCTTGGATAAGGTTTTTTTTTGTGCTCGTTCAGCTCAGTCAATGTAAACGTTTCTTTTCAATCTCTGGCCTTTTTCAACACATGCACGTTGTACACGCGAGTCTTTTTCATAGCTTATTTCTAACAAGTTTTGTTTAAGTTGCCGTCGCCTTTCTCTCTCCACTCTTTCTCCTCAGACATGTGGCGTTAATAAGGCTTTTTTTTCACACACTTCTTTTGTGTCAGTAAATCTCAGAGATGGTTGTGAGGAGAGGACCAGCCCTGTCCAAATCACTTCAATCACCTTCCTTCTCCGTCCTGTTGCTCACTTTGAACTTGAACACATGTCGACATGTCTACGTGCGTGTAGAAGGAGTTGCTGCCATGCGATTAGTTTAGTTCTGTATTGCTTCTGCTCCATGTTCTCTATTTTTTTTCATCCAGATGTTGGATTGAAAGACAGACATCATGAAGTAGCTCTCAGTCAGTTCTTGTCTTGGCTACATTAACATAATCCTTTTTTCTATGGAAGCACTTTCATATTGTCATGGAGGTCAGCACACTGACAACAGATGCACTGCACCTGTTCTACAGGATTAAAAGAAAAAAAAGAGTGCGAGCAAGGTTGACTCATCCTTTCAACTGCTGCAGCTCGCCCCGAGTCTTCATTATATGAAACCAGCCAACCTTGGTCTCTAAAGACCAGTTTACATGCACATGCACTCACTGCCACTCTGTTAAGCAAAGAGCTGCCAGTTAATCAAAGCAGAAACATCTCAGCCTTGGCATCAGAATTAATAAACACAGACAGCGAAAAGAAAAAAGAAAAAAACCCATACAACCTTTCAAGTAGCTCTTCTGTCTTCTCTCTGACCCCCCCCCCCCCCCCCAGATTACATAACAGCAGATAAATAAATGGATTG